>NC_044040.1:127224213-128654270 GCF_901765095.1 Microcaecilia unicolor
CTAATTGGAGACCCACGGTGTTCTCTAACTTAAGTTTAATTTCTGAAGGTAAGGTTCCCTTCAGTAAATGGTAGAATACTGGGAGGGCATTATCAGAGTCAAATTTTTTCCTCTGTTTCTTCCTTATAGAGGTCTTGGAGTCTGAGTAAATAGGCCTCAATAGGCTCTGAATCCATTTCCCATCTTTGGGAAGTGATAACCGAAAAGTCTTTAAGGGTCGGATACATGGTCCGGATTTCCTGGAATACTTTGGTCTGAATTTCTGTCAAAGGGTTGCCATCATACTGAGTATCGGTGGCAAATTTTGCATAGCCCGATTGAGTGAATATGTCAGTGATACTAGCGTGTGGGGTTCTGCCCAGGAGCGCTTTCATATCACCTACTGATAGAGTAGTCCCCAGGGTTATGTCCTGTAATTTCTTTAACCAGCGGTTACCTCCCTGTGCAATATCCGGGAGCTGTAGTATGAGGCTATTCAATTCAACAGCTGAAAGTGGGGTGTATTCCGTATGAGGGACACCACCTGACATTTTATTCAGCAGGGGAAAAAGTTTCACTGATTTAAGGAGATCAATCGAGGTGGTTGGGGGAAACTGATTCTCATACTTTTTCCAAACCTGAAGACCTTGGATTAGATAAAGGGTTGTTTTCTGATCCCAATGGGGGTCGGGGTGATCATAAATAAGATCTCTTACAAGTGAAAGCTTGTCTGATCGTAAAGATCCTTCACGTGGGAAGAGGGCGGACTGGGGCTGGAGCGCCTCAGACCATCCTGCGAGATTATCAACCCATGGGTGAACGTAATGCCATGAATTCTCATGCAAAGCCACATATTGGGCAGGTGTGCTAGGCGGACTAGATAAGATAGGGTCTGTACTGATATTCAAACTTGTAGGGTGTGGGGAATTGTCAATAACCGCAAGGCAGCGGCTAGATCCTTCATCAGTAAGATAACTGTGAGGATGGCGCTGTCTAGTATGATGAGAAATAACATCATGTTGTTGAGGAAACTCAGATTTTGGTGCAACAGATACCACGGTGTCCGGGGTATCAGGGTGCGGTTGCGTTGTCAGGGACTTGTGTAAGGAACGAAGTCCTTCTGAAACAAACGCGAGGCCATCTCCCATACTAGCCAATGTGTGATCGTATTGTTCTTCCGAGGGGACTGGGGTATTAGGTAACGTGAAACGAGGTGAATCGTCTGCAAGGGAAGGGATTACTTCACTATCTGAAAAAGAGGAGAAATGGAACATCGGAGGAGGCTCGTTTCGAATATCCTCTATGTCCGATTTTGTGGGGAGTTGTTGTTTTAAAACTTCCCATGCTTCGTCTAATGGGGAGAGTCTAACCTTCGGTCGCTCCTTATTAGCTGGTTTGGCTGGGAGTACCAAGGGACGCATTGGCCGTGCACCTAACGTGTCCCATCTAGGAGGAATAGAACACTGAGGTTCTAGAATGGGCATTGAAGGGTTCACTGGAGCAGGGGGTGGTTTAATGAA
Organism: Microcaecilia unicolor; assembly: GCF_901765095.1. NCBI lineage: Eukaryota > Metazoa > Chordata > Amphibia > Gymnophiona > Siphonopidae > Microcaecilia > Microcaecilia unicolor. The sequence goes on from NC_044040.1 coordinate 127,225,713, forward strand.
ACCCCGATCATAGAGTTCCTGACAAATAGCCCGTGTCTGTGTAGCAGGACTACATGGAATGAAACCCATCTGTCGTAATTGAGACAGGATAGACTGTAGGGATTCAGCTGGCAAGGGACCAGTTTGGACAGAAGAGTCCAAAGGTAGTGGTGGAGGTGATGTCTGAGTTGTGTGTCCCATATGTGGGTAGGTAGTCGTTTGGGTGGTCATGTGTGAGGTCAATCCTGATCCTAGGCTAGGGTAGGTGGAGGTCTGGGCAGCTACGTCAATTTGACTGATAGCAGGGTACTGGACGGTGGCCGGAACTGATGGGTTCGGGACACAAGGATATTGCTCAATAATGGGAGGGGGTATCTCCATCTCATAGCCTCCAAGAGTACGATATACATGAGGCGGTGGTGGGGTTAGCGTCTGGGTTGTTGCTTGCATCGTTGGAGCAGAGGTAACAGTGGGTAATTGGGCCGAAATCAGGGCTACTGGTTGGGCCACTGGGATTGTTGAAGGGGTTAAAGGCGTCTGAGTTTGTACTGACCCCTGAGATATTGGAATTGGGTCCTTTGGTGATGAGGGAAGAGATAGATCAACTACCCCGGCAATGTGTACGGTAGTAGGTGGGTCAAATATCATAGGAGCAGGAGATACTGCAGGCAGCGGGGGTGTCACTGTCTGAGATCCTTGAGATAAGGGGGTCTGTGTCTGAGATCCCTGAGAAATCTGTAGCTGAGGTTTATCACAATATCCTGGGGGTATTGGTGTATATCCCACTGCACATGGTAACAACTTGGTAGTACTTGCAGCAGTAGCAGCATCATAAGGTGGTGGAGCTGTAGGTGCTACAGGATCTTGATAGGGGGCTTGATCGGTATCTGACTTACCCAGAGCTCTATCGTGCTGGTTTCGTGCAATAAGTATGAATTTGTTAATGGCAGCTAAATGTTTATCCCTAGATTTTCCCGTTTTGTTGGACTCATTGTAGCAGACCAAGGCTTGGAGTTTGCCCTGATCAAATGAGCCCCTTGATGGCCATTCCAGTCCTTGATCCTTAGCGGACCAAGCGGTATGCCAGGTTTGACATAACCGGGTAAGTTCTTTTCTATCAGCGGGAAAGAAATTAAGGACTCTTTCCAAGGGAGTAGGGGACGAGGAAGTGGGCATAGTGGGATCAGAAATAGGGGGAAGACAATTCACATAGGAACTCATAGAAGAGTGTATTCAATATAATGCAATATCTACAAGTGAGATGGTTCAAATCAAAATGCTGAGGTCTATAACAGGGGCAACTAAACAAAACCATGCACGGGAAAATTATCTAAACAAAAGAACATGCATCATGCGTATAACAAAAACACTTATACTCACGCGTCTTCAAGAGCGTCCCATTGGCGGAACCTAAAACATAAATTACTAATTGGCGGAAAGCTCAATGCTTTTGCCGCAGGTTATATTAACAAAGAAATGATAGCCATGAACATGAGAATAGTGCAGGAGTCAGTTGTGTCACTTACTATATATAACCTACTCTAAAAATACTGCCCTCCAGAGTATGCTTCTATAGAAATTGACCATGGGATAACACTCGCCATGAATTTTGACATGGGATAACACTCGCCATGTGATGGGACTACACTCGCCTGGGATCGCACATGGGATAACACTCGCCATGAATTTGGATATGGGATAACACTCGCCATATTAAAAACCCCAAAAGTGGGGGAAGCAAAAACTCCAAAAAAAGATTTTAGCGAACAGCGAAAATAAGTTCTCTAAAATTAAAGGGCAGCGATCTAATTGGTTTTCGCCGGTTAGAAATATGGGAATACACTCGCCATATATGGGAATACACTCGCCATTTTGTCGCTAACCCCCAATAGATGCTTAAATATTCGTCTAGAAGAGAACAAAAATTTAGGGCCCCAGTCAACCTGTCTAAATTTGCAACTAAAGGATTTTAGACGTCTCTGTATATCCCCAGCGCGCATCTGTACCGGTAACTTCTATATGGGCAATAGTCCAATTCAGTGAATGCAGGCCATTCCAAAAATAGAATGGGGTTCTGCTTAAAATCTAATAATTGCGATACCGTCATCCACCTTCGATGGATGTAAGCCCCAGGCATCGATATCAAACCCAATAGTTATAGCGTGACACTGGTATATAAGAAAGTATAGTATGTTCCAGGGAAAAGCCTCTGAAAATTACTATAGAAGTGGTAGAAAAATAGAGAGAAAAACGAAATATTCCAAGGCAAAACAAAACAAATGTAAGCTCTTCGGGGAAGGCACAGTCACAAAAAAGTCATTAGTTGGAACACATTAGCCAGAACTAAAAATGCCAAAGACATCACTTGTCATGCAGCAATGGAAAATAGAATTTTCCATCCAACAAGCCAGTGAAAGGAAACACCGATTTCAACAAAAGGCAAGAAAATGTATATTAACAAAGACATATTAAATATAAGAGAAGCATATAAATCAATAAATTTTGAAACAGGACACCAGAATCGTGGTGTAAAGATGACAAGCTCATACCCATAAATATACACTCAGAAAAGGGACATAGTAAATAAAATAAACCCGAATGCAATGGCAGGAAGCTTTTGTGGCTAAACAGGTGAAAGGGGAAAAAGAACAAATTAAAACATGTGATTCTTACATCAAGAACTTCCAATGATACGGCATAAAACATACATACTAGTCAGTGACTGAAATGTTATGTCTAAATGATGACAAACAGAACAGCTGCAGCATTAGAAGGAAAGAGAAGGTTGGGTTATAAAGAACCAACAGGAAATAACTGAAGAAGTTAAGCAACGCTGTATTCTCCTGGTACGCAGCCATCATCTTCTCAACCGGAAAGGTAAAACATATTTTATATGCATATCTGTTAATGTAAAAGCAAAGAAATGTTTCTCTATAGTTCAGAATACTTCCACTATCATATAAGTTATACAAGGGGTTATCTAACTGTTAATGTAACAATAATCCATTGTAATTTCATGTGACTTTCTGTGTTGCATCCTAGTTCATATCAAACTTGTTATAAAGACTTACACAATTTAACTCTTTATAGAACCATATTATTTAAAAGCGATTGTCATTCTCAGGACGTGGAAATATTCATCCGGAAACATTATAACATAAGTCATTACTGCAAATGTTTAAAATAAGCCAGTGCAGGCTGTATGCACTCGGAGGACGAAAACCACAACGCAAACGAGGAAGTGCAGTATTTCCTGTAGATAACGTTATAATATAGTCAGGCTCACCGATGATTAAAAAGTATTAAAAAGCATCCTTAAAAAGAGACTTTTATAAATTTTTCTAACAATCTATAATACTGGTCAAAAGCAGGATTCAAAAACCCATGTTCCCTGAAGATAAGCAGGCTTGTGGTACAGTTTTAAGTCAAACCATGAACTAACACGATAGCACGGTGCTGGGGCTCCAACAGATATTTCTTTCAAACAAATACGCCATTAAAGCAGAGCACAAGAAACCAAAACTATATGAGTATCGGAGATCAAAAGCATATGAGAATATTATCTAAAGGGTGTATAAGATCCCCTCATATCTAGGGCAGTATAATACAAACAGATAGGAAAATAAATGACAAACCTTAAGCATTATTAATTGAAAGTATAACATTGTCCCAAAACAAATTGTGAATTAAAAGGGTGTGATAACAGCTACTAGGACAAGTACAAATTTAAAATTACAACTGAAAAATAAAAAGGAATACATTTCACAGTAGCAACTATACAGGAGCAATTAACAAGGACAAGGCAATAGAATAGCGACTATGAAATAACATTAGTTATATTTCATTTGACACCCAGTGGATTAAACACGCAAAAGCAATAAAAAAGTGAGTAATGCAAACCGGAAGATGGCCGTATACTATGATAGCCAGCCATAAATTATAGTATAAAGTACTGACAGTACATGAAGGAGAAGAGCATGCTTCTGAAGTCCAGATAGCTTAGAAAAACAAGTCACAGAGACAGGGGACAGGAGAATGCTGTATAATGGACAAGAGACCTTTTGCAAGGAGAAAGTATAGGTGGAAGTGAGATAAGTTTAACAGTCTTACAGCCAAAGCTGTGACAGGAGTGAGGGGGTACAGAAAAAGTGACAAATTCACTCTGAGAAGCAGTAACAACGGCAGCTTACTGTCAGGATCGGTGCAGGACTTTTAGGACTTTTAGCAAAGACAAAATACAAAGGTAGAAGACTTAGAGCGTAGTAATAGTTGCATATATAGTGAGTATGACAGAAAGGTGTCGAAAGTGGCAGAGACGGGATTAATGCAGAGAAAAGTAAACCCGGAAGTGTAGCTAAAAGTGGCTACGGGGAAACTATGCACTTATATTCAAAGTCAGATAAATTATCTGTGGTTTCCTGTAGTTTCCGGTAGCTATAGAATTATTTAGAGTCAGATCAGGACTAGCAATCATTTGGAAAAAGCACATAAGTTATTGTTCTGTCAGTTTCCAGCTATACGGCCCTTGTACTGAAATGCTTTTACAGCTCTGAATATGGTTCCTTAATAAGGCTGTGTTATAACATATTGAATCAAGCAGTCCAAATACAATGCTTAATGATGACGAACAGAACAGGCTTAGCATTTGAGGGAAGGGGGGGTGAAAAGTTACCGTTCTATCCATAGGCAGAAAACACATATCTGTGAATAAGATTCCGTTTCAGCATGGCTAGGAAGTCAGCACAGTCTGAGGAAACATTGTGGTTAAGATATATACGGGTTTACAGAAAATTGTTAAAAGGATTTAATGTTGATGCAGATGTTAAAGGAAAAGGAAAATAAAAACCAGAAGGGAAGTGTGCTTCCTGTGCTTAATTTGAGTTTAGTGCTCACTGCAAGCATCGGACATTACGGCTACTGAAAATAGGACTAAACAGCACATAAAAACTTTATGCTGGTATAATTAATCAGGATAGGATTTTATCAAATCAAACATATAGAAGTTCTTAGAAACTATTATGTAAGGAAGCAGGGAGTTAATGTGTGAGGAAGTATGACAAATCTAACTACGTTGCTATTTTACTTGCTCAGATAGACCGCCGTAATCATTCTGTGTTCATATAAAAGCTGTCAATTCTACACTTGATACGGCAACTCCTTCAAAGCAAAAAAATTTTTAATGTCTTCTACTGTGTCTTTAAAATAACGGCAATCTAAATTTCCTTACTACCAGTATATCACTTGATTCTGTAAAGTAAGGGTTAATTTTTAGTTTCCGGACTAAGGCTTCCTAGACGATTACAACTGAATTTATGTGCTAAGAAGTATTTTGTTTTGGCATTCTCTTGAGCCTTCCTCTGTTATAGAAGCTGAACAATCAAACTTAGCACAATTGAAAACCCATTTTTAGAAGGAAAATGCATTAAAAGGGCAGACACTATAGCATTATATCCAAAGGGTTAGAAAGTAAAGGTCAAGGGATGAACGAAAACTGTGACATAATCATAAAGATATAAGCGAGGAAGTAGAGAGAAAGAAAGGCATTCGAGACAGCTTCATTTCTCTTAAGAGAGGTCTGGCGACCATCAAAATCTAAGAAGGAATTCATTACACGCATTTATAAATGGAGAAGCTAAGGATATAGAAAAATGTGACTCGGGCAGAAATAAATCCCAAAAGCAGTGAGAAAGCAGTGGCGTGAGACACTAGAGAGGAAATCCTGGGTCTTACTGAGTGCAAGATCTACAGACAGATAGACATGAAAGCAGAACAGGAAAAAAAAAAACAATGGACGGCCCTAAAACACAGGGACAGTTGCCTTGAGAGGAGGACAAAGAATAAGGAGAGATGGAGATAACACAGGGATGGCTAGGAAAGCAGGAATAAAAAAATGAGCAGCATAGCACATGCAGAAAACTATAGTAGGGAGAAAGGTTAGTGGGATATAGGTTAAACTGGCATAAGGTTAAAAACACCAGCTTCTTAACGGCAAAACAAATTTTGTGGTTTCATATGTAGCTTGCATCCGGAAATGCTACAAGTATAGGAAATATATGCATATTAATCATGTCACATAAAGACAATGGCAAAAACCAAATACCGGAGTGAAAACCACCCTCTTTTGACTGGACCATAACAGAACAAAAACCTAAGGGGGGGCCACGCATGCAAGTACGGATTATTAGGTAAATGTTCCCTTAATTAATCCTATAAGTAAAAGTAATTAGAAAAACCATTATACAGATGTAGTTTAACTGTAATGGCAGGAAACCAAATCATATTACAAAAGGATGTACCGCAATAGTAACAAAAGGGTTTTAGAGCAAAGCTGTAAAAAGACAGAATCTGAAATGTAAGGGTTTCTGTAACAGAGAGGAAATAGAGAGAGAAAGGAAGCTAAGCGAGCCATGTGTGGTCACACAGAAAAGTCAAGGTTAAAAATGCAGAACCACATTGTGGGTTGCGATAAGATCTACCAGTCTGTGTTTTGCAGCATAAAAAATTATAGAGGGAAAACGAAACCCGTCTCTAAGTTCAACTGTTCAAAGTGTCAGAAAACGGGGGAAGGGAAGAAGAAAAGATAATACAGCAATTCACAGAGACAGTGCGGGACAATTTCTTACAAGGTAGAAGCAGAATCGGAGGTTTAAGTGCAGCGCTGAGAAAAAGAGCGATTAGGTGCAGAAAAGACGCAGACCGGAATGATGTCAGAGAACTGCAGTGAGAGAGAACAGGGATCAGAGTAAGTACGAAGAGAGCCAGAATAGGCAAGTGAGACGAAAAGGAGGGGGGTAATAAAAACAGGGCAATAGGGGAGGGCAATCAGGACAGAGAGATATCCTAGTTGAGAGCGCAGGACATACAGGAGGGCAGATGGAGTGTACTGTCCAAGAACTGCAATGAGCAGTGAATGAGGGCTTGGACAGAGGTAGGAAAGGGAGAAGGATGGAGAGGATGGGAATAGGAATTGGAAGCAACAGAAAAACGGCCAAAATCAAAGGATCATTAGGCAAGAATGCCAGCATAAAGACTGATCCAAAGAATTGAGCGTGAAAAATACTCACAGCATAAACACGATCGCAGTCTCCTGGCCGCGTAATTATGCGCCAATCATACACCAAACGTTCACGTGCACACACCTCACAAATCAAAAGGAAGGACAGAAGAGAGGGGCAGAAAAAGAACAGAGAAGAAAATGGAAAGACAGGAAAGAAATTTTTGAACACATAGATTAATCCCCTCTGTGTGCAAAAATTAGCGCGGGCGGGCAAAAGGTCAGTGTTATCAGCGATCGGGAGTCACCAAATGTAAATTCTATCTATTGGCCCGCTTTGCGCACCAGGAGTACCCTTTTCCAAGGACAAAAGGTCTGCGCTTCCATTATCTGTTGGGCTGCCTGCCTAAATTCTCTTGAAAGTCCATCCCAGTAATATTCCTGGTGTACAACTGACTCTAAGATAAGGCCCATGATCATGGTCTTATGTCTATCAGGATCTAAATGAATCATTAGTTATCTGTGTACCCAAATGTATTCTATTAAAATGTAACAGTATTTTGTACAGGCAATGAGTGTCAATTGTATTTTCTAATTTCGTTGGTAGAATAAAAAGGAAATAAGGAATAGACAGAAATTAAGACAAACATAGTTTTAGGAAGATAAGTATAATTTATTTCTTACCCAAACACAAGTCTTCAAGTTGGTACAAATTACAGATTCAGTCTGACAGCTCACCCCGAGTAGGGTCTTCAGTTCGGTACCGATTCTGGAAGTAACCGGACAGAACTTCGCTGCTTTCAAGGCGTTGGGGACGGACTCCGAAATTAAGCCCAAATCACCCTTCTTTTATACTCTCTTCTCTCAATAGAAGTCTATTGCTGGACCTATTTTGGGACCTGTTTTTTTTCAACTATTTCTCAATTTCTGTGGTTAAACTGTTGTGTCCTGCCATCTGTTGTTCTGTACCCAACTCTTTCCGTTCCAGCTATTGCAAGTTATTTCGCAATTTCCTCTTTTGTCAACATGTTTTTCTCTTCTGCCAGAACATCTTATTCTTAGCATATCAGTTTCACTTCCCCTTTTTCTATTATCTTATGATCTAAGTTTCATCTTATAGAAAGACAAACTCCATTTTAATAAGTGCTACATTCAATTTGTACCTGATTTTGTTCTATAAGGCCATTAGTAGGTTATCAGGCCTAGGCAGTGCTTTTCAGCTGTACAAAGCTATGTAGTTTGGCCTGCCACTATTCCAGTGGATAGATCTTAGGGTAGAACACATATTAACTTGCAGGAAAAGCAAGTCCATGCTCAGCCAGTCATAGATTTTTAAACCTAGCTGGTATTTTTACAGCCTGAGTCCTAAAATCTGGCCTTCCACCCTTTCGGTGGGCATCCAGTGAGGGCCTCTTGCTGTAGTATAATTATACAGCTCGCAGTTTTATTTTGAATCGCCTTTGAAGGTTTTTTTTTTTTTCTCTTTCTTTGTCTTATTTATCATTGGTGGCTTGGGGGGAGGGGGAGGGAGGGAAGGGTGGGAAGACAAGGCATAGGGGTTTGTAGGGTAAATTAATCATATGTAAGTTTAACAGTGTCTATCTCCCATGTTGTAATAGTATGGATAAATGTTTCTTGCGGGGGTGGGGAGGGAAGGGGGGGGGGTTGTCTGGGGAGAAAACCGAAAACTATTTGACGTCGGAAGAAACACCGACAGTTGTCTGTTGTATTAGTTCCGTTATTGATGTGCTGTTATTGACTGAAAGATGATGAAAGCATTCTATTCTGTATGTTATGTCAATAAACAGATTTAAACATAAAGGACGCATACACTCGCATCCCGATACTGCCAGCTCACAGACAGTATCTCAGATTCCGCCTGGGCGCATGGCACTTTCAGTATTGTGTGCTGCCCTTTGGGCTCGCCTCTGCTCCACGGGTGTTTACAAAGTGCCTCGTGGTGGTAGCGACGTATCTCCGCAAGCTGGGAGTGCACGTGTTCCCATATCTCGACGATTGGCTGGTCAAGAACACCTCGGAGGCAGGAGCCCTCCGGTCCATGCAGTGCACTATTCAACTCCTGGAGCTGCTGGGGTTTGTGATAAATTACCCAAAGTCCCATCTCCAGCCAACCCAGTCTCTGGAATTCATAGGAGCTCTGCTGAATACCCAGACAGCTCAGGCCTTCCTTCCCGAAGCGAGGGCCAACAACCTCCTGTCCCTGGCTTCGCAGACCAGAGCGTCTCAGCAGGTCACAGCTCGGCAGATGTTGAGACTTCTGGGTCATATGGCCTCCACAGTCCATGTGACTCCCATGGCTCGTCTTCACATGAGATCTGCTCAATGGACCCTAGCTTCCCAGTGGTTCCAAGCCACCGGGAATCTAGAAGATGTCATCCGCCTCTCCACCAGTTGCCGCACTTCACTGCTCTGGTGGACCATTCGGACCAATTTGACCCTGGGACGTCCATTCCAAATTCCACAGCCCACGAAAGTGCTGACGACGGATGCATCTCGCCTGGGGTGGGGAGCTCATGTCGATGGGCTCCACACCCAGGGTCTGTGGTCCCTCCAGGAAAAGGATCTGCAGATCAACCTCCTGGAGCTCCGAGCGATCTGGAATGCACTGAGGGCTTTCAGAGATCGGCTGTCCTGCCAAATTATCCAAATTCGGACAGACAATCAGGTTGCAATGTATTACACCAACAAGCAGGGGGGCACCGGGTCTCGCCCCTTGTGTCAGGAAGCTGTCAGGATGTGGCGTTGGGCTTGCCAATTCGGCATGCTCCTCCAAGCCACATACCTGGCAGGTGTAAACAACAGTCTGGCCGACAGACTGAGCAGAGTCATGCAACCGCACGAGTGGTTGCTCCATTCCAGAGTGGTACGCAAGATCTTCCGAGAGTGGGGCACCCCCTCGGTGGACCTTTTCGCCTCTCAGACCAACCACAAGCTGCCTCTGTTCTGTTCCAGACTTCAGGCACACGACAGACTAGCGTCGGATGCCTTTCTCCTTCATTGGGGGACCGGCCTCCTGTATGCTTATCCTCCCATACCTTTGGTGGGGAAGACCTTACTGAAGCTCAGGCAAGACCGCGGCACCATGATTCTGATAGCGCCCTTTTGGCCCCGTCAGATCTGGTTCCCTCTTCTTCTGGAGTTGTCCTAAGAAGAACCGTGGAGATTGGAGTGTTTTCCGACTCTCATTTCGCAGAACGACGGAGCGTTGCTGCACCCCAACCTTCAGTCTCTGGCTCTCACGGCCTGGATGTTGAGGGCGTAGACTTCGCTGTGTTGGGTCTGTCGGAGGGTGTCTCCCGTGTCTTGCTTGCCTCTAGGAAGGATTCCACTAAAAAGAGTTACTTTTTCAAGTGGAGGAGGTTTGTCGTTTGGTGTGAGAGCAAGGCCCTAGAACCTCGTTCTTGCCCTGCACAGAACCTGCTTGAATACCTTCTGCACTTATCAGAGTCTGGCCTCAAGACCAACTCAGTAAGGAATCACCTTAGTGCGATTAGTGCTTACCATTATCGTGTGGAAGGTAAAGCCATCTCTGGAGAGCCTTTAGTCGTTCGATTCATGAGAGGCTTGCTTTTGTCAAAGCCCCCTATCAAGCCTCCTGCAGTGTCATGGGATCTCAACGTCGTCCTCACCCAGCTGATGAAACCTCCTTTTGAGCCACTGAATACCTGCCATCTGAAGTACTTGACCTGGAAGGTCATTTTCTTGGTGGCAGTTACTTCAGCTCGTAGGGTCAGTGAGCTTCAAGCCCTGGTCGCTCATGCTCCGTATACCAAATTTCATCACAACAGAGTAGTGCTCTGCACCCACCCAAAGTTCCTGCCGAAGGTGGTGTCGGAGTTCCATCTTAACCAGTCAATTGTCTTGCCAACATTCTTTCCCAGACCGCATACCCGCCCTGCTGAACGTCAGTTGCACACATTGGACTGCAAGAGAGCATTGGCCTTCTACTTGGAGCGGACACAGCCCCACAGACAGTCCGCCCAATTGTTTATTTCTTTCGACCCTAACAGGCTAGGGATCGCTGTCGGGAAATGCACCATCTCCAATTGGCTAGCAGATTGCATTTCCTTCACTTATGCCCAGGCTGGGCTGACTCTTGAGGGTCATGTCACGGCTCATAGTGTCAAAGCCATGACAGCGTCGGTGGCCCACTTGAAGTCAGCCACTATTGAAGAGATTTGCAAGGCTGCGACGTGGTCATCTGTCCACACATTCACATCACATTACTGCCTCCAGCAGGATACCTGACGCGACAGTCGGTTCAGGCAGTCGGTGCTGCAGAATCTGTTTGGGGTGTAAATCCAACTCCACCCTCCAGGACCCGCTTTGATTCTGGTCAGGCTGCACTCTCAGTTAGTTGTTCTTCGTAGGTCAATTTTTCTGTTGTATCCTCGCCGTTGCGAGGTTCAATTGACCTGGGTTCTTGTTTTGAGTGAGCCTGAGAGCTAGGGATACCCCAGTCATGAGAACAAGCAGCCTGCTTGTCCTCGGAGAAAGTGAATGATACATACCTGTAGCAGGTGTTCTCCGAGGACAGCAGGCTGATTGTTCTCACCTACCCTCCCTCCTCCCCTTTGGAGTTGAGTTTTCATCATTTTGCTTGTCATTCAACTGGCGGGAACGGTCGCGCACGGGCGGGAAGACAGCCACGCATGCGCGGTGGGCGTGCCCTGCGTGCGGACCGCCCGCGAAGCTTCTTCCAGTTGGTGGGGGCTGCCGCGGACGTCACCCAGTCGTGAGAACAAACAGCCTGCTGTCCTCGGAGAACACCTGCTACAGGTATGTATCATTCACTAGCCTTCAGGGAGTGACTGAGTGACTTCAGAACGTTGTCTTCAGAACGTTGAGGGTGAGTTTTATTATAGTAGATAAGACGAAAATAACTACTGATTTGCAAGGAAACCATAAATGAAAAGTTCCTTCCAAAGAAATAACCTACTGTCTCTTAGGAAGAAAAAAATTTCCTATGCTTTTGAGGGCTTTTGGTAAGTCAAGGGAATATCCAGATTTTCTAACCCTTAAATTCCACAGATCTATGATGAAAATATAATTTCAGAAATGGAGGGGATTTTAATATAGTTCTGGCTCAGGAGGCAGAGGTGTGAAGAGTAATGGTACAAGTAAAAATTTAAGGAACAGTATAGGTAATTTAGGGCCGGTGGATATGTGGCTGTCATTGTATTCCTTGTAGAGGGAAGGAGTAGCCTAGTGGTTAGAACACCAGTCTTGACCTCCAGAGGTAGCCAGTTCATTCTCCGAGGACAAGCAGGCTGCATTATTCTCATACATGGGTTGACGTCCGCGTCGGCCAAGGAATTGGCATTCTGCCATAGTAAAAACAAAAATCTTTGCTAGAGACTTCTGGTGGTGCGCACTGCCTTAATGCCTGCCGCACGAGTGCGTACCTCAGTTTTCTGTTTTCCGCGACGGGGTGCGACAGGTTCCTCCTGTGCTCCTCGTTTCTGCCCGGGATAAAGAGCCTTCGGTTTTGCGATTTTATAGTGTTTTCCTTCTTTGTTTTCATGTCACCCGAGAAGCGTTGGCGCCTAGCGGACCACTCCCCCTCCATACAGGACGTGCTGATGCGTCGGCCTCTTAGGAGTTCGGTACCTGAGCCTCAGCAGATTCCGCCACCTGCTTCTCCACCGGCCCCTCAGTCTTCTCCGATGGCGACTCTCGATGATCGCATCCGGGCCCTGCTTCCAGAACTTCTGGAAGGACTGCTGCGCCAGTCTGCTTTGGCATCGGGGGTGCTTGCGCCTTCCGTGCTGTCTGCTTCAGCGATGTCTGGCCCTTCACCTGCGGTTAGGTCCCCATCCTTGCAGCACCGGTGTTGGCTGCCACCCAGGTCGACTCCCCTTCGACGTTGGTGGAGGAAGCTTCACTGCAGTCCATGCGGGCGTCGGCCTCTCGACATAGCCACTGAAGATGATGGTCCTCGTTGTCAAGGCAGGTTCAGTCTTGGAGATCCCTTAGAGAAGCTCTTTCCGATACTGAGGAGGAGCTCTCATGAGAGTCAGAGGAAGATCCCAGGCACTTCTCCTCTGATGAATCTTTTGGGATTCCCTCTGAACCTTTTCTTCCACCTGAAAGGAGACTGTCTCCACCTGAGAGCCTCTCTTTTTCATCTTTTGTACAGGAAATGGCTGCTGCCATTCCATTCACTATGGAGGTGGAGGATGAGCCCAGGGCTGAGATGCTCGAGGTCCTGGACTATCACTCTCCACCTAAGGAGGCTTTGATGGCTTCTTTGCATAAGGTCAGTGCTTTTTTTGTGCTGGTATGCAACGGTAAGGTGTACCGGCACCTTTTTCCCCCCCCCCCCCTCCCCCAGCGAGTCCTGCACTTAGTCCCAAGTCTCCCGCGAAGTCGCGAAGCACGCGGCGCCAGCTCCCATTTCCGGCCGCTGCTGCTTCTCCTGTTGAGCAGCAGCGGCTGCTACAAAAAGAAAAAGATCAAAAATGTTTTTAAACCTCAAACGTGGCACCGTAGACAGCCATCAGGCATTGGCTGTCGGCTCTGCAGCCGCTCCTCCTCTCGCCTCCATGTCACTGCCCCTGGAGTAAGACCCAGGAGGAGCGCAGCGACGTGACAGGCGAGAGGAGGAGTGGCTGCAGAGCCGAAAGCCAATGCCTGATGGCTGTCTACGGTGCCGCGTTTGAGGTTTAAAAACATTTTTGATCTTTTTCTTTTTGTAGCAGCCGCTGCTGCTCAACAGGAGAAGCAGCAGCGACCGGAAATGGGAGCTGGCACTGCGTGCTTCACGGGAGACTTGGCAGGCAGGCATGTAAGTAGGTGGGCGGGCTGGCCTGGATGGAAAGAAGGGGATAGAGAGAAAGACACTGATGGAAGAATTGGGAGAGGGGGGTAGACAGAAGGATGAGGAGAGAAAGAGGGAAAAACCGGATAGAAGGATGAGGAGAGAAAGAGGGAAAAACCGGATAGAAGGATGAGGAGAGAAAGAGGGAAAAACCGGATGGAAGGATGGGGAGAGAGAGGGAAAAAACAGATGGAAGGATGGGGAGAGAAAGAGGGAAAAACCGGATAGAAGGATGAGGAGAGAAAGAGGGAAAAACCGGATGGAAGGATGGGGAGAGAGAGGGAAAAACCGGATGGAAGGATGGGGAGAGAAAGAGGGGAAAAAACAGATGGAAGGATGGGGAGAGAAAGGGAAAACAGATGGAAGGATGGGGAGAGAAAGACACTGGATGGAAGGTTGGGGAGAGAAAGGGGGAGAAGATGAATGGATGCAGAGAGAAAGGGGAGAGACTGGAAGGATGTGGAGAGGGAAGAGACACTGAACAGAAGGGTAGAGAGAGAGACACTGGATAGAAGGATCAGGAGAGAGGGTAAATGGGTGGAAGAACGGGGAGAGAAAGAGGGAAGACGCTGGATGGAAGGGTAGGGAGAAAGAGGAGACAATGGATGGAAGAATGCAGAAAGAAATAGGGGAGACACTGGAAGGATGGGGAGAGAAAGGAGAGCTGCTGGATGGAAAAGGGGACTAGAGAAAGACTGAAGAATAAGAGGAAGGGGCATGGGGAGGACAAGGGTGAGAAAAAGATGAAAAGCCATAGGTAGATGAAGGAAATTAAAGAATGGATAGTAAGAATGAATTAAATCTGGACAGAGGCTGAAAAATATTGAAGAAAGCAAAGAAAAAGGAGAGAAAAATGACAAATGGCATAGAATAGTTAAGCGAAAACGAAGGAAAGCAGAATCAGGGACTGGGACCAATATGGAAAGAAAAACAAAGTCACCAAACAAAGGTAGAAAAAATCATTTTATTTTCATTTTAGTGTTTGAAATATGTCCAATTTGAGAACTTACATCTGCTGTCTTATTTTGCACTGGGTATACTGGAGCTGTAACAGCTTACAGAAATTATCTCTAATGAAAAAAATCATGTAATTTTTTGCTCCTGTACTAGTATAATATTTTCAGTGATGTCTGTTTATATGCGACAGAGAGAGGGAACCAAGTACAGAAAAAGTACAAGCAAAAAAAAAAAAAAAAACAGCATAAAGGGCCTTTAAAAACAAAGGGAACACAGTTCTTTCATTAGAAAAAATCCTTTAATAGTGAACTTTTTTTGTCTGTTTATATGCGCCATCGCTGGTATAAGGGGTGTGGCTAATGTGGGTGTGGCTAACATAGGGGTGGAGCCATATGTGGTGACCCCACCCATAATGAGTACCGGCACCTTTTTTTCTACAAAAAAAAGCACTGCATAAGGTACTCAAGGAGGTCTTTTTTTTGGAACTGGTCGTTCCCTCTGTCTGGGCCCATGATCCCAAAGAAGACTGATTCCCAGTATCGGATACACGGTGAGTGGAATTTTGTTGCTGCCCACCAGTCTTCACAGATACAGTATATGGTAGATGAGAATATATGGCAGGTATACCAGAGCCAGATAGGATCATGAGGCATGCTTCAAGATAGGGTGCAGAAGCAGACTATTTAGATTAAGCAGGGCACGTTATTTCTAAGCTACACATAGGAAAAAATAGTGGGAGATGCAGATAAAGGTTTTGGAATAGAGGCATAAGAGGGTGGGAGGGGAGAGGGATTTTAAATAATTATACAAGAAGAGAGAGTAGTACAATGGGTTAATACATAAGGTGGATTTTTCAAGGACAAGCAGGCTGAGTAATTCTCCGAGGACAAGCAGGCTGCTTGTTCTCACGACTGGGTGACGTCCGCGGCAGCCCCCACCAACCGGAAAAAAGCTTCGCGGGACGGTCGGCACGCAGGGCACGCCCACCGCGCATGCGCGGCCGTCTTCCCGCCCGTGCGCGACCGCTCCCGCCAGTTCCTTTTTTTCCGCGTCTGGAGAGAGTCGTGCCTCGCCGCTCTCTCTGATTCAGCCGCCGGATTTCGATCGCGTTTACGCGGATCGTGCTTTTTCTTTGTTTAACTTTGTTTAGTTACCGTCCGGTTTCTTTTTGAAAAAAAAAAAAAAAAAGAAACCCTGCGCGTGTGGAGCACGCGCTCCCTTTTTCCCTCGCTTCCAGCGGGGACGCCACGTTGCGGCCTAGTGGCCGCACGGTCGTTTTCCTTTTCGTGGTGTGATTTCAGCCACCATTGACGACTTTGACTTCGCCGACGCGATTTTTCCGTCGATGTCCTCAAGGGTCCCGAGTGGATTTAAAAAGTGTGGTCGCTGCGGCCGGCCGATCTCGCAGACCGACACCCACGCTTGGTGCCTCCAGTGCCTCGGGCCGGAGCACAATATCAAGTCGTGTTCCCTGTGTCTCGGTCTCCGGAAACGGACTCAGGTTGCGAGGCAAGTTCTACGGGACCGTCTTTTTGGAACTTGCGCCGGCCCCTCGACGTCGACCTCGACGGCATCGGTATCGACGCCCGGTCCTTCGGTACCGGTATCGATGCCCGAGACATCGGCACCGATGGCATCGACCCCAGGAGAACAGGTCCCGTCGGTCCGCCGGCGAGGGTAGAGGTGAGCGGCCGCGTGGGCAGTCGGCCCCGGTCACTCCCTCAGCCCGTGGCCCTCGGGACCGAACCCTGTCTGACCCGGCTCCCCGGGACCGAGGGGGATCGTCCTCCTCCTCCTCCATACCTCCCGGCACCGGTGACGCGCATCGGAAGAAAGACAAGAAGCGTCGTCACCGGTCGCCCTCGGTGCATCCGGACATCGGAGAGGAGGCGGCGCCGAAGCGTCATCGTCGAGAGGAGAGGTCCCCGTCGGTCGTGGAGGTACCGACGCGTCAGGGTTCCGGCACCTCGGTGCCGTCTCCTGGCCCCCATCAGCTTCTGGCACCGACACCCCTACCGGCCCCACCGCCTTTCCCGGCAGCGGGCCTGGACGAGTGCCTCACAGCCATCCTTCCGGGGATCCTGGAAGGGCTGATGCGCCAGGCTGTGCCCGGCGCCGATGTCTGTGGCGCCGGTGAGCTCTAGCCCGGCGCCGGGGCCGTTGACACCGCCGCCGCTTGCGGCGCCGGTCTCGACCGCCACGCAGGTGGAGTCGACGTCGATGGAGGGAGCTCCGTCCCCGCCGGCGCGGGAGTCCACCGCTCGACGACACCGAGACCTCGGTGCCTCGACGTTGAGCCGGGCCCGGTTTAGGACTCAGCTACATGAGCTTATGTCCGATACCGAGGATGAGGACTCGTGGGGGGAAGAGGAGGACCCTAGATATTTCTCCTCAGAGGAGTCTACGGGCCTTCCCTCGGACCCCACGCCTTCACCGGAGAGGAAGCTCTCACCCCCCGAGAGCCTCTCCTTTGCCTCCTTTGTGCGGGATATGTCTATCAGCATTCCCTTCCCCGTGGTCTCTGTGGAAGAGCCGAGGGCCGAGATGCTCGAGGTCCTCGACTATCCATCGCCACCTAGAGAGTCCTCCACGGTACCGCTGCACAATGTCCTCAAGGAGACACTGCTCCGGAACTGGGTGCGACCGTTAACTAACCCCACCATTCCCAAGAAAGCAGAGTCCCAGTACAGGATCCACTCCGACCCAGAGTTAATGCGGCCCCAATTGCCCCATGACTCGGCGGTCGTGGATTCTGCTCTCAAGAGGGCACGGAGTTCGAGGGATACCGCCTCGGCGCCCCCGGGGCGGGAGTCTCGCACTCTGGACTCGTTTGGGAGGAAGGCCTACCAATCCTCCATGCTCGTGACCCGCATCCAGTCATACCTGCTCTATATGAGCATTCACATGCGGACCTATGTGCAACAACTGGCGGACCTGGTTGATAAGCTCCCGCCGGAGCAGTCCAGGCCTTATCAGGAGGTGGTCAGGCAGCTGAAGGCGTGCAGAAAGTTCCTGTCCAGGGGTATCTATGACACCTGTGACGTGGCATCTCGTGCTGCGGCCCAAGGTATAGTGATGCGCAGGCTCTCATGGCTGCGTGCCTCTGACCTGGACAACCGCACCCAGCAGAGACTGGCCGACGTCCCTTGCCGGGGGGATAACATTTTTGGTGAGAAGGTCGAGCAGATGGTGGACCAACTGCATCAGCGGGAAACCGCTCTCGACAAGCTCTCCCACCGGGCGCCTTCAGCATCCACCTCAGCAGGTGGACGTTTTTCCCGGGCCCGGCAGGCTGCACCCTATTCTTTTGCAAAGCGTAGGTACAACCAGCCGGCCCGAAGGCCTCGTCAGGCACAGGGACAGCCCCAGCGCGCTCGTTCCCGTCAACAGCGTGCGCCTAAGCAGCCCCCTGCGCCTCCACAGCAAAAGCCAGGGACGGGCTTTTGACTGGATCCACGGGAACACAGCCGCCCTCAAAGTGTCCGTACCGGACGATCTGCCGATCGGGGGGAGGTTAAAATATTTTCACCAAAGGTGGCCTCTCATAACCTCCGACCAGTGGGTTCTCCAAATAGTGCGGTGCGGATACGCCCTGAATTTGGCCTCCCTGCCTCCAAATTGTCCTCCGGGAGCTCAATCCTTCAGCTCCCATCACAAGCAGGTACTTGCAGAGGAACTCTCCGCCCTTCTCATCGCCAATGCGGTCGAGCCCGTACCACCCGGGCAGGAAGGGCAGGAATTCTATTCCAGGTACTTGCTTGTGGAAAAGAAAACAGGGGGGATGCGTCCCATCCTAGACCTGAGAGGCCTGAACAAATTCCTGGTCAAAGAAAAGTTCAGGATGCTTTCCTTGGGCACCCTTCTGCCAATGATTCAGAAAAACGATTGGCTATGTTCCCTGGATTTAAAGGATGCATATACTCACATCCCGATACTGCCAGCTCACAGACAGTATCTCAGATTCCGCCTGGGCGCACGGCACTTTCAGTATTGTGTGCTGCCCTTTGGGCTCGTCTCCGCCCCACGAGTGTTTACAAAGTGCCTCTTGGTGGTGGCGGCGTACCTACGCAGGCTGGGAGTGCACGTGTTCCCATATCTCGACGATTGGCTGGTCAAGAACACCTCGGAGGCAGGAGCCCTCCGGTCCATGCAGTGCACTATTCAACTCCTGGAGCTGCTGGGGTTTGTGATAAATTACCCAAAGTCCCATCTCCAGCCAACCCAGTCTCTGGAATTCATAGGAGCTCTGCTGAATACCCAGACGGCTCAGGCCTTCCTTCCCGAAGCGAGGGCCAACAACCTCCTGTCCCTGGCTTCGCAGACCAGAGCGTCTCAGCAGGTCACAGCTCGGCAGATGTTGAGACTTCTGGGTCATATGGCCTCCACAGTTCATGTGACTCCCATGGCTCGTCTTCACATGAGATCTGCTCAATGGACCCTAGCTTCCCAGTGGTTCCAAGCCACCGGGAATCTAGAAGATGTCATCCGCCTCTCCACCAGTTGCCGCACTTCACTGCTCTGGTGGACCATCCGGACCAATTTGACCCTGGGACGTCCATTCCAAATTCCGCAGCCCACGAAGGTGCTGACGACGGATGCATCTCGCCTGGGTTGGGGAGCTCATGTCGATGGGCTTCACACCCAGGGTCTGTGGTCCCTCCAGGAAAAGGATCTGCAGATCAACCTCCTGGAGCTCCGAGCGATCTGGAACGCGCTGAAGGCTTTCAGAGATCGGCTGTCCTGCCAAATTATCCAAATTCGGACAGACAATCAGGTTGCAATGTATTACGTCAACAAGCAGGGGGGCACCGGATCTCGCCCCCTGTGTCAGGAAGCCGTCGGGCTGTGGCGCTGGGCGTGCCAGTTTGGCATGCTCCTCCAAGCCACATACCTGGCAGGCGTAAACAACAGTCTGGCCGACAGACTGAGCAGAGTCATGCAACCGCACGAGTGGTCGCTCCATTCCAGAGTGGTACGCAAGATCTTCCGAGAGTGGGGCACCCCCTCGGTGGACCTTTTCGCCTCTCAGACCAACCACAAGCTGCCTCTGTTCTGTTCCAGACTTCAGACACACGGCAGGCTAGCGTCGGACGCCTTTCTCCTCCTTTGGGGGACCGGCCTCCTGTATGCTTATCCTCCCATACCTTTGGTGGGGAAGACCTTACTGAAGCTCAAGCACGACCGTGGCACCATGATTCTGATAGCGCCCTTTTGGCCCCGTCAGATCTGGTTCCCTCTTCTTCTGGAGTTGTCCTCAGAAGAACCGTGGAGATTGGAGTGTTTTCCGACTCTCATTTCGCAGAACGACGGAGCGTTACTGCACCCCAACCTTCAGTCTCTGGCTCTCACGGCCTGGATGTTGAGGGCGTAGACTTCGCTGCGTTGGGTCTGTCGGAGGGTGTCTCCCGGGTCCTGCTTGCCTCCAGGAAGGATTCCACTAAAAAGAGTTACTTTTTCAAGTGGAGGAGGTTTGTCGTTTGGTGTGAGAGCAAGGCCCTAGAACCTCGTTCTTGCCCTGCACAGAACCTGCTTGAATACCTTCTACACTTATCAGAGTCTGGCCTCAAGACCAACTCAGTAAGGAATCACCTTAGTGCGATTAGTGCTTACCATTATCGTGTGGAAGGTAAAGCCATCTCTGGAGAGCCTTTAGTCGTTCGATTCATGAGAGGCTTGCTTTTGTCAAAGCCCCCTATCAAGCCTCCTACAGTGTCATGGGATCTCAACGTCGTCCTCACCCAGCTGATGAAACCTCCTTTTGAGCCACTGAATACCTGCCATCTGAAGTACTTGACCTGGAAGGTCATTTTCTTGGTGGCAGTTACTTCAGCTCGTAGGGTCAGTGAGCTTCAAGCCCTAGTAGCTCATGCTCCATATACCAAATTTCATCACAACAGAGTAGTGCTCCGCACCCACCCAAAGTTTCTGCCGAAGGTGGTGTCGGAGTTCCATCTTAACCAGTCAATTGTCTTGCCAACATTCTTCCCCAGGCCGCATACCCGCCCTGCTGAACGTCAGTTGCACACATTGGACTGCAAGAGAGCATTGGCCTTCTACTTGGAGCGGACACAGCCCCACAGACAGTCCGCCCAATTGTTTATTTCTTTCGACCCTAACAGGCTAGGGGTCGCTGTCGGGAAACGCACCATCTCCAATTGGCTAGCAGATTGCATTTCCTTCACTTACGCCCAGGCTGGGCTGACTCTTGAGGGTCATGTCACGGCTCATAGTGTTAGAGCCATGGCAGCGTCAGTGGCCCACTTGAAGTCAGCCACTATTGAAGAGATTTGCAAGGCTGCGACGTGGTCATCTGTCCACACATTCACATCACATTACTGCCTCCAGCAGGATACCCGACGCGACAGTCGGTTCGGGCAGTCGGTGCTGCAGAATCTGTTTGGGGTGTAAATCCAACTCCACCCTCCAGGACCCGAATTTATTCTGGTCAGGCTGCACTCTCAGTTAGTTGTTCTTCGTAGGTCAATTTCTGTTGTACCCTCGCCGTTGCGAGGTTCAATTGACCTGGGTTCTTGTTTTGAGTGAGCCTGAAAGCTAGGGATACCCCAGTCGTGAGAACAAGCAGCCTGCTTGTCCTCGGAGAAAGTGAATGATACATACCTGTAGCAGGTGTTCTCCGAGGACAGCAGGCTGATTGTTCTCACCTACCCGGTTGTTTGGTGGGGGCTGCCGCGGACGTCACCCAGTCGTGAGAACAATCAGCCTGCTGTCCTCGGAGAACACCTGCTACAGGTATGTATCATTCACTTTCTCACAAGTGGGTCGACGATCCGTGTCGGCCGGGAATCAGCAAAATGCAAAGCAAAAAGAAAAAAAAAAAGTTTGCTAGAGCTTTCTGGTGCGTGTGTTGCACTATGCATGCGCGGAGTGCCTTTCCGCCCACTGCACAACCGCACTCCTCAGTTGTTTTTTCTCCGTGTGAGGAGTAGCGGTCTTTTTGCTGTCGCTCCTTTCTTGTGCCTGGGAAAGAACCTTTTATTTCCTTTTCTTCGTGAGATTTTTGCGTCCTCCTCTTTCTTCAGTTTTGTTTCTTAAAAAAAAAAAAGTCCCGTTTTACTTCTAGTTGTTTAGCTCTTGTTTAAGTTTCCTTCATTTTTCATTGTTGGCCGCTCTTAGGCCTGCTCAGTTGGGTTTCCCATTTTTTGTGCTTTTATTTTTTGGCACAATCGAGTCTTTTAATTTCGCGGAGTTCGTTTTCCCTTCCATGTCATCAAAGACTCCCAGTGGCTTCAAATGTTGTACTCAGTGCAACCGGACCATCTTGAGTACTGATACACATTCTTGGTGTATTCAGTGTCTTGGGCCTGACCATAACCTGGCAAATTGCGTCCTTTGTCTTCGTATGAAGAAAAGGATGCAAATTTCCCGAGAAGCTCAGAGAGAAACTTTTTGGAGCTCTGTCCGGTCTTTCGACATCGAGGTCATCGTTGTCGACTGCGGCATTGACATCGGGAGTCAGGGTATGGATGGCTGCTTCGAGGCCTAGAGACTGTCTCGAGGCCTCCTGCTGTGCAGGCCCCCCCGGGACCGGCCTTCGTCGGACCCAACCCCATGGCGATGAATCCTCCCAACGGCGTCCTCGTCAGCACCGAGGATTCTCGGTGAAGTGCATCAGGCAAAGGCTAAGAAGCACCGACACCGATCTCCTTCGACATATGGTGCTATAGTTAGGGTTTCTGTTTCCCACGTGCATCATTTTGCACTTGCTTACATTAAACGTTGTATGCCATTTAGATGCAGAGTCGCAGAGTCTTGTAAGGTTCTCTTGTAATTTTTCACAACTCTCTTGTGACTTAACAACTTTGAATAACTTTGTGTCGTCGGAAATTTAATTACCTCACTAGAAACTCCCATCTCTAGATCATTTATAAATATGTTAAAAAGCAGCAGTCCCAGCACAGACCCCTGGGGGAATCCCACTATCTATCCTTGTCCATTGAGAATACTGACCATTTAACCCTACTCTCTGTTTTCTGTCTTTTTTTTTTATTATTATTTTTTATTTTATTTATTGAATTTGCAATTTATACAAGCATGAAACTTGAAATAGAAAAAAATGATTACAAGTCAAAAAGAAAAACAGGGAAATAAGACATTACATACTTAGTTTAAGGTATTGATCTATTTGCTCATCTTTAGTCCACAATTAGGAGGCATTACTCAGTTTACAAGGAAATTTAAATCGTAGATTAAATTAAATATTTAAACTATATAGGTAAAAGGCGTCTGAGAGGAAGTCCCAGGAATATTATATTATTATGGAGTTCATGTTGTTATAGACCTTGGAACTGTTTTGATTTGAAGAAAACCTATTTAACAGAATTTAACTTTAAAACACATTTACATGGAAAGTTCAACCAGAATAATGCTCCTAGTTGCTGTGTCTTCCGGCGAAGTTTAAGAAACTCTTGTCTTTTCTTCTGTGTAGTCTGAGACATCTGTATACATTCTTATCTTGCAATCCAGGAAATCTTGATTTTTATGAAGAAAGTATTGTTTAAGTATCCAGTCTCTGTCAGGTTGTAATATGAAAGTTACTTTAAGCGCTGCTGTTGTCAACCCCACTTTATCATCTTCAAGGATTTGTGTTAAATTCATATCTAAAGTTTCTACAGGAGCTTGTCCAGAAACATCTTGTCTCTCATCATGTTGTAACTCTTCCCTTATAGAAGATGGTATATAGTAAATTTTTGATACTGAAGGATGTAACCTGGGATTTTCAGGACCTCTGTTAGATATTTTTTAAATGTTATAGGAGGTGAGATTGAAATTTGCTTTGGAAAATTTATTAATGTAAGGGTGTTTGAATGTTGAAAATGTTTCTAAATTTCAATTTTATTTTGCAAAAGGAGATTTTCTTTAATAAGATTAATTTGAGTCTGTTGACAAGTTTGTATCGTCTTACAATTAGTTTCAATTTCTTTGCCCATAGTTACTAATTTTTTATCCAGTAATGGTATTTTTTCAGACACAGAGTTTAATTGTTGGTTTAAAGTTAAAAACTTTTGAGAAAAAGAGACTTCAAGGCCCATCAAGGCTTCCCATATATTGTCCAGTGTTATTTTTTCTGGTTTGAGGCAAAAAGGACTGACTTAATTCTGTAATGGAAGTCACCGCCGACTGTGTTTCAATAGTTACAAGATTTCCCCCAAGAGCTCCTTCTCCTCCTTCTACTCCCGCCGTTTGCACCGCGGGGAAAGTCGGTGTCTCTGGTCTTGAGTCTGAACCCGCGCTCAGAGATGCCGTCGATTCCAATACGCCCGGGGTCTCCTGAGCTGCTCTCGAAGCTAGTGCTGGCATAGGAGGTGGAGTTCTTGCGTCGGGCTGAATGATGTCTCGTCTTCTGGTCGGAAGGGTGGCAGACCTCTCACCAAACTCCTCTGACAACGAAGCTGCTCCCGGAAAAGAACCTGGTATCAAGAAGCGGTCCAGCGTCCCCACCCCAGGCAGAACTGGTGTTGCGGGACTGGCACGTTGTCTGCCTCTCCTTTTTGGCATTTTACTCAGGAAATAACGTTTTTCCAAATATAAAGGGGAGGTGAACCCGGAACAGTTTCTTTTACTTCTCAGTCGGTCGCCATCTTGCCTCCTCCATCTGTTTTCTGTCTTTTAACCAGTTTTTATTCCACAATAGGACACTTCCTTATATCTCATGACTCTCCAGTTTCCTCTGGAGTCTTTCATGAGGCACTTTTTCAAGCGCCTTTTGAAAATCCAGGTACATAATATTGATTGACCTTTATCCACATTGCATGCAGATAGATCTTGTGCATATTGTAGAAATCCTGATCTCAAGGACTGGACTACCACCCCTCCATTCCTATTTGTGTTGGTCATCTGCGGTCTTGCTCCCAGCCTTCAGCTGTGAGCACAGAACAGAAATATTTAAGTAATTTTGCCTCATCTTTATCAGCTTCTACATGTTCTTCCCCTTCACCTTTGAGTCTCACAATGCTACTTTTATACTGCTTCCTATCACTAACATATCTTTAAAAAAAAAAAAAATCCTCCCCCCCCCCTCCCCCCCCCCCAATTTTACCATATTGGCTATTTTTTCTTCCATTTGACATCTTTGTTTTCCTATCATCTTCTCTTAGCTTTTACAGATATTGTCGCCTGTCTTCCTTTTTCTGCAATCTCTGTCATCAAATGAACCACATCAGAAGGATTAACTACAATTAAATGAGCTGCTGCAGACAAAGAGGAGATAATGTGCTTCTACCTGTATTTGATGATGAAGTTTTCGGTGCCAAGCAATTATTCTGTGCATCAAGGGGAGAAAAGAAAATCTTTTCAAGTACTAAACAATGCAGTCAGAGCCCATGAAAATGTGGCAGAAAGATACACTGTATTTACAGTGCAATCCGCTTAACCGTTGTGACCCAAAGAAGCTTGACATCTGATAAACATATGTACAATACTGTTTATTACACATACAGTATACAGTCTCGGTTAACTGACGTTATATAGTCTCGGTTAACTGACGTTATACAGTGTCCGTTAACTGACGTTAGGCTTACTTGATGTAATCAGTCATAGTCCTCTGTACACTCTTGTGTCTGTGAGTTCCATAGACTACGTCTGCCAGATGGTAAAAGCTGTCATAGCACTGACATCCAGTGGCCTCCAGATAGGCCCGCACGGTGTTGAGACTCTCCAGCGCTCTTGCAAAAGTGACAGGAGGTTGTTGAATTTCATTAGCATGTGCCTCGCTGCTCATTTCATCCTCTGTTTCATCATCAGCCGTTGCCTGCGTGTAGGCGCATATCTCGACATCAGTGTTGTCAGCTGTTTGTAGATCGTAATCAACAGCTACGTAGTAATGAAACTCCTCTTCAGTAACACCGGCTGGGATGTCAATAGCCTGTTCATCTGACGCGTTTGAAACTGCTGCATCTGTGTCATCCCTCTCCATATCCCTAACAAAGCTTTCCCACTTGTAGCAGTTCACAATGGTTGCCTGTGTAACATGATTCCAGGCTTCTTTCTGCATATGTAGGGAATCCAACAGTGATAGATTACGAGCCAGTTCAACAGCACGTTTATCCTTGCCAGTCTGGTCATCCATAACGCTCATCAGACGACGTAGCACAAGAGCCCGATTAATGTTGTTTGAAATTGTCTCTTATGCCCTGATCCATAGGTTGAATCAGAGAGGTAGTGTTTGGTGGCAGAAAGACCACCTTGATGTTAGACAGCCTGACATCATCCCTGTGTGCAGCAAAATCTGATGCTTTTGTGCCCGCATTCTAGTGTCTAACTTCTTTAGCCACTGCTTCCAAATGTCCCCAGTCATCCATGAATTTGCGTTAGCCTCGTATGACACAGGCTTAACATTCTTGAAGCAACGGGGCTGTTTGCTCTTTCCAGTGATGAGTGGTTCCAACTTCTCACTCCCACCCATATTGCAGCAAAGGAGAATCGTCAGTCCTTCGACGTTTTACTTCCTGTAGTTTTGGCTTGTTTGAATGCAAGTGTTCCATCAGGAATCGCTCGCCAGTAGAGACCGTTTTTGTCAGCATTGAAAATGTCACGAGGTGCAAACTCATTCAAGATGGTAGGAAGAACTGAAACAACCCAATTTTCAGCACCAAAGTCATCAATGTCTTGTTTCTCACCATGCTGTTTCTTGAATTTTATGTTCCTCTCCTTCCATCTTTCCAGCCATCCAACTGTTGCTTTGAGTTCAGTTAGTCCAAGACTTTCAGCTAGCTGACTAGCTTTCTCCATAAGCAGTGGACCACTGACAGGAAACTGTCTACTCCTGACTTGAGAAAACCACCGAAGAAGAGCATCTTCTACATCCTCAGCTTTTCCCGCCCGTTTTCGTTTCATGTGTGGATTTGTATTGTTTTGACAGTCTTCCAGAAGCTGATCTTTCTGCTTCAAGATACGTGAAATTTGACTGGGATTGACACCATATTCTTTAGCAATAGATGCTTGCCTTCTGTTTTCTAATTTTTTAAGAACTTCTATTCGTTGAGCCAGTGTTAGTCTTACAGTTGCGCAACGACGATGACTCCAGTGTACACTCTAGCAACATTCTTTTGCTTATTCTGCCTGTGGCAGTTGACCAACGAGATTTCAAATTTACCGCCCCTTTGTCACGCGCCAATCGGCTTCCATATTCCGAGCGTGCTCTTATGTGGAGTCTTTCCTGCAGAGGAGCGGTCTTACCATGCATATAAGTGAATCTTGCACTTATCAGTGGTGCGCTAAACTGAAGTTTGTCCCAATAGAAATTGATGGCGGCAAAAACAGGACTGAAGTACGGCATGCAGTTAAACAGAGCATGCGCTTATCCGACGTGCACTTAAATGGAGTGCACTGAATTCCCTTTCATATTGGGCGCAACAGGCTTGATTAAAGGGATTTTGTCAAGCACACATTGATAAGTTGCCTATGCCAGTTACATCTTTTGACTTTCAGAAGGAATCTCGCTTTGAGAGCCTGAAATCAAAATCCACATACCCTGGTTTAGAAATGAGCTTCATTACTGTTATGGTGTGTGCAAAACTAAATGAACCTCAAATATAAACATTGCGTAATGTGCAGTGCCTCAACTGCTACTTTCAAATCACACTTTGCGCATGAAGGCTAATTCTATAATCATGGTCCGCTTAGGTCTGAGCTCCTGACCGTGTCCTTTTCCCGTTTTTCCTTAAAAAAATAAAAATCATTGAGCCGTTTGATTTTGTTTTGGGGTAATTTTGTCCCAGTGTCCCAAAACCTCCCAGTGGGTTTAAGAAGTGATCTTGCTGCAGCAAGGTCATGTCTGTGACTGACCCTCACAGCTTGTGCTTACTGTGCCCAGTACCTGACCATGAGGCCTCTAATTTCAAACGCTGTTCTACTATGCAGAATAGAATCTTGATGAGTCAAGAGGTTCAGTGCGAGACTTTTTGGTCCTTCAAAATCTGGTCCAGCAATGGCATTAGAAGCATCAGTCCCCATGACTGATGAGCTGCATGAGACACTGGGGACGCGCTGACACCAAGGTCTCCACCTCCCTCAACGACGTGCATCAGTAACGCACCTTCGGACCAAGCATTCTTGGACCAGCCACCAAGCGCACAGTATTCGATATTGCCTTGTTGGCACTGAGAAACACTGACGTGCATTGAGTGAAGGCAAAGAAGCAACTGACATCGGTCCTTTTTGAAGCAAGGTGCCAGGATCTGTGGGACACTGTCATGCCCAGTACCTGAGAAGCACTGCTGAGAGCAATGCTCCCTCTATACCAATGCAGCAGCCTCTTTGAAGCTGGGACCAGGCCTCTGATTCGGCTCCATCTTCTTCACAGCCTGTTCCGCACCAACATCAACCCTGCTTTTTTACAGATGCGTGTCCCAGAGGAGTAGCCCCAGGCCCTGTGGCAGGAGGAGGTGGAATGGATCTTGGCTCAGTTCAATGCAGAGACATCGAGAGCATCGGTGTTAGCCATGATGCCACCTCAGCTGATCTGGAGGCCCATGCTTTGCCCATTCATCAACGGCGTGCCTTGCTGGGTGCTGGATTCACTGTCGAAAAAAGTGGTGCTTCTTTTCAGCCCATTGGGAGACAGTGCTCCCCCAGAGCCCAGGAGGGACCTACCCTCGGCATTTTCACTCAGAATCTGGACTTGAGTCCAGTGGACCGAGGCAGGCACAGACTCAGCGTTCTCGAGAAGAGCATTTTGCTAAGACTGATATGAACCGCTCTTGGAGTAGAGGTCCCTTGGTATACCATCAGAGCCCTTTGCACATCTGGAAAGTAGAAAATTTCCCCCAGTGAAGCTCTCCTTTGTTCATTTTTTGAAGAAAATGGCTAGATCTAAGTGAATTGATTGGAGGTCGAGGATGAGCCCAGGGCTGAGATGTTGATGTCTTTGACTATGATGCTCCCCCTAAGGAGGCTGTGATGGTGCTCAATCACAGCATCCTTTGAGCATCATACTCTCTATGCAGCCTGTACCTCAGAAGGTGGACTCTTATGTATAGATTCCAAAAGGCTCTCGGATTCGAAAAGCAGAAGTTTCCTCACTACCCAGTGGTAGTCAAATCTGCCCTTGAAAGTGCCAAAAATACTAGAACCTGTGCCTCTGCACCCCTGGGGTGGGATGCTAAATATCTGAAATCTTTTGGGAGAAATATTTTTCAGGGCTTTATGCTCATCTCTCACATACAATCCTACCAGTTCTAAATCGAGCTCCGACCATCCACCCGACTTACCGGCTCTGCACTGCCACCAAGACTGCACTGGGACAGCAGCGAGCAGTTAGCAGTCGCCATAAGGGAACGAGCGGCAACTGACTCCCCGATCCGCTAAACTGGAGGAATTGGGACTTCAGCCCAAAAGCAGGAACCCGCGTGCTGTCCTGCCCATTGGAAACATAAACTGGACAACTAGAACAGCACAGCTCCTCCACACCCCAAGAAACTACAGAAAGAACAGGGTGGCCGAAACAACGTGCAAAACACAACTCAACCCAGGGTAACAGTTTTATCATCATGAGTATGGGGCTGTTCCAGGTCGACAGGAGGCCCGCTGGAAATAGAAACTGGACAACTGGAACAGCGCAGCTCCTCCACGTCCCGAGAAACTAGAGAAAGAACTGAGGATCTAAAGCCGAAGCAATGTGCGAAACCCAGCTTATCCCGGGCAAAGCAGTTTCATCATTGTGAGTACGGGGTTGTTCTCCAGATTGACGGGAGGCTCTACATTGACATGCCCACCCAATTGAACATCGCTTTGGCCCTGGCCAGAAGACTGTGCCTGCAGCATCTCACCGGGTTCCCGAAGCCAACATTGATCGACCCGCAGAAACCTCCTCCCCCATTAAGCCAGTGATCCTTGCACTCGTCCACCAGCAAAGATACACTGATTAGGACCTACCACTGTTCTCGACGCCACCATTGCTGATCCGCATTGAGACCAACTTCCCCACCAAACTGGCAGTCCCTGTACCCGATGACCACAGGGAACCACAGTCAAGTTCTTGCTCCCAGCCAAGCTCTTGAGCACATACATACCGATTCAACTGAAGTGCAGCCACCACAGTCATCCCCGACAGCTAAAATTGTCTGCAGTTCTGAACCTCGCTCCACTCATAAGAGGATAACTTGTCAGTGGGTCAGTCGGGGCATGGCAGCGGCTACGAGGCAGGCTTGAATAATACCACAAAAGATCTGATAATCTCTCGGGTCCAGACGGTCTTAGACCCAAGGGCAGACCGACTTGCCCCTACCTGTAGGGAAGCTACCGACAACTACGGATACACTGGTGGGCTCAAGTCCCAAAGACACTGCAACGGGAAAGTTTAATGAGTCAAAGTTAACTCTACTACCTCATCGGTAAAGCGATGACCCCTGAAGAGTAACACTACACTTTGGGTCCTCTGAAGCCTGACTAACTCAGGCAGTGCACCAAGCATCCCCAGAAAGAAAATAACCTAAAGTGGAGATTCACCACCCAATATAACACCTGAGAAGGAAATCATCGACAGGACAGAGGAAATCTGAAGTTACAACTTAAACACATCAGCCAAACAGCGGACAACGACATTGACCCAACACAACAGCTGGCTAGCCACTCAGCTTCTTGACCAAGAGATATCTAGCGGCAGATCAAACACACCATCAAAAGAGGAAGACAACGGAAGTGGCCCCAACTAAGCCCAACCAAAAGGGGACCAATCAGCCACACATCTCCTGAGCCCAAATTAAAACTCACACACAAAAGAAGAAAAATAAATAAATAAACCACACACCAAGCAAATCACCCCTAACTGGAGACAGATGGAAGTCTCTAGGTACCTCACTAATTTGATTTATAAAACCCTGCTCTCCCCCAAAACCTTAGAACCAAACCACGCTGTCGGCTGTTCATAATCATCAGACCACCCAACAATAAAAACCTCTACATCACCGGATCTTAGGAGGATACCTCCCCATTCCATCCTAAGATCTAGACCACTTTTAGTGTATCCTCTTGACTGTACACATCTCCACAGCTAAAGAAACCAAAATGAACACCTCAAGACTACTCCTATGTATCTACTCCCTATCTCTGATCCTAACAACATTAACCACACCTCTTGCAGAAAACATCATCATATCCATACTACACAGTCATCACAGGACAATCAAACACACCACACTCCACCAAACTGATAACGATGCAAGCAAAGGAAAATCACCAGCCTGTGGCCACACACCACAGACTTCAAAGAAGGGTCCAAACAAACTTAAATCAACTTACAAACAAAAACTAATAAAAATCCATACAACCCTAAATGTAGAAGAGCCATACTCAACAATCCAAGTGGGCTACATCAACACCAGATCCACAGTAAACAAAACAGAAACTTGAACCGATTGGATCTCGGCAGAAGGCCTCTATTTACTGTTCATCAATGAAACATGGATCCACGACCAAAAAGTCCCAATCTGGACCTGTGTCCTCCTGGATATAAAATCACACACTGGACCAGAAAGAAAAAGAGGGGCGGAAGTATTGCTCTAATCTACCGATCTCACTTGAATCATAGAAACCACTGCTGAGTCCATTACATCATAAGTCAAAATAGCCTCAATCAGGATACAAAACAAAACCCTCCATGACCATCTGAATTGTGTCATATTCTACAGACCCCCAGGTAACTGGAATGAAGCCCAGACGAACTTCATGAACTTCATCTCAATGACATGTATAGCTAACTCTAATGTGCTATTGCTGGGTGACATTAACCTTCACCTAGAGGATCCAAACTCAGGGCCAGATGCACTAAACTTAACAAGCCCTTAAGCCCTTAACAAGCCATTAACGAGCAAGTAGTAAACCCTGGCATGCACTAAACACTTTTTTCCGACGACGGTAGCAGCTAACGAAAACGGAATGCAGATGAGCAAATTGTGTAGAAACCCTATTGTAATGAGATGCACTAACCTTTTCCGATTGCCTTAACGCTGGAAAACGCTGGAATATCTAATGAGAGGTCTGTACCTCTCGTTGGGGCTGCGCGGGATTGGAAACATTATAAAAATGTTTAAAAAAAAATTCAGGGGGCTAAAACGGCCTAGTGCTCGTCATGGACGGCCATTGTGGCCGTTCTACACCCGAAAAACCACCCAAGTGCTCGTCACTTTATTGATAAATGTTCAATAAAGACTTCATACAACTTAAAAAAGTGGGGAAAAAATCCAAGTGCTCATCCTTTTTTTTTTTTTTTTTCTTTAACAAAACTATTAGTGGGATTTGAACCCGCCACCTCTGGATTACAAGACCGCTGCTCTAACCACTCGGCCACAACTGTACTTACTTGGATGGGCCTCTCTTACTTCCAGGTCTCTCAGCTGAGTGAAGCACTGCCAATCACAGCGCGTTTAGCTCAGCTAAACACGCTGTGATTGGCTCAGAGACTTCCAGGTCTCTCAGCTGAGTGAAGCATGGCCAAAAAGGATGTTTTTATTATTGCGGGGTTGAATATCCAAAAAAGATCCTGCAGCATCAGGGCCTGTGATTTGTTTTAATAAAACTTCGCTTAAAAAAAAAAAAAAAGGTCCATTTTGGGCGGCCTCCCTCCCCCCCCCCCCCCCCCCCCCCCCCGGCGATAATAAAAACGTCCTTTTTGGCCGTGCTTCACTCAGCTGAGAGACCTGGAAGTAAGGGAGGGACATCAAAGTAAGTACAGTTGTGGCCAACTGGTTAGAGCAGCGGTCTTGTAATCCAGAGGTGGCGGGTTCAAATCCCAATAATAGTTTTGTAAAAAAAAAAAAAAGGACAAGCACTTGGATTTTTTCCACTTTTTAAGTTGTATGAAGTCTTTATTGAACATTTATCAAAACAGCATAACAAAATACAACATTCCAGAACAAGTAAGTAATAGCATAACTGATCAGCTCCAGGTCTCTCTCTCTCAGCCAATCCCAGCGCATTTAGCTGTTACCAGTATAAGCTAAACGCGCTGTGATTGGCTGAGAGAGACCTGGCGGGAGGGATGTCCAAAAAGTTTTGATTTGTGTCCTCTCACATCCCGATTTTCTGGGCTGGAAGGCTCCTCCGTATCGTCTGGTTAGTTTTTATTCTCTTGCCTCTGAACTGTACATTAGCTTGTAGCCTGTAAAAAGAACATCTTTTTAGAGGGAGTTTTTTTTAATAGTGAAGGACGTCTATAAAGGACGTGCTTGGCTGCTCTGCGCATACTCGACTGGCTGACTATCCGACTGTTTAACGACGGAATAGAGAATGCAAGTGAGCTACAACGAGCAGCTCATTTGCATTCCTATTCCTTGATGCATGCTCGTTCCTTACCGATTCGCTAAGGGAATCAGTAAGGGAAGGGCTCTAACGTTTGATTAGTGCATATAGCCCTCAAACAGTGCACGAGAATGTAAGGAATTCCTCCAACTATGGGACTTCAACTGGCCTATGCATGCAACTCACGTAAAAGATCACACACTCAACCTACTCACAAATTCTCAACAGACCAGAATTTCACCATTATAGGCCATAAATGGACAGAAACACCTTGGTCTGATCACTTTAAATTTTATTTATTTATTTATTTATTTGTAGTATTTATACCCCGCTTTTTCCCGCTCGATAGCAGGTTCAGTGCGGCTTACAAAGTATGACACAAGGTATCACAAGATAATACAAAGTATGGTACAGAGTATCATTGAGATATACAGTTATATAGAGTAAGAGCAATTGTAAGAGATGTGGGGAAAGGATTGGAGTATGGGTGGTTCTTGTGGTGTGGATTAGGTTCGAGAATTAAGTAGGGTCATTTGGATAGGCTTGTTTGAAGAGGTAAGTCTTCAGCAGCTTGCGGAAGGGTAGGTGCTCGTTGATTTTTCGGATGTGTCGAGGTATGACGTTCCAGAGTTGGCTGCCTATAACAGAGAAGTTGGATGCGTAGTAGGTTTTGTATTTGAGGCCTTTGCAGTTGGGGAGATGAAGATTGAGATATGTTCGAGAAGATTTGGACCCGTTCCTGGCTGGAAGATCGATCAAGTTGGACATGTAGAGTGGAGATTCGCCATTGAGGATCTTGTGGATCATTGTGTGGACTGAAGTTTATTCGTTCTTTGATAGGGAGCCAGTGAAGTTTTTCACGAAGTGGTATTGAAATCCTGACTGCATCCTTCGAACAGAAAGGCTACAACCCCAAAATAATATCCAAAAATATTGCCTCCTCCCTCAAAACACCCAGGGAAAATCTGCTACAGTACAAAGAAAAAAAATCCACAGATAGAAGCCCCCTTATAGTGACATACAACCCAGAGCTGGAAAAATTAAGAAAAATCATAAAAGATCTTCAGCCTCTACTACAAGAAGATGAATTACTGAAAGAGATATTCCCATCCCCACCAGTGCTTGCTTTCCGACAACCACCCAACTTAAAACACAAGCTAATCAGAAGTAAACTTCCAACACAGACTCAAAAAGAAGAGAATGGCACACATCCTTGCAATATATCCAGCTGCAAGCTATGCCAAAACATTTCACAGGACCCCACAGTTATTCACAAAGGAAAAATATTCAACATAAAGGAATCTTTTACATGCTCATCTTCCAATGTGGTATACATCATTCAGTGTAAAAAATATGACGAAGGATGCTATATTGGAGAAACAAGCCAGATGCTAAAGACAAGATTTAATTTACATAGACATCACATGAAGAATGCCAGTGCCAGCCAGGATTCCACCCCTGTGGGGCAGCACTTTACAAAACCAGAACACTGTACCAGTGATTTCACAGTAAAAATCCTGAAAGGTAACTTTAAAACAATACAGGAACGTAAGACCTTTGAAGTCAGAATGATTGAATATTTTGACACCCAACAGACGGGACTTAACAAGGATCTGGGTTTTCTAGCCCATTATAAACCATAAAGTTGTATTGCTCTGTTTGCCACCCTCCTCTCACCTATCCACCCCCATCCTGTTAGACTATCACTGAAATGCTTTGATATTCCCATGCATATCTCCTATCCACCCCCACCCTGTTAGGCTGCCACTGAAATCCTTTGATGTTTCACTTATATATACTGTCATCTACCACATTTGCTAATTTCCGATCTCACGAAAAAGGGCAACCTTCGAAAGCTAATCAAGAAATGTATTAAGTTATGTCCAATAAAAAAGGTATCATCTTATTTTCTTTTCCATGTTTTATTTTTTTTTATTTCTATTGATTACCTTTAAAAGTGGACTAACACGGCTACCACACCTCTCCACTTATATTATGAAATCGGCCCCAGACCGTTTCATAGAAGACCTCACATCCCACCTAAACTACACGTACCAATAAGGCCTCTTCCCGAAGGATCAAAGCAACATATTATTCATACCAATAGCAAAAGACACTAAAAAAAGAACAACCGACGTCACCAACGTCCAGTAGCATCCATCCCGCTGACAACCAAACTGATGGAAAGCATCGTAGCCAAACAACTTACAGAGTATATCAACAAATTTTCTACATAAATCACAATCTGGTTTCAGACCCCTCCACAGTACAGAAACAGTACTAGTTACTCTCCTAGCCAAATTCAAGCAGGAAATAGCAATGGGTAAAAACATCCTTCTCCTCCAATTCGATTTATCCAGCGCATTCGATATGGTAGAGCAAAATATACTACTACGATCACTTGATCAGTTAGGGAATGGAGGATATATACTTAAATGGATCAGAGGTTTCCTAACTACTAGAACATATCAAGTAAAATCAAACTCTAATATCTCATCGCCTTGGAAAGCAGATTGTGGAGTACCACAAGGATCACCTCTATCACCCATACTCTTCAATCTGATGATGACCCCTTTAGCTATATTGCTATCCAAACAAGGTCTAAACCCTTTTATCAATGCGGACGATGTTACCATATATATACGTTTCAAATGAAAACAGTCAGAAATCACCAATGAAATCACAAACAGCCTGAACATCATGGATTCATGGGCAATGACTTTCAATCTAAAACTCAATAAAGAAAAAACTCACTGTCTCATTCTCTCATCCCAATGCAATGCTGACCACCACTCAACCATCAATACCTCAGATTTTACTCTCCCAATCTCAGATGGTCTGAAAATCCTCGGCATTACCATAGACTGCAACCTAACGCTAGAGAATCAAGTTACAACCACAACAAAGAAAATGTTCTACATAATGTGGAAACTCAAGCGTGTGAAACAATTCTTCCCAAGAGAAACATTTTGCAATATAACTCAATGGTACTAATCCATGTCGATTATTGCAACGGTATATATGCGGGATGCAAAGAACAAATCCTAAAGAAGCTTCAGACCGCTCAGAACACAGCAGCTAGACTTTGTAAAAACACGATTTGAAAGCGCAAAACCCCTTCTAAATAAACTACATTGACTACCAATCAAAGAACACATCGCTTTCAAAATCTGCACTTTGGTTCACAAAATAATCCATGGTCTAGCTCCAGGATACATGATTGACTTGATAGACTTACTAGTAAGAAACAGAAATGAAGCAGCAAGAACATTCCTAAACCTTCATTTCCCAAGATGTACAGGTCTGAAGTACAAATCTATGTACTTCCAGTTTCTCCGAGGACAAGCAGGCTGCTTGTTCTCACTGATGGGTGACGTCCACGGCAGCCCCGAGACCAGAATCTTCCTAGCAACAAAGTTTGCTAGAGCCTTTGATCACATGCAGGTGCCCGTACTGCGCATGCGCGGCCATCAGCTTCCTGCCCGTCGCACGAGAGCCCCGTCAGTTTTTCTTTTTTTCTGCGGTAGAGAGCGGTTGTGTAGACAGTTACCTCACATCTCTATGGTTGTGGATTCTGGTCTCAAGAGAGCCAAAAGTTCTAGAGATTTTGCCTCGGCACTCCCGGGGCAGGAATCTAGAACTCTGGACTCTTTTGGTATGAAGGCTCTACACGAGCATCCACATGCGGAACAATGTAAAGCAACTGGCAGACTTAGTGGACAAGCTCCCTCCGGAGCATGCCAGGCCTTTTCAGGAGGTGGTCAGGCAGCTGAAGGCATGTTGTAAATTTCTGTCCGGGGTGCTTACGACTGTTTTGATGTTGCATCCAGAGCCGCTGCACAAGGTATAGTGATGTGCAGACTCTCATGGCTGCGTGCCTCTGACCTGGACAATAGAGGCCAGCAGCGGCTGGCAGATGTCCCTTGTTGGGGGGATAATATTTTTGGCGAGAAAGTTGAGCAAGTGGTTGAACAGCTCAACCAGTGGGAAACCGCTATGGACAATCTCTCCCACCGGGCGCCTTCAGCATCTACCTCATCAGGTAGACGTTTTTTTTCGGGGAAGGAGGAATGCTCCCTATGCTTACAATAAGCGTAGGTACAATCAGCCTTCTCAGGCTCAACCCCAGCGCGCTCGTTCTCATCAACAGCGTGCGCCTGGACAGGCCCCCACAGCTCCCCAGCAAAAGCAAGGGACGGGCTTTTGACTGGCTCCAGTTGAGCATAGCCGCTGTAAAAGTGTCCGTGCCGGATGATCTGACGGTCGGGGGGAGGTTAAAATTTTTTCACCAAAGGTGGCCTCTCATAACCTCCGATCGGTGGGTTCTCCAAATAGTCCGGCTAGGATACTCCCTCAATTTGATCTCTATACCTCCAAATTGCCCACCGGGAGCTCAGTCCTTCAGCTTCCAGTACCGGCAGGTACTTGCAGAGGAACTCTCCGCCCTTCTCAGCGCCAGTGCGGTCGAGCCCGTTCCACCAGGGCAAGAAGGGCTAGGATTCTATTCCAGGTACTTCCTTGTGCAAAAGAAAACGGGGGATGCGTCCCATCCTAGACTTGAGGGCCCTGAACAAATATCTGATCCGAGAAAAGTTTAATATGCTTTCCATAGGCACTCTTCTTCCCATGATTCAGAAAAACGACTGGCTATGCTCTCTGGACTTAAAGGATGCTTATACGCACATCCCGATACTACCAGCTCACAGGCAGTATCTTCGATTCCGCCTGGGAACACAGCATTTTCAGTACTGTGTGCTGCCCTTTGGGCTCGCGTCTGCGCCCAGGGTGTTTACCAAATGCCTGGTGGTAGTTGCAGCGTCGTTACGCAGACTGGTAGTGCATGTGTTCCCTTATCTCGACGATTGGCTGGTAAAGAACACCTTGGAGGCAGGAGCTCTGCAGTCCATGCAGGTGACTATTCAACTCCTGGAGCTGCTGGGGTTTGTCATAAATTATCCAAAGTCCCATCTTCTTCCAGTTCAGAAACTAGAATTCATAGGAGCACTGCTGGATTCATGGACGGCTCATGCCTATCTTCCAGAGGTGAGGGCAGACAACCTTCTGTCTCTCGTTTCATTGGCCAGAGCGTCTGAGCAGGTCACAGCTCGGCAGATGTTGAGGCTACTAGGCCATATGGTCTCCACAGTCCATGTGACTCCCATGGCCTGTCTTCACATGCAATCAGCTCAATGGTCCCTAGCGCCTCAGTGGTTTCAGGCCACGGGGGATCTGGAGGATGCAATCCAGCTACCCATCGAATTTCGCAATTCCTTTAAATGGTGGGCAGTTCGATCCAATTTGACCTTGGGATGTCCTTTCCAAATTCCTCAGCCGCGAAAAGTGCTGACCACGGATTCATCTCTCGTGGGGTGGGGAGCCCATGTAGACGGGCTTCACACTCTAGGAGCTTGGGCCCTCCAGGAATCAGGTCTTCAGATCAACCTCCTGGAGTTGCGAGCGATCTGGAACGCTCTAAAGGCTTTCAGAGATCGGTTGTCCAATCAAATTGTTCAAATTCAGACAGACAATCAGGTTGCCACATGTGTATTATGTCAACAAGCAGGGGGGCACCGGATCTCGCCCTCTGTGTCGGGAAGCCGTCCAGATGTGGCTATGGGCTCATACCCACAGTATGCTTCTCCAAGCCACGTATCTGGCAGTCGTAAACAACAGTCTGGCTGACAGGTTGAGCAGGATAATGCAACCTCACGAGTGGTTGCTCAGCTCGGGCATGGTACGCAAGATCCTCCAAGCGTGGGGCACCCCCTCGGTGGATCTTTATGCCACTCAGACCAATCACAAGGTCCCTCAGTTCTGTTCCAGACTTCAGGCCCACGGCAGGCTAGTAGCGGATGCTTTTCTCCTTCACTGGGGGAGAGGCCTCCTGTATGCATATCCTCCTATACCTCTGGTGGGGAAGACTTTGCTGAAACTCAAGCAAGACCGCGGGACCATGATTCTGATAGCTCCTTTCTGGCCGTGTAAAATCTGGTTCCCTCTTCTTCTGGAGTTGTCCTTGTGTGACAGCAAGGCCCTAGATCCTTGCTCTTGTCCTACACAGACCCTGCTTGAATACCTTCTACACTTATCAGAGTCTGGTCTCAAGACCAGCTCCGTAAGGGTTCACCTTAGTGCAATTAGTGCTTATCATCAACGTGTGGAGGGTAAGCCTATCTCTGGACAGCCTTTAGTTGTTCGCTTCATGAGAGGTTTGCTTTTGTCAAAGCCCCCTGTCAAACCTCCACCAGTGTCATGGGATCTCAATGTCGTTCTCACCCAGCTGATAAAGCCTCCTTTTGAGCCACTGAATTCCTGCCATCTGAAGTATTTGACCTGGAAGGTCATTTTCTTGGTGGCTGTTACTTCAGCTCGTAGGGTCAGTGAGCTTCAAGCCTTGGTAGCCCATGCTCTCTATACTAAAATTCATCATAACAGAGTAGTCCTCCGCACTCACCCTAAGTTCCTGCCGAAGGTGATGTCAGAGTTCCATCTTAACCAGTCAATTGTCTTGCCAACATTTTTTCCCCTTCCTCATACCCGCCCTGCTGAACGCCAGTTGCATACATTGCACTGCAAGAGAGCATTGGCCTTCTATGTGGAGCGGACAAGCCCCTTCAGACAGTCCGTCCAAATGTTTGTTTCTTTCGACCCCAACAGAAGGGGAGTTGCTGTCGGGGAAACACACCATTTCCAATTGGCTAGCAGATTTCATTTCCTTCACTTACGCCCAAGCTGGGCTGACTCTTGAGGGTCATGTTACGGCTCATAGTGTTAGAGCCATGGCAGCGTCAGTGGCCCACTTGAAGTCAGCCACTATAGAAGAGATTTGCAAGGCTGTGACGTGGTCTTCAGTCCACGCATTCACATTTCACTACTACCTTCAGCAGGATACCCGACACGACAGTTGGTTTGGGCAGTCAGTGCTGCAGAATCTGTTCAGGGTTTAGAATCCAGCTCCACCCCCCCTAGGCCCATTTTTGTTCTGTTCCAGACTGCACTCTCAGTTAGATGTTTTCTTCGTAGGTCAATCTTTATGTCCTCGCCGTTGCGAGGCCCAATTGACCATTGTTCATTGTTTTGAGTGAGCCTAGGGGCTAGGGATACCCCATCAGTGAGAACAAGCAGCCTGCAGGTATTCTTCGAGGACAGCAGGCTGATTGTTCTCACATACCCGCCCGCCTCCCCTTTGCTTACCTGTTTTGCTTTGTTATCAAAATGACCAAGAGGTATGGGCTCTCGCGCGACGGGCGGGAAGCTGATGGCCGCGTATGCCTGGTACTTTGTTGCTAGGAAGATTCTGGTCTCGGGGCTGCCGTGGACGTCACCCATCAGTGAGAACAATCAGCCTGCTGTCCTCGGAGAATACCTGCTACAGGTATGTATCTTCATTTTCTCCTACATCTGCACACAACTATGGAATGCGTTACCAAAAACCTTGAAAATCATGAGTGACCACCTTAACTTTTGAAGAAAGCTGAAAATGCACCTTTTCAAAAAGATGTATCCCACTGATCCAACATATGCACCAATCACTGCAACACAACATAACTGAAACACGTTAAGGACATTACCATAACTATCTCACTATCCCCTAATGTGGCTCACCCACATTAACTTCATTTATTATATAACTTCATCTTGTATCCAGTTCTCCGGAGTTTGTATTCACTTCTCCGGTATTATGTAAGCCACATTGAGCCTATAAATAAGTGGGAAAATGTGGGATACAAATGTAACAAATAAATGAGCAACCACTTGTGGAACTTGATGCAAGTGTAGTAGAGTTTCCAGATACCTTGCCATCAGATTAGATTGCACAGTTTTGTGAGCTAGTAGCCAAGGAAAAGGAGTGCTGAAAGCAGTGGACCTGGGCAGGGTCTCCGCTTTAGGCATTGGCATGCGCAGACTCACCTGGCTGTGTATTTTGGACCTAGAACCAATGGTTCAAGATAAATTGGCAGACATTGTTTGCCGAGGTGACATTCTTTTGGGGGACAAAGTGGAGGAGGTTGCTGACCTTATCAAGAAATGTACTGGTACCGTAAAGTCCCTGTCTCAACCTTCTGTGGCCTCCATTTCTGATTTTTGTGCGGCACACTTCCAAAGAATCCCAAGGCCCTCGCTCCTGCCCCCTGTAGCAGTACTTCTATTCCAAAAAAAACAGGAGGATTTTGTCCCATCCTAGACCTAAGGGCCCTGAGCAGATACTTGGTCAAAGAAAAGTTTATGATGGATTTCCCTGAGCACAATAGTTCCCATGATTCAGGAAAGTTATCTACTATAATAAAACTCACCCTCAACGTTCTGAAGACAACGTTCTGAAGTCACTCAGTCACTCCCTGAAGGGTTCATGGATTCATGGTGGTGAAGCCACAACACTGACCATGTCTCTCTGCCCCGCCCTCGCATGACGGACCAATCAGAAAAAACACCCTCAACATTCTGAAACACAAAGGACCATCACAACACCATTCCCAGGCAACACTAGGCAACGTAAGACGGACCAATCAGAGGAAACTACGTGACAATAAGGGAGGAGCATTCCCCAGCAGAATGGCTCATTATCTGTGCAGCACGGAGAGCACAGAACCACCGCTGGAACGAGAGAAGAATATTCCTGCTATGGGTATGTGCAAAAATAGACCGGGGGGGGGGGGGAGAAATTTTTAAAAGCCTAATGCCAGTACTGAAGAGTGCCACAGGGCCCATAGCAAAGACTATATTTGGGATCGCTTGACATGGAGTCAGAGGAGCCGGAAAACAACGTGCCCGTCACCATCTGGGACGTGGGCGAACAGGACAAGCTGCGGCCCAGCTGGAAGGATTACCCGCGACCCAGCCAGCAGCAAACAGCGACCAAGGAAGGGGGAGGAGTAGGGAAACACGCGGAGAGTGTTTCCCTACTCCTTCCCTGCCTAGGAATCGCTGGAGACTGGCTGCCAAACTAACGAAACAACCGCACACCGACGCACCACCTCCATCATTCAAAAGGCATCCACTCTTTCTTCAACAGAAATGCAAACTAATAATACAAAACAAAGAATACCCGTTTTAGCTACAGGTAACTCCCCACCCCCTTCCTCTTCCCCTTTTGCCAAAGCGGCCGTGCCCAACCATCCCCAGCCTCAGGCAAGCCGTCTCCTACCTCGGGGATTCCCCGAGCACCCGGAAAAAAAACAGCGCAGCTTCCCGCAGCGCATGTTCCAGCATTCCCCTGCAGCCGGCCTGAAATGGACCGAACATACCGGATCACCACCCGATGGCCCGAGACCGTGCTCCTCTCCCTTCCGCCAACTTAAAACAACCATCCCCGTCCTCAGGCAAGCCGTCTCCCACCTCCAGGATGCCCAGAACCCCAGCCCAACGGAAAAAGACGGCGCTGCTTCCCACAGCACATTTCACTTCCAGTGTTCCCCTACAGCAGCCCTGAAACTGCCAAAAAATACCGACAGACCAAGAACGTGCTCCTCTACCTTCCGCCCATCTAAAAAAACACTGCTGCCTCAGCACAACACAAAAAAAAAACAAAACGGAAAAAACAATCCACCACTCAGCAAAGGCTGACCCCCCTACAACCACATTTACATTTCACCAACAGAAAGACCCCTCTCCACAAACCTCCTTGACAGACAAAACCACACACACACAATACAACAGACACACACCCTCAAAGCCACACACCAATCCATCCCACTTTGCCAGCATAGCACAGCACATCCCCCAACCCCCCAATCAAAAAAACAAAACAAAAAAAAAAAGACACACATCAACAACCTGCACACATACCCCACCCTCACACACTCACACACACACAAAATAACTCTGTGACACATACACACACACAAAAAACCCCCACATGCTAGCGCCCGTTTCATTGGTTTCGGAAACGGGCCTTTTTTTACTAGTTGTCTATACTCTCTGGATCTGAAGGACGCTTAACACCCACGTACTTTCTGTGACAGGAACTTACCTGTATCTCCAATTTCCAGTGGGGGAAAGGCACTATTACCAGTACCATGTCTTGTCTTCTGGCCTTGCATCTGCTCCCAGAGTACTCACAAAGTGCCTTGGTATAGTCAGTGTCGCTACACAGTCTGGGAGTACATGTGTTTCCCTGTCTGGACGATTGACTGGTCAGGAGCCTATCCCAAGAAGGTGCTCAAGAATCAATGAGGAGAACCATTTGGGTGTTGGAGCTACTAGGGTTCGTCATCAACTAATCAGTCCCATATCCTCCCAGTTCAACAATTGGAGTTCTTGTGAGCCCCACTAGCCACAGTTCAG
This sequence comes from Microcaecilia unicolor, assembly GCF_901765095.1. Classification (NCBI taxonomy): domain Eukaryota; kingdom Metazoa; phylum Chordata; class Amphibia; order Gymnophiona; family Siphonopidae; genus Microcaecilia; species Microcaecilia unicolor. The sequence goes on from NC_044040.1 coordinate 127,269,023, forward strand.
GCTCGAGCTTTCCTTCCACCTGTTAGAGCCGCTGTCATGATCATCTTTGTGAATCAGATTCAACAGAACCAGCAGGTCACAGCTCAGCAGATGTCACGCCCATAGCATTCCTTCATTTAAAGCAGGACCAGTTGACCCTAGCTTCCCAGTGGTGTCGAGCAACAGGGAACCTAGCACAGGTTTTCAGGATATCCACAATGAATATGCATGAAGGAGATTTGCATATAATGGAGGCATGCAAATCAAGTTCATGCATATGCATTGTGGATATCCTGAAAGTCTGGCAAAGGGTACTCCAGGACTGGACTTGGGAAACACTGACCCTAGCGGACATCATCTGTTATTCTGGACCTTGCAGATTTGCTCTTGGGTGGATGATTTGGCTCAGTTTGGTCTAGGGACTTCCATTCCAAATTCCACACAAAACATTAATGACAGATGTGTCCAACCTTCGCCAGTGTGCTCATGTGGATGAGCTTCACACTTGTGCTCATTGGCTAGCTCAGGAGACCCACCTTCATATCAATCTCCTGGAGCTAGGGGCCATTTGGAACACTAAAAGCTTTCCGAGAAATGTTGATCCAAATTTTTCTTATTTAAATGGACAATCAGGTTGTGATGTACTATGTCAACAAGCAGGAGTTTGTGTCTTAAACAGTCAGGATGTGGCAGTGGGCCTGTGGAGTTGGTGCCCTGGGTGAGAGCCCACATGGTATCACTTTAGTTTCTCTTAGTCGCTGGTTTCTATGCTCGTGGAACTTCAGAATTCACTCTTCCCTTTCTCTCTTAGTAAGGGATAGAGCCTATTTTGGGAGGGGACAGAACTGGAGCCCAGCGTCTTGGTTGTGGTTGTATCAGATGAGTCTTGTGGACTTGGGAGCTCTCTGAATCTTGTAGTATGGGAATGTTGGTCCAAGGCAGAGGTCTTTATGGCCCATGCACAGACTAGACTCCAGTGCCGTTTGTCTAGCCCCGTCATTGCTCCCCATACTATGTGTAGAAACAGTGGTTAGGGTGTTTCTTAATACCACAGTGGTTAGGCCAGGCATGTAGAGCTTGGGATGCAAGCCTTCTGTTTCATTGGGCAAAAGAGTATCTTGTGCAACGTTTTGGCAACTTACGTAGTAGCATATCGAGCAGACTTTCTAAACTTCATAGAGTGAGCCTTCCAGGGGGAAAAAAATTAATCTGTGGGGCAGTCCTTATGTTGACTTGGTCAGTTCACAAGAGCTCCATGACTGATTTGGTTCTTCAGCCACCAGAAAGTGCAGGGATCCTTATGGATCACAGCTTTCATTCAACTGTATCCAGATTAACTGTTTTATGTGTTGTCCTCTGTTGCTTCTCATAGGCATAGCACTAGGAAAAAGAGGATTGTTCATTGGTATTAAACTAGTGACTGACTAGACTTAGAAGACCATGAATCGCAGATCTGGTGAGATTGAAGACTGGAGAGACCCTTGAAGAGTTTTGATTATGAAGGAGAGGCATTTCTTCAGCAATAATTTTTACTGTTAGGACGACATGCTTATGTTCAAGTTATGCATCCCTGAGGATTGTTGCAAAGCATTGTATTTGCCTGCTGGGCAAATGTCCCTCCGTCTTGACTTTTTCATAGGGAGTTGAATGGGTGCTTCTCTTAATTTAGTCCATTTTAACAGTCTGTTTAGGATTTCTTGCTAGCATTACACTATGTTTGCTTGGGGGAGGGGGCAAATTTGTTCCTCCTTTTAGGCCTCTAGTTCCCCAATAAGAGCTTATTTGGACTCTCAAAACCCAGGCCTCTAGTTCCCCAGTAAGAGCTCATTTGGACTCTGAAAACCCCAATGGCACCCTCAGTGGTAAATGCTAGGTATTCTTGGTATGTCTGTCTTAAGATGTGCTTCTGGTGGCCAGCTAGCTGCAGATCTGAAGCACAGATGATCAGAGCCACTTTGGCTTCCATCCTGGTTTGAACGAGTTTGTGTTATAGCAATAACACAAAGGAATGGCACAATTACGCAGCATAGCCATGAGCACAGTAATGTCTAGGGTGTGTTATCTAAATCCCTGTGGATTCAGGATGAAATGACTGGACTATGCAAGCTGTGACATAATAAATCTGTTTTATTATAGATAAGAATCAGTACAAAAATAAAGACTAGCATGCAAAAATGTATTTCTTTGGCAACAAATAAATTACTAAAAGGCACTAATAATTCCAGAATTACAATAATTGTTTTTCCTTAGAGAAAACAGCACAAGTGAAAATACAGTCCTCGTGCACGTCAATCGACCTCTTCCCTTTTTGCCTTCCAAAGGGATATCCTATATAATAATTTGCACCTCCAACGTTCTACGTCTGGATTAATGGGTTCATAACACACTTCCCATTGGTCCGCCCTGGCGATTATGTCAGAGGGCGGATCAGTGAAAGGGAAGGGAAGCCAGCACCAGCCAGCCACGGAAGTGAGTAGAGAATCACCCCCTCCCTCCCACCGTCTTCCTTCTGAGTTCCACGCCTCCCTCTCCTCCCCCCTGCCCTCCGAGTTCCATGTCCCCCTTCCTCCCTCTCCTCCCCATCGAGTTGCAGGACGCCCCCCCCCATCAAGTTGCAGGACGCCCCCCTCCCCTTTGAGTTGCAGGACGCCCCCCTCCCCATCGAGTTGCAGGACGCCCCCCTCCCCATCGAGTTGCACCCCCCCCCCTCCCTCCGAGTTCCATGCCTCCCTCCCTCTCTCTCCCCTCCGATTGCAAGCACGACCTGTCCTCCGCCTGGCCCTTGCCTTCCTAAGTGCCGGCTGTAATTTTAAAAATTCTTACCTCGGGGTCCGGCGTCAGCAGTGAAGGTGAGCGGCGCTTCAGACTGCCTTCCCTTCTGTCAGCTCTGCCTCTGGTCCCGCCCTTCCGGAAACATGAAATGAGGGCGGGACCAGAGGCAGAGCTGAGATAGAAGGGAAGGCAGTCTGAAACGCCGATCGCCTTCACTGCTGACGCCGGACCCCGAGGTAAGAATTTTTAAATTGCAGCCAGCACTTAGGAAGGCGAGGACCAGGCGGAGGACAGGTCTTGCTTGCACTCAGAAGGGAGGGAGGCGCGGGGGTCTGGAACTCGGAGGAGGGGAAGGGAGGGAGGGAGGGGTACGATCCTGGAACTCGAAGGGGAGGGGGACGGTCCTGGAACTCAAAGGAGAGGGAGGGAGATAAGGGGGCATGGAACTCGGAGGGGAGGGGGGCTGGAACTTGGAGGACAGAGAGGGAGGGAGGAGGGGGGCGTGGAACCTTGCTAGCTCCCGTTTCATTTCTGTCAGAAACTGGCCTCTTTTACTAGTTTCTAGATAACCTGAACCATAGAAGTGTTTCCAAAACTCACCCTGCTGGCCACTGTGTCCCCCAGGTAAGATGAATTTCAATCTCTTTGGTGCGAGATGTTTTCAGCAGCAAGCCAAGTCTACTGAAGAAAAGCTTCTCCATTCGGCCAGGAAGGTCGGAGTTCATTAGAAGATAAGAGTCCCGGGCACCATAAATCTCCTCCTCTTGTGCCTGCAGTGTCTTCTCTGTGACTGTACAAAAAGTCTTTTTTTAGAGAGGCTCTTCTTTTTCTTGCAACTCTACAGAGTGCTTGTTTTATGGCAAACAGAATAGGAACAGTGTCTCTGATTAGGGTTCTGTTATTCAGAAATCTTGAGTCCATCCAACCTGCTGGCTCAGTGATCTGCTGCTTCTTTCTTCAGTGCAGAACTGGTCAGATACAAGGTTGCCTTCCAAGGTTTGTCCACAGCTGGGAACCTCACTGGCCTCTGGTCCACACAGTGAACAATAAACAAAGATGGTATTCAGACAAGCAGTGTCCTTGATGGTATAGCACATAATGCACAAAGGCAGGGAATTTTGCAGAAATCTTGACAGTATGGCTCAGAGCATGGTTCAGAGCATAAGTTATGCCTCAGGCCCACAAAGGTGACTTAGGAAACAATCCTACAGGGTACATCCCATGTTTCTGGAGTGGTTTTCAGGATGATGAGAGGAGGAATTTAATCTTGCCTTTTAATTCCCTTTCTTTGCATCTTGGTAGACCAGTTCAGAACTGTCTTGAGGAGCTTGCGGCTGTTGTGGTTTGGTCCCTTTATTTAGAGTTCTTCTGGTTGTTTGGATGGCTTACCCTCTCTTTTCTGTAGAGGCAACTTGAGGGTTCTCTGTCCTCATTATAATGGTACTTTTCTTTTTCCCATTCTCTTTCATGAGGCAATTCTTTGTTCAGTGATCAATTCGCATAATTTTTAGTTTGGGTTTCTCTAGTGATGCCACTGAAAAGTTATGGTCTTCTCGTCCTATTTCCTGTCAGGTGGCATAAGCTGGTCCTAGCAGGAACCAAGGAAAGGAAAATAAGAGAAGAATAACCAGTCAGTATTCAGTCCATGTCCATCGTCAGTGGTTTTTTTTTTGTGTGTGTATGTTTTTGTTTTTTAAATCTTTTTTAAAGTGCTGCCTGCCATGGGCTAAATTGGTCCCCAGTATTCCATGCTGGGCCTAATCCAGGTACCAGCACTATATATCCAGGACCTTGGCTACTGGAAGTTATCTGAATCTGGCCATTATTCATTTCTGTTTATGCAGCCCTACTTTCCCAGATAGTTATCCAAGCACTGGTACTGAATATTGGCAATCCCCATCTAACTTCAGGGTCCATCTCAGCATTAGCTAGAGAGTGCTGTAGCGATCAGAACAGATGAGCAGCAACACTGGTTACATGCCATTGAATATCTGCTCCTGACCTGCACAATGCTATTTAACAGGGCAGGAGCCTCTTCTGCCCAGTTACATAGTACTGAATATTGACCCCTAAATTTCTTTTTTTTATTATGAGCTGTTTAAGTAGATTTCATAGATCTGCACCTTCACTGTAATGTATGCACTATGTTATTCGTATATCGGAGTTTGAAAAATTCTTTCAGGACTTAATTACCGAGATAAACTGCACCTGCCACCATGAGAGTACCCCAGTGCGTTTCTTCCCTGGCTCACCATGTGCAGGCTTTCTTTCTCTTCGACTCCTCACATCACCTAGGTACAGTCCAGTCTCTACCTCTTACTTTTTTAATAAGCTCTGCCCCCCCCCCCCTTTCATTTGTGGCAGCCCTGTGCTTCCTAGAGCTTTCTCCTACTAGTGCCCTAGACCAAGGTTGAAGATGCAGATACTGTGTTCCCTCATCCTATATAATAAAACGCACCTTCAACATTCTGAAGCCGAGAAAGTGAAGCCTTCAAGCCTTGAAGCATTCCTGCAACGTTCCGGAGCTATGTGTCGTCAACTGACGAGATGGAGCCTTACAGAACGCACGAATGCTTCAAGGCTTCACTTTCTCGGCTTCAGAACATTGGAGGTGTGTTTTGTTATATAGGATGTGCTCGGTGCTTTTCTGTAGCACATGGGGGAATTTAATATATGCTGATTAAAGTGGAGGAGTGGCTGGAGGGGGGGCAGGGGAGATAGGACAATCACTGGGTGGCTGGAGGGGGGGCAGGGGAGAGAGGAAACTCGCTAGATGGCTGGGGGGGCAGGGGACACAGGAGGATCGCTGGGTGAATGGAGGGGGGGCAGGGGAGATAGGAGAATCGCTGGGTGGATGGAGGGGAGGCAGGGGAGAGAGGAGATTCGCTGGGTGGCTGGAGGGGGGGCAGGGGAGATAGGACAATCGCTGGCTGGAGGGGGAGCAGGGGACAGGAGACTCGGTGGGTGGCTGGAGGGGGGGGCAGGGGAGACAGGAGCATCAGTGGGTGGCTGGAGGGGGGCAGGGGAGAGAAGAGCATCGGTGGGTGGCTGGAGGGGGGCAAGGGAAAAAGTAGAATTGCTGGGTGGCTGGAGGGGGGAACAGAGGAGACACACTCGCACATTCACTCTCTCTCTCACACACACACAGTCAATCTCACACATACTCTCGCAAATATACACACTCTGAGGAAAACCTTGCTTGCGCCCGTTTCATGTGTGTCAGAAACGGGCCTGTTTTACTAGTTTGTAATACAACATACGACACATGCATGATTTTGTTTATATCCATATATATTTTATTTATTTTATATTCATATATATATTTTATTCATTTTCTAAATATATCTCATTGGATTTTGTTACTGTTTTTTGATTGATACATTTTATTTGTTTGGTTTTAATTGTATTATTGTTTGTGTTTGATGTAGACCCCTGATGCAGGCGCTATGCATCGAAACATGGCCCGTGTTGGGTCAGCTTTGGAAGATTGTTGTCCAGGTTATGAGATTAAAGAAACTTTGTCCTGATTTTGAAGGCTCTTCATGCTTTCTTTGGCTATTTGTTCTTTTAGATCGGGGCCAGTTTAAAAAAATAAAGTCCACTTGCCACAAGGAAGTCAATTTTTCAAACTCTGCACATAGCCATACTGAAGCAGTGCTGGATTTGTTCATGCAACCCACTGACATAGGCCAGTTATAGGTTTTGTTACCTGGTCACATTTCCCATGCATCTTATTGTTTCAGGCTACACACCAGGGGCACCATACAAAGTTTCCTGCTCTCCCACCAGTAGTGCTATGCCACCTTATTCTTCATCACCAAATCCTTACCAGACTGCAGTTTACCCAGTTCGAAGTGCCTACCCACAGCAGAATCCATATGCACAGGTATAGTAAATTTTATACAGATGCATGTTTACTTAAAAAATAAGATTACAAAAATTAGTGTCTGAAATGTTGAAGTCTTACAAAGCTGTTGTGATTACATGTTATACTTGAAGGAATTCAACACACAAAAAATAAACTCCTTACTGTCCCATCAATCCAGATGCTTGGGATTGTACTGTCTTGCCAACAGGTGGAGACTGAGAATTGTTGAGCTGCGATGCCATCACTTGAGAACCCCACGCAAAGCCCTGGCCAATATTTCTCAGTCTCTGAGCAGGGCCAGCTTAACCATTAGACCAGGTGATGCTCTGGCCCAGGGCGCTGGCAATTAAGGCTGCCAAAATACTCGGTCTCTGACCTCACCTGATCTACAGGTTAAGCCTTTTCTTCCCCCTCCCCCCGCAGGTCCAGCACTGCTCCCTCACCTTTCTCACTCCCTTGCGGTCCTGTAAAGTTTGCTTCAGTCACTGGCAGCAGCAGCATGACAGGCTACCTTCAGCCAACCCCTGAGTTTTCCCTCTTCCACGTCCTGCCTCATATGTTGCAATTTCCTGTGGGCAGGATGCAGCAGAGGGAAGACCCGGGGACTTGCCGAAAGTAGTCTGACATGCTACTGTCGCTTTCAACCGACTTAAACTTTACAGGACTTCAGTAGTGTGAGAGAGGTGAGGGAGCAGTGCTGGACTTACAGGGAGGAGGAAAGAGACTAGACTGAGGGAGGAGAGATTCTGGTCCAATGGCTTAGGGCACCACTATCCCTTGAGCCGGCCCTGGTCTCCAGCAGTTGCTAGGCTTCCTTTCCAACCTCTGGTGGTTTGGTAGGATTTTTTCATTTGCTTAGTTAATCATATTTGTAAAAAATTTAAACAAACAAAGTAGCAGCAGCCTAGGGCGGTTTTCTGGCTTTGTTTAAAAAAAAATAATAAATTTGTGTTAGGTGGTATATCACTTGGGGGTCCCAGACTCCTTCCTCTCTTTCCAACCAACCCCTTTCTTAAGGGGTTAACTTCTTGTACCTCAGACCTTTCACTTACAGGAAAACCTTTTGTGTCCATACTTAATTGCTGCTCAACTAGACAGTTTGACTGGCAGTTGCCTAATTTGATGCTTCATTGGGCCTTATTGTACTCACTGTGATGCACCAGAAAAAAATGTAAAAAAAAAAAAAGGCTGCTCTGGAAAGGCTTTTGTTTTTAAGGCCATTGGTTTTCTTTGTCAAATTAGCCTCTCTACGGGGGCACTGGTGTGTTTTTCACTATGGCAGCTCTGAAGGATAACATCAAGTGCTGTTGTGTTTGTGGGGCATATAGGTTGGCTACTATGTGAAGAAGAGAGTGTATTTTATTATTTTCTCTGTGGAAAAGGTGCTGTCAGATGAGCAATGCTTTGCTATTTATTAGGATTTATTTACCGCCTTTTTGAAGGAATTCACTCAAGGCGGTGTACAGTAAGAATAGATCAAACTTGAGCGATAGACAATTACAGCAGTAAAAATAAAAAACAATATAAAGTATGGCATGGTATACTATTTACAATGTCAACACAATACATAATAGAGCATTAAAATTGATAATGAAGGGTAAAGCAAAGATGTAACATATAGATAGGTAAGAAAGTAGGAAGAGTTAGAAAGTAAGGTGATTGATTTAAATAAAGTTGCACATTAGGTCAGAGAAATGGTTAAATACTATCTCAGCTAGGGTAGGAGTGGGTAAACATGTCCTGCTGCAGTATATGCAGCCTGAGTCACTCCTTGTGTGTTGTGAGTGAAACTTAATGAGTTAGTTACTTCCATTAAAGGCCTGGTTGAAGAGCCAAGCTTTCTCCTGCTTCCTGAAGTAGAGATAGTCTTGTGTTAAGCGCAGTCTTTCAGGCAGTGCATTCCAGAGTGTGGGGGCTACTCCGGAGAAGGCTTGCTTGCAGGTATCACATCATGTAATGTCTTTTGGAGCGGATGTGGTTAGTGAAAGTCCTTGGGAGGACCTTAGTGTCCTTGGCGGTGTGTGGAGGATCATCCTGTTTTTCAGGTACTCAGGGCCATTTCCTTTCAGGGCCTTGAAGATCAGACATAGAGTTTTAAATTTAGCCCAGTGTTGTACTGGTAGCCAGTGACGTTTTTGCAAAAATGATGTGATATGGTCATGTTGCTTGCAACCTGTGAGTCTTGCTGGTGCAGACCCTTTGTAGTCAGACCATTGTATAGTGCAGTGCAGTAATCCAGCCTTGATGTTGTTATGGCATGTACAACTGGGGTAAGATTTACCTTCTTGATGTAAGGAGAGAGGCAGCGTAGCTGTCACAAATAGTAGAAGCAGCTTTTGAAGGTTGCTTGGATTTGGGGAATCAGAGTAAGTGTTGAATCTAACTGTATTCTAAGGTTCCTGACGTGATTAGAGGGGAGGGGGGTTCATACTTTCAAAAAGGGATTTTGATGTCGGGTATGTATCCATGCTTTCTTCTTTCATTAAGGCCTTCTGTATGCATATCCTCCCATTCCTCTAGTGAGAAAAACTTTGGTGAAACTCTAGCAATTCCATGGGACTATGATTCTGATTGCGCCTTACTAGCCTAAGCAGATCTGGTTCCCTCTTCTGGAGTTATCCTCCGAAGAACCATGGAAATTGGAGTGTTTTCCGACCCTCATCACACAGAACAAGGGTTCTGTTCTGCATTCCATCCTTAAGTCTCTGGCTCTCACAGCCTGGATGTTGAGAGCCTAGAATTTGCTTTCTTGGGTCTTTCAGAGCATATCTCCTAGGTCTTGCTGGCTTCCAGGAAAGATTTCACTAAGAGGTGTTACTCTTTTAAATGGAGGAGATTTGCCATCTGGGGTGAGGACAAGGACCTAGATCCTGTTTCCTACCCTACACAGGACCTTTTTGAATACCTTCTACACCTTTCCGAGTCTAGTCTCAAGAGCAACTCTGTAAGGGTTCACATCAGTGTAATTAGTGCTTATCAACGAGTAGTGGATAAGCCCATCTCTGGACAGCCTCTAGTTTTTTGCTTCATGAGAGGTTAGCTTGTATCAAAGCCCACTGTCAAACCTCCGCCTGTGTCATGGGTCTTCAACGTCGTTCTCACCCAGCTGATCAGAGCTCCTTTCAAGCCATTGACTTCTGCCATCTGAAGTACTTGACCTGGAAGGTCATTTTCTTAGTGGCTGTTTTCTGCTTGTAGAGTCAGTGAGCTTCAGGTTCTAGTAGTGGATGCACCTTATACAAAGTTTCATCTCTGCAGAATAGTCCTCCGCACGCACCCAGAGTTCCTACCAAAAGTTGTGTCGGAGTTCCAGCTGAATCAGTCGATTGTCTTACCAATATTCTTTCCACAGATTCATGCTGTTTCTGGCGAGAGTGCCTTGCACACCTTGGACTGCAAGCAAACATTGACCTATTACATGGAGCAGACTAGGCCCCATGGACATTCCACCCAACCTTTTGTTTTTTTTGATCCCAACAGGATGGGATTCACCATTGGGGAAACGCACCATTTCTAATTGTCTGGTAGATTGCATTCTCCAAGGACAAGCAGGCTGCTTGTTCTCACGTATGGGTGACGTCCGACGGCAGCCCCAGGAACAGGATCTTCCTAGCAACAAAGTTTGCAGAGCCCTCGTGCGTACGCGCTACCATCTTCCCGCCCGAAGCGTGAACGTGCCTCAGTCTCTTTTTTTCCGCGGTCAGGGTGGCTGTTTTTTCGCTGCTCTGCGTCCCAGAAAGAGCCCTCACAGCTTTGTTTTCGCTGTTCGTCCCTTCGTTTGCTCTTCGGGATTTTTTTCCTCGTTGAGTTTCTTTCTTGTTCGTTTTATTTGAAAAAAAGAAGAAGAGTTTTCCTTTACCGCTTAGTGTTTGGCCTCTAAGTTTCCTTTCGCTTTCTTGCATGGCCTTTTTGGTGCCTTTTTTCGGCATCATGGCGAGTTTTGATTTCGCCAACGCGATTTTTCCGCTCATGTCCTCGAAGCCTGCCAGCGGCTTCAAGAAATGCACACAGTGCAACCGGATGATCTCGCTCACTGATCCGCACGTTTCGTGTCTTCAGTGTCTGGGGGCTGGTCATCGTCCCAACGCCTGCACTTTGTGTCTTCAACTCAAAAAGAGGAGAGTGGATCGACGTCGGGAGTGCAGGTGATGGCTGTCCATAGGGTCCCCCATGCTGGTAGCAGTGAGCCATCGAGTGGGTCTCCACCTGCCTCGAGGGCTCCTGCGGTACAGAGCCATCGGGACTGTCCTCTTTCGGACCCGCCCCTGAGGAGGCATGTGGATTCCACGTCCTCCTTGTTGGTACCGGGGGCTTCCGGTGACGTGCTTCGAGTGAAAGCGTGGAGGCTACATTGGGATCCATCTGGAAAGCAATTCAGGACTTAACGGTTGCAGTTATTAAATGGACCCAGGAAACGATTCTGTGATTAAAATGGATAATCTTACTGAATCTCTGGAGAAGGTTAAAACTGAAACAGCAAATCAGATTCTACAGACACAAACAGAGGTTAAAAATAGAAAACTTACAATGGGCATTTTAGTAAAAGACTAATAAAAGAAGGCCCGTTTCTGTGAGAGATGAAACGGGCGCTAGCGAGGTTTTCGATGTGCAGCGATCCTCCTGTCTCCCGGGCCCCCCTGCAGGCAACCGTCGTCAGCGACGCAGCTGTCCCAAAACCCCCCTGCAGGCACCTGTGCATTGCGTTTCGAGCCTCCTGTCCCCCGGGCCCTCTGCTGCGACCCACCGTAAGCGACACAGCTGTAGCTGCAGTTTCCGTTTGTCGGGCGTCCGGCAGAGGAAGGAAAACAACCCCCTCGCCATGTGTGTTGAAAAACAAAACAGCTGACGGAGGGAGGGGGGGAGCGGCAGCGTTGTGTGCTGGAGGGTTCAGTAGTGGGTGCGGCGATGCGATTCGCTGAGTGTCATAGCCCCGGCCTTGACGTCATCACGTTTTGACGCGAGGGCGGGGCAGACACTCATGGGGAAAATCTGCCACCTCGGAAGTTGCAGCTTCATTTAGAACGTTGGGGTTGCGAATTATGTCCGGAAGAGGCATGGCTGAGGGCGGGTCTATGAGTGGTGCCAGTGAGTGGTGCATAAGTGACAGTGAGTGGTTCTGACAGCCTAGCCTACCAACAGTGCAGGGCTTCAGTGTTTCCCTGCCACAGAGTGAGCTTCAGAATGTTTGAGGTGAGAATTATTTATATAGATAAGCTTGCAACATATCGAAAAATAGAACAATTGGAGAATTATAATAGATGATTAACATTGAGAGTGTTGAACTTTCCCAGATCCGCAGGTATGACTCCTCTTGATTTCTTCAAAAAGTATTTACTGGAAATTTTCAAAATTCCTTCAGTCACTATTCACCCATGTAACAAAATATATTACCATCTTCTGCTCCAAAAGGAGGGGAACCTGTAAATTCTGGGAATCTACCTCAAATACAGGGAGTTGAATCTGGGATCCATGACTTGTCAGCTTTTTTAGAAGACTTATTGACTGAAGTATCTAATATTAATATTAGATTAATATTAGAATATTAATCGTATCATATTTGAACAAGACCTAAATTCAGTGATGAGACTATATTTTAAAAATTCCTCTATATCATTTTGTAGACAAAGAATATGGATCTATCCAGATGTGGCAAAAGTTACACAAGATAGAAGGAAACACTTTTTGACTCTCAGAGATGAAACCAGGGCTCTAGGAGCAACTTTTCTGTTAGCATATCCATACAAATGTTTTGTGCGTTTCCTGGGCAATAAGTATGTTTTCTTTGAACCAAACCAATTGAGAACTTTCCTAGATATGAAGAAGCTATCCAGTGGACCGATGGGAACAACTGATATGTTAATAATTAAGTGGAAATATGGGGGTTGCACAGATAATGAGCCATTCTGCTGGGGAATGCTCCTCCCTTATTGTCACGTAGTTTCCTCTGATTGGTCCGTCTTACGTTGCCTAGTGTTGCCTGGGAACGGTGTTGTGATGGTCCTTTGTGTTTCAGAATGTTGATGGTGTTTTTTCTGATTGGTCCGTCATGCGAGGGCGGGGCAGAGAGACATGGTCAGTGTTGTGGCATCACCACCATGAATCCATGAACCCTTCAGGGAGTGACTGAGTGACTTCAGAACGTTGTCTTCAGAACGTTGAGGGTGAGTTTTATTATAGTAGATGATATTAAAGGCAAATCATGTCAAATGAATCTGATTGATTTCTTTGACCTGGTAACAAAAGAACTGGATTGTGGGCATGCACTGGATGTGGCCTACCTAGTTTTCAGCAAAACTTTGATGTCCTTCATAGGATGCTCAAAAATAAACTGAGGGGCTTGGAGCTTGGGGATGGGACACAAGTTGGTAAACTAGATCAGAAATTGGTTGACAGGTGGCAGAGGATGGCGACAAATAAAATTCACTTGGTGGAAAGAAAGGTGAGTAGTGGAATGCCTCAGGGATTGGCACTGGCACTGATTTTATTCAGTATAAAATATTTGTGTTTGGGGCTAATATTGGGGCAGGGGAGAGAGGAATTTTGTGGGATATGGGTGGATGGAGGAGAGGGCAGGGGAGAATGAAGAGTTTCTGGACATGGATGGAGGGGAGGGGTCAGGAAGGAGATGCACATGGATGGAGGGAAGAGAGGAGAAATGCTGGACATGGATGGAGGGAAGGAAAGACAAAGGAAGGAGATGCACACGGATGGAGGGGAAGGGAGAGAGGAGAAATGCTGGACATAGATGGAAGGGAGGGAAGACAGAAGAAGTAGATGCTCATGGATGGACAGAGGGGAGGGGAATGAGGAGAAATGCTGGATATGGATGGAGGGGAAATTGCTGAATTTAAGGGCTGGATTGGAACACTTTGAGGGCAGATAGATTGTAAGCTCTCTTGAGCAGGGACTGTCCTTCCCCATCTTAAACTTGTACAGCGCTGCGTAACCCCGGCAGCGCTATAGAAATGCTAAGTAGTAGTAGTAGTAGGGTTAAGTCATTTTCCTTTTTTTTTTTTGTACCTTAAGAAATGTGATCTCCTTAGTTTTACTTTACTTCCCCCTCCTTGATTTCTATTTTGTGGTCTAAGGAAGAGTTTAGTTGTAAAACTTAACTGTGATATTTTTTCTTTAATATCATTTTTTTTCTCTGTATTTCATTGCAAGTTTTCTCTACTTGTAAAATTTAAATTGGGTCATTCCATGTCAAGTGGTCTGGTGGTCCCTGCGTGACCATCATGGATTTCGATGAAATTTTCTGTGAACATTCATACTTGTCCCCAATGAACATTGGTAAAGTTTTACATTTGCCGATGCAGTACTTGCTGAGATATAGTAATCTGTTTGACCCCCATACTGCAGCCTTCTATGGTATGACTCCGAGATTTTGGCAACTTTGAGACACTTTATCTCCGGCAATATTTTCTTGAGAGAAACAAAACTTGGCCATCTTGTACAACTTTTTGTGCTCTATTAAATAAAATAATAAAAAAAATCTTCATGAGCGATTTCCGTGAAGAAAACTTGGAGGAAACTTGGTTTGAAAAATTTGCGGCACGAAAAAATTGTAGAGTTTGGCTTTTTATATCTCTGGAATTAAAGGTGTAATAAACTTGACACTTTGCACACAACAACTTATCAACACAAGGTTTTCGAATATAAAATTTCATTCTCCTAATATTTTCCATTAGTTCACAAATTGAGTGCAAAGTTGATGATTTTTGCAAAACCACCAAAAATAGGGTATTTTTAGCCCACTTTTACAAAAAAAGACCTTCTGGAAACTCTTTTTAATCATTTTCATTAGAGCATGTTTCAAACCCCTTAAAAAAGTAGGGTTGGTTTTTCATCGCTGGCATATAAGGACAAAGTTGAGGACGTTGCTATCGCAACGTCATATACTTCAACATGCATTTTTCTATATTGTCATTTTCTTTCCATTTCTGTTGAAGTTTAAAGTGTATAATTCATTTTTTGTATGCTATATGAATCTGTTAGTCTACTAGCGGTGCTTCTACACTAATGACATTCGTTAAATATTCTGTAAGTACCTTATTGTTGCTGCGTATTAGCATGTTTTGGCTATAGGATTCTGTACTGTACTGTGCAGGTGTAGTTGTATGTTTCTGTCATAACATAAGAATCTTTATAACTTCTCTTTTTCAGATTTGCATTAATTTAATACACTTCATATTATTAATTATTGCGATTTTGCTTAATATGCGAAAAATGAATGTCAGAGTCAACTGACAATCTCACTTTGCCCATTTGCGTTGTTGGAAAAAAAATTGTTGTAACTTCCAACTAGTGGGTTCTTCAAATAATCCATCTCAGGCATGCACTTCATTGGCATCAGAAACCACCAAATTGCCCACCGAGAGCATCTTTCATTGGCTCAAGCAAGTAGAGGAAATTTCCGGCCTTATCCAGACCATTGTGGCCAAACCCATACCACCAGGGGAAGAAGGGATTCTATTCCCAGTATTTTCTCGTGGCCAGAAAAATGGGGAGATTTTGTCTCATCTGAGACCTTAAGAGTCCTGAACAAATTCCTGATCAAAATAAAGTTCTGGATGATTTCTGTAGGCACCCTTCTCCCCATGATTCAATAAAAATATTGGCTGTGCTCTCTGGACTTAAAGGATGCCTGTATCCACATTTTAATGCTTCCTAGTCACAGGAAGTATCTCAGATTTTGATTAGGGAAACACCACTGTCAGTATCCATGTTCTGCCTTTTGGCCTTACATCAGTTCCCTGGGTCTTTAGGAACATGCCTGGTAGTCGTCGCAGCATCATTACACAGACTGGGAGCTTGAGTTTCCCTACCTGGACAATTGGCTAGTGAAGAGCGTATCACAGGAGGGGGCGCAGGAGTCCGTACAAAGAAGTAATTGGTTGCTGGAGTTACTAGGGTTCATGAAAAACTACCCCAAATTCCACCTGTACCCAGTACAGCAATTGGAATACATAGGAGCACTGCTTGACACAGTGCAAGCTCGGGCTTTCCTGTCACAAGCAAGGGCAGATGCCTTGGTTGCTCTTGCCTTGCAGGTCTGCAGCAGGAAGCAGGTCACAGTTCATCAGATGTTGAGATTACTAGACCACATGGCCTCCAAAGTGCATGTCACTCCCATGGCTCGTCTCCACTAGAGAAGAGCCCAATAGACTCTAGGTTCCCAGTGGTCTCAAGCCACAGGGAACCTAACGGATGTCATTTGTATCCCTCTGTCTAGTTTACTTCTATCTCTGCTGGACAATTCACCAGATTTGACCGTTGGACTGCCATTCTAAATTCCACCTCCTCAGAAGGTATTGACAATGGATTAGACCTGCATTCGATTAAAGTTTATAATCACGATTAAATATGGGGCATATCTAGCAACCCATTTGGGGGGGGGGGGGGGCACAGGAGTGGACTAGGGGCAACATATTTCCTCCCCTCCCCCCCATATTAGGTATCATACCTTTGCTAGTGGGGATGTTGAAGCCCCACCAGTTAACATAGTAACATAGTAGATGATGGCAGAAAAAGACCTACATGGTCCATCCAGTCTGCCCAACAAGATAAACTCATATGTGTATACCTTACCTTGATTTGTACCTGCCTTTTTCAGGGCACAGATCGTACAAGTCTGCTCAGCAGTATTTCCCGCCTCCCAACCACCAGTCCCGCCTCCCATCACCGGCTCTGGCACAGACCGTATAAGTCTGCCCTCCACTATCCTCGCCTCCCAACCACCAACCTCTCTTCCCCCACCTGCTCCGCCACCCAATTTTGGCTAAGCTCCTGAGGATCCATTCCTACTGCACAGGATTCCTTTATGCATATCCCACGCATGTTTGAATTCCGTTACTGTTTTCATCTCCACCACCTCCCACGGGAGGGCATTCCAAGCATCCACCACCCTCTCTGTGAAAAAATACTTCCTGACATCTTTTTTGAGTCTGCCCCCCTTCAATCTCATTTCATGTCCTCTCGTTCTACCGCCTTCCCATCTCCGGAAAAGATTTGTTTGCGGATTAATACCTTTCAAGTATTTGAACGTCTGTATCATATCACCCCTGTTCCTCCTTTCCTCCAGGGTATACATGTTCAGGTCAGCAAGTCTCTGCTCATACATCTTGGAACACAAATCCCATACCATTCTTGTAGCTTTTCTTTGCACCGCTTCCATTTTTTTAACATCCTTCGCAAGGTACGGCCTCCAAAACTGAACACAGTACTCCAGGTGGGGCCTCACCAACGACTTGTACAGGGGCATCAACACTTCCTTTCTTCTGCTGATCACACCTCTCTCTATACAGCCTAGCAACCTTCTCGCTACGGCCACTGCCTTGTCACACTGTTTCGTCGCCTTCAGATCCTCTGATACTATCACCCCAAAATCCCTCTCCCCCTCAGTACCTATCAGACTCTCACCGCCTAACACATAAGTCTCTCGGGGGTTTCTACTCCCTAAATGCATCACTTTGCATTTCTTCGCATTGAATTTTAATTGCCAAACCTTAGACCATTCTTCTAGCTTCCTCAGATTCCTTTTCATGCTTTCCACTCCCTCCCAGGTGTCCACTCTGTTGCAAATCTTAGTTGAAGAAATCCACTGCCAAAGCGGCCCCCTTCCTCCTTATACTGTGTTAGGAGCAAAGAAGTCAGCTAGGTGCCTCCAACCTCCGATGCTGGCACTCCACGTGCATACTCTGTTTATGCACAAACTTGGGAAATGAAAGAGTCGGTGGCTGGAGGCATGCCACTGACTTCCTCGTTCCTGAGGGTTGTACAAGGAGGAAGGGGGTGATTCAAGCAGTGGATTTCTTCGGCTGGCGGGGCTCAGCTACCCAACTTCTCTCTCTCTCCCTCTCTTTTCTCTCTCCACTGCCCTTCTTCGGGTCCACTATTTCTCCCACTCCTCCCCCCCAATCCAATACCTCTTTCTTTTTCTTTCTCTCTCTTCTCCCATACAATACCTCTATTTTTCTTTTTTCTCTTCTCTTTCTCTCTCCCTCCACTGCCCTTCCTCCATCCTCCTCTCCCTCAGTTCGGCTTCTTTCCCTCCCCTTTTGCTGCTGACTACAGTTCTGTCTCGTCTTGCCCTTCTAAAAACAGGAAACTGTATCAGAAGGGGACGGAACAGGTCAGAGGGAAAAGCCCAGTGAAGGCCACAGACAGCCTTTGAGTATGGCTGCCACTGGCGTGCTACAGGGCTGAAGACTTTCTTGGATTTGGAAAGGTACACCAGGGATGGTGGGGGGGGGGGGGGGGGGGGGGAAGATGTCAGACCATCCACAG
The DNA here is from genome assembly GCF_901765095.1 of Microcaecilia unicolor. NCBI lineage: Eukaryota > Metazoa > Chordata > Amphibia > Gymnophiona > Siphonopidae > Microcaecilia > Microcaecilia unicolor. The sequence goes on from NC_044040.1 coordinate 127,286,928, forward strand.
CAGGAGGATTTTGATTGAAGGTGTGGGAGGTAGGCAGAAGGAGGGCAGCAATTATGAATTCCAATTACATTTTTTAATCGTGATTAACGTGCAGCCCAACAATGGACGAATCAAACCTCAGTTGGGGAGCTTATGTGGATGGGCTTCACACCCATGGGACATGGTCTGCTCAGGATACAGATCTATAGACATCAGTCTCCTGGAGCGAAGGGCCATATTGAATGCTCTATTCAGAGATTGGCTGCCGAACCTGATTGTTCTTGTTCAAATAGACAACCAAGTTGCGATGTACTGTGTGAACAAACGGGGGATTACGGGATCCTACCCCTTGTGTCAGGCAGTAGGGATGTGTCAGTGGGCCATCTTTCACGGGATGGTTCTGCGGTTGTCCGGATCATGTACCTGGCTGGCAAGGAGAACAGTCTGGCGGACAGATGCAGACTCACAAGTGTTCTGTCAGCATGAGCATATCCCACAAGATCTTCCAAGAGTGGGACACCCCCTCGGTTGATCTTTATGCCATTCGTCTCCTCAGTTCTGTTCCAGGCTTGGATCACACAGCAGACTAGCATCAGATGCCTTTCTCTTCCATTGGGGGGAGGGTCTTCTGTATGCATATCCTACCATACCTTTCTTAGAAAAGACTTTGCTGACATTCAAACAAGATCGGGGAACTATGATCCTACTCACTGCATATTGGCTGAAGCAGATCTGGTTCCCGTTTCTTCTGGAGTTGTCCTCTGAAGAGCTGTGGAGATTGAAGTGTTCACCCTCATCTTGCAGAAGGAGGGGTTCCTTCTGCACCTCAACCTCCAGTCCCTGGCCCTCAAGGCCTGCATGTTGAGAGCCTAGTTTCATTCATTGATTCTGCTTGGGGGTGTCTCCAGAATCTTGCTTCCTGGAAAGATTCCACTAAGAAATGTTATTTTAAATGGAGGAAATTTGCTATCTGGTGTGAGGGCAAGGCCCTAAATCTTCTTACTTGCCCTACACAAAAGTGCTTGAGTAACTCTTACACCTCTCTGGGTCTGGTTTAAAAACCAACTCTGTAAGGGTACACCTCTCTGGGTCTGGTTTAAAAACCAACTCTGTAAGGGTACACCTCTGTGCAATCAGTGCTTACCATCTCTGTGCAGGCCTTAGCCTTCTATCTGGAGAGGATTAAAGCCCATAGACAGTCCACCAAGCTTTTTGTTTCTTTTGATCCAAACAGGATGGGGGGTAGCCATCAGCAAATGCACAATTTCCATTTGTCTAGCAGACTGCATCTCCTTCGCTTATTCCGAGGCTGGACAGACTCTTGAGGTTCATGTCATGGCTCAGAAGAGCCATGGCTATGTTGGTAGCCCGCTTGAGATCAGCCTCCATTGAAGAGATCTGCAAAACTGCAACGTGGTCTTCAGTTCACACATTCACATCTCACTACTATCTTGAACAGTTTGTATGTAGTTTCAGTTGACATCAAGGCCTCGACGTTTTGAGTTTCTATTGTCCTAGCATTGTTTTCAGTGAGCCTGGTAGCTTATCTGGCCTGCTTGTCCTCTGACAAAGCGAAGTTACTCACCTGTAGCAAGTGTTCTCCAAGGACAGCAGACCAAGTATTCTCACATACCCTCCCACCTCCCCTAGTAGTTGTCTCCTTGAGCTATGTTTTCTTACTGAGAGACCTGCACTCGTGTCAGGCGGGAAGACACCCGCACATGCGCGGTGGGACACTTCCAGCACTTTCTTAAAAGCTATACTCGCTAGGCGGCATCCGCACCAGGCTCCGTTGAATGATGTCACTTTGAGCATTTTGGGACATGGTAAATGAATGTTCTATTTATTTATGAGTTTGTTTGCATTCCGTGAGACCATAGGAAGTATACACAGAAAATGTCATTAATAACATAAGCATTGCCATACTGGGTCAGAGCGAAGGTCCTTCAAGCACAGTATCTTGTTTCCAACAGTGGCCAATCCAGGTCACAAGTACCTGGCAATATAGCAAAAGAGTAAAGCAAATTTTATGCAGCTTATCCTAGAAACAAGCAGTGGCTTTTGGACTTGGGAAATTGTCCAAACACTTTTTTTAAATTTTGCTAAGCTGACTTCTTTTAACACGTTCTCTGGCAACGAATTCCAGAGTTGTAATTACACATTGAGTGAAGAAATATTTTCTCCAGTTTACTACTTATAGCTTTATTGCGTGCCCCCTAGTGCTTGAATTTTTGGGAGGAGTAAACAAACGATTCCATATCATCATGCTGATCAATCCATAGACTGGTGGGTTGTGTCCATCTACCAGCAGGTGGAGATAGAGAGCAATCCTTTTGCCTCCCTATATGTGGTCATGTGCTGCCGGAAACTCCTCAGTATGTTCTCTATCTCAGCAGGTGGTGGTCACACACAGCAGCAGCTCTGGCTAGGCCTCCAAGCCTAATTTTTAGGTTTTGTTGAGTGCCTGGGGTTGAGGGCTCTTCTTGAGCAAGTGCAAACCTGGTGGTGCCAGGTCCCTCCTTTTCTCCCCCCTCCCGCTGGCTCCGTTTAAAAAAAAAAAAAAAAAAATTTTGGACGTCCTTAAGGGCGTTTATTTCGACGTTTATTTAAACGTTTATTGCAGCTACTCACTGGGACACCAGGTCGTTACAGCTCGGAGCGGAAAGCAGGTAATTTTACCTTTTTGTAGCGGGCAGGGGGTTCCCCGATTGATCTCCACGTGGCTGATGGCGTCGGAGGGCGAGGGCGCAAAGAATCAGACCCCGGACCGCGTGTGCGCGTCTTAGCGGGGATGCGGGGGTTTTAAAGTCTGATTCGCCCTTGTTGGGTGTCAGTTTGGAGGCTGGTCAGTGTCCCGGTTCTTCCGGTGCGGCGGTTTTTCCCCGCCATAAACGCCCATCCCCCGCTGCTCACCTCCGCCATCTTGGCCGGCCACGCTGCTCGGACGGCTTCTTCTTGGGCCGCCCTTGAGGTGGGAGACGTTAATGCCATGGCCGCCCTTCATTTGGGCGACGGCAGAAAAGCGGCTAAAGTTAAGCGCTGTTCTTCCCGCGCGGCTCCTTCGCGGAGTGTCGCGCCGGACGCCATCTTGGATGCGCAGCATGTTTCTCCCCCGCTCTTGCGAGCGCCGGTTGAGGGTGCGTCTAGGGCTGTGGCCCAGGCTGCTGAAGTGCACAGTCTGGGGGGTTTCTCCCCCGAGTTTATTTTGCTGCTGCATCAGGCCTTCCTTATGCAAAACGCTGCCCCTGGTCCCTTGTCCGATAAAGGGATTGAGGCCCCCGGACGTAAACGCCCTCGGGTGGGTTTCCAGGCCTTAGAGGACTCTGTCTCCTCTGATGTAGATGAGGGCAGCGTATCTGAGTTCTCCCAACGGTCCTTTGGGGATTCCTTGGAGGAGACGGATTCCCGCTCGGATGGAGCGGATGACCCCTCTGCAGCGCGGATCTTTCGCTCAGAGGACTTGCCCAACCTGTTAATGCAGGCCATGAGCAATTTGAAGATTTCCTCTCCAGTGGACGTCTTTCCCTCAGCCCCTGTTGGCTCCGCCATTATGCTGGGGACGAAGCGCCCGCCTAGAACCTTTCCACGTGCATGATGCCATGCGCACCTTGATTTCGGCTCAATGGGATGTCCCGGAAGTGAGCCTCAAAGTGGCTAGGGCAATGTCCCGCCTCTATCCTTTGCCGGAAAGTGAACGGGAGACCTTTCTTTGGCCTACTGTGGATTCTTTAATCACTGCGGTGACTAAGAAAACGGCGTTGCCGGTGGAAGGTGGCACGGCCCTAAAGGACGCCCAAGACAGAAGATTGGAGGCGGCCTTAAGGTCGTCCTTCGAGGCGGCTGCTTTAAGTTTGCAGGCCTCAGTTTGTGGCTCCTATGTGGCCAGGGCGTGCCTGACGATTGTGCAGCGGGCTTACCCCTCGGATCCTTCCTTGAGGGCTGACTGGCCGGCCCTGGAATCGGGCCTGGCTTATTTGGCAGACTTACTGTATGATGTCTTGAGAGCCTCGGCTAAAGGTATGGCTCAGACAGTCTCTGCGCGGCGGTGGCTTTGGCTGAAGCATTGGTCTGCTGACCACGCATCTAAGTCCCGCCTGGCTAAGTTGCCTTTTAAAGGCAAGCTGCTCTTTGGGGTCGAGCTGGACAAAATTGTGACCGATCTCGGCACGTCTAAGGGCAAGAGGTTACCAGAGGTCAGGGCTCGGGCCAGTGGTGCTCGCCCTGGTAACTCCAGAGGACGGTTTCAGGAAGCCTGTCGGTACCGCCCGGGCAAGTCGGGCTCCTCTGCCCCCTCTTCCTTCAAAAGGAACTTCTCCCCCAAGCAGCATTCCTTTCGCAGAGACCGCCGTCCCGGAGGTGCGCCCTCCGGTCCTCCCCCAGGGTCTCGTACCCAATGACGGGGCCCTGGTCCATGGCCCAGTGCAGATTGGAGGACGCCTGTCCTCGTTTCTGGGCGAGTGGACCAGGGTAACTTCAGACGCTTGGGTTCTGGAAGTCATCATGACAGCTACAAGCTAGAGTTCTGCCAACCCTTAAGAGACGGGTTTGTACTCTCTCCCTGCAAGTCTCTGGTCAAAGCTGTGGCAGTGCAGCAGACCTTGGACAACCTGATACGCCTGGGTGCGGTCGTTCCGGTGCCAGAAAATCAGATTGGCAAGGGAAGTTACTCCATTTACTTTGTGGTACCAAAGAAAGGAGGTTCTGTCCGGCCTATCCTCGACCTCAAAGGGGTCAATCGGGCCTTGAAAGTGCGGCACTTTCGCATGGAGACTCTCCGCTCTGTTATAGCGGCAGTGAAGGCAGAGGAGTTCTTGGCTTCCTTGGACATCAAGGAAGCGTACCTGCATATTCCCATCTGGCCTCCTCATCAACGCTTTCTGCGTTTTGCAGTCCTGGGCCGACACTTCCAGTTCAGAGCCCTCCCTTTCGGGTTGGCTACTGCTCCGCGGACCTTCTCCAAAGTAATGGTGGTCATCGCGGCCTTCCTGCGAAAGGAAGGAGTACAAGTCCATCCTTATCTGGACGACTGGTTGATCCGAGCCCCCTGTTATGCAGAGTGCGGCAAAGCTGTGGACCGGGTGATTGCTCTTTTGAGCTCCCTTGGGTGGATCATCAACTGGGAGAAGAGCCAGCTGCGCCCGACTCAGTCCCTGGAGTATCTGGAAGTTCGATTCGACACCCAAGTGGGCAGAGTGTTCCTGCCAGACAATCGGATTGTCAAACTTCAGGCTCAGGTGGACCAGTTCCTAGTAGCCTCTCCTCTTCGGGCTTGGGACTATATGCAGCTGTTGGGCTCTATGACGGCCACGATGGAAGTAGTGCCCTGGGCCAGGGCTCATATGAGACCACTACAACACTCTCTGCTGCAGCGCTGGACTCCGGTGTCGGAGGATTATGCTGTGCGCCTTCCCTTGGACCCAGCAGTGCGCAAGGCGCTGAGCTGGTGGCTGCAGACAGATTTGTCTGCAGGAATGCCTCTTTGTCGGGCTGGGGAGCCCACTGCTTGGGAAGGACAGCGCAGGGGCTCTGGTCTCCTGCAGAGGCAAAGTGGTCTATCAACCTCCTGGAACTCAGAGCCATTCGGTTGGCGCTTTTGGAGTTCATCCCGGTACTGGCGTTGAAGCCAGTACGGGTCCTGTCGGACAATGCCATGGCTGTGGCCTATGTCAACCGCCAGGAAGGTACCAAGAGCGCCCCTCTAGCCAAGGAGGCCATGAATCTATGCCAGTGGGTGGAAGCGAACCTGGAACAGCTGTCAGCGGCCCACATTGCCGGAGTCATGAATGTCAAGGCGGACTTTCTCAGTCGCCATACCTTGGATTCCGGAGAGTGGCAGCTATCTGCTCAGGCGTTCTTGGACATCACGAAGCGCTGGGGCCAGCCGAGCCTAGATCTGATGGCGTCATCGGCCAATTGCCAAGTGCCGCGCTTTTTCAGCAGAGGACGGGACCCTCGATCCCTGGGAGTAGATGCTCTTCTCCAACAGTGGCCGACACAGGAGCTTCTCTATGTGTTCCCGCCCTGGCCCATGTTGGGCAGGGTGCTAGACCGGGTGGCAAAGCATCCGGGCCGGATAATCCTGGTGGGTCCGGACTGGCCCAGACGTCCCTGGTATGCGGACTTGATCAGGCTCTCAGTGGACGATCCTCTGCGGCTGCCAGTGGAGCAGGGCCTGTTGCATCAGGGTCCCGTGTTGATGGAGGATCCCTCCCCCTTTGGTCTTACGGCCTGGCTATTGAGCGGCAGCGTCTGAGAAAGAAGGGCTTCTCAGACAAGGTCATCGCCACTATGCTGAGAGCGAGGAAGCGCTCTACTTCTACTGCTTACGCCAGGGTTTGGCGTACCTTTGCAGCGTGGTGTGAAGCAGGCTCACTTTCTCCCTTCACTGCTCCAATTTCTTCAGTGTTGGCGTTCCTGCAAGAAGGTCTGGAGAAAGGCCTGTCGCTCAGTTCCCTTAAAGTCCAGGTAGCGGCTCTGGCTTGCTTCAGGGGCCGCCTGAAGGGTGCTTCCCTGGCTTCGCAGCCAGATGTGGTGCGCTTTCTCAAGGGAGTTACTCACCTGCGCCCTCCTCTGCACTCAGTGGTGCCTGCGTGGAATCTCAACCTGGTGCTAAGAGCCTTGCAGAAGCCGCCTTTTGAACCCTTGTCAAGGGCATCTCTGAAAGACCTGACGTTGAAAGCAGTCTTTTTGGTGGCTATCACTTCAGCCAGAAGAGTTTCCGAGCTCCAGGCACTCTCATGTCGAGAGCCCTTTCTGCAGTTCACTGAGGCAGGAATGTCTGTTCGCACAGTGCCTTCCTTCCTGCCCAAGATTGTTTCTCGCTTCCATGTGAATCAGCAGCTCTGTCTCCCTTCCTTTCGTAGGGAGGACTACCCAGAGGAATACTCTGCTCTCAAATATCTGGATGTGAGACGAGTCATCATCAGATACTTGGAAGTGACCAATGATTTCCGGAATTTGGATCATCTGTTTGTCCTGTTTGCAGGTCCTCGTAAGGGTCTGCAGGCTGCTAAGCCTACAGTGGCAAGATGGGTCAAGGAAGCCATTGCAGCGGCTTAGGTGGCCGCGGGGAAGGTGCCGCCTATCCAGCTGAAGGCTCACTCCACTAGAGCTCAGGCGGCCTCGATGGCAGAGGCCGGGTCCGTCTCCTTGGAAGAGATTTGCAAGGCGGCAACTTGGGCATCGGCCCATACCTTCTCCAGGCATTACCGCTTGACTGTGGCTGCTCGGGCGGAGGCCCGGTTTGGAGCTTCAGTGTTGCGGTCAGGGATTTCTATGTCCCGCCCTGGGTGAGTACTGCTTCAGTACATCCCACCAGTCTATGGATTGATCAGCATGATGATATGGAAGGTAAAATTATGTATCATACCTGATAATTTTCTTTCCATTAATCATAGCTGATCAATCCATAGCCCCTCCCAGATATCTGTATTGTTTATATTCTGGTTGCATTTCAGGTTCAAGTTTAGTCTTCAGTTCCTGTTCAGGAGGACTTCGTGTTCAAGTTTTTCAAGGGATTCTTCAAGAGTTGAGACGAATTTGTGTTACAGTGAGCTGCTGCATTCCTCTCCCCTCCGTTTTACGGGGCTGGATTGAGACTTAAATTCTGCCGGCGCTCCCTCCCGCTTCGTGCGGCAGTAGGGCAGCTTTGTACCCCTCCCGCTTCGGCGGTGTTAGGGTCAGTCAGCTCCTCCCGCGGTTGCGGTTGCAGGATAAGCCAGATCCCCCCCGCATCGGCGGGTGTGGTGTCCCTCCCCCGCTCCGCGGGGATGAGCTGGACGGATTCCCCTCCCCCACTTGTGTGGGGATGAGCTGGGTTAATTCCCCTCCCCCGTTTCGGCGGTGGTGAGCTGGGCAGAGTGTCCCTTTGTGGGTGTAATTCTCTAAGTGCTGAGTCCTGCGGATGGAGCTTGGATATCGACATACTGAGGAGTTTCCGGCAGCACATGACCACATATAGGGAGGCAAAAGGATTGCTCTCTATCTCCACCTGCTGGTAGATGGACACAACCCACCAGTCTATGGATTGATCAGCTATGATTAATGGAAAGAAAATTATCAGGTATGATACATAATTTTACCTTCATGTCTACCAGATACTGTATTTCAGATATTTTCAGAATAGCAACTCCAGCAGTTTGTTTCTATTGTTTTAGTTACATTTTTACTTATCACAGGTCTGTGGAGCTCCTATCCATTTCTGGTTCCAACATTATGTGATGTTGTAACCTGCTAGGGATAATTCTGACATTCTTGTGGCCCTCTGTGTATAAAGGTTGCCCTGATCTAGAAATATTGTTCCCTGTTTCTTTTTTTTTTAATGGACCTTTAAAAAAAATGTTCAGCATTTTATATGGGGTTGAGTAGTGTTTGACGTTTATGACATTGTGACTCTGATCTTAGGGTTAGCTGTCAATCACCTCACCTGGTGGGGGAAACAGCGTTTTAAAGCTGTTGTGTTTTTACTTCCATTGTTATAAACTTTTTTTTTTTTTAGCCTGCTGAAGACTTCTTCAAGGTAAGATTGCTTTTTGATCCGTTATGGTTAGTCTCTCTCATGCTTGATCACCATATTTATTTGTATTTGCTGTGAAATCATTTTTATACAGTTTACTGGTTTGCTGCTCTGAGGCTTGTAGTATTCTGTAATTTTTATATTTTTCTTGCTATCTAGTTGACAGATCTATTTTATTTTCTCCAAGAAGCAGGCTTGCTTCTTCTCACAAGTGGGAGACGCCATCCCGCGCCACTTGGCTTGGCAAATTTGCCATAGAAAAATCCAGAGCTTTTAGGAGCGCAAGCCGCGTTCCAGCACGCAAGTGCAAGTGCCTGCCTTAGTTTTGTTTTTTTCTACGTGAGAAGCAGCTGCGTTTTCTGCTGGCTCTTCACACGCCCAGATTTTTTGAGTGCCTTTCTACGATTTTCTACCTGCTTGTTTTGTTTTTCCTTCTTAAAAAAAAAAAAAAAGGACCTTTATTTTCTTAGTGTTTTGCCCCACATCTGTTTCTTTTCTTTTTTTGACGTGGGCCGTTTTCAGGCCTGCCCGGTCAAGTTATCTTCTTTTGTCCTTTTTTCACACACCATCGCGACTTTTGATATGGCCGAAGCGATTTTTCCTTCCATGTCCATAAAGACTCACGGTGGCTTCAAGCATTGTACCCGGTGCAACCAGACCATCTCGAGGGAAAGACACCTATTCTTGGTGTCTTCAGTGCCTTGGGCCTTGCCGTAGCCCTGCCAACTATGTCCTTTGTCTTTGTATGAAGAAAAGGACCCCAGGTTTCCTGGGAGGCTCAACGCGAGAAAATTTTTGGAGCCCAGTCCGGTTCTTCGGCATCGAGGTTGGAGGAGTCGGTGTCAACATCGATTGTTGCACCAGCATCGGAAGTTACGGTAGGAATGGCTGCTTCGAGACACTGGGAGCAGTGAGGCGTCAAGTGGGTCTCCACCTGTCTTGAGGCCTCCTGCTATGCAGGGCCCCAAGACAGTCCAGCGTCTAGCGGTAGTTGCAGCGTTACTACGCAAACGTGGGGAGTCCATGTGTTCCCATATCTCGACAGTTGGCTGGTGAAGAGCACCTCGGAAGATGGTACTTGGGAGTCCATACGGATGACTATTCGGGTGCTGGAGCTGCTAGGGATCATTATCAACTACCCCAAGTCCCATCTCCTCCCAGTTCAACAATTGAAATTCATAGGAACCCTGCTCAACATGCAGATGGCTCGAGCCTATCTTCCGGAGATGTGAGCAGACAATCTTGTGTCCCTCGTGTCCACGGTTCAAACCTCACAGCAGGTCACAGCTCGGCAGATGTTGAGGTTGTTGGGCCACATGACTTCCACAGTATATACTACACCCATGGCATGCCTGCATATGAGATCAGCTCAGTGGACCCTGGTTTCTCAGTGATACCAAGCCACGGGAGGACTGGAAGATGTCATCCAAGTGTCCCCAGAGCTTGTACACTCTATTCAGTGGTGGACAATTCTGTCCAATTTGACTTGAGACTTCCATTCCAAATTCCTCAGCCGCAAGAATTGCTTACGATGGATGCATCTCTCCTGGGTTGGGGAGCTCATGTAGATGGGCACACTCAAGGAGCTTGGTTCCTCCAGGAAAAGAATCTTCAGATCAGTCTCCTGGAGCTTTGAGTGATCTGTAACGCTTTAAAGGCTTTCAGAGATAGGCTGTCTTATCAAATTGTTCTAATTCAAATAGACAATCATGTTGCAATGTATTATACCAACAAGCAGGGGGGCACCGGATCTCACCCTCTGTGTCAGGAAGCCATCCAGATGTGGAATTGGGCTCACCAGTACGGCATGTTTCTCCAAGCCACTTGCAGACGTAAACAACGACCTGGCCAACAGGCTGAGAGGGATAATGCAACCGCACGAGTGGTCTCTCAGTATGGGCGTAGCCCGCAAGATCTTCCGAGCGTGGGGCACCCCCTCAGTGGATCTTTTTGCCACTCAGATTGTATCATCCAATGCCTCTAGTGGGAAAGACTTTGATGAAACTCAAGCAAGGCTGCGAAACCATGATTTTGATCATGCCGTATTGGCTGCAGCAGATATGATTCCCTCTTCTGGAATTGTCCTCCGAAGAAACGTGGAGATTGAAGTATTTTCCGACCCTCATCACACAGAATGAGGGATCACTTCTGCATCCCAACCTCCAGTCTCTGGGTCTCACGGCCTGGATGTTGAGAGCCTAGAATTTGCTTCCTTGATTTTTTCAGAGGGTGTCTCCCGGGTCTTGATGTCTTCCAGGAAAGATTCCACTAAGAGCTGTTACTCTTTTAAATGGAGGAGGTTTGCCATCTGGTGTGACAGCAGGTCCCTAGATCCCTTTACTTGTCCTACACAGACCCTGCTTGAATACCTTCTACACATCAGAGTCTGGTCTCAAGACCAACTCAGTAAAGATCCACCTTAGTGCAATTAGTGCTTATCATCAATATGTAGAGGGTAAGCCTATCTCTAGACAGCCTTTAGTCAGCCTTTAGTTCGCTTTGAGAGGTTTGCTTTTGTCAAAGCTCCTTGTCAAACTTCCACCAGTGTCATGGGATCTCAACGTCTTTCTCACCCTGCTGATGAAAGCTCCTTTTGAGCCACTGAATTTCTGTCATTTGAAGTACTTGGAAAGTCGATTTCTTGGTGGCTGTTACTTCAGCTCGTAGGGTCAGTGAGCTTTCAAGACCTAGTAGTGGATTCACCTTATACTAAATTTGATCACAACAGAGTAGTCCTCCGCACCCACCCTAAGTTTCTGCCGAAGATGGTGTCTGAGTTCCATGTGAAACAGTCCATTGTCTTACCAACATTTTTTCCCTGACCTCATGCCCATCCTGGTGAAAGCAGCTTGCACAAATTGGATTGCAAGAGAGCATTTGCCTTTTCATGGAGCGGACAAAGCCTGTCAGACAGTCTGCCCAGCTTTTTGTTTCATTTGATCTCAACTGGATGGGGGTCGCCACCCAGAAACGCACCATATCCAGTTGGCTGGCAGATTGCAATTTCCTTCACTTATGCGCAGTCTTGGCTGACTTTGGAGGGTCATGTCACGGCTCATAATGTTAGAGCCATGGCTGCGTTGGAGGCCCACTTGGTCAGCCTCCATAGAAGAGATTTGCAAGGCTACGACGTGGTCTTCACACATTCACATCTCACTACTGCCTTGAGCGACAGTCGGTTTGGACAGTCAGTGTTGCAGAGTCTGTCTGGGGTCTTGAATCCAACTCCACCCTCCTAGACCCGTTTTATTTTGTTCCAGGCTGCACTCATCTAGTTTGTATATAGTTTCAGTTAATCTGCTTTAAGTCCTCGCCATTGCGAGGCCCAATTGACCAATTTTTTTTTTTTTTTTTGTTAAAACTGACAGTTCAGACACTGCCTTTTGATCTTGAATCCATAAGATATTCAGGTATCCAAATGAAAATTGAAAGATACGGTTTTAGGCCTTGCATTCCTAAATTCACCTGACTACGAGAGATGAGTGAGAGGGCTCTAGCAAAAAGCAGAGCCGGCCCAAGTGTATCTGACACCCTAGACAAACCTTTAGCTGTTCAGAACAGGTATAAAAAGCGATGGCCAAAGCCAGAAGGATGCTTGGGTGCATAAAGAGAGGGATGACCAGCAGGAAAAAGGAGGTGATAGTGCCATTGTATAAGTCTCTGGTGAAGCCCCATTTGGAGTACTGCGTGCAGTTCTGGAGACCGCACCTACAAAAAGATATAAACAAGATGGAGTCGGTCCAGAGGGCGGCTATGAAATTAGTAAGCGGTCTTGAATGCAAAAATTATAGGGACAGGCTTATGAACCTCAACATTTATACGCTGGGAGAGAGGAGACATGATATAAACGTTTAAATATCTCAAGGGCATTTATGTACAAGAAGAGAGCCTTTTCCAAATGAAGGAGAGCTCTGGAATGAGGGGGCATATGACAAAGTTAAGAGGGAATAGGTTTAGGAGTAGTCTAAGGAAGTACTATTTCACAGAAAGGGTGATGGAGGCGGTGAATGGCCTCCCGGTGGAGGAGGTTGAGTCGAGGACTGTTCCAGAATTTAAAAAAGCATGGGATAAGCATGTGGGGTCGCTTGGGAACAGGAAGAATTGGGGGTTACAGAGGATGGGTAGACTGGATGGGTCATATGGCCTTTATCTGCACGTCATGTTTCTATGTTTTGGGTGAGCCTGGATGCTAGGGATTCCCTACTTAGGAGAATTACTCAGCCTGCTTGTCGTCGGACAAAGCAAAGATACTTGCCTGAAGCAGGTATTCTCTGAGGACAGCATGCTTCTTATTCTCACAATCTCATCCACCTACCCTTGGAGTTGTCTATTTGCATGTTTTTATTTGTTTTTTAGCTTTTGTATTAAACTAAGGTGGGTGCGTTCACGCGGCAGGCGGGAAGGCACTCACGCATGCACTGGAGCGTGGCTTGTGGACCTGCAAGCTCTGGATTTTTCTGTGGCAAATTTGCCGGTCCGGGCGACTCAGGATAGCGTCTATCCACTATTGAGAATAAGAAGCCTGCTGTCCTCGGAGAATACCTGCTACAGGCAAGTATCTTCACTTATAATACTGAAGCTGGTGCTGTTTAGCCCTGGTGCTTTATTTAGGGGCTCCTTTTACTAAGCTGTGCAAGTAAATGAGCTTAGCACAGTGTTTTCCATGTGCTAAGCCCATTTCTAATGCAGCCATCTAAAAGGACGTTTCACTGTTTGTTGCCTTTCTAGCCATGCTAATGTTAGCATTAGTGTGCGACCATTAAAAAAAAAAAAAAAGAAATTAATGCAGGAGCTCTTACCGCCTCCTATTTGGGAGGCTCTAAGGACTTCTGCATAATGGACGCGCTAACCAGTTAGTATGGTGGTAATGTGAGCACGCTAGCTGATTAGTTCATCCATTCCCCCATTATCTGCCTCTGACCCCTCCAAAAAATGCAAAGAAATAAATAAATATTGTGTGCTTTTCTGATGGCAAAACTAACACTGAATGTTTTAGTGCATCTTGCATTAGGCCATTTTTGCTGTGTTAGGCACACAATGCCTAATGCAGCTTGGTAAAAGGTCCCCTTAATTTCTTATATTCCGCCTTCAAGCCCACAAGCTACTGAAATGGTGTTCATGCAGGTACAATAGATATTTTTCTGTCTTTGGAGGGCTCACAATCTGAGTTTGCACTTGAGGCTTTGGAGGGTTAAGTGACTTGCCCAAGATCACAAGGTGTTGCAGTGGGATTTGAGCCAGGTTCCCCCTGGTTTTCAACTCCCTGCTCTAACCATTAGGCTACTCTGTTATCTTGCTGGAGACCCTGGTTGTTCTAGGATAGGTGATAATACAGTGTGACAATAGGACTAGAAGCCAGCTGGATCTGCAGTTGGACCGAGACGCGTCTCATGGTACTGTTAGCTGTAGGTATTGCAGAGACAATCTGCAGACCGATTCCTGTACCAGAATGCTCTGAATCGGAGGGAATGGGTGCTGAGCTCCTAAGCCTTCCAACTTCTGATGGATTGCTGGGAGCCTGCCATGTTTCAGTCTGGTGAAATACTCAGTTCTTCAGCTGCAGGAAGGTGTTTGGCTCAACAAGGATTGATTTCCCTGATTCAGCCTGGCTACAGAAGTCTTTCTATGTATTTCCTCTCTGATCGCTGGTCATAAGAATCCTTTGGAAGATAGCCTGCCTTCCCTTCCTCGTAATACTGGTTACCTCCATGGTACACAGATCTAGTGCTCATATTGGGAGGGCCACCACTCCTACTGTCATGGGAGGGTGACAGGGCCTAGTGGTCATGGATTCTCCAATTCCTTCTTGCTTTTATATTCTGGCTCTTTAAAGGTGGCGCTTAAGGAACAAGGTCTACTCAGCTTGAGTCATTTCCACTCTGAAATGACTGCTTAACTGCAGTCCCACATTCTTGGCCTGTGCCTAAATCTAGTAGTTTTTGAATGCTGGTGCATACAGCATGATCTCCCTCTCTGGCTGTGGGTTCCAGATGTGCTGGAGTTCTTGCAGAGGACCCTTGAGAAGGGTATGGTCCTCAGCTCCCTGAAAGTCTAAGTGATAGCTCTGTTATATATCCAAGGCAAATTCCCGGTGGGTTCTTTAGTGGTGCATGTGGACATCGTGTGATTTTTGCATAGAATGATTAGGGCCCCATTTAATAGTTTAAGAAATTTTCATATACCACCTTTCACAACTGTCAAAGTGGTTTACAATAAAAGTTAAAAGAAAAGAATGCCAATATAATAAAAAAAAAAAACAACAACAACAACAACATTCATCCCAAATGGCCCAACATCCAGGCCTAAAAAATACATTAAAGCGACTCGGGGGCAAGACGACGGCCGAATGAGACGTTTGGGAAGTCGCTCCACACCTACCTCTTAATTTTTCCAACAATCTTAATTCCTGATGCCAAAGAGAAGAGGCAGGCAACGCTCTAGCCCTGCGGCGCAGCCTATGCCTTTGGTAGGAACGTTGGACCATTTCCTACAGACGAGCTCTATGTCGGGAGCTGCTTCACTGCCGATGAGTCTGGGGAGAGGACAGCCAGTCTCCCGGCTTGAAGCCGAAACAACTCTCAGCCCTGACACACGCAAACCCTTACCGATGCCGGCGGAAACTCCGAGAGCGGCTCTGGATACGCCGAAGAGCCTCCAGACACGGGTGCCGCCTCTGATGTTAGAATGCTGACTTTCCCCGCACTCAGAATGGCGGGTGACGGAGGGGAGAATATCCTAGGGGGAAAATCAACTGGCACCTGGAAGTCAGCCATTGATGGAGCCAATATTTATTTATTTATTTATTTATTGTATTTGTATCCCACATTTTCTCACCTCTTTGCAGGCTCAATGTGGCTTACAATGTATCGTTCTTGGTGGCAATAGATTAGAACATAATCACTTATTGTTACATAGAGATGTGGAATAACATATTAGAAGTTTAAAGCAAGCAGATATTATAAAAGTATTTGCTTATTGTTAAAATAGAGATTTTGAATTATATAGTAGAAGTTTAAAGCAAGCAGATATTATAAAAATAGTTCTGAGTAAAGGCGTGGGAGATGTATACATTTCTATTTGTTATTCTGTGTGGTATGCCTTTTTAAAAAGATGGGTCTTCAGTGATGTTCGAAAGTTTGTTAGTTCGTAGATCCTTCTCAGGTTATGCGGCAGTGCGTTCCATAGGTTGGCACTCAAGTAGGTGAAGTTTGCTGCATGCGTAAGTTTGTATTTTAGACCTTTGCAGCTTTGGAGATGAAGATTGAGGAATGTGTGGGCTGATCTTTTGGCGTTCCTTGTTGGTAAGTCTATCAAGTCTGACATATAGGCTGGGGCGTCTCCATGGATGATTTTATGAACTAGTGTACAAATCTTGAACGTGATGTGTTCTTTGAGTGGGAGCCAGTGTAGCTTTGCTCGTAGTAGTTTAGCGCTTTAATATTTTGCTTTTCCGAATATGTCTGGCTACGGTGTTCTGGGCTGTCTGAAGTTTCTTGATTGTTTGCTCTTTACAGCCAGCGTATATTGCATTACAGTAGTCTAGGTGACTGAGCACCATTGATTGTACCAAGTTACGGAAGACTGTCATTGGGAAGAACTGTTTTACTCTTTTTAATTTCCACATTGAGTGGAACATCTTCTTGGTTGTGTTATTCGTATGATTTTCAAGTGTTAATTGACGATTGATAGTCACTCCAAGGATTTTTAGGGTGTCCGAGATAGGGAGTGTCAGATTTGGTGTGTTTATGGTGGTGAATTTGCTCATATTGTGTTGAGAGGTGAGTACTAAGCATTGGGTTTTTTTCTGCATTAAGTTTGAGCTTGAATGCATCTGCCCATGAGTGCATGATGTACAGACTTTGGTTAATATCGCTGGAGATTTCTTGCAAATCTTGTTTGAATGGGATGTAAATCGTTACGTCGTCTGCGTATATGTATGGGTTGAGGTGTTGGTTGGATAGTAGTTTAGCCAAGAGTATCATCATTAAGTTGAATAGAGTCGGCGAGAGGGGGGATCCCTGTGGAACTCCGCATTCAGGTGTCCATGTGGCAGATGTAGTCGAGTTGGATGTCACTTGGTACGATCTTGTGGTTAGGCATCCTATGAACCAATTAAGAACATTGCCTCCGATTCTGAAGTATTCAAGGAGATGTATTAGAATACTGTGATCAACCATATCGAAAGCGCTGGACATGTTGAATTGTAGAAGTAGTATGCTTTTGCCAGTAGTGATCAGTTGTCTAAATTTGGACATGAGAGTAACTAGTCCTGTTTCAGTACTGTGGTTAGCATGAAAACCTGATTGGGAATCATGGAGTATTGAGAGCTTATTTAAGTAGTCAGTAAGTTTTTTGGTTACCATTCCCTCCGTTAATTTGGTTATTAGGGGGATGGATGCTACTGGTCTTTTTTTGCCACCGAAGCCAGAGACTATAACTTTGGACACAATATGGCAGGCTTTAGTGGGTTTAGAAGCTTCCTTTTCACAGAAATTTACTTTAATGACTCAATAATCTAACCAAAGGTTTGAAAAAATACCGATATTGGAGGAACAAATTATAACTATGGGTAATGAAATGGAAAAAAAATGCAAAGACCCTCAACAGGTCCAAGTGAATATGATTAAGGAAAACCTTTTTCTTCAAAATAAGATTGAAATCTTGGAAAACTATCAGAGGTCTAATACCCTTAGGCGTATACATTTTCCTAAGCAATTATCAATCTCATCTCTTATAACTTTTTAAAAAATATTTAACAGAGGTTTTGAAAATTCCTGTAGAGTCGCATCCTCCAGTATCTAAAATATATTCTCCGAGGACAAGCAGGCTGCTTGTTCTCACTAATGGGTAACGTCCACGGCAGCCCCTCCAATCGGAAACTTCACTAGCAAAGGCCTTTGCTAGTCCTCGCGCGCCCATGCGCACCGCGCATGCGCGGCCGTCTTGCCGCCCGAACCGGCTCGTGTTCGTCAGTCTTCTTTTGTCCGCGCTCGGGACGGTCGTGTTTTGCGCCGTTTCGCGCCCCTCAAAGTTGACCCTCACGCGTCTTTGCAATTTCGCTAAAAGAAAAAAGAAAAGACCTCGGTCTTTGTCCCTTCCCGTGTGTCCAGTTTGTTTCCCCTGACGTAAGTTTCCTTTCGCTTTCGGGGTAGGCCTTTTTTGGGGTCTCGGTACGGGTTTTTTCTCTCTCCCTTATTTTTGGTGCCCTTCGTCGCCATCGCGAATTTTGATTTCGCCGGCGTGATTTTTCCGCCCATGTCGTCGAAGTCTCCCAGCGGCTTCAAGAAGTGCACCCAGTGCGCCCGGGTAATCTCACTCACTGATAGGCACGCGTCGTGTCTTCAGTGTCTGGGGGCTGGGCACCGCCCGCAGGCCTGCAGTCTTTGTGCTCTTTTACAGAAGAGGACTCAGGTTGCGAGATTGGCCCAGTGGAACGTGTTGTTCTCGGGCTCTTCGTCGACAACAGCACCGGAGGCATCGAGTGCATCGACGTCGGCAGCATCAAGACCTTCGACCTCGGCATCGACTGCATCGTCGGTACTGAGACATCGGAAGGCGGCGTCTGTGGTACCGGGACCTCCGCTGTTGCTGATGTCGTCGGACGGTGGTGCTTCGACTGGAGTGCAGGTGAGGGCTGTCCATTCCCCTGCTGGTGGCGGTGAGCCTTCGGGTGGGTCTCTTCCTACCCTGAGGGCTCCTGTGGTACAGCCCCCCCGAGACCGACCTTCTTCGGCCTTGGCCCCGAGGAAGAGATGGCTGGATTCTACGTCCTCCTCGTCGGTACCGGGAAGCTCCGGTGACATGCTTCGTTTGAAAAAATCAAAGAAGCATCGACACCGGTCACCTTCCCGCATCGGTACCGAGAGCTCTGGGTCATAAGTACATAAGTAATGCCATACTGGGAAAAGAACAAGGGTCCATCGAGCCCAGCATCTTGTCCACGACAGCGGCCAATCCAGGCCAAGGGCACCTGGCAAGCTTCCCAAACGTACAAACATTCTATACATGTTATTCCTGGAATTTTGGATTTTTCCAAGTCCGTTTAGTAGCGGTTTATGGACTTGTCCTTTAGGAAACCGTCCAACCCCTTTTTAAACTCTGCTAAGCTAACCGCCTTCACCACATTTTCCGGCAATGAATCCCAGAGTTTAATTACACGTTGGGTGAAGAAAAATTTTCTCCGATTTGTTTTAAATTTACTACACTGTAGTTTAATCGCATGTCCCCTAGTCCTAGTATTTTTGGAAAGCGTGAACAGACGCTTCACATCCACCTGTTCCACTCCACTCATTATTTTATATACCTCTATCATGTCTCCCCTCAGCCGTCTCTTCTCCAAGCTGAATAGCCCTAGCCTCCTTAGTCTTTCTTCATAGGGAAGTCGTCCCATCCCCAATAGGCATCGGCACCGGGAGGACCGCTCACCCTCTGTTCAGGAGGTGTCGATGCGCTCCACCTTGGACAGCCCGGAACAGCCTCCACGCCCGGAACAGACTCTGACCTCGATGCCTGCATCGGCTTCCTTGTCTTTCTCCACAGCGCTCTGCACGAGAGTCTCCGGGCCATTCTCCCGGAGATCCTGGAAGAGGTGTTGCGCCCTTCCCCTCCGGTGCCGGGGGTGCTTGCGCCTCCGGTACCGTCGAGTGACGCGCCAGCTGGCCCCTTGCCCGGGGTGAGGTCTCCGACGGCCGCCTCCCAGGAAGGCTCCCCGACGACGTCGGCGGAGGGAGCTTCGCCGGTGCTGGCGAGGGAGTCTACCTCTCGATGATCCCACCGTGGCCGTGTTTCCACGGAGTTGAGTCGGGCACGGCTTCAGACACAGGTTCATGAACTTGTGTCTGATACCGATGGTGAGGCCTCGTGGGAGGAGGAGGAGGACATCAGATATTTCTCTGACGAGGAGTCTGATGGCCTTCCTTTTGATCCCACTCCCTCCCCTGAAAGGCAGCTTTCTCCTCCCGAGAGTCTGTCTTTTGCGGCCTTTGTCCGGGAGATGTCTACGGCCATCCCCTTCCTGGTGGTCGAGGAGGATGAGCCCAGAGCTGAAATGTTTGAGCTCTTGGACTATCCTTCTCCACCTAAGGAAGCGTCCACAGTACCCATGCATCATGTCCTAAAAAAGACATTGCTGGCGAACTGGACCAAGCCTTTAACTAATCCCCACATTCCCAAGAAGATCGAGTCCCAGTACCGGATCCATAGGGACCCAGAGCTGATGCGCACTCAGTTGCCTCACGACTCTGGTGTGGTGGATCTGGCCCTAAAGAAGGCTAAGAGTTCTAGGGAGCATGCTTCGGTGCCCCCGGGCAAGGACTCTAGAACCTTGGACTCCTTTGGGAGGAAGGCCTACCATTCTTCTATGCTCGTGGCCAAAATTCAGTCTTACCAGCTCTACACGAGCATCCATATGCGGAACAATGTGCGGCAGTTGGCGGGCTTGGTGGACAAGCTCCCTCCTGAGCAAGCCAAGCCATTTCAGGAGGTGGTCAGGCAGCTGAAGGCGTGCAGAAAATTCCTGGCCAGAGGGGTATATGATACCTTTGATGTTGCGTCCAGGGCCGCTGCTCAAGGTGTAGTGATGCGCAGACTCTAATGGCTGCGTGCCTCCGACCTGGAGAATAGGATCCAGCAGCGGATTGCGGACTCCCCTTGCCGAGCGGACAACATTTTTGGAGAGAAAGTCGAACAGGTGGTAGAGCAGCTCCACCAGCGGGATACCGCTTTCGACAAGTTCTCCCGCCGGCAGCCCTTCAGCATCTACCTCCTCAAGTAGACATTTTTATGGGGGAAGGAAGACTGTTCCCTACTCTTCTGGTAAGCGTAGGTACAATCCTCCTTCTCGACAGCCTGCGGCCCAGGCTAAGCCCCAGCGCGCTCGCTCTCGTCAGCAGCGTGTGCCTCAGCAAGGCCCCACGGCTCCCCAGCAAAAGCAGGGGGCGAGCTTTTGACTGGCTCCAGCAGAGCATAGCCGACAACAACGTATCAGTGCCGGGCGATCTGCCAGTCGGGGGGAGGCTGAAAGTTTTTCACCAAAGGTGGCCTCTCATAACCTCCGACCGTTGGGTTCTTCAAATAGTCCGGCAAGGATACACCCTCAATTTGGCCTCGAAACCTCCAAATTGCCCACCGGGAGCTCAATCCTACAGCTTCCAGCACAAGCAGGTACTTGCAGAGGGAACTCTCTGCCCTTCTCAGCGCCAATGCGGTCGAGCCCGTGCCATCCGGGCAGGAAGGGCTGGGATTCTATTCCAGGTTCTTCCTTGTGGAAAAGAAAAGAGGGGGGATGCGTCCCTTCCTAGACCTAAGGGCCCTGAACAAATATCTGGTCAAGGAAAAGTTTAGGATGCTTTCCCTGGGCACTCTTCTTCCCACGATTCAGGAAAACGACTGGCTATGCTCTCTGGACTTGAAGGATGCCTACACGCACATCCCGATACTGCCAGCTCACAGGCAGTATCTGCGATTTCAGCTGGGCACATGTCACTTCCAGTACTGTGTGCTACCCTTTGGGCTCGCCTCTGCGCCCAGAGTGTTCACGAAGTGCCTGGCTGTAGTAGCAGCGACGCTTCGCAGGCTGGGAGTACCCGTGTTCCCCTATCTCGAGGATTGGCTGGTGAAGAACACATCCGAGGCAGGAGCTCTACAGTCCATGCAGATGACTATTCGCCTCCTGGAGCTACTGGGGTTTGTGATAAATTATCCAAAGTCCCATCTTCTCCCAGTACAGAGACTCGAATTCATAGGAGCTCTGCTGGATTCTCGGACGGCTCGTACCTATCTCCCAGAGACGAGAGCCAACAACTTGTTGTCCCTCGTCTCTCGGGTGCGAGCGTCCCAGCAGATCACAGCTCGGCAGATGTTGAGATTGCTGGGCCACATGGCCTCCACAGTTCATGTGACTCCCATGGCCCGCCTTCACATGCGATCTGCTCAATGGACCCTAGCTTCCCAGTGGTTTCAGGCTGCTGGGGATCTAGAAGACGTAATCCACCTGTCCACAAGTTTTCTCAAATCCCTGTATTGGTGGACGATTTGGTCCAATTTGACTCTGGGACGTCCTTTCCAAATTCCTCAGCCACAAAAAGTGCTGACTACGGATGCGTCTCTCCTGGGGTGGGGAGCTCATGTCGATGGGCTTCACATTCAGGGATGCTGGTCCCTCCAGGAACGCGATCTGCAGATCAGTCTCCTGGAGTTACGAGCGGTCTGGAACGCTCTGAAGGCTTTCAGAGATCGGCTGTCCCATCAAATTATCCAAATTCAGACAGACAACCAGGTTGCCATGTATTACATCAGCAAGCAGGGGGGCACCGGATCTTGCCCCCTGTGTCAGGAAGCCGTCAGCATGTGGCTCTGGGCTCGCCGTTACGGCATGCCAAGCCACATATCTGGCAGGTGTAAACAACAGTCCGGCCGACAGGTTGAGCAGGATTATGCAACCTCACGAGTGGTCGCTCAACTCCAGAGTAGTGCGCCAGATCTTCCAGGTGTGGGGCACCCCCTTGGTAGATCTCTTTGCATCTCGAGCCTACCACAAAGACCCTCAGTTCTGTTCCAGACTTCAGACCCACGGCAGACTGGCATCGGATGCCTTCCTCCTGGACTGGGGGGAAGGTCTGCTGTATGCTTATCCTCCCATACCTTTGGTGGGGAAGACTTTGTTGAAATTCAAGCAAGACCGAGGCACCATGATTCTGATTGCTCCGTTTTGGCCGCGTCAGATCTGGTTCCCTCTTCTTCTGGAGTTGTCCTCCGAAGAACCGTGGAGATTGGAGTGTTTTCCGACCCTCATCACACAGGACGAAGGGGTGCTTCTGCATCCCAACCTCCGGTCTCTGGCTCTCACGGCCTGGATGTTGAGAGCGTAGACTTTGCCTCTTTGGGTCTGTCAGAGGGTGTCTCCCGTATCTTGCTTGCTTCCAGAAAAGATTCCACTAAGAGGAGTTACTTCTTTTTATGGAGGAGGTTTGCCGTCTGGTGTGACAGCAAGGCCCTAGATCCTCGCTCTTGTCCTACACAGACCCTGCTTGACTACCTTCTGCACTTGTCTGAGTCTGGTCTCAAGACCAACTCTGTAAGGGTTCACCTTAGTGCAATCAGTGCATACCATTACCTTGTGGAAGGTAAGCCGATCTCAGGACAGCCTTTAATTGTTCGCTTCATGAGAGGTTTGCTTTTGTCAAAGCCCCCCGTCAAGCCTCCTACAGTGTCATGGGATCTCAGAGTCGTTCTCACCCAGCTGATGAAACCTCCTTTTGAGCCACTGAACTCCTGCCATCTGAAGTACTTGACCTGGAAGGTCATTTTTTTTATTTTTGTTACATTTGTACCCCGCGATTTCCCACTCATGGCAGGCTCTATGCGGCAGGCAATGGAGGGTTAAGTGACTTGCCCAGAGTCACAAGGAGCTGCCTGTGCCGGGAATCGAACTCAGTTCCTCAGTTCCCCAGGACCAAAGTCCACCACCCTAACCACTAGGCCACTCCTCCACTCCACTTTTCTTGGTGGCAGTTACTTCAGCTTGTAGAGTCTCAGTGAGCTTCAGGCCCTGGTAGCCCAGGCCCCTTACACCAAATTTCATCATAATAGAGTAGTCCTCCGCACTCACCCTAAGTTCTTGCCGAATGTAGTGTCGGAGTTCCATCTGAACCAGTCGATTGTCTTGCCAACATTTTTTCCCCATCCTCATTCCTGCCCTGCTGAACGTCAGCTGCACACATTGGACTGCAAAAGAGCATTGGCCTTTTATCTGGAGCGGACACAGCCCAACAGACAGTCTGCCCAATTGTTTGTTTCTTTTGATCCCAACAGGAGGGGAGTGGCTGTGGGGAAACGCACCATATCCAATTGGCTAGCAGATTGCATTTCCTTCACTTACGTCCAGGCTGGGCTGGCTGTTGAGGGTCATATCACGGCTTACAATGTCAGAGCCATGGCTGCGTCAGTGGCCCACTTGAAGTCAGCCACTATTGAAGAGATCTGCAAAGCTGCGATGTGGTCATCTGTCCACACATTCACATCTCATTACTGCCTGCAGCAGGATAGCCGACGCGACAGTCGGTTCGGGCAGTCAGTGCTTCAGAATCTGTTCGGGGTTTAGAATCCAACTCCACCCCCCTAGGCCCATGTTTATTCTGTTCCAGGCTACACTCTCAGTTAGTTGGATAAATTGTTAGGTCAATCTCAGTTATGTCCTCGCCGTTGCGAGGCCCAATTGACCATGTTTGTTGTTTTGAGTGAGCCTGGGGGCTAGGGATACCCCATCAGTGAGAACAAGCAGCCTGCTTGTCCTCGGAGAAAGCGAATGCTACATACCTGTAGAAGGTATTCTCCGAGGACTGCAGGCTGATTGTTCTCACAAACCCGCCCGCCTCCCCTTTGGAGTTGTGTCTTCCCTTGTCTTTGTCTTGCTACATATGGGACTGACGAACACGAGCCGGTTCGGGCGGGAAGACGGCCGCGCATGCGCGGTGCGCATGGGCGCGTGAGGACTAGCAAAGGCCTTTGCTAGTGAAGTTTCCGATTGGAGGGGCTGCCGTGGACGTCACCCATCAGTGAGAACAATCAGCCTGCTGTCCTCGGAGAATACCTTCTACAGGTATGTAGCATTCGCTTTACACCTTTTACGAAGAAAGAAATAGATCGAGGAAATAGACTTGATGAACCTGTGGAAATTTTAGATCTGAATTTAACACACATTCTTGAGGATGATAAAGTGTGATGGACTACTGCCACACTTAAAGTATTCATCATTTTACAGCTGGATAGAGACTGAATACTTAAGCAGTTTTTTTCTAAATAGAGATAAAATTTCCTTGAATGCAAAATAAGAATGTATCCAGATGTTTCTAAAATCACACAGAAGAAAAGGCAAGAGTTTCTAAAATTGCGTCCAAAAGCATTGCAGCTGGACGCTTTAATTTGAATTTTCCCTGCAAATGTGTTCTAAAGTTAGACTCTGTTAAATATATGTTTTTTGACTCTAAACAACTGAATTCTTTTTCGGAATCCAAGATTGCCGGCTTATCTATGCCACAGCTAAGGAATTTAAGAACTTCAACGCCGTGATAACTTTAAAGTTTGCTCATACATCTTTTCTGCCGCCTTTTTCTTTCATTAATTTAGCTAATAAGTATAAGTTTTTCCTATGTATTGAGGAAATTGCCTCCATATAGAGGACTAAAGATGAGCAAGGCAATGATATGATTTGATTATAATTTGTAATAACTAGTTCCTTAGTTTTGTAAAGATCATCTATTTTGTATCAAGGTTTCTACTTGGAAAAAATTGTAAATGTAATAAAGAAATAATAATAAAAAAATATATATATACATTAAAGCAAAGAATTCAAAATTACTTAACACTCTGCAGATTCCCCAGATGCACACCTCAAGATAATCCAAAAGCCTTCTGAAAAAATTAGGTTTTTAAAATGCACCTTAAACTGTTGGAGCAGCTTTTCCTCTCTCAGTTCCAAAGGGAGCTGATTCCATAAAGTGGGGCCACGCCAAAAAGGCACAATCTCTAGTAATCTTTAAACAGGCACTCGAATTAGCAGGGAGAGCCAACAGAGAGGAGTATGCTGATTGCAAGTTTTCTCTTGGCACATACATACCAATCATCGGAACCAGATATGAGAGCGCACTCATTTTAAACCTTATGTACAGTGGCCATGGTCTTGTACAAGATTCTATAATCTAACAACAACCAATGATACTGCTAGTAGAGCAGAGTAACATGTTCCTTAACCCCAATCCCCTCCAGAAGTCATAAGACTGCGTTCTGCAATGTCCTTAATTTCTTACATAGGTGTTGAGGCAATCTCAAATAGATTATATATTTCCATAATCCAACTTGGATATGACTAAAGAATGTATAAAGGTATGCAACATATCAGTATCAAAATATGATCTTGCTGCACAGAGCATCCGTAAAACAACAAATCACATGCATACCACCCAGTTATCTAAATGAGTCATAGAGCTTTACTTGATCTTCAAAAAAAACTCACGGATCTTCAGTAAACTTGTATATCCAATGCCCAGTAACACAGCAAAAAGTGCACTTAAATGTTCTTCATCTTCATCCTGATCCCAGTGGTGACCTGCTTCACTGTCATAGGGTTCTTCAGAGGAAACTGAGTCTTATAGGTTCTCATCTTGCTGTTGAAACCTATAAACATTTAAAGCGAAATAATAATCTTTGCAGATAACCATGAGGTTTCAACAGCAAGATGAGAACCTATAAGATTGACAGTTCTCCTGAAGAAGCCTATGACGAAGAAACAGGTCCCTGTTGGTATCGGGATAAGTACATAAGTATTGCCATACAGGGACAGACCAAAGGTCCATGAAGCCCAGCATCCTCTTTCCAACAGTGGACAATCCGGGTCACAAATACCTGGCAAGATCCCAAAAAGTACAAAACATTTATGCTGCTTACCCCAGAAATAAGCAGTGGAGTTTCCGTACGCCTTCCTTTGGATCCAGCGGTGCGAAAGGCGCTGAGCTGGTGGCTGAGGCCAGGCATGCTGTCTGCAGGAATGCCTCTTATGACCCCGGAGTGGGTTGTCGTCACGACGGACGCCTGCTTGATGGGCTGGGGAGCCCACTGCCTGGGACAGACAGCACAGGGGCTCTGGTCTCCTGCAGAGACGAAATGGTCCATCAACCTCCTGGAACTCTGAGCCATTCGGTTGGCACTTCTAGAGTTTCTCCCGGTACTGGTGCGGAGGCCTGTGCGGGTCCTGTCGGACAATGCCACGGCTGTGGCCTATGTCAATCGCCAGGGAGGTACCAGGAGCGCCCCTCTAGCCAAGGAGGCCATGAGGCTATGCCTGTGGACGGAAGTGAATCTGGAACAGCTGTCGGCGGCCCACATTGCGGGAGTCATGAATGTCAAGCCGGACTTCCTCAGTCGCCATACCTTGGATCCCGGAGAGTGGCAACTGTCTGCTCAGGCGTTCTTGGACATCACGAAATGCTGGGGCCGGCCGAGCCTGGATCTGATGGCGTCCTCGGCCAATTACCAAGTGCCGCATTTTTTCAGCAGAGGACGGGACCCTCGATCTCTGGGAGTCGATGCTCTTCTCCAGCAGTGGCCGGCACAGGAGCTTCTCTATGTGTTTCCGCCCTGGCCCATGATGGGCAGGGTGCTATGCCAGGTGGCAAAGCATCCGGGCCGGGTGATCCTGGTGGGTCCGGATTGGCCCAGACGTCCCTGGTATGCGGACTTAGTCAGACTCTCGGTGGATGGCCCTCTGCGGCTGCCAGCGGAGCGGGGCCTCTTACATCAGGATCCCGTGGTGATGGAGGATCCCTCCCCCTTTGGTCTTACGGCCTGGCTATTGAGCGGAAGCGGCTGAGGAAGAAGGGCTTCTCAGACAAGGTCATCGCCACTATGCTGAGAGCAAGGAAGCGCTCTACTTCTACCACTTACGCCAGGGTTTGGCGTACCTTTGCGTCGTGGTGCGAGGCAGGCTCTGTATCGCCCTTCACTGCTCCAATATCTGCAGTGTTGGCGTTCCTGCAAGAGGGGCTGGAGAAGGGCCTGTCGCTCAGTTCGCTGAAAGTCCAGGTGGCGGCTCTAGCTTGCTTCAGAAGTCGTCTGAAGGGGGCTTCCCTGGCTTCACAGCCAGATGTGGTACGCTTTCTCAAAGGAGTTAATCACCTGCGCCCCCCTCTGCACTCGATAGTGCCTACGTGGAATCTCAATCTAGTGCTACGGACCTTGCAGAAGCCGCCCTTCGAGCCCTTGCTAAGGGCATCGCTGAAGGATCTGACGTTGAAAGCGGTCTTCCTGGTGGCTATCACATCAGCCAGAAGAGTTTCCGAGCTCCAGGCGCTCTCGTGTAGAGAGCCGCTCCTGCGATTCACTGAGGCAGGAGTATCGATTCGCCCAGTGCCTTCCTTCCTGCCCAAGATTGTTTCTCGATTCCATGTGAATCAGCAGCTTTACCTATCCTCCTTTTGTAGGGAGGATTACCCAGAGGAGTACCCTGCGCTCAAATACCTGGATGTTAGGCGGGTCATCATCAGATACTTGGAAGTGACCAATGATTTCCGGAAGTCGGATCACCTGTTCGTGTTGTTCGCAGGCCCTCGTAAGGGTCTGCAGGCATCTAAGCCTACGGTGGCACGTTGGGTCAAGGAGACTATCGCGGCAGCTTATGTGGCGGCAGGGAAGATTCCGCCTATTCAGCTGAAGGCACACTCTACTAGAGCACAAGCAGCCTCGATGGCGGAGTCCAGATCTGTCTCCTTGGAAGAGATTTGCAGAGCGGCTACTTGGTCGTCGGCTCATACCTTCTCACAACATTACCGCTTGGATGTGGCTGCTTGGGCCGAGGCCCAGTTTGGGGCTTCAGTGTTGTGTTCAGGGATTTCCATGTCCCGCCCTGGGTGAGTACTGCTTCGGTACATCCCACCAGTCTATGGATTGATCGGCTTGATGATAGGGAAGGTAAAATTATGTATCATACCTGATAATTTTCTTTCCCTTAATCATAGCCGATCAATCCATAGCCCCTCCCAGATATCTGTATTGTTTGTGTTCTGGTTATATTTCAGGTTCAAGTTCAGTCTTCATGTCCTGTTCACGAGGACTTCGTGTTCAAGTTCTTCCCATTGAAGTCTCTTCGAGTTGAGACGATTTTGTGTTACAGTGAGCTGCTGCTTCCTCCCCCCGTTTCGGCGGTGGCTGGATTGATAACTAAATTCTGCCGGCGCTCCCTCCCGCTTCGTGCGGCTGTAGGGTAGCTTTGTATCCCTCCCGCTTCGGCGGTGTTAGGGTAAGCCAGCTCCTCCCGCGGTTGCGGTAGCAGGATAAGCCAGTTCCCTCCGCGTCGGTGGGTGTGGTTTCCCACCCATCGCCCTGGCAGTGGTGCGCTGGAATATTTCCCCTGCCCGCTTCGGCGGTGGTGAGCTGGGCAGAGTGTCCCTTTGTGGGTATAATTCTCTAAGTGCTGAGTCCTGCGGATGGAGCTTTGATATCGACATACTGGGGAATTTCCGGTAGCACATGACCACATATAGGGAGGCAAAAGATTGCTCTCTATCTCCACCTGCTGGTAGATGGACACAACCCACCAGTCTATGGATTGATCGGCTATGATTAAGGGAAAGAAAATTATCAGGTATGATACATAATTTTACCATAATGTCCTCATTTTTGTTTTCTATTTCTTTCCTAATAATACCTAACATTCTATTTGCTTTCTTAGCCGCCGCAGCACACTGAGCAGAAGGTTTCAGTGTATCATCAACGACGACACCTAGATCCCTTTCTTGGTCGGTGACTCCTAACATGGAACCTTGCATTACGTAGCTATAATTTGGGTTCCTCTTTCCCACATGCATCACTTTGCACTTGCTCACATTAAACGTCATCTGCCATTTAGACGCCTAGTCTCGTAAGGTCCTCTTGTAATTTTTCACAATCCTCCCGCAATTTAACGACTTTGAATAACTTTGTGTCTTCAGCAAATTTAATTACCTCACTAGTTCCTCCCATCTCTAGATCATTTATAAATATGTTAAAAAGCAGCAGTCCCAACACAGGCCTCCTGGGAAACCCCACTCTCTACCCTTCTCTATTGAGAATACTGACCATTTAACCCTATTCTTTGTTTTCTATCTTTTAACCAGTTTTTAATCCACAATAGAACACTACCTCCTATCCCATGACTCTCCAATTTCCTCTGGAGTCTTTCATGAGGTACTTTGTCAAACGCCTTCTGAAAATCTAGATACACAATATCAACTGGCTCACCTTTATCCACATGTTTGTTCACCCCTTTAAAGGCAAGATTTCCTTTCACTAACTCAGTGCTGGCTTTGTTTCATTAATCCATGCTTTTGAATATGCTCTGTAATTTTGTTCTTTATAATAGTCTCTACCATTTTGCCTGGCACCATCAGGCTCACCGGTCTATAATTTCCTGGATTCCCTCTGGAACCTTTTTAAAATATTGCCGTTACATGGGCTACCCTTCAATCTTGCGGTACCACGTTCGATTTTAAAGATAATTTACATATTACTAACAATAGTTCCGCCAGTTTACTTTTCAATTCTATCAGTACTCTGGGATGAATACCATCTGGTCCAGGAGATTTGCTATTCTTCTGTTTGTCAAATTGCCCCATTACATTTTGTAGGTTTATAGAGATTTAATTCAGTTTCTCCGACTCGTGGCTCCCAGTCCAGTTGGAATTGTTTACTGTGTGGTTAATTTTTTTTTTTTTTTTTAATGTGTGTGTAGTGGTTAGGGGGGCATCATTTGTTCTACCTTGGTTGTTGATCAGTCTTCTTGGGTTCTCCATTGTTCTGAGTTCCCGTTTTGGTGCGATGATACACAGGTGTGTCCGGGTGTTTCTCACTGGGCTGCAATATGGAGGTCCGTGTCGAGGAATTGGCATCGTTGGTTATGCAATCTATCCTCCTGTTCCTGCTGTCTATAGCAGTGGCTGCAGTGACAGCTGTTCAGTAAGTTTTTTACTGCCGTACTTCAGTTCCTCCAGGCTGGGCTCTTTGTCGCCTGCTGCTCAATTCATTGTCTGGTGGTTCCCGCACTCCTCCTGTCTGGCCTCAGCATTGCCCATCCTCTAGATCGTCGTGTTGGTCTTCCCCGACAGTTCGACGCTGCTTCTAGTGCTTTTTCTCACGTCTGCTGGCCTCGGCTGTGTCACTCATCTGTGGTTGGATGACCGGTCGGTTAGGGAGATCAGGTGGGAACCTGCTGAGTATGCCTTGCCACCGCCTCAGCAGTGTGGGACAACCATGGTGCAAACGTTGGCACTTGCTTAATTCCGCTGGGTGATCTGGTAGTTCAGGATTGGTAAATAGGGATCGTACATAAGTAATGCCACACTGGGAAAAGACCAAGGGTCCATCAAGCCCAGCATCCTGTCCACGACAGCAGCCAATCCAGGCCAAGGGCACCTGGCAAGCTTCCCAAACGTACAAACATTCTATACATGTTATTCCTGAAATTGTGGATTTTTCCCAAGTCCATTTAGTAGTGGTTTATGGACTTGTCCTTTAGGAAACCTCTAACCCCTTTTTAAACTCTGCTAAGCTAACCGCCTTCACCACTTTCTCCAGCAACGAATTCCAGAGTTTAATTATGCGTTGGGTGAAGAAACATTTTCTCCGATTTGTTTTAAATTTACTACACTGTAGTTTCATCGCATGCCCTAGTATTTTTGGAAAGCGTGAACAGTCGCTTCACATCCACCTGTTCCATTCCATTCATTATTTTATATACCTCTATCGTGTCTCCCCTCAGCCGTCCAAGCTGAAAAACCCTAGCCTCCTTAGTCTTTCTTCATAGGGAAGTCGTCCCATCCCCGCTATTATTTTAGTCGCCCTTCGCTGTACCTTTTCCAATTCTACTATATCTTTCTTG
The DNA here is from genome assembly GCF_901765095.1 of Microcaecilia unicolor. Taxonomy (NCBI): domain Eukaryota; kingdom Metazoa; phylum Chordata; class Amphibia; order Gymnophiona; family Siphonopidae; genus Microcaecilia; species Microcaecilia unicolor. Next base: position 127,317,827 of record NC_044040.1, read on the forward strand.
AGATGCGGTGACCAGAATTGAACACAATACTGAAGGTGCGGTCGCACCATGGAGCGATACAACGGCATTATAGCATCCTCACACCTGTTTTCCATACCTTTCCTAATAATACCCAACATTCTATTTGCTTTCCTAACCGCAGCAGCACACTGAGCAGGTTTCAGTGTATTATCGATGGCGACACCCAGATCCCTTTCTTGGTCCGTAACTCCTAACGTAGAACCTTGCATGACGTAGCTATAATTCGGGTTCTTTTTTCCCACATGCATCACCTTGCACTTGCTCACATTAAATGTCATCTGCCATTTAGCCGCCCAGTCTCGTAAGGTCCTTCTGTAATTTTTCACAATCCTGTCGTGAATTAACGACTTTGAATAACTTTGTGTCATCAGCAAATTTAATTACCTTGCTAGTTACTCCCATCTCTAAATCATTTATAAATATATTAAAAAGCAGCGGTCCTAGCACAGACCCCTGAGGAACCCCACTAACTGCCCTTCTCCATTGTGAATACTGCACATTTAACCCCACTCTCTGTTTCCTATCCTTCAACCAGTTTTTAATCCACAATAGGACTTTTCCTTCTTTCCCATGACCCTCCAATTTCCTTTGTAGCCTTTCATGAAGTACGTTGTCAAACGCCTTTTGAAAATCCAGATACACAATATCAACCGGCTCCCCTTTGTCCACGTGTTTTTTACTCCTTCAAAGAATTGAAGTAAATTGGTCAGGCAAGATTTTGCCACACAAAAGCCGTGCTGACTTGGTCTCAGTAATCCATGTCCTTGGATGTGCTCTGTAATTTTGTTTTTGATAATAGCCTCTACCATTTTCCCCGGCACTGACGTCAGACTCACCGGTCTATAATTTCCCGGATCTCCCCTGGAACCTTTTTTTAAAAAATCAGCGTTACATTGGCCACCCTCCAATCTTCCGGTACCATACTCAATTTTAAGGATAAATTGCATATCACTAACAGTAGCTCCACAAGCTCATTTTTCAGTTCTATCAGTACTCTAGGATGAATACCATCCGGTCCAGGAGATTTGCTACTCTTCAGTTTGCTGAACTGCCCTATTACATCCTCCAGGTTTACCGTGAAGTCAGTAAGTTTCTCCGACTCGTCTGCTTGAAATATCATTTCCGACACCGGTATCTCACCCAAATCTTCCTCGGTGAAGACTGAAGCAAAGAATTCATTCAATCTCTCCATTACGTCTTTATCTTCCTTGATCGCCCCTTTTACCCCTCGGTCATCCAGCGGCCCAACCGATTCTTTTGCCGGCTTCCTACTTTTAATATACCGAAAAATGTTTTTACTATGTTTTGTTTTGTTACATTTGTACCCCGCGCTTTCCCACTCATGGCAGGCTCAATGTGGCAATGGAGGGTTAAGTGACTTGCACAGAGTCACAAGGATCTGCCTGTGCTTGAAGTGGGAATCGAACTCAGTTCCTCAGTTCCCCAGGACCAAAGTCCACCACCCTAACCACTAGGCCACTTTTTGCCTCTAATGCTATCTTTTTTTCGTAATTCCTCTTGGCCTTCTTTAGCTGCGCCTTGCATTTGCTTTGACACTCCTTATGCTGCTTGTTATTTTCAGACGGTTCCTTCTTCCATTATTTTCTGAAGGCATTTCTTTTAGCCCTAATAGCTTCCTTCACCTCACTTTTCAACCATGCCGGCGGCTGTCTTTTGGACTTCCGTCTTTGTTTTCTAATTCGCAGAATTCGTGGTGGGAATGCGTTGATATTAGGTTTCTCCGCTTCCGAGAGTGCTTATGGTTCTTCTCCACCTGTCCCCTGCCACGTGGTTCAGTCCTGGTACAGCGTCGCCACCAGCCCAACTCGCTTGCCTAGGTCAGCGTATCCAGTGCCTATTGTTCTTCACCTGCGCCGTTTCTCGTGATGGTCTCCCGTTTTCCACATTCAAGGTCAGTGATTCTCCCAGGAGTGTCAGTTGCATATCACTCTCATGGAACGCTCTAAAGGCTTTCAGAGACTGGCTCGTACACAAAATTGTTCTCATCCAAACAGACAACCATGTTGCAGTGTACTTTATCAATAAGTAAGAAGGCATGGGATCATATCTCTTAATGTTAGGGAGCATTCAGGTTGTGAATTAGACTGGTGACCATAACATGGAGCTCAGAGCCACATATCTGCCTAGGAAGAACAGCAGACTAGCGAACAGACTGAGCAGGGTGAAGCTACTGTGCAAGTGGTCACTCAACATGGGCGTGGCCCGAAAGATCTTCCGAGAGTAGAGCACACACTCTGATCTCTTTGCCACTCCTTTGAAAACCAGAGTCCCTCAGTACTGCTACAGACTAGCCTTGGATGTCCATTAGGAGGACAGGTTCTCTGTATGCATATCCACCCATGTCTCTGATAGCGAAAACATTGCTGAAACTCAAGCAGGAACCATGATCCTCATTACCCCTGTTGGCCGAGGCAGATCTGGTTACCTCTGCTTCTGGAGTTGGCCTCCAGGGACCCCTGGAAATTGGACTATTTTCTGACCCTTATCACCCAAAGCAAAGGATTGCTTCTGCATCAAGTTTATTTGAAGACTTACTATCGAATGGGCGACTTACAATCTAAGTTGAAAATTGTGAAGCAGGAAAAAAGATGCACGATAACATCAGAGAGGAGGGCATCCCAACCTGCAGTCTTCGCAGCTTGAATGTTGAGAGGTTAGAAATTGATTTTCTCCAACTGCATGAGTGTCTCCCATGTTCTGCTTGCTTCCACTAAGAAGTTATATCATTTTAAATGGAGCAGGCTTGTCATCTGATCTGAGGGCAAGGCCCTAGATCCTTTTTCCCATCCTACACAAAAGCTGCTTCACTTGTCAGAGTCTGGCCTCAAGACCAACTTTGTTAGGGTTCATCTCCGTGCAACTGGCACTTACCATCAGCATGTGGAAGGTAATCCCATCTCTCTTCAGTCTCTAGCTGTCCGCTTCGTGAAAGGTTTGCTATTACTCAAGCCCCTAATCAAACACTCCCACAGGATCTTAATTTCGTTCTAACCCAGCTGATTAAAAAGCTCCATTTGTTCCACTTGATACCCATCACCACAAGTTTTTGACCTGAAAGGTTTCGCTCTTGGTGGCGGTCACTTCATCCCGCAGGATCAGTGAGCTTTAGGCTTTAGTACTGCTCTATCTTACACAAGATTTCATCACAACAGAGCAGTTTTTTGCACGCATCCTAAGTTGCTGGATTTAGTTGTTCTGCCTACTTTCTTACCAAAACCTCATGCCCATCCCAACGAAAGTGCACTGCACATTTTGGACTACAAGAGAGCTTTGGCCGTCTATCTGGAGCGGACTAAAAAGCCCATAGACAGTCCACCCAGCTTTTTGTTTGTTTTGACCCAAACAGGATGGGAATAGCCATTGGTAAATACGCTTTATCTAGTTGACTGGCAGACTGCATCTCTTTCACATATGCCCAGGCTTGCTGACTTTGGAGGGTTATGTCACAGCTCATAATGTCAGAGCCGTGGCTGTGCCAGTACTCCACATAAGGTCAGCCTCCATAGAGAAGATTTGCAGAGCTGCAATGTGGTCGTCATTGTACCCATTCATATCTCATTACTTCTTAGAGCAGGACTCTCAACGCGACAGTCAGTTTGATTAGTCTATCCTTCAGAATATAAAATACCCCTTACCCCCCCCCCCCCCCCCAGCTTATTTGTGTCTGTTCAGGCTGCTCCAGAAAAATATTGTAGGCCGTAGCCTGTTGCAAGCCTTGTTATCCCCCCCCCCCCCCCCCCCCCCCACTACCACCACCTTTTCTTTTTTTTTATTTCAGACAGCCTAGTTGCTGCAGTTCCTGTTTGTCCTTGGAGAAAACAGTTACCTGTAGTAGGTGTTGCCTAGGACAGCAGGCTTATTATTCTCACATACTTTCCTACTTCCACTAGGAGTTGTATTTTATTAGCTTTCTTATAGACTTGGTCCTGCGTAGCAGCAGTGGGCAGGAAGGCATGTGTGTATGCTTGGTGCAGCCTTCTAAAGGCTTCTAGAAAGTAGCTGAGAATTTCTCTTTCCTGCATGAGCTGTATCAGTAACATCATCCATGCTGTGAAGACTTGTATCCTGCTTTTTACAAAGAATATATGCTACAGGTAAGTAACTTGATTTTTCTTGGATCCTTCTAGACTATCCAGGGCCCACTCAGGAAGATGGGATGCAGAGGTTTTTGTTTCTGTGGCCTTCAATTCAGTTGGGGCAATGTAGTATAATTGTATTCATACAGAATGTACCCATTGGCAGGTATGGTTCAGTTGTTTGCATATCAGCTTTGTAATTAAACATTGGTAAGTTCTAGGCTGCACCGCTCCTTGTACTGGTGATGTCAGTGGAAAGCTCAGGTTTTTGCCTGCATCTGCTGGTAGAGTGATGTAAGTTGGGACTGGCCTAACAGGATGGAGAGGGTCCAAAGTACAAAATAATGTCCAATGTACAGCAAAAAGTACCAAGAGCCTTCAGAGACGGGACACAGTTCTTTATTGGTAAAAATCAGTATTCCAAAATGGACCCGACATGGGCCGTGTTTCGGCGCACAGCGCCTGCTTCAGGAGTCAAATATGTTCTAGTGTAAAACGAGTACTATATGTGGCAACTAAGGCTCCTTCCTATGAAATTGGAAGACAATCTCTATTCAGTTACAGGGAAACCAGCACCCTGTTTTGGTGGCAGCGATAAACACGCCCTGCTTGTGGCCTGCATGTAATTCCCCTCTATCTGACACGTCCATACTTTTTGCTGTACTTTGTATTCTAGCAGGAGTCAAGTAAAGGAAGTTAGCAGGAAAGAATGAATTTCCATACATCTGCATATCTGAATGTCGGTGTTAGTTCTAGAGCAATATACCACAATAGCTACACGAGCAATATACCACAGTAGCTACAAGTATTTTTGTTTGTAGTTGTGCACTATTTTTTCATAATGAATTGAAAAATTGAAATTTTTATGAGCTCTTCTATCATGCTCACATGGGCTGTGTGATTCTTAAGGAGACAGAATATCACAAAGTTAAAGTGCCTTTTTCCAAAATAGGAAAATGTCACATTTTGTTTTTCAGCAAGGCACCTTCTATACACAGCCTCTGTATGCAACACCACCCCATGTCATCCATCACACCACAGTGGTGCAACCAAATGGCATGCCAGCAACAATGTATCCTGCTCCCATTCCCTCTCCAAGAGGCAGTGGTGTTACCATGGGAATGGTTGGCACCACGATGGCCATGTCAGCAGGTAAGATTGTTTGTATTCCTTTAGTTTTGTGTACCCAACCTCTGGCTTTGTACCTTACTTCAGCATTATCTCATGTTTCAGCCTGGTATCTGAAAGATTTTTCAATCTCAAAGAGCCCTTAGAATAAAATTTTGTGTTTCACTAGAACTTACCATGCCATCACTTTGTCCGTTCCATGTCCAATAGAGAGTGTTTTCCATTTTGTGTATGAATAAGCCTCCTAAATACTTTTCTTGCCCTCTACAAATAAATTTTTGTAATACCTTATATACTTGTTACTGTAGTTTAAAGTTCATATCTACCAGAAGGGGGGGGGGGGGGGTTGTGTCTTCCAGAAACCTTTTGAAAGGGAACAGCTGGTCTGTCTGTTATTCAGTTGTCCAATGTACATAATCTCTTGTATTTGACATTTTCCTTTCAGAATTTTCATGCTGGCAAATAGGATTATTAGAGTTCTGAGAAGACCCTTTTGAGAGAGTCACCTAGCTTTCACAGGAAGGTCCTTAATTTTGTTGGTAGACATCGTGTTCTGTAAAGTCCATGAGCCATAATAACAGATTTTATTAAAGCTACAGGATAACATTCCAAACGTTCCTGTTCAGTATGGTGAAATTTCACCTTGAGTAGTCATGTTCTAACATTTTCTTTAGATGCAATCTGTCTCAGAAGGGAATGGATACAAGCCGCGTGCCTTAGAAACTTGCAGCCGCCTGGGCAAAATCTGTTCATGTTAATCATAAATTGTCATGATTTTTCATAGGTGCTTTGTTGACAGCTCATTCTCCAACTCCAGTAGCCCCTCATCAGGTCACATATCGAGCTCCAGGAACACCAGCCTACAGCTATGTACCCCCTCAGTGGTGATCAACCTGGCAATGTAAGTTATGGGAATTACATTAAAGCAAAATACCTGTTTTTCCAGTTTCGTTATAGCTGTTGTGAAAATGGTGTGTTAAGAAACAGAAGAATTTACTGAAATTTGATCATTTTCATGCTAGTTTAGGCTCCCCCACCCAGAATGCAAGTCTGGCTGATCATGGTCTCCCAGTGAGCAGGACTAGCCACTACTTTCAGTGGAAGGACTCCCAGTAAGCTGACCTACAGGCAGTGCATTACAACTTTGCTCCTTCCTGAAGCTCAGAATGACTGCCCTGCTTACAAGTTGCTATAGATTTATCATTGGGATTTCTTTGACAAGACTTTGCCACTTGATTGCACTTCCATAGTCAGCCATAATTTCTAGTTCAGAGTTTCTCATACTTGCCCTTGAGGACCTCAGAGGCATTTGGAGATAAATGAAACTTGCATTGAATGCCTAATATAGTACAGTCTCGATTATCCGACGAAAACAGGACTGACCCATTGTCAGATAAGTGAAAAGTTGGAGAATACGGACAACACTGCATAAACCCCTCAAATAATATGTAAACAAAGGCATAGAGCTCCCAATTTTCAAAAATTATTCTAAAACAGATTTTTAATAGAAATAAATGCAATGCTGTCACTGGGGTGGGGGTGGGGGTCTATTGGATGTGTCAGATGGTCGGATTAGCGAACATTGGATAATGGTGACTGTACTGTATTTTTTAATTTATTTCCATATTTGTTGTGAATATCCTAAAAGCCTGACTGACTATGGGTCCCCAGGACAAGTTTGGGAAGTCTTGTAGATGTTTCCATCATATTGAAATTGGTCTGATTGTTTTGAGACTACTTTCATACCTTAACTCTCTGTAGCAGAGTTCCTCAATCTTTTCTAGAGGCGCACCTAGATAGTTGGGTTTTCAGGATTACCACTATTCATATGCATGAGATAAGTCTGTATTTCATTAGCATCTTCGCCAGACTAGTCCAGAACCTGTGAATTGTTCCTGTCCACCAGCGGATGGAGTCAGAGGGAAAAAAAAGGTCTTTTTCTTTCCCAGTAAGGACACCGCACCTTAGATGCTCAGTACTTTTTTCTTCAGCAGATGGTGATCAGCAGACCAGGCAGCTGCTGGACTAATTACTGAAGCAGTGCCTGACCCAGTTGAAGAACTGGGCACATGTTTAGCAGTGGGGTACCTCATGGGGTTTTATGCTCCAACCCCCCCCCCCCCCCTCCAAAAATATATATATATGAAAAGGATATATAAAAATTTTTTAATTTGATCTGGAGCAGGGATGATACTTTGGGAAGTCAGTGTTCTTTCCATCCTTTGTTTGTCACTGTTTTCTTTCTTCCTTCCCCTGAAAGGGGTTTAAATAATTGGGAAGTTGCTTCCTCCCTTCAAGACATCAGAAGTTAGTCTGCAGCATTTGTTCCAGGCTAGACTAGCAGTTAGCGGAAACAGGGGAGAGTATTCACCCATACTGGGAGTAGGAATGATTTCCCAAGGTAGCTTGGGTTAGAGCAGTGGTTCCCAAACCTGGTCCTGGAGGCAGTAGCATACCAAGGGCGGGGCAGTGGAGGTGGTCTGCCCCAGGTGCAGGCAGCAAGGGGGTGCATGTAGCGGTCACGCGGCTGTCAGCTCCGCCAGTGTCCTGCCCCTACTACTACTACTATTTAGCATTTTCTGACATTACTTCCTGTTCTGGGGCAAGAGACCAACGGAGCCGACAGCCGCACAACTGCTCTGTTTACCGGTGCACCCCCTTGCTAGGAGGTGTGACACGCATTTTGGGGGGGGTGGGGGTGTAGGTGTAATGCATATCAGGGGGGTGCAGTGATGACCCGCCCTGGGTGGCAAGGAAGCTGGGTACGCCACTGCCTGGAGGCACCCCAACAAGTCAGTCAGGTTTTCAGGATATCCACAATGAATATTCATGAGAGAGATTTGCATACAGTGGTGGCAATGCATTCAAATCTTTCATGAATATTCATTGTGGATATCCTGAAAACCTGACTGGCTGGGGTGCCTCCAGGACCAGGTTTGGGAACCACTGGGTTAGAGACTTGAGTTTCAGAATGGCAGCAGAGCTTCTTTCAGAGGCTCCTAGGCTAAAGCACTGGTCTTTCCTACTGGCTCAACCATAGGTAATTTTTGGGATGTAAATCAGGATGCAAGCCTCAGAGGAAGGGGATAACTCGAAAGAGTCTGTCTCCACCCCCACCCCCCCACCCCTGAAAAAAGCTGCTTTTTTTTCCTTCAGCTGTAATTTCTAACATTTAAATCTAAAGCCAAGATAGTCTTCCATCAGATCTGTGAAGTAGCAGGGGGGACTTTTGTTCCCTGCAGCCTCTATTCAAGTGCTGACAGCAAAACAAGCCAGAACCTTTCGAGCAAAAATGTGTAACATTTAGTGGTACCTTAAAAACCTACGTCACTGGTATATGCATGGGAAGAACCATCTTGGGCATCTTTCTGAAGTAACTTTGATCTCTGAATCTTTACCAGAGAAGACTCGGTTGCTTGCTTTCATTGCTAATTCTTAAAGGAGGTTCCTGTTAAAGAAGAGAGATCTCTCACAGTTTTAGTATTTTGATGGGAATACCTGAAAGCAGTGATTTCATTCTTCTTGGCGTTTAGGAGGACTTTCTCAAGTGCTTTTTTTTTTGTTGTTGTAGCACTCTGCTGGACTTCTAACTCTAGATCACTTGATGACATAGCAAGGAGAGGTTTTGAGCTTCAGTGAATGTATTTGTGGAAAGATTTGTAGTATGTATATAGTCTGTAGCACCTAAAGTTGGATCAGTACTAGAGGAGCATGTGCATCCAGTGTCCATAAGGCTGGCTCTTCTCAAGTTTCACTTGTATTGAGAGCTTCTTTGGTTAGCTCCTATGTTTTGGGGTCCATGAGCATAGTGATTATTTTCTTCCCTGAGCCATAACTCGGCGACGGAACCCACCATGGAGAAGAATCATCTTTTTACTATTCCTTATCTGACTTGATATCCTTAGACATACCTGTTTCAGTGTCATGTCCCCCAACACTTTGCAACAATCTTCCATTTTTCCATAGGGGAGAGCCTTCATTTCAGACAGGCAAAAATTCCTTCAAGTTCCAGTTTTTCACTCAGGCTTTTCCATTATAAATGACATATTCCTTAATATGAGTGCCTTGTTTGTAGCAGACAGCACAGCTCCTGTTGTTCTCTCTACCCCTTACCCCCTTAACTATTTTCGATTGTAATGTTTTTTCTCCGAGGACAAGCAGGCTGCTTGTTCTCACTGATGGGTGACGTCCACGGCAGCCCCTCCAATCGGAAACTTCACTAGCAAAGGCCTTTGCTAGTCCTCGCGCGCCCATGCGCGGCCATCTTCCCGCCCGAACCGGCTCGTGTTCGTCAGTCTTCTTTTGTCCGCGCTCAGGACGGTCGTGTTTTGCGCCGTTTCGCGCCCCTCAAAGTTGACCCTCGCGCGTCTTCGCAATTTCGCTAAAAAAAAGAAAAGACCTCGGTCTTTGTCCCTTCCCGTGTGTCCAGTTTGTTTCCCCGACGTAAGTTTTCTTTCACTTTCGGGGTAGGCCTTTTTTTGGGCCTCGGTACGGGTTTTTTCTCTCTCCCTTATTTTTGGTGCCCTTTGTCGCCATCGCGAATTTTGATTTCGCCGGCGTGATTTTTCCGCCCATGTCATCGAAGTCTCCCAGCGGCTTGAAGAAGTGCACCCAGTGCGCCCGGGTAATCTCGCTCACTGATAGGCACGCGTCGTGTCTTCAGTGTCTGGGGGCTGGGCACTGCCCGCAGGCCTGCAGTCTTTGTGCTCTTTTACAGAAGAGGACTCAGGTTGCGAGATTGGCCCAGTGGAACGTGTTGTTCTCGGGCTCTTCATCGACAACAGCACCGGAGGCATCGAGTGCATCGACGTCGGCAGCATCAAGACCTTCGACCTCGGCATCGACTGCATTGTCGGTACCGAGACATCGGAAGGCTGCGTCGGCATCGGTGGTACCGAGACCTCCGCTGTTGCTGATGTCGGACGGTGGTGCTTCGACTGGAGTGCAGGTGAGGGCTGTCCATTCCCCTGCTGGTGGCGGTGAGCCTTCGGGTGGGTCTCTTCCTACCCTGAGGGCTCCTGCGGTACAGCCCCCCCGAGACTGACCTTCTTTTGCCTCGGCCCCGAGGAAGAGATGGCTGGATTCTATGTCCTCCTCGTCGGTACCGGGAAGCTCCAGTGACATGCTTCGTTTGAAAAAATCAAAGAAGCATCGACACTGGTCACCTTCCCGCATCGGTACCGAGAGCTCTGGGTCGCCGAGGGAGTCGACACCCAGTAGGCATCGGCACCGGGAGGACCGCTCACCCTCTGTTCAGGAGGTGCCGATGCGCTCCACCTTGGACAGCCCGGAACAGCCTCCACGCCCGGAACAGACTCTGACCTCGACGCCTGCATCGGCTTCCATGTCTTTCTCCACAGCCGCTCTGCACGAGAGTCTCCGGGCCGTTCTCCCGGAGATCCTGGAAGAGGTGTTGCGCCCTTCCCCTCCGGTACCGGGGGTGCTTGCGCCACCGGTACCGTCGAGTGAGGCGCCGGCTGGCCCCTTGCCCGGGGTGAGGTCTCCGACGGCCGCCTCCCAGGAAGGCTCCCCGTCGGCGGAGGGAGCTTCGCCGGTGCTGGCGAGTGAGTCTACCTCTCGACGATCCCACCGTGGCCGTGTTTCCACGGAGTCGAGTCAGGCACGGCTTCAGACACAGGTTCATGAACTTGTGTCTGATACCGATGGTGAGGCCTCGTGGGAGGAGGAGGAGGAGGACATCAGATATTTCTCTGACGAGGAGTCTGATGGCCTTCCTTCTGATCCCACTCCCTCCCCTGAAAGGCAGCTTTCTCCTCCCGAGAGTCTGTCTTTTGCGGCCTTTGTCCGGGAGATGTCTACGGCCATCCCCTTCCTGGTGGTCGTGGAGGATGAGCCCAGAGCTGAAATGTTTGAGCTCTTGGACTATCCTTCTCCACCTAAGGAAGCGTCCACAGTACCCATGCATCATGTCCTAAAAAAGACATTGCTGGCGAACTGGACCAAGCCTTTAACTAATCCCCACATTCCCAAGAAGATCGAGTCCCAGTACCGGATCCATAGGGACCCAGAGCTGATGCGCACTCAGTTGCCTCACGACTCTGGTGTGGTGGATCTGGCCCTAAAGAAGGCTAAGAGTTCTAGGGAGCATGCTTCGGCGCCCCCGGGCAAGGACTCTAGAACCTTGGACTCCTTTGGGAGGAAGGCCTACCATTCTTCTATGCTCGTGGCCAAAATTCAGTCTTACCAGCTCTACATGAGCATCCATATGCGGAACAATGTGCGGCAGTTGGCGGGCTTGGTGGACAAGCTCCCTCCTGAGCAAGCCAAGCCATTTCAGGAGGTGGTCAGGCAGCTGAAGGCGTGCAGAAAATTCCTGGCCAGAGGGGTATATGATACCTTTGATGTTGCGTCCAGGGCCGCTGCTCAAGGTGTAGTGATGCGCAGACTCTAATGGCTGCGTGCCTCCGACCTGGAGAATAGGATCCAGCAGCGGATTGCGGACTCCCCTTGCCGAGCGGACAACATTTTTGGAGAGAAAGTCGAACAGGTGGTAGAGCAGCTCCACCAGCGGGATACCGCTTTTGACAAGTTCTCCCGCCGGCAGCCCTTCAGCATCTACCTCCTCAGGTAGACGTTTTTATGGGGGAAGGAAGACTGTTCCCTACTCTTCTGGTAAGAGTAGGTACAATCCTCCCTCTCGACAGCCTGCGGCCCAGTCTAAGCCCCAGCGCGCTTCGTGCCTTCAGTGTCTGGGGGCTGGGCACCGTCCTCAGGCCTGTAATCTCTGTCTTCTATTGAAGAAGAGAACTCAGGTGGCGAGATTAGCCCAGTGGAACGTCTTGTTCGGGGCCTCGCCTGGTGTTTCGACGGTCACAGTATCGAGTCATCGGCCGGTGCATCGACGTCTACGGTACCGGGATCATCGTTGGTACTGATGTAATCAGAGGGTGCCACTTCGTCAGGAGCGCAGGTGAGGGCTGTCCATTCCCCTGTTGGTGGCGGTGAGCCCTCGAGTAGGTCTCCACCTGCCTCGAGGGCTCCTGCGGTACAGCCCCCCCCCCCCCTCCCCCGGGATCGACCTTCTTCGGACCTGGCCCTGAGGAAGAGACGTTTGGATTTGACGTCCTCGTCGGCACCGGGAAGTTCTGGTGACATGCTTCGTGTGAAGGCAAAGAAGCATCGGCACCGGTCACCTTTCCGACGCGGTACCGAGAGCTCTGGGTTGCCGAGGGATTCGGCACCCACTAAGCATCTACGCCGGGAGGACCGCTCTCCCTCCATACAGGAGGTGTCGATGCGCTCTACCCTGGACAGCCTGGTACCGCCTCCGCGCCCCGGACAAATTCTGAGTTCGTCGCCTGTGCTGGACTCCCTGCCTTCCTCGACAGCCGCTCTAAGCGAGAGCCTCAGGGCCATCCTTCCAGGGATCCTGGAGGAGCTGTTGCGCCCTTCTCCTCCGGTGCAGTCGAGTGAGGCGACGGCTGGCCCCTTGCCCGTCGTGAGGTTTCCGATACCGGTACCACTTGCGGTGCCTGCGTCGGCTGCATCCCAGACAGACTCCCCGACGATATCAATGGAGGGAGCTTCATCGCCGCCGATGCAGGAGTCTTCTTCTCGATGTCCCCACCGTGGCCATGTGTCTACTGAGTCGAGGCGGGCACGGCTTCGGACTGAAGTTCATGAACTGGTGTCCGACACCGATGGTGAGGTCTCGTGGGCGGCAGAGGAAGACGTCAGATATTTCTCAGATGAGTCTGACGGTCTTCCTTCTGATGCCACTCCCTCCCCTGAAAGACAGCTTTCTCCTCCCGAGAGTCTATCTTTCACGGTCTTTGTCCGGGAAATGTCTACGGCCATTCCCTTCCCTGTGGTTACGGAGGTTGAGCCAAGGGTTGAAATGTTTGAGCTTTTGGACTATCCTTCGCCACTTAAGGAATCGTCCACAGTACCCATGCATCATGTCTTCAAGAAGACACTGCTGGAGAACTGGGCGAAGCCACTAACTAATCCCCACATTCCCAAGAAGATCGAGTCCCAGTATCGGATCCATGGGGACCCAGAGTTGATGCGGACTCAGTTGCCTCACGACTCTGGGGTTGTGGATCTGGCCCTTAAGAAGGTCGAGTTCTAGGGAGTATGCTTCGGCGCCCCCGGGCAGAGACTCTAAAACCTTGGATTCTTTTGGGAGGAAGGCCTACCATTCCTCAATGCTTATCGCCAAAATGCAATCTTACCAGCTCTACACGAGCATTCATTTGCGGAACAATGTGCGGCAGTTGACGGACTTGGTGGATAAGCTCCCTTCTGAGCAAGCCAAGCCTTTTCAGCAGGTGGTCAGGCAGCTGAAGGCATGTTGTAAATTCCTGGCCAGGGGGGGTTTATGATACTTTTGATGTTGCGTCCAGGGCCGCTGCTCAAGGTGTGGTGATGCGCAGACTCTCATGGCTCTGTGCCTCCGACCTGGAGAATAGGATTCAGCAGAAGATTGCGAATTCTCCTTGCCGGGGGGGGATAATATTTTTTGTGAAAAGGTCGAACAGGTGGTAGAGCAGCTCCACCAGCGGGACACCGCTTTCGACAAATTCTCCCGCCGGGCGCCTTCAGCACCTACCTCAACTGGTAGACGTTTTTATGGCGGAAGGAAGACTGTTACCTATTCTTCTAATAGGCGTAGGTACAATCCTCCCTCTCCCCAGCCTGCTGCCCAGGCCAAACCCCAGCGCGCTCGTTCTCGTCAACAGCGTGCGACTCAGCAGGCCCCTGCGGCTCCCCAGCAAAAGCAAGGGACGGGCTTTTGACTGGCTCCAGTAGAGCATAGCCGAAATCAAAGTGTCCATGCCGGACGATCTGCCGGTCGGGGGGAGGTTAACATTTTTTCACCAAAGGTGGCCTCTCATAACCTCCGACTAGTGGGTTCTTCAAATAGTCCGACTAGGATACGCCCTCAATTTGGTTTCAGAGCCTCCAAATTGCCCACCGGGAGCTCAATCCTTCAGCTTCCAGCACAAAGCAGGTACTTGCAGAGGAACTCTCCGCCCTTCTCAGCGCCAATGCGGTCGAGCCCGTGCCACCGGGGCAAGAAGGGCTGGGATTCTATTCCAGATACTTCCTTGTGGAAAAGAAAACGGGGGATGTGTCCCATTCTAGACCTAAGGTCCCTGAACAAATATCTGGTCCGAGAAAAGTTCAGGATGCTTTCCCTGGGCACCCTTCTTCCCATGATTCAGGCAAACGATTGGCTATGCTCACTGGACTTGAAGGGTGCTTACACCCACATTCCGATACTGCCAGCTCACAGACAGTATCTTCGATTCTGCCTGGGAACATAGCATTTTCAGTACTGTGTGCTACCCTTTGGTCTCGCCTCCGCGCCCAGGGTATTCACCAAATGCCTGGCTGTCGTAGCGGCATCTCTACGCAGACTGGGAGTGCACGTGTTTCCTTATCTCGACGATTGACTGGTAAAGAACACCTCAGAGGCAAGAGCTCTACAGTCCATGCAGGAGACTATTCGACTCCTGGAGCTGCTAGGGTTTGTGATAAATTATCTAAAGTCCTACCTTCCTGTTCAGAAATTCGAATTCATAGGGGCTCTGCTGGATTTTCAGACAGCTCGTTCCTACCTCCCGGAAGCGAGGACTGACCATCTTCTGTCCCTTGTTTCTTGGGTACGAGCGTCGCAGCAGATCACAGCTCGGCAGATGTTGAGATTGCTCGGCCACGTGGCCTCCACAGTGCATGTGACTCCCATGGCCCGCCTCCACATAAGATCAGCTCAATGGACCCTAGCGTCTCAGTGGTACCAAGCTGCTGGGGACCTAGAGGACGTAGTCCTGCTGTCCACGAGTTTTCTTCAGTCCTGCCATTGGTGGACAATTCGGTTCAATTTGACTCTGGGACGTCCTTTCCAAATTCCTCAGCCTCAAAAGGTGCTGACGACGGATGCGTCTCTCCTGGGATGGGGAGCTCATGTTGATGGGCTTCACACTCAACGAGTTTGGTCCTCCCAGGAAAAGAATCTTCAGATCAATCTCCAGGAGCTCCGGGCGATCTGGAATGCTCTATAGACTTTCAGAGATCGGCTGTCTCACCAAATTGTTTTCATCAAAACAGGCAATCAGGTTGTAATGTATTACACCAACAATCAGGGGGGGTACCAGGTCATGCTCTCTGTGTCAGGAGGCCGTCCGGATGTGGCATTGGGCTCGCCAACATGGCATGTTCCTTTGAGCCACTTATCTGGCGGGCAAAAACAATATACAGAAACCTATATGAATGTAAAACCACTCCACTGAATAATCAATAAGACCTTAGTACAGGGCCATGAATTGAAGTAAAAAAAATTTTGTGTTTAAAATAATATAATGTGAATAGTGCTCAGCACTGGGCTCATGAATAAAGCTGACAGACAGCTACTTCACCACTTTCCACATCATTGCACCATCAGCCCTCCCTTCCTACCTTGCCTGTGTTGAAGTCTAATTTAATATGGATGTTATACTTAGCTTGAATCGGTTGGGTGCATTTTTGGGTGAAGTACTCTGTACAGCAATATGTGGTCCCAGTTCCTTAAAGTGCTTCCTTTTTAGTTTTTCATTGCTTTCTGATCAAGTGCTCATTCCACATAAAACATATACTTTAGCTATTATCTTGCTTGTTTGCTCACTTTCAACGCATGGTCACACGTTTCGCCCTTCGGCGTCATCAGGAGAACGAAACCTAGAATCATTAAAACAAATTTGTTCACTGTACTTACATGGCCCCTCAAAATATTGTATTACTAACGAAAATCATACTTAAACTGTAAACTTACATATTTTAACGACCACTGGTAGGATACAGACTCTCAGTCCTCACACAAGGTTGGCAAAAACGCCGACACATGCGCAATACAAGTATATGTGTCATAAGCCAATTACAAATGTGTCACCGCCCACCAATCAATAGCCTTATTGAGCCCTCTAGGAATAGTCGTTTCTAGCTTCCCTTTTTAGTAAATTGCCTCCCCGTTGTTGCCCCACGCAAGTTAGTACTACAAATTTTAAATCATCTTCACTATGCCCCAACTGATCCCAATGATTGATTAGCGGTGCATCCGGCTTGTGCGTTCGCAAATTGCTCAAATGTTCACCTATTCGCAATTTAATTTTTCTCTTCGTTCGACCTATATACCAAAGTGAACATGGGCACTGTATGCCATACACAACCTGTGGAGTATCGCAATCGGTTCTTTCTTGCAATTGAATTGTCCGTTTGGTAACTGGATGGGTGACACTTGATGTAACCCACGCGTGCTTACAATAAATACAACCCTGGCATCTGAAATGACCTCTTTCATTTAAAGGGGTTCTATTCAGTTGTTTCAGTAATTCACCTAGGTTTCTGGATCTCGTGTAAGCAAATCGGGGCATATTAGATATACCCAATAGCCGCATCATGGGCCAATGGGATCTAATTATGTTCTTAATTTGCATAGTTCTCGAAGAATATGGTAGCACACAGGTAACAATGTCATCACATCGAGATTGTGCTCTAATATTTTTAGATTCAAACAGCCAACATCTGCGAACATTAGCTGCTCTTTTTTGTGCCTTTCGTATAATCTTTCGAGGATATCCTCGCTGTAAAAATCTGTGAGACATATCAGTAGCATGTTTTTGAAAATCTTCCTTAGAGGTACATATTTTCCTTACTCGCAAAAATTGGCCATAAGGTATGGCTTCTTTCTGAGATATCGGATGGAAGCTAGAATAGTGGAGAACAGAGTTTGTGTCAGTTTCCTTATGAAATAACTGTGTGTAAAACCGTCCCTGTTGCAATGTGATAGAGATATCCAAAAAATTCACGTGGGTGCCACCCACGTCAATATCAAATTCAATATTCGGGTCAGACGAATTAAGATGCTGAAAAAATAAATCAAGAGACTGCCGATCCCCCCTCCACACGAGGAGGACATCATCAATATATCTAACCCATAGCACTATATGAGATCTGAAACATGAAGGGTAGACATATCAGTATTCATAGTCCACCATATACAAACATGCTATGGTTGGGCTACTGTCGCCCCCATCGCCACTCCTTGGATTTGCAAATAATGTGTGTCTTCAAACTTAAAATAATTGTGAAATACTACACATTGAGCCATTGAATTCAGTAGCGCCAATTTTTGATGGGAAATATCCAGTTTTTGTAAATTCTCATCCACAATATGTAAGGCAGCCTGCTGCGGGATAACCGTATATAAGGACTTTACATCCATTGTAATCAACGTATATCCAGATTGATCTAACTGTAACTCCTCCAGCATGGACAACAAATGCGCTGTATCCTTGATGTATGATGGAGTATTCCGCAACAGTGGTTGCAAATGAAAGTCCAAACACTGCGATAATGGCTCATGCAATGAGCCATTGCTCCCTACTATTGGTCGTGCAGGCGGATTGTGGAGCCGTTTATGAATCTTCAGTACGAACCTAATGACTGGAGTGGTAGGATGTTGTATAAACAGATATCTGGCTTCTCGTATGGAAATAGTACCTTCGGCTGCCGCTTGATCTATCAAAATCTTAACTTGACTCTGATACACCAAATTAGGATCTTCATCCAACTTTATGTAGAATGTACTATCGTCTAATTGCCTGTACGCCTCCCCTAGATATGTTTCAAAATCTTGGATGACCACCCCACCCCTTTATCTGCTCTAAGGATAATGATGGTATGGTCCTCCTGTAATTGTTTTAGTGCCATCCTTTGCGCTTTAGATAAATTGTGAAAAAATTGTCGCGAAACAAGCTCTATCCTTTCCATGTCATTTAACACTAATTTTTGAAAAGTTTCAATAATAGGATTAGGGGGTCCTGGAGGCATCCATGTAGAAGGGATACGGTATTTGGACAAAAACGTTGGAATGTTAGATGTATCAGATGTAGCAGTAGATTCTATTGTTTCATCACTGAAATGCACCTTTAATTTAAGTTTGCGAAAAAAACGATACAAAAATTGTCGTGTAACAAATTCATCATATCCACTATAAGGAACAAAAGACAGTCCCAGTTGTAAAATTTGAATTTGGCTCTTGGTGAGCGTCCTAGATGACAGATTATAAATCAGTCTTTGGTTTGTCTCGGCGGACGGCGGCTCCTGCCAGACCTGGTTTGGGGCTGTGTCTGTTCTTCCTGAGGGGTGTTGTGCTCTAAAATAGATGAAGGAAGGTTTACACAGGTGTCACTCTCGTGTTGTCTAGTAAATGATTGTGATGGTATCTCGTCTCCCGAGGAATCGCTGGATGTGTTTGTGAATCCAACCCGTTTCATCCTGCGAAACCTACGTGAAGGCCTACTTGTATTCATCCAGGGATAAATATATCCCCATGTATAGTCCATCTCATCCCTCTTGAATACCACGCGTACCACGGGGCCTCAGATGGAATAAAGAACCGAGGTTTCTAGAAGACAAAGAGTTCGTTATGCAGTGGAATGCTATAATTTCAAGATGTTCTCTGGACCTTATGCTTCTAACAATAGACAAGTTAGAAAAACAATTAACAACACAACAAAAAGAATTGGAAGAGGCCATAGAGAGTCTGCGTACTTCCTCAGAGCAGGCATCATTTGATGCACAGTGGACTCTACATTCTAAACAGATTGATAAATTGCCAATCTTTTGTGTTCGTATTTCTTGGCGGTATTTACACGACAATTTTTGTATCGTTTTTTTCGCAAACTTAACTTATTGAAACAATAGAATCTACTGCTACATCTGATACATCTAACATACCAATGTTTTTGTCCAAATACCGTATCCCTTCTACATGGATGCCCCCAGGACCCCCTAATCCTATTATTGAAACTTTTCAAAAATTAGTGTTAAATGACGTGGAAAGGATAGAGCTTGTTTCGCGACAATTTTTTCACAATTTATCTAAAGCGCAAAGGATGGCACTAAAACAATTTACAGGAGGACCATACCATCATTATCCTTAGAGCAGATAAAGGGGTGGGGTGGTCATCCAAGGTTTTGAAACATATCTAGGGGAGGCGTACAGGCAATTGGACGATAGTACATTCTACATAAAGTTGGCTGAAGATCCTAATTTGGTGTATCAGAGTCAAGTTAAGATTTTGATAGATCAAGCGGCAGCCGAAGGTACTATTTCCATACGAGAAGCCAGATATCTGTTTATACAACATCCTACCACTCCAGTCATTAGGTTCGTACCGAAGATTCATAAACGGCTCCACAATCCGCCTGCACGACCAATAGTAGGGAGCAATGGCTCATTGCATGAGCCATTATCGCAGTTTTTGGACTTTCATTTGCAACCACTGTTGCGGAATACTCCATCATACATCAAGGATACAGCACATTTGTTGTCCATGCTGGAGGAGTTACAGTTAGATCAATCTAGATATACGTTGATTACAATGGATGTAAAGTCCTTATATACGGTTATCCCGCAGCAGGCTGCCTTACATATTGTGGATGAGAATTTACAAAAACTGGATATTTCCCATCAAAAATTGGCGCTACTGAATTCAATGGCTCAATGTGTAGTATTTCACAATTATTTTAAGTTTGAAGACACACATTATTTGCAAATCCAAGGAGTGGCGATGGGGGCGACAGTAGCCCCAACCATAGCATGTTTGTATATGGTAGACTATGAATACTGATGATATGTCTACCCTTCATGTTTCAGATCTCGTATAGTGCTATGGGTTAGATATATTGATGATGTCCTCCTCGTGTGGAGGGGGGATCGGCAGTCTCTTGATTTATTTTTTCAGCATCTTAATTCGTCTGACCCGAATATTGAATTTGATATTGACGTGGGTGGCACCCACGTGAATTTTTTGGATATCTCTATTACATTTCAACAGGGACGGTTTTACACACAGTTATTTCGTAAGGAAACTGACACAAACTCTGTTCTCCAGTATTCTAGCTTCCATCCGATATCTCAGAAAGAAGCCATACCTTATGGCCAATTTTTGCGAGTAAGGAAAATATGTACCTCTAAGGAAGATTTTCAGAAACATGCTACTGATATGTCTCACAGATTTTTACAGCAAGGATATCCTCGAAAGATTATACGAAAGGCACAAAAAAGAGCAGCTAATGTTCGCAGATGTTGGCTGTTTGTATCTAAAAATATTAGAGCACAATCTCGATGTGATGACATTGTTACCTGTGTGCTACCATATTCTTTGAGAACTATGCAAATTAAGAACATAATTAGATCCCATTGGCCCATAATGCGGCTATTGGGTATATCTAATATGCCCCGATTTGCTTACATGAGATCCAGTAACTTAGGTGAATAACTGAAACTTAAACAATTGAATAGAACCCCTTTAAATGAAAGAGGTCATTTCAGATGCCAGGGTTGTATTTATTGTAAGCACGCGTGGGTTACATCAAGTGTCACCCATCCAGTTAACAAACGGACAATTCACTTGCAAGAAAGAACTGATTGTGATACTCCACAGGTTGTGTATGGCATACAGTGCCCATGTTCACTTTGGTAAATAGGTCAAACGAAGAGAAAAATTAAATTGCGAATAGGTGAACATTTGAGTAATTTGCGAACGCACAAGCCGAATGCACCGCTAGTTAATCATTGGGATCAGTTGGGGCATAGCGAAGATGATTTAAAATTTGTAGTACTAACTTGCGTGAGGCAACAACGGGGAGGCAATTTGACATCCAATTTACTAAAAAGGGAAGCTATATACATTTACAGCTGGCAAACGACTATTCCTAGAGGGCTCAATAAGGCTATTGATTGGTGGGCGGTGACACATTTGTAATTGGCTTATGACACACATACTTGTATTGCGCATGTGTCGGCGTTTTTGCCAACCTTGCGTGAGGACTGAGAGTCTGTATCCTACCAGTGGTTGTTAAACTGTAAACTTACATATTTTAAGTATGATTTTTGTTATTAATACAATATTTTGAGGGGCCATGTAAGTACAGTGAACAAATTTGTTTTAATGATTCTAGGTTTCATTCTCCTGATGACGCCGAAGGGCGAAACGTGTGACCACGCGTTGAGAGCGAGCAAACAAGCAAAATAATAGCTAAAGCATATGTTTTATGTGGAATAAGCACTTGATCACAAAGCAATGAAAAATTAAAAAGGAAGCACTTTAAGGAACTGGGACCACATATTGCTGTACAGAGTACTTCACCCAAAAATGCACCCAACCGATTCAAGCTAAGTATAACATCCCTATTAAATTAGATTTCAACACAGGCAAGGTAGGAAGGGAGGGCTGATGGTGCAATGATGTGGAAAGTGGTGGTGGTGAGGTAGCTGTCTGTCAGCTTTATTCACGAGCCCAATTCAGAGCACTATTCACATTATATTATTTTAAACACAAAATTTTTTTTACTTCAATTCATGGCCCTGTACTAAGGTCTTATTGATTATTCAGTGCAGTGGTTTTACATTGATATAGGTTTCTGTATATTTTTGGAGTAATAAATAAATTTGAAGAAACCATAATTTAATATATCCCCAGGTCAATTCGGTTTAGGGCAAAAACAATACCCTGGCTGACAGGCTGAGCAGGATAATGCAACCATATGCATGGTCTCTCAGTTATGGGCATTGCCCACAAGATCTTCCAAGCATGGGGCACCTCCACGGTGGATCTTTTTGCCACTTATCAAAACTGCAAGGTCCCTCAGTTCTGTTCCAGGCTTTAGGCCCAATACAGACTAGCTTCAGATGCCTTCCTCTTCAATTTGGGGACAGGTCTTCTGTATGCGTATCCTCCCATACCTCTAGTAGGGAAGACTTGGTTGAAATTCACGCAAGACTGCTGATCCATGATTCTGATTGTGCCGTACTGGGCACAGCAGATATGGTTCCCTCTTCTTTTGGAATTGTCTTTCGAAAAACCGTGCTGATTGAAGTGTTTTCCAACCCTCATTATGCAGAACAAGGGGTCTCTTCATCCTAACTTCCAGTCTCTGGCTCTCACAGCTTGGTTGTTAACCTGCAATTCACTTCCTTGGGTATTTTGAAGGATTTCTCTCCGATCTTGAAAGATTCCACTAACTGAAGGAGGTTTGCCATCTGGTGTGAGAGAAAGGACCTAGATCCCCTTGCTTGCCCTACACAGATCCTGCTTGAATACCTTCTACACCTATCAGAGTCTGGTTTCAAGACTAACTCCGTAAGGGTTCACCTTAGTGCAATTAGTGCTTTTCATCAACATGTAGAAGGTACGCCTGTCTCTGGACAGTCTCTAGTTCACTTCATGAGAGGTTTACTTTTATCAAAGCCCCCTGTCAAACCTCCGCCTGTGTCATGGGACCTCAATGGTGGTCTTACCCAGCTGATGAAAGCTCGTTTTGAGCCACTGGATTTCTGCCATTTGAAGTACTTGACCTGAAAGCTCATTTTCTTGGTGGCTGTTACTTCAGCACATAGAGTCAGTGAGCGGCCTTAGTAGTGTATGCACCTTAGTATAAGTTTTATCACAACAGAGTAGTCCGCCGCACGCACCCTAAGTTCCTGCCTAAAGTGGTGTCTGAGTTCCATCTGAACCAGTTGATTGTCTTGCCAACATTTTTTCTCCGATCTCATGCCCATCCTTGTGAGAGTGCCTTGCACACCTTGGACTGCAAGCGAGCATTTGCCTATTACATGGAGTGGACTAAGTCCCACAGACAGTCCGCCCAACTTTTTGTTTCTTTTGATCCCAACAGGATGGGGGGTCGCCATCGGAAAATGCACAATCTCTAATTGGCTTTCAGGTTGCATTTCTTTCACTTATGCACGCCCAGGCTGAGTTGACCCTAGCGGGCCATATCAAGGCTTGCAGTGTCAGACCATGGCTGCATCATTAGCCCACTTGCATTCAGCCTCCATTGAAGAAATTTGCAAGGCTGCGACGTGGTCTTCATTCCACACATTTATATCACACTACTACCTTGAGCAGGATACCCGATGCGACAGTCTGTTTGGGCAATCAGTGTTGCAGAATCTGTTTGGGGTCTAGAATCCAACTCCACCCTCCTGAGCCCATTTTATGCTTTTGCAGACTGCACTCTCATTCAGGTTGTATAGAGTTTCAGGTTAATCTGTGTTATGTCCTAGCCTTTGCTAGGCCCAATTGACCAATGTTTGTTGTTTTCGGTGAGAATGGATGCTGGGGATTACCCACTTGTGAGCATATAGAAGCCTGCTTGTCCTCAGAGAAAGCGCAGATACTTACCTGTAGTAGGTATTCTCCGAGGACAGCAGGCTATTCTCACAATCCCTCCCACTGCCTCTTGGAGTTGTCTCCTTTGTTATTTCTACTTTTATTTTTGCTATAGTATTAAACTGTATTTGCTATAGTATTAAACTGCTCACCACCGACGACTCTGCCTCAATCGCGGCCCTATGCCATGGAGGTTATCTCTTCTCCCATTCTCCCCGCCCAATTGGCCGCGGTGGCGGCGTCAGGTTACTACTTTCGCCCTCCTGCAGCTTTCAACCTCTCCTCCTACCGCAGTCTCACTGCTTCTCATCCTTTGAAGTTCACTCCATCCGTCTATTCTACCCGCTGCCACTCAAAGTTGCAGTCATTTACCGCCCCCCTGATAAGTCCCTCTCTTCCTTTCTTACCAACTTCGATGCCTGGCTCTCCGTTTTTCTTGAGCCCTCATCCCCTTCCCTCATTCTTGGGGACTTTAACCTACACACTGATGACCCATCCGACTCTCACGCTTCTCAGTTCCTCACTCTAACCTCCTCCTTCAACCTCCAACTGAGCTCCACCACCCCTACTCACCAATCTGGCCACTGTCTTTACCTCGTCCTCTCCTCTACCTGCTCACCCTCCAATTTCTGCGCCTCAGCTCTTCCTCTCTCTGACCATCACCTGATCACCTTCACACTTCGTCACCCTCCCCCTCAGTCCCGCCCAACACTAACCACTACTTCCAGGAATCTCCAGGCTGTCGACCCTCCCACCTTATCCTCTAGTATCTCTAATCTCCTCCCTTCCATTATGTCCTCTGAGTCTGTCGACAAGGCTGTTCCCCCTTACAATGCCACTCTCTCCTCTGCACTGGACACCCTTGCACCATCCATCTCCCGTCCCACAAGGCGTACTAATCCCCAGCCCTGGCTGCCCCTTTGCACCCGATACCTTCGCTCCTGCGCCTGATCGGCTGAACGCCTCTGGAGGAAATCTCGCACCCACACTGATTTCATTCATTACAAATTCATGCTATCCTCCTTCCAGTCCTCCACCCTATCCCCACCAACTTACTCAACGCCATCTCTCCTACTGTCACCCCCCCCATCTGTCATATCCTCAACCTCTCTCTCTCCACAGCAACTGTCCCTGACACCTTCAAGCATGCTGTAGTCGCACCACTCCTCAAAAAACCATCACTTGACCATACCTGTCCCTCCAACTACCGCCCCATTTCCCTCCTACCCTTCCTCTCCAAGATACTTGAACGTGCGCCGTTCATAGCTGTTGCCTTGATTTTCTCTCCTCTCATGCCATCCTCGATCTGCTTCAATGGCGGCTTTCTCCCCCTTCACTCGACAGAAACGGCACTATCTAAAGTCTGCAATGACCTGTTCCTTGCCAAATCCAAAGGCCACTATTCCATCCTCATCCTCCTCGACCTATCAGCCGCTTTTGACACTGTCAATCACAATCTACTTCTTGCCACACTATCCTCATTTGGGTTCCAGGGCTCTGTCCTCTCCTGGTTCTCCTCTTATCTCTCCCACCGTACCTTCAGAGTACATTCTCATGGTTCTTCCTCCACCCCCATCCCGCTCTCTGTTGGAGTTCCTCAGGGATCTGTCTTTGGTCCCCTTCTTTTTTCAATCTACACCTCTTCCCTGGGCTCCCTGATCTCATCTCACGGTTTCCAATATCATCTTTATGCCGACGACACCCAGCTTTATCTCTCCACACCAGACATCACTGCGGAAACCCAGGCCAAGGTATCGGCCTGCTTATCCGACATTGCTGCCTGGATGTCCAACCGCCACCTGAACATGGCCAAGACCGAGCTTATTGTCTTCCCACCCAAACCCACTTCTCCTCTCCCTCCACTCTCTATCTCAGTTGTTAACACCCTCATCCTCCCCGTCTCATCTGACCGCAACCTCGGTGTCATCTTCGACTCCTCCCTCTCCTTCTCTGCGCATATCCAGCAGATAGCCAAGACCTGTCGCTTCTTCCTCTATAACCATCAGCAAAATTCACCCTTTCCTCTCTGAGCACACCACCCGAACTCTCGTCCACTCTCTCATTACCTCTCGCCTTGACTACTGCAACCTACTCCTCACTGGCCTCCCACTTAGCCATCTATCCCCCCTTCAGTCCATTCAGAACTCTGCTGCACGTCTTATCTTCCGCCTGGACCGATATACTCATATCACCCCTCTCCTCAAGTCACTTCACTGGCTTCCGATCAGGTACTGCATACAGTTCAAGCTTCTCCTACTAACCTACAAATGCACTTGATCTGCAGCCCCTCCCTACCTCTCCACCCTCATCTCCCCCAACGTTCCTACCCGTAACCTCCGCTCTCAAGACAAATTCCTCCTTTCAGTACCCTTCTCCACCACCGCCAACTCCAGGCTCCGCCCTTTCTGCCTCGCCTCACCCCATGCTTGGAATAAACTCCCTGAGCCCATTCGCCAGTCCCCCTCCCTGCCCATCTTCAAATCCTTGCTCAAAGCCCACCTCTTCAATGTCGCCTTCAGCACCTAACCACCTACCCTATTCAGGAAATCTAGACTGCCCCAACTTGACATTTCATCCTTTAGATTGTAAGCTTCTTCGAGCAGGGACTGTCCTTCTTTGCTAAATTGTACAGCGCTGCGTAACCCTAGTAGCGCTCTAGAAATGTTAAGTAGCAACCTACTCCTCACCGGTCTCCCACTTAGCCGTCTATCCCCCCTTCAATCCGTTCAGAACGCTGCCGCACGTCTTATATTCCGCCAGAACCGATATACTCACACCACCCCTCTCCTCAAGTCACTTCACTGGCTTCCGATCAGATACCGCATACAATTCAAACTTCTCCTCCTTACCTACAAATGCACCCAGTCTGCGGCTCCTCACTACCTCTCTACCCTCATCTCCCCCTATGTCCCCGCCCGTAACCTCCGCTCACAGGACAAATCCCTCCTTTCAGTTCCCTTCTCCACCACTGCCAACTCCATGCTCCGCTCATTCTGCCTTGCCTCACCCTTTGCCTGGAACAATCTTCCTCAACCCCTACGCCAAGCTCCCTCCCTACCCATTTTCAAATCTCTGCTTAAAACTCACCTCTTCAATGCTGCGTTCGGCACCTAACCTTTTGTGAAATATAGTATTCCCTATCAGACGGACTCCACACTTGTCTTTAGATTGTACACCTGTCTTTTAGATTGTAAGCTTCTTCGAGCAGGGACTGTCCTTCCATGTTAAACTGTACAGCGCTGCGTAACCCTAGTAGCGCTTTAGAAATGTTAAGTAATAGTAGTAGTAGTAGTAAACTGAGGAGACCGCATTCTTGTGGCGGGCTGAAGGGCACTTGGGCATGCACAGTACAGCGCGCCTCACACTCCACAATACTCTCATTTAGCTTTGGTAAATTCCAGACTGGGCGGCGCGGATCTGTGTCACCCACTTGTGAGAATAAAGCCTGCTGTCCTTGGAGAATACCTGCTTACAGGTAAGTATCTTCACTTTCTCCGAGGACAAGCAGGCTGCTTGTTCTCACGACTGGGTTGACGTCCGCGGCAGCCCCCACCAACCGGAAAAAGCTTCGCGGGACGGTCGGCACGCAGGGCACGCCCACCGCGCATGCGCGGCCGTCTTCCCGCCCGTGCGCGACCGCTCCCGCCAGTTACTTTTTTTCCGCGACTGAGAGAGTCGTGTTTTTGCAACTCTCTCGTTTCAGCCGCCGGAATTTTCGACCGCGTTTACGCGGGTCGTCGCTCTTGGCCTTTTCGGCCTCTTCTTCTTTCGTTTCGTTTTGTTATCCAAAAAAAAAAAAAAAAAAAAAAAGAATTTTGCGCGTGTGGAGCACGCGCTCCTCCCTTTTCCCTCGCTTTCTAGCGGGGACGCCTCGTTGCGGCCTAGTGGCCGCTCGGTCGGTTTCAATTTTCGTGGTGTGATTTTAGCCACCATTGCCGACTTTGACTTCGCCGACGCGATTTTTCCGTCGATGTCCTCGAAGGTCCCGAGTGGATTTAAAAAGTGTGGTCGCTGCGGCCGGCCGATCTCGCAGACCGACACCCACGCTTGGTGCCTCCAGTGCCTCGGGCCGGAGCACAATCTCAAGTCGTGTGCTTTGTGTCTCGGTCTCCGGAAACGGACTCAGGTTGCGAGGCAAGTTCTGCGGGACCGTCTTTTTGGAACTTGCGCCGGCCCCTCGACGTCGACCTCGACGGCATCGGTATCGAAGGCCGGTTCTTCGGTACCGGTATCGATGCCCGAGACATCGGCACCGATGGCAGCGACCCCAGGAGAACAGGTCCCGTCGGCCCGCCGGTCCGCCGGCGAGAGTGGGGTAGAGAGACCGCGTGGGCAGTCGGCCCCGGTCACTCCCTCAACTCGTGAGCCACGGGACCGAACCCTGTCGGACCCGGTACCTCGAGACCGAGGGGGATCGACCTCCTCCTCCTCCATGCCCTCCGGCACCGGTGACGTGCACCGGAAGAAGGACAAGAAGCGCCGTCACCGGGAGCCCTCGGTGCCTGAAGAGGAGTCGACGCCGAAGCGTCATCACAGAGAGGAGAGATCTCCGTCGGTGGTGGAGGTACCGACGCGTCGGGGTTCCGGCACCTCGGTGCCGTCTCCTGGCCCCCAGCAGCTTCTGGCACCGACACCCTTACCGGCCCCACCGCCTTTCTCGGCAGCGGGCCTGGACGAGTGCCTCAGAGCCATCCTTCCGGGGCTCCTGGAAGGGCTGATGCGCCAGGCTGTGCCGGCGCCGGGGGTGCTTGCGCCCTCGGCGCCGATGACTGTGGCGCCGGCGAGCTCTAGCCCGGCGCCGGGGCAGTCGACACCGCCGCCGCTTGCGGTGCCGGTCTCGACAGCCACGCAGGTGGAGTCCCCGTCGACGTCGATGGAGGGAGCTCCGTCCCCGCCGGCGCGGGAGTCCACCGCTCGACGACACCGAGGCCTCGGTGCCTCGACGTCGAGCCGGGCCCGGTACCGGACTCAGCTACATGAGCTAATGTCCGATACCGAGGATGAGGACTCGTGGGGGGAAGAGGAGGACCCGAGATATTTCTCCTCAGAGGAGTCTACGGGCCTTCCCTCGGACCCCACGCCGTCACCGGAGAGGAAGCTCTCACCTCCTGAGAGTCTCTCCTTTGCCTCCTTTGTGCGGGATATGTCTATAAGCATTCCCTTTCCCGTGGTCTCTGTGGAAGAGCCGAGGGCCGAGATGCTCGAGGTCCTCGACTATCCATCACCACCTAGAGAGTCCTCCACGGTACCGCTGCACAATGTCCTGAAGGAGACGCTGCTCCGGAACTGGGTGCGACCATTAACTAATCCCACCATTCCCAAGAAAGCAGAGTCCCAGTACAGGATCCACTCTGACCCAGAGCTCATGCGGCCCCAGTTGCCCCATGACTCAGCGGTCGTGGATTCTGCTCTCAAGAGGGCACGGAGTTCGAGGGATACCGCCTCGGCGCCCCCGGGGCGGGAGTCTCGCACTCTGGACTCATTTGGGAGGAAGGCCTACCAGTCCTCCATGCTCGTGACCCGCATCCAATCTTACCTGCTCTATATGAGCATCCACATGCGGACCAATGTGCAACAGCTGGCGGACCTGGTCGATAAGCTCCCGCCGGAGCAGTCCAGGCCTTATCAGGAGGTG
The DNA here is from genome assembly GCF_901765095.1 of Microcaecilia unicolor. Taxonomy (NCBI): domain Eukaryota; kingdom Metazoa; phylum Chordata; class Amphibia; order Gymnophiona; family Siphonopidae; genus Microcaecilia; species Microcaecilia unicolor. The sequence goes on from NC_044040.1 coordinate 127,346,890, forward strand.
GTCAGGCAGCTGAAGGCGTGCAGAAAGTTCCTGTCCAGGGGGATTTTTGACACCTGTGACGTGGCATCTCGTGCTGCGGCCCAAGGTATAGTGATGCGCAGGCTCTCATGGCTGCGTGCCTCTGACCTGGACAACCGCACCCAGCAGAGACTGGCTGACGTCCCTTGCCGGGGGGATAACATTTTCGGTGAGAAGGTCGAGCAGATGGTGGACCAACTGCATCAGCGGGAAACCGCTCTCGACAAGCTCTCCCACCGGGCGCCTTCAGCACCCGCCCCCACGGGTGGGCGTTTTTTCCCGGGCACGGCAGGCTGCACCCTATTCTTTTGCAAAGCGTAGGTACAACCAGCCGGCCCGAAGGCCTCGTCAGGCACAGGGACAGCCCCAGCGCGCTCGTTCTCGTCAACAGCGTGCGCCTAAGCAGCCCCCTGCGCCTCCACAGCAAAAGCCGGGGACGGGCTTTTGACTGGATCCACGGGAACATAGCCGCCCTACAAGTGTCCGTACCGGACGATCTGCCGGTCGGAGGGAGGTTAAAATTTTTTCACCAAAGGTGGCCTCTCATAACCTCCGACCAGTGGGTTCTCCAAATAGTGCGGTGCGGATACGCCCTGAATTTGGCCTCCCTGCCTCCAAATTGTCCTCCAGGAGCTCAGTCTTTCAGCTCCCATCACAAGCAGGTACTTGCAGAGGAACTCTCCGCCCTTCTCAGCGCCAATGCGGTCGAGCCCGTACCACCCGGGCAGGAAGGGCAGGGATTCTATTCCAGGTACTTCCTTGTGGAAAAGAAAACAGGGGGGATGCGTCCCATCCTAGACCTGAGAGGCCTGAACAAATTCCTGGTCAAAGAAAAGTTCAGGATGCTTTCCTTGGGCACCCTTCTGCCAATGATTCAGAAAAACGATTGGCTATGTTCCCTGGATTTAAAGGACGCATACACTCACATCCCGATACTGCCAGCTCACAGACAGTATCTCAGATTCCGCCTGGGCGCACGGCACTTTCAGTATTGTGTGCTGCCCTTTGGGCTCGCCTCTGCCCCACGAGTGTTTACAAAGTGCCTCGTGGTGGTAGCGGCCTACCTACGCAAGCTGGGAGTGCACGTGTTCCCATATCTCGACGATTGGCTGGTCAAGAACACCTCGGAGGCAGGAGCCCTCCGGTCCATGCAGTGCACTATTCAACTTCTGGAGCTGCTGGGGTTTGTGATAAATTACCCAAAGTCCCATCTCCAGCCAACTCAATCTCTGGAATTCATAGGAGCGCTGCTGAATTCCCAGACAGCTCAGGCCTACCTTCCCGAAGCGAGGGCCACCAATCTCTTGGCCCTGGCTTCGCAGACCAGAGCGTCTCAGCAGATCACAGCTCGGCAGATGTTGAGACTTCTGGGTCATATGGCCTCCACAGTTCATGTGACTCCCATGGCTCGTCTTCACATGAGATCTGCTCAATGGACCCTAGCTTCCCAGTGGTTCCAAGCCACCGGGAATCTAGAAGATGTCATCCGCCTCTCCACCAGTTGTCGCACTTCACTGCTCTGGTGGACCATCCGGACCAATTTGACCCTGGGACGTCCATTCCAAATTCCGCAGCCCACGAAAGTGCTGACGACGGATGCATCTCGCCTGGGGTGGGGAGCCCATGTCGATGGGCTCCACACTCAGGGTCTGTGGTCCCTCCAGGAAAAGGATCTGCAGATCAACCTCCTGGAGCTCCGAGCGATCTGGAACGCACTGAAGGCTTTCAGAGATCGGCTGTCCTGTCAAATTATCCAAATTCGGACAGACAATCAGGTTGCAATGTATTACGTCAACAAGCAGGGGGGCACCGGATCTCGCCCCCTGTGCCAGGAGGCCGTCGGGATGTGGCGTTGGGCGTGTCGGTTCGGCATGCTCCTCCAAGCCACATACCTGGCAGGCGTAAACAACAGTCTGGCCGACAGACTGAGCAGAGTCATGCAACCGCACGAGTGGTCGCTCCATGCCAGAGTGGTACGCAAGATCTTCCGAGCGTGGGGCACCCCCTCGGTGGACCTTTTCGCCTCTCAGACCAACCACAAGCTGCCTCTGTTCTGTTCCAGACTTCAGGCACACGGCAGGCTAGCGTCGGATGCCTTTCTCCTCCATTGGGGGACCGGCCTCCTGTATGCTTATCCTCCCATACCTTTGGTGGGGAAGACCTTACTGAAGCTCAAGCAAGACCGCGGCACCATGATTCTGATAGCGCCCTTTTGGCCCCGTCAGATCTGGTTCCCTCTTCTTCTGGAGTTGTCCTCCGAAGAACCGTGGAGATTGGAGTGTTTTCCGACTCTCATTCGCAGAACGACGGAGCGTTGCTGCACCCCAACCTTCAGTCTCTGGCTCTCACGGCCTGGATGTTGAGGGCGTAGACTTCACTGCGTTGGGTCTGTCTGAGGGTGTCTCCCGGGTCTTGCTTGCCTCTAGGAAGGATTCCACTAAAAAGAGTTACTTTTTCAAGTGGAGGAGGTTTGTCGTGTGGTGTGAGAGCATGGCCCTAGAACCTCGTTCTTGCCCTGCACAGAACCTGCTTGAATACCTTCTGCACTTATCAGAGTCTGGCCTCAAGACCAACTCAGTAAGGAATCACCTTAGTGCGATTAGTGCTTACCATTATCGTGTGGAAGGTAAAGCCATCTCTGGAGAGCCTTTAGTCGTTCGATTCATGAGAGGCTTGCTTTTGTCAAAGCCCCCTATCAAGCCTCCTACTGTGTCATGGGATCTCAACGTCGTCCTCACCCAGCTGATGAAACCTCCTTTTGAGCCACTGAATACCTGCCATCTGAAGTACTTGACCTGGAAGGTCATTTTCTTGGTGGCAGTTACTTCAGCTCGTAGGGTCAGTGAGCTTCAAGCCCTAGTAGCTCATGCTCCATATACTAAATTTCATCACAACAGAGTAGTGCTCCGCACTCACCCAAAGTTCCTGCCGAAGGTGGTGTCGGAGTTCCATCTTAACCAGTCAATTGTCTTGCCAACATTCTTCCCCAGGCCGCATACCCGCCCTGCTGAACGTCAGTTGCACACATTGGACTGCAAGAGAGCATTGGCCTTCTACTTGGAGCGGACACAGCCCAACAGACAGTCCGCCCAATTGTTTATTTCTTTCGACCCTAACAGGCTAGGGGTCGCTGTCGGGAAACGCACCATCTCTAATTGGCTAGCAGATTGCATTTCCTTCACTTACGCCCAGGCTGGGCTGACTCTTGAGGGTCATGTCACGGCTCATAGTGTCAGAGCCATGGCAGCGTCGGTGGCCCACTTGAAGTCAGCCACTATTGAAGAGATCTGCAAGGCTGCGACGTGGTCATCTGTCCACACATTCACATCTCATTACTGCCTCCAGCAGGATACCCGACGCGATAGTCGGTTCGGGCAGTCGGTGCTGCAGAATCTGTTTGGGGTGTAATCCAACTCCACCCTCCAGGACCCGAATTTATTCTGGTCAGGCTGCACTCTCAGTTAGTTGTTCTTCGTAGGTCAATTTCTGTTGTTTCCTCGCCGTTGCGAGGTTCCATTGACCTGGGTTCTTGTTTTGAGTGAGCCTGAGAGCTAGGGATACCCCAGTCGTGAGAACAAGCAGCCTGCTTGTCCTCGGAGAAAGGGTATGATACATACCTGTAGCAGTTGTTCTCCGAGGACAGCAGGCTGATTGTTCTCACCTACCCTCCCTCCTCCCCTTTGGAGTTGTGTTTTATACTTTATTGCTTGTCATTCAACTGGCGGGAGCGGTCGCGCACGGGCGGGAAGACGGCCGCGCATGCGCGGTGGGCGTGCCCTGCGTGCCGACCGTCCCGCGAAGCTTTTTCCGGTTGGTGGGGGCTGCCGCGGACGTCAACCCAGTCGTGAGAACAATCAGCCTGCTGTCCTCGGAGAACAACTGCTACAGGTATGTATCATACCCTTTATCTCAGGTGTCTCTCATGAGGAACTTGGTGAAAAGCTTTCTGAAAATCATTCTCCCTGTCTCCTCAGCTCGAAACCTTGGGGTCATCTTTGACTCTTCTCTCTCCTTCTCTGCTCATATCCAGCAGATTGCCAAGACCTGTCGTTTCTTTCTTTACAACATCCGTAAAATCCGCCCCTTTCTTTCCGAGCACTCTACCAAAACCCTCATCCACACCCTTATCACCTCTCGTTTAGACTACTGCAATCTGCTTCTTGCTGGCCTCCCACTTAGTCACCTCTCCCCTCTCCAGTCGGCTCAAAACTCTGCTGCCCGTCTCATCTTCCGCCAGGGTCGCTTTACTCATACTACCCCTCTCCTCAAGACCCTTCACTGGCTCCCTATCCGTTTTCGCATCCTGTTCAAACTTCTTCTACTAACCTATAAATGTACTCTGCTGCTCCCCAGTATCTCTCCACACTCGTCCATCCCTACACCCCTTCCCGTGCACTCCGCTCCATGGATAAATCCTTCTTATCTGTTCCCTTCTCCACTACTGCCAACTCCAGACTTCGCGCCTTTTGTCTCGCTGCACCCTACGCCTGGAATAAACTTCCTGAGCCCCTACGTCTTGCCCCATCCTTGGCCACCTTTAAATCTAGACTGAAAGCCCACCTCTTTAATATTGCTTTTGACTCGTAACCACTTGTAACCACTCGCCTCCACCTACCCTCCTCTCTTCCTTCCCGTTCACATTAATTGATTTGATTTGCTTACTTTATTTATTTTTTGTCTATTAGATTGTAAGCTCTTTGAGCAGGGACTGTCTTTCTTCTATGTTTGTGCAGCGCTGCGTATGCTTTGTAGCGCTATAGAAATGCTAAATAGTAGTAGTAGTAGGTACCCTACATCAACCGGCTCACCTTTATCCATATGTTTGTTCATGCCTTCAAAGAAATAAAGCAGATTGGTGAGGCAAGACTTCCCTTGGCTTGACCCATACTGACTCTGTCCCATTAGACCATGTTTGTCTAAGTGTTCCATAATTTTATTCTTTATTATAATAAGTTTCCACTATTTTGCCTGGCACTGAAGTCAGGCTTACCAGTCTATATGGAATCATCCCAGAACCCTTTTTAAAAATCAGTGTTACGTTGGCCACCCTCTAATCTTAAGGTACCAAGGATGATTTTAATGATAGGTTACCGATAGCTAGCAGCAGATCAACAATTTCATGTTTGAGTTCTTTCAGTATCCTGGGGTGTATTATCTGGTCCAGGTGATTTATCACTGTTTAGCTTGTCGATCTGGCTCCGTATATGTTCCAGGTTCACTGAGATTTCTTTCAGTTCTTCCTTACCCGTGAAAACAGTTTCTGCTACAGGTAGATCTCTTACATCTTCTTCCATAAAGACCAAAGTAAAAAATTAATTCATTTTGTCCACTATGGCATTGTCCTCCCCGAGTGCCCCTTTTGCTCCTTCATGATCTAACTGTCCCACGGATTCCCTCATAGGCTTTCTGCTTCTGATATGCCTAAAAAATTTATTACTATGAGTTTGTCTCTGTTGCAATTGTTTTTTAATATTCTTTTTTAGCCGCCTTTATCAGTGTGTTGTATCTAGCTTGCCAGTGCTTATGTTGCTTCTTATTTTTTTCATTTGGTTCCTTTTTCCATTCTTTGAAGGATGTTCTTATGGCTCTAATAGCCTTTTTCACTTCACCTTTTAACCATGCTGGGCGTCGTTTGCTCTTCTTTCCACCTTGTTAATATATGGAATACATCTGATCTGGGCTTTCACGATGGTATTTTTAAACAACGTCCCTGCCTGATTTAAAGTCCTAACCTTGGCAGCTGATCCTTTTATCTTCTTTTTAACCATTTGCCTCATTTTATCTTAGTTGCCCTTTCATAAATTAAATGCTGCTACCTTAGATTTCCTTAGTGATTACTCCAGCTATCAGCTCAAATTTGAACATCTTATGATCACTGTTTCCCAATGGACCCAACACCACTACCCCTTGTACCATGCCCTTCATTCCACTAAGGACTAGATTTAAAATAGCATTTCCTCTTGTCATTTCTTAGACCAGTTGTTCCAAGAAGCAGTCATTTATTACGTCTAGGAATTTTATCTCCCTGTCTCTCCCTGATGTAACATTTATCCAGTCAATATTGGGGTAATCATCCATTATTATACTGTTGCTCAGTATTTCTGTAAACATTTCTTAATCTTAGCCATGCTTTTATAAGGGGAAGGGGGTGGGATTTGATATGTCTCCTTTCTGTGATTACAGGTAGTTGTTTTATTTTACCTGGGGCAATTTAGGGTTGCCCGGAGTCAGAAGGAGCTGCAGTGGGAATCGAACCCAGTTCTCATGGTTGTCAGGCCACTGTGCTAACCTCTAGGCTACTCCTCCATTGAGTTTCAAAACCACTTTCCCTCTTTAGAGTTTGGCGAATCTTGACAAGTGGTATGCAGAAGATGCAGTTCGCTCTCTGTTGAATCTTTCACTCACATCTTGGACAGACAGAATCCAAGTAGAAATAACATGGAGATACTTTTAAGTCCAAATTGCAATTTTCTTTAGCTTTGGAGGCCACCTAAAAGGTTCTTTCAAGTGTTTCATCCACATGCAATGCACCTTCTCAAAGGTGAGATGCTATACGTCCTTCTGTCCTGTCCTGAGTGGAGTTTATTCTGCTGCTTAAGGTGCTGGGATTTACATCCTTTGATCCCCAGTGTATCTTGGAAAAATCTTACCCTTATGTAGTTCTTGGTTTTTAATTCTTCTAAAAGAATTTTGAGCTAGAAGTTTTAACATGCACAGATCCCTTTCTCTAGTTGCAGAAGCGGGAGGGTCTATTAAACAGTTCTGCCCTTTCTTCCAAAGTTGGTATTGTTGTTGCTCCAGAGTTGGTGGTGGTGTTGTTCTATGTCTGTTGTGTACTTTTGAAGTGGCCAATCAATTTCCAAGATTGGACAGATTAGATTTTTCTGTGTTCAGGTTTCAGATCAGGCAAACCAACTAAGGTAATACTTTCAGCATATATTTAATTTCAAAAGGAAGCGTCATCCTAAGTTTGAAAACTTTCTGCTAGAGGTGCTTTGACCTCATGGGTGGAGTGGGAGCAGTACATCTGATTTGTAGTTGCAGACCAGTGATATAGTCGTTCTTTCTTATATTTGCAAAGCATTGTTAGATCCAGGTAGGAGCATGACTGTATACTGCATTTAGGACCATTATTTGGGCATTGATCTTAGAATCCCACCCATCTTGGGAACTGCTGTGATACATCCCACAGATCCTGGACTGGTCTGATGAATGCTAAGGAAGGAGAAATTAGGTCTTACCTGCTTATTTTCTTTTCTTGGTCCCACCAGACCAGGCCAGAGGCACCCTCCAGTATATTTCCATTTATTAAATCACGTTAGTATGCTTTAATATTCTTCACACTCTTTTGTCAACAGTCAAAATTCTCTTCAGGTTCAACATTCAAGGACAGAAATGGCACATCTCAAAGGTTTGGGGTTTTGTTTTGGGTTATTTTTTTTTTTTTTTGTAACCATGATGTGTTACAATAAGTACTATTAGCACATCAAATCAAGAGAAATAGAAAATAGATGGTCTATTGCTTTGTCATTGGAAACACTGAGCATCTAAGGCTGCACACCTTAGGAGTCAGCACTCAAGAAAAAGGTCTAGGTGTCATTGTAGACAGTATTCTGAAATCTTCTGCCCAGTGTGCGTCGGCAGTGGCCAAAAAAGCAAGCAAGATGCTGAGAATTATTAGGAAAGGAATGCAAAATAAGACCAAGAATATTATTAATGCCTCTGTATCGCTCCATGGTGTGACCTCACCTTGAGTATTGCATTCAGTTCTAGTTGCTATATCTCAAAAAAGATATAGCAGAATTAGAAAAGGTTTAAAGACGAGCAACCAAAATGATAAAGGGGATGGAACTGCTCCCATATAAGGAAAGGCTAAAGCGGTTAAGGCGCTTCAGCTTGGAAAAGAGACGGCTGGGGGGGGGGGGGGATATGATTGAGGTCTATAAAATCCTGAGTGGTGTAGAACAGGTAGAAGTGAATCAATTTTTCACTCTTTCAAAAAATACAAAGACCAGGGGACACTCAATGAAATTACATGGAAATATCCTTAAAACAAATAGGAGGAAATATTTTTTTCACTCAAAGAATAGTTAAGCTTTGCAACTCACTGCCAGAGGATGTGGTAATGGCGGTTAGTGTATCTGGGTTTAAAAAAGGTTTGGACAAATTCCTGGAGGAAAAGTCCATAGTCTGTTATTGAGTTGGTTAGCCCCTGGATTTGTAGCATGGAATGTTGCTACTAATTGGGTTTCTGCCAGGTACTTGTGACCTGGATTGGCCACTGTTGGAAAGCATGATACTAGGTTAGATGGAGCATTGGTCTGACCCAGTATATCTGTTCTTATATTCTTAATTGGGCGAAGAACGCAGAACTGTTTGTTTTTGTTTTTTTCTGTCTCCATCTGCTGGTAGATGGGCACAAATTCACAGATTCTGGACTGATGTGGTGAAACTAAAAGAGAGAAAATTAGGAGAGACAAATTTCTCCCTAATGGATTTTTAATATATGTAAACTTACCTCATGCATATGAATTTAGGTAGACTGGAAATCTAACTGGACCGATGTACCTCCAAGATTTTGTTGAGGAGCATCTCTCTATATAGTGAGTACATTTCCTGTAAATTCTTGTTTCATGTATTGCACACCTTGACTAGGTTGCATGCACTGTTGAACATGAGCCCTCTCTTACGTGCAGGGCTTAATTTCTAGGGAAATGACCTAGAATGCAGCTACTACTTTAGACTCCAGAGCAGTAGGGGTATTGCACACAGCCTGCAGAGAAGAGGAGGGGAATGGGGCATGCCTGGAGCAAAGCAGCAAACAACCATTTGCTCCCTAATCTAGCCCTCTTTTTTTTTTGTTTGTTGCTTCAGCCCCTAGCCTCCCCACCCCTCCACAGCTGCACAGTTCTACTTCCTTAATTATGTCCTGGTTATATGTATCTATATGTTTAGTAACAGTGCAGAAATGATTTAGCAGTAGTGTTTGACCTGTAAATCATTTAGAGGCTAAAGCTGAGTTACATGACACTAAGGACTAGTTACTGCCATTCTAAATTTTCAACAAGCAGCAAATGTTTGTTTTTGTTTTGTTTTGTTTTCAACTCTAGTAAAGCTGTTCCTCTTTGTAGGTTTGCAGATGGGAATTATGCAGTAAAGTCACTGAGAAGTAGCAGTTGGTGCTGAAGTCATCATGTCTCCAGCAAGGACTTCCTTTTTTGTTTTTGTTTTTTCTTTTTTTTTGAATGCTTTCAACACTTCGCCAAACACTACTTACTAACAGCAGATCACTGAAGAGTTCCCAGGGCTCTATATCTTATATATTGAAACTGCAACAGTTACAAGTCTTAACCACATCTCTCTTATGGACTGTCTTGCAGGGTTGTTCTTTTTTAGCTAACCCTAAAAATGGGAATATAAATTTCTGGTTCATATTAGTGAAGTGCATGTAAAATTGGACATCAGAAGAATTCAGATTTGTTCAGTCCACCTACAACTGATACAAACTCATCATATGCAAAGTCCAAAGGAACTGAAGCAACAGTAACTTGTAGCCTTGTATTCAGTACTGAAGTGTATGCAAGATCTTGAGCTAGTACTGGGGTTCATTACTTTTAGAACACTCTGGTATAGATTGGGGGTAGGCGGTTAGTGTTGCTTGTTTCAAGATACACGTATTTTTAAGTGATTTGACTGTTTATAGTAGAGTGAATAGGAAAAAGGCCATGATTGACTGTTGAATCCCTACAAAGCCTGATTTCATTGTGATAAATCTTTCCATGTGTGCTCCATGATCAGCATAAGGAATGAGGAGGTTGATTAGTATGGACAGTGGCAGAAAGTAAGTAGAAAAATCTGATTCCTTGTAGCCTAATGGTGTTGAAAATACTCAAGTGAAACCTCCTTATGCTGGTAAATCCTAATCTTGCCAACCCATTCCTAGTCTCAGCAAAATGTTTTCTAGCCCAGGCATTTTGCTTCCTGTTTGCTAGATGGTGCAGTGTGTGCTGTTGGATTTACATAATAAGCTTATTCCATTTTTCTGCACCTGAAGGATGTCTGAAGTGACAGCAGTTCTGCTCTGTGTTTTGTCACCAGTTCATAATACTACACTTTACTGCTGAGGCTCTTAAGGACAAGAATGCAACCCTGGACCTTTCTATTGGAAATTTATGTGAAATTGGACTTGGCCGTTTTTTAAAAATATAACTTTTCCCCTTGATCTGAATTTAGCAAATTCAGGCAAGGCTGTTGAGAATGTATTAGAAGTTAACAAAAAAAAAAATTCCTTTCATTTGTTTTGAATAATGATGGCCTTACTATGTGTCTGTGTAGGTCATCAGCTCGATTTTTTAAACTTTGATGTTTGTGGTTTGATTTTTGTGTTTTACCTCATGGTTTGCACTTTTGGAAATGTGTAAGTTGAGGAAACTTGTGATCAGCATTTCTTTATTAATAAATTTCCCTTTTTGTGCTGCTGAGACGGTGATTTGAAAAGTCATAATCAGTACATACAGAACTTAAAGAACTTGAGTGTTGTGTAAACAGATGAGGGATAGTATTCTTGACAGGCACACCCCACAAATAAGATGTGGGTTTGTCAAGTCCTGCAGTGATTTGTAGAGCTTATAGCAATTTTCATCTTGTGTTTTTTGAAGCAGATTTTGGCCCTGAGGTGCATTAAGGGTTTGTTTGTTGTGTATGATATGGTTCCTTTGGTGGTGTAGTGAAAGGCTTAGCTTTCTCTCCAGACTGGCAGCTTCTTCATGATAGCTAGTTTTACCCATTTAAGCCATTTGAGGTGGCATTTATTATGATAGTTTTCTTTTTTGTTCAGAAAAAGCACTTTTTTAATTCATATGCATTTTGTTTAGAAAACTTGTAGGCAGAAAACATTGTTGCCTTTTCTGTTGCTGCCTCCATTGCCCAGACCTTACAAGCCTTTGTGAGCACTTAAGTATAATGTCTGGGTCAATTAAAAGTTTAAATTTTGATAAGCCAGTGTTAAATTTTTTAATCTGTAGAATAGTTCTGTATGCTGCGACTCTACTGCATGAACCTGTTTTAACATCTTTTGACTTGCTGAGCCAGCTAGTATAGAACCAAAATGAGAACTCTTGTGTTGTGTACAGTATATAACTGTGCAGAAACCAGTATAAGTTGTGCTGCTTGAAATAACTATTTGGTCCTAAAAATTGTTTGCAAAACCTTGCCAATAAACAGTATTTTTTCTTGGGCTTAGGCTTTATCAGATCACATGCAGTAATAACAATCTGTGAATTCTGGAATTAAATGAAAAAAAGCCCCACTGAGTTCTGCTTCCAAACAAATGTCTGTATTGGGGTAACATTTGCAGTATAAAAAATGCAAGGGAGAGTATACGCATGAAGTAATGTACATTACATGTAATACCAAAAAGAGATATTCAGCATTCATATAATATAGGGAATTTTGTAGTACCCTGCAATAGACTACATTAAGGTTGTGTGTAATTCTGGTGATTTGTCCTTTTATGAATGCTGCATAAGAACAATACTAGTTCATTATCTGATTTTCTTTTGTGATGAAACTCTGTTCGCAGTAACTTTGAACTTGAAACCAATTAATGATCATGAATATGAGGAATGGTACAGAGAAAGGGAGACAGATTGAGGTCCCAAGTTAAGTGAAGCTGTGTACTGTTTTTTAACTAAAGCTGTTTGACAACATGATCCCTGATCCTCCTCATGGAGAGCTGCTTGTGGCAAAGAAGCACTACTGCTTTAATACTTTTATTTTGAAACGTTTTGACATGCGTCTCATACAAACCATACTGAACAGTCTTGCAGATGACATGTCATGCAGAATTACTAATTGGTCTGAGCATGCATGCAATGGAATTACATGTCTCATGTTGTCTTACGTACCTGTCTGGTTCTATTATTGCTCCTCCTGTTGGAACTATTCAAAACATGCCTACAGTCTCCAGTTAAGTGCCAGCTTTTGCAAGAGGAATGTTAAGACTTTTTTTTTGTGGTCTTCAAATGGAAGTTAGTACATAATAGGGATATTCCTGTTTAGGTAGGAATATTTTTTTTTCTAACCTGTTGTGCTTGAGTATGCAGAACTTTATATTGGTCTTCTGTGGCACATAAGCCGCATTGAGCCTGCCATGAGTGGGGAAAGCGTGGGGTACAAAAGTAACAAAAATAAAATAATGGAAAACAAGGTAATCATTTGGGCCCCAAAAACATTTTTGTAGACTTTGCTTGCAGATTTACTGCTTTTGCCACGTTCCCTGGATCCCTGATGTTTTGCCGCCAGTGCTATTAACTGGGAGTAATGTATGTGCTAGGTTTCCAGTTCCCCAGTACATTGCTCAGGGGGGTTGCCTCCCTTTTTTTCTGTAGGCCTGTAGATATTGGGACCAATTGTAGAAACAGAACTTTGGAATCAAATATTAGAAAATTGGAGTGAGAAAAATTATTGTCATGACACCATTTCTGGTACAGACAACACTGATTATATATATATATATATATATATATATATATATATATATATATATATATATATATCATTTTGCATAAAATAGGAAGTTAAACTTATTGCATTTTTGTTAGTAAAAACAATTGTGCTATTCTGAAGAAATATTTGGAGTTAGTTTTTTTGTTTGTACTATGCAAGTTATGGATGTGATCCTAGTTCTGAGTCATCTTCTGTCCTCCATTTCCCAGCCATAAAGGGTAAAACCCATTAAGATAGCAATCTTTTTGCCAGGTGTTCGTATACATTTGATTGGTATAGCCTGCCTTGTATGTGGGTCATATTTGTCTAGCTTTTCACTTTAATATTCCATTCCTTCCTACAGATCTTTAATAGAACGACACCAATTCTGTTTTTGTTGTGGTGTTTTTGTTGTTTTTTTTGTTTGGTTTTTTTGCCATATATTAGTTTACTCTGCAGTAAGCACATTTTTTACTCTGCTAGATGGATGGAGATGTCGCACTTGTATAAATGGTATGATGTGTTTTGCATGCATAGCAATGCTCATCAGTCCTTGAAAATAGTACTATAGTGGTCAGATTGGTATGATGTAGTCTTCATTGTCAATTCTTTTTTTAACAATTAAATCCCATACAGAAGATCTCAGAACTGTGGAGGAAACTGCCATGTCATGTGAAAAGCTTCTCCTGCTTCACACTAACATTGTAACAGCAGATTAAAAAAAAAAAAGAAGGATATGGAAAGCTTGATCCCGCTCAAATTATGTAGCCTATTGCTAGTTGAAAACTAGCCTTGGCTTTGTAATTGGAAACCCTAAAATATTTTCTATTGCTTTAATTGATCAGGATCTCCCAGATTGGTGGAGTCTTGCTGTAATCATTTGTGTTCAGTGATCTTGCTCATCAGATAACTTTGGAGTATTTATCTGACTTTCCTAAAAAAATGTGTGGTGAATATTTTTTCTTTTGTCTAGCTTGAGGTTTTTATATTATCCAGGCCTTTTGCCATTTACCAGACAATTAAGTCCACACTTCTGAATACTGATAAAATTCCTGGTGGATGGGAAGGCCTTTGGCAAAGGAACTTGCAGTTATTGGCTAAATTCAGTTGTTTCGAAGAGCAACATAGATTAGTGTAATGGTTTTTGACCTATTTACAGAGCACTCTCCTTCTAGGTTAGTGAGTATCAGAGAGCTGTAGGCCAACTGACTGGAAGAAGGTACTCTCATGTTATGCAATAGAAATTTGACTAGCTACCATAATAAATCTCCTAATTCTTTTGTAACATCTAAACTGTTTGTCCAAGGTGTATAGTAGCCTTGAAACACAATGAGCAATCAGTGTGACTCTTGTGACTTTGACAGTGCTTCTGCTACTAGTGGATGAGTCTACTTAAGGTTTAAACTCTGAGGTATTCTAAATTTTAGCAAGAGCTTGGTGTGGAAAAGTTAAGGCCTGGTGTGTTTCAGATGGGCACATTTATCTGAGCATTATGCATTTTAAAAGAAGCAGAGGCATTTCCTGTTTGAATAAACCTTTGGCGAAATAAATTATTTGAATCAATCCTTTGGTGATTGCATCCAGCAGGATTTCCAAGAGAGAGGCCTCTGTAATAGCTCCATGTTGTGGTTAGAGAAAAGGTTCCTCTTTTTGTTGGCACTGTTTCATGAGCAGTTGTACTGGTACTTTTTAAAGTTTAGTTTCTTGTCTTCCAGAATAAAGATTTATAAAGTGTCACTGCATTGAACTGCTATTGCATCAGCACAATGAGGTGGGGGTTCCATTCTGAGCCAGTTTGATTATGTGTAAATTCATATTTGGTATTTTTTTTTTTTTAATGAGTTCCAATGAGTAGGTGAGGTCAGATTTAAAAAAAAAATCTTAAAAGCACGTTTATTTTAACAAGAATTGTGTATTAATACTTCAGTTTTCAATAAAGATTGACTTGTGTTGCTTATTTTGGTTGATTGTGATCATTAGAAACTGTTTGCTTTGTGTAGCAGAATAAAAATTTGCAAAGCTTGCATGCTTAATTACTAGTGTGATGATGTGACCCGCTGAGTTAAGGTACCAGAAGTGGGGTTACAAATAACAGAGGTAAAGGCTATAAATGTTTGGAGGGGAGCTTTCATTTTTTAAAGGTTTATGTACTATAGGGGCAGTAGAATGGGACTATGTAATTTTTTCACAACTTTGATGTTTTTTCATGTTCTACAACCTAAAAACTACAGGTATCTAAAGTGGGGTATGCGATTTCTGGGGTTAATTACTTTTTTTATTGATAAATATTTCTCATTTTTTAAAGACATAATTAGTCCATACCTGAGAGTGAAATTTTGCAGGATTATGTAGTTGAAATCTTTTTATCTCAGGGGTTCTCAACCCAGTCCTCAAGATACACCTAGCCAGTCAGGTTTTCAGGATACCTGCTGTACACCGCCTTGGGTGAATCTCTTCATAAAGGCAGTTAATAAATTCCAATAAATAAATACCCACAATGAATTTGCATGAGATAAATTTGCATGCCCTACCTCTATTGTATGCAGATTTATCTCATGCCATTCATTGTGGGTATCCTGAAAACCTAAGAGTTCTCAACCCAGTCCTTGGAACACACCTAGCTAGTTAGGTTTTCAGGATACCCACAATGAATACTTGAGAGAGATTTGCATGCACTGCCTCCACTGCATTCAAATCTATCTCGTGAATATTCATTATGGCTATACTGAAAACCTGACTGGCCGGGGTGCCTCCAGGACCAGGTTTGGGAACCACTGAGTTAAACTAAAGACTATCGTTAACTGAACAATGGAATCGTGTTCTTGACAACTTAGTCATATGTTTATTTATATTCGACTTTTAAGCAAAGCAGATCCCAAAATTTAACATACTTAATTTACAACATAAACCAATTACAAATAGAGAATAAAAATTAGAATATAAACAAAAACTATTACCTTCACCCTTTGTTTGGAATCCTAAAAAATCCCTATCAACTAAATTCTACACAAGCTCTACATTGATTTTGCAACAAAAGTTTTATTACTGGACAATAATATCTTAGGTCCTGATAAACGGGCTTCAATGTCTTTTAAAGGCCACAGTAACACATGACTACCTTAATTGAAGAGAGGTGATTCCATTCAATAAGACCAGCTACAGGAAAGTACTTTTCCTTGTAATTTATTCAATGTAATTATTCAGAGTGAGCTAACCAGGTAACAGAAGCTCATACCCAATTAACTCACGCTGACTGGGCCCGAGGGAATATTCAGTGGCACTATCTGGGTATATACTCTCTAACCGCTAAAGTCGAAACTGGCTATTTTGTGGGCAGTCTGGGGATGGAGTCAGCACTTTATTAAATAAGGGCTGATATTCAGCTCTTAACTGGATAAGTTAACAGGACCACATAAATATGACCTATCTTTGTGCAGTTTAATTTATCCAGTTAAGGGCTGAATATCGTCACTTATCTAGTTAGGTGCCTGCTGGCCACATATACCTAAATATTTACTGCTGATTCCCTCACATGGCCTGCCTTTGAATATCCAGGCATAATTTTGGTGGCAGAAGTCAGTGTTTAAAAAAAAAAAAAAAAAAAAATGCTGACCGCAGCTGGCTGAATATTGCCCCCATAGAAAGCTGCCTCTGATCTTAAGGCTCTCCTTGGCTCTTGTATATTAAGAACATTTGTCAAAAGGCTGAATCCCTCTTTAGAGCTCTATGAATGAAAAACAAAACTTTAAAAAATATATATTGATTCTACTGGAAGCTAGTTTAACAGTTTTAAAAGTGGCATAACAGATTGAAAATACAAAGTACCACAAATTAATCATGCTGCCTAGGAAGTAAAAGCTTTGCTAATACTGTTCAACATAGATAACAGATGGTAGTGGATAACTGACAATTACATAAAGGCATAAAGGGCAAGGGACTTGATACACCGTCTTTCTGTGGGTGTTTTTTTTTTTTTTGTAACTACATTCAAAGCACCTGTATAGTATATACAGGTATTTATTTGTACCTGGGGCAGTGGAGGGTTAAGTGACTTGCCCAGTCACAAGGAGCTGCAGTGGGAATTGAACTGACAAGAGACCTTCATCCAGTGCTAGACACTAGGGGTCTAGATAATGTATTTTATTATGATGTATTTATTTATTTATTTATTTACTGACTGACTGACTGCTTTAACCTGCTTTGAGTTGAACTTAGCTGTAGGAAGGTGGTATATGACACCATAACAAAATGGACAAAGACCATCATCTACTGTGAGAACACTTGTTACTGCAAGTCTTGTTTGACGAATAGTGTCTCAAGAAGCCACGAATGTTTGTAATGCCTAATTTTTCTAACACATAAAATCTCAACAGAAGAGGAAGCTTCCAGTACAATAAGCTTTGAATGACGTAAAAGTTCATGGTGCAAAGACATGGTTACTATGGCCTCATATGCAGGACCATGTCTTTTGCAACTCACCCAATGATTCCCTTCCACTGCAACCCCTCTCATGTTACCATTGCTAATAAGAGAAAATGGTGGGATGTGAGAAAGTTTTGTACCCTTTCAATATTTGTGAGCTGTTCGGCCACACTATTTGCATAGTCCTTGGTACAATGCTGCTCATATGAAAAGTTGATAAAAGGCAAACTAGACATATATAACTGTTGTGCCTCATGAGTTAAAGTTGAATGGCATTCATTAAACTTTGAGTGGTGGGTGAAATACTGGTTACTAGGTTCTGTATGTGTTGACCTTTTCTTATACATCTTTCCCTATTTTTTCCTACTCTTTGTCTCTAATATTCCTTCTTTGCTGTCCTTTTTACATGTTTGATTTGATGTATTGTTAATCTGTGCCTGAAAGATACCTTGTTTTACTATGTATTGAAACAAAATGTAGTTGTATTACATTTGATTAAGAAAGCAGTAGCCTGAAGCACTCAAATCTCTTAATGTGACCAAGAACTTTCTCCCTTCTCTAGATCCCTCAGCACAGAAGTGCCTATTGGACCATCAGAGGTGCAACCCAATTAATTACACATGTTATGCCTAAGGGTACAGCACTTAAATCATCATGTCCTTTTTTTTTTTTTTAAAGTAAAATAAGGAAGGATAAGGTTGATATGAAGAAATTGTTTAGAGCAGTTTATGGTCTAACTAAGGTAAATGATCTGTTATCCCCTGTTGAGTTGATTACAGCAGATCAGTTAGCAATTTATTTTAGAAAGAAGGTGGAAGTCTTGCAAAAACAGCTATAAATGAAATAAGCTATAATAAGCTGTCTGTTAAAATTGATCAGATTCCAGTAGATAGGACCGGGTTGAATTTTGATTATATAAGTGAAACAGAAGTCAAATTATTGTTAAGTATCTTCGTTCTCCAAGTATATTGGGATGTTTGTCTAAATTATTTGATTAAAGCCAAGTCTTCTTTATTTATACTTGCCTTGAAGGACTGGCTAAATGATAAATTTCAGAAAGGTCAGTTTCCCAAGATGTGGCAATATACCGTAGGTGTAACACTAATACATAAAAATCCTAAAGGAGATATGTGAGAAGTCGCTAATTATAGACCAGTGACCTCTATTCCAATGTTTGCAACAGTAATGGAAGGGTGGGTGGCTGGACAATTAGAGAAATATCTAGATACTTTTGATGTTTTACAGATCCTTCCCAATCTGGTTGCCGTAAAGAGTTTAGTATGGAAATAGTTTTGGGTTCTATCATTAATTGAGGCAAATTTTATTAAGTAAGGGGCAGGAAACTTTAATAATGCAATTCAACTTTAGCACTTTCGACTTCATTGATCATGATTTTCATAATGAATGAAATTGGAATAACTGGAAGGGTTTTGGACTGGTTTTGTAGCTTTTTGCAATATTGATCTTATAAAGTATAGATGCAAAGAATTTTCTCTACCACATGGGATGCCAGATGTGGGGTCCCTCAGGAATCTCCACAGTTGTACTCTTTGGGAAAGTACCTAAAGCAGTTGGGAACTGATATATATATAGATATAGATATATAATATATATCTATGCAGATGGTATTTATGTTCCCTCTTCGAAGAAATCAGGGAACTACATTGTCAAAGATAAAGGAATGTTTAGATCAGTGGCTCCCAAACCTGGTCCTGGAGGCACCCCAGCCAGTCAGGTTTTCAGGATATCCATAATGAGTATTCATGAGAGTGGTTTGCATGTACTGTCTCCACGACATGCAAATCTGTCATGAATATTCATTGTGGATATCCTGAAAACCTGACTGGCTGTTGTGCCTCCAAGACCAGGTTTAGGAACCACTGGTTTAGATTTAATAGATGACAGGATAACATCACATAAGCTAAAGTTAAATCAAGAAAAATACATTTTCCTTATCGGAAAACCAGAAAATATTTGGTCCTCTCAATCCTTTAGTATTAATACTGTTAATTATAAGATGGTCCTCTGCACGAATTGTGGGTGTTCAAGAGAATAACAATCTGTTTATGACTTTGCAGGTGAATAAAGTAATGAAATCTTCATTTGCACTGCTGAGAAAACTTAGAGGAATAAGAAAATAACTTTGAACCTAATATTTTCAGGGTTATAGTACAATCACTTTTGCTTTCACTGTAATGTGATCTATTTGGGGTGCCCAAGGGTTATTCTTAAGAAATTGCAAATCATATAAAGTGCTTCTGCCAGAATAATATTTTCAGTTGGTAGGTACAACCGTGGTGGTTCTCTTTTGATTAGCTTTCGCTTGCTCATGTGGAGTTAAAAATTTTTATATGATTATATTTAAATTTTTATATGGAATGGCCCAGAATAGGATGAAATAAGCTATAGTTTTCACAACCAAATTCTGTTAAGCTTTCCTAGTTCACCAAAAATTAAATCTAAAAAAACTTTTTTTTTTTTTTTTTTTTTTTTTTGCATCCATATATCAAGGGGTCAGGATTTGGAACTCATTCCCAATTTTCATGTAGTGTGAGATGATGATGTTTTTAGAAAGGCAGTAAAATCTTTTGATTTCATAAATTTTTGTTTAGTGAAGTTTAGTTCATTGTTATAAAGGAGTTTTCAGTGTTATGATCAGGATTAATGTATATATTATTGTATTTCCCTCATATTGTCCAGGTTTCTTATGTGTAATCTGCACCAAACCTGTTTATGAAAGTAGCGGACTATAAAAATTGTAATAATGTAATGCAATTCTTTTCCAGTATGTTTTCTTTTTATATTCAAATATTTGAAAAAATGTTTTAAATATATATCAGTGATAATCATCTTAGAAATAATCAGCATGGAGACCACCACCCACCACTCTGTAGGGGTTAGACTCCTGCCAATATAGCTATAATGCAGAGCTTGACAACCTCCTGCAATTTGTTTACATACTATAGCTTAAAGTACAGTGAACTTTAGACTGAATTTGCTCCTTAGCTTCTTGCCCAGAACATGTACTTGAGGGCAAGATAACTTTCAGCCACTAAGGAGCCAGAGCCCAAAACTGCAACATAGGTGACATAAAATGGATATTCTGGGGCGTTTCCAAGATGGCGACTCGATGTTGAGTGTGAGCGATCGAGCTACTCTGGATTAAGAATTGTTACCTCGTTTATTTCCTAAAATGCCTCATACCAAGAGGAAAGGAGCAGTAAAGAACCCACCGCCATCGGTTCGTACCTTTTCGCCTATCCAGACAACGCTTGACTGCTTCACAACAAATTTCACATGATACCGGTGTCCAGCAGGCCGCTGTGAGTGCTGACGAAGGAGCGTCGGCCCACCAGGCAATAGAAACAACTCTTGCCACCGGAAGTTAATCCTCCACCTTGTCCAGCTCATCAGCGGGAGAGGGGGTCAGATCCGATTGCTTTGGAAGACGAGGGCAACGGTTCTGTTAATGGCGGCTCCCCCCCAACGAGAGCAGAGGAATCATTCTTGGAGCTACAAGCTCCCCAAGTGGTGACGCTGGAATTGATCTGGAAAGCCATACAAGACCTCATAAAAAACGGTAGCAAACTCGGCCCAGGAGACCAGGGCCAGTCTTAGACCGAGGCGGCCGCATAGGGCCCCGCGCAGCGCACCTCAGTCAGCCTTGACCTAATTCCGCCCGCCCGGGGATCGCCGCTGCTCGTCCCAACTGCCCGCCCTCTTCTCTCCCCCACGATCGATCCCTTTCCTTTTTTTTCTTTTAAATTTACCTCCAGTCCGGCAGCGTCAGTAAAAGCGCTTCTCTTCACTGTGTCCCGCCTTCTTCCGACATCATGACATCGGAAGAAGGCGGGACACAGCGAAGAGAAGCGCTTTCACTGACGCTGCCGGACTGGAAGTAAATTTACAAGAAAAAAAAGGAAAGGGATCGATCGTGGGGGAGAGAAGAGGGCAGGCAGTTGGGGCAGGGGAAAGAGGGACATGGATGGGATGGCAGGGCTCAGGGAGAGAGGGGAATTGCTGGATACATGGGTGAATGGAGGGGGGCAGGGGAGAGAGGAACAGATGGGAGGGCAGGGCCCAGGGAGAGGAGAAATTGCTGGAAATGGAGGGGAAGGGAGAGGGGAGAATTACTTGATGTGGATGGAGGAGGGAAGGGCAGAGAGGGCCAAGGATGGACTTGGATGGGATGGCAGGGCCCAGGGAGAGGAGAAATTGCTGGAAATGGAGGGGAGGGGAGAGAGGAGAATTGCTGGATGTGGATGGAGCGGAGGAGGAGGGAAGGGCAGAGATGGCCAAGGATGGACTTGGATGGGATGGCAGGGCCCAGGGAGAGGAGAAATTGCTGGAAATGGAGTGGAGGGGAGAGGAGAAATGCTGGATGTGGATGGAGGGGAAATTGTTGAATTTAAGGGCTGGATCGGAACACTTTGAAGGCAGATGCTGAAACTGGAGAAAGGATAGGGACAGGGGGCTACAGATGGTAGACAGAATACATAAGGACACAGGAGGATGGTGGACATGGTGAGAGAAAAAATATCAAACGGAAAGAAGACACTGCATAAAACAGAAAACACTGGGACCAAAGCGAATAGAAAAACTAAATGATCAGACAAAGGTAGAAAAAAAGTATTTTATTCAGAATTTATTAATTGGAATATGTCAGCTTTAAGAAATGTGCATCTGTGATATTTTGCATGTAAGTTTCAATTTTTCTAGTATTGCTGCATGCTGAGTCTGACTTATTGAGGTAACTTTCCATTCAGTATTTTGCCTTCATATTTGTTGTCATGTGTTTTTCATGTGTGATCAAGGTGTACAGTATCCTGCTAGCGTATAGTATTTGCAGCCCTTTTTTTTTTTTCACAAGGTGTAGTGTATTGGTGTTTTAGAGCCTGGTGTAATTACAGTTCTGCCTTTCCATGCATAAGGTTGTAGCTTGTCCTGTCCTTGGAATTAGTGCTGTTATGGTTTGGTAAGGTGACTGTGTTTTTGCACAAGTTTGTGTATAGTGTTTTGCAGTGGAGAGATTGTGTGTCCGCACCTCTGACCCCCCCCCCCCCCCCCCCCCAGGGTTATGAGAATTGGAACTACTAATTGTGGACTTGAACTGAATAATTTCTTGGGAGGCGGGGTTTCATGATAGCATTGTGCTTATTATTTCAATCAGTTTTTCTGTACAAGTTTAGCTTCATTTGTCTTTGAAATTTCATAAATAAAAAATTTTCTAAAAATTGAATAATCTTATCAATGGGTGAGGTGGGGGAGGGGCTAGTATAGGGGCGGGGCTAGGATAGGGTCCCACCAAATTGGTCTGCATAGGGCCCCGCACTTGCTAAGACCGGCCCTGCAGGAGACCACATCACTTGTGAGTAAAGTTAATGTTTTAACTGAAACTGTGGAAAATTTAAAAACAGATACAACTAGAATTGATTCGATTGAATCGGAAGTAGCAACACTGAAAACGATTAACACGGCTTTGATTAAAGATAAGCTGGCGATTTTGAGGAAGATTGAACAAATCGAAAATTTTAATAAACGTTTGAATTTAAGGATATTGAATTTTCCTGTAATAAACGGCCTGAGCCCGATGGAATTATTTTGAAAATATTTGACTGAAAATTTACAATACTCCCCATCTCATATTCCTCCAGTAAATAAAATTTACTATATTCCTATGTCTAAAAATAAAGTTGGGGTAGTGAAAGAAACCGGAGGCCAGACCGCTTGTGGAGGGAGTGAACATGAAATACAAGATATCTCAATGTTTCTAGAACAATCTTTTTCAGTGGTAACTCAGCATCAAACTTTGATTATATCATTAGTCTTTGAACAAGATCTCAGTGCTATATTAAAATTATACTTTAAAAACTCTAAGAAAATCTTTTGTGGATCCCGGGTTTGGATATACCCGGATGTGACTAAAAATACTCAAGACAGGAGGAAATTATTCCTTGCACTTAGAGAGGAAACTAGGGCAATGGGAGCTTCATTTCTCTTGTCTTATCCATGCAAATGTATTGTAAAATATCTAAATGTTAAATATGTTTTCTTTGAGCCTGATCAACTTAAAAGTTTCTTGGATCAAAAAAGGCTCTCCAGTGGATCCCAGTGAATAGTTTAACAGCTGATTAATATATTAAGAAAGTGAATTTGAGTTAAGCCGATTTCCTATGGAACAACCCCCATTTTTGAGGTCTAAGAAAGAGATTAATAAGGTAAAATTATGTATCATACCTGATAACTTTCTTTCCATTAATCATAGCTGATCAATCCATAGACTGGTGGGTTGTGTCCATCTACCAGCAGGTGGAGATATAGGGAGGCAAAAGGATTGCTCTCTATGTGGTCATGTGCTTCCGGAAACTCCTCAGTATGTCGATATCAAAGCTCCATCTGCAGGTCTCGGCACTTAGAGAATTACACCCACAAAGGGACACTCTGCCCAGCTCACCACCGCCGAAACGGGGGAGGGGAATTAACCCAGCTCATCCCCACACAAGTGGGGGAGGGGAATCCGTCCAGCTCATCCCCGCGGAGCGGGGGAGGGACACCACCCTGCCGATGCGGGGGGATTTGGCTTATCCTGCAACCGCGGGAGGAGCTGACTGACCCTAACACCGCCGAAGCGGGAGGGGTACAAAGCTGCCCTACAGCTGCACGAAGCGGGAGGGAGCGCCGGCAGAATTTAGGTCTCAATCCAGCCCCGTAAAATGGAGGGGAGAGGAATGCAGCAGCTCACTGTAACACAAAATCGTCTCAACTCCTGAAGAATCCAACTGAAAAAACTTGAACACGAAGTCCTCCTGAACAGGAACTGAAGACTAAACTTGAACCTGAAATGCAACCAGAATAAAAACAGTACAGATATCTGGGAGGGGCTATGGATTGATCAGCTATGATTAATGGAAAGAAAATTATCAGGTATGATACATAATTTTACCTTCCATATCATCATGCTGATCAATCCATAGACTGGTGGGATGTACCGAAGCAGTACTCACCCAGGGTGGGACATAGAAATCCCTGACCGCAACACTGAAGCTCCAAACCGGGCCTCCGCCCGAGCAGCCACAGTCAAGCGGTAATGCCTGGAGAAGGTATGAGCCGATGCCCAAGTTGCCGCCTTGCAAATCTCTTCCAAGGAGACGGACCCGGCCTCTGCCATCGAGGCCGCCTGAGCTCTAGTGGAGTGAGCCTTCAGCCGGATAGGCGGCACCTTCCCCGCGGCCACATAAGCCGCTGCAATGGCTTCCTTGACCCATCTTGCCACTGTAGGCTTAGCAGCCTGCAGACCCTTACGAGGACCTGCAAACAGGACAAACAGATGATCCGACTTCCGGAAATCATTGGTCACTTCCAAGTATCTGATGATGACTCGTCTCACATCTAGATATTTGAGAGCAGAGTACTCCTCTGGGTAGTCCTCCCTACGAAAGGATGGGAGACAGAGCTGCTGATTCACATGGAAGCGAGAAACAATCTTGGGCAGGAAGGAAGACACTGTGCGAATAGACACTCCTGCCTCAGTGAACTGCAGAAAGGGCTCTCGACATGATAGCGCCTGGAGCTCGGAAACTCTTCTGGCTGAAGTGATAGCCACCAAAAAGACTGCTTTCAACGTCAGGTCTTTCAGAGATGCCCTCGACAAGGGTTCAAAAGGCGGCTTCTGCAAGGCTCTTAGCACCAGATTGAGATTCCACGCAGGTACCACTGAGTGCAGAGGAGGGCGCAGGTGATTAACTCCCTTGAGAAAGCGCACCACATCTGGCTGCGAAGCCGGGGAAACACCCTTCAGGCGGCCCCTGAAGCAAGCCAGAGCCGCTACCTGGACTTTAAGGGAACTGAGCGACAGGCCTTTCTCCAGACCTTCTTGCAGGAATGCCAACACTGAAGAAATTGGAGCAGTGAAGGGAGAAAGGGAGCCTGCCTCACACCACGATGCAAAGGTACGCCAAACCCTGGCGTAAGCAGTAGAAGTAGAGCGCTTCCTCGCTCTCAGCATAGTGGCGATGACCTTGTCTGAGAAGCCCTTCTTCCTCAGACGCTGCCGCTCAATAGCCAGGCCGTAAGACCAAAGGGGGAGGGATCCTCCATCACCACGGGACCCTGATGCAACAGGCCCTGCTCCGCTGGCAGCCGCAGAGGGCCGTCCACTGAGAGCCTGATCAAGTCCGCATACCAGGGACGTCTGGGCCAGTCCGGACCCACCAGGATTACCCTGCCCGGATGCTTTGCCACCCGGTCTAGCACCCTGCCCAACATGGGCCAGGGCGGGAACACATAGAGAAACTCCTGTGTCGGCCACTGTTGGAGAAGAGCATCTACTCCCAGAGATCGAGGATCCCGTCCTCTGCTGAAAAAGCGCGGCACTTGGCAATTGGCCGATGACGCCATCAGATCTAGGCTCGGCTGGCCCCAGCGCTTCATGATGTCCAAGAACGCCTGAGCCGATAGCTGCCACTCTCCGGGATCCAAGGTATGGCGACTGAGAAAGTCCGCCTTGACATTCATGACTCCAGCAATGTGGGCCGCCGACAGCTGTTCCAGGTTCGCTTCCGCCCACTGGCATAGATTCATGGCCTCCTTGGCTAGAGGGGCGCTCTTGGTACCTCCCTGGCGATTGACATAGGCCACAGCCGTGGCATTGTCCGACAGGACCCGTACTGGCTTCAACGCCAGTACCGGGAGAAACTCCAAAAGCGCCAGCCGAATGGCTGAGTTCCAGGAGGTTGATAGACCACTTTGCCTCTGCAGGAGACCAGAGCCCCTGCGCTGTCCTTCCCAAGCAGTGGGCTCCCCAGTCCATCAAAGAGGCGTCCGTCGTGACGACAACCCACTCCGGGTCAAAAGAGGCATCTCTGCGGACAACTTGTCTGTCCTCAGCCACCAGCTCAGCGCCTTGCGCACCGCTAGGTCCAAGGGAAGGTGCACAGCGTAATCCTCCGACACTGGAGTCCAGCGCTGCAGCAGAGAGAGTTGTAGTGGTCTCATATGAGCCCTGGCCCAGGGCACTACTTCCATCGTGGCCATCATAGAGCCCAACAGCTGCACATAGTCCCAAGCCCGAAGAGGAGAGGCTACTAGGATCTGGTCCACCTGAGCCTGAAGCTTGACAATTCGATTGTCCGGCAGGAACACTCTGCCCACTTGGGTGTCGAAACGAACTCCCAGATATTCCGGGGACTGAGTCGGGCGCAGCTGGCTTTTCTCCCAGTTGATGATCCACCCCAGGGAGCTCAAAAGAGCAATCACCCGGTCTACAGCTCTGCCGCACTCTGCATAAGAGGGGGCTCGGATCAACCAGTCGTCCAGATAAGGATGGACTTGTACTCCTTCCTTTCGTAGGAAGGCCGCGATGACCACCATTACTTTGGAGAAGGTCCGCGGAGCAGTAGCCAACCCGAACGGGAGGGGTCTGAACTGGAAGTGTCGGCCCAGGACTGCAAAACGCAGAAAGCGTTGATGAGGAGGCCAGATGGGAATATGCAAGTAAGCTTCCTTGATGTCCAAGGATGCCAGGAACTCCCCTGCCTTCACTGCCGCTATAACAGAGCAGAGAGTCTCCATTCGGAAGTGCCGAACTTTCAGGGCCCGATTGACCCCTTTGAGGTCGAGGATAGGCCGTACAGAACCTCCTTTCTTTGGTACCACAAAGTAAATGGAGTAATGTCCCTTGCCAAGCTGATCTGGCACCGGAACGACAGCACCCAGGCGGATCAGATTGTCCAAAGTCTGCTGCACTGCCACAGCTTTGACCGGAGACTTGCAGGGAGAGTACACAAACCCGTCTCTTAAGGGTCGGCAGAACTCTAGCTTGTAGCCGTCTCTGATGACTTCCAGCACCCAAGCGTCTGAAGTTACCCTGGTCCACTCGCCCAGAAACGAGGACAGGCATCCTCCAATCTGCACTGGGCCATGGACCAGGGCCCCGTCATTGGGTATGAGACCCTGGGGGAGGACCGGAGGACGCACCTCCGGGACGGCGGTCTCTGCGAAAGGAATGCTGCTTGGGGGAGAAGTTCCTCTTGAAGGAAGAGGGGGCAGAGGAGCCCGACTTGCCCGGGCGATACCGACGGGCTTCCTGAAACCGTCCTTTGGAGGAACCGGGACGAGCACTACTGGCCCGAGCCCTGACCTCTGGTAACCTCTTGCCCTTAGACGTGCCGAGATCGGTCACAATTTTGTCCAGCTCGACCCCAAAGAGCAGCTTGCCTTTAAAAGGCAATTTAGCCAGGCGAGACTTAGAGGCGTGGTCAGCACACCAATGCTTCAGCCAAAGCCAATGCCGCGCAGAGACTGTCTGAGCCATACCTTTAGCTGAGGCTCTCAAGACATCATACAGCAAGTCTGCCAAATAAGCCAAGCCCGATTCCAGGGCCGGCCAATCAGCCCTCAAGGAAGGATCCGAGGGGGAAGCCCGCTGCACAATCGTCAGGCACGCCCTGGCCACATAGGAACCGCAAACTGAGGCCTGCAAACTTAAAGCAGCCGCCTCGAAGGACGACCTCCAATCTTCTGTCTTGGGCGTCCTTTAGGGCCGTGCCACCTTCCACCGGCAACGCCGTTTTCTTAGTCACCGCAGTGATTAAAGAATCCACGGTAGGCCAAAGAAAGGCCTCCCGTTCACCTTCAGGCAGAGGATAGAGGCGGGACATAGCCCTAGCCACTTTGAGGCTCGCTTCTGGGACATCCCATTGAGCCGAAATCAAGGTGCGCATGGCCTCATGCACGTGGAAAGTTCTAGGCGGGCGCTTCGTCCCCAGCATAATTGCGGAGCCAACAGAGGCTGAGGGAGAGACGTCCTCCGGAGAGGAAATCTTCAAAATGCTCATGGCCTGCACTAACAGGTTGGGCAAATCCTCAGCGAAAGATCCGGGTTGCAGAGGGGTCATCCGCTCCATCCGAGCGGGAATCCGTCTCCTCCAAGGAATCCCCAAAGGACCGTTGGGAGATACGCTGCCCTCATCTACATCAGAGGAGACAGAATCCTCTAGGGCCTGGAAATCCACCCGAGGGCGTTTGCTTCCGGAGGCCTCAACCCCTTTATCAGATAGGGGGGCAGGGGCAGCGTTTTGCATAAGAAAAGCCTGATGCAGCAGCAAAATGAACTCAGGGGAGAATCCCCCCGAACTGTGCACTTCTGCAGCTTGGGCCTCGGCCCTAGCCGCACCCTCAACCGGCGCTCGCAAGAGCGGGGGAGAAACGTGCTGCACATCCAAAATGGCGTCCTGCGCGAAACTCCAAGAAGGAGCCGCACGGGAAGAACGGCGCTTAACTTTGGCCGCTTTCTTACCGTCGCCCGAATCAAGGGCGACCATAATATTAACGTCTCCCAGCTCGAGGGCGGCCCAAGAAGAAGCCGTCCGAGCAGAGTGGCCGGCCAACATGGAGTGGGCGAGCAGCGGGGGATGGGCGCTTATGGTGGGAAAAACCGCCGCACCGGAGGAAGAACCGGGACACTGACCGGACTCCAAACTGATGCTCAACAAAGGCGATTCAGGCTTTGAAACCCCCGCATCCTCGCTAGACACACACAAGCGGACCGGGGAGCGAATCTTTGCGCTCTCGCCCTCCGACGCCGTAGGCCACGTGGAGACCGAACGGGGAACCCCCTGCCCGCTATAAAAAGGTAAAATTACCTGCTTCTCGCTCCGAGCTGTAACGAACTGGTGTCCCAGTGAGCAGCTGCAATAAACGCTGATATAAACGTTGAAATAAACGCCCTTAAAGGACGTCCAAAAAAATTTTTTTTTTTTTTTAAACTGTCTAGCGGGAGGGGGGAGAAAAGGAGGGACCTGGCACCACCAGGTTTGCACTTGCTCAAGAAGAGCCCTCAACCCCAGGTACTCAACAATACCTAAAAATTAGGCTTGGAGACCTAGCCAGAGCTGCTGCTGTGTGTGACCACCACCTGCTGAGATAGAGAACATACTGAGGAGTTTCCGGCAGCACATGACCACATATAGGGAGGCAAAAGGATTGCTCTCTATATCCACATGCTGGTAGATGGACACAACCCACCAGTCTATGGATTGATCAGCATGATGATATGGAATATTCATGTTTGCATGTGGAAAACTTTCTGTTTAAAACAAATTTTCTAACTCTGTGTTACTTTTACAAGATGTAAGGCTTGTTAAAATCAATAAATAAATAAAATAAATAATAAAATGGATATTCTTGGAATGACCCAAGTCGGGATTCTTGGAACAGAGTGAAGTGGTTACCTTTGTCTCTAGAGATATGGCCTCTGCCCAAGAGGTATAAAAGAAGCATCTCTGGGATCACTAAGCTATCTGATTACCCTGTCAGATCCGAGCTGAGACTAGTTCCAGTGCTCCTATCTGCTGCTGAACTTTTCTACCTGACTCTGCACTGCAGCACCTCTTTAGAGTTCCATAGCCAGCTTGACTCCTCCATACCTGCAGCTTCCTTAAGGGGAGAGGGAAAGACTCCTCTTCACTGACAGGTTGTGTGCAGCTCTGTTTATTGCTAGTGGATAATCAATGAGGCACAATTTAAGGCCTGTAGGGAGATTCATGTGTTCATGCAATAACAGAGGTTTATTGTATTTGTCTGAACATCCTAGCTTGTTAAGTACTTAAGTCTAACAACCGCAAGTACAAGATGGGGTTCACACTTTCCACAAGAAAACAACACCAACAAAAAGAAGTGGAAAAAGAAACCAACTTCAAGAGATCAGTCCAAACACCAGGATAAGATGCTCCAAATACAGCTTTATTTGGACCCTACTCGGTCCGTGTTTCGGCTTTAAAAAGCCTTCATCAGGGGTCTACAAAATAACATATATATAGTAAATAAATTTAAAATCAAAACAGACAACATTTAAAACTATATATATTAAAAATGTATATATACATAAAAAACACAATAAATTTAATATTTATATTGATAAAATCAATTGAAAAATTTGTTAAAAATATAGCAAATATGGCAATAATTAAATTTAAATATCATCATAGATTAAGCACACTAACTATATAGATAATAGGGGGAAAGAATAGATAAAAGCAAATATAGATCCATATGAAATGCAAGTGTATTTCTGTTTTTTTTAAATGGGACGGTTTACTTCTTATGATAGCTTACTACAAACTAGGAATGTTATGTAGGAACAAAGGAATACCTTATTACATCATTTTCCTTTGCGATTTTGATGTTATTGTTCTGGACATTTATATTTTTATATACATATTTTTTATAAACATATTTTTTACAAACAAATATTAAAGTTGACAAATATATTATTTTAGTGATTGTTAGATGTACCAATTTTGAGGCATGTTATGTTAGAGGTTCTTCTCTTTTTGTCTCTATATTTGCTTTTATCTATTCTTTTCCCCTGTTATCTATATAGTTAGTGTGCTTAATCTATGATGATATTTAAATTTAATTACCATATTTGTTGTAATATTTTAAACAAATTTATCAATTCATTTAATCAATATAAATATTAAATTTTTTTATGTATATATATATATTTTTTTTAATATATATTTTTTTTTAAATGTCTGTTTTGATTTTAAATTTATTTACTATATATATGTTATTTTGTAGACCCCTGATGAAGGCTTTTTAAAGCCGAAACACGGACCATGTAGGGTCCAAATAAAGCTGTATTTCGAGCATCTTATCCTGGTGTTTGGAATGATCTCTTGAAGTTGGTTTTTTTTTTCCAAGTACTTAAGTCTCACATTCTGACTACACTGTTTTTACCTTTGGCTGCTACTTGATTTTTTTATAAATTAACCTTTACTTTTATAATTATTGGCCTGTTTCATTGCTTGTCAGTAATGTTCAAGAGCTAAAACTTAGATCCACTCGCGGGGGAACCATAAATTAACAAATAATAATTCTTTGTCATCAGCAGTAAATGAATCCATTAACTGATGGGTTGTATCCACCTACCAGCAGTGGAGATAGAGAACACTGAAAAAACATAGTGCCTCTTGGACGGCTAACCCCAACTGCCTTCAGTATTTCTCTCTTCCAGCAGGTGTGGACGTAGCTTGATCAGTTCCTGGATTTCAGACAGCCTGGGGTGGCTCCTGTGCTTTGCCAGTTGAGCAGGGGTGTTGTGGCTGGTGGTGCCCACTTTAAAGGCATATAGGTTCACCCTTTCCCTGCCTTACTCATTCCCCCCGCCTCCCGGAGTTCCTCTGTTGCTGCTTGCCTCCAACTTTCCTCACAGCGTTAAAAAAAAAAAAAAAAAAAAGCGCGCTTTTACTGTGTGGCTGTTCTGAGGCTTTTTCCAGTGATTCTGGTTCTGTGCAGCTTGACCGGAGCTCGTTGACTCGGTCCTCTGAGGTAAGAGTGGTGCCCAGCTCCTCCAGGGAGGTCCCGCGGACGCTGTTCCGATCGGGGTACATTTTGGCGCGAAGCCGCCATTTTATTGCTATATTCCCATCATGTCGGACGATGGCTGCTGAAGGAGTTAAGCGCTGCTCCCGTTGTGGTAAACGCAGATCAGCAATGGGGCTGTGTAAAACGTGCTCCTTAGACGCTCACGCTAGTATGAGCATGGCGAGCGATGTTTCTTCCCGCTCGATGGAGCTGGCAGCGGGTGCCATTTTGGAAGCACCGCATGTCTCGACCCTCGCGGTTGCGGAGGAGTCTGAGTGCAGGGGGACGCCTCGTTTAGAGGCTGCCAGAGGAGCTCCTACATCCGTTTCTCCTAATTCGGAGGTGGAGGGTCAGGGTGAGCTTTTCTCCCCTGAGTTTGTGATTTTAATGCATAAGGCTTTCATGCTGAAAAGAGCTCTGCCGCAGGTGTCTGACACTGCGTTGCATCCTGGCTTCCCTTCAGGTGTTGATGCCCCAGGGATGGCTTCAGAGGTTATTTCCTCCCCCGAGCGCTGGAAACACGCTAAACATAGACGGGTAAATTCCCCGTCTGAAAGTGGCCCATATCCTACCCCCCCCCCCCCCCCAAATGGTCGGGCTGTGGAGAGTCTGAGGGATCTGGCAGGCCCTCAAGGACAGATGATCCAGAGGAGGGTGCCTGTTTGCCACTGGATTTGGATGATCCCAGTGCGGTCCGGATTTTCCACCGCTACAAGCTGCCAGCTCTCATGACTGACCAATTACTCTCAATTGATGATCCTGCTGAAAGCAAGGCCTCCTCTGTTAATCTTAGGATGGCGAGTACTAAGAAGCCTACTCGAGCCTTTCCGGTGCATGACTCCATCCAAGAGATTGTTTCTGCTCAATGGTCTGACCCCGATGGGCCTTTGAAAGTGGCCAGGGCTATGGGTCAGCTTTACCCTCTGCGTGAGGAGCACTTGGCCCCTTTGGGGATGCCTAAAGTGGATGCATTGGTCACGGCGGTGACAAAAAAGACCACTCTCCCAGTAGAGGGAGGGGTCGCTTTGAAAGACATGCAGGACCGGCGGCTGGAGTCCGCGCTGAAGCGGTCCTTTGAAATTGCGGGCCTTGCCTTGAGGGCGTCTATTTGCAGTTCCTATGCAGCCTGGGCATGTCTTTCCTGGCTACAGCAGGCGGTGGAACAGCCCGCCGATGGTGCGGGCCCCCTTTCTGAGGTTGCCCCGCGGATGGAGTCGGCCCTGTCATTTTTGAATGACGCCCTTTATGATCTGGTCAGAGCTTTGGCTAAACAGATGTCTGTTGCGGTGTCCGCCCGCCGCCTTCTTTGGCTGCGGCATTGGGCAGCTGACATGGCTTCTAAGCAAAGGCTGGTGAGGCTAGCCTTTCAGGGCCTCCTGTTATTTGGAGAGGAATTGGAGAAGATTGTGAAATACCTGGGGGAATCTAAACCCCAGCAGTTACCTGAGGATAGGCCGAGGCCTTCTTCCAAAGATTCTGTGTTTCCCTCCTCTTCCAGACCTCGCTTCCGTGAAGCTCGCAGGTATCGCCCAGGGCGCTCTGCTGGCTTTTCTCAATGTGCCCGTTTTCAGCAGAGGAACTCCTTTCGCTCGGACAAACGTTCCGCAGGGGTCGGTTCAAGGCCAGGAGTTCAGGGACGTCCTCCACAATGATGGGACGCCAGTCCACACCTCCTTGCCTGCAATAGGAGGATGTCTTTCTTTCCCTCTTTCTAGAGGAGTGGACCAAGATTACCTCAGATCAGTGGGTCCTGGACCTGATCAGAGAAGGTTACCGATTGGAATTCGGTGCCCCGGTGACAGACGTGTTTGTGGAGTCCCAATGCGGCACTGCCATAAAACGGGCGGCAGTAGAGGAGACCTTACAAGTCTTGCTGCACCTCGGAGCGGTGCTCTCGGTGCCTCCCGCCGAACGAGGCTGCGGCCGTTATTCCATTAATTTTGTCGTGCCTCGAAAAGGCGGGTCTTTCAGACCGATCCTCGACTTACGAAGCGTCAACGAGCCTCTCAGAGTACGACATTTTCGCATGAAAACCCAGCTGCATCAAGGATGGGTCTCCTTCAGTCTCTCCTCCCTTAGTGTGAGACCGGTTATTAATGTGAATATTTCAAAATTTCTCTAAGGACAAGTAGGATAACAAGTTATTCAAAGGAGCTTGTGTGGAGAAGTCTCGTCAGCTTAGAAAATTTTCTAGGAACTTAAGAGGCACTACCACACACGTGTGTGCATTTTTCCCACTTGTCACCATCATGCAGGACCTCCTTAGTCTTTGCTTTTCCATGTCCAAATGATGTCTCACTTTCACTTGAGTTGAGTTAAGAATTTAACTTTTATTCCTTGTCACAAACAGCAGATGAATCCAGGAACTGGTGGGTTGTGTCCATCTACCAGCAGGTGGAGGTAGAGATAACAGAACTCTTGGGAGTAAAGCAGACGGCCAGCCCTTCTATCAGTTAACCCTAGAACGCATATTGGGGGCCTTTTAGGCCCCCATGCTTACATTTTTGCTATTATCTGCAAAATTACTTTAGTTAGAATTTTGAAACTCAAGGTATTACTCAAGTATGTCATTGTTGATAATATCCAGTTATTCATATAATTTTTTTTCATAGGCATTATGGTGTAACAATGCTTGTTTGGTGAAAACTACATCTGTACGAATTGGGGGCCTTTTAGGCCCCCGCTGTTTTTATCATGTTCTCAGAAGTGTTTGTGTCTCAAGTTACTTTATTTGTACTCAGTAATGCTGGTGGAGGGGCCAGGGTGTGGATAATAACATGTGAGGATGTCATGTGATTTTTGGAGGGAGTGATAAGGCCATGACATCACCTCAGGTCCTCTGAACACTGAGGACAGTATACACTGTGAGCTAATTGCTGAAGGACCTGTGATAAGATAAGCTGTTGAGAGGAAATCTGTTTCATTTTCTAACATCTAGTCAGCAATGGCACAGTCTTCCTCCAAGTGTCTGACTGACCAAGAGATTGAAGCGATTATGTTTCAAAGCAATGATGAAAGTGAACTATCTTTGTCTGATGAAGAATATCTGCCACCAGCTAATCAAACATCCTCATCCAGTGATTCTTCTGATGATGAAGAAGTGAATCTAGTGGATCCTCAAGAAGTGATAAGTAGAACATCCAAAACGAATGTTTTTTGGGACAGTAATCCTACATTAGTCGGACGTACTCCAATACACAATATTGTGAGACAGGCTCAAGGAGCTGTGGGAAGTCCCAGTTACTTTACCCCTAAAGATGTATTCTGTACTTATTTTTCTGACAATATTGCAGAAGAGGTCCTATTATGTTCAAACCTAGAAGGAAGACGTATCGCTTCAGCAAAAAATAAGTCCTGGAAAAATATCTCAAAAGAGGAACTTTATGCATATATTGGACTTTTCCTGCTGGCAGGGAGTCAAAAATCGTATGATGTCCCAATACGAGAATTATTTCTGGACCCACTTTCTGATCCACACTATAAGGCGACAATGTCAGTGAGCAGATATGAGGAAATTAGAAGGATCATTCGCTTTGATGATAAGCGAACTCGTGCAGCGAGGTTTGAAACAGACAAATTAGCCCCTATCAGTTATATCTGGAACATATTTATCAAAAATTGCACAAAACTTTACAATCCTAGTACTAATGTTACTGTAGATGAGCAACTTGTACCGTTTAGAGGACGCTGCAAATTCATACAATACATGCCCAGCAAGCCAGCCAAGTACGGTATAAAAATCTTCTGGATGTGTGATTCTGCAAATTATTATGGCATAAATGGCGTAATCTACTGTGGCAAAGAGGTTGGTGCACCAGTACAGAAGGATCTGGGGTCTGAAATAGTCAAAACTCTTGCTGTTCCAATATTCAATTCAGGTAGAAACATCACCATGGACAATTATTTCACCAATGTTGAACTAGGCAATTTTCTGCTTGCAAAAGCTATTACACTTGTTGGTACTATAAAGCAAAACAGATGAGAAATTCCAGCAGCACTCAAACACAATCGTCAGCGAGCACTTTATGAGAGTGTCTTTGGATTCAATAACAAAGCGACTTTGGTATCTTACAAGGCAAAGAAGGAGAAATCTGTAATTTTACTCAGTACCATGCATCACGATTGCAGTGTTGACAGCAATAACCAAAAATTGAAACCAGAAATCATCCTGCATTACAATGCAACAAAAGGAGGTGTAGATAAAATGGATGAGATGGTGGGAGAATATTTGTGTAAGAGGCAAACAAAACGATGGCCTGTAGTACTATTTTCAAATATGCTTGATGTAGCAGCCCTAAATTCATTCATTATTTATACAGAAACTCATCCTGAATTTCATGCACAGAGGAAGGACAGGAGATGCTTATTCTTGAAGGACCTTTGTCATGAACTTGTAATACCTCACATGATAGAGCGAAGCGACTTGAAATGCTTGCCAAAGAAAACTAAAGAAGCAATGAAACGGTGTGGCGTACAGTTTCAGATTACTCCAGAGCCAGGAGAAAGAAAACGAAAGCGTTGTTTCATGTGTCCAAGAAACATAGAGAGGAAAACTGAGCGATATTGTTCCACTTGTAAGGAAACTGTTTGCAAAGAACACTCTTCTGAAAAAATAACATGTCAGAATTGTTTGGAAGACTAATATAATAGAAAAGAAAGTTAGAATAAAAATGTAGCTGCAGCTAGTTTGCTATAGATTTCTATGCATTTTTGTGTGTTTTCATGTCTTTGCGTGAAATTTGGGAAAAAAAAAGATTTTTTGGTGTTTTCTGTGAAAAATTATAATTAAAATGTTGTCCACTATTCATATTTTATTGAGCAATTTTGAAATAAACTTGTGAAAGTTATTTAAGTGTGTTTTTCTACATTATGTGCATGGGGGCCTAAAAGGCCCCCATGACGTTAATATGTATATTTTTAACGTCATGCGTTCTAGGGTTAATATATCTCTATCTCCAGCAGATGGATAGACGGCTTCTCTCCAGCTCCTGGATTCAAGGCCACTGAGAGTGCTCCTGGGCCGCTGGCCAGTTGAGCTGGGAGGGGGTGTCTGGTGTCAGCTTTAGGGGCATATCTTACTGCAAGGTCCCTGCCTCACCCTGTGCTCTCTGCTGGCAGGCATCAATTCTCTCTGGTTTTGCTCTCTTCTTCCCTCCTCACTCAAAAAAAAAAAACGAGCCATAGAATTTATTTAAAAAAAAAAAACAAAAAAAACAGAGTTTTGTTGAGAGCTGAGGAGAATTGTTTCTGTCTGCCTGACTTCTGCTGCTGTCTGAGCCAGAGCGGTTTCCCTTGGCTCCGGCTGCCCGATTCTTCGCTGCAGGGGGGATCAGCTGGTAAGTGCCGGCTTCGGGTTTCTTTCCTTGTAACGGGGTGGCATGGCGGCGGAAACGGTGAAACGCTGTTCCCGCTGTGGGAAACAGTGTTCGGCGGTGGGAATTTGTAGCGCTGAGGTAACTGGGGCAGAGGGCTCTTCCTCCTTTGGGGAGAAGTCATTTTCCCACGCTGAGGCGCGTGGTTTGTGCGCCCATTCTGACTAGTGCTACTGAAGCGGTTCCAGTAGCGCTTCCTGCTCTCCCGCCTTCTTCAATTGGGGCATTTGGGGGGGGGGGGTGAGAAATGTGGGCAGGTCCTGGGCCTGCGGCTCCCGTTGCCCTGGGGGAATTTTTTTCTCCGGAATTTGTATTATTAATGCATCAGGCATTTGTGATGAAGCACGCCCTTCCTCTTTCTTCCTCAGGGATTTCGCCGGAACCCTTGTCTCTTCTGGGGACTCAGAACGATGTCCTGGGACTTTGGTGGATGATGGGGCTGCGCTTCAGAGGAGAAGGATCTCTCAGTTCTCAGGAGGGGTCCTTGCCCTTAGGATCAGCGGCGCCATCGGTTGTGGCCCCCTCTGAGGGGTCCTGGTAGACAGGCGGTGGGGGAGGACATTGAGGAGATTGACCTTCCTCAGGATCAGGCAGATGATTCCTCTTCAGTACACCTTTTCCAAAAAGATGAATTGTCATTCTTAATTTCGCAAACTTTAGAAGCTTTAAATATTGAGGACCCAGATGTTGCGGCTGCACAGCCGAAATTGGGTGGCGGAGCAGGTGGGGGAAGAGGGGTTGGTGGTTGGGAGGCGAGGATAGTGGAGGGCAGACTTATACGGTCTGTGCCAGAGCCAGTGATGGGAGGCGGGACTGGTGGTTGGGAGGCGGGAAATACTGTTGGGCAGACTTGTACGGTCTGTGCCCTGAAAAAGGCAGGTACAAATCAAGGTAAGGTATACACATATGAGTTTATCTTGTTGGGCAGACTGGATGGACCATGCAGGTCTTTTTCTGCCGTCATCTACTATGTTACTATGTAATCCTAAGATGGCCAGCACTAGGCGTCCAGCTAGGGCTTTTCCAGTGCATGAAGCCATTAATGAGTGATTTCGGCTCAGTGAGCGGATCCGGATAGCGCTCTGAGAGTTTACAAGGCCATGTCTCGGCTTTATCCGGTCACGTCAGAGCGATTGGAGCAGTTTGCCCTGCCGAAGGTGGATGCCCTGGTGACGGTGGTCACTAAAAAGACTACTCTACCAGTTGAGGGTGGAGTAGCGCTCAAGGACTAGCAAGATAGACGTCTGGAAACATCTTTGAAGCGTTCCTTTGAGATGGCTTCATTGACTCTGCAGGCTTCCATTTGTAGTTCCTTTTTCTTTTTTAATTTAAATCATTTATAATTCATTTTACAAGGGTTACTTGCAAACAGTAATACAGAGATGACTGCACATTAGTACAAGATAAGAAGAAAACAATCCCAACTAGATATATGGATTATATACAGACTTTCTCTTTCTTAGACCACAAAGTGAAGAAAAATAGGAAGAGTGAGATAAGACAAGGAGATCAATTAAACAGTAAACAGAAAAAAGAAAACATGGTATTAACCTGATGATCCTCAGATATTACTCATCTAATTCATTATTCCACATTGATCATCTGGTTGGCTTCTTCAAGACCAAATATGGTGTACAGTCAATTCATTTCATTGAGAACATACTTATTGTCCAGATTTTAGTTAGAAATAATACATCTGATTACATTCTCTCTCTTTTAAAAACCAGAAATGATTTAACAATACATATACTTAAGTCTCTAATTCAAATCCCACTGATTAAAGCAATCCCAGTTTTCACAGGCTTCACTCCTTTCAAAGTAATAATTAAGGAAATATTTCTGAGGAAAACTTTAGGAGTCATATCTGGAACTCTGGGACAAACAATAATCTCGGCATTAATCATCCACATTAACATCCACCTTATCATTCAAAGTTTCTGGTCCATTATTTTCAGGATCATAACCACTTCTAGCTTGTGTAGAACTTCATTTATTATATCAATTTTTCACTCTCAAAGGGTTCAGTCAAATTGTCCAAGTAACTCTCCAATAAGACTATATCTGAAACAGTTATTTACTACCGCCGTCAGGTCCCGAAGCGCCTTCCAGATGGCATTCAATGTAACCTCCATGGAAGCCAAAACTCCAAGGTGATTTCTCTTAACGTGTTTAGGAATGGTTCCACCGATTTGGTTTCTGCTGTAAACGCCCTCTGTTTCAGCATATGCCTCTAACTCACTCCTCCACTCCTTTGGACATGGTGGTTGAGTAATTCTGCAGCAGTTGGAGTTGTTTTTCCAGGTCCAAGAGCGTCGACACTCCTTCGCCGGCGCTAATCAAAGGACTCGCCAACCCTTTCATCTGTGGGTAGTTCGATGCGCAGCGGTCCCGCACTTGCTGCTCAGGGGACAAAACGCTGGCCATCAGCGGCTGACCGCTGGTTGTTCCCTACCTCTCAGTTAAGGAAGTGCAATTGCAGAGAGGGAATTTACATAAAGAAGACAAAACTTCAGAGGGCAGCTGGGCCGCTGGGCATATGAACTTCAGGTCACCATCTTACCACTCTCCCAGTTTGGGACACTCTTTGTCTGGTTTCTCCTCAGACGCCTGTCTGATATGGGTAACCCTTCAGCATAGCCCTCTGAGTCATTTAAGCACAGAAGCCCCTCCACAACTACAAGGTGGTGTCCCTTCGGAGGGGCCATTTGTAGTTCCTATGCGGCTAAAGCTTGTCTCAGTTGGCTCCACTCCGGTCAGGAGTCTCTTCAAGAACAAGAGAGTGCCGGGGCTCTGGATTTTCTTCAAATGGTGATTGGGCTGACTTATTTGGTGGACGCCCTTTATGACTTGGTTTGCTCTTCGGCCAAGCTGATAGCTTTGGCTCTCTCCTCTCGGAGGATGTTATGGCTCAATCATTGGTCGGCTGACGTGGCTTCCAAACAGCGACTTATTCAGCTGCCTTTTCAGGGTAAACTGTTGTTTGGAGAAGACTTGAAGAAAATTGTTAAGGATTTGGGGGAGTCCAAATCCCAGCGTCTCTCTGAAGATAAGCCCAGGCTGGCTTCCAGACAGGGAGCAGCAAAATCCCATTTTCGGGATGTGTGCCGTTATCGCCCAGCTAGAACTTCTGGCTCCTTTCAGCATCCCCGCTTCCAGCAAAGATCTTCCTTTTGAAATGAGAAGCGAGCTGTGGGAGTCCCCGGTTGACAGGGAGCTGCTCCTCGCACCTCACAATGATGGGGCGCTGGCCCAGTCTGGGGTGCTGCAGATAGGGGGGCGCCTTTCTCTGTTTCTCCCAGAGTGGGTCAAGATAACTTCAGACCAATGGGTACTAGATGTGGTGTGGGATGGATACAAACTGGAATTCAGTGCACCCATCACAGAATTTTTTCTGGAGTCTCGCTGCGGAACACAGTCAAAGCGGGTAGCAGTTCTAACCACATTGTGAGAACGTCTAAGGCAGGGAGCCATAGTGCTCATCTCTCCTCCCGAGTTGCGAAAAGGCCGCTATTCCATTTACTTTATGGTACCAAAGAAAGGCGGACCCTTTCGCCCGGTTCTCAATTTACGGGTCGTGAACAAGTTTCTGCGAGTTCATCATTTTCGAATGGAGACATTGCGAGCCGTTATTGTGGCGGTTCAGCCGGGGGAATTCTTGGTGGCGCTGGACCTCAAAGAAGCTTACCTGCACATTCCCATTTGGCAACTGCATCAGAGGTTCCTCAGGTTTGCGATTTTAGGTTGTCACTTCCAGTTTTGAGCTCTTCTTCCCTTTGGCCTGGCCACGGCATCACGCACCTTTTCGAATGTTGTGGTGGTGGCGGCCTTCTTGCGGAAGGAGGGAATTCGAGTTCATCCTTATCTCGATGACTGGTTGATTCGGACCTCCTCTCCGCAGGAAAGTCGGGCTGCCACCTCCAGGGTGATCTCTCTTCTTCAGTCGTTGGGATGGGTTATCAACCTGGACAAGAGTCAACTATGTCCGACTCAGAGCTTGGAATATCTGGGAGTACATTTCGACACCAAGGTAGGGAAGGTCTTCCTTACCAATGGCCGGAGAGTAAAACTAGTGGCTCAGGTGCGCGCCTTGCTGCGAATGCCTCGCCCTCGGGTTTCGGACTATGTCCAAGTCCTGGGGTCTGTGGCGGCTAAATGGTGCTGTGGGCAAGAGCTCACATGCGTACCCTGCAGTTGTTTCTTCTGAGCAGATGGTCTCCAACGTCTCTGGACTATCAACGCCATCTGTCCTGGACAGATGCGGCCAGGGGAAGCATGTATTGGTGGATTTGCCCGACCACGTTGCGGAAGGGCATACCCTTAGCCTCCCTGAATTGGGTGGTGCTTGTGACGGATGCCAGTGTGGCCGGTTGGGGAGCTCATTGTCTACACAGAGTGACTTAGTGGACTTGGACCCCTCTCGAGGCGGCGTGGTCCATAAATCGTTTGGATTTGAGAGCGGTGGTGGATGCCTTGGCCGAGTTTCAGGATCTCCTGCAAGGGAGACCTGTTCGGGTGTTGTCGGACAATTCGACGACAGTAGCTTACATCAGTCGGCAAGGGGGAACTCGCAGCATGTCCTTAGCGGTGGAGGCATCTCGTCTCATGGAGTGGGCGGAGACTCATGTTCTTTGCCTATCAGCGGCTCACATTGCGGGCCAGCCCAATGTCCAAGCGGATTTTCTCAGTCCGACTCTGTTGAATGCGGCGGAATGGACGCTTTCGGCAGCAGCGTTCAGACTGATTTCTCGTCGTTGGGGAACGCCGGTGATGGATCTCATGGCCACAGTTCAGAATGCCAAGGTGCCCATATTCTTTTCCCAGAAAAGGCAGCCCGAGTCTGCAGGGATTGATGTCCTACTACAGCCGTAGCCACAATGGGGACTGCTCTGTGTGTTTCCTCCTTGGCCTCTGATAGGAAGAGTTCTTCATCGCATCAGTCGTCATCGCGGGCTCGTGGTCCTGGTGGCTCCAGATTGGAAGACCGTGGTACGCAGACCTTGTTCGCTTACTGCACAACATTCCACTACGCCTTCTGGTGGCTCTGGATCTTCTGTGCCAGGGCCCTGTTCGGATGGAAAATCCTTCCTGCTTTGGTCTTAATGGCCTGGTTATTAAAAGGAACCGATTGAGGAATAGAGTTTTTTCGGAACCTGTGATTACAACGCTTCTGCAAGCACGGAAGCGGTTCACTTTGTACGCTTATGCTCGGATGTGGAAACTCTTTTCTTCGTGGTGTGAGCAGAAGACCAGTTCTCCTTTTCTGGCGTTGGTTACAGTGATATTGGATTTCTTCCAGGAAGGCCTTTCTAAGGGTCTCGTGTATAACTCTCTGCGAGTACAAATAGCAGCTCTAGCTTGCTTTCAAGGTCAAGTAGCCAGATTCTCCTTAGCGGCTCACCCGGATGTGGCTTGTTTTTTACGAGTATTTCCGCCTCTTCGGCGGCCTTGTCCTTCTTGGCGGCTAAACCTGGTGCTCAGGGCATTGCAGGCGTCTCTCAGCCTTTGCAAAAGGCAATGGATAAGGACCTTACACATAAGGCTGTCTTTGGTGGCGATCTCCTCAGCTCGGCGCATTTCCGAACTGTAGGCCTTGTCTTGTAGAGACCCCTTTTTGCAGTTTTCAGATTCTGGAGTCTCAATTCGGACGGTTCCTTCCTTTCTTCCAAAGGTAGTTTGAGTTCCATCTCAGTCAGACTCTGTTTCTCCCTTCGTTTAGGAAGAAGGATTTTCCGGGGGAGTTTGCATACCTTCGGCTGTTGGATGTCCGAAGGGTGCTTTTGTGTTACCTTCAGGTCACCAATGAATTTTGAAGATCGGACCACCTCTTTGTCCTTTCGGGGCCACGAAAAGATGAGGCGGCCTCGATAGTGCCTTGGATTAAGGAGGCCATTGCGTCAGCGTTATCTGTCACAAGGTCGAGAGCCACCTTAGGCTCTATGAGCTCATTCTACTAGAGTGCAGGCGGCATCCTGGGCAGAGACCCTTTCTCTTCATGTAGATGAAATTTGTCGAGCAGCTACTTGGGCATCTCGGCATACTTTTGTTAAACACTACCGGTTGGATGTTGCCTCCACGGAAGA
Source organism: Microcaecilia unicolor (assembly GCF_901765095.1). NCBI lineage: Eukaryota > Metazoa > Chordata > Amphibia > Gymnophiona > Siphonopidae > Microcaecilia > Microcaecilia unicolor. Next base: position 127,389,635 of record NC_044040.1, read on the forward strand.
TGCGTGGTTTGGGGCTCAGGTCTTGGTGCGGGGGATGTCGGCTTCCTGCCCTTCTTAGGGTAGGCTTTGGTACATCCCACCAGTTCCTGGATTCATCTGCTGTTTGTGACAAGGAAGGTAAAATTAGGTCTTACCTGATAATTTTCTTTCCTTCAGCAACAGCAGATGAATCCAGGATCCCTCCCGTTAGCCGACTATTTTTTGCTGCTGCTCTATTCTTTTTTTCTCTTATGCAGACTCAGATATCAAAAATACAGATATAAAAAGAAGAAACTGTGCTACGGCAGACATTGTTGCAGCTTTGTTTCATAGTTGCAGTTTTTCTAGTTGGTTCTCTTTTGTTATAGTGAAGATATGTGTTACGTTAAAGTTATTGAGTTGATTGGCCTAATTCTACTGCTTTTGAAAGATATATACTAACTGATAGAGGGGCTGGCCATCTGCTTTATTCCCAAGAGTTCTTTTATCTCTGTCTCCACCTGCTGGTAGATGGACACAACCCACCAGTTCCTGTATTCATCTGCTGTTGCTAAAGGAAAGAAAATGGTCAGGTAAGACCTAATTTTACCTTCCTTAGCTCAGGCAGCAGATGAATCATTGAACTGGTGATTCATCGTTGAACTGGTTGTATCCATCTACCAGCAGGTGGAGATAGAGATAACTAAGAGAAATATAGAGGGGCATAATCGAAAGGGACGCCCAAGTTTTGCTGAGGATGTCCTCGCAAAATGTCCAAGTGGAGGGGCGGGGAAACCCGAATTATCAAAACAAGATGGACGTCCAACTTTCGTGTCGATAATATGGTCGGGGACGCCCAAATCTTGAAATTTAGGTCGTCCTTAGAGTTGGCCGTCCCTAGACTTGGTTGTTTCTGATTTTCGGCGATAATGGAAACCAAGGACGCCCATCTCAGAAACAACCAAATGCAAGCCCTTTTGTCGTGGGAGGAGCCAGCATTCTTAGTGCACTGGTCCCGCAGACATGCCAGGACACCAACCGGGCACCCTAGGGGGCACTGCAGTGGACTTCCTAAATTACTGCCAGGTACATAGCTCCCGTTCCTTGTGTGCTGAGCCCCCCCAAAACCCACTACTTACAACTGTACACCACTACCATAGCACTTACGGGTGAAGGGGGGGGCACCTAGATATGGGTACAGTGGGTTTTGGAGGGCTCACATTTACCACCACAAGTGTAACAGGTAGGGGGGGAGATGGGCCTGGGTCTGCCTGCCTGAAGTGCACTGCACCCACTAAAACTGCTCCAGGGACCTGCATACTGCTGTGATGGACCTGAGTATGACATTTGAGGCTAGCATAGAGGCTGGCACAAAATATTTTTAAAGATATTTTTTGATGGTGAGAGGGGGTTAGTGACCGCTGGGGGAGTAAGGGGAGGTGATCCCCGATTCTCTTCGGTGGTCATCTGGTCATTCGGGCACCTTTTTGTTCCTTGGTCATAAGAAAAACAGGACCAGGTAAAGTCCAAGTGCTTGTCAGGGACGCCCTTTTTTTTCCATTATGGGTCATGGACGTCCATGTGTTAGGCACGCAAGTCCCACCTTCACTATGCCTACGACGCCCCTGTGAACTTTGGTCAACCCTGCGACAGAAAGCAGTTAGGGATGCCCAAAATCGGCTTTCGATTATACCGATTTGGGTGACCTTGTGAGAAGGACACCCATCTTCCGATATGTGTCGAAAGATGGGCGTCCTCTAGCGAAAATGAGCATAATAGTGGACTATTAGTCCCTTCAAAGGTTAGTATATCTCTATCTCCAGCAGGTGGTGGACGTCTGCTTACCAGCTCCTGGATTTTTCTGTGGGACTTCTGGGCCTTTCTGGCCAGTTGAGTTGGGGGGCGACTGGGTAGTGGTGTCATCCTTGGGAGCATACCTCTTTGGGGGTCTCTGCCTCATCCCGTGTCCCTTGCCACTCTTGAGTGGTCTGCCTGTTCTTCCTTCCTCAGTAAAGAAAAAGAAAACAGGCAGAGCTTTACAGCCATTTAAAAAAAAAAAAAAAGAAAGAGCAGAGGAGTAAGACAGACCTGTTTGCAGCCGGAGAATCAGTCAGATTAGAACTCCTTTATTTATTTATTTATTTATAACATTTATATCCCACAGTATTCCCACCCAAGGGCAGGCTCAATGTGGCATACAATAGTTAATATGCAAACAATAGTACAAAATACAAGGTCACAAGAGGGAGAAAGAAATAGCTGAGGAGGAAAGGAAGAGAGGGGAAGTGAGAAATTATCACAGAGAGAGCCGTGGGTTAAAAGGGTATGGCACCAGAAGGGTCCACGGCATATGCTCTTGAGTTGCTTCTTAAAGGTCGGGTGATCGGGGAGTTTCAAGATGGCGGACGCAGCTTGTTAGCGTTCGCCGAGTCTCCCTGGACCTTTCCTTTTCGACTTCTGAAACAAGATTTCTTCGTTTAAAATGCCCCATACTAAAAGGAAAGGGGTGGTCAAGAGCTTACCACCCGCAGCGACGACCACCCGATCGGTCCAGTCGACCCTCGACGCTTTCGCTACAAGCACGCCACGGGCTACAGCGGTGAGGAGTTCTGCTGTGGAGGGGGTCGGAGGAGCGACGCCTTCCCTGGAACAAGATGCCATCACTCTATCCTCACCGGATATTTCCCCTCCCCCGTGTCCCGCGCACTACCGAGAAGCGGTGGATTCTCCAACAACGTCCGAAGTTGACGTTGTGGACTATTCGGCGGCTGGCGCTGCTGAGGCAGTGAACGGGAGGGATCTTCAACAACAAGAGCATGTAGCTCACACGGAGGTAACCCTTGAGGCCATATGGGCAATGTTAAAAACTTTAAATCAAACAGTTCTAAAGGCAGCTGCTGATACAGCTTCTTTAGTGATTAAAGTAGACTCTTTGCAAACCTCATTTGAAAAAATCAAGCAAGATACTGCTATACAGAATGAAGTATTTCAACAAGAGATTTCTACTATAAAAAATACAACACTCTCACTGGTAAAAGATAAAACTTTTATTCATAGCAAAATAAATCAATTGGAGAACTATAATAGGAGACTTAACCTGAGAGTTTTAAATTTCCCCAAAATGGTTGAACTGAGTGGTTTGGAACTATTCAAAAAATATCTTACTGAGGTTCTCGGTTGTTCCTCTGAGATGATTCCTCCTATAAATAAAATATATTACCTTCCAATACCAAAAAAAAAAATGGAGGAACAAAAATCAGAAGAACACGGAATCCAAGTTGAAGGATTACAAAACTTAACGGCTTTTCTGGAAAATTCATTACCTGCAGTATATACTCGTTCAACTTTACTTGTTTCTTTGGTCTTCGAACAAGACCTAAATTCAATTATGAAACTGTATTTCAAAAATGCTCAAAAAACTTTTTTGGGATCTCGCTTGTGGATTTACCCAGATGTCACTAAAATTACCCAGGAAAAAAGACGGGAGTTCCTCTTATTGAGAGATGAAGTTAAAGCTCTAGGGGCTAGCTTTTTGCTAGCATATCCATGTAAATGTCAAATTAAATATTTGGATAATAAGTACATTTTTTTTGAACCTGAACAATTGAAAAGTTTTGTTGAAACAAAGAAGATTGTCAAGTGACCTCTTGGACTAAGGGGAACAATGAAGTAAAGGTCGGGTGATCAGGAGTGAATTTAACCTCTCGAGGCAACCCGTTCCACAATTGAGTGCTGAGATAAGGGAAAGAGGAACCATAGATGGTCTTATATTTGAGGCCACAAGGAGCCGGGTAGTGGAGATTGAGGTACGAGCTGGCCGACCGTCGGGAATTCCTGGGCGGCAGGTTAACGAGAGAGAGTCCATATAGGAAGGGGCTTCTCCATAGATGATTTTGTGCACCAATGCGCAGGTCTTGAACGCGATGCGGTCCTTCACAGGAAGCCAATGCAGCCGCTCACGAAGTGGTCTCAAACTGTCAAATCTCGATTTGCCGAAGATGAGTCGAGCTGCTGTATTCTGAGTGGTTTGTAATTTTTTTAGAAGCAGCTTTGTGCATCCCCCGTAGATACTGTTGCAATAATCAAGAAGGCTGATTACCAAGGACTGGACTAGATTGCGGTATACTTCTCGAGGGAAGAAAGGCTTGATACGCTTAAGCCTCCAAAGAGAGTAGAACATTTGCTCGACTGTAGAGTTCACATGCAGTTCACATGCTGTTCCAATGTCAAAAATCTGTCACCCAGGACTCCCATGATTTTTAGGGATGCTGAGATAGGCAGGACGAGCTCAGGAGTAATTAATTTAGGAGGCCTGTGTTTGTTATAGGGAGAGGATCAAACAGTGCGTTTTCTCTGCGTTGAGTTTAAATCGAAAAGAATTGGCCCAGTCGAGCATGGTTTTAAAGCCTTGCCGAATCCTACAGGTTATTTCAGTTAGGTCTTTTTCAAAAGGGATGAAGATAATGATATCATCTGCATAGATGAACGGGTTTAATCCCAGTTTAGAGAGAGCAGTTGCCAGAGGGATCAACATCACGTTGAAGAGGGTAGGTGATAGCGGGGAGCCCTGTGGCACACCCCAGTCTGCTTTCCAGTGATATGATAGCATAGAGTTGGCGTGTACTTGGTAGGACCTGGATGTAAGAAAACCTCTCAACCAGGCTAGTACGTTACCACTTGCACCAAAATAGTCAAGGAGCCACAAAAGTATACCATGGTGCCATATCAAAGGCACTGGACATGTCGAACTGCAGAAGTAAGATGCTCTTCCCTTCAACTATTTCCCTCTTGAAGTTGGATAGGAGAGTGACAAGTACGGTCTCAGTACTGTGGAGCGGTCGAAATCCCGATTGCGAGGTATGTAGAATATTAAATTTGTTCAGGTGCTCACTAAGTTGTTTATTCACCAGGCTCTCCATGAGTTTCACAAACAGGGGAATGGATGCTATTGGCCGGTAATTGGACAGATCACTACTTTTTTTCTTAGCGTCTTTAGGTACCGGGGTAAGCAAGATGTTACCATGGCTTGTAGGAAACTTGCCTTTACCAAGCATGTAGTTGAGGTGTAGCTTCAAGTCAGCTAGGAAACAGGCAGGGGCACACTGGAGCAAATAGTTGGGACATGCATCCAGCCTGCAGTACTTCCTAACAATCTGCGGAGCTCCAGATTGACGGAATCAACAGAGAGAGTTGAAAAGCTTGAAAGTAAACGGTCTGCTGGTTGCTCGTCAGGCCCCGGGTCCAATCAATTGATAAAATCACTAATGCTAGAATTGCTCTGCGGAAGGGTGCTCTGAAGTTTCTTGAGTTTGTCTTGAAAAAATTTAGCTAAATCTGCGGCAGGTGGGGGTGCCTTCTCCGGTAGTGATAAGTACTGTGGTATCCATTAGTTTGTTAACAAAGAAGAAGAGTTTCTTGGCATCATTGTAATCCGGGCCAATCTTTTTTCTGAAGTAGTGTTTTTTTTGCCTGCCTGATTGCATAGTTGTACGTTCTGTGAGACTCCTTCCACGCAGATAGATGTTGTCCTGGTGTTCACGCCAGGCCCTTTCAAGCCTTCTGGTTTTTGCTTTAAGCGTTCGAAAGTGGTCAGTAAACCATGGGGCGGCAACTTTCCTCTTTGTAAAACACATCTTGAGTGGCGCAATGGCTTCTAAAGTAATTCTGCAACGGCTCCCAATTGGGGCGGAAGCTGTCTGAGTCTACCGGGTCAGGCCAGTCTGACTCATATATAGACTGCCAGAACGCTGCAGGGTCAATAAACCCTCTCATCATGTACGATGTTGGGGAATGCATGCGCTGCGGACCTTTAAACTGCCACAGAATTGAGCAAGTGAGCTTGAAATGGTCAGACCAAGGGACAGCTGACCACTGGGTTTTGGCTATGCGCAGATTGTTGTGGTTAGCCGATTTAAAGGAGAAGAGGTCTAAAGTGTGTCCTTTGGAGTGGGTAGCCTGAGTATTCCAGCAGGTAAAGTCCCAAGAGCTGAGGAAGTCCAGACAATCTCGCGTATGTACAGAGGAGTAATCTTCAAGATGTAGATTGACGTCTCCCAGGACAAGTACATTGGGACAAGTCAAGCAGATATTGGAGATGAAATCAGTAAAGATAGGCTGCGCATCAAACCAGTTGCTGGGTGGTCGGTAGAATAGAATACAAGTCAGATGACCAGATAAGGTTTTATTAGATATTCTCACTGAGGTGATTTCGAGTTGCGGCACAGTGGAGTCAGCAATGGGTTCTGTGATGAAGGTGGAACGATAAATAAGTGCAATACCTCCTCCTCTTCTACCAGGACATGGCCAGTGGATAAGCTTGTAGCCTGAGGGGCATAAATCAAGCAAGATGGGGTCAGCTTGGTGGTGGACCCAGGTTTCTGTGATGAAGACCAGGTCAAGGCTTTCTAACATGATCCAATCAGTAAAAATGGAGGCCTTTTTTACCACCGATCTGGCATTGACATAGCCCACTAAGACAGAGCAGGAGGTAGGTGACGAGGACTGCGATTGGCAAATGCGTAGAAGTTGGCGTTCTTTGGTTAGTTTGGTGCGAAAACAGGATGGGCAGCTCGGTAGTCTGCAGGAGGTGCATAGGATGGGAATAGGGCTACTTTCTGAAGGTGAAATGGAGGAGGAGAAAGAGAGTAAGGGGCCTGAGAGTTCTGTTGGTGACGCCGCTCTGGGTGAGTGTTTTTCCTTTCGTTGTTGGTGCGCATTAAATAAATAAATGGCCGAGGCGACAATGCGGTGCTCCCGTGGGAAGAAGAGATCCACAGCAGGCTGTTCTAAGCCGGCCGCCATCGATACCACTCCTGCCCTTGAAGTTCCTGTTCCCGCGCGGAGGGTGCGGCTTCGCATGCCAGTTCGTCGGTTCTTCCCGACGCGGCTCCTGCTGATCAGCTGTTGCCTGCGGCGGAGCAGACCTCTATTGAAGTGAGCGGTTTTCTCCCTGCATCGTCTTCTCAGTCCCCTTTGGGTCTTTTCCAGGGAGGTTCCCAGGGTGCTGCAGGAAAGGGGGAACCATTCCACAATTTGTGTTACTTTTACATCAGGCATTTTTATTAAAGAAAAATGCTCCTCAGCCCGCCCCCCTTGGTGCCTCGGTGTCAGTGGACAACTTGGGCTTCCTGGGATCAGGGTGGGGTTCCCACCCCGGGGGACCTTGCCGCAAAGCGAAGAAAAGACCGCTGATGAGATTTCTTTGGGTCCAGTTTCCCCGTTGCCTTCTTTAGCGGCGTCCTTGGGAGATTCCCTTCGCTCCTCTAGATTAGAGGAGTTTGAAGAGGGTGAACCTTGGCAAGAGGAGTCTGATGTTCCCTTCGCGGTCAGAGTTTTCCACAGGGACGACCTCATCTCACTTCTAATGATTTGGTGGCCTTAAATATTTCTGACCTGGATTCTTAAGCTGATGCTGCGTTAAATCCTAAAATGGCCAGCACGCAGAGGCCTTCTATGGCCTTCCCAGTTCACGAAGCCATTCTTGAGCTGATCTCAGCTCAATGGGTGGACCCTGAGGGGTCGTTCAAGGTGTCCTGAGCCATGTCGCGGCTTTATCCGGTTGTTTCTGATCAGGCAGAGAGATTTGTTTTCCCTACGGTGGATGCCTTGGTGACTGCGGTTGAAAGAGGGGTAGCCTTTAAAGACATGCAGGACCGTTGTTTAGAAGCTTTGCTCAAACGTGCCTTTGAAGTGTTTGTGTTGGCCCTTCAGGCTTCTATTTGCAGCTCTTATGCGGCCGGAGCTTGCCTTAGTTGGCTGCAGCAGGCTCAGGGCTAGGACCCAGACGAGGGTTCGAATTTGGAGTCCGTAGCCTTGCATATGGAATGGGGCTTGGCTTATCTGATTCTCTCTACGATCTGTTCCAAGCGTCAGCCAAACAAATGGCGCTGTGACTGCACCACTGGCCAGCTGATCTTGCGTCTAAGCAGCGGCTCATCCGTTTGCCCTTTCGGGCTAAGCTTCTTTTTGGAGAAGATCTGGAGAAGTTAAGGATTTGGGTGACTCTAAGGGTCAGCGTCTCCCTGAAGATCGGACTAGAGCTGCTTCACGGGCTGGGCCTTCTTGTCCGAGGGACGCCAAACGGTTTCGTCCGAATTGCCCTTCCTCTTCTTTTTCCTGGAACTGTTTTATTTTATTTATTTTATTTTTGTTACATTTGTACCCCACGCTTTCCCACTCATGGCAGGCTCAATGCGGCGGGCAATGGAGGGTTAAGTGACTTGCCCAGTCGCAAGGAGCTGCCTGTGCCGGGAATCGAACTCAGTTCCTCAGTTCCCCAGGACCAAAGTCCACCACCCTAACCACTAGGCCACTCCTCCACTCAACAACATTCTTCCTTTCGCGGAGATAAGTCCGTGGTGCCTTCCTCACGCTCGGGACTCGGGACCTTCTGGCCAGACCTCCCAATGATGGGGCGCCGGTCCACTCCTTGCTTCTCCGGATTGGGGGTCGGCTGACCCTCTTCTACGAGGAGTGGGCCAAAATTACTTCGAACCAGTGGGTCTTGGATATTATCAGAGAAGATTACAGGCTAGAGTTCGCCTCGTCCATAGGCGAATGGTTTTTGGAGTCCCGCTGTGTTTTCACCCCCAAGCGGGCAGCTGTCCAATCTACTCTTCGCACTCTGGTGTTTAGGAGCGGTGGTTCCTGTGCCACCTCCAGAAGTGCGAACTGGGCGCTATTCAATCTATTTCGTAGTTCCTCGCAAAGGAGTTTCCTTTTGACCCATTCTCGACCTCCAATATGTAAATCAGTGTTTAAGAGTACAGCATTTTCGCATGGAAACATTACGCTCCGTTGTGGCAGCTGTTCAGCCAGGAGAATTCCTAACGGCATTAGATCTCAAAGAGGCATATCTTCATATTCCCATTTGGCCTCCACATCAGCGATTTTTGCGCTTTGCCATTCTGAGACATCATTTCCAGTTTCAGGCATGCCCTTTGGCCTGTCTACTGCTCCTCGATCATTCTCCAAGGTCATGGTGGTGGTAGCAGCATTTCTGCGGAAGGAGGATATCAGAGTGCATCCCTATCTGGATGATTGACTGATTCGGGCGGACTCTGTGTTAGAGAGTCGCAAGGCGACCGATCAAGTCATTGCTCTTCTGCAGTCTCTGAGCTGGGTTCTCAACCTCCCCAAGCATCATCTCATTCCTGCACAACAGTTGGATTATCTAGGGGCCCATTTCGACACGAAGCTGGGACAGGTTTCTCTCCCCGAGGAGCGCATTATCGAGCTTCGCTCCCAGATTTACCATCTTCTGGCACTTCCAGTTCCCAAGGTCTTGGATTACGTCCAGCTTTTGGGATCCATGGCGGCGACTCTGGATGTGGTCCCATGGGCCCAGGCTCACATGCGCCCTCTGCAGTCTTCTCTCCTCAGCAGATGGTCTCTGGTGTCTCAGGATTACCTGCGGAGGCTTCCTTGGCTTACCCAGGCTCATAGCAGTTTAACCTGGTGGCTCTCATCTTCGGAAGGGCATTTATCTAGCAACGTCTCAGTGGATAGTAGTAGTCACGGAGGCCAGTCTCTCAGGATGGGGAGCTCATTGTCTTCACCTTTACGCCCAGGGCGCTTGGTCAGCACTGGAAGCGACTTGGCCAATCAATCGTTTGGATCTTCGAGCGATCGGGAACGCCCCAATGGCCTTTCGGACACTGTTATGCAGCAAGGAGGTTTGTGTGTTTTCGGACAACACGACTGCAGTGGTTTACATCCATCGTCAGGGAGGCACTCACAGTCCAGCCTTGGCGACCGAGGCAGATCGCCTTCTCCAGTGGGCGGAGAGGCATCTGCTTTGCCTGTCAGCATCGCGCATTATGGGTCACGGCAATGTGCAGGCGGATTTTCTCAGCCGTCACTCCTTGGATCCTGCGGAGTGGGGAGCTGTCGGCGGAGGCGGTTCAGCTGATTTGTCGGAAATGGGGGGGTTCCCGGGATCGACCTTATGGCGACTCAGATGAATGCCAAGGTGGCCGCCGTCTTCAGCAGTCTGAAGGAGCCCGGGTCCGCAGGACTAGACGCTCTCCTGCAGCCTTGGCTGAAGGATCTTCTTCTTTGTGTTTCCCCCGTTGCCCTTGATCGACCGGGTGCTGCGGCGCATCAAACTTCACTCGGGCCGGGTCATTCTAGTGGCTCCGGATTGGCCATGACGTCCTTGGTATGCAGACTTGGTGCGCCTTCTGGTGGAACCGTCCTTTCGACTTCTGGATCTTCCCGGTCTCCTTCAAGGGACCCATTCAGATAGAGGATCCATACCGCTTTGATCTTACGGCCTGGCTCTTGAGCATGCACGCTTGAGGAAAAAGGGCTATTCTGAGGTGGTTATCACAACTCTGTTGCAGGCTCGCAAGCGGTCTACCTCTGCAGTGTATGCTCAGGTTTGGCGCTGTTTTGTGGCGTGGTGTGAGGCTCGCGCTTGGTCTCCTCTGCAAGCTTCGGTTCCTCAGCTTTTGGCTTTCTTGCAGGATGGTTTGCAGAAAGGCCTAGCCTATAATTCCCTTCATGTTCAGGTGGCGGCACTAGCTTGTTTTCGTGGTAGAGTCTCTGGTTCCTCCCTAGCTGCGCACCCTGATGTGGTGCGTTTTTTGTGGGGGGGTTCTGCACTTACATCCTTCTTTGCATCGTCCTTCTCCGTCCTGGAACCTTAACTTAGTGCTCAGGGCTTTGCAGAGCCCGCCATTTGAGCCTTTGCGTAAGGCTTCAGAGAAAGATCTCACCTTGAAAGTGGTGTTTCTGGTGGCTATGGCTTAAGCTTGGAGGATCTCTGAGATTCAGGTGCTCTCGTGTCATGATCCTTTTTTGCAGTTTTCAGAGGCATGAGTGACTGCGACCTGTGCCTTCCTTTTTGCCGAAGGTCATATTGGCCTTTCATCTTAATCAGCCTCTGTTTCTTCCTGCCTTTCAAGAGGAAGACTATCCTTCAGATTTCCACATCCTTTGTTGCTTGGATGTGCGCAGGGTCCTTCTCCGCTATTTGCAAATGTGTAACGATTTTCGCCAAACTGATCATCTGTTTGTGCTTCTTTCAGGGTCTCGACGCGGTCACGCTGCATCTAAGCTGACTATCACTCGGTGGATTCGGGAGGCGATTTCTTCTGCTTACTTGTTGTCTGGTCGGGTGGCTCCAGTTTCCTTGCGAGCCCATTCTACCGGGGCGCTTTTGACTTCTTGGCCAGAGACTTCCCTTCTGTCCCTGGAGGACATCTGCCGGGCGGCTACTTGGGCTTTGTTACACTCTTAAAGCATTCCAGGGTAGATGTAGCGGCCAGATCTGATGCTTCCTTTGGGGCAGCGATCTTGGGGGGCGACGGGTTTCCTCCCTATCTGAGACTGCTTTGGTACATCCCACCAGTTCATGGATTCATCTGCCTGCTCTAAGAAAGGAAAAATTATGTCTTACCTGATAATTTTCTTTCCTTTAGTTGCATCAGATGAATCCAGGATCCCCTCCCTGGTTTCCGTCGCCATTTTCCCTTTTTCAGCAATGTTTTGATGTTTTCTATTCTGTTTATATTCCTCTGGACTGAAGCAAGATGTGTCTTACCTACACTTTTCCAAGTGTTGTACTGTTCTGTTCCAGCTGTTGTATTCTTCCTTGTTCTGTTTGAGGAAGGTTTCTTCCAGTTTGTGCCAGTGTTTGCTTTGTGATCAGACATATACTAACCTATGAAGGGGCTGGTAGTCCACTATATCTCTTTGTTAGTTATCTCTATTTCCACCTGCTGGTAGATGGATACAACCCACCAGTTCATGGATTCACCTGCTGCAGCTTAAGGAAAGAAAATTATCAGGTAAGACATAATTTTTCCATATTTCATTGTCTTATGCACCTCTTATAATCATTTTCCCCCTTTAACACTGTTGTCACACTTCAGTGTTTTTTTTTCCTTGTTCGCACAATCTTGCACCCTTTTGGGACTTAGGGTGTCCTATTCGGGCCTATTTTTCAGAATCTAGTGTTCTGATTTCAATGCATCTATACTTTACAGTGGCATGCTCTAGAACAGTGTTTCCCGAGTCAGTCCTGGAGTTACCCTCTTGCCATTCAGGATTTCAGGATATCTACAATGAATATACATGAAAGAGATGTGCATATAATAGAGGCAGTGTACACTAATCAATTTCATGCATATTCTTTTTGGCTATCCTGAAAACCTGACTGGCAAGGGAGTACTCCAGGACCGACTCGGGAAACACTGCTCTAGGAGAGAGCCTCCAGCAGCTTTGAAAAAACTATGGGTTGTACAGCAAGATTATATCTGGTGTGGGTATTCCTAGATGATGTTTGCAGTGGTTTGGGCCTGATCATGAAGCCTCTCAATGTCGTCCTTGTTCTCAGCTGACACAAAAAAGGAATTCAGAGCCATAAAGAGCAAAGTGAGATCTTCAGTGCACCTGAGTCTGGCCTTTCAATGTTAACATTGGAGCTATTTTTCTCAAGGGGTCCTAGAGCTGAACCGGACCTTGGGGATGCATCAGCTCCTAGAGTTACATCATGCATCAGTAAAGCTCACTTGGATCAGACATTGAGTGTCCTATTCAAAGAGAGAAGGATTTGTCCTTCTTCATTGATACTAGGGCCTTAAAGTGTCAGTTGGAGACCAAGAAGCATCAATGTTGTACACCATCAGGGCATGGTGTCAATGCTAAGGAACCAGCTATCACTATACCATTTAAGCAACCTATTACAGAAGACCACTCACCTTTCTTGATGCCATTGGTGTCATGATAATATCAGGGGACCTGATATCAGGCTGCTATTCCCCACAGATGACTGGAGGATGTGACCACCTACTGGACCTTCTCCAGGGTTGTATCAGCACTCTTTGAGGAGAAGCTCAAAAGGGAACATTGATAAGAGGCTGGAACAGATTCATGCTTAACATGATGCCTCAAGAATCTTTGAGCCAAGCCTTGAGACTTGTGCTTTCCCTAGAGGAACTTCATTGACCTCAAAGGTCCTCAGTTCACCACACCAGTGTTGATCCTCCAGCATATTGTGAAGGAAAACAGAAGATCTGTTTATACCTTATTAGTCATTACCTGAATACCTTCTTAATTCTATGCTTTATTTAAGCGAGAGGTGCTCAGGGCCTTATTCTATAAAGGTTATGCTCCTAAATTTATGAGCATAATTTAAGCTCCAAAATGTATGCTTCTAAATTACAAGCATAATCAATTTTGGAGCATAGATTAGGCTCATAATTTAGGAACATAAATTATGGTCATAAATTATCTGAGCATAAATTTAGGAGCAAAAACATTATAGAATAAGGCCCTTGGTGAATACTACTTTGCTTGAGAATTAAAGTATGGCTTTTATTTGACTCAATTGGTACATAGATTAACAATTTTAATTAAGGTTTGATTAAAGAAATATGTAGCAACTTATCTATATATATAAAACTCACCCTCAACGTTCTATTCCATATCATCAAGCTGATCAATCCATAGACTGGTGGGTTGTGTCCATCTACCAGCAGGTGGAGATAGAGAGCAAACTTTTGCCTCCCTATATGTGGTCATGTGCTGCCGGAAACTCCCCAGTATGTTCTCTATCTCAGCAGGTGGTGGTCACACACAGCAGCAGCTCTGGCTAGGCCTCCAAGCCTAATCCTTAGGTTTTGTTGAGGCCTGGGGTTGAGGGCTCTTTTGAGCAAGTGCAAACCTGGTGGTGCCAGGTCCCTCCTTTTCTCCCCCCTCCCGCTGGCTCCGTTTAAAAAAAAAAAAAAAAAAAAAAATTTTAAACGTCTTTAAAGGCGTTTAATTCGACGTTTCTTTAAACGTTCATTGCAGCTACTCACTGGGACACCAGTTCGTTACAGCTCGGAGCGGCAAGCAGGTAATTTTACCTTTTTATAGCGGGCAGGGGGTTCCCCGATTCTTCTCCTCGTGGCAATGGCGTCGGAGGGCGAGGGCGCAAAGGGTCGCTCCCCGGATCGCTGGAGCGCTTCTAGAGGGGATGCGGGGGTTTTACAACCTGATTCGCCCTTGATGGGTGATAGTTTAGTGACCGATGAATGTCCCGGTCGTTCCTCCGGCGTGGCGGTTTTTTCCCGCCATAAACGCCCATCCCCCGCTCCTCGCCTCCGCCATCTTGGCCGGCCACGCGGCTCGGACGGCTTCTTCGGGGCCGCCCTTGAGGTTGGAGACATTAATGCCATGAACGCCCTTAATTTGGGCGACGGCACAAAAGCGGCTAAAGTTAAGCGCCGTTCTTCCCGCGCGGCTCCTTCACGGAGTTTCGCGCCGGACGCCATTTTGGATGCGCAGCATGTCTCTCCCCCGCTATTGCGAGCGCCGGTTGAGAGTGCGTCTAGGGCTGTTGCCCAGGCTGCGGAAGTGCACAGTCTGGAGGGTTTCTCCCCCGAGTTTGTTTTGCTGCTGCATCAGGCTTTCCTCATGCAAAACGCTGCCCCTGCTCCCTCTTCTGATAAAGAGGTTGAGGTTCCCAGAGGTAAATGCCCTCGGGTTGATTTCCAGGCCTTGGAGGACTTTTGTCTCCTCCGATGTAGATGAGGGCAGCGTGTCTGAGGTCTCCCAACGATCCTTTGCGGATTCCTTGGAGGAGATAGATCCCCGCTCGGATGGAGCGGATGACCCCTCTGCAGCGCGGCTTTTTAGCCCAGAGGATTTGCCCAACCTGTTGTTACAGGCCATGGACACTTTGAAGATTTCCTCTCCGGAGGACGTCTCTCCCTCAGCCCCTGTTGGCTCTGCCATTATGCTGGGGACGAAGCGCCCGCCTAGAACCTTCCACGTGCATGATGCCATGCACACCTTAATTGCGGCTCAATGGGATGTCCCGGAAACGAGCCTTAAAGTGGCTAGGGCTATGTCCCGCCTCTATCCTTTGGCTGTGAGTGAACGTGAGGCCTATCTGTGGCCTACCGTGGATTCTTTAATCACTGCGGTGACTAAGAAAACGGCGTTGCCGGTGGAAGGTGGCACGGCCCTAAAGGACGCCCAAGACAGAAGATTGGAGGCGGCCTTAAGGTCGTCCTTTGAGGCAGCTGCTTTAAGTTTGCAGGCCTCAGTTTGCGGCTCGTATGTGGCCAGGGCGTGCCGGACTATGGTGCAGCGGGCTTCCCCCTCGGATCATTCCTTGAGGGCTGATTGGCCGGCCCTGGAATCGGGCTTAGCCTATTTGGCAGACTTGCTGTATGATGTCTGGAGAGCCTCAGCTAAAGGCATGGCTCAGACAGTCTCTGCGCGGCGGTGGCTTTGGCTGAAACATTGGTCTGCTGACCACGCCTCTAAATCCCGCCTGGCTAGATTGCCTTTTAAAGGCAAGCTGCTCTTTGGGGTCGAGCTGGACAAAATCGTGACCGATCTCGGCACGTCTAAGGGCAAGAAATTACCAGAGGTCAGGGCTCGGGTTAGTACTCGTCCCGATACCTCCAGAGGACGGTTGCAGGAAGCCCATCGGTACCGCCCGGGCAAGTCGGGTTCCTCTGCCCCCTCTTCCTTCAAGAGGAATTTCTCCCCCAAGCAGCATACCTTTCGCAGAGACTGCCGTCCCGGAGGTGCTCCCTCCGGTCCTCCCCCAGGGTCTCGTACCCAATGACAGGGCCTTGGTCCACGCCCCAGTGCAGATTGGAGGACGGCTGTCCTCGTTTCTGGGCGAGTGGACCACTATAACTTCAGACGCGTGGGTGCTGGAAGTCATCAGAGACGGCTACAAGCTAGAGTTCTGCCAACCCTTAAGAGACGGGTTTGTACTCTCTCCCTGCAAGTCTCCGGTCAAGCTGTGGTAGTGCAGCAGACCTTGGACAACCTGATCCGCCTGGGTGCGGTCGTTCCGGTGCCAAAAAATCAGATTGGCAAGGGACGTTACTCCATTTACTTTGTGGTTCCAAAGAAAGGAGGTTCTGTCCGGCCTATCCTCGACCTCAAAGGGGTCAATCGGGCCTGGAAAGTGAGGCACTTTCGCATGGAGACTCTCCGCTCTGTTATAGCGGCAGTGAAGGCAGGAAAGTTCTTGGCTTCCTTGGACATCAAGGAAGCGTACCTGCATATTCCCATCTGGCCTCCTCTCCAACGCTTTCTGCGTTTTACAGTCCTGAGACGACACTTCCAGTTCAGAGCCCTCCCTTTCGGGTTGGCTACTGCTCCGCGGACCTTTTCCAAAGTAATGGGGGTCATAGCGGCCTTCCTGCTAAAGGAAGGAGTACAAGTCCATCCTTATCTGGACGACTGGTTGATCCGAGCCCCCTCTTATGCAGAGTGCGGCAAAGCTATGGACCGGGTAGTTGCTCTTTTGAGCTCCCTGGGATGGATCATCAACTGGAAGAAGAGCCAGCTGCGCCCGACTCAGTCCCTGGTGTATCTGGGAGTTCGATTCGACACCCAAGTGGGCAGAGTGTTCCTGCCAGACAATCGGATTGTCAAGCTTCAGGCTCAGGTGGACTAGTTCCTAGTAGCCTCTCCTATTCGGGCTTGGGACTACGTGCAGCTGTTGGGCTCTATGACGGCCACGATGGAAGTAGTGCCCTGAGCCAGGGCTCATATGAGACCACTACAGCTATCTCTGCTGCTGCGCTGGACTCCGATGTCGGAGGATTATGCTGTGCGCCTTCCCGTGGACCCAGCAGTGCGCAAGGCGCTGAGCTGGTGGACGCAGACAGACAAGTTGTCTGCAGGATTGCCTCTGGTGACCCCGGAGTGGATTGTCGTCACGACAGACGCCTCTTTGATGGGCTGGGGAGCCCACTGCTTGGGAAGGACAGCGCAGGGGCTCTAGTCTCCTGCAGAGGCAAGTGGTCTATCAACCTCCTGGAACTCAGAGCCATTCGGTTGGTGTTATTGGAGTTCATCCCGGTACTGGTGTTGAAGCCTGTACGGGTCCTGTCGGACAATGCCACGGCTGTGGCCTATATCAACCGCCAGGGAGGTACCAAGAGCGCCCCTCTAGCCAGGAGGCTATGAGTCTTTGCCAGTGGGCGGAAGCGAACCTGGAGCAGCTTTCAGCGGCCCACATTGCCGGAGTCATGAATGTCAAGGCGGACTTTCTCAGTCGCCATACCTTGGAGCCCGGAGAGTGGCAACTATCTGCTCAGGCGTTCTTGGACATCACGAAGTGCTGGGGCCAGCCGAGCCTAGATCTGATGGCGTCATCGGCCAATGGCCAAGTGCCGCGCTTTTTCAGCAGAGGACGGGACCCTCGATCCCTGGGAGTAGATGCTCTTCTCCAACAGTGGCCGACACAAGAGCTTCTCTATGTGTTCCCGCCCTGGCCCATGTTGGGCAGGGTGCTAGACCGGGTGGCAAAGCATCCCGGCAGGGTAATCCTGGTGGGTCCGGATTGGCCCAGACGTCCCTGGTATGCGGACTTGTTCAGGCTCTCAGTCGACGATCCTCTGCAGCTGTCAGTGGAGCAGGGCCTGTTACATCAGGGTCCCGTGGTGATGGAGGATCCCTCTCCCTTTGGTCTTACGGCCTGGCTATTGAGCGGCAGCGTCTGAGGAAGAAGGGCTTCTCAGACAAGGTCATCGCCACTATGCTGAGAGCGAGGAAGCGCTCTACTTCTACTGCTTACGCCAGGGTTTGGCGTATCTTTGCAGCATGGTGTGAAGCAGGCTCACTTTCTCCCTTCACTGCTCCAATTTCTTCAGTGTTGGCGTTCCTGCAAGAAGGTCTGGAGAAAGGCCTGTCGCTCAGTTCCCTTAAAGTCCAGGTAGCGGCTCTGGCTTGCTTCAGGGGCCGCCTGAAGGGTGCTTCCCTGGCTTCGCAGCCAGATGTGGTGCGCTTTCTCAAGGGAGTTAATCACCTGCGCCCTCCTCTGCACTCAGTGGTGCCTGCGTGGAATCTCAACCTGGTGCTAAGAGCATTGCAGAAGCCGCCTTTGGAACCCTTGTCGAGGGCATCTCTGAAAGACCTGACGTTGAAAGCAGTCTTTTTGGTGGCTATCACTTCAGCCAGAAGAGTTTCCAAGCTCCAGGCGCTCTCATGTCGAGAGCCTTTTCTGCAGTTCACTGAGGCAGGAGTGACTATTCGCACAGTGCCTGCCTTCCTGCCCAAGATTGGTTCTCGCTTCTATGTGAATCAGCAGCTCTGTCTCCCTTCCTTTCGTAGGGAGGACTACCCAGAGGAGTACTCCGCTCTTGAATATCTGGATGTGAGACGAGTCATCATCAGATACTTGGAAGTGACCAATGATTTCCGGAAATCGGATCATCTGTTTGTCCTGTTTGCAGGTCCTCGTAAGGGTCTGCAGGCTGCTAAGCCTACAGTGGCAAGATGGGTCAAGGAAGCCATTGCAGCGGCTTATGTGGCCGCGGGGAAGGTGCCGCCTATCCAGCTGAAGGCTCACTCCACGAGAGCTCAGGCGGCCTCGATGGCAGAGGCCGGATCCGTCTCCTTGGAAGAGATATGCAAGGCGGCAACGTGGGCTTCGGCTCATACATTCTCCAAGCATTACCGTTTGACTGTGGCTGCACGGGCGGAGGCCCGGTTTGGAGCTTCAGTGTTGAGGTCAGGGATTTCTATGTCCCGCCCTGGGTGAGTACTGCTTCGGTACATCCCACCAGTCTATGGATTGATCAGCTTGATGATATGGAAGGTAAAATTATGTATAATCATACCTGATAATTTTCTTTCCATTAATCATAGCTGATCAATCCATAGCCCCTCCCAGATATCTGTACTGTTTATATTCTGGTTGAATTTTAGGTTCAAGTTTAGCCTTCAGTTACTTCAGGAGGACTTCGTGTTCAAGTTCTTCTTTCACTTGGATTCTTCAAGAGTTGAGACGAGTTTGTGTTACAGTGAGCTGCTGCATTCCTCTCCCCTCCGTTTTACGGGGCTGGATTGAGACATAAATTCTGCCGGCACTCCCTCCCGCTTCGTGCGGCTGTAGGGCAGCTTTGTACCCCTCCCGCTTCGGCGGTGTTAGGGTCAGTCAGCTCCTCCCGCGGTTGCGGTTGCAGGATAAGCCAGATCCCCCCGCATCGGCGGGTGTGGTGTCCCTCCCCCGCTCCGCGGGGATGAGCTGGACGGATTCCCCTCCCCCACTTGTGTGGGGATGAGCTGGGTTAATTCCCCTCCCCCGTTTCGGCGGTGGTGAGCTGGGCAGAGTGTCCCTTCGTGGGTGTAATTCTCTAAGTGCTGAGTCCTGCGGATGGAGCTTTGATATCGACATACTGAGGAGTTTCCGGCAGCACATGACCACATATAGGGAGGCAAAAGTTTGCTCTCTATCTCCACCTGCTGGTAGATGGACACAACCCACCAGTCTATGGATTGATCAGCTATGATTAATGGAAAGAAAATTATCAGGTATGATTATACATAATTTTACCTTTTGACTGACGTCAGTGAAGTCAGGTTCGTAAGTTCGAAGCTCTGAAGCCACGAAAATCACAGTCTCTGGGCCCCGCCCTCGCGTCAAACGTTATGACGTTGAGGGCGGAGCACATTCTCACCTCCAACGTTCTACTGCACTGTAGCTCTGCTCCGCCCTCGCGTCAAAACACGATGACGTCGAGGGCGGGGCAGACGTTACTCTATGGGTTTGTACTGCAGGGGCATTGACATCACGCTAAAATCTTCAGTTTCTGTTTCGGCAGGTCAGTGGGGTGGGGGGAGCGCCGGCAGCGACGACATCGGTGGGGGTGGAAGGGGGTGCACTGGCAACAGAGACATCGGGGGGGAACGGTGACGGACGCTGGGGGGCGTGGCAAAAGGGCCAGGGTGAGAGGACATTCGCAGGGAGGCTGCAGGGGGGCAGCGACACAATATAATTGCTGGCTGGCTGCACGGGGGGGGGGGGGGGGCAGGAGAGACACCAAAATCGCAGGGTGGCGGCAGGGGACACAGGAAAATCACTGGCTGGCTGGACGGGGGGGCAGGGGAGACAGCACAATCGCTGGATGCCTGGAGGGTGGCCAGGGGACACAGGACAATAGCAGGGTGGCTACAGGGAGGGCAGGGGAGATAGGATAATCACTGGGTGGCTGGAGGTGGGGCAGGAGATAGACAACAAATGCAGGGTGGCTGGAGGGGGGGCAGGGAATATAGAAGACTCACTGGGTGCCTGGAGGGGGCGCAGGGGACACAGGAAACTCACTGCGTGGCTGCAGGGGGGCAAGGGACAGAGGAGACTCGCAGGTTGGCTGGAAGGGGGGCAAGGGAGAGAACGCCATCGGTGGGTGGCTGCAGGGGGGGCAAGGGAAAAAGTATAATCGCTGGGTGGCTGGAGGGGGAGCAGGGGAGAGAGGAAAATCGCATGGTGGCTGCAGGGGGGCCAGAGGAGACACACTCGCACCCAGCACTCTCGCTCTCTCTCATACACACACACTCGCACATTCACTCTCACTGTCTCACTCACAGTCAATCTCACACATACTCTCTCAAACATACACACTACAAGGAAAACCTTGCTAGTGCCCGTTTCATTTGTGCCAGAAACGGGCCTTCTTTTACTAGTAATCTCAGTATTTTAATAAGATGTTATGTTTAATGTTTCCACAGTTTCCTTTGACTTTCCTTTTTGCTCAAATGGACTTAAGACTGCTGTCAGGCTAGTACTGTTCCAAAAAGAGTCTGATTTAAAAACAGAATTTTCACTGTAGCAGCACTTCTGTTGTTAGCTCAATTTTGAATATGAATTTCTCACCTCCCCCCTTTGGTGAGAAATCTTTCTTCATGGCACATTTTCCCAGTTCCTCTGCTGGGCTGGAGACAACATTTTTTCTTCACGTACTCCAACTCATCTACTCTTGCACTCATATTCTCACACTCCCCTTCTCTCTCTGTCTCACTCATTCTGGCTAATATCCCGGAAATCCCATGTTATATATAGGATTTGTCTCCATAGCCATTAATGGTATATCCTGTCGGCTCTTGATAGGTTAACATGGAAGTAATGGAGCTTGTCAATTCAAAATTGCTCCAGTTTAATGAGGATTATATCATGGGGGTTTGTCCACTGACCACCTTCATGGATATGCATAATTGGCTGAGATCATTGTGACCCTACAAACCTTGCACCTAGAGTAAACAGTCCAGTGCCATGTTGCAATTCTCATTTGTACAGCAGCTTGGATCAATAATGCTGATAGGTTAATTCTCCTAAAAATACAGTTCAGGCCTGGTGTGGGCAGCTAGGAAGCCTACTATAACCTAACTTCCCTATAGCCTACAGGCCCAAAGCCACCCCAAAACTAACTATAACATCTCCCCCCTTTTATGTCCACAATGTGGAAACAACGAGATGAGCAATATATAATGCAAGATAAGATTACTAACTGATAAGCATATGACATAAGATATATATAATACCCCAAAATATTATCATATCTCTTGGATGATCTAATCATTTGACTAAAATGCTATCATTCAAATTCAAAACATTACCTCTGTGTAAATATCGTATGCATACACACAATGCCAAATAAAATGGAAATAGAAAAAATATAAAGAAAGAAAACATAGTTATATGTAAGCATATAACATGAGGATATGCAAGAGCAATTCTGTCTGAGTATCTGTAATTATGTGGTGGAAATGGTAGAATATTCCTTTTATCAATGCTACCTTCACTATGTTCTGGGAAATATTTAATGATAAATAGGTTTTGATCAAAGTTCAATGAATTCATAATCAAAATCATATGTCCCTTTTAAGTAAAGTTAATTATTCATTTCTGAGCATACTTGGGAACACTTGGACGAAGGATCCTCATCTGGAAAATATGTTTCCTTCTTGAACCTGAACTAGTTCAGGTCTGGAAATGCAGCTAAGTTGTAAATCATTTCAGTCCTTAACTGAATTTCTTTCTACATCATATAAGGTCAGTTAGCTTGTATAGATATTCTTTAGAAACTCCAATGCACCTGAACCTTACAGATGTTTTGTAACTAAAGTTTCAGCTTCTCCTGAAGCAATATGTAAACAGTAAATATTAATGTTAAGACGTCCCAAACAATAGATGAGATGGACTTGAGTGTGTGTGTAAAATTATAAAGAGAGAAACTGTATTTATGTTCAGTTTAGATAATGGCTAAATATATTAAGGCATTTTCTTGAGGTATAGCTGTATTTGAAACATCAAATAGCAATGAAATTCTCATACTTTCTATTACCAAAACTGAGTATGAAATCATATATGCAATGATCTGAATGTTCCACAATGTATTTAACTTAGAGTGAGGAAAGGATACATAATTCAAATATGTTAAGTCAAAGGATATGGCCATTCCTTAAATAGAATTCTTAAAAAACTAAAGATGGAAGTATAGTAAATAACAAACATTAACTGTGATAAACAGCATTATACAAACAGGAAGTCATGAGTGAATCCTTTATAACGTATTACACTCACAGGCAATTATGGAAAGGATATTGAAGGTCTCATCAACTCATCTGTAATTTTGTTTTTTTACTAAACCATATACCTTCTCTGTTAGAGAAACTAGTCAAAAAAGCTAGTCAGTCTTATCAATTTGTTAAATGTTACTCCAATTTGCATAGAAGTTGGACAATTCATAATTCAGTAATATACAAAGCTTCTCCACTATTTTCAAAGTTGTCTGTTACTGTTTACTTCAGTTCCAAAATTAAAAAAGAAAATAAACCACTTGCAAGTGTTACTTCTAAAGAAATGATAAAAGACTTCTTTTACAAGAGAGAGGTGTGGTAGCCGTGTTAGTCCACTCTTAAAAGTTATCACTAGAAATAAAACATGGAAAAGAAAATAAGATGATACCTTTTTTTATTGGACATAACTTAATACATTTCTTGATTAGCTTTCGAAGGTTGCCCTTCTTCGTCAGAAATAAGCAAGTGTGGTAGCAGATAGTATATATAATAGAAACATCAAAGCATTACTTAGACAGTCTGACAGAGTGGGAGGGTGGGGGTATGCATGGGGACATCAAAGCATTTCATTGATATTCTAACAGAATGGGTGTTGGTAGGTGAGAGGAGGGTAATAAACAGAGAAATTTCTCTATTTCTCTGTTTATTACCCTCCTCTCACCTACCAACACCCATTCTGTTAGAATATCAATGAAATGCTTTGATGTCCCCATGCATACCCCCACCCTCCCACTCTGTCAGACTGTCTAAGTAATGCTTTGATGTTTCTATTATATATACTATCTGCTACCACATTTGTTTATTTCCGATCTGACGAAGAAGGGCAACCTTCGAAAGCTAATCAAGAAATGTATTAAGTTATGTCCAATAAAAAAGGTATCATCTTATTTTCTTTTCCGTGTTTTATTTTGTTTGATTTCTATTGATAACTTTTACAAGAGAGAAACTTAATTAAAATAAATTCAACCTTAATAGCATAAAAAGGTATTGCTTATAAACAGTAATTTGAAGCAATGCCATGAACATGTTTAAAGGCTATAAACCTCTGCCAGGTACTATGTTCATTCAAGTATGAGAGACATTCTAAACCCAATAAATCACAATTTCCTTAATCATAAAGCATTAGTATTTAACTCAAGTTAGCATGAAACTTGTAATACTAAATTTAATTTCCCAAAGTATCACCAGAAATATTCACACACAAAATGAATACTCAGCGTTTTTCTTTATTAATATGAGTGCTCATATGATAGACAATGAGGGCCATTTTCAATATGATGTTTAAGTCGTACTTTTGACATTTTGTGCTAAACGTCCCAAATCCAAATAGTAAAATATCTTTTTTTTTTTCCAAAAATGGCCACATATGTGATGTTTTTGTGCTCCGTACATTTAACTTTTTGGTCCATTTTCGAGAAAAAAAAAGTCCCAAGTGTAAAACGCAGAAAATCAAGCCATTTGGGATGTAGGAAGAGAAGCCAGCATTCTAAATAGACTGGCCACACAAACATCCCGGGAGAGCAATGGGGCACCCTATGGGCACTGCTGTGGACATCATATAAAAGCTCCCAGGTATACATCTCACCATTGCTCCCTTGTCTGCCGAGCCCTCCAAAACCCACCACCTCCAACTGTACACCACTACAGTAGCCCTTGTGAGTGAAGTTCTGAGAGAAGAGGACATCTCTGTGGATTAGTGACATTATTTTATTCTGAGCTTGGTAACTTAAAGATTAGGGTTTAAAAGAGGAATTGTAGGATATTAATAAACACAGAATTTTAAATAAAAAGAGCAAGCAAACTTTATTAGCTAGTCTCATAGTAACATAGTAAATGGTGGCAGAACCTGTATGGTCCATCTAGTCTGCCCAACAAGATAAACTCATTTTACATGGTATGTGATTCTTTATATGTATACCTGAGTTTGATTTGTCTTTCCCTTTCTCAGGGCACAGACCGTAAAAGTCTGCCCAGCACTGTTCTTGAACTTTCCATATCTATTCAGTTAGGATTAGGGCATAGACCGTAGAAGTCTGCCAGTGCCGGTTTTGCTTCCCAATTACAGGTGTCGCCACCCAATCTCCGCTAAGATTCCATAGATCCATCCCTTCTAAACAGGATTTTTTTGTGTTTATCCCACGCATGTTTGAATTCCATGCGTTTCACAGTTGTGAGCTTTTCCTATATAAGCACACAACTGTGAAACGCACTACCAAAAGCCTTGAAAATGATGTACAACCACCTAAACTTCTGGAAATCACTAAAAACCAACCTTTTCAAAAAGGCATACCCCACCGATCCAACTTAGATGCCTAATCCCTGCAACACAACAAAACTAAAGTACGTAATGGACAAAACTCAACTCTTCCGTTGTACGTTTCCCTAATGTGGCTATGCCACTTGAACTTTATCTGACCACTACATCACTTTGTATTTTTTCTCACCGGAGTCTGCAAACGCCTCTCCAGTACTATGTAAGTCACATTGAGCCTACAAATAGGTGGGAAAATGTGGGATACAAATATAACAAATAAAATAAATTAACGTTTTCAGCTGCACCACCTCCCGCAGGAGGGCATTCCACGTAGCTACCACCCTTTCTGTGAAAAAATACTTCCTGATATTACTCCTGAGTCTGCCCCCCTTCAACCTCAATTCATGTCCTCTAGTTCTACCACCTTCCCGACTCCAGAAAAGGTTTGTTTGTGGATTAGTACCTTTCAAATATTTGAATGTCCGTATCATGTCACCCCCGTTTCTCCTTTCCTCCAAGGTATACATGTTCAGGTCGGCAAGTCTTTCTTCGTACGGTTTGCAACTCAAATCCCATACCATTTTTGTAGCTTTTCTTTCCACCGCTTCCAGTCTTTTTACATCTTTAGCAAGATACGGCCTCCAAAACTGAATACAATACGCCAAATGGGGCCTCACCAATGACTTGTAGAGGGGCATCGATGACACCTTTTTTCCTGCTAGTTATACCCTTCTTTATGCAGCCTAGCATCCTTCTGACCATGGCCGTCACCTTATCACATTGTTTCTTCACCTTCATATCCTCCCACACCAACACCCCAAGGTCTCTCTCCTGAGTCAAGCTTACTAATCTCTCGGTATCCCTCTTTTGGGTTTCCGTAGTCTCCATACCCTTTTCCCCATAGTTTTAAACTTGAAGTTTCTGCCACGACATTGACAGTCTCTACAGGGCACAGAGGGCCCAGTTCAGTGGTTATTCCCACCCACCCCAAACTCAACTCTTCATTTATAATTAAGACACCAAGAGGGGAATTTTCAATTTTCATTAGAGTCTGAATTACATTTAATTAGTTTCTAAGAAGCAAACCCTAAATAAATTACAACATTCAAAAGGATCATTATATTTATCTGATATCCCTAGTACCTTAAGTTTTAATTAAACACTCTATAATACTAAGATGCAGTCAGTAGTCCAGCAGCAGGAGGGGTGCTATCCAGTCTTTTGCATTGAGTGTCACATGTACGATTATCTCCCAGTTGGTGAGATGTCATATGTATGTGCTCGATGCAAAGAGCTCCTAGCTCTCGGAGAACGAGTCCGTTCTCTTGAGGCTAGATTAGCAGACATGGAGGAGCTGAGGAGACATAGAATGTACATAGAGGAAGCCTACATTGACGACGTAGAGAAGTCCCACCTCCAATCTGGCAGCCCCCGTATTGCCTTGGAGGAGGGAGGCCTTCTAAAAGGAGAGCATCACCCTGGTGAGGCTGGAAGTAATCCTGTAGACAAGACCAGCACACCAGCAAATACAATATCCTCTCGCACAGAGAATGTCTCTCCAGGGACTAGTGCCCAGGTGGGAAGAGTTAGGACGGCTGTTGTAGTTAGTGATTCAATTATTAGGCATGTAGATAGCTGGGTGGCTGGTGGACATGAGGATCGCCTGGTCACTTCCCTGCCTTGTAAGAAGGTGGTGGACCTCACGTGTCACCTAGATAGTGCTGGGGAGGAACCGGCTGTCTTTGTACATGTGGGTACCAATGACATAGGAAAATGTGGGAGAGATGTTCCGGAAGCCAAATTTAGGCTCTTAGGTAGAAAGCTGAAATCCAGAACCTTGCATTCTCCAAGGACAAGCAGGCTGATATTCTCACATGTGGGATGACGTCACATCGGTCCCAGAGGATTTTCTAGCAAAATCGGCAAACGTTTCTTACAGAACGCTCTGTCGCACGAGAGGATCACACCGTGCATACGCGCGCACGATTTCCTGCTCGCCGTGCAGACACAGTCCTCAGTTGTTTTTTTTCCGCATCTGAGGAGACACGGAGTTTTGCTTCACGCGCATCGCGTTTCTTCGGGTCCCGGAGTGAAAGTTTCTTCGAGTGAATTTCGCTTGTATTTCAAATTCCCTTATTTTCTTTATTTTTCTTCGTTAAAGTTTCCTTTCTTTTTCGTTGTGACCATTCTTAGGTCGCTCGGTCGTGTTTTTCCCCTTTTTGTGTCCTTCTTTTCTGACACCATCGCGTCCTTTGATTCCATTTTTCCCGCGATGTCATCGAAGACGCCCAGTGGCTTCAAGCCTTGCGCCCGCTGCAACCGGACCATCTCTGGCACTGATCCGCACTCCTGGTGCCTTCAGTGCCTTGGGCCCAACCATCTGCAGGAAAGCTGTAAGTTGTACCTAAAAATGAAAAAGTGCACTCAGCTTTCTAGAGAGGCCCAAAGAGAAAAGCTTTTTGGGTCGGTACCTCGGCGTCGACATCGGTACCGTCGACGGCAGCGTTGGCATCGGGAGACCGGGTACAGGCTGCCAAGAGACAGATGCACGCTTGGAGCAGTGATGCATCGAGCGGGTCTCCACCTGCCTCGGCGCCTCCTGCTTTGCAGGCCCCCCGGGACTGACCTCTATCGGACCCAGCCCCGAGGAAGCGTGTGGATTCCACGTCTTCCTCACCGGTACCGAGGAGTCTCGACGGACGTCGGGTGAAGGCCAAGAAGCACTGTCATTGTTCTCCTTCTCGACACGGTACCGCGAGCTCCGGGTCATCGAGGCATTCGGTTATGAAGGTATCGACACGCAGATTGTCTGGCAGCCCGGTACCGGCTCCCCAGCCTCTGCAGATTCTGCCTCTGACGCCCATACCGGTATCACAGCCTTCCCTGACAGCTTCTGTGGATGAGCGCATCAAGGCTATTTTTCCAGATTTCATGGAAGCGGTGCTGCATCATTTGCGCCCGGCACTGGAGATACCGGTACCAACGGTGCCGGATGCTCCTGCGGCACCATGCCTTTTGCCGGTGGTGAGGTGTCCTCCGGTATTGGGGTCGGTTGCCTCCCGGGTCAACTCTCCATTGCCTTCGGTGGAGGAAGCTTCACCGGAGTCTCCTGGGGAGTCGACTTCTCGACACCGTCATCGAGGTCACCGCACCTCTATGTCGAGGGGCTCGGATCCGGGCTGCTCTTTCTGAGTTGTTAGCCCCATCCGATGATGGCTCATCTGATGAAGATGGGGGTCATGGAGTTTTCTCTGCTGAGGATTCTCTAGGTCTTCCATCTGATTCGACCCCCTCACTTCAGAGACAGCTCTCCCCTCAGGAGAGTTTGTCTTTTTCATCTTTTGTGCGGGAAATGTCTGAGGCCATTCCCCTTCCCTGTGGAGACTGGATGAGCCCAGGGCCAAGATGCTCGAGGTCCTGGATTATCCATCTCCAACTAAGTCTTCTACCACAGCTCCTTTTCATGATACGCTCAGGGAAGTGCTGATGAGGAACTGGGAGAAGCCTCTTTCTTGTCCAACTATCCCCCAAAAGGCTGAATCACAGTATCGGATCCAAGGGGAACCCAGTTTCGTCCGGCCTCAGTTGCCTCATGACTCTGCGGTGGTGGATTCCGCTCTCGGAAGAGCTAAGAGTTCTAGGAACTTTGCCTCGGCGTCCCCGGGGCGAGAGCATAGAACCTTAGATTCTTTTGGGAGGAAGGCGTATCAGGCTGGCATGCTCGCTTCCAAAATTCAGTCGTACCAGCTCTTCACGAGCATTCATTTGTGGAACTCAGTGCAGCAGCTTGAGAGCTTGGTTGATGCACTCCCACCGGAGCAGGCTGAACCTTTTCGCCAAGTGGTCAGGCAGCAGAAGGCGTGTCGCAAGTTCCTGTCCAGGGGCATTTACGATACTTGCGATGTGACATCCAGGTGATGCGCAGACTCTCATGGCTGAGTACCTCTAACCTGGAGGAACGAACTCAGCAGAAAATTGCGAATATTCCTTGCCGGGGGGGATCATCTTTTCGGTGAGAAGGTTAAAGAGTTGATTGATCATCTCTATCAGCGTGATAACGCTAAGGACTCTCTCTCCGGCCGGGCGCCTTCTGCATCCGCCTCCTCATCTAGGAAGTTTTTCAAAGGGAAGAGAAGTGCGCCTTACGTCTCTAGGGGCCGTAAGTACACTCCTGCTTCTCGACAGCCGGTTCAGGCTCTGCCACAGCACGCTCGTTCTTGTCAACAGCATGTGCCCAAGCAGGCCCCCACAGCTCCCCAGCAAAAACCAGGGGCGGGTTTTTGACTGGCTCCGGTTGAGCATAGCCACCATAAACGTGTCCGTACTGGATGATCTACCAGTCGGGGGGAGGTTAAAATTTTTTCACCAAAGGTGGCCTCTGATAACCTCCGACCGGTGAGTTCTTCAAATAGTCCGGTTAGGATACACCCTCAATCTGGAAACCAAACCTCCAAATTGCCCACCGGGAGCGCAGTCCTTCAGCTCCCAGCACAAGCAGGTACTCGCAGAGGAACTCTCCGCCCTTCTCAGCGGTCGAGCCCGTTCCACCAGGGCAAGAAGGGCTGGGATTCTATTCCTTGTGGAAAAGAAGACGGGGGGATGCGTCCCATCCTAGACCTAAGGGGCCTGAACAAATATCTGATTCGAGAAAAGTTCAGGATGCTTTCCCTGGGCACCCTTCTTCCCATGATTCAGGAAAACAATTGGCTATGCTCTCTGGACTTAAAGGATGCTTATACCCACATTTCGATACTTCCAGCTCACAGGAAGTATCTGCGGTTTCGGCTGGGAATGCAGCATTTTCAGTACTGTGTGCTGCCTTTTGGCTTGGGGTCTGCGCCCAGAGTCTTTACCAAGTGCCTGGCAGTAGTTGCAGCGTCTCTACGCAGACTGGGAGTGCATGTGTTCCCTTATCTGGACGATTGGCTGGTGAAGAGCACCTCCCACAACGGGGCTTTACAGTCCATGCGGATGACTATTCAAGTGCTGGAGCTACTAGGGTTTGTCATCAATTACCCAAAGTCCCATCTCAACCCAGTTCAAAAATTGGAATTCATTGGGGCCCTGTTGTGCACGAAGACAGCTTGTGCCTATCTTCCTGAGCCAAGAGCGGACAAACTTCTGTCTCTAGTCTCCAAGGTTCAAGCGTCTCAACAGATCACAGCTCGGCAGATGTTGAGACTTCTAGGCCACATGGCTTCCACAGTTCATGTAACTCCCATGGCACGTCTTCACATGAGATCCGCTCAGTGGACCCTAGCTTCCCAGTGGTTTCAAGGTACGGGGAATCTAGAGGATGTGATCCAGCTGTCCATCAATTTTCGGAATTCACTTCAGTGGTGGACAATTCGATCCAATCTGGTTTTGGGGCGCCCATTCCAAATTCCTCAGCCACAAAAAGTGCTGACGACAGATGCATCCCTCCTAGGCTGGGGAGTGCATGTAGATGGGCTTCACTCAAGGAGCTTGGTCCCTTCAGGAAAAGCGTCTTCAGATCAACCTCCTGGAGTTGCGAGCGATCTGGAACGCTCTAAAGGCTTTCAGAGATCGGCTATCCAACCAAATTATTCTGATTCAAACAGACAATCAGGTTGCGATGTACTACACAAACAAGCAAGGGGGCAGCGGATCTCGCCCTCTGTGTCCGGAAGCTGTGCAGATGTGGCTTTGTGCTCGCCAACACGGCATGTTTCTCCAAGCCGTTTATCTGGCCGGCGTAAACAACAGTCTGGCCGACAGGTTGAGCAGGATAATGCAACCTCACGCGTGGTCACTGAGCATGGCTGTCTCCAGAGAGATCTTCCGAGCGTGGGGCACCCCCTCGGTGGATCTTTTTGCCGCTCAATTCAATCACAAGGTCCCTCAGTTCTGTTCCAGACTACAGGCCCACGGCAGGCTAGCGTCGGATGCCTTTCTCCTTCATTGGGGAACAGGCCTTCTGTACGCGTATCCTCCCATACCTTTGGTGGGGAAGACTTTGCTGAAACTCAAGCAAGACCGCGGAACCATGATTCTGATTGCGCCTTTCTGGCCGCGTCAGATCTGGTTCCCTCTTCTTCTGGAGTTGTCCTCCGAAGAACCGTGGAGATTGGAGTGTTTTCCAACCCTCATTACTCAGAACTAGGGTGCGCTTCTGCATCCCAACCTCCAGTCTCTGCCTCTCACGGCCTGGATGTTGAGAGCTTAGAATTTGCCTCCTTGGGTCTTTCTGAGGGTGTTTCCCGAGTCTTGCTTGCTTCCAGGAAAGATTCCACTGAATGGAAGAGGTTTGCCGTCTGGTGTGACAGCAGGGCCTTAGATCCTTTTTCTTGTCCTACACAGACCTTGCTTGAGTACCTTCTACATTTATCAGAGTCTGGTCTCAAGACCAACTCCGTAAGAGTACATCTTAGTGCAATTAGTGCTTATGATCAACGTGTAGAAGGTCAGCCTATCTCTGGACAGCCTTTAGTTGTTAACTTCATGAGAGGTTTGCTTTTGTCAAAGCCCCCTGTCAAACCTCCTCCTGTGTCATGGGATCTCAATGTCGTTCTCACCCAGCTGATGAAACCCCGTTTCGAGCCACTGAATTCCTGCCATCTGAAGTACTTGACCTGGAAGGTCATTTTCTTGGTGGCTGTTACTTCAGCTCGTAGGGTCAGTGAGCTTCAGGCTCTAGTAGTTCATGCTCCTTACCTTAAATTTCATCATAACAGAGTAGTCCTCCGCACGCACCCTAAGTTCCTGCCAAAGGTGGTCAATTCCTCATACAAGTCCTGGCGAAAGCAAGCTGCACACTCTGGACTGCAAAAGAGCATTGGCCTTTTACGTGGAGCGGACAAGCCCCCACAGACAGTCCGCCCAGTTGTTTATTTCTTTTAATCCCAACAAGAGGGGAGTTGCTGTCGGGAAACGCACCATGTCTAATTGGCTAGCAGATTGCATTTCCTTCACTTACGCCCAAGCTGGGATGACTTTAGAGGGCCATGTCACGGCTCATAATATTAGAGCCATTGCTGCGTCAGTGGCTCATCTCAGGTCAGCCACTATTGAAGAGATCTGCAAGGCTGCGACGTGGTCATTAGTCCACACATCCACATCTCACTACTGCCTTCAGCAGGATAGCCGACGTGACAGTCGGTTTGGGCAGTCAGTGCTGCAGAATCTGTTTGGGGTTTAGAATCCAACTCCAACCCTCCTAGGCCCACTTTTATTCTGTTCCAGGCTGCACTCTCAGTTAGATGTTTCTTGTTTCAGTCAATTTTTATGTCCTCGCCATTGCGAGGCCCAGTTGACCACTGTTTGTTGTGTTGAGTGAGCCTGGGGGCTAGGGATACCCCACATGTGAGAATATCAGCCTGCTTGTCCTCGGAGAAAGCAAAGTTTCTTACCCGAAGCAGGTATTCTCCGAGGACAGCAGGCTGCATATTCTCACAAACCCTCCGACCTCCTCTTTGGAGTTGCTTTTTTTTCATCTTTTGGATTCAACTGAGGAGCGTGTCCGCGCGGCGAGCGGGAAATCATGCGCGCGCATGCGTGGTGTGATCCTCTCGCGCGTCGGAATGCTCTGGAAGAGACTTTTGCCGATTTTGCTAGAAACTCCTCCGGGGCCGACGTGACGTCACCCCACATGTGAGAATATGCAGCCTGCTGCCCTCGGAGAATACCTGCTTCAGGTAAGAAACCTCTCTTTTTCTGAAGTGCTACCTGTTCCACACACACGGCCCAAGAGACAGGCAGAGCTCCAGAGTCTCAATGCGTGGTTGAGACGATGGTGCAGGGAGAAGTTTTAGATTTGTTATCAATAGAACTCAAACAAAATAAAACGTGGAAAAGAAAATAAGATGATACCTTTTTTATTGGACATAACTTAATACATTTCTTGATTAGCTTTCGAAGGTTGCCCTTCTTCGTCAGATCGGAAATAAGCAAATGTGCTAGCTGACAGTGTATATAAGTGAAAACATTCAAGCATTACTATGACAGTCTGACAGGGTGGGAGGATGGGGGTGGGTAGGAGGTATGCATGGGGACATCAAAGCATATCATTGATATTCTAACAGGATGGGTGTGGATAGGTGAGGGGTGGGGTGATCAACAGAGACATACAGCTTTATGGTTTATAATGGGCTAGGAACCCCAGATCCTTGTTAAGTCCTTTCTGTTGGGTGTTAAAATATTCAATCATTCTGACTTCAAAGGTCTTACGTTCTTGTATGGTTTTAAAGTTACCTTTCAGGATTCTCACTGTGAAGTCACTGGTACAGTGTCCTGGTCCTGTAAAATGCTGACCAACAGGCGTGGGAGCCCTACTGGCACCAGTACTGTTCATGTGATGTCTCCTCTACTTTAGATTTGTTAGGAACTGGGCAACATTCTGGGGAAGGGGAGCCTATTCCAAAAGGATGGGCTCCACCTTAACCAGGGTGAAACCAGGCTGCTGGCATCGGCATTTAAAAAGGAGATAGAACAGCTTTTAAACTAGAGACTCGAGGAAGGCCGACAGTCGCTCAAAAGCGCATGGTTCGAAATAAGGTATCTTTTTTTTAAAAAATTTTTATTTATAACTATTTAAATTTTTACAAGCGATAAAACAACTTGCTGGAAATACAGAGAAAGTAATATGTAGGAATTATTTCAGTCAGGTAATTCTATTCTCTTCCTTAGACCACTAAATAGGGAGAGTGAAACAAGATAAGGAGATCAATTAAACTGTAAACAGAAAAAAAACGTGGTATTAACCTGATTATCCCCAGATATTACTCGTCTAATTCATTATTCCACATTGGTCATCTGGTTGGCTTCTTCAAGGCCAATACGGTGTATAGTCAAATCATTTCATTGAAAACATACTTATTGTCCAATATTAGTTAGAAATAATACATCTGATTACATTCTCTCTCTTTTAAAAAACAGAAGTTATTTAACAATGCATATACTTAAGTCTCTAATTCAAATCCCACTGATTAAAATCCCAGTTTTCACAGACTTCACTCCTTTTAAAGTAATAATTTGAGGAAATATTTCTGAGGAAAACTTTAGGAGTCATACCCGGAACTCTGGGAAAAACAATAATCTCGATATTAATCATCTATAATAATCATTTTATTATTCAAAATAAGGTATCTTTTAAAGATACCCCATCTTCCCTGTTTTGGTGATATCACGATAGTGAGGTTGCAAAAGAGACCATAGTAGATCAGTGGGCTCATTTTCGTAAGCGAAGGATGTCCAAAAAGCAACACAAAAGGCACATGGAAGTCCTTGTGAAAGAAAGTCATCCAAATCCAATAATCGAAACAGGGCCGTAAAGACGCCCTGAGCGCAAGGACGTCCATCTATGGATGTCCCCACAGGTGGCGTGTCAGAGGCGTATTTTGGGCAGGGTTACATATAACATATAGCAAAATGGTTTCGCATTGGTGGAAACATGGGCGTCCTTAGTTAGACCTGATATAAAAGCATTCAGGGTAAGGGGTAAGTCGTCTTTAGACCCATTAGCGATTTTGTGGAGTTGGAGAGAGGGGAAATCATTGTTTGGAGAGAGAGCTGAAAGTTGTTGAGTACCTGTTACCTTTGTCTGTGTGCCCTAGTCAGAATGTTTTCACCCTCACCTGCCTCTTTTGTGTTTTACCTTTTCAGCTTTCCCTACCCCTTCTAGCCCCCAACCCCAGACACTACTACTCCTTCCTCTATCGCCCCATCCCCTCCCCCTTTCCCTCTCCATTCACTGTCCCCAAGTTCACATTTCATTCCCCTACCTGTTTGTTGTCTGTGTTTGTCTCTTTGTCCTGTGTGCTGCTGCTGCTGCGTGTGTGTGTGTGTGTTTGTGAAGACTGTCGGTTGCTGCTTGGAGAGTGAGTGGCTAGAGGGTGTGGCAGGACAGTGTATAGTGGGTCAGAGAGTGTTTGCAGTTTGGCTGTGCTGTATGTGACTGCATTGTTTGTCGGTGGTGGGAGAGTGAGTGTCAGCTTGTGTTTGTTGCTGCTGTGTTTCACCAGGTTGGTAGGGAGAGGTGAGCACTGGTGTCACTGCATTGCACCTGTAGTGTGAGGAAATGGAGGCACTAAATGCACAGGTGGCTCACATGTTGGAGGAAGAGGGGAGGCACCGCAGGAGGTACACCCCTGAGTTTTCAGGCCCCGTAGCAGTTTACTAGACCTTACTGATCTGCAGTGTCTCACTAGGTACCGCTTTGATAGGGCTGCCATTCAGCACCTTTGTGACCAGCTCAAACCCCTCCTGCAGCCCATGACCCATAGGAATAACCCCATCCCTGTGCACCTAAAGATCATTGCTTCTCTATCTTTTCTGGCCACTGGGAGTTTCCAGTCTGTCCTATCTGTGAACATAGGTCTCACCCAGGCTTCCATTTCTAACTGCCTCACCCAGTTCCTTGATGCCTTTCTTACCCACACATCAGAGTACATCACCTTCCCCTCCCCCCCCCAAGGCCCTGCAGAACAACATGGCTGACTTCTATGCCGTAGCTCGCTTCCCCTCGGTCATAGGCGTCATTTACTGCACACATGTTGCACTCAGACCCCCCCCCCCCCCCCCCCGGGGCACGAGAGGCCACGTATAGGAACATGAAAGCATTCCACTCACTCAATATGCAAGTTGTGTGTGACGCCCAGGGGGAGATTCTAGACATGTGCTCGATACCCAGGTTCCATCCATGACGCCTATATATTGCAACACTCAGGAATCTTCCGCAGGTTTGACCGAGATGAGATCACTGACAGATGGCTCCTAGGTAAGTGCAGCATGGATCTGCCCAAACTATACCTCCTCCACCGGGCAACCCTCAGCACTGTCTCCCTCCACTCACTCCACAACCCACTATTGCCCCCCCCCCCCTTCCACAAGGTACCCACTCCAAACAATACACACTCATCTTTCTCATCCTCTTTCTCCCCAAAGGTGACAAAGGCTACCCATAGCGGAGTTGGCTCATGACCCCCAGTGTACCCACAAACAGGGCCGGAGGAGAACTACAACAGTAGACATCGGACCACACGTGGCATCATTGAGCACACCTTTGAAGAACTTAAGAACAGGTTCCGATGTCTGGACCGTTCTGGAGGGAAGCTCCTGTACAGCCCCCAAAAGGTGGCAAAGATATTCCTGGCCTGCTGCATGCTACATAATTTGGCAATGCGCAGAGGACAGGCCCTCCCAGAAGAGCCACAGCAACCACAGCAGCAGGCCCCAGATGAAGAGGATGAGGAGCCCCCTCCACCTCCCGCCCACAGAGCAGAGCAGAGTGCACACCAGCTGGGGGTAAGAGCCAGGCAAAGACTCATCGAGACAAGTTTTGTATGAGAATAAGTAGACATTTATTGCTATCACATACTACTTACACACCACCACCACCACCCCTCCCACCACCATCACCTGCTCTGTGCATATTCCCCTCCTTCCAACCCTCACACGCCTTCCTCCCAGCACCCCCCACCCCATCACACTCCTTCCTCCTAGCACCCCCACCCCCACCCCAGCATGTCCCATCACTTACACTCATCTACTTTCCCTTCCCCCTCCCTCATCCACTCCTACCCCTCCTACCGTGTTCCTGAGCAGCTGGTGGCAGTCCAGCTGTTGGTGCTGCAGGGGAACTCTGTTGAGAGTCCTCCCCTGATGAGGTCCTACTGTTCTCTGTGTCAACAAGGGAGCCTGCTGCCTCGGCTGCCCTCTGGAAGTCTGGCCACCTTGTGGTCTGTGTTTTGCCCTGCAACCTGGGCACAGGACCCAGAAGGGGAGCTGGTGTGGCTGCTGGACCAGTGACTGGGGGGGGCTGAGGATCTCAGCCTCCTCTTCTTTGCCGGTGGTTGCTATGCAGTGGTGGAAGGAGACGGCACTTGTTGCTGCAATAGGTTTGTACTGTGTGCTTGCAGGTGACGCCGTAGGCCCTCGATGCTCTGCTCTAGCCATTGGAGCTGCTGTACTGCTTCCTGTTGGGCCTGTACCACTTCCCTTTGCATCTCCAATTTCTGGCGCCGGTAATCTTCCAGGTGCACATTGTGGCCCAGCAATTGGGTTGCAAGGCACAGTAGCTGCCTCCTGTGGCTGGATGGCCTCTGCTGAGGATGTGCCCCCCCCCCCCCCCCTTCTGCCTCTTCTTCCTCTGTGCCAACATTGGCAAAGGCAGTGGGTGGGGGAGGGAGAGCCTCTGCTGCTGCTGCTGTGTCCTGTGGTTCTACCCCATGTGAGTGTTTCTGCGTAGTTTCTTGTGCAGGCACACCTCCAGGCCCACTGGTTTGCTGCTCTGTCTGCTCTTCAGTGTGCTGGGGCTGGTGGCCACTAGGGCCAGCTTCTGCATCTAACTGGCTGTTGTCATGTGCATAGCAAAAGGGGAGGAAGTGTGTTGGTCAAAATAACCCACTTTTGTTTTTCAGCATTCATATACATAGCCCCACACGTGAAGACCCAGCAAACAGATGGTGAGGAATGGGATTGGGAGGCATCCCACAATGGGATTGGCAGGCATCCCACAGATGTCATTGTACATGGTACAGAGCTAGAGATGAGGAGCGCAATGTACTTCAGAGACTGATGTGCAAGAGAGCCACACAGGCAGGTGGGTAGACATAGAACTATGGAAGGAGTGCAGAGGACTCAAGCAGATATTTATTTATTTATTTTATTTATTTGTAGCATTTGTATCCCACGTTTTCCCACATATTTGTAGGCTCAATGTGGCTTACATAGTACCGGGAGGCGTTTGCTGGCTCTGGTGAGAGCAAATACAAAGTGATATTGTGGTAGGATAAAGTTCATGTGGTGCAGTCACATTTAGGGAAATGTGCAGCAGAAGAATTGAATTATGTCCATTACGTACTTTAATTTTGATGTGTTGCTGGGGTCAGGCATTTAGGTTGGATCAGCAGGGTATGCCTTTTTGAATAGGTTCGTTTTTAGTGATTTCCGGATGGTTAGGTAGTCGTGCGTCGTTTTCAAGGCCTTTGTTAATTGTTCCAGAGTTGTGTGCTTGTGTAGGAAAAGCTGGATGCGTAAGTTGATTTGTATTTGAGACCTTTGCAGCTTGGGTAGTGCAGATTTAGATATGTTCGGGTTGATTTTGGTGTATTTCTCGTTGTATAGGTCGATCAAGTCTGTCATGTATCCAGGGGCTTCACGGTAGATTATCTTGTGAACCATGATGCAGATTTTGAAGGTGATAACATTCTTTGATTGGGAGCCAGTGTACTTTTTCGTGGAGGGGTTTAGCGCTTTCATATCACGTTTTTCCAAATATAAGCCTAGCTGCTGTGTTCTGGGCGGTCTGAAGCTTCTTTAAGGTTTGTTCCTTGCATCCCGCATAAATTCCATGCACAGTTTGGTGATGGGAAAAGAGGAGGGAGTGGGGAAGGCCCCCAAAGCTGAGAAACAGTGGTAACCTACACACATATAGCTAGAATCTACTACTACTACTATTTAGCATTTCTATAGCGCTACAAGGCATACGCAGCGCTGCACAAACATAGAAGAAAGACAGTCCCTGCTCAAAGAGCTTACAATCTAATAGACAAAAAATAAATAAAGTAAGCAAATCAAATCAATTAATGTGAACGGTAAGGAAGAGAGGAGGGTAGGTGGAGGCGAGTGGTTACAAGTGGTTACGAGTCAAAAGCAATGTTAAAGAGGTGGGCTTTCAGTCTAGATTTAAAGGTAGCCAAGGATGGGGCAAGACGTAGGGGCTCAGGAAGTTTATTCCAGGCGTAGGGTGCAGCGAGACAGAAGGCGCGAAGTCTGGAGTTGGCAGTAGTGGAGAAGGGAACAGATAAGAAGGATTTATCCATGGAGCGGAGTGCACGGGAAGGGGTGTAGGGAAGGACTAGTGTGGAGAGATACTGGGGAGCAGCAGAGTAAATACATTTATAGGTTAGTAGAAGAAGTTTGAACAGGATGCGAAAACGGATAGGGAGCCAGTGAAGGGTCTTGAGGAGAGGGGTAGTATGAGTAAAGCGACCCTGGCGGAAGATGAGACGGGCAGCAGAGTTTTGAACCGACTGGAGAGGGGAGAGGTGACTAAGTGGGAGGCCAGCAAGAAGCAGATTGCAGTAGTCTAAACGAGAGGTGACAAGGGTGTGGATGAGGGTTTTGGTAGAGTGCTCGGAAAGAAAGGGGCGGATTTTACGGATGTTGTAAAGAAAGAAACGACAGGTCTTGGCGGTCTGCTAGATATGAGCAGAGAAGGAGAGA
Organism: Microcaecilia unicolor; assembly: GCF_901765095.1. NCBI lineage: Eukaryota > Metazoa > Chordata > Amphibia > Gymnophiona > Siphonopidae > Microcaecilia > Microcaecilia unicolor. Next base: position 127,428,351 of record NC_044040.1, read on the forward strand.
GAAGAGTCAAAGATGACCCCAAGGTTTCGAGCTGAAGAGACAGGGAGAATGAGAGAGCCATCAACAGAAATAGAAAACGGGGGGAGCGGGGAGGTGGGTTTGGGGGGGAAAATGAGAAGCTCAGTTTTGGTCATATTTAATTTCAGGTGGCGTTGAGACATCCAGGCAGCAATGTCAGACAAGCACGCTGAAACTTTGGTTTGGATGCAAGGTGAGATATCAGGGGTAGAAAGGTAGATTTGGGAGTCATCAGCATAGAGATGGTAGGAAAAGCCATGGGATGAGATTAATGAACCAAGGGAAGAAGTGTAGATAGAAAAGAGGAGGGGACCAAGAACAGAACCCTGAGGTACGCCGACAGGCAGAGGGATAGAAGTAGAAGAGGATCCACCAGAGTGAACACTAAAGGTGCGGAGGGAGAGGTAGGAAGAGAACCAGGAAAGGACAGAGCCCTGGAATCCAAGTGAAGACAGGGTATCGAGAAGTATGCTGTGATCGACAGTGTCAAAAGCAGCGGAAAGATCAAGAAGAATGAGGATGGAATATTGACCTCTGGATTTAGCCAGTAAGTCATTGGAGACTTTAGTAAGCGCAGTTTCGGTTGAGTGGAGAGGGCGAAAACCAGATTGTAATGGGTCAAGAATAGCATGTGAGGAGATAAAATCAAGGCAGCGGCGGTGAACAGCACGCTCAAGTAATTTGGAGAGAAAAGGAAGGAGGGAGATGGGTCGGTAATTAGAGGGACAAGTAGAGTCAAGTGAAGGCTTCTTAAGGAGAGGTGTGACCACAGCATGTTTAAAGGCAGCAGGGACAGTCGCAGTAGAAAGTGAGAGGTTGAGAATGTGACAGATAAAAGGAATAAGGGTAGAAGAGATGGCATTAAAAAGGTGGGTGGGAATGGGATCAGAGGAACAGGTGGTACATTTTGAGGAAGAAAGGAGAAGTGTAGAATCCCTCTCCACCTGCCTACTCCCTGTGTTATGGTCTGTAATGAATAGTGATTTGTATTCCATGTGGTGTTCTCACCCCTTCCCCTTCTTAAGAGCACCACACTGTCTCCCACTTGTGGAAAATAAAGTGTAGTGCAGCACAACAGATACCATAGCTTCCTAATGGTGAACCTACCTGAGCCCTCAGGCTGTGCTGATGTGTCCAGGGATCCAATGCCGTGGATCCCCTCCTGGGGCAAGATCCCATGAACGATGCGCTCTAGCGGGGTTAAGGTAGCAGTGTCATCTGCTGGGGGGTTGGCACCAGCCTTCTGCCTCACATCGCGCTTCAGCCAGCGCCACTTGCGCTTGCAGTCTTCTACATCCCTGCCACAGTGGAAGACTGCGTTGACCCGGTCCTTCACTGCCTCCCATTCTCTGGCCCCTGGGAGCAAAGAGATGTGTGTGCCTTTTTTGTATTTCTTGCACCAGCAGTTCTATTTTAGGGTCACTGAATTTACCCTTGCGGGTGGGTGCCTGTTTTGGTGCCATTCTGACAATGGGAACCAAAAATTCGAAAATACTGAGAAGGACACTTAAATACTGTCCCAGGGACATCCATGTAAGAGTGGGATGTACGTCCTAATTTTGATTATGGGCAAAATCCCTAAACGTCCCCAGCTGCTCTGTCGATTTGGACGTCCTAATTTCACGTATGGGTGGGAACTATGGATGTCCCCAGCTGCTCTGTGTTTTGGACGCCCTAATCTTGATTATGGGTGAAAATGATAAACGTCCCCAGCTGCTCTTCTGGTTTGGAAGTTTGCATTCCCTTTATTGGCGCCTCTTTAAAACGTCTTTCTCTGTGCTTGCACTAGAGGTTTTTCTTTAGATTATGGGGTGGTATTTCTAAGCGCTTTAGCTTCAGTTATAGTAAACCTTGTTTTTGCCACTGTATGCTTTTGTACACCTGTTTTTTTTTTTTTTTTTGGGGGGGGGGGGGGGGAGACACCTTTTGGCCAATTCTTGAAAGGTAACTGGTGTGTGGGCTGTGTACCTTTCCTTTCAAAAAGTTTCTGACTGGGTGTTAGCTGGCAGCTTAGCATATACTCTGCATTTTCTACATATGACCAACTCTTCATTCTCTACCCTCCAGGAGCTGCTTGCTGTGTCTGATGCGCTCCCTCACTGCCCCCCATTTTCTCTCCTTTGTTGAAGCTGGCAGCCTCTGGTCCCTTGGAGCAAACAGATTTTTGCACCGCAAGTTCAAGGTAAGCTCATAGGTGCTAAACAAACACTTCTTACATCTTGAAGGACAGATTTACAGCACTGCAGCTGGTCAAGAGGAGTGCAAGAGACAGCAGTGGACTCTAATACACTGGACTCTGAGAGCCAAGATTGTTTCTACCCAATTCATTGTACAGATGTCTTGTTTTCTATTGGACACACTCAGTTGTGGCTGCCGGTGGGGAAAGGGAGGGGAAGAGACCATGAGAATGGATGTGTGCATTCCTCATAGTCAAGGGCTCCCCATTCTGTGTATGTTCTCTGGATTCAAATCTTACCTCTATTTTCACCAGGTTCAAGGGTATCCATATCTAGTAGGTTTTCTCCCACTTTGCACCTCATATGTCTCCCCAGTAGTTTCCATCCTTCTTTATGTGGTGAACCCCAGTCCCCTTTTATGAAGTGCCCAGCCATTCTCAAGGTTGCTAGGGGTGGGGAGGGGGGAAGCATATATGCACTGAATGTCTTTTACACATTATTGAACACAGTCCTACAATTCTCCATAGTTATGGAACAACAGCATTTCTAAATTCTATCCTGAAAACCATTTTCTAGGTGGCCACAGGTGCGTGCCTACCACAGCCTTGAGCCCTTATGTCATGGTGAGGGAGAGGTTCTGGTTACAGTTCCTATTCTAAATTACCGGCAGGTGGCTACAGCGTGGTGCCTATATAATTCCTCTAGCCTGTGCCCTTCTGTACCTGATGTATTATGTTGCAATTGTGATGAAGTAAACATCCATCTAATGCTTTTACCGTTGTTTTCCCTTTTCTCCTCAGCACTATATACCATTGCTGATACATTCAATGTGAAAAGATGACCCAGCTGTTAGTCTAGGCACTGCCTATGGTTATCTGCAAGTTTGTATTTCGCAGATCGCTAGTGTAAGACAACATACCTATTATTTAGAGAACTCTGCGCTGTGGGGCTCTATGCTAAGGGGGGGAGAGGCTGGATGGGCCAACAGAAATGCCCACCCAGCCTCCCTCCCCCCCCTTACCATATAGCCATGCAGTTTGGAAGGAACAGGTGGCCTTCTATATGGCCACACTTATGACACATATGTACCAAAGTTTCTCTGTCACAGTTGACCTGTCATGCAACCCAGATTGCTGCCTCCTCTCGCATCAACCCCAGCATTTGATATGTAGTACACAAAGTAGAGACACACACCCTGTTATCAGAAAAATATCAAACGTGTATTGAACAAAAAAAACAGAACTATATACAAATATATTTTTTAAAATTTTTTTATCAATGAGTGCTTTGTCCTCCTCCCTCCTTGGCCCTTTGTAGCAGGTTTACGAGCAGCACCAGGAGCTGCCTCTGTGCCCCAAAGTGCTGCTCATTTGCCTGCCGCATCGCTGCCACCTCCTGCAGCAATTGGTTTTGGGTATGAACCAGTTGCTGCAGGAGGTGCAGTACAGCAGTATTGTACTGCTCTGATGGTGGTGGTGGTGATGATATGGATAGGGCTGGTGGTGTTGGCGGCTGTATCTCCTCCTCCTCTTCATCCCCCTCAAGGGGAGGCAAATCCTGCCAGGGGTCTGCCACATGGGGAACCTCCCATTCCCCTGGCTCCACCACCACACACTGTGGCCCTTCCGCAGCCGCCTCCTCCTCCACCACTGGTGCTGCCTCCACTGCCGCCTCCTGCTGCTGCCATCCTGTGTATGTAAAAGGATTGTCCTTGAGATTGGCACATTCAACATGGCTTGCATAGTGCAGGAGCTGGCTGGCATGAGACAGGGATGGGGAAAGGTGTGGTCACTGGTGAGCCCTGGGCTATACACATGGGGTGTGAGGTGCATGAGATGACTGACAGGGAACTCTGGAAGCTGGTCTGACACAGAGTACACAAGATGTGTTGACAGGGCACACTCATTCCTCAGCAGCATGTTAGCATTTTGAGTTGTGACTATGGTTGGATGACCAGTTTTTTTTGTTTGTTTGTTTTGGGGGGGGGAAGGGGGTGGAATACTATTTCTTTACATTACTTTAAAATCGTGCTATGACATCCACTAAGAGCAGGACTTCAGGCAGGAATACCATGAAACAGTGTCCACCCCAGAAAGGGGGATACAGAAGTGAGGCACCCTTTCCTGCCATAGCTGTTGCAATGTCAGCCACTTCTTTGCCTGTCATCTCATTATCTCAAAGGAGGTTAGTTGGAAGTTCCAGCCACACTCATGGGAGAGTAGCTGCAACCTCAGGTCTTGATGTGGAACAGAGGTGTTATGACTTACTAGTTGCCTATAAGCCACATTGGAAACTGATATTGTACATGAAATTTGCATTATTAAATCAATACATTTACAAAGGACTACAGGTGCCCTGTTTATAATACTTACGTTGAGCCCTGAGGTGCCATCGCACGCTCCGAATTTTTTTGGGCTGTCCCGACATATGCAGCGGAACCTGCGCCTAAGGGATTCAAGGTCCAGACGTATTCCATATCGTCTGCAAGATACAAGTTTGTACACCAGGAGTCAGGGGATGGCCCTTCTTGCCTTCACAACACAAATTCATTTGGCAGCCAAATTGGAGAGACACACAACACTGATGGGGGGGGGGGGGGGGGACATTGGTATAGGTGATGTCATTGAGGTGGACATGAGGACAGAGAGTACCATTTCTGTGCAGTATTGTAGGGATGTGGGAATGATTTTCCTTTCTAGTACATTGATTCTATTAATGAATATGCTTCTGCAAATATCACTGATTACCCTTGAATGCAGACTATAGTTAGTGCTTACATTGCTCTTATATGTGGTGGTACAGGATGGGGGGCCTGATAGCCCAGACCCAGTGCTGGGGGGGGGGCATTCCCAAACAGTTACCTTTCCAACCTGTCGCTTATTAGAGTCCACGCTCTAACGCAGACGATCCTCGGGGGCAGATGGTGGTGGTGCATGAAAAGGCACCGTCTATGCCTCAGGCACAGCTGAACAAGAACCAGGCTTTCAGCGATGCTAAAATTGGGTTCACGTCTGACAGCCATATTTCTCAATCAATAACTGTTGTAAAATGTGCATCGCCTTATATGGACGTTCATGCGTGATGGACGTCGTTACATGCACAGTTCCATATATGGAATGGTCAGCACGTGGACGTCCTGGCCCATATATGGTCGGTCGGCGCATGGACGTCCATCACATGCATGGACCATCTTCACACGTGCGGGGCCTTATATGGATTATTACTTGTTCACACTTGTGGAGCCTTATATGGATCATTATCAAGTGTGCAAACCTATTCATATATACAATAAAATATGAATGTTTCTTATATTTCTAGTACTTCGATGTTTCGTAAGTACAGGGAATGTAGTTGCGGATCATCCAGGTACTAGAAAGATAAGGAACATTCATAGTCCAAAGTACAGTAAAAAGGACGTGTTTCTCCCAGAACTGCTGAAGGATGTCAAGGGCGTCCATCTTGCAGAACCGCCGAAGGACGTTCCTAACATTTGTCTTATGAACATCCTTTAGCTGTTCTTTAAGATGGACGTCCTTGACGTCCTTTGGTAGTTCTGCGAGAAACATGGCTTTTTTTTTTACTGTACTTTTGACTGTGAACCTTATATTTCCTGTACCTAGATGTTCTGCAACTACATTCACTGTACTTGTGGAACATCCAGGTACATCAGAGATGTCCAAAGTATAGTAACAAGGACGTGTTTCTCGTAGAACTGCCGAACGACGTTCATAAGACAAATGTTAACAAGTACAGTGAATGTAGTTGCCAACATTTGTCTTGGGAACGTCCTTCGACAGTTCTGCGAGAAATATGTCCTTTTTACTATACTTTGGATGTCTCTGATTTGGACGTTTCGCGCTAAAGACGTACATACTATTTTTTTATTTGATTTTGGATGTCTTTGTGAGGATGACCAAATTCAGACTTGGACGACTTTCGAAAATGCCTCTCCAGGTGTCCTTAAATAAAAATCAGACAAAAGATTGCAAATTAATACTGTTAAGTACTGAGCATGATGTAAATAGGAACAACAAACATAGTTTGAAATGTCTACATGCAAATTTCAGAAGCCTAAAAAATAAGATGGGAGAGTTAAAATATATTGCACTAAATGAAAAATTAGATATAATAGGCATCTCTGAGACCTGGTGGAAGGAGGATAACCAGTGGGACACTGTCATATTATTATTATTATTACATTTGTATCCCACATTATCCCACCTTTTTGCAGGCTCAATGTGGCTTACAATTCATCGTGGATACTGGAAATAGAAAAGAAAGTACATTTGGATTTATAGCAAGTTTTGGGTACATGATGGTGAAATACATAATATTGGGAATAGAAAAGAGTATACATTTGTTTTAGCAGAAGTTTTGGTTACATGATGGTGAAATACATGATATTGTTAGAGTCAAAGGCATTAGGTACAAGAAGGTGTGAGAGCAAAAGACATTAAAGAACATTCCTGGATATCTTGAAGAAGGTGGCGTTACGCATGTTGTTCTTTATGATATATTTTGTCGAAGAGATAAGTCTTCAGGAGTTTGTGGAAAGTGGTCACTTCGTAGACCGATTTCAGGTTACGTGGCAGTGAGTTCCAGAGCTGTGTGCTTGTATAGGAAAAGGTTGATGCATGCATCGATCTGTATTTCAAGCCTTTGCATTTGGGAGGATGAAGATTGAGGAATGTGCGGGAGGATTTTTTTGCATTTCTGGGTGGTAGTTCTGTTAGATCCGACATGTAGGCTGGGGCGTCACCATGGATGATTTTATGGACCGAGGTACATACTGGGGTACAAATTATTTCGTAGTGATAGGGTAGATTGATTTGGTGGAGGGGGTAGCATTGTATATTAAGGAGGGCCTTGAATCAAATAGATTGAAAATTCTGCAGGAAACAAAACACATCTTGGAATCACTATGGTTTCAAATTCCATGTGTAAAGGGGAAAAGGATAGTGATAGGAGTGTACTACTCTCCACCTGGCCAGGATGAACAGACGGATGTAGAAATGTTATCGGAAATTAGGGAGGCTAACAAACTGGGCAACATGATGATAATGGGTGGTTTTAATTACCCCGATATTGGCTGGGTAAATGTAACATCAGGGCATGCTAGGGAGGTGAAATTCCTTATGGAGTAGCTGGTACAGGAGCCGACAAGAGAAGAAATAAATTTTAGACCTAGTCCTTAGTGGAGCGCCTGATCTGGTGCGGGAGGTAATGGTGCTGGGGCCGCGTGATAACACTGATCATAATATGATCATATTTGATATTATCTTTGTAGTAAGTATAAACATGAAATCCAATATGTTAGCATTTAACTTTCAAATAGGAGTGTCATGTTCCCTGTTTACGCAAGGTATGGGCATCTGAGGATATGGCGGCCATCTTGGATTTGGGCATCTCCAGGATAGGGCGGCCATCTCAGAGGTGGGTGCCTTAGGATGGGGCGGCCATCTTGGAGCTGGGCAGCCTCAGGAAGAAAGCCCATATTTGGGCTTGAGGGCGTTTCTGGTTGGGGCAGCCATCTTGAAGACAGCTGTGCATGTTTGGGCTTAATTCCTGTCCTATTTAAAGCCCTGCCTCCAGTCCTTTTACGCTTAGGCTTCTATTCAGTTTCCTGGGTAGTTGCAGTGCCTTTGGTTTTGCTACTATTTGCTGCCTGGTTTTGACCTCTGCTTGATTCTGGACTTGCTACTGTTTGCTGCCTGGTATTAACCTCTGCCTGATCCTGGACTTGCTACTGTTTGCTGCCTGGTATTGACCTCTGCCTGATCCTGGACTTGCTACTGTTTGCTGCCTGGTACTGACCTCTGCCTGATTCTGGACTTGCTACTGTTTGCTGCCTGGTATTGATCTTTGCCTGTTCCTGGATCTGCTACTGCTTGCTGCCTGACACGGACCACTGTTTGCTCCTGGTCCTGTTTTTGCCCATTGCTTGGCCGTGCCCCGTGGATTTTGTTCTGGACTCGGTTCTCTCTGCTGTCTGCTTCCCGCACCTGGGGGCTCAACCCCTGGGGAACGGAGGGGAGCACAGTGGGAACTTGGGGTTGGCTGACAGCCTGTTGAGGAATCCTCCTCCATCGGGCACAAGGGCTCACATCTCCACTGGGCGAGCCTGATAGGAGACTATGATAAAATGAGAAGCACTGTCTGTGTGCATCCTACTTGTTGCCAGGATCTCAATTCAGCCTGAGTTGCAGAAGCTTGTAAAGCCTCATACAAATCTGTGTTTTCCATAACTTTGGGTTTGGAAGTATCAACAAACATGATTACGTCTGCAATGTTATCAACAATGGAACTAGAAGGAAATGCTGCAACTTCTTTAGCTAAATCATCTGCCATATGGTTACTATTAATTTCATTAGAGAACAGTCTCTTGATGAGCTTTAATCCATTTAATGGCTGTACCTAACTTTTTCTTATAGTGTGTTGTAACACTTCAAAAACGTTATTCCACAAGGTAATATGACTCAAAAGGTGACCTGTAGAGGAAATCATACCTCTCTGATTCCATTTTTGGATATGTGAATGAAGTGAGGAGAATACATAGAGTATGTGACTATAGATACATCCACTTGTAATACCTTAGACTGTAATACATATAATACAGCAGATAATTCAGCAGTCTGGGCCGTATAAGTGTTCGGAAGTCTACTTTGTACATAATGAGGCAGGCAAAAGCTGTATCCCTGACCAACCTTTACAAAGATTCACATAGATGAGGCAAGAAATATAACACATATTTCTGTACAATCAAGATGGGGCAAAAATATCTTCCAAATAAGTTATATTTAAGGAAATGTTTATTCTTAAAGAGAGACCCTAATTCTGTACTGAATGTGAAAACATTACACTTTAGCTGTAACTAATGCATTAAAAATATTGATAAAAGACAAAGTATAAGTAGTTTAACATATCTACTATGGAATGCAGAAAAGAAATCTTTTGTATATTACAAACACAACTAATTTGTATTCAGGAGAGAAACTTTTTATATGTACTGATTGTATTACCCACAAAATCGGGGAAAAAAAGACAAAAGTGATCAGTTATATTGATTGTATATAAGGAGTAACATAAAGGCAGACTAACAAATACATTACAAACAATTAAGAGGTTGTAAATCAGATCATGCTATTGAAATTCAGCACTGGGCATAACCTATAACCTTTAAATAAACATGGTGTTATGTACAGGTATGTATGATAAATTGGCAAAACAGTGTCCTAGGGCTAGAAGTACTTATGTGTACAAATTAATATGAGATAGGTACTCCAAAAGTAGGGAAAATGTATAATAGTACTGTTTAAATGCTCCATTGAGATTCTGTATCTCTGCAACTGATCAGAAATCTCAGTGGAGTGCATTGAAATAATTAAAAAAAGAAAATATTTCTTTATATTCCACTGGTCTAGCTATGTCATTGCTTTGGGCTAAGGACAAAAGGTAATTTAATCCTTAGCAGTAGCGATGGAATGCTCACGCAGAGGATATAACAAGAGATAAAACTGGAAAAACCTGTTCAAATAATGCTCTCAAACAGAAGTACAGTTTCTAGCATTGAATTGAAAACAAAGGAATGTTACAAAGTAAACATGACACTATCCTACTCTATCCAAGTATAAAAGCTCAAACTTGGATCCACTTATTTTATTTTGCCCTTTCCATGACAGGTCAGCGTCTTGGGTATCCCGCGGCTTGTGGCCATATTCTACAATCAAGGGTGCTTGCACCAATTGCAGATCAACCCCAGCTTCTCCCTGAGGTGTCTTCTATGTCTCTACAGACATCTTCGGTGCCGGCGTCTTGTCGGGTGTTGACATCAACTTTGACACATACGGTGACACCCTCGATGTCAGGGGAGGAAGCTTCCACAGAGTCAGAGGGTAGGGCTGTACCTTGGTGCTCTTTGGGGAGTGGACATGGTTCCAGTGAGCTGAGGCAGACACAGACTCTCAGCCTGCTCTGAGTATGGCGAAAAGTCTGTTTGGGACTGCTCATGGGACTCCAAGGAAGACAGCCTAACACAATCACACAGGTGATGTTTAAATTCAAGATAACAGGAATACCCTTAGAAACCAAGGCTCCCGCCAGGGTCTAGCCAGCAAAACACCGTTGTCTTAAAAAAGACTTTGTGTCTGTGACTTAATTTCTTTCATAGGGTATGTTTCCCATTTCTATATTTACAAATTTAAAGCTCCCAAAGTTTTAAACGTTAATCTTTAGGATAACTGGATCAAAACACATTACAAGCAACAGCATGATCTATTTTACTTAGGTCAATCAATGCTGGCTTGACTCCCCCGCAGTGTATCTACTGATTTTTACTTTTTCTATTTCAACATGGCCCAATTCATTTCACCCTAAAAAGGGCTTCATCAGGAACCAATTGACTAAATCATACTGCCAGGGGTGATAGTTTCAGGGTCGCTCAACCTCTCTCTCTGCACAGGCAAGACGAACATCTCCACCTGAGGGTTTCTTTCACTGGTTTTGTGAGGGAGATGGCTTCTGCAATCCCATTTATGTTAGAAACGGATGAAAAGCCCAGGGCAGAAATATTAACTGTGCTGAACTATGAGTCACTTCCAAAGGGAAGGGGTCACGGTGCCATTGTAACGATATCCTTAAAGATGTACTGGCGAAGAACTGGGAATTTAGATTGTAAATTGTTTTGTCCTGCTTGTCGGTTAAAGCAGTATAGAAAGTCTGGAATAAATAAATAAAATCTCTCCTCTCAGTGCAGGTGGCACCAAAGAAGTTGGATATGCACACTCATATCCAGAAGATTCCTGGATTTGAGAGAACTCAATTGCCACACCATTCTCTGGTGATTAAATCTGCCCTCAAATGAGTTAGGAGTTGCAGAACGTGCGCCTCGGTACCCCTGGGTAGGGAGATTCGGACCCTAGACTTGTTTGGAAGGAAAACATTTCTGGCCTTGATGCTCATTGCTCACATTCTGTCCTACCTTGGACTGCAGTACACTCAGTCTGGTGGATTATGTCCCAAAGGAGTAGGCTCCTGAGTTTCAGCAGTTGGCTAGTAAGTTACTGGAGTGTCAAATATCTGGCTAGAAGGGCTTATGACTTTTTTTTTTATGTGGAGTCCAGACTCTCCACCATGGGTATGAGAATGCGCTCTCATGGCTCATGGCTCTGACCTAGAACCAGCTAAAAATCCCTCAGAGACAAATAGTCAAAGTTAAATTTATATCTCTATAAAGAAGAGGACTATGTTTGCTGAAGAAGCACACATCCGGTAAGCAGATAAATTAAATCTGTCTTAATTATTTAATTTTTTGTGTAGAGCTGAGAGAGTTCAGTATAGGCTGTATACCACAGCCGAACGTAAAAATTAGTGAGGCTTGCCGCTTCTTCAGCAAACAGTCCTCTTCTTTATAGAGATTGATTTTTTAAATTTAACTCTGACCTAGAAGCAGCAGTTCAGAAGGGGTTAGTGGGCATTCTGTGCTGAGGGGACATCTTGTTTGGAGATAAAGCGTAAGAGATTGCTGACCTCATAAACACATGAATACCATCCAAACTCTGTCTTTGTACCCTCCACCTCCCAGAGATTTTCCAGTCCCATCCTCAGAAGTCTCAGTTGGCACTCCAGTCAAAGCTAGGGGGAGCTCATATAGGTGGGCTTTAAACCTGTTTAGTCTGCTCAGGAAACAGTCCTTCATATCAATCTCCTTCAGCTGTAGGCCATTTGGAACACTCTAAAGGCTTTCAGAGATTGGCTGCAAAACCAAATTATTCTCATCCAAACAGGCAATCAGGTTGCAATGTTTTATGTAAACAAGCAGGGGCATGGGCGTAGATTGGGGGGGGCGAGGGGGGGCATTGCCCCCCCCCCAAACAAGTCGCACCGGCGAACTGGCGGGGCTTAATTGTGTCTTCCCCGCTGGCGCTGCCTCGGTCCCTGACTCTCTGCAGCATTTTTGTCTTCACCCTGTCCTGTACCCGTCGCCGTCAGCGCTGCCATTCATTCTCTCACAGGCAGCCTCGTTCCCGTGGATGAGAGTGATGGGGGGGGGGGCAGAAATGTGGTAATGGAGAGTTGATTAAAGATGAAAGGAAATGGAAGGTTGGAGGAAGGACTGAGAAGAGGAATGGGGCAGCTAGTGGGTGAGAGAAGGAAATGGAATTTGATAGCTGAAAACTAAAAAGGAGAAGGATGAGGACGAGGGTGAAATTTAAGTGAACAGAGAGGCAGCAAAGAAAAAAAAACAGAGGAAACAGCTAAAAAAGAAATAATGTGTCAAAGGTAGTTGTAGTGAAGGAATGGAATAAGACAGGAGAGAAGAGAAAATACAAATGGACAGCAAGCAGTTGAAGGAGAATTAGCAGAAAGACAGGAAAAGAGGAAACTGGAACCAGCATGATGGAACAGTAAAATGTCCAGACAACAAAAGTACACAAAAGTATTTTATTTTGAATCTATTAAATGGAATATCAAATGGAAAGAAGACACTGCATAAAACAGAAGACACTGGGACCAAAGCGAATAGAAAAACTAAATGATCAGACAACAAAGGTAGAAAAAAGTATTTTATTCAGAATTTATTAATTGGAATATGTCAGCTTTTTGAAATGTGTATCTGTGAAATTTTGCATGTAAGTTTCAATCTTCCTGGTATTGCTGCATGCTGAGTCTGACTTCTTGAGTTAACTTTCCAGTTCAGTATTTTGCCTTCATATTTTTTGCTTTCTAGTTCCTTGTGTCATGTGTTTTTCACGAGGTAGTGTATTGGTGTTTTAGAGCCTGGTGTAATTACAGTTCTGCCTTTTCACGCATAAGGTTGCAGCTCATCCTGTCCTTGGAATTAGTGCTGTTATGGTTTAGTAAGGTTATGAGTGTGTTTTTGCACAAGTTTGTGTATAGTGTATTGCAGTGGAGAGATTGTGTGTTGGCTTTACTGAGGTGGCACCAAAACATCAGAAAGGGTGTAGAGCCTAAATCATGACACACTACCTCTTGAAGGATCTACATATAGAGCTTATGCATTTCTAAGGTCAACACTGGCATGGTATGGGAAAGGGGGTGGGGAAATACTACTGGAGTGGAAGAGGGAGTGCTGGGTAAGGAGGAAAGAAGGAAGGAAAGGAGAAAGAGCTGGCTTGATATCTCATACATATTCATTATGGTTATTCCCAAAAAAAGCCAGCTCTTTTTCCCTTCCTTCCTTCCTCCATATTAGCATATCATTTGCATATGTATATATGCAAATGAATATGCTAATATGCTCCGCCCCATCCTTTGCTCCCCCAAATGAAACAGTCAAACTTCGCCTATGAGCAGGGGGGCAATAAGTTTGTGGCAGTGAGCCCTCCTTCATGGGGATGGACCTCCGAGCCACATACCTTCCAGGAAAAGACAACTGCCTGGCAGACAGACTGAGCAGGGTTCTGCAACCACATTAATACTCTCAACATGGGGGTAGCCCGCAAGGTCTTCAGAGAGTGGGGCACCTCATCACTGGATCTTTTTGCTGCTCTTCTTAACAAAGGCCCCCAGTTCTACTCAGATCACACAGCAGACTAGCATCAGATGCCTTTCTCCTGCATTGGGGGAAGGGTCTCCTGTATGTGTGTTTCTCCTCATTACTAGCATCAGATGCCTTTCTCCTGCATTGGGGGAAGGGTCTCCTGTATGTGTGTCTCTCCTCATTACCTCTTATAGAGAAGACATTGCTGAAACTCAAGCAAGACCAGGGAACTGTGATCCTGATTGCCCTTCTGGCCGAGACAGATCTGGTTCCCTCTTCTTCTGGAGTTATCCTCCACAGATCCATGGAAGTTGGACTATTTTCTGACCCTCATCACACAAAACGAGGTATCTCTTCTGCTTCCTAACCTCCAATCCCTGGCCCTCACGGCATGGATGTTGATAGCATAGAATTTGAAATCTAGGGCTTGCCAGACTGTATCTCCCTCATATTGCTGGCTTCCAGAAGACACTCCACTAGGACGTTTAAAAGTGGAGGAGGTTTGCTGTCTGATGTGAGGGCGCGAAGCCTTAGCTCCCCTCATTTGTCCTACAAAAACTGCTTGAATATCTTCTCTACCTCTCTGAGTCTGGTTTGAAAACAAACTCTGTAAGTGTTCATCTCAGTGCAATTAGTGTGGGAGGTAAGCCCATCTCTGTACAGCCTCTAGTTCGCTTCACGTAAGATTTGCTTTTGACAAAGCCCCCAGTCAAACCTCCAACTGTCATGGGATCTCAACATTGTCCTCATCCTGATGCGAAGGTGGCGGACCTCACGCGTCACCTAGATAGGATTTTAGATAGTGCTGAGGAGGAGTTGGCTGTCTTGGTACATGTGGGTACCAATGACGTAGGAAAATGTGGGAGAGAGGTTCTGGAAGCCAAATTTAGGCTCTTAGGTAGAAAGCTCAAATCCAGATCCTCTAGGGTAGCATTTTCTGAAATGCTACCTGTTCCACGCGCAGGGCCAAAGAGACAGGCAGAGCTCCGGAGTCTCAATGCGTGGATGAGACGATGGTGCAGGGAGGAGGGTTTTAGATTTGTTAGGAACTGGGCAACATTCTGGGGAAGGGGAAGCCTATTCTGAAAGGATGGGCTCCACCTTAACCAGGGTGGGACCAGGCTGCTGGCATCGGCATTTAAAAAGGAGATAGAGCAGCTTTTAAACTAGAAATGGGAGGAAGGCCGACAGTCGCTCAAAAGCGCATGGTTCAGGATAAGGTATCTTGCAAGGATACCTCACAAACAGGGAAGATAGGGTTTCTGGATAGTGAGGTTGCACAACAGACCGTGGTAGGCCAGGTGCCCTTAAATACAACCAAAGATCAGACAAAAGATGGCAAATCATTAGTGTCAAGTACTAAGCATCATGCAAATTAGGAACAACAAACATACTCTGAAATGTCTATATGCAAATGCTAGGAGTCTAAGAAATAAGATGGGAGAGTTGGAATATATTGCACTAAATGAAAAATTGGATATAATAGGCATTACTGAGACCTGGTGGAAGGAGGATAACCAGTGGGACACTGTCATACCGGGGTACAAAGTGTATGGTAGTGGTAGGGTGGACCGGACTGGTGGAGGGATAGCATTGTATATTAACGAGAGCCTTGACTCAGATAGATTACAAATTCGGCAGGACACAAATCACACCCTTGATTCATTGTGGGTTGAAATTCCATGTATAAAAGGGAAAAGGACGGTGATAGGAGTGTACTACCGTCCACCTCGCCAGGATGAGCAGGTAGATGCAGAAATGATAAAAGAAATCAGAGACACAAACAAAATGGGCAATGTGATAATAATGGGTGACTTCAATTATCCAAATATAGGCTGGGTAAATGTAACATCGGGACACGCTAGAGAGGTACAATTCCTTGATAAAATCAAAGACAGCTTTATGGAGCAGCTGGTGCAGGAGCCGACGAGAGAAGGAAAAATTCTAGACTTGGTCCTTAGTGGAGCGCATGATCTGGTGAGGGACATTATGGTACTGGGGCCGCTTGATAACAGTGATCATAATATGATCAGTTTTGATATCAACCTTGAAGTAACTATACACAGGAAGTCAAATACGTTAGCGTTTAACTTTAAAAAAGGAGACTATGATAAAATGAGAAGAATGGTTAAAAAAAAAAAACTTAGGGGGGCAAATGAGAGGGTAAAAACTGTACAACAGGCATGGGCGCTGTTCAAAAATACCATCCTGGAGGCCCAGGCCAAACATATTCCGCAAATTAGAAAAGAAAGATGGAAGTCCAAAAGACAGCCGGCGTGGTTGAAAAGTGAGGTGAAGGAAGCTATTAGGGCTAAAAGAAACGCCTTCAGAAAATGGAAGCAGGAACCATCTGAAAATAACAAGAAGCAGCATAAGGAGTGTCAAAGCAAATGCAAGGCGCTTACGAAAAAAAAGATAGCATTAGAGGCAAAAAAACATAGCAAAAATTGTTTTCGGTATATTAAAAGCAGGAACCGGCAAAAGAATCGGTTGGGCTGCTGGATGACTGAGGGGTAAAAGAGGCGATCAAGGAAGATAAAGACGTAGCGGAGAGATTGAATGAATTCTTTGCTTCGGTCTTCACCGAGGAAGATTTGGGTGGGATACTGGTGTCGGAAATGGTATTTCAAGCGGACGAGTCGAAGAAACTTACTGACTTCACGGTTAACCTAGAGGGCGTAATGGGGCAGTTCAGCAAACTGAAGAGTAGCAAATCTCCTGGACCGGATGGTATTCATCCTAGAGTACTGATAGAACTGAAAAATGAGCTTGCTGAGCTACTGTTAGTGATATGCAATTTATCCTTAAAATCGAGCGTGGTACCGGAAGATTGGAGGGTGGCCAATGTAACGCCGATTTTTTAAGAAAGGTTCCAGGGGAGCTCAGGGAAATTATAGACCGGTGAGTCTGGCGTCGGTGCCGGGGAAAATGGTAGAGGCCATTATCAAAAACAAAATTACAGAGCACATCCGAGGACATGGATTACTGAGACCAAGTCAGCACGGCTTTTGTGTGGGGAAATCTTGCCTGACCAATTTACTTCAATTCTTTGAAGGAGTAAACAAACATGTGGACAAAGGGGAGCCGGTTGATATTGTTTTTTTTGTTACATTTGTACCCCGCGCTTTCCCACTCATGGCAGGCTCAATGCAGCTTACATGGGGCAATGGAGGGTTAAGTGACTAGCCCAGAGTCACAAGGAGCTGCCTGTGCCTGAAGTGGGAATTGAACTCAGTTCCTCAGTTCCCCAGGAGCAAAGTCCACCACCCTAACCACTAGGCCACTAGGCGTTTAACAAGGTACCTCATGAAAGGCTACAGAGGAAATTGGAGAGTCATGGGATAGGAGGAAATGTCCTATTGTGGATTAAAATCTGGTTGAAGGATTGGAAACAGAGAGTGGGGTTAAATGGGCAGTATTCACAATGGAGAAGGGTAGTTAGTGGGGTTCCTCGGGGGTCTGTGCTAGGACCGCTGCTTTTTAACATATTTATAATTGATTTAGAGATGGGAGTAACTAGCGAGGTAATTAAATTTGCTGATGACACAAAGTTATTCAAAGTCGTTAACTCGCGACAGGATTGTGAAAAATTACAGAAGGATCTTACGAGACTGGGAGACTGGGCGGCTAAATGGCAGATGACGTTTAATGTGAGCAAGTGCAAGGTGATGCGTGTGGGAAAAAAGACCCCGAATAATAGCTGCGTCATGCAAGGTTCCACTTTAGGAGTTACGGACCAAGAAAGGGATCTGGGTGTCATCGTCAATAACACACTGAAACCTTTTGCTAAGTGTGCTGCTGTGGCTAGGAAAGCGAATAGAATGTTGGGTATTATTAGGAAAGGTATGGAGAACAGGTGTGAGGATGTTATAATGCCGTTGTATCGCTCCATGGTGCGACTGCACCTTGAGTACTGTGTTGAATTCTGGTCGCCGCATCTCAAGAAAGATATAGTAGAATTGGAAAAGGTACAGCGAAGGGCGACTAAAATGATAGCGGGGATGGGACGACTTCCCTATGAAGAAAGACTAAGGAGGCTAGGGCTTTTCAGCTTGTTGAAGAGAAGGCTGAGGGGAGACATGATAGAGGTATATAAAATATTGAGTGGAGTGGACCAGGTGGATGTGAAGCGTCTGTTCACGCTTTCCAAAATACTAGGACTAGGGGGCATGCGATGAAACTACAGTGTAGTAAATTTAAAACAAATCGGAGAAAATGTTTCTTCACCCAATGCATAATTAAACTCTGGAATTCGTTGCCGAAGAACGTGGTGAAGGCAGTTAGCTTAGCAGAGTTTAAAAAGGGGTTAGACGGTTTCCTAAAGGACAAGTCCATAAACCACTACTAAATGGACTTGGGAAAAATCCACAATTCCAGGAATAACATGTATAGAATGTTTGTACGTTTGGGAAGCTCGCTAGGTGCCCTTGGCCTGGATTGGCCGCTGTCGTGGACAGGATGCTGGGCTCGATGGACCCTTGGTCTTTTCCCAGTGTGGCATTACTTATGTACTCATCCAGCTGATGAAGGCTATTTTTGAGCCACTTGAGTCCTTTGAAGTATTTGACCTGGAAAGTTGTGTTCTTGTGGCAGTCACTTCAGCTCGCAGAGTCAGTGATCTTCAAGCCCTAGTAATTGAATTACCTTAAACTAAATTTCATCACAATAGAGTAGTTCACACACACCCTAAGTTCCTTCCTAAGGTGGTGTCAGAGTTCTATCAGTCAATCATCCTTCCAACATTTTTCCCAAAACCACATGCCCATCCTGACGAGTATACTGCATATTTTGGACTTCAAGGGAGCCTTAAAGTCTTCTGTCTGGAGTAGTCTAAAGCCCATAGACAGTCCACCTAGCTATTTGTTTCTTTTGACCCAAACAGGATGTGGGTAGAGATTATGCTTTAAAAAGGTTTGAAACAAGGGTAAACAACAATGGATAATTTTGAAGATGGCAGACAAGCATTGTATATTACTGAGTTATGAGTGGTCTAACCAGATAATTTCTTTAGTAGAGAAGTTATTTGATATAGTAAATATTTTACAGATGAGTTAATGTGACCTTCAGTATCCTTTCTGTAATTGTGTCGCGGCCATGCCCCTGTTTCCAGGCTCACCTTTCCAGTGGTCAGGCTCCTCAGCTTCGCCGCACTGCGTCACTCCTGCACTGATGACTCTGCTGCCTGTTTTCCTGTTCGCCAAGCCTCATTCTGATGTCCCAGTATCATAGCCTTGCTGTGGTGTCCTGCTGTGTTGCTCAGTGCATCCCAAGCCTCATTCCTGGGCACCAGAAGTCATGACATCATTAGTGAGGGCCTTTACAATGAACCTTGGGACTTTCATGCATTGCCTTCGTAACAAGTTTGCCTTGTTCCTGAAAACCTTTTCCTGAAGCTTTGTTCCTGAAAGCCAGTTCCCTGGTCCAGCCAAGCCCTGCTCCTGAATCCTGCTACAGTCAAGCCCTGTTCCACAGTTAAGCCCTGTTCTTACTCCTGCTACAGTCAAGCCCTATTCCTAGTTCCTGCTCCAACCAAGCTCTGTTCCTGGTTTCTACCAGAACCTTGTTCCTCTATCCCACCAGAGTCGAGCCTTGTTCCTGCCTAGCCTAGTACCCTGCCTAGTGTTGTGCCTAGTCTGCCACAGCCGGTTTTCAGACTGTGGTCCAAGGACTTACCTTCCTTGAGTTCATGGCAAATTGGCTGTGAATATGATACTTTATAAAGTATTCACTCATGACATTGCTGATTTTATAATGCAGTTTATCCAGACATACAAGATGGCCGCTGAATAGATGGTCGCAGGGGCACCCAGCAATGTTAACCCCCAGCGGACCAGTCCGGGACCGGTCATGGGCCGATCCGCTTTCGCCAAGGACGGCAGCGGGTGAGCTGCGGAGCTGAATCCAGATCTCGATCACCTGATCGGTTCGGGAGTATTGGAGAGAGCCCGGTGAGACCTTCCGCACACGACCACCCACCTCCGGCGCCTTCGATCTGACCGCCTGGCCACGGCCACCCCTACACCGCTGAACACCAGTCGCTGGTGGGCATCACCTGCAACGACGACCGCCGTCCCAACAAAGCTCCAAAGTCGGCTGCTTGTATCTGGTGCCGCCGATCAGGCCGCCAGAGTCGATTGTTGGCAGAGGACCCCAGCTGGTGCGAGAGAGTGGACTGCATGACGGAGCGAGGAGGATGGAGAGGCGGGTGAGCGGAGGGATTCCTACAGACAGACGGAGCAATGTAACGGGACCGGGAGAGACTTGTGGCCAACGGCATTGCTTTGCATGGCGCGCGAGGGACAGCGTGACCCGAGATCACCCGTGACCCATGATTGTCGGCAATGCACGGGCCGAGCGGGAGAGCAGAGGCCGGAGCAGCCTAGGGTGACCAGACCCAACTGAAGACGGCGGATAAAGGAGCACCAAGCAGATGCTGGCAGGTGTTGGGCCATTGGAGCCGATCAGCGCTGGACGGAACCCTATCATCAATAACCCAATTGTAAGTAACCAAGTCCTGGTGGGACCCATCAGAGAGGAGGCGCTCCCATCTAGCGGATACTAGGCATTCCTAAGACCACACTGCTCGGGGAGGAGAGTAGAGCAATGACGACAGATCGATAATTTAGAAACAGAGACTAACCAACAGACCAAAGAGGATCAAATAGTCTACCTTCCTCACTAGTCTACCTAACCCTAATAGTACCCTAATAGTACTCAGCAGACAGCAAACTGATGGAGTGGAAATAGAGACTAACTAACCCTAATAGTACTCTGCAGACAGCAAACTGATGGAGTGGAAATAGAGACTAACTAAACTTAGAAACCACAAAAACTTAAATCTAAATGAATACCTTTAAACTGATCCTACTAACTCATTCCTTAACATTAACTCTCACAACTCCAACCACTCCACTCACTGAAAACAACATGATATCCATATTACACACACACCACAGATTGATAGAACACAAAACACCTTATCAAATTGATAAGAATTCAAACAACGAAAAAACACCAACATACGGACAACCACAACAGAAGAGAAATAAAGGTTCTACTAAAATAAAGAAATGACAACTGATAAAAATCCACACATCACCAAACACGAATCCATACCAACAAATTCTAGCGGGATACTGTAATCCGTTGGGTTGGTTGTGAGCCCTTGGGCCCTGGCCGAGGCCAAGGGGAGACCGACCCACCACCACACACCCCAGCTATCCAATACCCCTAAGCTACCCCTCCCCGCAGTCCCTCAGGAAGAAGGGAAATAGGCATACAGGCGGGCCTCGCGGCCGAACCGGAACCCACGCACACAGAGCCACTTGTGCGAGCCTCACGGCTGAACTGGAACCCAATCACACACAGGGAGGAGTGAAAGAACCCAGAGGGCCCCCCCGGGCCCCAAGATGCCAGACACGCGCTGAACACCAGCAATAGGGCAGAGGAAGAAACAAAGGGCCAGAGCGGGCCACGCCCACCTAGGGGACTAGCGCAGGACAGGGGAACTAACACAGCAACCCCCCCACCACCAGGGTAGGAAGCCCCAGGCAGAAGCCAGAGGAACCAGACACAAAAGGAAGGCAGAAAGCCTTTGCCTCAAACCCACTGTAGACAGAGGCAAACAGAACACAAAGGGTTAAGCTTGTAGAGCCAGCAGAGAGAGAGTTCCATAAATCAACAAACAATCAGAGAGAACTCTTCCCTTCCCCCGAGAGGGAGCAGGGCCGATAGAACAAACACACTGGCAGAGGCAGGAACACCATACACACAGTACACAAAGGGTTAAACTCACTGAGCCAGCAGGCCGGGACACTGGGAAGAGAAATCCTTAAAACAAACAAACAAAGGAGAAGCTCTCACTCAGCCCAGAGCCCCAGAGCCTGAGCAATGCCCAGCCCCCACTAAACAAACGAGCAGCTGACCCTGATTACAGAGCTAGGCACACATACACAGCAGCAGCTAACCCAGAGGGAAGGAAAAGAATACTCTAACACAACACAGATCCCTGTCAGAACCTAGAGCACGTTCTGAGAGAAAACTATCAGGCTTTCCAGTTACCACTAAGCGTAAGTAACGCAAAACCAGAGAAACTCTTCAGCTGCAGGCTAAAGTACTATCCCCTGACGTCAGCACAACCCCTGGCAGCCAATCAGAAGAGACGTCCCCCCTCCCCCTCAGCCAAACCGGCAGAATCATAACAGATACACAAACGCCAGATCAGTAGTCAATAAAATAATAACTATAACAGACTGGATCACAGCAGACAAACTCGACCTACTATTCATTAGTGAAACCTGGATCCATGACCACAAGGACCCCATAGTATATAAGTGAAACATCAAAGCATTCTCACAGGAAGAGGGTGGGATGGGCAAGGTGAGAAACATGGGAACTGAGTGGATGAGAGACAGGGAGAGATGCATGGTGATAAGAGGGTGACAAAGCAGTAGAATTTTTTGGTTTATAATGGGCTAGAAAACCCAGATCTTTAAGTCCTGTCTGGTGGGTGTCAAAATATTTAATCATTCTGATTTCAAAGGTCTTAGTATTCTCACCATAAAATCATTGATGCAGTGTTCTGGTTTTGTAAAGTACTGTCCCAAAAGAGGTGATATCCTGGTTGACACTGGCATTTTTCATATGATGTCTATGTAAATTAAATCTCTTCTTTAGCATCTGGCTTGTTTCTCCAATATAGCACCCTTCTTCACACTTTTTACATTCAATGTTATATACCACATTGTAAGATGACCATGTGAATGATTCCTTTATGTTGAATATTTTTCCTTTGCGAATGACTGTGGGATCCTGTAAAATGTTTTGGCATAGTTTGCAGCTGGATATGTTGCAATGATGTGTGCCACTCTCTTTTTTTTGAGTTTCTATCGGGAGCTTGCTTCTCACTAGTTTGTGTTTTAAGTTGGGTGGCTGTTGGAAGGCCAGCACTGGTGGGAATGGGAATATCTCTTGCAGTAGTTCATCTTCGTGGAGTAGTGGCTGTAGATCTTTTATGATTCTTTTCAATTTTTCTAGCTCTGGATTGTATGTCACTACAAGGGGGATTCTGTCGGTGACTTTCTTTTCCTTGTACTGTAATAGGTTTTCCCTGAGTATTTTAAGGGAGAAGGCAACATTCTTTGAGAT
Source organism: Microcaecilia unicolor (assembly GCF_901765095.1). NCBI lineage: Eukaryota > Metazoa > Chordata > Amphibia > Gymnophiona > Siphonopidae > Microcaecilia > Microcaecilia unicolor. The sequence continues at coordinate 127,451,193 of NC_044040.1, forward strand.
TATTTTGGGGTTGTAGCATTTTTGTTTGAAGGATTCAGTCAGGATTTTGAAGTGTTTCTCTCTGTGCCCTGGGTCAGAGCAGATATGGTGGATTTTCTTTGTATGTGAAGGATAGAAGCTGGAGTTGTGGAGGTAATTGCGTTTGTCTGTAGGTTTCCTGTATATAGATGTTTGTATATAGCCATTGCTGATTGAAATTGTGATGTCCAAAAATTGACTTTTTCTGGGGAGTAGTCAATTTTGAATTTGATTGTAGGATGGTATGTATTGAAAGAACTGTAAAATTGTTTGAGTTTCTTCCCCCTCAGTCCAAATCATAAAAATGTCATCAATATACTGCTAGTATTTTAGGGGTTTAGTCTGATATGTATTCAAAAATGTCTCTTCCAGTTTTGCCATAAAGAGGTTAGCATATTGGGGTACTGTCTTGGTGCCCATTGCAGTGCCCTTGATTTGCAGATCGATATCATTGTTAAAGCGGAAATAGTTGTGAGAATAAATTTGATTAAGAATCCTGTTTACTAAAGTGAGCTAGAATTTTTATCATGTGCTAAAAATTAGTGCATGCTAATGTTAGAGCCACCCATATTTATTTATTTTTTTATTACATTTGTACCCCGCGCTTTCCTGCTCATCGCAGGCTCAATGCGGCTTACATAGTAACAAGAGAATACAATCTATAGTATCAAAATCAACAAAGGAGGTATGTGATAGGACAAATAAACAAGGAGTAAATTGGATAAAAGAGGTATGAGTGAAAGGATAGGGATAGGTAAGGAGGTGGAGCAATAAAGGAGAAGTTGAGGAAGAGCATGGAGGGTAAGAAGGTTGGTAGGAGATAATATCTGAGTCATTGTTATTAATGTTTAGATGAACCGGTAAGTAGATGGGTTGCTTATGTTTGCTTATGGTAGGTCGTCATTCGGGTAAACCTGTTTGAATAGATGGGTTTTCAGTAGTTTCCAAATGGAAGATATTCACTAATTGACCGAATGTATCTGGGTAGAGCATTCCAGAGTTGGGATCCCAGGTAGGGGAAGTTAGATGCATGGTAGGTTTTGTATTTTAGTCCTTTGCAATTGGGAAGGTGCAGGTTAAGGTATGATCGTGAAGATGTAGACATGTTTCTGGTCGGAAGGTTTAATAGATTGACCATGTAACTTGGTGATACTCCATGGATGATTTTGTGGTTAGTGTGATGGCCTTAAAGTTGACTCGTTCTCTAATAGGGAGCCAATGAAGTTTCTATTTTTTTTTTCAAATCTTTATAAGTTTTACATTTACATCCATAGACATAAATTTGGCAATATCAGAAAATAAAGAAGAAACAAAGATATTTGTAGCCATTTCTGGCATAAAAAGAAAACCTACCAATGAAGTTTCATACGGAAGGGTGTTGCACTTTCGAATCTAGGCTTCCTATAAATAAGTCTAGCTGCCGTGTTCTGGGCAGTCTGAAGTTTTTTCATGATTTGGGCCTTACATCCAACGAAGATACTATTACAGTAATCAGCGTGGGTGAGTACCATGGATTGTACCAAGTTGCGGAAGGTATTCAAGGGGAGATAAGGTTTCATACGTTTCAACATCTACATCATATTGAACATTTTCTTCGTGATGGATGTTGCATGGTCTTCAAGGGATAGGTATTTATCCAATGTAACTCCAAGGACTTTCAGGTTGTTGGATATAGGAATTGTGACATCAGGAGTGGTGAAAGTAGTTGGATGGAATGTGGAATATTGGGAAGAAAGGATTAGGCATTGAGTTTTGTCTTTGTTCAGTTTCATTTTGAAAGCATTGGCCCAAGAAGTTAGGATATTCATACCATTGGTTATTTTGTCGGAAATTTCTGCCAGGTTAGATTTGAAGGGAATAAATATGGTAACATCAGCATAGATAAAAGGGTTGAGACCATGTTTGGAAAGGGATTTAGCCAGAGGAATCATCATAAGGTCTTTGTCAATCCGTCCTCTAGTGGTGATTGTTGGAGGATTTTGAGTTATACGCATATCCTTTGTGTGCCAATTTAAGGTTAGTGTCGATTTATGATGGTCAGACCAAGGGATGTTAGACCATTTGATATTAGATATAGTTATGTTTTGGTTGGTGGAGAGTTTATAAGAAATTATATCAAGCGAGTGACCTTTAATGTGAGTTAGTTGCACTGGAGGAAGGTCAATATCGCAGATTTGAAAGAAGTCCATGCACTCGCGGGTATTTGGGGAGTAGGAGTCTTCTAAGTGTAGATTTAGGTCTCCAATTAATAATATATTGGAGTAATTAGTGCAGGCATTTGCAATAAAGTCCATAAAAGTGGATTGACTGTTATTCCAGTTTATTGGAGGTCTGTAAAACAGAATGCAAGTTAGTTGGTCGCATAGTTTAGGACTATGGAGTTTGAATGAAGCAATTTCTAGCTGAGGTTTGATTAACTCTGATATAGATTCGGGGGAGAAGTATGATTTATAAATAAGTGCTGTCCCTCCACCTCTTCTTTTTTTTTTCTTGGCCAATGTAAGATCTTATATTCAGGAGGGCATAAGTCAATTATGATGGGGTCTTTTTTTTTTTTTTTACATTTGTACCCCGCGCTTTCCCACTCATGGCAGGCTCAATGCGGCTTACATGGGGCAATGGAGGGTTAAGTGACTTGCCCAGAGTCAGTAGGAGCTGCCTGTGCCTGAAGTGGGAATCGAACTCAGTTCCCCAGGACCAAAGTCCCACCACCCTAACCACTAGGCCACTCCTCCACTATGGGCCCAAGATTCTGTAATGATTAGTAAATCAAGTTTGTCTGATTTAATCCAGTCTGTAAGGATTTCTGTCTTATTAGCTGCAGATCTGGCGTTGACATAACCCGCTCGGACGGATAGATAAGGTGCTACATTCGAGGTTGAAGATTGAATGTTGATAATCTGTCTTGAGATGGGTGTCTTAGGGTTTGGTTAAAGGAGTTTCATTGTTTGTTGATGATTGGTGAGTTGAAGGGAGGTTTCTTTTAAAGTCACCTGTTCGATGGGATGAAATTAGCCTGGATGTTTTTTTTTATGGTGATAAAAGACTGGAATAATGTTAATTTCTGATGGTGAGGGAGCAGTAAGTGTTGCAAAGATGATGGCAAGTAGAAAATGAAAAATATTTAAAGAAGAACATGTTGCAGAAGTGAAGTCTGGATATCTGTGAGAAGGATTGAAATATTACTGGGTTGTAGTAACACCGAGATGTGTTAGGAATTGTATAGGTAAAAATAGTAAAAAGACAACAGCCTTTAGCATAGAGCAGGTTAATAAAATCAGGTAATTGGAACAGTAGGACGATTAGCTTATTATATAAATTATCTGTAACTGAGAATACTAAGCAGAGGAAAAGTGACAATACTTAATTGAACAACAAGAATTGAAGGTCTGCAGTAAATACAGTGGAATAGTAATACAATCAGCTATTTACATAAATTATCTGTGGCTAAAGACGATTAGCTTATTACATCAATTAGCTGTAACTGAGAAAGCTAAACTGAGGGATAGTGACAGTATCAACAATTGAGCAACACCAATTAAAGAACTGCAGTGAGTACCGTGGAACAGTAAGACAATTAGCTACTTACATAAATTAACTATGCCTATGGAAGCAAATGAAAAGTTGAAATGAAAACAGTGAAATAGTGGGACTATTATCTTTACATAAGTTAGCTGTAATTGGGAAATCTAAATAGAATGAAAGTGATAGTACTTAATAAGCAACAGCAAATAAAGGTTGTAGTGAAAACAATTTAGATCTTATGGTGATGTAGTGCCACGATGCAGACCAGGGGAGAGAATCCAGGCAGGAACAGATGATGAAGGCTGGAGCAGACGATGCAGATCAGGACAAAGGATACAGGCTAGAACAGACAATGCAGGTCGGGCAGAGGATGCAGGCAGGAATAGAGGATGTAGGCTGGACCAGACGATGCAGGTTGAGGCAGAGGATGCAGGCAGGAATAAAGGAGTAGAGGTTGCAGACGATGCAGACAAGCAGTCTGGAGCAGGGGATGTGGGCAGGTACAGATGATGCAGGTTGGTGCCAAGGACGTAGGCAGGAACAGATGATGCAGGCTGGGGCAAAGGACGCAGGCAGGAACAGATTATGTAGGCTGGGGCAGATGACGTAGGCAGGGACAGATGATTCAGGCTGGGGTAGAGGACGCAGGCAGAAGCAGATGATGCAGGCTGGGAACAAGGATGCAGGCAGGAACAGATGATGCAGACCAGGGCAGAGGATGCAGGTAGGAACAGATGATGCAGGCTGGAGCAGACGATGCCGGCTGGTGTGAAAGGGCATAGGCAGGGACAGAGGGGTAAAAGTTGGAGTAGGAGATGTAGGTTGGATGCAGGCTGGAGCAGAAGATCAGAATTTGGAGCTGGGGTTTAAGGTTGGATGCAGAGTAAGGCAAATGATATAGGCATTCCAGTAGAATGCTAAATTCCAGAGTTCCCTTGTTAGAATCATTGGAAGCAGGCTGGGACAAATGATATAAATATTCCAGCAGAATGCTAAATTCAAGAACTCCCTTACTTAAGTCATTCCACTTCAGTTATTTATCGTTCTGAATTATTTTCTTTCACCGGTATCGTGTAGGTCTGTGACACCTGGTTCAACAATAGTTGAATAGATCAGGTGAGGGAACCTGTGTAGATCTTCCTTCCCCTCGTGCTACTTCTTGATAGGTCGTCAGCAGCAGGATGGTGGAAGCACACCACAAACGATCAGTCGTATGGAGATGGTGAAGGGTCATTCACCTGAGTCTGCATCAGTCCCACGCCTCACCGACACAGCAGTTCAGATATGCTGGACAAGAGTTCCCTCCTTGCAAACTGGGAGTCTGCTCTCCACGAACTCTCGGGTCTCCCCGACCTTCGCTGATTCACTGGACAACTTTACGTCGGTTCGTTTGGGTCGCTCAAACTCTCGTCCACAGATGAGGTCAACCACCTGAACATGGTGGGAGCCTGATCCAGTCAGGTGGCTTCAGGTGTGACGAGAGTCAGGGTTAGCTGTGCAGCGCTGGATCCACGAGTCCTCGGCCAGTCTCTGGTGCCGATTTGATCCAAGGGAGTTCACTGGTGATCTCTAGCGTTAGCACACTTACAGCGCGGCTTAGTAAACAGGGCCTTAATTTTGTAATAGTTTCTGCCGAGTATTGGTGGTCTAGGGTGGATGTTTTTAGGAGTTTCTCACACGCAGCTATGCCATCTGCAAGGGGAATGTTGCTGTATAGTGATTCTACATCTATTGTGACCAGAAGGGCACCCAGTGGTAACTTTTGATATTTTTTAATTTGTTCAGAAAGTCTATGGTGTCTTGTATGAAGCTGTTTGTCTTGTGCACGAAAGGTTTAAGAATCCCCTCTATAAGTCCAGATATTTCCTCCTTAAGTGTGCCAATACCAGATATGATTGGTCTGCCAGGGTTTCCAGGTTTCTGGATTTTGGGTAGCATGTAGAATGTGCCCACAAAAGGATGGTTTGGTATTAGTTTTTTCAGATGTGGCTACTTGTTTTGGAAGTGTTTTGATAAGATCTTTCAGCTGTTTTGTATAATCCTGCATGGGTTCCTCAGTTAGTTTCCTGTAGTATGTGTTGTCTGAGAGCTGTCTATGTCCTCCTTCGATGTATTTTTGTGTGTCCATAATCACCACAGAGCCTCCTTTGACTGCAGGTTTGATGACAATGCGTTTGTTGTTTTGTAGGGTTTTTATGGCCGCTCTTTCTGGTGGAATAAGGTTGTACGGAATTTTCTTTGCTGGAAAGTTGTGATTTTACCCTATGCCTGAAACTTTCTTTGTAGTTGTCTAGTTTGTCCATTGTGTGGGGTAAAATATGTGTTCTTTTGTTTAAAATTGTATTCCAATCTGTTGGGAGTTTCTTCATTGTGGAAATGTACCTTCAAGTGGCGTTTTCTAAATAATTCTTCCAGATTTGAGTTTAGTTGAATTTCATCCAGCTTGCTGGATAGACAAAATGAAAGTCCTTTGGAGGGTACAGAGATCTCATGCTATGATAATTGATAAGGGGGCGTATAAGTTCATGTCTTAGTTTCTGACTAGTGCGTTTGCAAAGTTTGTCTGCATAGTAAGTAGCCAAAGGATTTTTGATCTTTAGTCCTTTGGGAATGATGTTATTCTTCTTGCAGATTGTCAGAAAATAAAGATGACTTCACTTTTCCATAAGTTTGTTCATTTCCTTTCTCATGTGGCTATATGCAGTATCTTTCATCTTGAGTAGAGTGATCTGGTAGCTGTGTTAGTTCACTTTTAAAGATAATAAATAAAAACAAAAGAAAATAAGATACCACCTTTTTTATTGGACTGAATATATTTTTGATTAGCTTTCAAAGGTAACCCTTCTTCTTAGATTAGAAATAAGAAAGAGGCGGTAAAATCAGCTCTCAAAAGGGCCCTATGTCCCCCTCCCCCTAAGGAAAGGGAGATCAGACCTTGAATACTTTTGAGTGAAAACTTTTTCAGAGTGCTATGCTCTCTTCCTGCATCCACTCTTAATGAGCCAGTTCATGCAAAACATAGGGCCGTGCAGCTGTTATCACTGGTGGGAAAGTGTGGAATGCTCATGGTCAAGTCAACCTCTGATGCTATGGCAACGGCATCAAGAGCCTCTGCCTTAGGAATTGGAACTCACAAATTCAGTCCTCCCTTATAATGTGCAAGATAAATTTGCTGATGTTCCTTGCTATGGGGAGAATCTCTTTGGACGGAGAGTGAAAGCAGATACTTGTAATAAAAAGCACTGCACTGAAGTTCTGGCTTTCTCTGACTTAGGGTTAGATGCACTAAGCTTTCCGAGCTTAAACCTTGGGTTTTAAACTGGTTTTAGCCAGTTTAACATGCAGGTTGTAAACAGGGACATGCACAAAAGGGCATTTTCCTGTCACGGTAGCAGCTAACGAAAACGGAATGCAAATGATTATAATGAGCTGCACTACCGTTGCAAGGCTATTATAATGAGATGCACTACCATTTTCCGATCCACTCACCGTGGAAATCCTAACGGGAGGTCTGCACCTCTCGTTGGGGCTGCTGTGAGGGAATCGGAAAGGAAAAAGAAAAAAAACGTCCAACTAGTGCTCAGAAGAGCAGAGCCCCTTATCTATGAGGGAAGGAAAAAAAAGCAAAGTGGTCATCAGGAGGCACTGAAATCACAGCTTCCCGCCGCCCCCCTGAGGTTGAGGTCGTCGCGCCACCGCTCCCCCCCCCCCCCCCCCCCGTCTGCCACCGGGCCGGGCCCTCAGCGCCTCTCACCTCTGTGTGAAGGCGCTGCAGCAGGCAACAGCAGATCGCCTCCCTTCGGACTTCCCTCCCTGTGTCCCGCCCTTGCAGAACTACGTCAGATAAGGACAGGGATGGAAGGAGGGAGGCCCGAAGGGAAGCAATCTGCTGTTGCCTGCTGCAGCACCTTCACACGGAGTTGAGAGGTGCTGTGAGGGCCCGGCCCAGTGGCAGACGGAGGGGGGGGCGAGTGTAGGGGGGAGCGGCGACAACGACCTCAACCTCGGGGCGGGGCCCCAGGGCACGGAGGAGGCCGGGGCTGCGGGAAGCTGTGATTTCAATGCAGGGAGGAGGGGGAGCGGCGACAGCGACCTCGGGGGGTGGCGGCGGTGGCGGAAGGGAAAAAAAAGAAAGCCAATTACTCGTCAGGGACGTCCATAAAGAACGTCCTTCCTCCCCCCCCCCCCCCCCCCTCCAATAATAAAAACGTCCTTTTTGGACGTCCTTCATTCGGCTGAGAAACCTGGAAGTCTATGAGCCAATCACAGCGCGTTTAGCTCAGCTAAACGCGTTGTGATTGGCTCAAAGACTTCAAGGTCTCTTAGCTGAGTGAAGCACGTCCAAAAAGGACGTTTTTATTATTGGGGGGGGGGGGAGGACGTCCAAAAAGGACGTCTTTTTGGATGGACGTCCTCAACTGCATTCTCCTGCTACGATCGAGCCGCATCACAGAGGCGTATTTGGCATGCGCAGAGCAGCCAGCATAACGCTTGGCTGTTCTGCGCATGTCCACCGCCCGACTGGCCGACTGTTTACCGATGGAATAGAGAATGCAAGTGAGCTACAACGAGCAGCTCATTTGCATTCCTTTTCCTTGATGCATGCCCGTTCCTTACCGATTCACTAAGGGAATCGGTAAGGGAAGGGCTTTAACGATTTTTTAGTGCATCTTGGCCTTAATCCTCTTTCTTCAGGAGGTATTCAAGTGGGAAACAAAGGAGAACCTGTTACTCTGAAAGTGCAGGTACCCTTCTCCTTGTTCCAGGCAAACTCAACAGGGAACAAATACTAATATCAGAAAACAGAGAGCCCAGAAGCCACAGCCTCTTCCACAGTTAAAACATGGGCCAGGGTTCTGACCAGCTGCAGGAAAATATAACATATTCCAGTGTTCTTACTGGATAGCCATCCATTAGGAAGGAGACAAAAGTTTTTTGTTTTTTTTACAAATTGCTGGCCCCTTATAATCTCTGACCATTGGTTTCTAAAAATCAACTGTCTGGGATTGGGCCCTCATTTAACTGGGGTTCCTCCAGATTGCTCACTTGTGTCTCTTAGTCTAGCTGTTAGCACTAGCAAAAACTTAACCAGGTTGCTTTGTTTTCCCTTCTTAAAGGCCACTGCAGTCAAACCCATTCCACAAGTTTCTGTTTTCAGAAAATGTCAAGATGGTTTCTTTGGGTACCTTGTCACCGGTACCTGAAAAGCACCGGCACCAGGAGGACCGCTCCCCCTTTAGTGGAGGTTCCAGTCCTCAGGGCAGTAAGGTTCCTGCTTCCAGTTCGACACTGTCACTTCCCTGTCTCTGAACTGGCTCCTCGGGCTTTGCCGATGCCTGCCTTCAATGAATGGTATCAGGCCATGCTCAGGAAGGAGCTGGCACAGATGTTCCAGCTGCACTCTGCTCGAACATTGGACAGTTGCGCCAGTTGCAGCTCAGTCTCAGTTTCTTAATGAGGCCCAGACTCTGCCTGTGAAGCAGCCTTTACTGGTGCCTTGACAAACATCAATGTCGACATCGACCCATGCAGTTCCACCCTTGACATCAGGTGAGGAAGCTTCCTTGGAGTCTGCGAGTAGGGTTGTACCTTAATGCCCAGTCCCACTGAGCCGGGACAGACGCAGGCTCTCTCAGTCCATCCCAGAGTACTTCAAGGAGTCTGATCTGGACCATTCATGGGAGTTGTCGGAGGATTCACTTTACTTTTCAGAGGAGGAGTCCTATGGAATTCCTTCTGATTCCTCGCCACCACAAGAGAGGCATAAATCCATGCTTGAGGGCCTCTCTTACCGGCTTTGTTAATGAGATGTTTTCTGCCATCCCATTTAAGTTGGAGACAGAGGAGGAACCCAGGGTCGAGATGCTATCAGACTTGGACTACAAATCTCCTCCCAAGGAAGGGGTCACAGTTCAATTACATCCTATCCTGAAGGATGTACTAATGAAGAATTGGGAATCTCCCCTCTCAGTACAGGTCATGCCAAAGAAGGAGATACAGAATATCGTATTCAATAGGCTCCCAGATTCAAAAGGGCATAATTGTGTCACCACTCCCTGGTAGTCGAATCCTCCCTCAAATGAGCCAGAAATTCCAGTACTCATGCCTTGGCTCCCCCCGATAGAGCGGCCCAGACTCTGGACTCATTTGGGAAGAAACTTTATCAGGCCTTGATGCTAATTGCCCACATCCAGACCTACCAGCTCTATATGCGCATTTACTTGAAGTCTCTGGCCAGCAGTACACTCAGTCCCATGGATTCTCTCCCTCAGGAGCAGGCCGCAGAGCTTCACCAGTTGGCCAAGAAGCAGCTGGGACTACAGGATAGATCTGGCCAGGGGCATCTATGACACTTTTGATATGGCATCCAGGTTCTCTGCCATGGCTATAAAGATATGTAGACTCCTATGGCTTCATGCCTCTGACCTGGAACCAGTGTCCCCTTTGGGTACAAGGTGGAAGAGGTCACTGACTCATTAAAAACATAGTGATACCATCCAGTCCTTCTCTTGGCAGCTTTCAGCTGCATCTTCCTGAGCTAGGAGGTTCTCGAGTAGACCTAGGCAGAGACTCTTCTACTGTCAAAGGCGTAGGTTTCCATTGCCTTCCTGCTCTACCCAGCAGTCACAATACCAGTGGTCCCAAACTCATCAGCTGTGATGTACCTACCTTAGATGCCTGTAAGGGTGGAGCACCCCTTCCCCCAGGGCATGGAGCACCCCCTCCTCCCTGTATGGATCACACCCTCCAACGAGCAAGAGGGTGCACTGAGCAGTTGTGCAGCTGTTGGCTTTGCTGGATCCCTGCCCTGGAACAGGAAGTTGACATCAGAGTGAGCAGGGGACTAGCAAAGCCAACAGCTGCATGTCTGCTCAGTATACTCCCTTGCTGACTGCACCCCGTGTGGACCTCCCCCTCTGCTCTGCCCTTGCTATTCCACTGCTCATCAGCTACGGACTCAGAAGTCACAGCAAGCTCCCCAGTCAAAACCAGGGACAAGTTTTTGACTGTCTCCAGGAGAGCATAGCCACAGCCCAAATATTTTTTCCATCAAAGGTGTGGCCCCTTGTAACCTCTGACCGGTAGGCTCTTCAAATAGTCTGTCTCGGTTACGCAGTACATTGGCATCTGAAACCACCAAATTGCCCACCAAGAGCGTCATTTATCAGTTCTCAGCACAAACAAGTATTTGTACATGCCACCAGGGGATGAAGGGAAGGGATTCTATGCCATGCACTTCCTTGTGCCAAAAAGGCAGGGGGATTTTGTCCCATCCTAGACCTGAGGACCCTGAACAAACTCCTAGTAAAAGAGAAGTTCAGGATGATTTTCCTTGGTACCCTTCTTTCCATGATTCAGGAAAAGGATTGGCTATGCTCTCCGGATTTGAAGGATGTCTTGACTCACTTTTCAGTGCTTCCCAGTCACAGGAAGTATTTCAGATTTTGAGTAGAGAAACACCACTAATAGTATCGCATTTGGCCTTTTGGCCTCACATCAGCTTCCAGAGTATTTACCAAGTGCCTAGTAGTAATCACAGCACTACACAGACTGAGAGTGTATGTGTTTCACTACCTGGACAATTTGCTGATCAACAGCACATAACAGGAATCCAGATGAAGAACTATTCAGGTTACTGGAACTACTAGGATTCGTTATAAACTACCCCAAGTTCCACCTGCACTCAATACAGTAAATGGAGTACATAGGAGCCCTGCTAGATACAGTGCAAGTTTGGGCTTTCCTACCAAGAGCAAGGGCAGATGCCTTAGTTGCATTCATTTCGGAGATCTGCAGCAGCAAGCAGGTCACATCTCAGCAGGTGTTGAGATTCCTAGGCCACGTGGCCTCCACATTGTATGTTGCTTCCATGTCACACCTTCATTTGAGGAGAGCCCAATGGACCCCGGTTTCCCAGTGGTCCTAGGCCATAGAGTAGATGGGCTTCACCCCCCAAGAAACATGGTCTGCTCAAGAAAAGATCTTCACATCAACTTCCTAGAGCTCAGGGCCATTGGGAACACTCTAAAGACTTTCAGAGATCAGCTACTGAACCAAATTGTTCTCGTTCAAACCAACAGCCAGGTTGCGATGTACTATGTGAACAAGCAAGGGGGCATGGGATCCTACCTCTTGTGTGAGGAAATGGTGGGGATGTGGCAGTGGGCCATCCTTCACAGGATGGTTCGGCAGACCACATACCTGGCTGTCAAGAAGAACAGCCTTGCGGACAGACTGAGTAGGGTGATGCAACCTCACAAGTGGTCTCTCAACATGGGCATAGCCCGCAAGATCTTCCGAGAGTGGGGCACCTCTTCAGTGGATCTTTTTGCAACTCATCTAAACAACAAAGTCCCTCAGTTCTGTTCCAGGCTCAGATCTCACAGCAGACTAGCATCAGATGCCTTTCTCCTTCATTGGGGGAAGGGTCTTCTGTATGCATATCCTCTCATAGAGAAGACTTTGTTGAAACTCATACAAGATCGGGGAACTATGATCCTCATTGCCCTATACTGGCTGAGTCAGAACTGTTTCCCACTTCTTCTGCATTTGTCCTTTGAACAATCATGGAGATTGGAGTGTTTTCTACCCTCATCTTCCAGAGGGTGTCTCCAAAATCTTGCTCACTTCTAGGAAAGATTCCTTTAAGAGATGTTATTCTTTTAAATGGAGGAGGTTTGCCATCTGATGTGAGGGCAAGGCTCTGGATCCTGTTACTTGCCCTTCACATATACTGCTTGAATACCTCCTCTAAACCTCTCTGAGTGGTTTGAAAAGCAATTATGTGTCACAGTTGTGGCCGTGCTCTTATGTTCAGACCTACTGTTTCTCTGTATCTAGCTCTGTGACCTCTCCAGTCTGCCTTTTTTCCTATTGTTCTTCCTGTAAACCAAGCCTCGCTTTGGTCTCCCTGCTTCTGTTTCATTTCCTGTTGTTCTTCCTGTTAGCCAAGCCTCGCTTTGGTGTCGCTGAAGCCAAGCCTCACTTTGGTCTCTCTGCTTCATTTTCTACTTGTGACATCATCAGCCTACTCCTTTATAAGGACCCAGGGAGCTTGCCTTTGCAAGAGCTCTTAATCTTGTGTTACCTGTTTAGATCATTTCCCTGCTTGGCTTTGTTCCTGAGAATCTTGCTCCTGAAAGTCTGTTCTGTGTTTCTTTGAGTCTTGTGTTTCAATGCTTTGCTTTGTTTCTGTGTGTTTGCTTTTGTACCTTGATCCTGAAAGCCTGGCTCTAGAGCCACACCCTGCCTTTGGTGTCTGTATCTGTTTGACTCTACCCTTGGCTCCTGCTTTTAGTCTAGCCCTGCTTTTGACTAGCACATTGGTTCTTTGTTTGTTTGTCTTCCCCTAGTCTGCTTAATCCTTTGCCTGCTATGTTTGCTTCCTGGCTCTTGAGCTCTGTTTCTGCCAAGTTCTGTTCCTGTGTGTGTTTGAGACAGGTTCTGCTCCTGCTCTGTTTGAGCTAGTTCTGTCCCAGTTCCCTCCTAAGCCAAGTCCTTTCAGAATCCTGTTCCAATTAAGCCAAGCCCGTTCCAGAATCCTATTCTAGTCATGCCCATTCCAGGATCTTGTTCCAGCCAAGCCTGTTTGAGAATCCTGAATCCTGTTTGAGAATCCTGAATCCTGTTCCAGCCAAGCCTGTTTGAGAATCCTGAATCCCGTTTCAGAATCCTGAATCCTGTTCCAGCCAAGCCCGTTTCAGAATCCTGAATCCTGTTCCAGCCAAGCCCCTTCCAATCAAGCCAAGCCCATTCCAGAAGCCTGTTCCAGTCAAGCCAAACCCATTCCAGAATCTTGTTCCAGCCAAGCCTGTTTGAGAATCCTGAATCCTGTTCCAGCCAAGCCTGTTCAGGAATCCTGTCCCTGCCTTGTTTATTGTCTTGCTTCTGTTATTCTTGTTGCCTAGCTCCTACCCTGTCTTGCCTGTCTAGTTGTGCTTTGTCTTGTCTCTTTCAGTCTAGTCCTGTCCAGATCCAGTCCTTGCCTTGTCCTTGTCTTGCCCTTTTCTGGACCCAGTTTTAATCTACTTCCGTGTTTTGCCTTGTCTTGCTTTTCTGGGTCCCAGTCCCAGTTTTAATCCAGTTCCAAGTCTTGCCTTGACCTGTCTGGGTTCAAGTTCTGGCCCTTTGCCTTCTTTTCCTTGCCTCATCTGGATCCGGTTCTTGTGTTGTCCATTGTGTTTAGTTACCTCTGTCCTGCCTTGTTGAGTCTGTTTATCCTAGTCCAGTCTGTTCTGATTGCTGCCTGTGCCAGCCCAAGTGATTTGTCTGCCAAAGCTCTGGCTTTGGTCCAAGGGCTCACCATTCCTGACAGTTGTGACAGTAAGGGTACCCTTTAGTGCAATCAGTGTTTACCATCATTGTTTAGTGGGTAAGACCAACTCTGTACAGCCTACAGTTGTTTGATTCTTGAGAGGTTTGTTATTGACAAAGCCCCTGTCAAACCAATTTGTATATATTGTCAGGTTGAAAGTGTCAACGTTTCGACTCCCTATTGTCCTAGCATTGTTTTGGTGAGAATTCAACTGGCCTACATGTCCTTGGAGAAAGCAAAGTTTCTCACCTGTAGCAGATGTTCACCGAGGACAGCAGGCCAAGTATTCTGACGTACCCTCCCACCTCCCCTAGGAGTTGTCTTCTTCAGCATTGTCATTTGACTGATGTCGGGAGGGAAGACACCTGCGCATGCGTGATGGGATGCAGCTTGAACTTCGTTAAAGCACTACCTATAAGGCTGCATCTGCACTGGGCTTCTTCGGATGACATCACCCACGTGTGAGAATACTTGGTCTGCTGTCCTCAGAGAACACCTGCTACAGGTGAGTAACTTTGTTTAATGCCCTGCCCAGTCGGCCACAATATCCAAGTGGAGACACCTGTAGCCCTCCCCCCCCCCCACCACCACCTCAGTACAGTCCCATTTGAAAATGTTTGACACCCCTGCTCTAGCTGACTAACCTGTATCTCATTCTATTTAGGCTTATCATATTGCTTTCCTACTATTTAGAGACAAAATCCAATGGTGAATACCTTCATTAATGCCCCAGTGCCACCTGTCTGCCCAACAACCTGGCAAATATCCAATACAATAATTATATTATTTTTCCAACTATCCTGATAATAGATGCACAAACCAAAATCACAACCCAGAAGAAAGTTGACAGGGTTGATTGACTCTTCTAGAAAAAAAAAATAAAGTGCCATCAAGCCAAAGATTTAGCTTAAGCCACAAGATCACATTTAGCCAAATAGCCTCGCCAAATCTATATGCAATTTGAAGGTGCGGAAGGGGAGGGTACAATGTGCAGAGCATTCCTGGGAAAGGACTTTTTAACGCAGCTAAATTAACTGCCAGTACAATGTTCAGAGGAGTGTCATGAAATGGACATCATAATCTTAGGATAGTTAAGATCTGAAGTGTGTCAGCAAACAATTGGTATCCAACCTCTTGATTAATTCTGCTTTAACAAAGTGGACATATGTCCTTGAAAGTTTATATTTCATTTAATCTTTTATTTTCCAATGTCAGTGTTTTCCTACTACAGGTTAGCATAGCTACACTTTATTTTTAATACAAATTTATTTGAATAACTCGGGGTTCGTTTTACCACGTCTGGGGAAAAAGGACTTTTTTCAATGGGCCGGGAAAGGGGCCTGCGGTAAAATTGAAACCAGTGCGTGCCTATTTACGGCCTGAGTCCTTAACGCCACCCATTGATCTAGCAGTAAGAGCTCACGTGCTACATAAGCAGTGACCGGTTGGCGCATGCCAACTGCCAATTAACACTGGAAACGCCGCTTGTGGTAGGAAATAAAATAATTTGGCCTGGCGGTTTGCCAACCACACCTTTTTAAAAGGGCCCCACAGTAATCCTTGATATGCTCTTCAGGATTGAAACCATCTTTCTGAGGTCGGGCAGGATACTTAACTGTTTTATAGTCTTTATATTTACAGGCCCTGTCACTTTATTAAGCTTCCCAAGTTCCAAATTCATATTCTTTGTGGCTTCACACAGGGCATCTCTAGCACGTGGTTAAAGACACAGTTCTAAGCAAATATAGCTCCCTACACTGTAAATTCAGCCTTCTCACTTTAGCCAGTCCCAGGGCAGCTTCTATGAGCTGGTTGCTCCAGCCTTCAGACAAACACAAGATCCTACTGCGGTTCACATTCAAGAATCTACATCCACAGTTTTAGGTCCTTTCTGATATTCCTCTCTGTGGTTTCTGAAAACAAAGTCTTTGCTAAGCTACACTAGTGGCCCTGTGATTTTTCCCTGCTCTTTCAGGATCTGCTTGTTTTGCCTTTCCTTGTGTGAGTTACATGAGAGTGCAAAAAACTTACACCCAGAATGCTCTTTTCTGAGGGTCAGTAGGTTTTTTAAATAGACCGTGGCCTAACCCTGTTGCAGCAGCGCAATGCCACCTTACCGGATCACAGGACCCACCAGCACCCTGACGGGAGACTGCACTGTTAGAACCACGAGCTGGAGAGATGAGCGGAGATGCAGATGAGGCATCCCATCCCGCCGACATCCTCAGCGAACCACCGGGAACAGGAGTAAGCCAACCGCAGCTCTTCCCTACCTCGAGAGGCAGTGCTGCCTGCCCAACGAGGAAGGGAAGCAGAAGGAAGGACACGCCAAGCAGTACACACAGGAGAAAATAGCTCAGAGGAGCTCTTACCACCTGGAAGGTTTTCCGAGTTGGTCAGACGTTGGACTCGCCACGTGCGTGCACGGAAAGCCCACTGGGAGACGAACCCAGCATCCCACTTCCCCGGCACCGACACAACGCACGACTGCAGCCGCAAACCGGGCTACCACCGATACCGGACACGCTGGAAGTCTAGCGTGGTTGTGCTGACCGGCTACACGCAGAGACCAGAAAAGAACAACTCATATGGCAACTAGAACTGAACGCAGTACTCAAGAGGCAACATCATCGGAACATCTCCGGGGCAGTGACAGGTAACGATAGTGCACACCAGGGAGAACGCCGGAGCCACTGAGTGCACAGCTCGACCTGCAAAAATGCACCCTGAACTAAAAACTCTCCCGTACATAAGTATTGACGTAAAGGCCTGCACAGGTTGTCCATGGCGTGATCACCACTGCCTCCATTATCCACCGCCCGACGTGGCCCAATTGGGTCCAATCGATTCCACACAGACGGGACCCACACAGAAGAGTCTTACAACGGTGGTCGAGAAATCAGGTGAGGAGTCAATTCGGGGATAGCGCCTCAGCGGAGAAGATTGGCAACGTGCTCGAGCCCAACATGCTTTGTAGTATGCTGTAAGACCTCCTTTAAATGCTTTAAAAGCTTCCACCAAATGCTTCAAATGCTTTATATGCTTTGTAACATGTTGAAAGACTTCCTTTAAATGCTTTACAGGCTTTAACTACTTAATGTTGATACTGATCGATGCTGATACAGCTTAACGTTGATACTGCTTGATGTTGACACTGCTTAATGTTGATACCGCTAGATGTTAAGACTGCTTTGAGCGGATACTGCTTGAAACTACATTTACTCACTGTTTAATGCTGACACTGCTTGATGCTGACACAGCTTAACGTCGATACTGCTTGATGTTGACACTGCTTAATGTTGATACCGCTAGATGTTAAGACTGCTTTGAGCGGATACTGCTTGAAACTACATTTACTCACTGTTTAATGTTCACACTGCTTGATGCTGACACTGCCTAATGCTCATACAAATTTTCATTCACTAATAACCTTAGACACAACCAAACACCACGAACCATAGCCAACATGAACACAAACAAATTGCTCATGATGATTTACTTCCTCCCCCTAATCTATCACGCATGGACTACTCCCAACATAAACAACAAACTACCCACAGCACACAAATCCCACAGCCAACCCATTCACAACTCACCAGACCTAAAGAACAACAACCAATTAAAAGGAAAAACAAATACATATGGAAATAACCAACAGAAAGGGAAGAAAGGACACAACAAAACCAGATACTAAGAAAACAGGCAACTAATAAAAATTAACACATCAATGTCCCGAATCGAACCTTACCAATCAATCCAAATGGGATACGTAAACGCCAGATCAGAAGTAAATGAAACAGAGACTATAACAGACTGGACCACTACAGACAATCTTGACCTCCTATTCATCACTAAAACCTGGATCCATGACTTCAAAGACCCCATAATCTTAAATTTATGCCCACCAGCATACAAAATCACCCACTGGACAAGAAACGGAAAAAGAGGAGGAGGAATAGCCATAATATACAAATCCGAGTTCACCATCACAACCACAGCTGAATGCATTCTGCCACAACTTGAAATCGCCTCAGTAAGAATTAATCACCCAAATTTGCAGGAACACCTTAACGTAGTCCTACTCTACAGACCAGACAAGTGGCAAGATTCCCAAACACACTTTATGGACTTTATCTCAACCACATGCGTCTCTACCTCAAACCTTATCATAATAGGGGACATCAACCTGCACTTTGAAGATCTCACCTCAACAAGCACCCAAGAATGCAAAGAATTCTTACAACTATGGGATCTGCACGGACCAAACACGCAACCAACTCACACATTTCGTCCTTTAGATTGTAAGTTCTTCTGAGCAGGGACCGTCCTTAATTGTTAATTTGTACAGCGCTGCGTAACACTAGTAGCGCTCTAGAAATGTTAAGTAGTAGTAGTACTAGAGGACACACACTAGACATTATCACATACAAATTCGATCCTGCCTCAAACCTTATACTAACAGATACAAAATGGACACCCGCACCGTGGTCAGACCATTATAAAGCAAACATCTCCCTCCAATGGCGAACGAAAGACTTACTTAACAAACAAGAACGAAAAACCTACACCACGAGAGGAAAAATAGACCCCGTAACATTCTGGCAACAGATCTACCACAGCAGATAGACAATTAAGGCAGACACAAACCAATTTCTCCTAGAATGGGACGATAGATGCAGGCTAATATTACACCATATTGCCCCAATTCAAACTAGAACCTTACACAGAAAGAACTCAATACCATGGTTCAATGAAGAACTGAAAAAACTTAAAACACAAGTTAGAAGGTTAGAACGTGCGTGGAATAAAAAGAAAGACGACCCCACACTTAACGCTTGGAAACAACTTCAAAGAAAATATAAGTTTTACCATAAGACAAACTAAAAGATCATACTACAAAACCAAAATTGGACCAAACTACAAGGACACACATAAACTCTTCCAACTCATGAATCAACTACTAGATATTACACCAGTCACAACTAACAGCAAAGATACACCAGGAGCAGACAATCTCGCGAGGTACTTCAATGAGAAAATCATAAAATTACGACTCAAAATACCTGTCAGCACCATCGATTACGCCAATCTCCTTGACTGTCTAGATCCAGACCCTGGTATATACCCAGCAGACAGAACCTGGACCAACTTTGAGATAATATCAGAGGATCTCCTCTCCCAAATGCTCAAAAGATTAGCCAAATCTCATTGCAAATTAGACGTATGCCCAAGCAACCTTATGACATCTGCCCCTCAACAATTTATAACAGACCTAACAAATCATTTGAACTATATGTTACAAAATGGACTCTTCCCGAAGGAGAAGGAAACATTCTACTCAACCCCATACCCAAAGACGAAAAGAAAAGTGCTAGTGAACTAACCAACTACAGACCAGTAGCATCCATTCCCTTAATAACCAAACTAACGGAAGGAATGGTGACCAAACAACTCACAAATTATTTAAACAAATTCTCAATACTACACGACTCCCAGTCAGGCTTTCGGTCTAACCACAGTACTGAAACAGTACTAGTTACTCTTATGTCTAAATTCAAACCATTGATTGCAACTGGCAAGAACATATTACTCCTACAATTTGACATGTCCAGCGCCTTCGACATGGTTGATCATGGAATACTACTACATATCCTAGAGTACTTCGGAATTGGAGGCAACGTTCTCACTTGGTTCAAGGGGTTCCTAACCACACGATCATACCAAGTGACATCTAATTCGACCACATCAGCCACATGGATACCTGAATGTGGAGTTGCACAAGGATCCCCCTCCCCCCCTCTCACCAACCTTATTCAACTTAATGATGATACCCTTGGCCAAACTACTATCAAACCAAAACCTCAACCCATACATATATGCAGACGACGTAACGATCTACATCCCATTTAAACAAGATTTAAAGGAAATTTCCAATGACATCAACCAGACTCTACATATCATGCACTCATGGGCAGATGCATTCCAGTTGAAACTCAATGCAGAAAAAACCCAATGCCTAATACTCACCTCTCAACATAACAAGAACAAATTCACCACCATCAACACACCAAAACTGAAACTTCCAATTTCAGACACCCTAAAAATTCTTGGAGTTACCATTGCTCGTCACCTAACACTTGAGAATCACGCGAAAAACACAACCAAGAAGATGTTCCATTCAATGTGGAAATTAAAGAGAGTAAGACCTTTCTTACAAGGACCGTCTTCCGTAATCTGGTACAATCAATGACCCTCAGCCATCTAGACTATTGCAACGCACTCTATGTTGGCTGCAAAGAGCAAATAATCAAGAAACTTCAGACAGCCCACAACACAGCAGCTAGACTCATATTCGGTAAAACAAAATATGAAAGTGCTAAACCCCTACGAGAAAAGCTACAGTGGCTACCACTAAGAATGCATCATGTTCAAAATAAGTACCCTAGTTCACAAAATCATTCACGGAGATGCCCCAGCCTACCTGTCAGACCTGATAGACCTACCACCCATGAACGCTACAAAATCATCTCGCACATTCCTCAATCTTCACTTCCCCAACTGCAAAGGTCTAAAATACAAACTAACGCATGCGTCAACCTTTTCCTACTTGAGCACACAATTCTGAAACGCGCTGCCGCGCAACTTAAAAACGATCTACGAACTAATTAACTTCTGCAAACTACTGAAGACCCATCTCTTTAACAAGGTATACCACAAAGATCAACAAATGTGAACTCCTACACATATATCCAGAATTGCCTTACGATATTTGCTTGTTATACTACTATCTTGCTTTATCATTATCATGTTACCCAATATCCTTATGCAATACTGAATGTCTATTCTCTTATGTATTTCCACTGTTCGTGATGTAATGTAAGCCACATTGAGCCTGCAAAGAGGTGGGAAAATGTGGGATACAAATGCAATAAATAATAAATAAATAAAGCAAAGGGGTTGGACTGGCCACGTATCTCACTCTTGCACAGCTGTGTTGTAGCTATTGTATAGGCCCTGCCTTCGGAAAGCTCTTGTAGCTACAATGGCTGTAGGGTTTGCTATGCTTGTCTCCTGATGAGGCATGTTGGTGCCCTAAGTATTTGCCCATCCTTTCTGATGACCCTGTGTGGGTAGCATGAGGGTGCAGTAGCTATTGAAATACATCTTTTTCCTGTTCTGCTTATATCAAATTCTGACTATATAATCTACAAGTCCTTTTGTGGTTACTGATTCTATCTGACATTGAGCCTGCAAAAAGGTGGGAAAATGTGGGATACAAATGCAACAAATAAATCTTGAACTGCAGCCTCGGGCACAATCCCATACAAAATATATGATGGACTCAACTTCTGTAGTCAGTAATATACTTTTTATCACACTTGAAATGAAAATCATCACAATGTTATAAAAAATAAGAAAACTGAAACATGAAGAAAGTTCATTATAGGCTTTCGAATATGTATTTCAAACATTGTTTTTTTTTTCCTTTCTACCTTTTAAAAGAAGGCATGCAGTTTTACAACGCAGAATAATATTGTCATAGGTAGTAGCACGTGTACTGAATTAAATTAACAGGAGTTTAAAACAGTTAAAGACCTGCTGACCTATAGGATCTGTCTATTTTCTCTTCCCACTATGGTACTGCCCATACTTGATTTCCAACTCACTCTGAAGGCCAGCAGTTTGCCGTGTAATAAGTAATGTGACCTTGGCATCAACAGGCTAGCTCTCCCAGTGCTGTCTGAAAAAAAACAATTTCGCTTCATGCATGGTAGTTCTTATGCTATAGTGGCATAAGTACATAAGTAATGCCACAGTAGGAAAAGACCAAGGGTCCATCAAGCCACACTTCCCCCCCCCCCCCCCCCCCCCAATCTCATGTTTATTTTTATGAACTTCTTATTCTAAAATGGCTGGTACGGCTTCACACAACAGTCTCGTATAGCAAGCATAAAGCATAACATCATACTGCAGAAATATGTGCAGTCGGTCAAAGAGTCAATACTACACAACCAGTGCTCCAGAGGACTGTTATACTCCCATACTCATCATTACCCCAAACCCTTACAGAAGAGGTATAATAGAAGCCAGGGCCGTGCCAATACAGTAAGCGGGGTAAGCACTGCAGGGGTGCCGCCGACCTCTGGAGGGCACCGCCACGGTGCTTACCTGAGCTCCGCGCCGCCGAGGCCTTTAAACCATTTACTTCCGAGGCTCCGACGGTCGCAGCAGCGTCAGTGAAAACTCTGCCGACGTCTCCCTTCCCTTCGCGCTTGTTGGTTCCCTCAGTGTCCCGCCTTCTTCTGACATCAGAAGAAGGCGGGACACTGAGGGAACCAACGAGCGCGAAGGGAAGGGAGACGTCGGCAGCGCTTTCACTGACACTGCTGCGACCGGAGGTAAAAGATTTAAAGGCCCCAGGGCATGGAGCTGAGGTAAGGGAAGGGCAGAGAGGCATGGATGGGAGGGCAGGGCCCAGGGTGAGGACAAATTGCTGGAAATGGAGGGGAGGGGAGAGGAGAATTGCTGGCTATGGATGGAGGAGGCAAGGGGAAGAGAGGGACAAGGATGGACATGGATGGGAGGGCAGGGCCCAGGGAGAGGAGAAATTGCTGGAAATGGAGGAGAGGGGAGAGAGAAAAATTGCTGGCTATGGATGGAGGAGGGAAGGGCAGAGAGGGACAAGGATGGACGATGGGAGAGCAGGGCCCAGGGAGAGGAGAAATTGCTGGAAATGGAGGGGAGGGGAGAGAGAAGAATTGCTGGCTATGGATGGAGGAGGGAAGGGCAGAGAGAGACAAGGATGGACATGGATGGGAGGGCAGAGCCCAGGGAGAGGAGAAATTGCTGGAAATGGAGGGGAGAGAGGAAAATTGCTGGCTATGGATGGAGGATGGAAGGGCAGAGAGGGACATGGATGGGAGGGCAGGGCCCAGGGAGAGGAGAAATTGCTGGAAATGGAGGGGAGGGGAGAGAGGAGAATTGCTGGCTATGGATGGAAGAGGGAAGGGCAGAGAAGGACAAGGATGGACATGGATGGGAGGGCAGGACCCAGGGAGAGAAGAGAAATTGCTGGAAATGGATATAGAGCAAGAAATGAAGAAGAAAGGAAGAAAGTAAAGAAATAAATGGAAAGGAAGCCCTGGAAATGGAGTTAAGAGGACAGATAGCAGCAGAATCAGATACTGGGCCAGCATGATCAGAAAAAGAAAGTCACCAGACAACAAAGGTAGAACTGATAGTCTGCAGGGGGGCGCCAGAGACCCTAGGCACGGCCCTGGTGGTCACATGCTTTCCAAAGTCCAGGTGGCCAAGCTGGGCCCGGAAAAACAAGTGCCATCCTCCCCTTCACATACCAAATTAGAGCTGTGTCTTATCTTCTGCATTCCAACTTATTTTCACACAAAGTTAAACAACCATTTTTAAACAGAATTACTTCTAATCAACAATACAGACCCAGAGTGCACTGGTCGGTCCAGACAGGGTTGAAAAACAATCTTTAAAATTCACTTCCATTACAACAGGTTGGACCATTTCCTCCTCTTTTTCTCTCTTTGATTCCCTAGCACTCCCCCACTTTCCTACCCTGACCTTCATGAAGATGCCATTTCATCCATGACAGAATCTTTGTCCCATCTTCCCTCATCTCTCCCTTTAGATCAAAGTGTTTGCCAGTTTAATGATGCTCTTCATTCTATTCTTGATCAGCATGCCCTTCTGGTCACTAAACCAGCACCCCAACACCATGCATTTCCTCAATTTACCCCAGCTCTCTGGCTTCTACATTCCCACCTTCTTGCCACCCGTATACGAAGTAAATCTGTCTCTTCGTCTGATCATTTTCTTTTTTAAAGTTGCTACAAAGAGTATCACAATGCCATTTGTGCAGCTAAACATGACTTCTATGGTAAAAAGAGTTCCCTCTCTCATCTTCCCTGACTACAACCCCTCCATTTTGCCCCATGATACTCTCTCTGCCACATGGCAGGCAAAGATCAACCTCTCCAACCCTACCCCTCCCCCCCCTGTTCCTTCTCCTGCCTCCCGTCAAATTCCCTCATTCCACCTGTTCCCTAACTCCCTCTCTGCCCCCTTCCTGCCTTGCTCCATGAATCCTTTCTCTCCTCTGCTGGTTTCCACTGTCATCCAACATTCTCTCCCCCTCTGCCCTTCCTCGGTCTGGTCCTCCTTCAATCAGCCAACAGCTCTTATGATTTCCAAAGCCCTCACTTCCCTTAATCCCTCCTCCTCTTTGACAGAACTGTGGCCTACACATTTATTCAAATATCTTCCCCCCCCCCCCCCCCCCCCCACCAACTTGTTCCTCATCTCCTTCCCCTCAATAACTCCTCTTTTGCCACTGGCACAGACTTGGAAGCATGTGCTTGTGTGTCCTCTTAAGAAACACCAACTTGACCTCTCTCTTCTCTCTAGTTTCTGTTCCATTCTAATTTCCCATTTCTGTCTATGCTTCTCGAGAAACCAGTCCTCCAGACTCCCTGCTTCTTTGCCGTCTTCAGTCAATTGGCATCACTGACACTGTTCTCAAGCTATCTCAACAACCATACATATTATCTGTTTTTCAGTAAATCTTCCTCTCCGATCAGGTGTCCCCCAAGGCTCCATTCTTTCCCCTTCACTCTTCAATATCTTCTTGGCCCCTCTCCTCACAGTCATTCAAGATCATGCATGCATCCCTTTCTGCTACTTGGATGACATCCAGATCGTTAGTAAAATCCCAGATACTTTAGCCCTTCTGTGTCTTTAACACATGCCTATCCCAAGTCTCTCTCTGGCTTAAATCCAATCTGCCTTTTCTAAATGCCTAAAAATGTAAAGCCATCTTTTTCCTTCTTTGCAGTCTGTTCCACTCTCGACACCCCCCCCCCCCCCCCCCCCTCAGACAATCAACCAATCCCACTTTGTGATTCTATAAGGATCCTCGGGATCATCTTTGTTTCCTCACTTTCAAGCTTCAAATCAGTGCCATTCGTTGCCCTTTAACGTGTCTATTCTGTCCATTCTGTACTCTCCCAATCCCTTCTTTGTCCCAATTTCTGGGTTTGGTTATCTCACATCTTGGTTACTGTAATTCCCTCTACACTGGCCTCCCCCTTCACTCACTAAACGTCTCCAGCTTGTCCAATCAACTGTGGTTAAACTTCTTCATAATGCACATCGTTTTGACCAGGTAACCCCACTTCTCCATGCAGAAAATTGGCTCCCCATCTCATCAAGTATCACTTGCAAGACTCCCATCTGCTCCTGCCTACCTTAACAACATCCTTATTCCTTACACTCCCCTCCGTTTCCTACACTCTGCTGATAAGTCTCCTCATTCTTCCTCCTTCAACCTGTATACAACTATTATCTTGGTCCTAAGTTGTGGAATGGCCTGCCACTGTCCATCAGAAATCATCCCTCCCTTCAGGGCCGTGCCTAGGGTCTCTGGCGCCCCCCTGTAGACTATCAGTTGCCCCCCCCCCCCCCCCCCCCCCCCCCGTGTGGCACAAGATGCAAAGGAAATAGGAGCTGAAAGATGGATGGGATGCATCTTTGTGGGATTGCTCAACAAATAGATCACAAATAATTTTTTATGATTTTTAACCATGAAAATGATCGCTCACCACTTGCCACACTGACAGGAATTGTCAGCAATATTCTTAGAAACAAATTGTTATACATTGCAAAATAAGATAGCAGATGTAAATTCTCAAAGTGGACATATTCCAAATGCTAAAATGAAACTAAAATGATTTTTTTCTACCTTTGTTGTCTGGTGACTTTCTTTTTCTGATCATGCTGGCCCAATATCTGATTCTGCTGCTATCTGTCCTCTTAACTTTGTTTCCAGGGCTTCCTTTCCATTTATATTTTTACTTTCCTCCTTTCTTCTTCATTTCTTGCTCTATATCCATTTCCAGCAATTTCTCCTCTCTCCCTGGGTCCTGCCCTCCCATCCATGTCCATCCTTGTCCCTCTCTGCCCTTCCCTCCTCCATCCATAGCCAGCAATTCTCCTCTCTCCCCTCCCCTCCATTTCCAGCAATTTCTCCTCTCCCTGGGCCCTGCCCTCCCATCCATGTCCCTTCTCTGCCCTTCCATCCTCCATCCATAGCCAGCAATTTTCCTCTCTCCCCTCCCCTCCATTTCTAGCAATTTCTCCTCTCCCTGGGCCCTGCCCTCCTATCCATGTCCATCCTTGTCCCTCTCTGCCCTTCCCTCCTCCATCCATAGCCAGCAATTCTCCTCTCTCCCCTCCCCTCCATTTCCAACAATTTGTCCTCTCCCTGGGCCCTGCCCTCCCATCCATGCCTCTCTGCCCTTCCCTTACCTCAGCTCCGCGCCCTGGAGCCTTTAAATCTTTTCCCTCCGGTCGCAGCAGCGTCAGTGAAAGCGCTGCCGATGTCTCCCTTCCCTTCGCGCTCATTGGTTTCCTCAGTGTCCCGCCTTCTTCTGATGTCAGAAGAAGGCGGGACACTGAGGGAACCAACGAGCGTGAAGGGAAGGGAAACGTCGGCAGCGCTTTCACTGATGCTGCTGCGACCGTCGGAGCCTCAGAGGTAAACGGTTTAAAGGCCTCGGCGGCACGGAGCTCAGGTAAGCGGCGAGGGTAAGCACCGCGGCGGCGGCCCCCTGCAGTGCTTACCCCGCTTACCGTATTGGCACGGCCCTGGTGACCACGTTCCCACAGTCCTAAATAGAGAAGCATTCTGTAACTTTCCATAGCTCTGAATATGCACTCAGAGCCTAATAAAAAGGGAGGGCTTGTCACAGCAGACATCTGTGGGCAGACGTGTCGTGCAGAGGGTCTGTTCCTGCTCTGAAGCTCCTAGCTCTCACTGTGAACCGGGCCCCCCCCCCCAGCTGATGATAAGAGCCTGGATGACGGAGACCAGTGATGTTGTATGTATAGTGTATGTATTTTTTCTTTCCTGGTCTAAGAACTCTTTGCTTAGATGTAGACCAGTGATGTAATAAGTACATAAGTACATAAGTAATGCCATACTGGGAAAAGACCAAGGGTCCATCGAGCCCAGCATCCTGTCCACGACAGCGGCCAATCCAGGCCAAGGGCACCTGGCAAGCTTCCCAAACGTACAAACATTCTATACATGTTATTCCTGGAATTTTGGATTTTTCCAAGTCCGTTTAGTAGCGGTTTATGGACTTGTCCTTTAGGAAACCGTCCAACCCCTTTTTAAACTCTGCTAAGCTAACCGCCTTCATCACTTTCTCTGGCAACGAATTCCAGAGTTTAATTACACGTTGGGTGAAGAAAAATTTTCTCCGATTTGTTTTAAATTTACTACACTGTAGTTTCATCGCATGCCCCCTAGTCCTAGTATTTTTGGAAAGCGTGAACAGAAGCTTCACATCCACCTGTTCCACTCCACTCATTATTTTATATACCTCTATCATGTCTCCCCTCAGCCGTCTCTTCTCCAAGCTGTATAGCCCTAGCCTCCTTAGTCTTTCTTCATAGGGAAGTCGTCCCATCCCCGCTATCATTTTAGTCGCCCTTCGCTGCACCTTTTCCAATTCTTCTATATCTTTCTTGAGATGCGGCGACCAGAATTGAACACAATACTCAAGGTGCGGTCGCACCATGGAGCGATACAACGGCATTATAACATCCTCACACCTGTTTTCCATACCTTTCCTAATAATACCCGGCATTCTATTCGCTTTCTTAGCCGCAGCAGCACACTGAGCAGAAGGTTTCAGTGTGTTATCGACGACGACACCCAGATCCCTTTCTTGGTCCGTAACTCCTAACGTGGAACCTTGCATGACGTAGCTATAATTCGGGTTCTTTTTTTCCCACATGCATCACCTTGCACTTGCTCACATTAAACATCATCTGCCATTTAGCCGCCCAGTCTCCCAGTCTCGTAAGGTCCTCTTGTAATTTTTCACAATCCTGTCGTGATTTAACGACTTTGAATAACTTTGTGTCATCAGCAAATTTAATTACCTCGCTAGTTACTCCCATCTCTAAATCATTTATAAATATATTAAAAAGCAGCGGTCCTAGCACGGACCCCTGAGGAACCCCACTAACTACCCTTCTCCATTGTGAATACTGCCCATTTAACCCCACTCTCTGTTTCCTATCCTTCAACCAGTTTTTAATCCACAATAGGACATTTCCTCCTATCCCATGACCCTCCAATTTCCTCTGTAGCCTTTCATGAGGTACCTTGTCAAACGCCTTTTGAAAATCCAGATACACAATATCAACCGACTCCCCTTTGTCCACATGTTTGTTCACTCCTTCAAAGAATTGAAGTAAATTGGTCAGGCAAGATTTCCCCACACAAAAGCCATGCTGACTTGGTCTCAGTAATCCATGTCCTCGGATGTGCTCTGTAATTTTGTTTTTAATAATAGCCTCTACCATTTTCCCAGGCACCGACGTCAGACTCACCGGTCTATAATTTCCCGGATCTCCCCTGGAGCCTTTCTTAAAAATGGGCGTTACATTGGCCACCCTCCAATCTTCCGGTACCACGCTCGATTTTAAGGATAAGTTGCATATCACTAGCAGTAGCTCCGCAAGCTCGTTTTTCAGTTCTATCAGTACTCTAGGATGAATACCATCCGGTCCAGGAGATTTGCTACTCTTCAGTTTGCCGAACTGCCCCATTACGTCCTCCAGGTTTACCGTGAAGTCAGTAAGTTTCTCCGACTCGTCCGCTTGAAATACCATTTCCGACACCGGTATCCAACCCAAATCTTCCTCGGTGAAGACTGAAGCAAAGAATTCATTCAGTCTCTCCGCTACGTCTTTGTCTTCCTTGATCGCCCCTTTTACCCCTCGGTCATCCAGCGGTCCAACCGATTCTTTTGCCGGCTTCCTGCTTTTAATATACCGAAAAAAATTTTTACTATGTTTTTTTGCCTCTAATGCTATCTTTTTTTTCATACTCCCTCTTGGCCTTCTTAATCTGCGCCTTGCATTTGCTTTGACACTCCTTATGCTGTTTCTTGTTATTTTCAGCCGGTTCC
This sequence comes from Microcaecilia unicolor, assembly GCF_901765095.1. Lineage (NCBI taxonomy): Eukaryota > Metazoa > Chordata > Amphibia > Gymnophiona > Siphonopidae > Microcaecilia > Microcaecilia unicolor. Next base: position 127,480,062 of record NC_044040.1, read on the forward strand.
TTCTTCCATTTTTGTTTATGATTGTTTCATTATGTGTATATAGCTAATCATTGTATGTACCTTAATCATTGTAGAATTTAGCTCCTCTATAAAAGGTTTCATTTACTTGTTATGAATCCAAAAGAATCCACGGTAGTTATTGAGCAGTCTGTGTTAGTGAGACAGGCTGTAAATCCACAGCATTACACCTGTGGACCAGAAAATACTGAAGGGAGTTGGCAGGAAGAGTGAATGAGGTGGATGTGAAGATGAAGTCCAGAGTGTTACACACTTTATGGGTAGGCACAGAGACATGTTGGTGAAGCATGGGAGAGAAAGGAGGAACAATAGTCAGAGGGGACAGATTAAAATCTCCCAGAAGAATGAACGGGTGAAAAAAGCATGGAGCATTCCAAGATGAAGGCTGAGAGCTCATCAAAGGAGTAAGAAGATGATAGTGGAGGATGGTAAACAACTGCAGCGTAACAGGAAGGGGAAGCCAGATGAATGATGAGTGCTTTCAAAATGGAAAGGTGTTTAGCAAGGTAGAGAGTAATGTGCAAAGAGACACAAAAAAAAGCAGGCCACCCCTCCTCCGTGTCAGGCTGCATGCAGAACATGGAAAGATTGGAAGCTGGGTGGACAAGAATCGAACAGGGTGGCAATGTCTCCTGGCTGAAGCCAGGTTTCATTAACAAAGAGAAGATCCAGAGCATGGCTAGAAATGAGATCAGCAACAAGTGGGGCTTTGTGGCGGAGGGAGTGGACATTCAGGAAACCATGTTTCAATGAGGTGGAGGAAGGGGAAGAGAAAACATGGGAATGAATGGGTGTAAGGAATCTGTGAGTAGGGCACAAACAGCAAAGGGGAGGAGGTTGGAGATGATGAAGTATGGGTCGGCATGAGAGTGAAGGAGAGAGCGAGATGTGTGGGACCATACAGGAAGGAGAAACCGAAAGTGAAGATGAGGGGGTAGGAGAAGGGCAGTGAAAACAAGAAGGAGAATAAGGACACCACAGGCTCCAAAGGTGGCTCCCAAGAAAGCGCCTCAAGGAGTGCACAAGGAGTGCAACCTGCTTCTTGTATGCCGCAGGGTTCCCTTATCATGCAGCCAAGTTGTGGAACCGACTATCAGTAGACCTAAGGAGAATATAAGACTACTTACTTTTTCGCAAACTGGTCAAATCATACATATTCAAGGAATTTTTTTACCAGAAATAGGATAATCGTTAGCCTCAGAAACAAGAAAGCACATCATAGACAACATTCACAATAGTACCACTTAGGAAGGTCTGACTTGTATTGATGTGCTGTAAATAGCAAAAAAGTGATTTATGCTCACTCTAGTGGAGGACTGGTGTAACTACTTTTGTATCACCACCAAATTGTTAGCCACTGTTGTACTACTTTGTATTACCACTAAATTATAAAACACATTTAACCAAAAATGGTCAGAGAATGTGGTATATAAGAACCAAATAAAGTAAAGTAAATGCTTACATCAGTGATAGAAATATGGGCTAGTCTCAAAAAATGATTCTCTTCAAATTCATATAAATTCTTAGTGTAGTGAACACAGGTGTATAAGACACTGACCATCACACTGAACTGGAATGTTCACCTGTATCTTACATCGTAACTATACTTTTCATGCATTCTCAAACATATTTGCAAATTCACAAAATTAACAAACTTGGTAAAGACTACTCACAAGCGCATAACTCAGCGTCTCATTCCTGCCATATTGGAAACAAGCTGCATGATAATAGCTCAAAAACACTGAACTTTTAAAGGAACCAATCAAATTCAATCTTTTTTTTTAATTTATGATTTTTCAAAATATATGACAAGTTTCAGTATACATTGTCAAAGCAATACAGCAGTAACAAACAAAAAGAAAATATAGGGACTACTTCCCATAATATCAGAATAAGGAAAATTTATAAGAATGATTTTCCTTAACAACAAGAAAATATGAAATGCTTCCTCAGATCACTAACAAAGGAGGGGGGCTCATACATATTAGAGAAGATTTCCATTTATCATATAATCGTACAAAACAAGGCAATGCTACCCCCCAATCTTATTCTTTTAGCTTCACTTGTTTAGAATCTAGGAAGGATTTTAAATGGTCTGGGGAAAAGAAAACGTATTTTGTTAACCCTAAACGGACTATACATTTGCAAGGGTAGGCCAAAAAAAAAAAGTTCCACCCACTTCTAGGGTTTTCTGTTTCATTAAAAAAAAAAGTTTCCTTCTCAACTGTGTGGATTTAGTAACATCGGGGAAAATCCAGATCTTTTTCCCCGCAAATAGCATAGATGAATTTCTGAAGTATAATTTTAACACTGCATTTAAGTCTTGTTCAAATACGAATGACACTAAAAGCGTCGCTCTCTCAGAAATATTTTCCATAGATTGTTCCAGTATTGCAGATAAATCATTAAGATCCAAACTCTTATCTACTATAATAAAACTCACCCTCAACGTTCTGAAGACAACGTTCTGAAGTCACTCAGTCACTCCCTGAAGGGTTCATGGATTCATGGTGGTGAAGCCACAACACTGACCATGTCTCTCTGCCCTGCCCTCGCATGACGGACCAATCAGAAAAAACACCCTCAACATTCTGAAACACAACGGACCATCATAACACTGTTCCCAGGCAACACTAGGCAACGTAAGACGGACCAATCAGAGGAAACTACGTGACAATAAGGGAGGAGCATTCCCCAGCAGAATGGCTCATTATCTGTGCAGCACGGAGAGCACAGAACCACCGCTGGAACGAGAGAAGAATATTCCTGCTGTGGGTATGTGCAAAAATAGACCGGGGGGGGGAGGGGGAGAAATTTTTAAATGCCTAATGCCAGTACTGAAGAGTGCCAGAGGGCCTATAGCAAAGACTATATTTGGGATCACTTGACTTGGAGTCGGAGGAGCCAGAAAACAACGTGCCCGTCACCATCTGGGACGTGGGCGAACAGGACAAGCTGCGGCCCAGCTGGAAGGATTACCCGCGACCCAGCCAGCAGCAAACAGCGACCAAGGAAAGGGGTAGGAGTACTCCTTCACTGCCTAGGAATCGCTGGAGACTGGCTGCCAAACTAACGAAACAACCACACACCGACGCACCACCTCCATCATGCGAAAGAGAGGCTGAGAAGGCTAGGGCTTTTCAGCTTGGAGAAGAGACGGCTGAGGGGAGATATGATAGAAGTGTATAAAATAATGAGTGGAATGGATCGGGTGGATGTGAAGCGACTGTTCACGCTATCCAAAAATACTAGGACTAGAGGGCATGAGTTGAAGCTACAGTGTGGTAAATTTAAAACGAATCGGAGAAAATTTTTCTTCACCCAACGTGTAATTAGACTCTGGAATTCGTTGCCGGAGAACGTGGTACGGGCGGTTAGCTTGACGGAGTTTAAAAAGGGGTTAGATAGATTCCTAAAGGACAAGTCCATAGACCGCTATTAAATGGACTTGGAAAAATTCCGCATTTTTAGGTATAACTTGTCTGGAATGTTTTTACGTTTGGGGAGCGTGCCAGGTGCCCTTGACCTGGATTGGCCACTGTCGGTGACAGGATGCTGGGCTAGATGGACCTTTGGTCTTTCCCAGTATGGCACTACTTATGTACTTATGCACTCTTTCTTCAACAGAAATGCAAACTAATAATACAAAACAAACAAAGAATACATGGTTTCTCAGGCGGCTGCAGGTAACTCCCCACCCCCTTCCTCTTCCCCTTTTGCCGAAACGGCCAAGGCCGTGCCCAACCATCCCCAGCCTCAGGCAAGCTGTCTCCCACCTCGGGGATTCCTCGAGCACCCGGAAAAAGACGGCGCTGATTCCTGCTGCGCATAAATGTTCCAGCATTCCCCTGCAGCCGGCCTGAAATGGACCAAACATACCGGATCACCCCCCGACGGCCCGAGACCGTGCTCTTCTCCCTTCCGCCAACTTAAAACAACCATCCCCAACCTCAGGCGAGCCGTCACCCACCTCCAGGATGCCCAGAACCCCAGCCCAATGGAAAAAGATGGCGCTGCTTCCAACAGCACATTTCTCTTCCAGCGTTCCCCTACAGTAGCCCTGAAACGGCAAAAAAAATACCAACAGACAAAGAATGTGCTCCTCTACCTTCCGCCCATCTAAAACAACACTCCTGCCTCAGCACAACACCAAAAAAAAAAAAAACCTGGAAAAAAAAACACTCAGCAAAGGCTGACCCCCCTACAACCACATTTACATTTCACCAACAGAAAGACCCCCCTCCACAAACCTCCATGACAGACAAAACCACACATACACAATACAACAGAAACACATCCTCAAAGCCACACACCAATCCAACCCACTTTGCCAGCACAGCACATCCCACAACCCCCAAGCAAAAAACAAAACAAAAAAAGACACACATCAACAACCTGCACACACACCCAGGGCCGGTCTTAGGAAGTGCGGGGCCCTATGCAGACCAATTTGGTGGGGCCCCATCCTAGCCCCGCCCCACCGTAGTCCCGCCCCACCATAGCCCCGCCCATACCTCCACCCCATTGATAAGATTATTCCATTTTTAGAACATTTTTTATTTATGAAATTTCAAATAAAGACAAATGAAGCTAAACTTGTACAAAAAAACTGATTGAAATAATAAGCACAATGCGATCATGAAACCTCCCCTCCCCAGAAATTATTCAGTTCAAGTCCACTACAATTAGTAGTTTCAATTCTCATAACAAAGGAGAATAAAGGAAAAATATTAAGAAAAGATTCAGTACTTTCAAATTCCCCTATTTACTCTGTAAAAATGAAATGAAAAGATATACAATAAAATAAAGTGATGTGTGAAATATAATGTACAATATAAAAACATATAGACCACCAAGGCATTAAAATTGTTTTAAAATATATACCACATGAGCGGGGGACGCGTCAGGGGTGCCCGCTCTCCCCCTTACTTTTTGTGCTCACACTAGAACCACTTCTATGTGTAATAAGAAACACAAAAGAAATCAAAGGAGCACAACTACCTGACCACATGATTAAATTACTGGCATATGCAGATGATCTCATGCTTCTCCTAGATGATCCTCAGGCATCACTAGAGGCCCTGCTCAAAGTGGTGGAGAACTATGGAGAGATATCAGGTTTTAGACTCAACCACACAAAGTCTCTGGCCATGCCGACGAGGGAAGAGGTTCAAACAGAGTGGCAGGGGCAGTTTCCTCTGAAATGGGGAAATGAACGGTTGAAATACCTGGGGGTAGTGATACCCACTGACCCATTGCGGCTTTACAATGAAAACGTAATGCCACTGCTCACTGAAACCAGATGTACGCTTCAAAAATGGGGGAGGGCTCCGCTTTCCCTTACAGCCAGAATTGCCCTGTTCAATATGATGGTGGCCCCTCGCTGGTTATATACCTTCCAAATGCTCCCGTTATACTTAAGACAGAGGGAGGAGAGGGTCCTGTCTAGAGCAATCCAGGCCTTCTTGTGGCGAGGCCAGAGACCGAGGCTCCCAATAGGTGTCTTACACAAACCTAGGACGCATGGAGGAATGGGTTTATTAAGTATCAGGTACCTCACGATAGCATGCTCCATGAGACATATAAGAGATTGGCTGGTGGGAGGCCAGGAATTCACAGCAACTCCCATAGAATCATCGGCCTTCCCAGCGCTGCATCCCGGTTGGCTGTTGCATACAGGCAAACAAAACTCAGACATCAAAATATCTAAGAACTTGTTTGTGACATCAACCAGAGCAACATGGAGATGGCTATGCAGACGGCATGGATTTTTAGCGAGTTCAACACCGTTCCTGCCAATATATCATAATCCAGACTTCCCGGTGGGAACAACCTCAGGAGTGTTTGCTCGTTGGCGGAAAAAAGGTATTCAATTCCTATACCAAATAATTAATGATGAAGGACAAATGCGTCCTTTTACAGATTTGCAAAGAGAATACATCTTGCCAGCTTCAGACGTGTTTGCCTACCTTCAAGTGAAACACTATGCCACATCAGTAGGCTGGATTAATCTATGTGAAGATGTTCAGGACACATTGAGTACAGCCTTAACACTGGGATCTCAAAATGAAGTTCCGCTAAGGTACCACCACAGATATCTGCTAGATACCACAGAGGACATAGACTACAAGAAGAGGGCGCAGGACTGGTCTGCAGACTTGGCAACAGAGGTGGCGGACAGTACGATACAAAATCATTTGATCTCTATACTCAACACCTCGCCATTCACGCGATACTGGGAATTACAATACAAATTTGTACTCCGTTTACATATATCACCATACAGAGCCCAGAAAGCAGGATATGGGGCATCTGGAAACTGCCCGAAGTGTAATGCACCAGAGGCCACTTTGGGACATATGTTTTGGGCCTGTCGGAGAGTGCAACATTTCTGGAAACAAGTGCTTGAAGCAGTATGGGCATGTTGGCACAGAAAGACAGTGCTACAGCCCTTGCTCTTATTTGGAATATACAAATATGCCAAGCCGGCGCTGCCGGGATACCGTGGATTTCTGCAACGCGCGATAGTGATTGGAAAGAAGGTGATCCTAAATGGATGGATGGACCGGAATGGACCGAATATCACCCAATGGAGAATACTGATGATTGATCTATCCAAACTGGAACGATGCGCGGTCTCAGACCAAAATCTAGAAAACAGAAGGCGGTTGCGACAGACTTGGGGCAGACTCTGGAATACGCTGCAACCGTCAGCAAAGAGACAGTTACTTGCCAACTAAACCCAAATACTCTTCCTTGCTGTTGTCATTGTTACATTATTAGTTAATAAAAAGGGAAATGGGAGGGGGGCAGGCTGGGTTGGGAAGGGGGGGAAAGGGGAGAAGTTCATAGATATATAATGTTAGACAGCATAGACATACCATGTAATTTCCAAAGAGATGTTATTGTACTTGATACGCTGTCAATAAAAAATTATTGAAACATAAAATATATACCACAGCTCTCTGACTCAAGAAGACTCCGACTCTGTCTGTCATCCATAACTGTCTGACAACACACAGAAAAAAAAATAAGTAAAAACAAATTGTCACAATTAATACCTTATACACCAATATACCAGCCATACGGAAAATGCAGACCGTCAACAATATGAAGCTAGCAACGGATCATAATACCACAATTCTCATGCAGAGCCACAAAACACCCTTTTAGAGGTAGTGTGTCATGATTTAGGCTCTACACCCTTTCTGATGTTTGGTGCCACCTTAGTAAGGCCAACACACAATCTCTCCACTGCAAAACAAACTTATGCAAAAACACACTCATAACCTTAACAAACCATAAGCAGCACTAATTCCAAGGACAGAACGAGCTACAACCTTATGCGTGGCGTGGAAAGGCAACTGTAATTACACCTGGCTCTAAAACACCAGTGCACAACCTAGTGAAAAAAAAACAAACAAAAAGGGAGTCAAACTATACGCTAGCAGAATACTGCACCTTCCTTGATCACACCTGAAAAACACATGAAGGCAAAATACTGAAATGGAAAATTACCTCAAGAAGTCAGACTCAGCATGCAGCAATACTACAAAAACTGAAACGTACATGAAAAATATCACAGATGCACATTTCCAAAAACTGACATATTCCAATTAATAAATCCTGAATAAAATAGTTTTTTCTACCTTTGTTGTCTGGTGACTTTGTTTTTCTGATCATGCTGGCTCAGTATCCGATAGTGCTGCTATCTGTCCTCTTAACTCCGTTTCCAGGGCTTCCTTTCCATTTATTTCTTTACTTTCCGCCTTTCTTCTTCATTTCTTGCCCTACATCCGTAAGTAAAAGCTGGGTCCTCCGCAGACTTGACTGTCCAGTGGATCCAGCTTCTGCCTATGTTCTATATCCATGTGCACTTTTTCTCCTCTCTTCCTTTTCCCTCACCTCATCTCCTTCCTCACTCTTCCCTCGCTTCCATCCATGTCCAGCATTTCTTCTCTCTCCTCCATCCACCCATGTCCAGCGACCCTCCTGTCCCACCTGCCATCCATCTATGTCCAGCAACCCCCCCTGTCCCCTCTGCCCTCCCCTGCCATCCACCTATGTCCAGAAACCCCCCTCCCATGCCATCTACCCATGTCCAGAAACCCCCCTCCCCTGCCATCCACCCATGTCCAGAAACCCCCCTACCCTGCCATCCACCTATGTCCAGAAGCCCCCCTCCCCTGCCATCCACCCATGTCCAGCGACCCTCCTGTGCCCCTGCCCTCAACCTATGTCCAGAAACCCCCTCCCCTGCCATCCACCCATGTCCAGCGACCCTCCTGTGCCCCCTGCCCTCAACCTATGTCCAGAAACCCCCTCCCCTGCCATCCACCCATGTCCAGTGACCCTCCTGTGCCCCCTGCCCTCCCCTGCCATCCACCTATGTCCAGAAACCCCCTCCACTGCCATCCACCCATGTCCAGTGACCCTCCTGTGCCTCCCCTGCCATCCACCTATTTCCAGAAACCCCCCTCCCCTGCTATCCCCCCATGTCCAGCGACCCTCCTGTGCCCCCTGCCCTCCACCCATGTCCAGCGACGCGACTCTCCTCGTTCCCCTGCTCCCCCTCCCTCCAGCTGTCTGAGCCCCTCCCCCGTCTGAGCCCACCCTCCCCGACCTGCTGCCAAACGACCCTCGTCTACCACCCGACCCGCCGGCACCTCACCTGACCCAGCATTTTTTAAAAAGCTACAAGCGGCAGTGCCTCCTCGCGTCTGTGAAAGAAGAAAAGTCGCTTTATCCATTGGCCGGCCTTCCCTCATGTCCCGCCCTCTGATGTAACTTCCGCAAGGGCGGGACATGAGGGAAGGCTGGCCAATGGACGAAGCGACTTTTCTTCTTTCACAGACGCGAGGAGGCACTGCCGCTTGTAGCTTTTTAAAAAATGCTGGGTCAGGTGAGGTGCCGGCGGGTCGGGTGGTAGACGAGGGTCGTTTGCCGGGTCGGGGAGGGGGGCTCAGATGGGGGAGGGGCTCAGACGGCTGGAGGGAGGTGGAGCAGGGGAACGAGAACTGGAGAGTCGCGTCGCTGGACATGGAGGGCAGGCGAGCACTGGCGGTGGTAGGAGAGGCGAGGCAGACTTGAGGCGGCCGCGCGGGGCCCTATGCGGTCACCTCTGCCTAAGACCGGCCCTGCACACACCGCACCCTCACACACTCACACACACACACACACACACAAAATAACTCTGTGACACATACACACACACATAAAAAAAGCCACATGCTAGCGCCCGTTTCATTGGTTTCGGAAACGGGCCTTTTTTACTAGTCTTCTATAATTCCTTCAACTCCCTTCTCCCTGCCTTTTCGTTGAAGCAAATAGAAAATCTTATTTATCGGAGGGGGAAAGCTTCTGATGGCATCTTTAAAATGTCCTTCAGATATCTTTTGAACATCTCTAAAGGCAGAGTTCCAGGAGATTTTGGAAAATTTAGGATTCTTAAATTTAAGCGTCTATTAAAATTTTCCGTTTGTTCAATTTTATTATGAAGAAACATTTTGTCTTTAAGCAGCTACTTTAAATTCATACAGATTATCCACTTCTTTCTGCAAAGTTTTAACTTTTGTAGAAAACTCTTCTTTCACAGTTTCGACCAAAACTTACACTTCTCCAAATCTAGAGGCTAGAACTTTTATCTCACCTCGGGATTCCTGTATTGAGGTATCCATTTTCTTCAGCATTAACCATATCCTTTCCAGGTTCACCTCTGTAGGTTTTCCTGAGTCTCCAGAATATGGGGACTCTAGTTCCAGAGATTTATACAGCATGTTAGGATCCTGACCTGGGGGCTCACTCTCAGCGCTTCCAGCGGAGCTCGCCACTCCCTTCCTTAGTGCTGTCTCTGCTGGACACGGAGGCACTTTCGAAGCCAAGGGAGGGGATAAAGATATTTAATTTTCACGTAGAGACTCCTCTTCTCCGGTCGTCTCTACTGAGGGAGCCCTCACCCTCATTCCCGATTGGGGGCCTCCGGTCAGGAAACGTTCCAGAGTTGGCTGTAACGGTGACAAGGATGAGGTAGGCGGGATTCCCACTCTCGTCGATCCTTTCCTTTTCGTGTGTGGCATCTGGACATCAAAATACTAACTTTCTAAAGGTTAAAGTGCACAAAAAGGGATCAGCGTTCTCGGAGCGTCTCACAACACGACTGAGTGCACCGCCATCTTGACACGCCCCAATCAAATTCAATCTTGACATCACAACATCGCACGTCAGTACCCCATTATTTTTAAACTATTAGTTTTCAAATATTGACTCTTAAAGGTATTTTAACATATTACATCAATTCTCACATAAGTACATAAGTAATGCCACACTGGGAAAAGACCAAGGGTCCATCGAGCCCAGCATCCTATCCACGACAGCGGCCAATCCAGGCCAAGTGCACTTGGCAAGCTTCCCAAACGTACAAACATTCTATACATGTTATTCCCGGAATTGTGGATTTTTCCCAAGTCCATTTAGTAGTGGTTTATGGACTTGTCCTTTAGGAAACCGTCTAACCCCTTTTTAAACTCTGCCAAACTAACCGCCTTCACCACGTTCTCTGGCAACGAATTCCAGAGTTTAATTACGCGTTGGGTGAAGAAAAATTTTCTCTGATTTGTTTTAAATTTACTACACTGTAGTTTCATCGCATGCCCCCTAGTCCTAGTATTTTTGAAAAGCGTGAACAAACGCTTCACATCCACCTGTTCCACTCCACTCAATATTTTATATACCTCTATCATGTCTCCCCTCAGCCGTCTCTTCAACAAGCTGAAAAGCCCTAGCCTCCTTAGTCTTTCTTCATAGGGAAGTCGTCCTATCCCCGCTATCATTTTAGTCGCCCTTCGCTGCACCTTTTCCAATTCTACTATATCTTTCTTGAGATGCGGCGACCAGAATTCAACACAGTACTCAAGGTGCAGTCGCACCATGGAGCGATACAACGGCATTATAACATCCTCACACCTGTTTTCCATACCTTTCCTAATAACATTCTATTCGCTTTCCTAGCCACAGTAGCACACTGAGCAGAAGGTTTCAGTGTGTTATTGATGATGACACCCAGATCCCTTTCTTGGTCTGTAACTTCTAACGTGGAACCTTGCATGATGTAGCTATAATTCGGGTTTTTTTTTCCCACATGCATCACCTTGCACTTGCTCACATTAAACGTCATCTGCCATCTAGCCGCCCACTCTCCCAGTCTCGTAAGGTCCTTCTGTAATTTTTCAAAATCCTGTCGCGAGTTAACGACTTTGAATAACTTTGTGTCATCAGCAAATTTAATTACCTCGCTAGTTACTCCCATCTCTAAATCATTTATAAATATGTTAAAAAGCAGCGGTGTTCTTACTCCATGCCAAACTTAGAAACCTCCACAAATGGAGAGGGGGGCTCTCCACTTACTCAGAAATGAAGGGACCCCTTTCCCCCCAGCATCAGCATGCTGCCCCACATCCACATACTGATGGGAATGTTGGCAGCAGCTCACTAAAGTACATTGAACCACCCCAAGGAACATTTGGTTTACCCCACTGCCAATCCTCACCTCCCAGCACCAGTGCACATGCTCCATAGAAAGGCTACCCTATGTTCCCATGGCCACCTCAACTCACACAGCACCTGTGCCTGTGTACTGCATACCCACCCTCTCGGCCTCTCTCCCACCATCTACCCCCCATCTGGCTATAGCCATCTGTCATTGGCTATGTGAAGAGTATTGCACAACATATGATTATACACAACATGTATGTGATGCAAGAAGACCCACCAGCTGAAACCTGTCTCCACCAACTTTTGTAGGAGATTCGGCATCCACAGGGACCTTGAGGCACTCAGGCGCCAGTCACACAGAGCTACCTAGCCTATTGCAGCAGCTCTGGCAGTATAAATGTCAGTAACCAGAACCCCCCCTCCCTCACTGTGAGGAGCCACAACCCTATACCACTTGATAAAGGAGTGTGCAAGAAGGACAATATACTGACCACAGAGGGCTGTGAGAGCACAGGTTGCCACCCAAATAGACAGCATCTCATAGCCCAGACCCTCATTGATTGTATATAGCATTGTGAGATCCAAAGTTAGGTATGCTACCCTGAAACATCCCTCAAGGCTCAAACGGGGACCCTTCAAACCTCTATATGATAGTGGCACACAAACCCCTCCTTAGGGAAACCACCACCTATATATACTCCCCACACACACACACACACACCCCCCAAGAGCATGTCCATGAGTCATGGGGTTATATGCAGCCTCTGACATCTGTGAGGGCCCCAAGCCAATTAGCCTGATTACATCAAAGATAGATGCTCCCAACCTAGGTTTCAGGTGGGTCCCAGCACGGTTGGCCAGAAGGATGGGAAGATCAAACATGGTCCCTTGTCATCTCCCAGCCAGCTGTAGACCACATAGGCATGGGGATGCACACACACCCATATTCCTGGCAAGAGCTTTATCAATGGCCCCAACCATGAAACAACGCATAGATATACTACCTCTAAGCCAGTGCCTGGTCACCCAGGGCCCTTCAGCAGGCTCAGATCCCATCTTGCATGCCCATAGGAAGACAACCCTCTCAGTGGATGAACAGATATCACATCGGTGGCTCCAGGGTTCCCTGCTATGTCATCTCATTGGTACCACAGATCAGAGATGTCTTCGGAGTAACAACCAGCATTCCCAAGCTGTCCCTGCCCCTGCCTACAGACAGTAGCATCTCTAGACATAAATATTTGTTCTAGCAAATATTTAAATTAGCAGAAACCCTCCCCCCCCCAGCCTGTTTACCTGGAAAAACCATCATTATCATTATATATAGCATCATTCAATAAATTCTTCTATGTGGGTGTGAAGTTTGGATTCTCCACAGGATTGGTCAGAATCTCAATATAAACCTTGAAGCTCCAGTTCTGTGTCACAAGCTCCATATTCCCCATCAATGAAGCTACTCCCTTACACCTGGCCACATAAAAAATATTCAAACTCAGGAGAAGCACACACTCCTTCCACTGCCAGATACTTTGTTTAAAGTACATGGGTTTTTGTTTGTGTGTTGACTCTACCACAGTGTTTCTCAACCCAGTCCTTGGGGCACACCCAGCTAGCCGGATTTTCAGAATATCTACAATGAAGATGCATGAGCTAGGTCTGTATGTCAAGGAGGCATTGTACAAAAATCTCTCTCATGCATATTCATTGTGTATATCCTGAAAACCCGACTGGCTGGGTGCGCCCAGCACTGCTGTACCAGAAGTGGAGACCCCATTAGACCTGAGCATTTTTATTTTTCGAACAGGCCAGACACTTTGAAAAATAACACAAAACCCTGCAAAAAGGCACTCAAAACCTATATAGGAAACTTACCAAACCATAATAGTCCTAACCCACCTATGAAGACAGGCCCTAGAGCACCAATATAATCTGCTACTGGGAAACTGGAACAAGATGGACTGTTAACGTATTCCAGCACAGACACCACATGCCAGCAGAATCCTTCACCTCAGTTGCAGATGCAGAACAGAACTCTCACCTGATACAAAATAGGGAACTGCAAAAAACATGCAAACAAAAACTGAGAGCAGAGATACCAAACTCTGAATGTCATGTAACACCAGAGAAATAGAAAGAAATGCATGTCCTCCGGCACAATGCAAAAATAAAGCTGACAACACCAACATAATTCAAACACTAAACTGAAAATAAAATCATTTTTCCTATCTTTGTTGTCTAGTGATTTTATTCTAATCATCTTGTCCCCAATCTCTGGTTCTGCTTTCCTTTGTCTGTGCTCTTAACTCCGTTTCCAGGGCCTTCTTTTCTCACCACCTTTTATTTATTTATTTGTGCATTCTTGTATCCTACTGTTATCGAAAAACAAGTGGTGCTTCAAAGTGGCTTACAATTTACATTTTAGATGAGAATTACAATAGTATTTTATCGTTATTCCATGGAGAGGACATCGATAGGATGTTGATAGAGGTGGGGTGTGGTTTTCTGAAGAGTTTTGATGAGGTAGGTTTGTACAGGTGGGATGTTGATAGCTTGTGTTGTCAGCTGTATAATTTTTTGTAGCGGTAGGTTTTCATTTCTTTCCTGAATTGAAGATAGTTGGTGAAGCTTCTTATAGCTTTTGGTATTGAGTTCCACCATTTGGAACCCAGGTAGCTAAATCCTGCTATGTAGATGTTTTTTGTTTTTGTTTTTTAATTTTTAATTTATAACCATTTAAATTTTTACAAGCAATAAAACAACTTGCTGGAAATACAGAGAAAGTAATATGTAGGAATTATTTCAGTCAGGTAATTCTATTCTCTTCCTTAGACCACTAAATAGGGAGAGTGAAACAAGATAAGGAGATCAATTAAACAGTAAACAGAAAAAAAAAACGTGGTATTAACCTGATTATCCCCAAATACTACTCGTCTAATTCATTATTCCACATTGATCATCTGGTTGGCTTCTTCAAGGCCAATACGGTGTATAGTCAAATCATTTCATTGAAAAACATACTTATTGTCCAATATTAGTTAGAAATAATACATCTGATTACATTCTTTCTCTTTTAAAAACCAGAAGTTATTTAACAATGCATATACTTAAGTCTCTAATTCAAATCCCACTGATTAAAGTAATCCCAGTTTTCACAGACTTCACTCCTTTTAAAGTAATAATTTGAGGAAATATTTCTGAGGAAAACTTTAGGAGTCATACCTGGAACTCTGGGGAAAACAATAATCTCGATATTAATCATCTATAATAATATTCATTTTATTATTCAAAATTTCTGGTCTATTATCATAACCACTTCTTGCTCATGTAGAATCATTTGTTATATCAATTTTTCACTCTCAAAGGGTTCAGTTGAATTGTCCATGTAACTCTCTAATAAAATTATATCTGAAACAAAATTATTTACTGCCACCGTTAGGTCCCGAAGCGCCTTCCAGATGGTATTCAATGTAACCTCCACGGGAGCCAAAAACTCCAAGTTGATTTCTCATAGGTGTTTAGGAGTGGTTCCGCCGATTCGGGTTCTGCTGTAAACATCCTCCGTTTCAGCATATACCTCTAACTCACTCCTCCACTCCTTTGGACATGGTGGTTGAATAATTCGGGAGCGATGGAGTTGTTTTTTCCAGGTCCAAGAGCGTTGATGCTCCTTTGCCGGCGCTAATCAAAGGACTCGCCAACCCTTTCATCTGTGGGCAGTTTGTCGCGCAGCGGTCCTGCACTTGCTACTCAGGGGATAAAACGCTGGCCATCGGCGGCTGACCGCCGGTTGTCCCCTTCCTCTCAGTTAAGGTAACTGCAATTGCAGAGAGGAAATTTACGTGAAGAAGACGAAACTTCAAAGGGCAGCTGGGCCGTTGGGCATACGAACTTCAGGTCACCATCTTACCAGTCACCCAGTTTGGGACACTCTTTGTCTGGTTTCTCCGCAGAGGCCTGTCTGATATGGGTAACCCTTCAGCATAGCCCTCTAAATCATTGAAACACACAAGCCCCTCCACCTCAACAAGGTGGTGTCCCTTCGGAGGGGTATGTAGATGGTTTTATAGGTTATATAATTCTGTAGTTGGGTAGGTGAAAAAGTAGGTAGCCTCTGGTTTCTGGACTTGCGTTTCTCAGGGATAGTTCAATCATATCTATCATATATTCAGGTGCAATTCCAAATAGTATTTTGAAAATAAGGGAACTCCATTTTGAAGAGAAGTCTTGCCTTGATTGATGGCCAGCACAGTGTTTGTAGTAGTGGGGTTGCTCTTTCATATTTTAATTTCATATTTCATGTCCTGATTTATATCTGTTTGGCACTAATCTTTCATATTTAGCTTTCTTCAATTTTCTTGCCTCCTTCTCAGATCTAGCTTTCCCTCTTCCCTTCATGTGCAGCCTGTCTCCCCTCTTCCCTTCCCTATTGGTTCAGTCTGTCTCCTCTCTTCCTTTCCCTATATGTGCAGCCTATCTCCCTTCTTCCCTTCATGTACAGCACATCTCCCTTCTTCCCTTCCCTTCATGTGCAGCCTGTCTCCCCTCTTCCCTTCCCTATAGGTTCAGTCTGTCTCCTCTCTTCCCTTCCCTATAGGTTCAGTCTGTCTCCTCTCTTCCCTTCCCTATATGTGTAGCCTATCTCCCTTCTTCCTTTCCCTATATGTGCAGCCTATCTCCCTTCTTCCCTTCCCTATAGGTTCAGTCTGTCTCCTCTCTTCCCTTCATATGTAGCCTTTCATCCTCTCTCTTCCCTTCCATTCCATCCATGTGCATTTCCCCCTTTCCATGCCTTCTTATCCAAGTGCAGCATTTCCCCCCCCCCCTTCCCTGCCCTCCTATCCAAGAGCAGCATTTCCTCCTATCCAAGTGCATCATTTCACCCTCTCCTTTCCCTTCCATTCATGTGCAGCATTTCCCCTTCTTTCTCTTCCATTCATGTGCAACATTTCCCCTCCCTTCCCTGCCCTCCTATTCATGCAGCATTCCCCCTCTCCCTTCCATTCCATCCATGTATATTTCCCCCTCTCCCTTCCATTCCATCCATGTGTATTTCCCCTTCTCCCTTCCATTCCATTCATGTGCAGCCTTTCCCCTCTCCCGTTCCATTCATATGCATTTCCCCTGTCCCTGCCCTATCCAAGTGCAGCCTTCCCCCTTCTCTCTTCCCTTCATATGCAGCCTTTCCCCTTCTCCCTTCCCTTCTATCCAAGTGCAGCATTTCCCCCTCTTCCTTCTCTCATATCCAAGTGCAGCCTCCCCCCTCTCCCTTCCCTTCATATGCAACCTTTCCCTCTCCCTTCCATTCATATGCAGCCTTTCCCCCCCCCCCCCACCCTTTCCTGCCCTCCTATCCAAGTGCAGCATTTCCCTTCTTCCTTCCTTTCCATCCATGTGCATTTCCCCCCTTCTCTCTTCCCTTCATATGCAGCCTTTCCCCTTCTCCCTTCCCTTCTATCCAAGTGCAGCATTTCCCCCTCTTCCTTCTCTCGTATCCAAGTGCAGCCTCCCCCTTCCCTTCATATGCAACCTTTCCCTCTCCCTTTCATTCATATACAGCCTTTCCCCTCACCCTTTCCTGCCCTCCTATCCAAGTGCAGATTTCCCTTCTTCCTTCCCCTATCCAAGTGCAGCATTTCCCCCTCTCCCTTCCCTTCATATGCAGCCTCTCTTCCTTACCCTCCTATTCAAGTGCAGCAATTCCCCCTCCCTTTCCTTCCCTTCTATTCATATGCAGCCTTTCTCCCTTCCCTGCCCTCCTATCCAACTGCAGCCTCTTCTTCTCCTCTCCCTTCGCTGCCCACCTATCTAAGCGCAGGCTTTCTCCCCTCCCATCCCTGCCCTCCTATCCAAGTGCAGCTATCCCCCTCTCTTCCCTGCCCCCCTACCCAAGTACAGCCTTTTCCCCTCTCCCATCCCTTCCCTCCTATCGAAGTGCAGCCTATCCTCCTCTCTCTTCCTTCCCTCCTATCCAAGTGCAGCATTTCACCCTCTCCTTTCCCCTTTCTGTCCAAGTGCAGCATTCCCTCCCTGCCCTGGTTCCCTCCTGTGTGTTTGGCATCTTCCCTTGGCAGATGTCCCACCCTCTGCAGGCCCTACAGATGTGTCTGTTTGCCAGTACTGGTTATAAGTACATAAGTGTTGCCATAGTGGGACAGTCCGAAGATCCATCAAGCCCAGCAACCTGTTTCCAACAGTGGCCAATCTAGGTTACAAGTACCTGGTGTAGAAAAATGCTATCAGTTACCTTAAGTGAAATACAGGCCAAGCCAGGTTTAGAGCTCAGAACTAGGCCTCTAAAAATCAAAGACCATGTCTGAGTCAGACAATGTCATATATAAGTACATAAGTAGTGCCATACTGGGAAAGACCAAAGGTCCATCTAGCCCAGCATCCTGTCACCGACAGTGGCCAATCCAGGTCAAGGGCACCTGGCACGCTCCCCAAACGTAAAAACATTCCAGACAAGTTATACCTAAAAATGCGGAATTTTTCCAAGTCCATTTAATAGCGGTCTATGGACTTGTCCTTTAGGAATCTATCTAACCCCTTTTTAAACTCCGTCAAGCTAACCGCCCGTACCACGTTCTCCGGCAACGAATTCCAGAGTCTAATTACACGTTGGGTGAAGAAAAATTTTCTCCGATTCGTTTTAAATTTACCACACTGTAGCTTCAACTCATGCCCTCTAGTCCTAGTATTTTTGGATAGCGTGAACAGTCGCTTCACATCCACCCGATCCATTCCACTCATTATTTTATACACTTCTATCATATCTCCCCTCAGCCGTCTCTTCTCCAAGCTGAAAAGCCCTAGCCTTCTCAGCCTCTCTTCATAGGAAAGTCGTCCCATCCCCACTATCATTTTCGTCGCCCTTCGCTGTACCTTTTCCAATTCTACTATATCTTTTTTGAGATACGGAGACCAGTACTGAACACAATACTCCAGGTGCGGTCGCACCATGGAGCGATACAACGGCATTATAACATCCGCACACCTGGACTCCATACCCTTCCTAATAACACCCAACATTCTATTCGCTTTCCTAGCCGCAGCAGCACACTGAGCAGAAGGTTTCAGCGTATCATCGACGACGACACCCAGATCCCTTTCTTGATCCGTAACTCCTAACGCGGAACCTTGCAAGACGTAGCTATAATTCGGGTTCCTCTTACCCACATGCATCACTTTGCACTTGTCAACATTGAACTTCATCTGCCACTTGCACGCCCATTCTCCCAGTCTCGCAAGGTCCTCCTGTAATCGTTCACATTCCTCCTGCGACTTGACGACCCTGAATAATTTTGTGTCATCGGCGAATTTAATTACCTCACTAGTTATTCCCATCTCTAGGTCATTTATAAATACATTAAAAAGCAACGGACCCAGCACAGACCCCTGCGGGACCCCACTAACTACCCTCCTCCACTGAGAATACTGGCCACGCAATCCTACTCTCTGCTTCCTATCTTTCAACCAGTTCTTAATCCATAATAATACCCTACCTCCGATTCCATGACTCTGCAATTTCTTCAGGAGTCTTTCGTGCGGCACTTTGTCAAACGCCTTCTGAAAATCCAGATATACAATATCAACCGGCTCCCCATTGTCCACATGTTTGCTTACCCCCTCAAAAAAATGCATTAGATTGGTGAGGCAAGACTTCCCTTCACTAAATCCGTGCTGACTTTGTCTCATCAGTCCATGTTTTTGTATATGCTCTGCAATTTTATTCTTAATAATAGCCTCCACCATCTTGCCCGGCACCGACGTCAGACTCACCGGTCTATAATTTCCCGGATCTCCTCTGGAACCCTTCTTAAAAATCGGAGTAACATTGGCTACCCTCCAGTCTTCCGGTACTACACTCGATTTTAGGGACAGATTGCATATTTCTAACAGTAGCTCCGCAAGTTCATTTTTTAGTTCTATTAATACTCTGGGATGAATACCATCAGGTCCCGGTGATTTACTACTCTTCAGCTTGCTGAACTGACCCATTACATCCTCCAAGGTTACAGAGAATTTGTTTAGTTTCTCCGACTCCCCCGCTTCAAATATTCTTTCCGGCACCGGTGTCCCCCCCAAATCCTCCTCGGTGAAGACCGAAGCAAAGAATTCATTTAATTTCTCCGCTACGGCTTTGTCCTCCTTGATCGCCCCTTTAACACCATTTTCGTCCAGCGGCCCAACCGACTCTTTGGCCGGTTTCCTGCTTTTAATGTATCTAAAAAAATTTTTACTATGTATTTTTGCTTCCAACGCTAATTTCTTCTCAAAGTCCTTTTTTGCCCTCCTTATCTCCGCTTTGCATTTGGCTTGGCATTCCTTATGATCTATCCTGTTACTTTCAGTTGGTTCTCTTCTCCACTTTCTGAAGGATTGTTTTTTGGCTCTAATGATTTCCTTTATCTTACTGTTTAGCCACGCCGGCTGACGTTTAGTCTTTTTTCCCTTTTTTCTAATACGTGACAAAATGCTGAATTAAGCAGCTAAGAAGCTGAAAGAGGAAGACGGAATCTATTCTCAAAACAACAGGTGCACAGACATAACAAGACAATACCCAGAGTTTTGTGGGCAAAGATGTTTTGGGTAAAAGCAGATAACAGTAGGTCATAAGAACATCCAGGGGGGCTGAAGGAGGACCTGAAAGCATGTGAACTCATGTTCTTTCTGTGATACTATGTAATTCCATACTATGTAAGCCGCACTGAGCCTGCTACCGAGCGGAAAAGAGCGGGGTATAAATGCAACAAATAAATAAATCATTAGCAAAGATGTTGATACTTGGAAACATGTGAAGTCATAGTTATCAACTGATAATATGCAAAGACTGGCAGTGGGAAAATGAAAACCTAATAGGGATCATTGGTACAAGAAATGTATTTAAAGGCTAGTAGCTAAGGCTGGAGACTACAGAAGATGCTGACGGCACCCACTGTGTGTCACGGAGCTCTGCACTCCCAATATGAGAAACGAATGTCAGATATATGCCCTGTGATGATTTTGTACTAATCCGGCTTTTGGTAAATGAGCTAATAAACTTTGACAGCTACTTTCTCATGTTTACAGAATCCCTGTGTCCTTCTGTTTGTGGAGTTCCTTAGTGCCTAGGCTGGGTAGATTAGTCTGGGGCTATGCGAGGTCTGCTAGGTAATTAAACAGTCATACAGGGAGCACATAAATCATTGAGATAAATTCATTTGGTGATCCCAAAACAGTACAATACATTTTATGCTGCTTAATAAGCAGTGAATTTTCCCCAAGTCCATCTTAATAATGGCTTATAGACTTTTCTTTTAGGAAGCTATCCAAACCTTTTGGTTAGATCAGGATCTCTCTGGCAGCTTCTTTCCCTCTGCCAGTTCCTGCCCACATGATAGCAGGAAGTTACGACAGAGGGAAGGAGCCCGGGGCTGACCAGAGAGAACCTGATGTAAGCATTGCTAGTGGCCCAGCAAAGATGCAAGTTTGTAGGGCCTGGGTGTGGGTGGGAGGGGCAGAGGAAAAGGAAGATGCTGGGAATGGATGAGGAGAGAGGGAGGTACAGAGGCAATGCAGAGCAGCTCTTCATCAGGATGGACCAGTATGGAGGGATAAAGATCTGGCCACCCAGCTCCATTCCCCCCCCCCCCCCCCCCCCATGGGTCTACCTTAACCCTAGAACGCATGACGTTAAAAATATACATATTAACGTCATGGGGGCCTTTTAGGCCCCCATGCACATAATGTAGAAAAACACACTTAAATAACTTTCACAAGTTTATTTCAAAATTGCTCAATAAAATATGAATAGTGGACAACATTTTAATTATAATTTTTCACAGAAAACACCAAAAAATCTTTTTTTTCCCAAATTTCATGCAAAGACATGAAAACACACAAAAATGCATAGAAATCTATAGCAAACTAGCTGCAGCTACATTTTTATCCTAACTTTCTTTTCTATTATATTAGTCTTCCAAACAATTCTGACATGTTATTTTTTTCAGAAGAGTGTTCTTTGCAAACAGTTTCCTTACAAGTGGAACAATATCGCTCAGTTTTCCTCTCTATGTTTCTTGGACACATGAAACAACGCTTTCGTTTTCTTTCTCCTGGCTCTGGAGTAATCTGAAACTGTACGCCACACCGTTTCATTGCTTCTTTAGTTTTCTTTGGCAAGCATTTCAAGTCGCTTCGCTCTATCATGTGAGGTATTACAAGTTCATGACAAAGGTCCTTCAAGAATAAGCGTCTCCTGTCCTTCCTCTGTGCATGAAATTCAGGATGAGTTTCTGTATAAATAATGAATGAATTTAGGGCTGCTACATCAAGCATATTTGAAAATAGTACTACAGGCCATCGTTTTGTTTGCCTCTTACACGAATATTCTCCCACCATCTCATCCATTTTATCTACACCTCCTTTTGTTGCATTGTAATGCAGGATGATTTCTGGTTTCAATTTTTGGTTATTGCTGTCAACACTGCAATCGTGATGCATGGTACTGAGTAAAATTACAGATTTCTCCTTCTTTGCCTTGTAAGATACCAAAGTCGCTTTGTTATTGAATCCAAAGACACTCTCATAAAGTGCTCGCTGACGATTGTGTTTGAGTGCTGCTGGAATTTCTCGTCTGTTTTGCTTTATAGTACCAACAAGTGTAATAGCTTTTGCAAGCAGAAAATTGCCTAGTTCAACATTGGTGAAATAATTGTCCATGGTGATGTTTCTACCTGAATTGAATATTGGAACAGCAAGAGTTTTGACTATTTCAGACCCCAGATCCTTCTGTACTGGTGCACCAACCTCTTTGCCACAGTAGATTACGCCATTTATGCCATAATAATTTGCAGAATCACACATCCAGAAGATTTTTATACCGTACTTGGCTGGCTTGCTGGGCATGTATTGTATGAATTTGCAGCGTCCTCTGAACGGTACAAGTTGCTCATCTACAGTAACATTAGTACTAGGATTGTAAAGTTTTGTGCAATTTTTGATAAATATGTTCCAGATATAACTGATAGGGGCTAATTTGTCTGTTTCAAACCTCGCTGCACGAGTTCGCTTATCATCAAAGCGAATGATCCTTCTAATTTCCTCATATCTGCCCACTGACATTGTCGCCTTATAGTGTGGATCAGAAAGTGGGTCCAGAAATAATTCTCGTATTGGGACATCATACGATTTTTGACTCCCTGCCAGCAAATATGCATAAAGTTCCTCTTTTGAGATATTTTTCCAGGACTTATTTTTTGCTGAAGCGATACGTCTTCCTTCTAGGTTTGAACATAATAGGACCTCTTCTGCAATATTGTCAGAAAAATAAGTACAGAATACATCTTTAGGGGTAAAGTAACTGGGACTTCCCACAGCTCCTTGAGCCTGTCTCACAATATTGTGTATTGGAGTACGTCCGACTAATGTAGGATTACTGTCCCAAAAAACATTAGTTTTGGATGTTCTACTTATCACTTCTTGAGGATCCACTAGATTCACTTCTTCATCATCAGAAGAATCACTGGATGAGGATGTTTGATTAGCTGGTGGCAGATATTCTTCATCAGACAAAGATAGTTCACTTTCATCATCGCTTTGAAACATAATCGCTTCAATCTCTTGGTCAGTCAGACACTTGGAGGAAGACTGTGCCATTGCTGACTAGATGTTAGAAAATGAAACAGATTTCCTCTCAACAGCTTATCTTATCACAGGTCCTTCAGCAATTAGCTCACAGTGTATACTGTCCTCAGTGTTCAGAGGACCTGAGGTGATGTCATGACCTTATCACTCCCTCCAAAAATCACATGACATCCTCACATGTTATTATCCACACCCTGGCCCCTCCACCAGCATTACTGAGTACAAATAAAGTAACTTGAGACACAAACACTTCTGAGAACATGATAAAAACAGTGGGGGCCTAAAAGGCCCCCCATTCGTACAGATGTAGTTTTCACCAAACAAGCATTGTTACACCATAATGCCTATGAAAAAAAATTATATGAACAACTGGATATTATCAACAATGACATACTTGAGTAATACCTTGAGTTTCAAAATTCTAACTAAAGTAATTTTGCAGATAATAGCAAAAATGTAAGCATGCGTTCTAGGGTTAAGTCACCCTGGTAGTCTGGTGGCTTCTTTGGGGTAGGAAAGAAGCCCACTCTTTCTTGCTCACTGCCACTGTTCTGCCCAATACAGCTTGCCTCTTCAAAATGACCACTGAGACATCAAGCGGAAGTCTTTTGAGGCCACTGGTTGAAGTCTCGGCATCCATTTTATTGAAACGGCAGTATTGGGAGGCAGTGACAGTGGGCATGAAAGACTGCATTGTCAAGAAAGGAGAGTAAAGCTGAAGACCAAGGGTGGGAGGTAGCATTTACATGAATGTTGAAATCACTGACCACAAACAGATCTTTATAGTGAATGGATGCATCCACAAGGGATTGCAAGACGGCATCCCATACCGACTGTGAGAGTGAAGGGGAAAAACAACAGAGGATAGTAAAGGAAAAAGGGACTGAGATACAAAGAACCAAAAGTTCTGGGTAAGTAAAATCAGAGGACGGTAATTCAGAAACTACAAAATGTGCTGGGAAGCAAATAGCCAGTTGACCACCATTTTTTTTAAACAATTTACAGAATGAAAAGCAGTAAAGTTGGGTGGGAGGCTCTGATAAAGATAAGATTCTTCCCTTTCTTTAATCCACGTTTCAGTAAGACATAGAATGTCAAAATGATAAAAAGAAAAACATCATTAACCTGTGTTGTTTTTGTCCAGATAGCTTGACAGTTCAGAAGTCCCTGGTGACTTGCCTGCCTGGTGCGAAGGTGGCGGACCTCACACATCGCCTAGATAGGATTTTAGATAGTGCTGGGGAGGAGCCAGCTGTCTTGGTACATGTAGGTACCAATGACCTAGGAAAATATGGGAGGGAGGTTCTGGAAGCCAAATTCAGGCTCCTAGATAGAAAGCTGGAATCCAGATCCTTCAGAGTAGCATTTTCTGAAATGCTGCACATTGAACGCTCAGGTCCCAAGAGATAGGCAGAGCTCTGGAGTCTCCATGCATGGATGAGACGATGGTGCAGAAAGGAGGGTTTTAGATTTGTTAGGAACTGGGCAACATTCTGGGGAAGTGGGAGCCTATTCCGAAAGGATGGGCTCCACCTTTACCAGGGTGGGACCAAGCTGCTGGCATCAGCATTTAAAAAGGAGGTAGAGCAGCTTTTAAACTAGAAACTGACTGACAATCTCTTATTCTTTTATTGCCATATTTTGTTTGCTCCAAATCTATCACATTATCATCGGAGAGATATGCCCCTGTGGGCTGATCCTAAATGATCAGCTAAACAGCCCAGCATCGGGGTGAAAATGCTGAAAGACACCAGACAACCCACCATGCTGCAATGCCTTTCCCAACAAGATGGTGCCTCACCATCAGGCTCAGCATTGCCTCCCTTAGCTAATGTGAACACCTCACTGGATGGGAGTGAGAGCGGTTCTGGTATCTCTTCTATGGCTCCTGTGCTGACAGGAATTATGGAAGGTAATGCGCAGCTGGCTGCCCAGCTTGCAGGCATTCAAATGGACATTACTGAAGTTCATACAGAGTTGCATGCGGTGGCAGGCCAGCTAGATCAGGTGGAGAATCGAGTGAGTACATTGGAAGATGATTTTAATGGACTTTGGAGGGATACGGACTCTCACGATGCCACTATTGCATCCTTGTTGCACAAATTAGACGATTTAGAAAATAGAAGTCGTCATTCTAACATTCATATTATTGGTATACCAAAAGGATGTGAGTCTACCAATATGGTGGATTTTGTGGAAAATACCCTCCAAGAAGTTTTTTCCGCTGAGGCATTTCCGGCGGACTTCACAATAGAGTGGGCTCACAGAGTACCTACGCAACCAGTACAATGGAACCCCAGGAGCTCTCCTCGTCCTATCTTGGCAAAGATATTTTATTTCCACCATATGGAATTGTTGATGTACTGGGCTAGAAAGCAGAAGTCCCTGATGTGGCAGAACCACCGCATTTTGCTCTTCCCTGACTTTAGCCCGGAGGTGGATCGGAACCGTATAGCCTATAAAAATGTCAAACAATGTCTATTCCAGCATGGCATACCAATGGCCATGCGTTATCCGGCTATGCTGGGCATTCAGTGGAAGGGTGAAAAACTTCTCTTCAAGGATCCTAAGGAGGCTGAGAAATTCTTAACTGCACACTTTACGGATGGCCCCCTGTTTCCTCGTTCTCAGGGAAGGGGCCTGACGCGGACAGAGCCAGCCTTGTCATCTCCAAGCAAGCTAAGGCAGCAAAATGCATTAATGGTGGAAAAAGTGATAAACGCCTTTGATGGCTCTGATCCCCAGTCACCTGTAAACTGACTTGACTAAATAGCTGCTTGTGATTACAGATGGTAAAGATTGTGTATGGCTCATACTGTTGGTTGGGATTCTAGCACTACAGCACAAGGTTCAGTTTGAATCTGGTTAGTGAATCCCACCTCATAATAAGAGTGGAGCATGGTGAAATACTGATTTTTTTTTCTCTCCTGACAGACCGGGAGTCTCTTCTCCTGCAACACACTTGAGGCCTCACCTTTTTCTGTAACAACATCCCAGTGCCTCCAATTCATTTTTTTGGAGTTTGTTTTTGTTTTTGACCATTCTCCAGCCTCAAGTGGGTTGTTCTGCGACACTACACGCCAGCCAGAGAGAGTGATTTGATATTGCTTCTTTGGCTGGTTAACCCGGGTGATTATATTCTAGGCAGGTCGGGGAAACGGAATATCCACTTCAGCAATGAGGGTTCCCAAGATGTTGGCTGTCCTCATTTGCGTCCCGACTCTGTTGACCCGGCAACTTACATACAATAACATTTTGTTATTGTATGTAAGTTGCTGTTCGTTATATATTCTATAATCCTATCAGGTTCCTTTGAATTATATTTGCTGTGTATCCCTAATTTTCCTTTAGGGCTCTTTTATTTTTATAAGCGTCAGTTGTTCTTTATTTTCCCTTTAATTTTTCCTATGCCTAACTTCTGTTACCATGGGGGAAGTCTTGTTTACCTTGACATCTTATAATGTTAGAGGCATGCAGGGTGTGCATAAGAGGAAGAGAGTTATGCAGGAATTGAGTAACATGGCATCTGATATTTTTTTTCATACAGGAGACTCACTTGGTAGCTCGAGATGGTGGACATTTGCGGGCACCCTGGGTAGGGAAAATTTTTCATTCATTTGGGACCACCAACAGTGCTGGGGTGCTCATTATGTTGCATAAGAAGTTTAAAGGTAGGGTCCTGCGCTCTTGAATGATACTGGGTGGGGGGTGGCAGTGGAAGCGGCAGTGGGCACCTTAAGTGCTGCCTGGTGTATGCCTATGCCCCTAATCATAAACAGATGGATTTTTTACGTACATTACTGGAGAGGGTGTCTGTGTGGACAACGTTGCCCATACTCCTGGGGGGGGGGGGGGGGGATCTCAATTTGGTGGCATCTGAAGCTTGGGTTCGCTCTGGACAGGCGGGCCCATCCCACATGGGTAAGGATCCTGGTCATGTAGGGTTTCATCAATTATTACAGTCGTACTCTTTAGTGGATGTGTAGAGGCAGCAGAATCCTGGAGTTAAAAATTACACTTGTTTTGCTGCAGGAATTAATTCCTATTCCTGGATTGACTATTTTTTATGTTCTTCCCAGCTTTTTCATAGGCTCACTAGTTGCATTATTGACCCCATTACTCTATCCGATCATGCGCCCTTGCGGGTGTCTTTGCAGGGGTCCGAGCTTGGTACTCCGGGCCCCACACCGTGGAGGATGAACACCGCAGTCTTGAGGCATGTGCGATTTGTGCAGTCTGCCACGGAGGTCCTTCAGGAATATCTGACATTTAATGATACCTCAGAGATGGATGTCTTTGTAATATGGAACGCCCTTAAGGCAGTGGTGAGGGGAAAATTTATACAGTATGGTTCCTATTTGAAAAAATGTAGGACTCAGACCCTTGCCACAGTCTTACGTGAGCTGAGACGGGTGGAGGGTGATCATAAGGGCTCTCAGACGCCTGCAGTCACGCTGCAGTTACAGGCCTGCAGATGCTGTTATTACAAGTACCTGGATGAGGAGCTAGCAGATATATACAAAAGGACCAATCAGAAATACTATGTTAAAGGGGTAAAATTGATAAAATTCTTGCTGCGCAGATGCGGCAGAGAGTGTCTCAGACAATTATTACTCGAATTCGGGATGGGACGGGTAATTTGGTTCATTCCAAGACAGGCATTGAGAAACAATTTGTTGAATTTTACCATGCCCTGTACTCATCAGAGTTAACTGCCACTGATATGGAAATATCTGATTATTTACAAAATCACCTTACAGAGGTCTTTTCCGATGCATAAGTAACTGTCCTGGATGAGGCTATCATGGAAGATGAAGTCTCCCTGTAGGTAAGGCACCCGGTCCTGATGGGTATCACCCTGAATTTTATAAAACTTTTACGCTCATACTGGTACCTATCCTCACCAGAGTACTTAATCAGATAGCTGACACGGGTCAGATGCCAAAGTCTTTTTCTCAGGCGGTGATTACTGTTTTGCTCAAGCCCGGAAAAGACTCTACCCAATGTGGCTCCTACAGGCCTATTTCGTTAATAAATACAGATGCAAACCTTTATGCAAATTGTCTGCCTCCTATACTGCCTACTGTTATACATAGAGACCAAACAAAGTTTATAGGAGGGCGCACCACAATTGATAGTATATGCAGAGTGTTGAATGTCTTACACCATCTAAATGTTCCTACATACATTCCAGCAGCCTTTTTAGCACTAGATGCTGAAAAGGCTTTTGATAGGGTTGAATGGAGGTATTTACACCAAGTTTTGCAGCAGTTACGATGTGGCTCTAACTTTCTTAGAGTCATTCAGGTGTCCGACTTGTGAGTTCTTGCACCAAGTAGAGTGCTTGTCATGTTCCCTGACCGTTCAGGATATGGGCATCTAAGGATGGGGCGGACATCTTGGATTAGGGTATCTCCAGGATAGGGCGGCCATCTTAGAGGTGGGTGTCTTAAGTTGTGGCAGTCATCTTGGAGTTGGGCAGTTTCAGGAAGGAAGGCCATATTTGGGCGTAAGGGCATCTCCGGTGGGGGCAGCCATCTTGTTGACAGATGCACATGTTTGGGCCTAATTCCTGTTCTATTTAAAGCCCAACTACCAGTCCTTCCACGCTTCGGCTTCTACTCAGTTCCTTGGGTAGTTGCAGTGCTTCTGGATACCTTCACGTCTGCTTCTTGGTCTTGACCTCTGCCTGATCCTGGATTCGCTATTGTTTGCTGCCTGGTACTGACCTCTGCCTGTTCCTGACTCTTCTATTGCCTGCTGCCTGATCTTGACCTCTGCCTGATCCTGGATTCGCTATTGTTTGCTGCCTGGTACTGACCTCTGCCTGTTCCTGACTCTTCTATTGCCTGCTGCCTGGTCTTGACCTCAGCCTGAGCCGGGATTCGCTATTGTCTGCTGCCTGGTACTGACCTCTGCCCGTTCCTGTCTCCTCTGCTGTCTGCTTCTGGTCCTCGTTTCTCCCGTAGCTAGGCCGGGCCCCGTGGACTTTGTTCTGGACTCAGTTCTTCCTGCACCTTGGGGCTCAACCCCTGGGGAACGGAGGATGACACAGGGGGAACTCGTGGTTGGCCGACAGCTCGGGGAGGAACCCTCCTCCATCAAGCACAAGGGCTCACGTTCCTTCTCAGCGGG
Source organism: Microcaecilia unicolor (assembly GCF_901765095.1). Lineage (NCBI taxonomy): Eukaryota > Metazoa > Chordata > Amphibia > Gymnophiona > Siphonopidae > Microcaecilia > Microcaecilia unicolor. The sequence goes on from NC_044040.1 coordinate 127,509,330, forward strand.
CCTGACAGAAAGCCGAAGCCATTAACTCGTTGGACAAGTCCGAGATTGCTGAGTTGACCCGAATTGTACAACAGCAGCAAGGACAGCTGAATCAATTATCCACGGCATTGCAAAATGTCTGCTCCCAGATGCAGACGGGCCGCCAGGTTTCTCCTAGCCCAACGGAGGCGGTGGGATCTCCCTTGGGACTCCGGATGCCCGACCTGCCACGTTTTGATGGTACACCCTCGGCTTGCCGAGGTTTTATTAACCAGTGCAGAATGATATTCGAAATGCAGCCCAGGGCCTTTCCATCTGACCAAGTTAAAATCACATATATGATGACCCTCATATCTGGTTCAGCCCTGGCGTGGGCTACTCCCCTCCGGGAACAGAGGGACCCCATGTTAACCAATTTCAATGAATTCCTACGCGCACTCGAGCAAGGCGACCCTAAACGCCAACCGGGACTCCACGCTGCCCGGAACCAACAGACGCGCCGCACTGCTCAACATCGCTGAGAGAGGATCGGTGCCCTGATCCCAGCGGCCCGCCAGGCAGAGTATTGGATGGTGAGTGCTCGACCGACCCAGAGTGAACTACAGACACTGGAGTCAGGTGAACTACCGACACGATCGGGCGGGCTGGAGGCCGACCGCTGCTCCCTGCCAGCCACGTGCCTGCAGCACCGCGCCAACCAGTGTTGCCAGGTGGGCGGTTTTACCGCCCAATTGGGCGGTTTTCCGCGACCCGCCGCGGGAAATTTTTGCCCGCGGCAGGTTGCGGTTTTTTGGGCGGTTTTTTAGGCTTCCGGGCGGCTTTTTGGGCGGCTTTTTGATTTTTTTCGGCCGCGGGGGGCGGGGTTAGTGACGTTTTTGGGCGGGGTTAGTGACGTTTTGGGCGGGGCCGATGACATGGGAGGCGGGGCCGATGACGTGGGAGGCGGGGCCGATGACGGGGAGGCGGGGCCCGATGACGTGGGAGGCGGGGCTGATGACGGGGAGGCGGGCCCGATGACGTGGGAGGCGGGGCCGGTGACGGCGGGGGCGGGGCCGGTGACGCGGGGTGGGGGTGTCAGGGGCGGGGTTTGTGTTTGGGCGGGTTTTGGGCTGGTTTCTGGCCCGGATTGGGCTGGAAAAAAAATTTCTACCTGGCAACCCTGGCGCCAACCAGGACGCAACGACGAGGTCCGTGGACCGAGCAACCACGCGGGGATCGACTTGCCAGTCCTGTGGCCCACCCCAGGAAGACCCGGACCAGACCCGATGATCGATGGATAGGAGCTTTGGAACAGAGCTCCCGCGCCGAAGCGCTCCCGGACTGCTCTAGACATCCAAGTTGTGCACCGGAGAGCAAGATCTGAACGTCCGGACGTAAGGAGATACGGGGCCTCAGTCTGCTTGCTTTTGATTTTGATTCTGCTTGTAGCTTTGCCTGATTTTACCTGTTTGCGTTTGATCTTGCTTCTTAGCCAGCTTGACTTGCAAAATCACCTTGTGACCAGGCAAAAGACCCGATAAGAATTGCTACCACTGTCGCTAGGACGCATAAGGAGGCAAAAAGACCCGATAAATAATGCTACCACTATTGCCAGGACACAGATGACCCTGCCTGTTTTGCCTGCATGTTTTCGATTTTGCTCTATCGCCTTGATTTGGGTCGCTGGAACCTCAGCCTCAGTCACCCGGGGCGGGTGCAGGACGGCACACGCACCAACAGCGGGCGGCTGCTTGACCCAACGGAGAGCGAAAACTGACGAGATCGGGACGGGAAGCCCCCAGCCATCACGAGGCCAGAGACACAGGTAGCCCAGGAACTAGATTCCACCGCTGGTATCCCGCAACCCAGATCCAGAGATCCTAGCTCCACGACCTCACAGAACCGCATGAAACCCACCGCTGGACGGAGAACAGACAGAGCAACAAGAACACTAGCGTAACTAAACAAACTAAATAAATAAATGCTTGCCTAAATTAGCTGCATGCATGCACTGCTTTCAGCATAATCTAAATTCTCTAATTTGCTTGCTTGCTTCGCTCTGCTACTGTAATTGTAAATGCAAATGTGAGCATGCCTAACATTGAACTGTTGAACCGCCAAACCCAAACACCAATATAAAACTGATTCACTTGAATACACACCAACTGAACATTTGCCAAATCGCCTTAGATATAGATATGAACACCAGCATTACACTCCTAATCATCCATTGTCTCACCTTACTCATTCACGGCGAAGCCCCAGCCTACATGTCTGAGTTAATAGACCTACCACCCAGAAACGCCAAAAGATCATCCGTTCTTCGCAGCCTATGGATGGCACCCACGATTGCCTCTCCCCATGCCCCAGGTGCCTGGAGATGTTCCAACCACTGCTCCACCTCAGCTACACAGGACTTTGATGGACCTCCGGAGAGTTTGGGATGAGGTACAGTCGCACCTCCAGCAAGCCACGGAGACATATCGATGATTTGCAAATCGGAACAGACGCTCAGCACCACCACTCCTGCCGGGACAACAGGTATGGCTCAATACCAAATATCTCAAACTCAGACTGCCTTCTTATAAATTCGCTCCCCGATTCATTGGACCATTTGCCATTATAGAGCGGATAGGGGCCGTTACCTACAGACTGCGGTTGCCTCCTCACTTCAAGATACATAATGCGTTCCATGTCTCTTTACTCAAACCGTTGATATCTTCCAAGTGGCACCCCAAACCCAAGGTGGGTCCAGTCCCGGAGGTCTCCTCAGAACCTGAGTTCGAGGTACAGGACATACTGGATTCAAAGTTTAAATGGGGACAACTGTACTATCTATTGGCATGGAAACACTATGGGCCTGAGGATAACTCATGGGAACCAGCGAAAATGATTCATGCTCCCAAATTGCTACAGGACTTCCATGATCGATACCCCTCTAAACCAGGCCCAGGGTGGAGGGGGAGGCTTTAGGGGAGGATACTGTCATGTTCCCTGACCGATCAGGATATGAGCATCTGAGGATGGGGCGGCCATCTTGGATTTGGGTATCTCCAGGATAGGGCGGCCATCTTAGAGGTGGGCGTCTTAAGTTGTGGCAGTCATCTTGTAGTTGGGCAGTTTCAGGAAGGAAGGCCATATTTGGGCGTAAGAGTGTCTCCGGTGGGGGCAGCCATCTTGTTGACAGCTGCACATGTTTGGGCCTAATTCTTGTTCTATTTAAAGCCCGACTACCAGTCCTTCCATGCTTCTACTCAGTTCCTTGGGTAGTTGCAGTGCTTCTGGATACCTTCACGTCTGCTTCTTGGTCTTGACCTCTGCCTGATCCTGGATTCGCTATTGTTTGCTGCCTGGTACTGACCTCTGCCTGTTCCTGACTCTTTTATTGCCTGCTGCCTGATCTTGACCTCTGCCTGAGCCGGGATTCGCTATTGTCTATTGTCTGCTGCCTGGTACTGACCTCTGCCCGTTCCTGTCTCCTTTGCTGTCTGCTTCTGGTCCTCGTTTCTCCCGTGGCTAGGCCGGGCCCTGTGGACTTTGTTCTGGACTCAGTTCTTCCTGCTGTTGGCTTCCTGCACCTGGGGGCTCAACCCCTGGGGAACGGAGGGTGACACAGGGGGAACTCGGGGTTGGCCGACAGCTCGGGGAGGAACCCTCCTCCATCGAGCACAAGGGCTCACGTTTCTTCTCAGCGGGCCTGACAGTGCTGCTGTGCCCAGTACTCGGACCAGATTCTTGCTTAGAAGAGGACAGGTGCGCTACTGTGGAGATTGTTAAGACTGTCAGAAAATAGCAAACAAAAAATTTGTTTTCAATCACGTGCCCGCTCAGTTGGAAGCTGCAAAGGGCTGGCGTTTGGTGGGTTTCGCGTGTTCTTCAAATATCTTGGAGACAGAAGACGACCTAGGATGTGATAATTGACAAGACAAAGTGGCATTGGCCTAACTAACTGAAACTCACAGAGGCTGCCAAAGGACGTAAAGATAATTGCAATCAGGAAAGAAGTGGCTGAGAAGCCAAGGACTGACTGTAAGAATATTGAATGAGTGGAGATTTGAGTGAATGTATTCTATAGTATCTATTCTTTCGGCTTTCATATTTGATAAAGCAGTGGATGTGGAAAGACCAGGATGTGGATGATAGGATGCATGGATGGAAGAATTTTAAGGGGTAATGTTTATGTTCAGGGGAGTGGGGGTAAGAGGTGGAGAGCGTCTAGAAGGGGAGGGTTTGGATAATATACATAGTAGAAGGGCGGGCAGCTCTAAGTCCAGAACGGAATGGATTCGGGTGACCGAACAGGAGGGTTAAGGGTTGAAGGGGGGAAGCGTTGCTCAGGGCATGTTTGGAAAATGGAATAGGGGAGAGAGGGCGGAAGGGACAGCGTAAGGTCTTGGGGGGGGGGGGTGGAAGCTGGGACACTCTCAAAACACGAACTCAGAGGTTAGAAGCATTTGGGGGTATGGGGTATAAGCTATAAGGAGAGATTAGGGGTAGGATAACATGTCTAAGTTAACATTTACTACTTGGAACGTTGGAGGGTTTCATTCGCCAATTAAGAGGCATAACATTTTGAAAGTGCTTAGAGATAGGGGGACCTCCGTTGCCTTTCTGCAGGAATCGCATCTTTCCACGGCAGAACATGCCAAACTCAAGAGATGGTGGGTGGGTGATCTTGTAGAAGCTCCAGCAGTGGGCAGGAAGGGAGGTGTGGTAATCTTGTTCAAAAAGGGATTGCATTTAGAGATTAAGAAAGTTATCGCAGATCCAGAGGGTAGATATGTTTTGGCCTCGGTGACACTTGAGCGTCAGCCTCTACTGTTGTGTAACCTATATGCCCCTAACACATTTGATCGAGAATTTTAAGGTTCAATAATAATTTTTTATTGATGATATAACAGACTCAATAGTCAGCATTCACAGAACTTAACCATGTAAAACAATAAGAACAGAATACATTCATAGTGATAGTCTTATCATCAATGTTTTTACGTTTCTCCCCTCTGTTTCCCCATCTCCCATCCCCTGTCCCTTCATAAGTTGGTTTGACCTTCTTATTAACATTTTGAGCATAATATGGGCCAGTAAACTCACCCTTGCAATCACTATCTTTGATCATCGGCATTCCACCGAGCTTCAGAGCGCCTGGTTTCTGATGGCCCTCTTCTCTTAAGTATGTGATCTGTCCCTAGGCGCGATAACTTAGGCCACTTATACAAAACTTTACAATGAACATAACATAAGTACGACAAAGTTCCGCTGTCTATCCTGCAATCCTTATTGAACTTCCCCCCCCCCCCCCTTTTTCTTCCCTTCCTATCCCCCCCCCCCCCCCCCCCCTGGTCTGCACCTACTACAATCATGGTATCTATCTTCTGGGCAAGGCAGCAGCAGTCCACGGTCTCCTCTTTTCACATTTCCCAAGGGACCAGCTTGATAACATTCTATCCCTCCAGCGTGGCAGTGACAAATAGGGTGTATGTTCCTCCTCGCCCAATCTCCACTTCCCTTCCTCCCCCCTGTCTCTCTTACCCCATAGCAGGCTACTGCCGGTCCATGTCCTGGTTTTCAGTGTAAATGAGTTTGTGGGTACTAATGTCCTCTTTAGTCTCCTTGCAACCTTTATGCTGTGGCACCCGGGGGGAGTGGGTGTAGGGTCAACTAGTGTGTATGTCAGGACTCCCGGTTGCCATTACTCTGGATTTTCCTCTCCTCGCTGTTAAGCCTTAAGAAGGTATACAGTAACTGAGAGACTCTAGAAATTTAATAGCAGACTTCTCCCTCTAGGAGGGAGGGTGGCCCACAAGGGTTCCCACTGTGCCTTAAATCATTGACCCGGTATGCTATCTATATCGCTGACCCCGCATTCATCTATCCGCATTTGCTTTATCAATTGTGCTCGCCACACCTGCAATGACGGTTCCTCTCTGGATCTCCAGAATTGTAAAATAGAAGTTATTCCAAAATATACACCCATCTTGGCAAATGCCTTGAAACCCTCCAGGGGTTCTGCCGAATAGGTAAAGATGTTGAATAGTATCTGGGGGTCCCTTATAAAAGTACACTGCCACATCCGATCTATCTCTCGCCCCACCCTTTGCCAAAACCTTTAAATGTATTTGCAGCTCCAAAACATATGCCCCAATGAGGCCAATTTGTGCTTATACTTGGGGCACTCCCCATTTGTCGAAAACCCTGCCCTCAGTGCTCTGCGTGGGGATATGTGCGTTCTCAATACCCATCTATATAACCTCTCTCTGTCTGTGGTACCGAAAGCCTCTGCCTGTACAGAGATTTCAGGAACGTCCTGCATATCTCAGCCGATACCTCGCAATTAAGATCTCGAAACCACTCCTTGGCCAGACTAACAAAATCTGGTTCTTCGGTCGTGTCTTTAAGCTGCTGGTGGTAACATTTCAGGGGTACGGATGCTTGCGCTCCCAATGTAAAATCCTCTGAGAGGACCTCTACCACATCCTCAGTCAAATCTGGCCAGTTCAGAGAAGCTACATAATGTCTTAGTTGATGATAGGCAAAGTAATTCCCCCCCCCCCCCCCCCCCCCCCCCCGAGATCTTAAATTTTAATTGTAGCTCTGGATAGGAATACATCTTTCCCTCATCTCTCACTATATGTGCTAGATACACCATTCCTTGTTTTGCCCACCTGCTAAATATACCACCCTCTTGACCTGGTGGGAAAGCCGGGTTGCCGCAGATGGATAGCCAGGGGGACACCCGGGCCGAAAAATGATGATGTCTACATATCCATCTCCAGGTTTCCCTGAGGGCTCTCAACAGTGGGTGTATTTTAAAAGCGTCTCTAGGTAGGCCTCCCCCAGTATGCAATAGTGAACTAAAATGGATTCCCAGGAACCGGGAGATCTCCACGGGTGTCAGAGAAAAATCCGATGTCCCACGGTACCAGTCGTTAATGTGCCTCATTGAGCAGGCTATTGTTAAAAACTTAATGTTTAAGAGGCCCATGCCCCCTGCCTCTCGCTGGGTTGCAATTTGTTGATATGGTATTCTGGGTTTTTTCCCTTGCCATAGGTATCCTTGTATTAATCTTATCAACGCCTTTTCATCTCTATACTTTAAAAAGAGGGGCAGCCGTTGGAATATGTAAAGCCATCTAGGAGCAATCATCATATTGAAAAGTGCTATTTGACCCCAGATGGTAAGCGGTAACTCTTGCCATATGGATAGTTTACATTTAGTCATGTCTAATAATGGGCCAACGTTCTCCTTATATAAAGAGGATTAATTGGTTGTAATAATCACCCCCAAGTATTTCAATTTAGAGTCTATCCATTTGATGAGGAATTTCCCTTTCCATTTTGTTCGTACACTATCGTCTAGGTGCATTGCACTCGATTTGTTATAATTAAGGGTAAATCCTGATAATTGACCGTAGTCCAGTGCAGCCTCAAGTGATCTCTGAGGCTCGGTAAGCACTAGCAGAATGTCATCCACGTATGCTAAGGCCCTAACCTCCTGATCTCCTATATGTAAGCCGCTGATGCCCGGGTCTGAATTTAAAAGCCGAAGCAATGGTTCTAAGGTTAAATCGAATAGTAAGGGGGAGAGGGGGCAACCCTGTCTTGTTCCCCGGCCTATTGGAAAGCCTTCCGACTTTCCTCCATTGACCACCACATGTGCCTTCATGTCGGTATAAAGGGTCTTGATGGTCCGTAGGATCCCCTCGGGCAGTCCCACCCACTCCATCGCGGCAAACAGGAAATCCCATCCAACCTGGTAAAATGCTTTGGCAGCATCCAAACTTACTATTATCCTTGGAATTTTCTGATATCTACATTTGGCCATTGCTAATAATGTTCTCCTTACATGCAACACTGAGTGCCTCATGGGGACAAATCCCACCTGCGCTGGCCCAATAATGCTGGGGAGGCATTTCTTTAAGCATTCTGCCAGAATCTTTGCCAAAAGTTTAATATCTACGTTAATTAATGAAATTGGTCTATAGGATTCTGATTCCTCCTGGGCCTTTCCTGGCTTCAATAAGAGGGATATACATGCAGTATTTTCATGCATAGGGAACCGCCCTTCTTGGATGACTGCCTGATGATATTCGAACAGGGGGCCTATCACAGAGTTTTGCATCATTTTGTAGAACTCTCCTGAGTATCCATCCCACCCAGGTGCCGAAAAGGATTTTAGACCTTTGATCGCCCCCTGTAGCTCTTTGGGCTGTAACGGGGAATCCATTAATGCCACATCCGACTCCCCTAATTTTGGCATTTGGGCTTTTAAAAACAACTCTCTCCTCTCCCTCTCTCCTCCTGACTGTCCCGGCGCATATAATTTTGTAAAGTGCTCCTGTAAGATCTTACATATCTCATCCGGTCTGTTGGTCAGATCCCCCTTTTTATCTTTCATCGCTGGAATTGTTCGATTACCTCCCTTTCTCTGGACTAGTCTAGCTAGTAGGCCCCCTGCCCTATTTCCAAATCTATGAAACCTGTATTTTTGAAAGGTCTGGTTTTGAAGCATTCGTTCATGCAACAACAAGTTAATTGCAGCCTGTATAGCTAGATAATGGTCTTTGTTCTTTTCTGACGGTTGTGCTATGTGTTGACGCCTTGCCTTCTGTAATTGTCTATTTAAATTAACAAGTCCACGGGCAGACTTCTTTCGTCTTGCAGCTACATACGCAATCAGGTCTCCCCGTAACACTGCTTTCCCTGTGCACCAAAATAGTTGTGGGTTGGATTGGTGTTCTTTGTTATTTTGTGCAAAATCCTCCCACTTTGCCGCTAAGAAGTTCTGAAATGCTTTATCCTGAACTAGGTGGCCAGGAAATCTCCAATGTCTGGTCGATTGGAAGCTACAAGGGGCATCCAAGGTGAACCAGACGGGACTATGATCGGAGATTAATATCTCCTCTATCTTAGAATCTCTCACGCAGTGGAAGAGGTCCTCTGAAATAAATATATAATCTATCCTTCCCACATTCCGTGAGCTCTCGATCTGTGCGTGTATTTTCGTGTCTCTGGATGCAGGTTTCTCCATACGTCTACCACAGAGAGAGAGTTCCCAAACTCATGCAGTATTTTCCCTGCCTTTTGACCCTCGTGTGTCTGCCCTCTGGCTCCTGTACAATCTATCTTTGGGTCCATCAAGCTATTCATGTCTCCTACTATAATCAAGTTTTTTTCCTTGGTATGGTAACAGCTGTCTCAGCACTCTGGGGGAAAAGGATTGCTCTGGCGATGTAGGGGCATATATGTTTAGTATATATAATTCCCTACCTTGTAGCCATAATTTAACCAGAAGGAACCGCCCCGCAAGGTCCTGCAAGACCTTTTCTACAGAATATGTCAAACGCTTATGGAAACAAATCGCTACCCCCCCTTTTTGTCCCTCGGATGATGCATATAGTACCTGTCCAATCCAAGCTTGGCGAAGTTTTTCGTGTTCTATATCCATCAATTTTGTTTCCTGTAAGCACGCAATATCAGCATTTAAATGCTTTAAATGCGCTAATATCTTTTTCCTTTTAATGGGGGAGGTGATGCCCCCCACATTCCATGTTACTAGGTTACAGTGCGTTACCCAGATTGGTTTCAAAATATTCTAAAGCTACTGCTAATTCTGCAGCCCCCGGGTCCCAGCCCCTACCCGGTGGCCATGCTGCATACCTTGCCCCTTTAACACAGTTCCTTATCCTCTCATGTTTTGACCTGTATAGATTTTTAGTGATACCCTTCCTGTAGGAGCTTTCTCTTAGGTGCAGAAAACCCTCCATCTCTAAATCCCATCTATAGTGCTGTCTCAACCTTTTCTCCCTTCTGCCCCACCCCGCCACCCTACCCTACCCTCCCTCCTCACCCCTCTCTCCCATTCCAAAATTCCTCTCTTACCCATATACTTCTATCGCCTGCAACGAGCCCCTGGTTTATCCATTTCCGGTTTGGTAACGGTTTCTACCCTCCTCCCTTTGTGGCTCTGCTCATATAACTTATATCAGGCATCTAGGGAAACCTGTAGCCCCAGTGTTTGGTGCAACAATCCCCGATCCACCCCCCCCCCCCCCCCCCCCCCCCCCGTTAACTCTCTTTAAAGAACATTATATTAAGCACAGAGTGTAAATCTGAATCATTACCATGACACTATTCATCATTTACCAGTCTTTCGACCTCCCCCTACTGTGGAGGGGGAGTTCCGCTGAAGCAACTTTCCGATCTCCTGTTCGGATAGGGTTTTAATTGGTCTGGTTCTTTCAGTTCTGCGTCCAGGAACTGTTGGGCATCCTGGGCTGTATGGAAGGCACGCCATTGGTTCTCGTGTTGAATCTTCAGGATCGCTGGGTATAGTAACATGAATCTAGTGTTCCTGTTGACCAGCGCAGTACATATAGGATGGAATCTGCGTCTTTGCTCTTGTACTACTGCCGAATAATCTTGGAAAATTTTTATCGGGGATCCCTCATACGTAAGGGATTCACGCTTCAGTCTGAAACCCCGTAAAATTTCTTCTTTGTGCAGGTAGTTGAGCACCTTTATGATGACTATTCTCGGCCTTTGCATGCCCTGTTGCCAGCGTCCCAATCTGTGGGCTTGTTCAATACAGAGCTCTCCATAACTATCCGAGAGGGCCAGTTCCTTTTTCAGCCATTGTTCCAGGTGATGTCCTAGCGTTTTCTCAGGAATCTTCTCCAGGAGGCCAGCTAATTGCAGATTGCATCTTCGTGCTCGGTTTTCCATGTCTTCCATTTTATCCTGTTGTAACTTGAGCTGTTCCCTCAGGCATGCAATCTCCTGTGTGTAATGTGCGGTAGAGTCTTCTACTGCTGAGATCCGATTTTCCGCTTCCCCCACTCTTTTTTCCGTATCAGCGCCGGAGGACTCCAAGTTTTTCAGCTGCCCCGCCAACAAATCGAATCTCGGACAACGCAGCGCTCACAGCCGCTGTTATCTGTGCCAGGTGTTTTTCAGTGAATTCTCCTGCGCCTCCGCCTTTTGCCTCAGCCATTTTGTTGCCAGTTTTTGGCGGTGATGTTTTTTCTTTATCAAATTTCGTACCTCTGCGGGTAGTTCCGGAGGGCATAGGTTTCAGAAATTGTTCCATGCTCACTCTAACTTTGTCCGCATGCAACGTTTGTGCCACAGCAGGCGGTTCAACTGTATGCTTGGTTCAAATTTCTTTAGGTGCCGATTCTAATCAGGATGTCCCAGTTTCTGTAGCTGATATACAAGCACTTATTTCCTGGTCTCTGAAGTTCTATAATGGGGGTCCAGTATTTATTTCATACCCCTGTGCTTCCAGTCAGACTTAGTGAGGGGGGAGGGGTGTATCCCACCTTGTGTACTTTGCAGTTCCTTTCCCCTGTGCCGCAACCACTACACTAGCAATTGTTCACTGTGGGTCTCTCTCAGTCTGTAGTCTCCGCTGCCAGTGGGCATTCCCTTCCCGTTTCCCACTTGACTTCCAGCTCTGTTCCCCACTGTTTACTTATGGTGCGCCTGGCATGGCCTTCCCACCTGCCCTGATATCTTCTCGTTTCGGGGACTTATCCAGCCTGGCGTGTTCTTCCCTCTCTCCCCGCTTCCTGGTCTCCGCCGCGGGTTCGCACCACTCTCCTTCCCGTTCTCTCTCTGGCTCCCCTGCTCACCATTCAGTTCGTGTCCCGCTCTGGTGTCGCTGCCCGCCATAGGCCGCCATCTTAGGTCGGGATCCAGGTACCGTGCGTTCAGCAGTCCTCGTGCTGTTACGGGCTGTAGTGGGAATCGTTTGGGGGTGTCTCCCTGCTACCGCCGCTCTCCGACATGAGCTTGTTCCTTCGGAGGCAGATCCGGTGCTGTTGGGATCGGGGCTTCGTGCGAGGCGCGGCGGAGCTCACAGCATGGCAGCCATCTTGCTGTTCGGCTCCACCGGAAGTCTTGATCGAGAATTTTATACACAGGTAATTAGACAGATACTAGAGTTAGGTGATATTCCGATAGTACTGTGAGGAGATTTAAATGATGTGGCAGACCCTAAGATTGACAGATCTCAGCCTACACATAGAGAACTTGCAAGGACAGTGAGAGAGGTGAACCTATTAGAGTCATCTTTGGGACTAGTGGATGCGTGACGGACTCTCAACCCCTTAGAGAGGGATTTCACACATATGTCAAGGGCTCACTCCACGCTGTCAAGGATAGATTATATGCTAATCTCCAGAGAACTTTTCATACAGGTAGAAAGCACAAGATAGGCCCTATTATGATTTCTGGCCATGCGTGGGTAGAGGTGGGTCTACAGGGAGGTCGAACTAGGCAGCTTGCGAGTGGCTGGAGATTCCCCTCTCACCTGTATCTTTTGCCCATCTGATTTCTTCTGTCTCCAAGTGCACCAACCTTCTTTCCTCTGCACCACCATTTGGCCTGTCCAGCATCTCCCTTGTCCCTATCCTACCCTCAAGTTCAGCATCTGCCATTTCTGTGTCCCCATCTCCTCCCTTTTTCAGCACAAGCCTACCTGGTCTCCTCATCTCCCCCTTTCTAGCATCTGCCATCCAGGTGTCCCCATCTCTCCCTTTTTCTAGCATTGCCCTGTGTCCCCATCTCTCCCTTTTTCTAGCATTGCCCTGTGTCCCCATCTTCCCCTTTTTTCCAGCACTACCCCTGTGTTACCATCTTCTCCCTTTTCCAGCATTACCTCTTTGTCCCCATCTCACCTCTTTTTCACCATTGTCCCCATACCTCCATTCCTCCTTCCAGTGGTGCCCCTCTGTGTCCCTATCTCCTCCTCCCCTTCTCAGTAGTGCCCCTCTGTGTCCCTATCCCCCTCCTTTTCAGTAGAGCCCCTATCCCCCCCCCTTTCATTGTCCCCATTTCTTAATTTTCCAGCACTGCCTCTTTGAGTTCCAATGTCCCTCTCCTCTCCCTGTCCAGTATTGACTCTGTGTCCTTTTCCCCTCCCTGTCCAGTATTTACCCTTCTCTCTCCTGAAGTTTAGGTGGTCATGGATTGTTTTCACAGCTTTTGGGAGGCTGCTCCATAGTTGTGTGCTTATGTTGTAGAAGCAGGATGCGTAGGTTGTTTTGTATTTAAGTCCTTTACAATTTGGGTAATGTAGATTAAGGTATGATCGCGATGATCCGATTCTGTTTCTGGTTGGTAGATCTATGAGGTCTGTCATGTATCCTGGGACTACACCATAGATAATTTTGTGGACCAAAGTACAAATTTTGAAGATGATCCGTTCTTTGATTGAAAGCCAGTGCAGCTTTTCACGGAGGGATTTAGCACTTTCGAATCGTGTTTTACCAAATATCAACCTGGCTTCTGTGTTTTGGGCGGTCTGGAGTTTTTTTGTGAGTTGTTCTTTACATCCCGCATAGATTTCGTTGAAGTAGTCTGCATGGCTTAGGACCATTGGTTGTATTAGGTTTTGAAAAATTTCTCTTGGGAAGAAAGATTTTAGTCATTTGAGTTTCCACATTGAGTAGAACATTTTCTTTAATACGGAGTTTACTTAGTTCTCAAGGGTGAGGTTGCAGTCGATTGTGACGCCGAGTATTTTTAGGCTGTCTGAAGTGGGGAGGGTGTGTCCTGGGACATTTATGGTTGTGGGTTTGTACTTGTTATATTGAGATGAACACATGACTATGTATTTTATTAACCACTGCGGAAGAAAGACCAAAAGGATAATGCCACTGATAGCAAATTTATTTGCAGCTGCAAACATCATGTGACCTCTCAAAATTCCCTATGGCAGTGCAAAGTTATTACCAAAAAGTCAGCAAAAAGTTCAATGTTTGCCCCAATCATTTGGATATGACCCACCTGCTCAGCTGCTTGCAAGACCCATTCTTTCTGCAGGAAGCAAAGAAAGCAAACTATAATGTCTCGAGGCTTATCTGGCGCACGTGGCCCCCAAGACACGGTGCTTCTCTCAAAGTCAAATGTTGATTGCAGAAATTGATGGCAAATGTTCTGCATCGGTGCTGTCACCTTCTGGGACACCTCTTGCCCTGATGTTATTCCTGCGAGCCCTATTCGCCCTGTCTTATACTTTTAGAAGCTGGTCCTCATAGTTAGAATCATGTGCGTCACATGATCATGGTCTTTCTTTGGCATTTCTGGGGCATACACCATAGAAGTCTGCCCAGCCCTGTCCTTACATTCAAACTACTGAATTTTCTGTCGAAGCCCATTCCAGCCTATCCGTCTTATCATTTGTGGGACACAGACCTTAAAACTCTACCCAGCATTCTCAGGTTCCAGCCACTGAAGTTGCTGTCGAAGCCTTTTCCAGCCCATCCTAAATTGAATTGCACTATACGGGACACAGACTGTACAAGTCTGCCTGGCACCGGTCCTAGTTCATCACAGCTGGAGTCGCTATCTAAGCGTCACTCGACACATCCACACAAATGCAGCCATATAAGTTTAGATTTTTTTTAGTACCATCCATTTTCTAATTAGAAATCATCCCATGCCATTTTAAATTCCGCCACCATTTTTGTCTCTACCATTTCTGTCCTTTTTCCGTGGCAGTAGCTGCCCGGGTGGCCTCCTTATTGAATGTACCTTCCTTTCGGCAGTATACCTATGCCGACTGGATGTATGGGAGGACGCAAGGTCATGGGCAGTTAGTCAGTAACAGGGTTCCTAATCTCGGTTGTCATCAGGTTCCACCTCTGGATGGCGCGTTGCGGGGTCTCCCTGCGCCAGGAATATAGGTCTGTGGAGCGGGTTAGTTGGGATGTGGTTAGGGCAGTCCAGGAGGTGGAAAGGTGGGAGCGGGTAAGGGTGGGGGTTGGTGCTGCTGCTCGGTGGTGGAAACACGTAAGGTTAAAACCACCATAAATAATTTGTTTGGTGGGGTTAGGGTTTTATTTGGGTGGTGGGGGGTTGTATATATTGTGATAAGTAAGAGGGTGTCCTATACGGTGTAGGCCACTAGAGGGCGCTAGAAGAAGGTGGAGGTCGCTAGGCCCGGGGAGAGCCCTGGGAGGTCCACAGGTGCAGGCGGTTATGGGCTGGGTCCTGTGTAGCTAATTAACCACTTTATACCCCACCTGAGTTGTGAAAGAAAGGGAAGTGAGCTAGCAGCAGCAGAAGAAGAGAGAGCCCCTGAAAGATACTGGCTAAACTTATGGACTTGGGGTGGATTGGGTGTCCAAAGGAGATCAGCAGGCTGAAAGTCCTGGGGTAAGAAGTCCCTAAAGCATTAGTGTTTGTGTGTCCTCAGTAGTTATAGGAACTATGTGTTCAGTGGAGGGACTGTGTGTCCAAAGAAGAAAAGACTGTGTGTCCGGAACTGTGTGTTCAAAGAGGGGACTGTGTGTCCAAAGAAGAAAAGACTGTGTGTCCGGAACTGTGTGTTCAAAGAGGGGACTGTGTGTCCAAAGAAGAAAAGACTGTGTGTCTAGAACTGTGTGTTCAAAGAGGGGACTGAGTGTCCAAAGAAGAAAAGACTGTGTGTCCAGAACTGTGGGTTCAAAGGGGGGACTGTGTGTCCAAAGTACTGAGAGAAGCAGGCTGCAAAGCCTGGAGTTGAGAGTCCCCAAAGTATTGGTGTAGTACTGAGCCCATGTATCTGTGTGGGGAGGCTCAGTGTGAAGATCTATGAAAGTATAAAGTATTAAGCTAGAAGAAGTGTGCCCAGGGGCGGGAATAAAGAGTTGCCTGAGAAATATGCAGTTGGTGAGACCTGTTTAATTTGCTTAGTGGGAACCAGGTCACCCTGAGTGAGAAGGGGTAGCACACTAATTTGCATATGATCTGCATATTGAGAACCAGGTCACCCTGAGTGAGAAGGGGGATATCACAATATGTACATATGTTGATACGCTTGTGATGTAATTGTTTGATACTACTGTTATTATTCTTGTTATCCGTTTTATCAATAAAAGAGTTCTCCAAGCATCAACCACCCTCTCTGCAAAAGAATTTTACTCTTAAGTCTACCATCCCGCAAACTCAATTCATGCCCTCCAGTTTTACCATTTCCCCTTCTCTGGAAAAGGTTTGTTTCTATATCTCTGTCCCTTCTTTCCTCTGAGGTATACACATTCAGATCTTCTAGTCTTTTGGCACAAACCACATACCATTTTTGTCATCTTTCTCTGGACCGCTTCAAGTCTTTTTACATCCTTAACAAGATACAGCCTCCAAAATTGAACACAATAGTCCAGGTGGGGCCTCACCAACAACTTGTACAGGGGTGTCAACACCTCCTTTCTTCTGCTGGTTACTCCTCTCTCACTGCAGCCTTACATCCTTCTGGCTATGGCCACCGCCTTGTCACACTGTTTTGCTACTTTAATATCCTCAGATACTATCACCATCACTCCAAGGTCCCTCTCCCTGTCTGTGCATATCAGCCTTTCACCTCCTAGGACATATGGCTCCCTTGGATTTCTACTCACCAAATGCATCACTCTGCACTTCTTTGCATTAAATTTTAACTGCCAAACATTGGACCATTCTTTTAACTTTTGCAGATTGTTTTTCATGTTTTCCACTCCCTCTGGGGTGTCCACTCTATTACAAATCTTAGTAACATCTGCAAAAAGGCAAATCTTACCTTTTAACCCTTCGGCAATGTCACTCACAAATATATCAACGGAATCAGCTCCAGCACCAATACTTGAGGCACTTCACTACTCACTTTTCCCTTCTCCGAGAACATAGTCATAGCAGAAAGAAAAATAAGAATAAAACAAACGAAAAACAGGTGTAAAAGATGTTGTGATAGAGTGCAAAAAGTGGATGGAACAAAACACCCCCAGAGGGGATGGGAGAGGGAAAGGGAGAGAGGGAGGATGAGGAAGGACTGTGAGCCCACTAATTACCATGCTGTGGTGGTGTGTGCTGGGGGAGGGGCTCGGGTATGTGTGTGTTGGGGGTGGGGGTGTGTGCTAGAGGGAAGGGGGTATGGTGTGTGTTTTTGTTTATTCATGTGTTTGATATATTGCTTGCCAAAAACTGATCAAAGCGGTTTACAATTATTGTAAAAAATCAAACAAAATAGAAAAGGAACACCATTTTATGGATAGGATAGATAACACAATCATTCAAGAAAAGCGTAGTAAAAAGAACAAAGTCAAGACAAAGGTCATAGGAAACTAATAGCAGAGTGCTTTCTAGACTTCCAAGCTTACCAGATTCAACTGCAAGAATCTGATGGACTGTAGGCCAATTCATATAAATATATCTTTAAACTGGATTTAAAGTTCAAAAAAGATGATTCTAATCTAATATTTTGGTAGTTCGTTCCACAAACTTGGAGCTAGATAAAAGAACGCTGAAGATCATGTGCTCTCATGGTGGGCTTTTTGTAATAGAGGAAGAGTCAATTGATGACCATCCAGTGAACATAGGGACCGTGTCAGAGTGTACAGAATAACCATGTTTGCTAAATAGGAAGGGATACCTAGGTTGTAGGTCCTAAAAGCCAAACAGAATCTTGTATTGTATGCAAAATCTGATTGGCAGTCAATGTAAGGAACACAGCAGAGGAGTGATGTGATCATGTTTGTTGGCAAAATGTAGAAATCGGGCAGCTGTATTTTGTAAGGATAGTAAACACATCAATTGTGGTTGACTGATGCCTGCATAGACTGAATTACAATAATCTATATGGGCTCATTTTCAAAAGAGAAGGACGTCCATCTTTCAACATAAATCGGAAGATGGACGTCCTTCTCCCAGGGACGTCCAAATCGGTATAATCAAAACCTGATTTAGGACATCTCCAACTGCACTTCGTCGCAAGGACGGCCAAAGTTCAATGGGGAGTGTCGGAGGCGTAGCAAAGGCGGGACTTGGGCGTGCCTAACACTTGGACGTCCTTGACCCATAATCAAAAAAACCAAGGACATCCCTGACAAGCACTTGGACGTTTTCACCCGGACCTGTTTTTCTTATGACTAAGGCACAAAAAGGTGCCCGAAATGACCAGCGGAGAGAATCGTGGATGACCTCCCGTTACTCCCCCAGTGGTCACTAACCCCCTCCCACCCTCAAAAAATATGTCCTGGCATGTCAGAGGGACCAGTGCACTACAAATGTTGGCTCCCCCACGCCCAAATGTCTTGCATTAGGACGTTTTTGACCTGGACGTCTTTGGTTTCGAAAATCACTGAAAGTCAGAAACACCCATGTCTAGGGCCAACCAAATCTAGGGATATCCAAATTTAAGGATTTGGACGTCTCTGATGGTATTTTCGAAATGAAATATGGACATCCATTTTGTTTCGAAAATACGGGTTTCCCCGCCCCTGGGTTTCGCCGTTTTGCAAGGATGTCCAAGTCACAACTTGGATGTCCCTTTCGAAAATGCCCCTCTAGAAAACCTTGTGTGTGCTGGGGTGAGAAAGGAGGGGGAGGGGAGGGGAAGGTGGTGGTGGGTGATAGAAAAAGGTATGGTGAGCACAAATAAATACTACACTTACCTTAAATTGGTCTATATGAGTCTTTGTCTGGTGCGAACCCCCAGCTGGTGTGGTCCCTGGTCAGCTCTGTGGGCAGGGCAGGGAGGGGGTCATCCTCCTCTTGTTCTGGCTGCTGCTCCTGCTGTGAGCCCACTGGCAGGAGCTGTCTTCTTTGCAGTGCATAATTGTGCAGACTGCAGCAGGCCGTCATGAATATCTTGGTGACCATTTCAGGGCTGTAGAGCAGTGCCTCCCCCCCCCCCCCCCGCCCCTAGAACAGTCAAGACAATCTGTTTTTGAGCTGGCCAAAGGTGCACTCAGTGATGATGCTGGTGTTCTTATGGCTAGTGATATATTCCTCCTCTGTCTTATTGTGGGGATGGAAATGTTGAATCAACGGGACTTCTAGTAACATCCCTTTGCTGAGACAGAGTGAATGCACTTAGGTGTGGCAGACCAACCTTTTTGCCAAATATTAAAGGACCTTTATTATTTAAGGCCTGAAAGACCATACACAATATCTTAAATTGTATACATGTTGCCACCAAAAGCCAGTGCAATTCTCCAGTCTTAAAAATATACCCAGTTCTGTACTAGTTACTATCTGGCATATCATGTGCAAGGTCTTATTCAGCCCTACAAATACATGCAAAACTGTTCAACGTATTATCTAACCCTGACAATTAGATTTGCCTCTTTCAGGAGAGCAGTCACAGGATAACAATTACAGCTACCATGTATCCAGAAAGAGCAGTTTTGAATATTATCAGAGCTGCCTATCTTGGGGACAGTAGACTTACATATCTTCAGGTTAATGTTGCCTGGTAAAGTAGTCACAGCCATTATCAGGACAAATTGTACTAAAGGAAAAGTTGAATTATCAGGCCCATCCACCCCAGTGGCTGTCCAGTTCTAAAGAAAGCAGACACAAGCATTAGTGGGGACATTTGTCTAGGCAGAACAGTCACAGGTATAACCAGGAACATCTGCCCCAGGATAGTATGTACAGATTGTATCCAATTCCTACCTTGCGTGGTGTTATTGGGCTTTCTGTCCAGGACAGCAATTAGAGCTATTGTCATGCCTCTCCAGGACACCAGTCTCAGAGGAAGAAATACATACTTTATCAGGTTTTATCAGAATCGTATATCCCAGAAAAGCAGTTACAGGAGTTATCAAGGTTTAAGGTCCCAGAAGAGCAGTTAGATATTATTACAGACATGTACTACTTACTACTACTTTTCATTTCTAAAGCGCTACTAGATGTACGCAGCGCTGTACACTTGAACATGAAGAGACAGTCCCTGCTCAACAGAGTTTACAATCTAATTAGGACAGACAAACAGGACAAACAAGAGATACCGTATTTTTCGGACTATAAGATGCACTTTTTTCCCCCAAAATTTGGGAGGAAAATGGGGGGTGCGTCTTATAGTCCGAAGGTAGATTTGGCTGGCTGGCAGGCCGCCCGCCCTCTGAGTTCGGGATCGCCCTCCCCCCGGCCCTGTCACCACTTCTCCCTACTCACGTCACGCGATCTTCCCTGGTGGTCTAGTGACGTCGGGGCAGGAAAGAGCCCCCTCTTTCCTGCCCAGCGCGCTGCTCTCCATCCTCCTGTATGCAGCCTGACGGTCTCTGCGAGATTCAAAATGGCCGCCGAGAATTGAAGTCTCGGTGGCCATTTTGAATCTCACCGAGACCGTCAGGCTGCATACAGGAGGATGGAGAGCAGCGCGCTGGGCAGGAAAGAGGGGGCTCTTTCCTGCCCTGACGTCACTAGACCACCAGGGAAGATCGCGTGAGTAGGGAGAAGTGGTGACAGGGCCGGGGGGAGGGCGATCCCAAACTCGGAGGGAGGGATTCGGACAAGACGCACCGGAGCACCTAGGTTTTAGAGGAGGGAAAAAGGAAAAAAAATTTTTTCCTATTTCCCTCCTCTAAAACCTAGGTGCGTCTTATGGTCCGGTGCATCTTATAGTCCGAAAAATACAGTAAGGGAACATTAAAGTGAGGATGATAAAATAAGGGTTCTGAACAAGTGAATAAGGGTTAGGAGTTAAAAGCAGCATCAAATAGGTGGGCTTTTAGCTTAATTTGAAGACTGCCAGAGATGGAGCTTGATGTACCGGCTCAGGAAGTCTAATCCAGGCATATGGTGCAGCAAGATAAAAGGAACGGAGTCTGGAGTTAGCAGTGGAGGAGAAGGGTGCAGATAAGAGAGATTTACCCAGTGAACGGAGTTCCCGGGGAGGAATGTAGGGAGAGATGAGAGTGGAGAGGTACTGAGGAGCTGCAGAGTGAATGCACTTATAGGTCAACTAGTAAAAAAGGTCAATTTCTGACACAAATGAAATGGGCGCTAGCAAGGTTTTCTTCGGCTTCCCTGCAGCCACCCATGTCCAGCAAACCTCCTCTCTCCCCTGCCCCCCTCCAGCCACCCATGTCCAGCAACCCCATGCCCCCCATGTCCAGCGACCCTTCTCTGGACATGGATTGCTGTGAGGCATGTTTTTTTTTCCCCCAGGTTCTGAAGTTGACATCCAGTAGCGTAGCTAGGTGGGGCACAGGGGGAGCGGTTGCTCCCCAAACAGGTTTGTAGAAAAAATGGCGCCTATGCACCTCTTGCCAATATTTTTTTCTCCCCTCTCCCAAGCGAGGCTCCAATATTTTCCTGCCTCTTCTGCCCGCTCTCCCCATCCGCGTGGTCTGGTTATTTTTTTGCTGCCCCGAAGCGCCGTTCTCCCTCCAGCACCGGCGATTCCCATAGTCAGCCTTCTGACAGCGTGCGTCGTCAGGGCCTCTCCTCAGGTGCGTCCCGCCTCTGCGGAAAACAGGAAGTTGCAGAGTAGGCGGGACGCACCTGAGGAGAGGCCCCGACAATGCATGCTGTCAGAAGGCTGACTATGGGAATCGCTGGTGCTGGAGGGAGAACGGCGCTTTGGGGCAGTAAAAGTAACCAGACCACGCGGATGGGGGGAGTGGGCAGAAGAGAGGGAGAAAGATGCAAAACTCGGGAGGGGATGGAGAAGGGAGAAAGCGCTGCCCAAGACCAGAGCGGAAGTGAACCTATCTAGTCCACTGTAAGCAAGGTAAGGAAGGAAGCCAATTTGTAATCTGTTTCCACTTTCCACCCCCCTCCTCCCCCACTCAAAACAAAGCAAGCAAACTTAAGAGATGCAGCATACACCTTGTCATTCTTTAATGTTGCTCCATCTTAAAATGTGGAGGAGAAAAGAAATAACAATTGACTATCACTAAAACCGCTTCAAAAATGATTGTAGCTGGTAGAAACTGCAATTATAAACTCTATAGTTTGTGCTCATTTTTTTTCACTATTCTTATATATATAGATGTCCAGATTTCAGTGAGGCTATCCTGTTTCCTGATGGGTTCATCTTAACTGTTGTTGTAATCTGCCTTCGGAAGCCTGGTGTTATAAAGGTGATAGAATATACTGAAATTAAATGGAAGTAGAATTAAACTCTCCTTTCATTGTGGCACATGGAATCACATCTTCATCTGTTTTGTAGATGTTTACCTTTTAGGTACACAAAGGGATTATTCTGTTTTGAACGTGTTTCAGGGGCAAGTAGTTTTATAAATCAAAATAAATATTTTGTTTCATGCAGATCGCTTTTGTTTAAACTTAAATGGGCTATAAGCCCCTAATTCAGTCCACTGGTTTTCTTATATTTTGTTCTTGTGATGACTTATATCATGCCAAAACTGAAAACTCTTATCTCTATCTGGTCGATAATAAAAGGAACACTATCTGCCCTAAAAAGTTGTTTTGTGGCTCTACATGAGCAATTGTGATATTGAATAAATAAGTGTATGTTTGTGCCCCTAGTCATGCATCCTACATTTATATAATCCTTTCAAGAAATCCAGTTAACTGTTTAACATTAGTGGAACATAGCTAAAGAGGCATGGTATGGTTGCATTTTTAATATGGTAATACTAGGGCCCAGCTAAGAAACAGGTTATTTTGAGTTAGTCTTCACTGGACCAAACTTGCTTTCCTTGTGCCATCACTATCCAGCAGGATAGGCAGTGTCTTAAAAGGTATAGGATAAAGGATTTTTTTTTAACAATAAAGAGTGACAACGTGGATGCAGCAGCTCATAGGTTTGCTTGCTTTGTTTTGAGAGTACAGCAGTGACAGCTGCGTGGGAAAGGGGAAAGTGAGATTGGCCTAATTGGTTTCAACATTTTGATGCCACTTAGCCTCCTGTCTATTAAACCTCCTTGGAGCTGCCAGAGGATGGACCATGGGAGCAGGCCAGGGAGATTTGTGGCCCCAAGGAGGATGGGGAGCACTGAAAGAGACGGGGAAGAAGGTTAACATGGGGAGAGAGAAGGGTAAATGCTGGACAGGGAGGGAAAAAGGACACAGAGTCAATACTGGACAGGGAGAGGAGAGGGACATTGGAACTCAAAGAGGCAGTGCTGGAAAATTAAGAAATGGGGACACAGGGGCACTACTGAAAAGGGGAAGGGGGATAGGGACACAGAGGGGCACCACTGGAAGGAGGAATGGAGATATGGGGACAATGGTGAAAAAGAGGTGAGATGTGGACAAAGAAGTAATGCTGGAAAAGGGAGAAGATGGTAACAGGGGTAGTGCTGGAAAAAGGGGGAAGATGGGGACACAGGGCAATGCTAGAAAAAGGTAGAGATGGGGACACCTGGATGGCAGATGCTAGAAAAGGGGGAGATGAGGAGACCAGGTAGGCTTGTGCTGAAAAAGGGGGGAGATGGGGAAACAGAAATGGCAGATGCTGAACTTGAGGGTAGGATAGGGACAAGGGACACAGAAGGGCGATGCTGGACAGGACAAATAGTGGTGTAGAGGAAAGAAGGTTGGTGCACTTGGAGACAGAAGAAATCAGATGGGCAAAAGACCCTGTAATAACAGAAGAAATAGAGAAAAACAGAAAAGAGACATCGGGACCGAAGCAAATGAGAAAATAAATTGTTCAAACAACAGTAGAGGGATCCAAGTGCATTTTCTTAAGTCATTTTGGATGTACTGCAGCACAGATTTTGATGGGTAGAACCAGGGACTGCAAATCCCATATGAATTTGGGATGTGAGTTCACACTAGCACTGGTTGAAAAATCTCTCTTCTGGAACTGGATCACGTGGCAGCTCCATACACAGCTATTTGATAGTGGGGTCGTAAAATGCAAGATCAGTGCCAAACAGATGTAGAGAAGAAAAGGAAGAAGAGAAGAGGTGAGAGAAGAAATGGAAAGGCCAGCCTGGAAAAGAATTTGTAAGGCTGACTCATGGAATATGGAAAAAAAGACTGGGACCAGCCAAATTCCCAGACAACAAAGGTAGAAAATTTTATTTAATACTTTGTAAGGACTGAGATGTACCTGCTTTGTAAAATGTACAGGAGAAAATGCATTTTGGTCTCTTTTCTACTAGTATTGCACTGTTTATAGAGTCTGGCTTCCTTGGACAGAGTGTGTGTGTGGGGGGGGGGGTCTCTATTTCAATTCTGTTGGTGGTGTTTTTTTTTTTTTTGTGGCTCCCTATTCTGTATTAGATTGGTAGAATGGAATGTTGTCACAATTTGGGTTTCTGCTAGGTGCTTATGACCTGGGTTGGCCACTGTTGGAACAGGATACTGGGATAGATGCAGGACCGGCACAACGCGCTCTAGGTCCCTACTTCCCGCCCTCCTCTCCCCGACAGCCCTCTTCTCCGTTCCTTCCTGCCTCCCCCCGCGCGTTTAAATCTTTTATTTTCAGCAGTGACGACAGTGAAGAGCAGAACAGCAAGCAGGCTCGCCTCCAGATTTTCCCTTCCCTCACAGTCAGTGTCCCGCCCTTGCGGAAACAGGAAATACGTCATCAAGGAAGGTGGGACACTGTCTGTGAGGGAAGGGAAAAGCTGGAGGTGATGCGAGCCTGCTTGCTGTCTTCTCTTCACTTCATCGCTGCTGAAAATAAAAGGTTTAAACGCACGGGGGGGGGGCAGAAAGGAACGGAGAGGCAGAGGAGGGCTGTCGGGGAGAGAGGCAAAATCACTGGACATGGAGGGAAGGGGCAGAGGAGAATCGCTGGAAGGGAAGGGGAGGAGACAGAAATTGCTGGACATGGAGGGGAAGTCAGAGAAGTGAGGAGAATTGCTGGACAGATGGAATGGAGGGGGCAGGGGGAGAGGTCATTTGTTGGATATGGATGGAGGAGAGAGCAGGGGAGAATAGAGAGTTGCTGGACACTGATGGAGAGGAGGGAACTAGAACTCAGGGACTGAAAAGGGGGAGCTGGGAAGGGGGGAGGGTGGGGGGGTCAAAGGAAAATTTTTGGACATAGGGGGAGGGCAGAGGAGAATCGCTGGACAGGAAGGGGAGTGGAGGGGGAGAGAAGAGAAATCGCTGGACATGGAGAGGAGGGGAGGGCAGGGGAGATAGGATAATTGCTGGACATGGATGGAGGGAAGGATAGACAAAGGAGATACACATGGATGGAGGGGATGGGAGAGAGGAGAAATGCTGGACATGGATGGAGGGGAGGGGAGTGAGGAGAAATGCTGGATATGGATGGAGGAGAAACTGCTGAATTTAAGGGCTGGATCGGAACACTTTGAGGGTAGATACTGAAACTTGAGGAAGGATAGGGACAGGGCTACAGATGGTAGACAGGACGCATAAGGACACAGGAGGATGGTGGACATGGTGAGAGAAAAATATCAAATGGAAAAAAGACACTGCATAAAACAGAAGACATTGGGACCAAAGCGAATAGAAAAACTAAATGATCAGACAACAAAGGTAGAAAAAAGTATTTTATTCAGAATTTATTAATTGGAATATGTCGGCTATTGGAAATGTGCATCTGTGATATTTTGCATGTAAGTTTCAATTTTTATAGTATTGTTGCTTGCTGAGTCTAATTTCTTTCCAGTTCAGTATTTTGCCTTCATATTTTTTTTTATTTCTAGTTCCTTGTGTCATACCTGTTGTGTCATGTGTTTTTCATGTGTGATCAAGGTGCAGTATTCTGCTAGCGTGTAGTATTTGCAGCCCTTTTTGTTTTTTTTCACTAGGTAGTGTACTGGTATTTTAGAGCCCAGTGTAATTACAGTGGTGCCTTTCCACGCATAAGGTTGTTGCTCGTTCTGTCCTTGGAATTAGTGCTGTTATGGTTTGGTAAGGTTATAAGTGTGTTTTTGCACAAGTTTGTGTATAGTGTTTTGCAGTGGAGAGAATGTGTGTTGGTCTTACTGAGGTAGCACCAAAACATCAGAAAGGGTTTTAGAGCCCAAATCATGACACACTACCCTTGAAGGATCTACATATAGAGCTTACGCATTTCCAAGGTCTACACTGGCATAGTATGGTATGGGAAAGGGGGTGGGGAAATACTACTGGAGAGGAAAAGAGAGTGCTAGGAAAGAAGGAAGGAAGGGAGAAAGAGCTGATCTTTTTGGGAATAACCATAATGTATATAAGTACATAAGTAATGCCACACTGGGAAAAGACCAAGGGTCCATCAAGCCCAGCATCCTATCCTCGACAGCAGCCTATCCAGGCCAAGGGCACCTGGCAAGCTTCCCAAACGTACAAACATTCTATACATGTTATTCCTGGAATTGTGGATTTTTCCCAAGTCCATTTAGTAGTGGTTTATGGACTTGTCCTTTAGGAAACCGTCTAACCCCTTTTTAAACTCTGCCAAGCTAACCGCCTTCACCACGTTCTCCGGCAACGAATTCCAGAGTTTAATTACACGTTGGGTGAAGAAAAACTTTCTCTGACTTGTTTTAAATTTACTACACTGTAGTTTCATCGCATGCCCCCTAGTCCTAGTATTTTTGGAAAGCGTGAACAGACGCTTCACATCCACCTGTTCCACTCCACTCATTATTTTATATACCTCTATCATGTCTCCCCTCAGCCGTCTCTTCTCCAGGCTGAAAAGCCCTAGCCTCCGTAGTCTTTCTTCATAGGGAAGTCGTCCCATCCCCGCTATCATGTTAGTTGCCCTTCGCTGCACCTTTTCCAGTTCCACTATATCTTTCTTGAGATGCGGCGACCAGAGAACACAAGATGCGGCGACCAGAATTGAACACAATATGTATGAGATCTCATACATATTCATTATGGTTATTCCCAAGAAAGCCAGCTCTTTCTCCCTTCCTTCCTTCCTTCCTTCCTTCCTTCCTTTTCCTTCCTCTGTATTAGCATATTCATTTGCATATCCATAATTGTCTGATAACACACAGAAAAAATAAATAAATAAAAATAAAGTCACAATTAATACCTTTTATTAAATTTAGATATTAGATATGTATCATATGTCAAATAATAAAGTGGTTGCTCAAAGCATATACAAACCACAATTGCTCAACTACAAACGTTGTACAACTTTGTGCAAAAACACACTCAGAACCTTACTGTACCATAAATATTACACTGGGCGGAACCTAATACACCAATATACCACCCATACAGAAAATGCAGACCGTCAACAATATGAAACAAGGATCATAATATCACAATTCTCATGTACAGCCACAAAACATCCTAATTCATGTTTAATGTGGGATACAATGCCATACATAAGTAAATAAATATAAACATTTAATGTTGAGCACCTGATTCTCAAAGTGGACATATTCCAAACACTATAATGAAAATAAAATGATCTTTTCTACCTTTGTTGGCTGGTGACTTTGTTTTTCTGATCATGCTGGCCCAGTATCCGATTCTGCTGCTATCTGTCCTCTTCACTCCGTTTCCAGGGCTTCCTTTCCATTTATTTCTTTACTTTCTGCCTTTCTTCTTCATTTCTTGTCCTCGCTCCCCTGCCCCCCCCCCCCCTCCAGCCATCCATACCCACCCATTGATTCTCTCCTCTCTGTTCCCGTGCAAATTTTCTAACAGGAGCTGTTCATCCAATCAGAGAGCTCTATTTGAATGCAGATTAACATACAGACACTCTAATGGGAATTTTTAGTCAAAAACACTAGCTAAACCCTTAGTTTTTGGATCAAAGTTCACATTTTTGATCAGAGCCATGCCCTAACATTAAGGCTGTAAACATTTCCAACAATTTTTACCCATAAATATGCAACTGAGAACCTCCCCAAAACGGACTAATTTGCATATGATTTGAGCAAATTTGAGTGCATAGCATACCAATCCCACTTCCTAGCACCTAAATTCTGCAATTATATTTAATGCAAATACTTTTAAAACTTATTTTTAGCATTTTTAAAATTTCAGGGGTCAGTGCAAGTCTCTTTGGTGTGAACTGCTCATGTTCAGGAATTCATGATCCTAGTTAAATATCTCCCTGGCAACCCAGGATACCTCCAGCCAACCCCCCTGCTCTGCTCTCCCAGCAGTAAGATAATCAAATTACAACTGGTTATACACAAGGCTAGAGATGGCTTTCACTGCAGCTGCTGCTATTTAAACCCCCCAGAGCAGCAGGACAGGAGAACTACTACTAATACTATTTTGCGTTTCTGTAGAAACAGCTGATCCATCCTGCTGTGGCTGTTATACTGGGCGCCTATGCACTAAAGGTATGCTGGGAGAGATAAGAAGAAAACCAGGAAAGAACAGAGCCCTGAAATCCAAGTGAGGACAGCAATTGTAGGGCATTCAGGGCCATTTAAGACCAGGAAAGGAATTACAAGTCTTTCAGGGGCACTTTTACAAAGCATCAATAAGCCCAACAAGTGCTTACCATACTCTATCCCGGAGCTACCGCTGGCCCAACGTGGCTGCTGGCAGTAGTTCCAATTCGAGCGCATGCCATTTCTGGTGCATCGGAAAATGTTTTAAAAATTTAATAGTGCGGTGCTAACCTGGCAGTAATTGTGCATCACCATGCGCTGCCCAGTAACCGCCAAGTTACCTCAATGGGTGGTAGTAAGTGCTCCCCCCCACATGACCACGTGGTAAAAGTACTCTTACCACATGGCCATTTTTAGGGGCTTTCTATCCGCTGTGGTAAAAAGGACCCTGGCGCATGGGAAAAATGCCCCCCGCCGCTACCGCAGGGCCCTTTTTCCCCACAGCTTAGTAAAATGACCCCTCTGATTTTTATATTGGAAAAGTATTTATATACATTATCGTGTCCATCTGTCCTGGAAGAGGTGTATCTCTCTGAAACTGTGCATTACCCTATCAGTCTCAAGTGATGGGCATTATCATACTACAGAATTCCAGGATAGTAGTTATAAGGCTTTCAAATTCAAGAAATAAATAAATAGTCATTTATTGGACAAAATCTAAAGGCATCAGTCAGGTCATCTGTCCAGGAAAAGTAGCTACAGATTTTAGGCTTATCTCTTCTAGGCAAGCAGTTATTGATTTCATCAACCTTGTCTGTTTCTGACAGTGGCATAGCTATGGGTGGGCCTGGGTGGGCACAGGCTCACCCTCTCTGACCTCCAAAATAGTTCAACGGTGGCCGCCCCCTCCCCTCCATTCCCTCCCTCCTCTCTGTCCCCAGATTTGGCATTTGCTCCTTGCCCATGGCTTGTCAACACTCCCCTATCTGAACCCCGCTCTACCACCTTCACTGGCAGCAGCAGTGATGCACGTCCACTGCCTGCACAGGCTTTGCAGGCTTCCCTCTGCTTCATCCTGCCCTCACTGACTTCCTGTTTCCTCTCTGGTGGGACACAGCACAGGGAAGCCTGTGGAGCCTGTGCCGGGAGCAGAAGTGCATCACTGCTTCCATTGGTGAAGATTCTGAGGTAGAGAGTGGGGTTCAGAGAGGGGGGGGGTGTTGCTGGGCCACGAGTGGGGGGCAAATGACAAATCCAGAGCAGAAGAGAGGGAGAGGGATGCAGGACCGGGGGGGGGGGGGTATTTTGGAAGGCCCACCTATCTGAACTCTGGGCCCACCCAAAATGCAAAGTATGGCTATGCCCCTGGTTTCTCTGATTAAAGAGTAGCAGGTATTGCTGAGTTTTTTGTTCTTGAATCATAGTAATAGGGATGACATTTTTGGATTTAGCTCATGCCTTTTTTCAGTTGTAAATCAAGGTCAGTTATATTCAGTTACAGTATTTTTCTGTCGTCGGAGGGCTTACAATCTAAGGGGCCAATGCAACAAAACAGTGCAAATATTGACATGGGATTAGCGCAATGTCTGTGCTCAATTTTGTGGGCACACAATGCAGAAAGGGGTTTTGTGTGGAAACCAACTCTGTGCAAAGCTGTGTATTAGACACCAGCACACAGAAGACTTTAAGGCTGAGCACAACACAGGAGCTTTAATATCATATCTGAGGAGGTGTACAGGGTTAGTTCATTCTCTTGCAGTAACATCTGTAAGAATTGAATTCCTGTTTCTTCTTTGTCCTGCAAACATAACAGTATCTACAACTTTTTTTCATGGTCTCCTTGAAGAGCATGAGCAGAAAAAAAAGACAGAACAGGGGAGGATACCTCTGAGCACAAAAAATATGTGTTAGTACACATTTGTGCATGTGCTGGAATGCTATTCTGCACATAAATATTGGCATCACAAAAGTGTTATGCAGAGAATAGCATTCCAGTACAGTTGCAGGTGTGTGCCTATACTTTTTTCTGTTCAGAGGTGCACAATCCTAGCTGCACTTAACACAAAGTCTTGTGTGCATACATGATGGTTCTCCCTGATTAGTGCACATCCTATTTGCACATGATTTGTATACTGCATTGGCAAGCAAAAATTGAAGCTTGTGTTAGAAGCTGTGCAGTAAGCCTTATACATTGGCCCCTTAGTTGCGGCAATGGAGGGTTAAGTAACTTATCCAGGATCACGAGAAGCCACTGTAGGAATTGAACTGGGCCCACTGCTCCAAACATTAGACTATTCCTCCACTGTTTATCAGGCCAAACTATTAAAGCCAGCAGTTACAAGCATTATCAGAACAATATACCTGGAAGTGCAATTACAGGTACATTGAGAGGATTTTCTGTCTTGGAAGAGTAGTTAAAGGATTATGAGGCCTCAGTGGTGCAGTGGTTATTAAGGTCACCCATCCTGGAAAGAAGTTACAGGTGTTATCAAACAAGATCTTCTAGTTAAAGCAGTTAGGTACCTTAGCAGATCTATCTGTCCTTGGGCAACTGTTACAGAAGCTGTGTAAGGGTTGTCTATGCTGGGAAATAATTTAAGACTATGAAGTAATTTAAAAATCTCTGTACCTGCAAAGCAGTTAAAAAAAATATTAGGACTGCCTAACTCAGGAGATTGTTAGAATCATTGTCATGCAGGGCCGCCGAGAGGGGGGGGACAGGGGGGACAAACTTCGCGGGGCCCGGGCCTCCAAGGGGGCCTGGCGCCGCAGTCCCACCCGCCACCGGGCCCCTTCCACCTGAACCCCCGCCAGCAGAAGTGCTGTCTTCTGTTCTGACTCCAGCGTGCGTGGCCCACACGGACGCGCTCCTCTCAGCTGATCTTCGCTGTACTCTGCAGGGCTTCTGTGCGTCTGACGTGCAGGATGTCAGATGCACAGAAGCCCTGCAGAGTACAGTGAAGATCAGCTGAGAGGAGCACGTCTGTGTGGGCCACGCACGCCGGAGTCAGAAGACAGCACTTCTGCTGGCGGGGGTTTGGGTGGAAGGGGCCCGGCCTGGTGGCGGAGGCGGGTGGGACTGTGGTGCCGGGCCCCCCTCAGGGGGGGCGACAACAACCTGGGGGGGGGGGGTGGAAGTGGGGGGCGGGGCCAGGGGCCCGGGGCGGCCTTGTCCCGGGCCCGGCCCAGTCTCTCGGCGGCCCTGTTGTCATGGTGGTCTACCCGTGGGAGAAATGGATGCAAGATATGACACTCTTCTGTTTCAAGAAAGCAGCTATAGGCTTTCCCAGGATCTCCTATCCTGAGATAGCAATTACTGGCATTATTTAGTTATCTGTCTTGAGATAACCATTACAGATCTTATCATCGTGGTATAGTAACTAAAGTCTTATCCATTCCAATTGTCCTGCTCCTGGGACAGCATATTCAGGCAATAAGAGTCCTGATTGTCCTGGGGCAATAATTGCAGGCGTTATCATGCAAATCTTTCTTAGAACAAGTACAGTGACAGCTATGAGAGGGCTGAGGGGGCTTAGGCTCCCCCACTTCAGGCTCAGGCCCTCTCCAAAACTGCAGCACCGGATGCCTGGCTGGCTAGGATGCTCAAGCTCTCACCCGTGCTGCCTGAGCAGCAGGAAGTTAGTAGCGTGCTCTAGCCATTGATGCCAGCACTTCTGTGCATGCTCAGTTCAATGCAAAACAAGTGCGATTAAGTAAATTCCAGTCCTACCTTTTACAACTTCATATTTGCAGGTACATAATTTTGTGCAATTATACGGCCAGAAATTTTTTCCCCCTCATTTGCTTATTTTAAGTATTTTTTCATTAAATTCAAGTTAGAGATATCAAGTTCGTTTAGTTTTTCTTTACACAGGTAGTCTTCTTAAAATTCAGATTCACTTATTGTCAAATTATTCCAGTTTAAATGACTCTCAAACCGAATCATACTTATTTTTCATCTATTCACATTATATTTTATTAAACAATTACTTTAATCTTCAATATATCTTTTTAAATTTAAACAGTATCCTTTTCACAAACTCAAATACACGATATTTAAGTTTCTTCACTTAATCATTTAATAGTTAGATAACGTTGACACTCCAAACTATTTTACACCACGCATTCATGACGTTCATCACTAATCACTTAATAGTCAGATAACGTTTACACTCTAAACTATTTTATATTATGCATTCATTACGTTCATCAATAATCATCTAACGTGGGTGACAATTATCTTTTAGTTTTCCATTATGATAACATTCATTCCATTTCCTATCATGGTTACACTACTTGTTGATCCCCTACATATATATAATTACTTTTGTTTAGTACTTCCTTTATTTTGCTAATTACAATAACACATTTCATTGTCCTCAAAACAAGCGTGATTAAGTAAATTCCAGTTTGACTTAATTTCCTTAATTTAATTAGTTGTTTCTAATTGAAAATTATACGTTTACTTTTTCCCTCCAATTTTTGAAAAACGTCATTTCCTCCATTTCATCTATTTAAGAGACGCTGACACTACCGCCATTTTTTCAATATATTTCACAATTGTAGACATCTCTTTGGAGAGGAGGTAAGCATTAAGATCTAAAACTTTTTCTGCGCTCCTTGGTATTAAACCATCACGCATATGATTTTTCAATTTTGGTAACAGACTATTGTTATTTTAAAATAGTTAAAATTTTAAAGATTTAGAACTCATATATCAATATCGTAGTACTTGATAAAAAAACGCTTTGAAAAATTTCCACTGAAGATCATTTTCTTTCATAGACTTCCGACAGTTTGACAAAGACAACTTTTCATATGATTTAGATTTTAACGGTTGTTAATATATAAATAACATAGTAGCATCGATTCAGTTGATGTTACAATAGAGATCCCAGCGTCCTTAATATATAAATAACATCAGTAACATCGATTTTATAGATGTTAGAACAGAGATTTTGGTGCCCATCACATTATGTTTTTTAACCATTTTATCAAATCACGTCATTTCATTCATTTTATCATAAGCTCACGTTTCTTTCTCGCATTATAACCAGTTTTTGTTTCTTTATTTAGTATTACAAGTTCGTTTTACTTTTTTGTTTCTCTTGCAGTATTACAAGTTCGTTTTGCCTTTTAATATATATTTTATATATATCTTTTTGAAGAGAGGAGGTAAGTTTCCCCAGCCTCTACATGTTAGATTAAATACAATATTAGCAAGTTCATACACAGAATTTTCTGTTCATATACAGAGATTCCACCATATTCAGTTTGCAATACAGAGTCCATAATATTTATCGTTACTTATTCAATATCTCTCAACTTAGCACTTAGCTCTTTCATTTGAATGCTTCGTTCTATACCGGTGTTGTTTCACATTTATGCCTTTTTAGGTATATGCTATCATAATATATACTTTTTCTATTGTTTCATTTTACATCATCTTACCTGTTTCAATTTCCCTGTATTTTATCAATTATTCTTATACACACAGATCTAAGAGGATTGTGTCTTGATATTTCCCTTGGAGTACACATTCCGAGTTACATCTTCCGAGGTACTTTACAATTCATTCATTTCATTTTAAAATTTGGGCACAATTAACTCATTATATTCACGTTAGATTTTGATGTGAAGATTAATATATGTTTATTACAAAAGAAAATTTTTTTTAAAATATACATACCCATATACCATTCTATACAATTTTAATTTTTATTATTTGAATATAAATACAATGTTTATTTTTACAACTTGATGCATTCAAAGTATTTATTTATGTGTTTAAATATTCATAATATACTATTCCATACAACTTTAATTATAATTTTTTTATTATTTGCATATAAATACATTGTTTATTTTTACAATTTGATATATTCAAAGTATTATTCACGTGTTTAAATATTCATAATATATTATTCCATACAATTTCAATTATAAATTTTAGTATTTGCATATAAATACATTGATGTATTGTTCAAAGCATTATCCATGTGTTTTTATAATTCACAAAAATAATTTTTAATCATACATAATTTTCCTTAAAAAACCTTTTAAAACTTTACATATATGTTTTACCTTTATCACGCAATGTTATATTATTAGAATGAGTCACAGATAATTTTCTGGCTGTTTGTTCATTTATTTATGCTATATTTTTAGCCAATGTCTGTTGTTTTATTCTCCATATTCATGTTTATGATATATTTGTAACAGTATTCTTTATTTGTTTCATTGTTCAACTTAGGTTACAAAGACCCCTGAGGCAGGCCATTGGGCCGAAACATGGCCGTGTCGGGTCATTTTTATGTACATTGTTATTTTTTAACTTTTTATTTTTTAAGCCAATAAATATATCATTGTTGGTATCCTCATCCACTCTCCTCACTTTTTGTTTTATATCCCACGGTTTCGTGAGGGTTTTTACCTCCTTTTTTGTTTTTGATGCATAAGTTTATACACATACAATGGATTTTGTGCATATGTTTTTTGGCATCCAAACAAACTGAATGCATGCTAATATACATCCTAGGAATTACAAGGATTGTTTGAATGGGAACAGCAGTTATAGATGTTAATAGGTCTATATGTTCCAGAAGAGCAGTTACAGACATACTTAAAGTCAATTAGTGGTATTGTCAGGTGCATTTATGCCATGGGAACATTTACAGACATTGTCAAGCATATCTGTCCTGGAAATGTAGTTGGAGGCATTGTTAGGTCTGTCTTCTTCACAAAGTAGGTACATGGATTATCAGGCCCATATATCTCATTGCAGCAGCTGCAGGTACTGTCTTGGTCACTTACTCTTATTCTAAGAGAGCAGTTATCAATATTATTATAGTCATATGTTCCAAAACATCAGTTACAGACATTATAAGGGCTTTCTGTTCACAGAGAACACTTACAGAAATTCTTAGACATGTCTGTCTTGGTGCAGCAGCTTTAAGTTTTGCCAGGGCTTTTTGTTTGAAGAAACACATCATAAGCGTTAGTGCAATCTGTCCCAAGACAGAAGTTAATGGTTTTATCAAAGCAGTCTGTCCTAGATTTGAAAATGCACTTACCAGGACAACAGTTGGAGCTGTCAAAGTCAGCCATTGCAGAAGAGCACTTGCAGGTGTTGTCAGAGTCATTTATTCTTGCAGAGCAGTTACAAGTTTTAAAGAGAGACGCAGTGCTCCTTAGGTGCACGGAGCCGTAGATAACATGGCGCCGTGCACCGAGGGGACTGGCGTGTTAGACCCAGCGGGGTGCCAAGGCGAACGCGAGGTGGGCTCATTCCTGCTGCAAACGGGCACCCCGCTAGGAGAGGGAGGAGTGAAAGCGGGGTTTAAAACCCCGGGGAGGAGCCCAGACACATCCTCTTTCGCGTCCGGGCTCCAGGTGCACCCAGCCCTCCCCAGATTATGATATATTTTACTGTACATGTTATCCTATCGCAGCTTTGGTGGTGTACCCAAGCCTGATGGTGTAAGCTAGGCAGCTGTGGCAGCTGCAGTCACGGTGGAGTTCCCTTGCTGGGCGGCGGGGAGCTCAGGTTACGATTGGGCAGTCCTGCTATGACGGCGGACTGAGTGGAATTGAGCCAGAGGCTGGAGCGGCTTGGGTATACCCATGGTTAAGATGTTTGTATCTAAATAAAGCTGCGGCCGAGTTATGCCATAAATTAAATACCTTGTGTCTTGTCATGATTGTATTTCGTGTAATGTTAAAAATTGTAAACCGAGGTCTCTCGGCTGCCTATGTTATAATGGTAGTACATCCCAGAAGGCAAATGACATGTGTTTAACAGGTGCCATTTGATCCAGGAGAGTAATGACAGTGTTGTGAGGACTGGCTATCTTGCTAGTATAATTATTGTCATTATTAGGTCCTTTTTTTATAGAACAATTAGTACAGTTATTGGGGCAAGAAATATGAAGCTTATACATTCTGAAAGGGTACTTACAATTGTTACCAGAGGACTTTGTCTCAGGAAAGGAGTTACAAGTGTTATCAGTACCATCTGTCTTACACATGGACATACAATTATTTTCTGGTTCACTGTTGGAGGACAGCACTTACTGAATGCCTCAGGGATCTTCTGACCCAGGACAGCATTTATAAGCATTACTGAAGCCTTATCTCCTAGAACAGGTGTCACAGCTATTAGCAAAGCCTTCTGTTCCCAAATAGCACCTATAGTGCATCAGAGTAGTTTATTGAGTTTTTACAGACGGCTTAGCAGAACAGTTCCAAGTAATGTCAAATATGCAATAAATACCCAAGCCCCCCCCCCCCCCCCCCCCCAGCCAGATGGTTGACGTGACCGAAGGCAGAATCTAACTGGTAATGAAATTCTGACCTGGTGGAGCCTTGCCTCATGGAATCCATGCTGGCTGCTATCTTATTTAAATGCCAGCAGAAACATTAACACCACATTGATCAGGATGAGGAAGAGTAGAATAACAAAAACCACAATTCGCTGGGTCTCTGGATTCATATTACAACGTAGGAAGGCATGTATTGCGTTTGATTTCTCCTTGCTCTTCTCCGATCCTTTCGCCATGTCCTGAGCTGCAATCTCTGCTCCTGCTGGCCAGGGTCTAGACAACAAAACATCAATATCCGCAGTAGTCAGCTACAGCAGTGGCCGGGGCACTGCAAAGCCTTTGTAGTGTGCAGTACAGTCAGAGTTCAGCAGCGGCATCACAGTAGGCAATGTCAGTGTTCTCAAAAGGTCCTATTACAGCAAACCAGCACCCAACTAAGGACAGCACTATCTAGTCAGAGGGGCAGAGACGCTCCTTCTGTTCTCACCCCAGCGATGGAAGCATCACATTACCCAAGCAGAAAGCATAGGTCTTCCTAATGGCTGTCCAGACAGCCAATCTGCTGTGAGCCAAACATGGTATCTAGGATATATGCAGACCTTAGCAACCAGAATCTCATGGAGGAAGATGAGTGAAGAGGAGAGAGGATGGCACTGAATATCTGAATATTTTTCAGCAGTGGGAGCCAGTATGCTAAAAGAATTGTGACTGCCCCAGCTGCACACTGGACTGACTGGACCTAAGGAGAGTAATTTTCAAATGCATTTCTGAGGTAAAACTGTGCTTTACCCTGGAATGGGCTTTAATAAAATTACCTGTCTGATATGTAAATAAACTAAGTTGTAAAATCTGAATGCACTGCATCATTTCTGGGGACAGGATTGGGGAGAGGTTTTCACTCATGTGCATACACTTTTATGTGCATTAATTAATCTGGAAAATTTAAAGAAAATTCTATATATGCACTGAATGTTCAGTGCTACATCTGTGTCAAATATTTGGCGCAGAAAAAGCTTTCTTATGGACATAAGGCACCAAAACACAGCACAAATGGAAGTTCTACATGAAAACACATATGCGCCCATTTACAGAATAGATTGTAAGTGTTCCGTGTGAATCTGCAAAGGGGTGTGGCCAAGGGAGGGGCATGGGTGGGCTAGGGGCGTTCACTTAAAATGTGTTATAGAATTCAGGGGATCCGTGCACAACTTGTACACTGGGATTTACACCTGATTTCAGTTGGTGTAACTCCTCACACTCACAGTTGAGTATGAATCCCAGTGCTACCTGCTATTCTATAAAGGGAGCTGATCCCTGAAAGCCTATTATAGAATACGTTCAGTGCCAATTTTTTTTGGCACCGAATTTTGAGCGCCATTTACAGAATTTCCCCCTTTGTGTGTTCTAAAGAGTAGGTGTATCAGCAGGCATGCGCTGGCCTCAAATCAGTGCCCCAAAGATTTGAGGGCCTCAGTGTTCCAGGAGGAGTTATTCTGCTTCCTTGAGATCTGCTTCCAACTCTCCTATGGCTAGTAATCCAAGTTCCTAATATTCTGATTGGCCCAGCTGAGAACCAGCCCAGGATTGGCTTGCATGTTTCTGTCACTCCTCTGGACTTGTACCCCACTGGTTCATTATTCTTGTCTAGTCCAGCTGTCCTGTTCCAAAGGCTCTGCTCCTGGTTCTAGTTTATTGATGCCTCAGGATTCTACTGTGTTGTCTTTTTCTTTGGACATTGCTTCATGTTTCCCATTTGTACTGTGCACACTTCATGAAGGTACAATGACAATAAACTTGGGCAATTCTTGATTCTTATCTAGTGCTTGTCTAGCATTCAAGTCTTGGGTGTCTCTATCTAGTAACTGCCTAGGCGCCAGCCAGGGACTCTGTGACAGAATCAACCAACCATAAAGTTATAAAAGTACTTAACTGAGTAGAAAATTCTTGAACTCATTCTTATTGTGGAAGACTGTCTTGAAAAAAAATCCCTCAAGTTCTTACTCCTGCTCTTGCAATTAACATGAAGAAATTTGAGGGGTCCAGATGTCTTGTATTGTGAGAATTAAATAAAAAGAAAATAAAGAAAACTGAATTTATTTTCTTTTGTGTGCTGCTGCAGCTAAAGTATTTGGGGTTTTTTTTTGCATGTGTGTGTGTAACAGGATACCAAAATATGTCTTCCTTGCAGTACCGTGATGAACATTATAGGTCTTTGCTCCAGATTAGTATTTATGTTTATTTAAGACTTGATATACTACCGCTTTTCCATTACAATAGGTCAAAGTGGATAACAATTCAAAATGTTAACATAAAATCAAAACAAGGAAAAAGAACGCAATATATGATTGGAAAGAAAACATTCGCTCAACACAAAGATAAAAGAAACCAACAGCTAAAACCACAATATAGTGTGTGCAAATCTGACAGCAACAAGCTTGGCAAAATCAATAAGAACTAGATGGAAAAGCCGACTCAAAGAAATGAGTTTTAATTTGTTTGTTGAATTTAGTAAGAGAAAGTTCTTCCCTAATGGCTGAGGGTAGATTATTCAAATAGATAGAATGCAGATTCCAGGAAATAAAATGCAGATTTCTGGGTTGACTCATAATGAGCTTCTATAGTGGACAGTAACACCAAATGATTGGCGTCAAGTGATCAGAGTGAACAGGACGGAGTATAAGAGATGATTAAAGAAGAAATATATTCAGAACTACCAGAATGCAATGTCTTGAAGGTAAGAAACAGAATTTTAAACCAGATGCAGTATGAAACACATAACCAGTAAAGTTCAAATAATAATGGAGTTACAGAATCAAAGCATTTTGTCTTAAACAACAAATGAATTGCAGAATTTTGAAAAGTCTGAAATCTATGTATGGGAATTGAGGAAGGCCCACAATAGTCTAGTCAAGAAAAGACAAAAGCATGAAGTAATGTGTGCAATGAATTGAAATCCAAGTAATTTTGAATTGACTGTAAATGACACAGCCAAACACCCCACATTTTACAACATTAGAAATTTTGTAAATTAGAAAGGTGGACAAAGCCATGGGACCGGACAGGATCCACCCCAGGATATTGAGGGAGCTCAGAGAGGTTCTGGCGGGTCCTCTTAAAGATTTGTTTAATAAATCCTTGGAGACGGGAGAGGTTCCGTGGGATTGGAGAATGGCGGATGTGGTCCCTCTTCACAAAAGTGGTGATAGGGAAGAAGCTGGAAACTACAGGCCGGTAAGCCTCACTTCGGTTATTGGAAAAGTAATGGAAGCGATGCTGAAGGAAAGGATAGTAAATTTCCTGGAAGCGGTAGAAATATGCTGTCACTTGCTCTCAGTGAAATACAGGCCAAGGGCTCAGGCTAAGAGCTAGGCCTCTAAGAATCAAAGATCACCTCTGACAGCGATACATTTCACTGCAGCAAATGCTAGAATGAGGTAATTGAGAGCAGATAGAGGGAGGGGGGAATCCAGGGGCGTAGCTACGGGTGGGCCTGGGTGGGCCCAGGCCCACCCAGTTTTGCCTCAGGCCCGCCCCACCCAGAAGCAGAGTCCATCAGCTCCGGACCCCAAACAGTTTGCCACCGCTGATCGCGATTCCGACTCCACCCCTCTCTTCCTCCCTCCCTCGGCGCTGCAGTAATGTACCTGGGATCCCGGCAGCATTAGCGTTGTATCCACGCTACCTTCGCACTGCCCCGGAAGCTTTAAGGCTTCCGGTGCAGTGCGAAGGCAGCGTGGATACAACGCTAATGCTGCTGGGATCCCAGGTACATTACTGCAGCGCCGAGGGAGGGAAGAAGAGAGGGGTAGAGTCGAAATCGCGCGATTCTGGACCTCGCGGGCGGGCGCCTTCGCACTGCCCTGGAAGCCTTCTCTTAAAGAGAGGGCTTCTGGGGCAGTGCGAAGGCAGCGTGGATACTTAGCTAATGCTGCCGGCCCGGGATCCCAGGTAGAAGCGCCAGACGGAGGAAGAGAGGGGTAGACGGTCACGGACTCGGCGATCCTGGACCTCGTGGGCGGGCGGGGCATAACTTGATCTGGGAGAAGTGGGGCACAGCAGAGGGAGGGATGGTGAATAGAGTGAGGGAAGGAGCAGGAGATGAATGGGATTGGGAGGGGTGGTGAGCAGAGGGAAGGATGAGACTGGTAAATGCTAAGTAGTAGTAGACTGGGAGGGGTGATAAGTAGAGGGTGGATAGGACTGGGAGAAATGGGGCACAGCAGAGGGAAGGAGCAGGAGATGGATGGGAGGACAGGGCCCAGGGAGAGAGGAGAAATTGCTGGACATGGAGAGAGAATTGCTGGGAATGGATGAATGGAGGGAAGGGCAGGGGAGAGAGGAGAATTGCTGGGTATGGATGAATGGAGGGGGGCAGGGGAGAGAAGAGAATTGCTGGGTATGGATGGAGGGGATGGGAGAGAAGAGAATTGCTGGGTATGGATGGAGGGGAGAGGAGAGTTGCTGGACATGGGTGGATGGAGCGGAGGGAAGAGGAGAGAGGAAGGTTGCTGGACATGGGTGGATGGAGGGGAGGGCAGGGGAGAGGAGGGTTGCTGGACATGGATGGAGGGAAGGGCGGGAGAGAAGAGGGTTGCTGGACATGGATGGAGGGAAGGGCGGGAGAGAGAAGAAATGCTG
Source organism: Microcaecilia unicolor (assembly GCF_901765095.1). Lineage (NCBI taxonomy): Eukaryota > Metazoa > Chordata > Amphibia > Gymnophiona > Siphonopidae > Microcaecilia > Microcaecilia unicolor. The sequence continues at coordinate 127,550,179 of NC_044040.1, forward strand.
GACATGGATGGAGGGAATAGAAGAGTGAGGAAGGAGATAAGATGAGGGAAAAGGAAGAGGAGAAAATCTGCACATGGATGAAGAAAATAGGCAGAAGCTGGATCCACTGGACAGTCAAGTCTGCGGAGGACCCAGCTTTTACTTATGGATATAGAGCAAGAAATGAAGAAGAAAGGAGGAAAGTAAAGAAATAAATGGAAAGGAAGCCCTGGAAACGGAGTTAAGAGGACAGATAGCAGCAGAATCGGATACTGGGCCAGCATGATCAGAAAAACAGTCACCAGACAACAAAGGTAGAAAAAAATCATTTTATTTTCATTATAGTGTTTGGAATATGTCCACTTTGAGAATCAGGTGCTCAACATTAAAAGTTTATATTTATTTACTTATTTATGGCATTTTATCCCACATTAAACATGAATTAGATTGGAACCTGGGATCATTTAATGTTTTTTTTTTCCTGGAGAGAGTAATGCATTGCCTCCCCTCCCCCAGGCTCTCTCCCCGGCTATAGCCAGCTCTGCAATTTTGAGGGGAGGTGGACGGGAGGGGGGGGGGGGGGCGCAGAGGTGGACCGGGGAGAGAGCCTGTTAAACATTTACCAGCACACCACTGTCTAGTGCCCACCCTTCCAACCTGTTGGCCCACCCAAAAATTGACTTCTGGCTACGCCACTGGGGGAATCTGCTCTATAAACACAGCTGGATAGGCACTAGCAAGAAGATATGAGCATGGATGTTGTGGCTAGTGGAAGATAGTAGTGGGTCAGATGCAAGTAGGATGAGAACATCCGGGGGGGGGGGGGGGGGCTGGAGGAAGGCTTGGGAACATGTGAAGTCATTAACAGATGTTGACATGAACATCATTTGTTGAGACTTAGAATTCGGAAACATGTGAAGTCATTGTTATCACCCGATAATGGGCAAAGACTGCTGGTGAGAAAGTTAGGGTCCATAGGAATGAGTGGTACAAGAAAGATATAAAAAGGGCAGTCTGCAAGGGTATCGGAGCAGAAGACAGAAGAGAGAAGACAGAATGCACCTGCTGTGTGTCGCGAAGCACTGTTCCACCATGTTCCAGATATGAATGCCTAATTGCCTGTACTGCCTTTGGTGAGATACTAATAAAATATCTTCTTGTATCCCAGTGAATCCTTCTGATTATGGCTCTGAGTGCTCAGACTGTGTAAAACAGTCTGGTAAGATACGAGTTCAGAGTAATTAATCATGTAGTGGGAACACGCAATTATTTACAAAGCCAATAAGTTGCAAGATCCGAGACAACATGGTTTTACCAAAGGGAAATAGTGCCAAATGAATCTCATTGAATTCTTTGACTGGGTGACCTGAGAATTGAATCAGGGACATGCTATAGACGTAATCTACTTAGATTTCAGTAAAGCTTTTGACACGGTTCCCCACAGGAGGCTCTTAAATAAACTGGACAGGCTGAAGATAGGACCTGACGTGGTGAAATGTATTATGAACTGGTTGACGGACAGACGCCAGAGGGTGGTGGTTAATGGAATTTGCTTGGATGAGGGAAAGGTGAGTAGTGGAGTGCCTCAGGGATCGGTGCTGGGGCCGATTCTGTTCAATATATTTGTGAGTGACATTGCCAAAGGGTTAGAAGGTAAAGTTTGCCTTTTTGTGGACGATACTAAGATTGGTAACAGAGTGGACACCCGGGAGGGAGTGGAAAACATGAAAAAGGATCTTCATAAGCTAGAAGAATGGTCTAAGGTTTGGCAATTAAAATTCAATGTGAAGAAATGCAAAGTGATGCACTTAGGGAGTAGAAATCCACAGGAGACGTATGTGTTAGGCTGTGAGAGTCTGATATGTACGGACGGGGAGAGGGATCTTGGGGTGATAGTATCTGAGGATCTGAAGGCGATGAAACAGTTTGACAAGGCAGTGGCCGTAGCTAGAATGTTGCTAGGCTGTATAGAGGGAGGTGTGACCAGCAGAAAAAAGGAAGTGTTGATACCCCTGTATAAGTCGCTGGTGAGGCCCCACCTGCAGTATTGTATTCAGTTTTGGAGGCCGTATTTTGCTGAGGATGTAAAAAGAACTGAAACGGTGCAAAGAAAAGCTACGAGAATGGTATGGGATTTGTGTTACAAGACGTATGAGGAGAGACTTGCTGACCTGAACATGTATACCCTGGAGGAAAGGAGAAACAGGGGTGATATGATACAGACGTTCAAATACTTGAAAGGTATTAATCCGCAAATGAACCTTTTCCGGAGATGGGAAGGTGGTAGAACGAGAGGACATGAAATGAGATTGAAGGGGGGCAGACTCAAGAAAATTGTCAGGAAGTACTTTTTCACGGAGAGAGTGGTGGATGCTTGGAATGCCCTCACGCGGGAGGTGGTGGAGATGAAAACGGTAACAGAATTAAAAAATGTGTGGGATAAACATAAAGGAATCCTGTTTAGAAGGAAGGGATCCTCAGAAGTTTAGTGGAGATTGGGTGGTAGAACCGGTGGTGGTGGGCGTGGCTGGTGGTTGGAAGGCGGGGCTAGTGCTGGGCAGACTTCTACGGTCTGTGCCGTGTGGATGGCAGATACTAATCAAGGTCAGGTATACACAAAAGGTAGCACATATGAGTTTATTTTGTTGGGCAGACTGGATGGACCGTGCAGGTCTTCCTCTGCCGTCATCTACTATGTTACTATGAATGAAAGTTTAGAATCAATATATATTCCTAGGTAGCGGAATGTGATTTGATGACCAAAGAATTTCAACAGAATGAATGGTGTATTGAAAGAACCAGTAATCCATCATGCCTTTGTTTTTGTAGGTGAGAAGAGGACATTTCTCTGGTAAGTGAACACTATTTTGCTTTGTGCTTTTGGAACTTAAAGATCGGGGTTTAAAGGAGGAATTGTAGGTTAGTGATAGGCAGAATAAAAATTTTAAAAAAGAAAATTTTATCAACTAATCTCCATACAGGCTTATTTTCGAAAGGGATCGCCGGCGATCTTCTGACACAAATTGGGAGATCACCAGTGATCTCTCAATCCCGGCCAAATCGGTATTATCGAAAGCCGATTTTGGCAGGCCCCAATTGCTTTTTCGTTGCGGCGCCGGCCAACTGTCAAGGGGGCGTGTTGGTAAGGTAGCGAAGGCGGGAAGGGGGCGGAGCGGGGCAGGGTTACGAGATGGCCGGCTTCACCTTATTATGGCAAAAAAACGCCGGCTCGAACGAGTATTTCGCCGGGCGGACTTGGTCCATGTATTTTTAGGACCAAGTCCAAAAAAAGAGCCCCAACTGACCAGATGACCACCGGAGGGAAGCGGGGATCATCTCCCCTTACTCCCCAAGTGGTCACCAACCCCTTCCCACACACACACAAAAAAAATTAATCATTTTTTGCCAGCCTGTATGCCAGCCTCAAATGTCATCCCCAGCTCCCTGACAGCAATATGCAGGTTCCCGGAGCATTTTTTATTGGGTGCACTGCACTTCAGGCAGGTAGACCCAGGCCCAACCCCCCCCCCCCCTACCTGTTACACTTGTGGTGGTTAGTGTTGAGCCCTCCAAAACCCACTGTACCCACATGTAGGTGCCCCCCTGTACCCGTTAGGGCTATGGTAATGGTGTAGACTTGTGGGCAGTCGGATTTGGGGGTCTCAGCACACAAGGGAAGGGTGCTGTGCACCTGGAAGCCTGGTTGGTGTCCTGGCATGTCAGGGGGGCCAGTGCACTACAAATGCTGACTCCTTCCACAGCCAAATGGGTTTGAGATGGCCGGGTCCAGTTTCCATTATGGCTGAACTGGTCTACAAAAAAAATACTTTTTTTCTGTAACAAGAACAAAACATACACTTTCTGGAAGATAATTCTTCCCTGAATCCAGATCTCATTTCAGAATTTCTGTATCAGCCTCAGTTTTCATGTGATAATGGTTTTTGTAAATGCTTGTGTCGGCGTATGTAGCTATTATATGTATCTGGCAAAATGACACGCTTCTGCTACAAGAGTTCCAAAAAAACTTTGTCAGTTCACAAAGAAATCAAAGATATAAGCAACATAAGAGTAAAGAGAACTGAAGAAACATACCTAAAAAGATTTCCTTCCTGATTTCCTGTGGTACTTTGCCTCATGAACGTCTCTCTGTAAGGTCCAGCAGTAGTCGGACAACATTGCGGCATTCCATTTGCCTTGATAACGCTTTTCCATTTGAGAAATGTCCTGGTGGAACCGTTCTAACGGATTCGATATCATTGCAAAACACCATGTCATCTTCCTTGGAGAAATATTCAGAAAAAATAGCATGTCGGTCACGAAAAACACTCACTTTTGTATCGCAAGAAAGAAGATTCCATCCTTTTAATCTCGAACCTAAAAGCTCAGCCTGTTGCTTTGACAAATTTAAATCACGAACAAGATTGTTGAGATCCCCTTGTGTCAAAAAGTGGGGCACATTTGATTCACAGAGGTCCTGAAATGATGGGTCGGTATGCATATCCCCTTCTCTGTCTTCTGCATGTTCGTCACTGTATTCATCTTCACTCACTATCAAATTCTCAGGAGGCACTGGTACTGGCAATTCTTCACTGTGACATACAGGTCTTATAGCAGATAGTAAGTTAGGATATTGCAGTTTTCCTTGTTTTCGAGGTGATTCCTGCTATTTTTGTCAGACAGAAATAACAGTCTGTTGTGTGATCCGTTGGTTCCCTCCAAATCATGGGAACAGCAAAGGGCATGCAACGTCTTCCTTTTAACCAGCCTGTCAGGAGTGTAACACACATCAAACAGCAAATGTGGGGAGCCCATTTGCGGTCCTGTTCACCAACCTTACACCCGAAATATAGTTCGTAGCACTTTTTTACAAGAAGATTAAGTTTTCATTTTTGCGATTTCAGAGTAAACTCTCCACAGATATAACAAAAGAATTTGGGCTATTTGCACAGGTACGAGGCATTTCTTCTGAAATGACACAAAACACAAACCTTCACAAACGTAGAACTACAAGCAGTCACTTCCAACAGCAGTTGTTGACTGAACTCTCAATGCTGAGATACAGGTGGCAACTGACGCAACAGAACGTGTTTGAAAATGTTCTAGCATGACTCATGGGCAATGTTGCCAAACCTCCCTTATTTCCTGGTGGTGGCTTTCTAAACTAAGGGTTTTGTATTGTAATTCCTAGTATATTTCAATTGTTTTTCCAACAATTACAACTGCTGAATTAAATTAATCCACAGTAGTAGAGCCGCTGAGAAACTTGGCCGGGCCCGGGACAAGGCCACCTCGCCCCTGCCGCAGCCCTGCCCCCGAGGTCGCCGCTCCCCTCCCCCCTCCGAGGTTGCCGCTGCTGCTGCTGCTGCTCCCCCGAGGGCAGGATACAGGGAGGGAAGGAGACCTGAAGGGAGGAGTTCTGCCTCACAGGGAGGTGAGAGGGAGAGTCGCACCGCGCGGTGATTTAAATACAGGGGGTTGGCCCGGTGGCAGACGGTCAGAGGGCGGGTGGGACTGGCACCGGGCCCCCCTTGAAGGCCCGGGCCCTGGGGATTTTGTCCCCCCGCCCACCCCCTCTCGGCGGCCCTGCACAGCAGGGTACCAAAATGCAGTGTTTTTAAGGATTTTTATAAAAAGGGTAGCGTGTCACAAGAAAACTGAGCCTGATAGGCAAAAACTGATTTCATTTTTTAATTCAGCACCCATGACTTAGCTAAGAACACCATTCACATTCTTTGTAACAAAAATGCCGTTTACCCAGCCATCTCATCTAAACCCGGCGATCCGCCAGCAATCCTATTCTAAACCCGGCGAGCGATTTGGCCGGCACCAAACGTATTTCGAAAATATGCTTGGCTCCGCCTGCTTACAGCACTGGCCCCGTTCGATTATTCCCCTCATAGAGGCAGATGCACTAAAGCTTAATGAGCCTTTAATGACCCTCCAACGAGGAAAATTTGATCCGTTGCATGCATCAAAGGGCTTTTACCGAGGAAGCTAGCAGCTAACGAAAACGGAATGGAGATGATCAATTAGTGTAAAAACCCCATTGAAACGAGATGCACTAACCTTTTCCGATTGCCTTTACGCAGGAAAAAGGCAGGAAATCTAACGAGAGGTCTGGACCTCTCATTAGGACAGCTCTGTGCCAGGAAAAATCGTAAAGTGAAACTTTGAGCCAATCCCAGCGCATTAGTAGAGCTAAAAGCGCTGTGATTGGTCCAAAGGACGTCAGAAAACACATCAAATAAAAAAAATAAAAAAAGGATCAGGAGGGGGCAAGGGCGCTCAACAGGAGCGTCCTGTATGGACGGCCATGCCCCCCCCCCGCTGCTCCCCACTGTCCGCCACTCCCCCCCCCCCCCCCCACACACACACACACACACACACACACACACACACGAGAAAGCGAAATTCTAGCAGCCCCGGTCCCCCTCCCTTCCTGTTCTTGTGTTTTGCAAAGCTAACTCCGCCTCCCATCATTCTTCTGCCCCGCCCCCACTGAGGTCGACTACGCCACTCCCCCCTCCACCGAGACCCCCCTCCCTATTACCGACCCGAGCAGCGCCTCTCACCTCTTTCTGAAGCGCTGCACGGGCAGGAAGATCTATTGTGTTGGTCGCAGAGTCTCCATGATGTCTCTTCTTCCCTGGCCTAGACCCGCCTCCTTTTGACGAAGGTTACTTTAGATAGTGCTGGGGAGGAGCTGGCTGTCTTGCTACATGTGGGTACCAATGACATAGGAAAATGTGAGAGAGAGGTTCTAAAAGCCAAATTTAGGCTCTTAAGTAGAAGGTTCAAATCCAGAACCTCTAGGGTAGCATTTTCCGAAGTGCTACCCGTTATATGCTGTAAGCTCCCAGGGGTGCTCTCAGGTGTGCAGCAGTCCTCTAGTAGCTCCTGCCTGGCCTCACCAGCCCTTTGCTTCAGAGAACAACCTTGAAGCTAAACTTCTCTATGACGCCGGTGACTCGGGCCTCTATGTTTGGGCCCCCTCTTTCCCTCAGGGTGACCTCTTCATTAACCTCCAGTCCTGGACCTGCCTCCCCGCTGTATCTCCTGGTAACCGACCCCCTTACCAGTTCTTCTGGTGGGGCCCCCGGATCACCCTTCTCTGGAAGATAGCACGGATTCCTCTGCTTTCAGAAATATGCAAATTAGCTGAGTAAATGTAAATTCCATTTATTGGAGCTATGCTTCAGTCTTGTGGGAACCTTTCTTTCCAACTATTATTCGTTTTCTACAAATTCACTCCCTGAGCCCATTTACTGTGGGACTCCTGGGTCTCAGGGTATAACAGCCACCACCCCTGGATAGGACCTTCTTTACTCTCATTAACCTTACGGTCCTATCCTCCACCCCACGGCTGTTAGTTCATCTTAAACAATGCACAGTTTCAACATCAATGCTTCAGGGACTTCTCTCACCCCAGGACTTTCAGCCTGCTTATACTTCTTTTACACAGTTCCAACACCAGTACTTTGGGGACTTCTTCCCTTACCCCAGGACTTCCAGCCTGCCCCAGCTTCTCACCCACACAGTTCCAACATCAGTAATTTGGGGACTTCTTACCCCAAGATTTTCAGCCTGCTTCTCTCCCTCTAGGACCCCCTCAGGCTTCTGGGCATTGCAGGGCCCCCTATCTTCTCCTCTGGGCAAAACTCCCTCCTCTACTGAGAGGAAGCTATTTATGAGGTGTCCAATACCTCCCCACCTCTTGAGACCTCGCCCCTCTGGTTCCAGAAAGATCTTGGTCTAGAAGTCTCTTCTCACTCCCCCAGCTATCTCCCTGGAACTCCCTCTACTGGCCCTTGCAAGTCAATACTTATCTAGATCCCTGGAGCTCCCTCTAGTGACCCGAATGGGCATTTTCCCGGTTTTCAGTGTGAGAGCGCCCTCTGGCGGCCTCTTCAAGTAAGGGCCGACACTGTGTTTATCACAATGCACAAAGCCCAAGAGACAGGCAGAGCTCCGGAGTCTCAATGCGTGGATGAGACGATGGTGCAGGGAGGAGGGTTTTAGATTTATTAGAAACTGGGCAACATTCTGGGGAAGAGGGAGCCTATTCCGAAAGGATGGGCTCCACCATAACCAGGGTGAAACCAGGCTGCTGGCTTCAGCATTTAAAAAGGAGATAGAGCAGGTTTTAAACTAGAAATGGGGGGAAGGCTGACAGTAGCTCAAAAGCGCATGGTTGAGGATAAGATATCTTTCAAAGATATCACCAAAACAGGGAAGATAGGGTAACATAGTAGATGACGGCAGAAAAAGACCTGCACGGTCCATCCAGTCTGCCCAACAAGATAAACTCATATGTATATACCTTACCTTGATTTGTACCTGCCTTTTTCAGGGCACAGACCGTACAAGTCTGCCCAGCAGTATTTCCCGCCTCCCAAGCACCAGTCCCGCCTCCCATCTCCAGCTCTGGCAGACCGTATAAGTCTGCCCTCCACTATCCTCACCTCCCAACTACAAACCTCTCTTCCCCCACCTGCTCAGCCACCCAATTTTGGCTAAGCTTCTGAGGATCCATTCCTACTGCACAGGATTCCTTTATGCACATCCCACGCATGTTTGAATTCCGTTACCGTTTTCATCTCCACCACCTCCCGCGGGAGGGCATTCCAAGCATCCACCACCCTCTCCGTGAAAAAATACTTCCTGACATCTTTTTTGAGTCTGCCCCCCTTCAATCTCATTTCATGTCCTCTCGTTCTACCACCTTCCCATCTCCGGAAAAGATTTTTTTGCGGATTAATACCTTTCAAGTATTTGAACGTTTGTATCATATCACCCCTGTTCCTCCTTTCCTCCAGGATATACATGTTCAGATCAGCAAGTCTCTGCTCATACGTCTTGGAACGCAAATCCCATACCATTCTCGTAGCTTTTCTTTGCACCGCTTCCATTTTTTTAACATCCTTCGTGAGATACGGCCTCCAAAACTGAACACAATACTCCAGGTGGGGCCTCACCAACGACTTGTACAGGGGCATCAACACTTCCTTTCTTCTACTGATCACACCTCTCTCTATACAGCCTAGCAACCTTCTTGCTATGGCCACCGCCTTGTCACACTGTTTCGTTGCCTTCAGATCCTCGGATACTATCACCCCAAGATCCCTCTCCCCCTCAGTACCTATCAGACTCTCCCCACCTAAGGCTCTCGTGGGTTTCTACTCCCTAAATGCATCACTTTGCATTTCTTCGCATTGAATTTTAATTGCCAAACCTTAGACCATTCTTCTAGCTTCCTCAGATCCCTTTTCATGCTTTCCACTCCCTCCCGGGTGTCCACTCTGTTGCAAATCTTAGTATCATCTGCAAATAGGCAAACTTTACCTTCTAACCCTTCGGCAATGTCACTCACAAATATATTGAACAGAATCGGCCCCAGCACCGATCCCTGAGGCACTCCACTACTCACCTTTCCCTCCTCCGAGCGAACTCCATTTACCACCACCCTCTGTCATCTGTCCGTCAACCAGTTCCTAATCCAGCTCACCACTTTGGGACCTATCTTCAGCCCATCTAGTTTATTTAAAAGCCTCCTGTGGGGAACCGTGTCAAAAGCTTTGCTACAATCTAAGTAGATTACGTCTATAGCACGTCGATGATTCAATTCTCCAGTTACCCAATCAAAGAATTCAATGAGATTCGTTTGGCACGATTTTCCTCTGGTAAAACCATGTTGTCTCGGATCTTGCAACTTATTGGCTTCTAGGAAATTCACTATCCTTTCCTTCAGCATGGCTTCCATTACTTTTCCAATAACCGAAGTGAGGCTTACCGGCCTGTAGTTTCCAGCTTCTTCCCTATCACCACTTTTGTGAAGAGGGACCACCTCTGCCGTTCTCCAGTCCCTCGGAACCTCTCCCGTCTCCAAGGATTTATTAAACAAATCTTTAAGAGGACCCGCCAGAACCTCTCTGAGCTCCCTCAATATTCTGGGGTGGATCCCGTCCGGTCCCATGGCTTTGTCCACCTTTAGCTTTCCAAGTTGTTGATACACACTCTCTTCCATGAACGGTGCTATATCCATTCCATTTTCAGATGTACTTTTGCCAGTCCCTCGCGGTCCTTCTCCAGGATTTTCTTCAGTGAAAACCGAACAAAAGTATCTATTTAGCAAATTGGCTTTTTCTTCATCATTATCTACATAGCGGTTCGCTGTATCTTTTAGTCTCACAATTCCCTTTTTAGTCCTTCTTCTTTCACTAATATATCTGAAGAAATTTTTGTCACCCCTCCTTACATTTCTAGCCATTTGTTCTTCCGCTTGCGCCTTCACCAGACGTACCTCTCTCTTGGCTTCTTTCAGTTTCATCCGGTATTCCTCCCCCTGTTCCTCTTCTTGAGATTTACTATATTTCTGGAACGCTAACTCTTTAGCCTTTATTTTCTCAGCCACTTGCTTGGAGAACCATATCGGTTTCCTTTTTCTCTTGCTTTTATTTACTCTCCTTACATAAAGGTCTGTGGCCCTATTTATTACTTCTTTCAGCCTGGACCACTGCCCTTCCACTTCATGTACGTCCTCCCAGCCCATCATCTCCTTCCTCAGGTATTCCCCCATTTTACTAAAGTCAGCACGCTTGAAATCCAGGACTTTGAGTTTAGAGTGGCCGCCCTCCACTTCAGCCGTTATATCAAACCAAACCGTTTGATGGTCACTGCTTCCCAGGTGTGCACCCACTGGGACATTTGACACACTATCCCCATTTGTGAGCACCAGATCCAGCATCGCTCCCTCCCTCGTGGGTTCTGTCACCATCTGTCTGAGCAGAGCACTTTGGAAAGCATCCACGATCTCTCTACTTCTTTCCGATTCTGCAGACGGAACCTTCCAATCTACATCCGGCAGATTGAAATCTCCCAGCAACAGCACCTCTCTCTTGCTTCCCATCTTTTGAATATCTGCGATCAGGTCTTTATCTAATTCCTCCAATTGTGTCGGAGGTCTGTAGACAACACCCACTTGGACCGAGGTTCTATCCTCTCTTTTTAAGGTGATCCATATCGCTTCTTCTTTTCCCCAGGTCCCTGTCATTTCAGTCGCCATGATATCATTCCTCACATGCAGAGCTACTCCTCCACCTTTACGACCCTCTCTATCCTTCCTAAATAGATTATAGCCTGGTATGCTTGTATCCCATTCATGGGAACCGTTGAGCCTTGTCTCTGTGATTGCAACAACATCTAAGTCTGCCTCCAACATCCGGGCTTGAAGGTCATGAACTTTATTGCTTAGACTACGAGCATTTGTGGCCATCGCTTTCCATCTATATTTCTTGGTATGTGTTTTAACATTAGTGATTTGGGGGTGTCTTTTCACTTTGGGTACCTTCATGTCTTTTTGTTCGAACTCTATTGCTTTTTCCTCTGCCTCAGTTCTATTTTCAGGAGCATTACAGTGCTGTAATGGAGCAAAAGAATTCTTTAGTGGCAACACTTGTGCGGGCGGATGCTTCTGTGTCACATGACGAAGTCTGCCTGAGCCTACTGTGAACCATCTGCTCTTATGTGGTTTTATTCTTTGAGGGAGTGGTGAGAAGCTATTTTTCTGTGCAGTCCTAGAAGCTGCTTTAATTGTATCCAATTCTTGCATTACTTTACTGAGCTCTTGTTGTAAACTAGATAGCTGAAGACAGATAGGACAAGCTTTAAGTCTCCAGATGATTGGCCTTGAAACTAAAGCACCACAATTATTGCAGAGAATAAAAGTCATCCTGGTTGGTTGAAACGGGTATGAACAGGTGTACTATGTTGGGTTAACAGTCTGCAAGACTGCCTTTGTATGATTGAGTAAGGTAATGAGGTTTGGTGTGTCTATAAATGAGTGGAAAACCCTGGGGGGCGGGGGGGGGGGGGGGATTATAAACCCCAAAGTGTCAGCTAACTACTGTTGTTCTCAAGGCAATTCTCTAGATGGGGACCAGAATTGGTACAGTCTAATCAAAGAATTTTCAATTGATTTAACTTTCAAAATTGCCCTAGAATATAAAACTTTCCTTCTTGTGATATAAATCTAAATATTCCCAATATTTATAATAGCAGTTTCAGCAATGTAAAATGCAACTTCAGAGCCTCAATTGAGTGCTATGCAGCTTAAAACAGCCTCTCATCTCTATCAGAGCTTGGCAGGAAAAGAAAGAAAGAAAAAGAAAGAAAGAAAGAAAAGGTTACACAGGGCAAATTAATTAATTAAGCAATAAGCATTAAATTAAAGAGAATATCAGGTATCTCACCTATAGCCAGAAAGTTGAGAAGTTTGGAATTTAAAGGTCAGAATTTACTTTACTGTGCAAGAGTTAGGTTCAGGGGTCCAGTACCTGGAAATCTACAAACACAATTGGTTTGTCTCCCCTTCAGAGCCAACACCCACTTCCTACTGTGTAGTGATCTCCTCCCAAAGTGTCAGCTAACTACTGTTGTTCTCAAGGCAATTCTCTAGATGGGGACCAGAATTGGTACAGTCGATAGGTTGGAAAAGAGACCGTAGTAAATCAGGTATCCTTAAATAAAAATAAAAATCAGACAAAAGATTGCAAATTAATACTGTCAAATACTGAGCATGATGCAGATCGCCAAAACCTGTCGCTTCTTTATCTACAATATTAGCAAAATTCGCCCCTTCCTTTCTGAATACGCTGCCAGAACCCTTATCCACACCCTTGTCGCCTCTTGCTTGGACTATTGCAATTTACTTCTCACTGGTCTTCCGCTCAACCATCTCTCTCCTCTCCAATCTGTCCAAAATTCTGCGGCACGACTTGTTTTCCGCCAGAATCGTTATACCCATACTAGCCCGCTCCTCAAGTCGCTTCACTGGCTCCATGTCCACTTCCGCATTCAGTTTAAACTTCTCGTACTGACCTTTAAATGCATCCACTCTGCAGCCCCCCATCACCTCTCTGCTCTCATCTCTCCCTACATTCCTCCCCGTGAACTCCGCTCTCTTGACAAATCTCTCTTGTCGTCCTCCTTCTCCTCCACTGCTAACTCCAGGCTTCGCTCCTTTTCTCTCGTGGCACCTTATGCCTGGAATAGACTTCCTGGACCTATACGTCTAGCTCCATCTCTACCTGTTTTCAAATCTATGCTGAAAACCCACCTTTTCACTGCTGCTTTTAGCTCCTAGCCACAATTGCCCTCCCCTTGTCCCTTCCTCCCTTCTCACCCATTACTTCCCTCACCCGTAACTGTCTTGTTTGTCTGTATTACTTAGATTGTAAGCTCTTTTGAGCAGGGACTATCTCTTTGTATCAGGTGTTCAGCGCTGCGTGCATCTGGTAGCACTATACAAATGCTAATAATAATAATAATTTAAACAACAAACATAGTTTGAAATGTCTATATGCGAATGCCAGAAGCCTAAGAAATAAGATGGGCGAGTTAGAATATATTGCACTAAATGAAAAATTAGATATAATAGGCATCTCTGAGACCTGGTGGAAGGAGGATAACCAGTGGGACACTGTCATACCGGGGTACAAATTATATTGTAGTGATAGGGTGGATCGAATTGGTGGAGGGGAACTGATTGTATGTTAAGGAGGGCCTTGAATCAAATAGATTGAAACTTCTGCAGGAAACAAAACACATCTTGGAATCCCTATGGATTGAAATTTCATGTGTAAAGGGGAAAAGGATAGTGATAGGAGTGTACTACCGTCCGCCTGGCCAGGATGAACAGACGGATGTAGAAATATTAAAGGAAATTAAGGAAGAAAACAAACCAGGCAACACAATAATAATGGGTGATTTCAATTACCCTGATATTGACTGGGTAAATGTAACATCAGGGTAAAATTCCTTGACGAAATCAAGGACTGCTTTATAGAGCAGCTGGTACAGGACCCAACGAGAGAAGGAAAAATTCTAGACCTAGTCTTTAGTGGAGCGCATGATCTGGTGCAGGAGGTAATGGTGCTGGAGCTGCTTAATAACAGTGATCATAATGTGATCAAATTTGATATTAGCTTTGAAGTAAGTATACACAGGAAATCCAATACATTAGTATTTAACTTTCAAAAAGGAGAGTATGATAAAATGAGAAGAACGGTGAAAAAAAAACTTAGAGGAGCGGCTTCGAGGGTCAAAAATTTACATCAGGCGTATATGCTGTTCAAAAACACCATCCTGGAAGCCCAGGCCAAATATATTCTGCGTATTAAAAAAGGACAGAAGACCAAATGATAGCCGGCATGGTTAAAAAGTGAAGTGCAGGAAGCTATTAGAGCTAAAAGAAAGTCCTTCAGAAAATGGAAGAAGGAACCAACTGAAAATAATAAGAAACAGCATAAGGAATGTCATGTCAAATGCAAAGCACTGATAAGGAAGGCAAAGAGGGACTTTGAAAAAAAGATTGCGTTGGAGGCAAAAACACATAGTAAAAATTTTTTTAGGCATATTAAAAGCAGGAAGCTGGCAAAAGAATCAGTTTGACTGCTAGATGATCGAGGGGTAAAAGGGGCGATCAGGGAAGACAAAGCCGTAGCGGAGAGATTAAATGAATTCTTTGCTTCGGTCTTCACCGAGGAAGATTCGGGAGAGGGTTTCTGGATAGTGAGGTTGCACAACAGACCGTGGTAGGCCAGGTGCCCTTAAATACAACCAAAGATCAGACAAAAGATGGCAAATCATTAGTGTCAAGTACTAAGCATCATGCAAATAGGAATAACAAACATACTCTGAAATGTCTATATTCAAATGCTAGGAGTCTAAGAAATAAGATGAGAGAGTTGGAATATATTGCACTAAATAAAAAATTGGATATAATAAGCATTTCTGAGACCTGGTGGAAGGAGGATAACCAGTGGGACACTGTCATACTGGGGTACAAAGTATATCGTAGTGATAGGGTGGGCCGGACTGGTGGAGGGGTAGCATTGTATATTAACGAGAGCCTTGACTCAGATAGATTACAAATTCAGCAGGACACAAATCACACCTTTGAATCATTGTGGGTTGAAATTCCATGTATTGGAGGTAATGGTGCTGGAGCTGCTTGATAACAGTGATCATAATATGATCAGTTTTGATATCAACCTTGAAGTAACTATACACAGGAAGTCAAATACGTTAGCGTTTAACTTTAAAAAAGGAGACTATGATAAAATGAGAAGAACAGTTAAACAAAATTAGGGGGGGGCAACTGAGAGGGTAAAAACTGTACAACAGGCTTGGACTCTGTTCAAAAATACCATCCTGGAGGCTCAAGCCAAACATATTCCGCGAATTAGAAAAGAAATACGGAAGTCCAAAAGACAGCTGGCGTGGTTGAAAAGTGAGGTGAAGAAAGCTATTAGGGCTAAAAGAAACGCCTTCAGAAAATGGAAGAAGGAACCGTCTAAAAATAACAAGAAGCAGCATAAAGAGTGTCAAAGCAAATGCAAGGCGCAGATAAAGAAGGCCAAGAGGGATTACGAAAAAAAGATAGCATTAGAGGCAAAAAAACATAGCAAAATTTTTTTTCGGTATATTAAAAGCAGGAAGCTGGCAAAAGAATATGTTGGGCCACTGGATGACAGAGGGGTAAAAGAGGCGATCCAGGAAGATAGAGACGTAGCGGAGAGATTGAATGAATTCTTTGCTTCGGTCTTCACCATAGAAGATTTGGGTGGGGTACCGGTGTTGGAAATGGTATTTCAAGTGGACAAGTCGGAGAAACTTGCTGACTTCACGGTAAACCTGCAGGACATAATGGGGCAGTTCGGCAAACTGAAGAGTAGCAAATCTCCTGGACCGGATGGTATTCATCCTGGAGTACTGATAGAACTGAAAAATGAGCTTGCGGAGCTACTGTTAGTGATATGCAATTTATCCTTAAAATCGAGCGTGGTACCGGAAGATTGGAGGGTGGCCATTGTAACGCCGATTTTTTAAAAAGGTTCCAGAGGAGATCCGGGAAATTATAGACCGGTGAGTCTGACGTCGGTGCCGGGGAAAATGGTAGAGGCTATTATCAAAAACAAAATTACAGAGCACATCCAAGGACATGGATTACTGAGACCAAGTCAGCATGGCTTTTGTGTGGCGAAATATTGCCTGACCAATTTACTTCAATTCTTTGAAGGAGTAAACAAGCATGTGGACAAAGGGGAGCCGGTTGATATCGTGTATCTAGATTTTCAAAAGGCGTTTGACAAGGTACCTCATGAAAGGCTTCATAGGAAATTGGAGGGTCATGGGATAGTAGGAAATGTCCTATTGTGGATTAAAAACTGGTTGAAGAATTGGAAACAGAGAGTGGGGTTAAATGGGCAGTATTCACAATGGAGAAGGGTAGTTAGTGGGGTTCCTCAGAGGTCTGTGCTAGGACCGCTGCTTTTTAACATATTTATAAATGATTTAGAGATGGGAGTAACTAGCGAGGTAATTAAATTTGCTGATGACACAAAGTTATTCAAAGTCGTTAACTCACGACAGGATTGTGAAAAATTACAGAAGGACCTTAAAGACTGGGAGACTGGGCGGCTAAATGGCAGATGACGTTTAATGTGAGCAAGTGCAAGGTGATGCATGTGGGAAAAAAGAAGCCGAATTATAGCTCGGTCATGCAAGGTTCCATGTTAGGAGTTACGGACCAAGAAAGGGATCTGAGTGTCATCGTCGATAATACACTGAAACCTTCTGCTCAGTGTACTGCTGCGGCTAGGAAAGCGAATAGAATGTTGGGTATTATTAGGAAAGGTATGGAAAACAGGTGAGAGGATGTTATAATGCCGTTGTATCGCTCCATGGTGTGACTGCACCTTGAGTATTGTGTTCAATTCTGGTTGCCGCATCTCAAGAAAGATATAGTAGAATTGGAAAAGGTGCAGCGAAGGGCAACTAAAATGATAGCGGGGATGGGACGATTTCCCTATGAAGAAAGACTAAGGAGGCTAGGGCTTTTCAGCCTGGAGAAGAGACGGCTGAGGGGAGACATGACAGAGGTATATAAAATAATGAGTGGAGTGGAACAGGTGGATGTGAAACGTCTGTTCACGCTTTCCAAAAATACTAGGACTAGGGGGCATGCGATGAAACTACAGTGTAGTAAATTTAAAACAAATTGGAGAAAATTTTTCTTCACCCGACGCATAATTAAACTCTGGAATTCGTTGCCGGAGAACGTGGTGAAGGCGGTTAGCTTAGCAGAGTTTAAAAAGGGGTTAGACGGTTTCCTAAAGAACAAGTCCATAAACCACTACTAAATGGACAGGAAAAATCCACAATTCCAGGAATAACATGTATAGAATGTTTATACGTTTGGGAAGCTCGCCAGGTGCCCTTGGCCTGGATTGGCCGCTGTCATGGACAGGATGCTGGGCTTGATAGACCCTTGGTCTTTTCCCAGTGTGGCATTACTTATGTACTTATACTGGTGCCAGAAATGGTATTCAAAGCTGACAAGTTGGAGAAACTGAATGAAATCTCTATAGACCTAGAGGATGTAATGGGGCAATTTGACAAATTGAAGAGTAGCAAATCTGGACCGGATGGTATTCATCCCAGAGTACTGATAGAACTGAAAAATAAACTTGCGGAACTATTGTTAGTAATATGCAATTTATCCTTAAAATCGAGCGTGGTACCAGAAGATTGGAGGGTGGCCAAAATAACACTGATATTTAAAAAAGGTTTCAGGGGAGATCCGGGAAATTATAGACCGGTGAGTCTTATGTCAGTGCCAGGCAAAATGGTAGAGACTATTATAAAGGAAAATATTACAGAGCATATTCAAAAGCATAGATTAATGGGACAAAGCCAACATGGATTTAGTGAAGGGAAATCTTGCTTCATCAATCTATTACATTTCTTTGAAGGGGTGAACAAATATGTGGATAAAGGTGAGCCGGTTGATACTGTGTATCTGGATTTTCAGACAAAGTTTCTCATGAAAGACTCCAGAGGAAATTGGAGAGTCATGGGATAGGAGGTAATGTTCTATTGTGGATTAAAAACGGGTTAAAAGATAGAAAGAGAGTAGGGTTAAATGGTCAGTATTCTCAATGGAGAAGGGTAGTTAGTGGGGTTCCCCAGGGGTCTGTGCTGGGACCGCTGCTTTTTAACTTATTTATAAATGACCTAGAAATGGGATTAACTTGTGAGGTAATTAAATTTGCTGATGGCACAAAGTTATTCAAAGTAGTTAAATCGTGGGAGGATTGTAAAAAATTACCTTACAAGACTGGGAAACTGGGTGTCTAAATGACAGATGACGTTTAATGTGAACAAGTGCAAAGTGATGCATGTGGGAAAGAGGAACCCGAATTATAGCTACGTCATGTAATGTTCCACGTTAGGAGTCACCGACCAAGAAAGGCATCTAGGTGTCGTTGTTGATGATGCATTGAAACCTTCTGCTCAGTGTGCTGCTGCGGCTAAGAAAGCAAATAGAATGTTAGGTATTATTAGGAAAAGAATGGAAAACAAAAATGAGAACGTTATAATGCCTTTGTATCATTCCATGGTGCGATTGCACCTCGAATATTGTGTTCATTTCTGGTCGCCGCATCACAAAAAAGATATAGTGGAATTAGAAAAGGTGCAGAGAAGGGCGACAGAAATGATAAAGGGGATGGGATGACTTCCGTATGAGGAAAGGCTAAAGCGGCTGGGGCTCTTCACCTTGGAGAAAAGACGGCTGAGGGGAGATATGATAGAGGTCTATAAAATAATGAGTGAAGCGGAACGGGTAGACGTGAAGCATCTGTTTATGCTTTCCAAAACTACTAGGATGTCACGTCTGTGGTCGTGACCCCTCTCAGGCTTACCTTATTTCTGGCAGTCAGCTTCTAAGCTGGCTTTTGTCTGTTCTTCCTGAGTTAGCTCTGTCTCTCTGTGCTGGCTGCTTCCAGCATGGCTCTGATTGCTCCACTGTGCTGCACCTGTGTATGTTGAGCCTCTCTATGCTTCAGTATGCTTTCTGCCTGCTTCTTGGTTTGTGCTCCCCTCGCCCCCCGGTGGCCAAAACCAGTGGCTGCCATAGACTGTCTTGCTGTCCCTACCCATTCCAGGCTTCAGCCTACTCCGGTCCGGATCTTCCAGGCTGCCAAACTTGTCTTTCTTGCTTATGCCTGAACAGCACCCGTAGTTGCCTTGAGATTGCTGGGGCTGAGCCTCAGGTGCTGATGGGCTTTATTAATCACCTAGAAACTTCTGTGTTTGCCTTTGCATCGTCTAAGGTCCCTGGTATGTGGGTGTGCTCTGTGCACATCTGTCTAGTCCAGTTCTAGCCTGAGTTTGTTGCCTGATTCTAGTTTGTTTGTATGTAATTAGCTTTGGTTTTATGTTTAAATCTGTTTATTGACTTAACATACAAAATATAAAGCTTTCATCATCCTTCAGTCAATAACAGCTTATCAATAACAGAACTAGTACAACAGACAACTGTCGGTGTTTCTTCCGACATCAAATAGTTTTCGGTTTTCTCCCCATACAACCCCCCCCCTCCCTCCTCGCCCCCTCAAGAAAAAGTTATCCATACTGTATTACAACATGGGATATAGACACTATTAATCTTACATATAATCAATAATGAATACCAACCCCATACCCCCTTAAAGTCACCTTTCAACACGTAGCACTGCAACATGCCCAACCAACCCCCCCCCCCCCCCCCCCCCCCATTAAGACCAACTTCCCTGACAGATACTTTACCCTACAAGCCCCATACCTTATCTTCCCACCCTTCCCTCCCTCCCCCTCCCCCCAAGCCACCAAAAATAACTAAGGCAAAAAAAAAAAAAAACTTCACAGGCGATTCAAAATGAAACTGCGAGCCTTGGCTGACAGAGTTTGAATATACTGCTCCCAAATTTTCAAAAACGCTTTCCGTCTTCTAGGGGAGCATCCCACCAACCTACGTTCCTGCATCATCAGCTCATGTATGCGGTTCCTCCAGTGCCAGTAATCCGGCGGCTCCTCCTGCATCCACGCCTCCATAATGAGCTTTTTCCCTATAATTCCCGCCTTTCGAATGAACTGCCGAGCCCCCCCCTTATGCTGCCCAAAGACTTCATGTCTATCAAGCAGGAATCCCTCTGGGGAAGAAAGAACACCTCCCTGTAACACTGATTCCAAATACTTGATGATAGCCCCCCAATAACATCTTATTTTTGGGCACTCCCAGAGCGAGTGAAACCATGTGCTCTCTCCCAGTCCGCATTTCGCACAGGTCGGATCTGTGACACCCCCAAATCGGAACACCTGACACTTGGTCATGTATGCTCTATACGTGATTCTGAATTGACATTCACGCAATGTCGCATTACCTGACAGCGTGGGAATTCGTGCAATTAGTTTCTGAAAGTCAAGACTCAAGTTAGGTCGTTGCAAATCTTGGGCCCAGCGTTTCAATATATTCCCTGTGTCTCTCCCCCCACTTTGTTCCCCCAAAGCTCTCTGGAGGCCCGAGACCGAGAGGTGCTCCCCAGGTACTGATCGAAAAAAGGCTCTAAGGCGCCGTCCATGTCCCCCCCCCAGCTTCCCAGGCTCCAGCGACCTTACATAATGTGCAAGTTGGCAATGCGCAAACATGGAACTATTCTCTATTCCTACCCCCAAAGCGCCCAACTCCAGCATCTGACCTCTAGATCCCAAAACATGTTCTAGTCTTGTGATTTCCATTACAGCCCACCTTCGGAACACTATATTTTCCATCCCTGGTTTGAAACTCAGATTGCCCTGAATGGGCAACAGGTCAGAGCAATCCACTGCCAGACCCCAACTTTGAACTAAGTCCCGCCACGCCTCTCTCAATGGACTCAACAGTACACTGCTCCCCATCGGGCTCGGCAGCACTTTCTTTGGGCACTGTAGCAGGTAGTATAAGTGGTATGGTTTGAAATACTCCTGCTCTAACCTTCTGTGTGTGAAGTCCTGCCTATCCATAAACCAGTCCCCTAAGTGCCTTAGTAAGCACGCTTGGTTATAGCGACGTATATCTGGAAGTCCCATCCCCCCCTCCCTCCAGGGCCCCATCAACAACTTTAACGGCAGCTTGGGCTTTGAAGCATTCCATATAAATTTCCTTATCCCCCTATTTATCAGATTTAAATCTTTGCTCCTCAACCGCAGTGGGAGGGTCTGCAACAAATAAAGCCACCGCGGGAACTCCACCATCTTATACAGATGTATCCTCCCATGCAAATTAAGTGGCAAGACTTTCCATGTTTTTAATTGCTCTTTCTGTGCCTCTAATCTTCTGCTGATATTTAACTGATAAACTGCTGTGCTACGCATGGGGATTTGCACCCCTAAATACTTAAGAGATTCTGAAGCCCATTTTAGAGGGAACGCATGCCCCCACAAGCCTCTCACCTGTGGATTTCCCGTTAAGGCCTGGGATTTAGAGTAATTGATTTTTAGACCTGCGAAGTCTCCATATTCCTGGAACAGCTCTAGCAGCGCATCTAAAGATTGTTTTGGTTGAGTGATATGCACTAAAATGTCGTCCGCGAAAGCGGAGACCCTGAATGAGAAAGACCCCCATTTTATACCCCCAATTTCTGGATGCATCTCAATTTCCCTAATCAGTGGGTCTAAAGCCAGTACAAACAGCAGGGGAGACAAAGGGCACCCCTGCCGCGTGCCACGGCGTATGGGAAACAAGCCCGACTGCTCCCCATTTATCCACATAAAGGCCTGCGGGTTCCTATATAACGCCCCCACCGCTCTCCTAAAGAGACCCTCTATCCCCATCTGCTTCATCACAGCAAACATAAAATTCCAGACTACTCTATCAAATGCCTTCTCAGCATCAAAGCTGACTAGCAGTGAAGGCTCTGCTGTCATCTCTACAGTCTCTAATGATGCTAGGAGTGCTCTAATATTTTTTGTTACTGATCTTCCTTTCACGAATCCCACCTGCGGAGTTGCTATCAATGTGGGGAGCACCCTTGCCAGGATCTTCGCATATAACTTTATATCACAATTAAGTAGTGAAATGGGCCTATAAGACTCAACACTTAACTCCTCTTTACCAGGTTTTAATAGCACTATCACTTTCGCCAAATTCAAAGCATCCGGCATTTCTCCTGATATAGCCATGGTATTATAAAGCAGTGGAGGTATAACTTGCTCCTGTAACAATTTATAAAAAGCCAGACTGAACCCATCTGGCCCTGGAGCTTTATGTAATTGACTCTGCTGCATTGCCACCAGTAATTCCCCCTCCTCTATTTGGCTGTTAAGTGCTTCCCTCTGCGCCTCCGTTATCCTTGGCAGAACCTGATTCCTCAGATAGACCTCACTATCCTCCATAACCTCCACCGGATCCTTATACAGGTCTTCAAAATAGTCCCGAAAGCGCTCTAATATATGTGGAGTTTCCCGGAGGAGCCTGCCCCCTCGGTCTCTAATTTGTAAGATCTTCACCGGGCTCCTAGTTCCCTGGATTAACCTCCCCATCAAGGCTCCCGCTTTATTCCCATACATAAAGAGTTGGTGTTTATAAAACATGTGTGATTTCTGAGCCCTCTGATAAAGTAGCTCATTCAATTGTCTCTGGGTTGTTAACAATTCCTTTTTGTTTTCTGCCGAAATTACCTTCCCAAATCGCCTCCTCTGTTTACAGACTTCTTTTTCAAGGCGAATAATTTCCTTATCTCTAATCTTGCGTGCTCGGGCTCTATATGCAATGACCTCCCCCCTCATTACTGCTTTTGCTGTTTCCCAGTATAAGCTTGCTTGTTCTGTATGAGCGCTGTTGTTAATTGCAAAATCCTGCCATTTTTCCCCCATGTGTGCCTTAAAGTTCGGATCATGGTAAAGATCCATCGGGAATCTCCAACCGCCCCCCCTTCTCCCCTCTCCCTGCAGTTGGATCTGCACCCAAATTATGGAGTGATCTGAGATTTCGCACACATCGATCTCCGCCGTGAGAACCTTGGGAAACAGTTCCTGTGATATTAGAAAATAATCTATGCGAGACTGTGAAAGATGTGCCCTTGATACATGCGTATAATCCCTTTGTGTCGGGTGAAGCACCCTCCACACATCAATCAAATTTAAGGTATCACTAAGAAAGGCCAGCCCCCCCCCGGGACTGACCTCTACCCTGTCCCGAGGCGCTGCTCCTGTCAACACTGGGATCATATACCATATTGAAATTCCCTCCTAGTATGATATTACCCCCTTGATAGGGGCTCAGCAGTTCAATCAGCGCAGCTATGAATTTGGGGTCATATACATTAGGCGCATATATATTACAGAAAATGTAAGTATTTCTGCCCCTCTCCACCTCCACCAACACGATCCTGCCCTCTATACTTCTTTTAACTGTCTTTATGCTAACCTGTAGGCCCTTGCGGAACTGCATCAATACCCCCCCTTTTTTCCCCACCGCCGGAGACCCCTCTGCTATTTCTACCCAGCCTTTCTTAAATTTATTATGTTCCACTGTTGTTAAGTGCGTTTCCTGCAGGAATGCCACATCCACCTTATGCCTCCGCAGGGCCTGCAATACTTTAGTGCGCTTTATAGGCGAGGAGATACCCCCCACATTCCAAGAGATTAACTTGAGAGCACCTTACTCTTCATTTGTGCAGTGATACTCCCCGATGAATGTGTTCCTAAATGTGGGATCCACTCCCCAGCCCCTGAATGGACCCCCTCTTTTCCAATGCTCAACCAGGCAATCACAATAAAGAGAAAAAAAAAAAATAGAGAGAAAACCATAGTATAAAAACACAATTCCCCAAAAAATATACACACAAAGGAACTCCCCCCATCCCCCTCCCTCCCTCCCCCAATCCCCCCCTTTCCTCCAAGTCGTTCTCATAAGAGAACCAGTCACGCCTCCGCTCCGCCCCTGCCTGACCAGCGCCCACCTATGACTTATACTTAGTAAACCCACATCTCAATGCATATAACTTCACTCAACATTAACATCAGTAATCTAAATTTACAAACTAACATTTTTACTCCCTTTGGAACAAAAGCCCCCCATCTGATCCCCCCTCTCAGGCCTATAGCCCTCCCTATGGTGAAGCTGAATACCTCTCCTTAGTGAACTTTAATTTAGTCTTTTATGTCCTTAACCACTTCTACATCTGGCATCCATCTTTTCTGGTCTCCATCTCTATTCCTCCTGCCGCTGGCCTTCTCAGGTTTGCTGCGGGCTGCATGCCCTTGCTCCTGTCTGTCCCGCCTCTGCGCTCCTGCCCATACGGTTCACAAATTGTTGGGCTTCCTCACGCGATGTGAAGTAATGTTGTCTGCCTTCATGCAGGATTCTTAGTTTAGCAGGGAACATCAAGGCAAAGCGCACTTTCTTGTCGTACAACAGCTTGCAGATCTCCGTAAACTGCCTGCGCTGGGCTGCTACTGCGGCCGAAAAGTCTTGAAAGCATAAAATCGTATGTGACTCATACTGCACCTTGCCCTTCAAGCGCCATTCTCGTAAGATTTCCTGCTTGTGCTTGTAATTCAATATTTTACATATTACCACTCTTGGGTTTTCTGTCTCCTGCCTTGTTCGCCCCAATCTGTGGGCCCTCTCAATTTGTAGGCCATTTTCCAGCCGTTTCAGGTTTAAAACTTTAGGGATCCAAGACTCTAAGAAGTCCCTCAGGTCCACCTCGCGAACCGCTTCTGGGAGACCGACAAGACGGAGGTTGTTTCTTCGCGACCTGTTCTCTAGGTCTTCAACTTTTGCACTCAGCTCATCCAATTTCCCCTGCATGGCTTTTTGGCGGCTTTCATATTGCACGCATTGATCTTCCATGTCCGATAGCCGCTGTTGAAATACCGCCAAGTCTGCGTGCAGTCCTTCAAATTTGCCATCAAGCTGCTCTATTTGGTCCGATATTTTTTGTAATTTCCTGTCCACCGATACTTCAAGGAGAGCGGAGACCTCCGCCGCTACTTCAGCCGCCCAAGCCGAACTCACCGATTCTCCCGCGGGGCCGGCCTCCGCCATCTTGCCTTCGCCCACGCGGCTCTGCGCTCCCTCCTTGCGACTGGATTTTGTGGTCATAGCCTAATTTTTCCCCCCGTTCCCGAGCCAGCCACTCTCACTGGAGATCTTCCGCTGACAATTACTGTTTTTGCGGGCTTTGTTCGCTGGCTGCTCTCGGCGCTGCAGGCCAGATGTTAAATCGGGGCCTCGGAGCTGTCGGATGCGGCGTCCTTCCTTCAGCCAAGCATCACGTGACCCCATTAGCTTTGGTTTTATTGTTTAGTTCCTAGTCTTGTTTCTGGTCTGCATTTCCTTGTTTTGTGTCTGTGCTCTTTATTAGTTCCTGCTTTGCTTATCCCTGTCTGCAGTCCCTGCTTTGAGTGTGTGTTAGCTCAGTGCTGGTTGGGGTGGTTTTGCCTGCCACTGCTGCTCCTCGGCAGTGGCCCAAGGGCTCACAAACCTAGTTGCTGCTTTGAGCCCTGACATAGGACTAAGGGGCATGTGATGAAGCTACAAAGTAGTAAATTTTAAAACGCATCTTAGAAAATTTTCTTCATCTAGCGCATATGCTCGATCCAATTCTCTCTTCGCCCAGTCAAAGAATTCAATCAAATTTGTTCGGTACTCTTTACCTTTGATAAAACCATGTTGCCTCGGATCTTGTAACTCATTGGGTTTCAGGAAATTCATGATCCTTTCCTTCAGCAATGCTTCCAATAATTTTCTAATAACCGAAGTGAGGTTTACCAGCCTGTACTTCCCACTTCATCTCTGTCGCCACTTTTATGAAGAGGAACCACATCCACTCTTCTCCAATCCCACAGAGACATGTTATCTAGGAAAAAGGTGGGAACCTGGCAACTTTATTTATTTTAATGGTAGAATTTATATAATGTCTGTTAATGGGTTGTTGCTTCTATTGTTCATAAGCCCATTGTTCTGTTCAGGTTGAAAGTTTACTGCATGGATGAGAACATTGTATGATGTTGGCTGTAATGTTTTGTAGCTTTGGAAGATACCCAAGCCAGAAGGCTGAACTGGGGCAGTGAAGGTGTTGAGAGACAGTGCGCTTTTGTTGGCTGGTAAGGTGTTTTGGTGAAGCCGCCTGCATCATTTGAACTATATTAATAGACCCCTGGTGCGGGCGGTTTCACCAGGGCACGGGCTGTGTTGGGTCTGTTGAAATAAAGTAAGTGCCAATTTTAGCATACGCTAATCCACATCAGAGAGGGCATGACAGGGGCATTCCTGAGCTAATCAGTTAGCACATTACTGCATGCTATTTACTGTATGCTAACTGGTTAGCACAGCATTACTGTATGAGCCTTTACTGCCTACAAAATAGTTGGCAAGTGCTCAAACACTAATTTTTTTTTAATGGCTGCACACTAATGACAACATTAATGCATGTCAAACCAAAATAAAAGTGACAGGAATGTACTTCCACAGAAATCGAACAGACAAAAAGAGTGAAAGAAATAGTACCAAGAACTGCCAGAAGTCCAAAATCTTCAAAATGAAAGTGTATTCTCCAATGAAGGTAACATGCATCGTCCAGACCCTACACAGACCATGTTTCAGCAGTATGCCTTTTTCAGGGGTCACTACTTGACTGATTACTAAAAGCAATATGGAGAATAACCACAATATCAGAATGTATAGAATGTTTGGGAAGCTTGCCAGGTGCCCTTGGCCTGGATTGGCCGCTGTCGTGGACAGGATGCTGGGCTCGATGGACCCTTGGTCTTTTCCCAGTGTGGCATTATGTCAGGTTCTCAGGTTCAGAGCCCGCGGGGCTGGGCTCTGGAGCAAACGTGAGCCCTTGGGCTGCTGATGAGGAGCGACAGCAGCAGGCAAAACCCACCAACCAACACTGGGTAAGCACACCGGCAGGGACTGCAGGCACTGCCCAGCGAACCGGAACACATGGACTGGAATCCCCCGGACTGGGGAACACAGGACTGGAACACTGGACTGCAATCCCCCGGACTAGAACACACACCGGACCGGAACACACTGGACTGGAGCACACCCGACTGGAACACACACCGGACCGGAGCACACTGGATTGGAGCACACTGGACTGGAGGACACAGGACTGGAACATGGGACTGGAGCACACTGGACTGGTCCACACGGCTTCACCTGCACTTAGCTACTAAGCCCCCCAAGAGTTGAGCTCATGGGTTCGAGTAGCCGGCAGGACTTACTGGACAACACAGGGACCAGGACTAGAACAAGCTGCATTGAAGTATACCTAACTCCTAAAGTGACCAAAAGTGTTCCTAAGCCCAGCACCAACAGAAAAGCTCCTAAGCCCTCCACTAACAGCAGTGCTCCCAACAGAAACTAACAGGGGTGCCCCTACGCCCTACACTAACAGAAGTGCAGGGAAACCACAAGGGAAAAGGAAGGGAAGACAAATGCCAGACCTTAACACTGGTACTTCCTAAGCACCCAGTTACAGCAGCTAACCACAGGTCATGAGGAAAAGCGGGGAAAGCACAAGGAAACAAGCAGGAAAGCCAAATACCCCAACAACAAAAGGTGCTTCCTAAACACTTACTCACAAGGGAGCTCCCAGCACCAAACTCCAGCACTGCACTAACAACAGTGCTACACACCGTAACAAAAAGGGAAAAACAGGGAAGTCAAACACACAAGTCACAAGTGCACACTGCACTAAACTAACCTGGACCTAAAGCAAGTAGCCAGCAGCAAACGTTGCGAAGGCCCTGAAGGAAAGAACCCACTTCCTTATCAAGGCCCTCCCTGATGATGTCACACTCCCTAGACCCAGGCAACAGCACACTAACCCAGAGAGCACACTGAAAACCATAGAGGCCCAACCCACACCAATGCAACACAGTGAAACCCTTGAAGCCAGTACACCCAAAGAGAGTTAGAGCAACTCAGACTACACCCACAGCTGCAGTGAAGAGACAATTAACCCCATGCTGCTGGAAGCTGCCAGCACAGAGAGACAGAGCCAGCTCAGAAAGGACAGAAAAAAGAAACAGAAGCCAGCTAAGAAGCTGACCCCCAGGAAAGAGGTAAGTTTGAGAGGGGTTCAGACCCCAATCATAACACATTACTTATGTACTTATGTAACCAGTGGCCTCGTGTTGGCAGTGGGCCAGCTAGGAGCATGGCAGCCAACCTGTCCTATGTCACAAAAATAGGAGGCAGTGGGCACAATATGTGGCTTTGCTTGGCAATATACAGTGGGCCTGGAAGGTGATCTGTGTTTGCCTACCTGATCATTAGAATTTGAGACAAGGACTTAGTTTGCGCATAGCAAGATCTGGGGATAGTCCCGTCTGTCTGAATATATTTATTTATTTGGAGTTTGCTCACACCTTTTTCAGTAGTAGCTCAAGGTGAGTTACATTCAGATACACCGGGTATTTCTTTGTCCCTGGAGGACTCACAATCTAATTTTGTACCTCAGACAATGGAAGGTTTAGTGACTTGCCCAAGATCACAAGGAGCAGCAGTGGGATTTGAACAGGCCACCCTGTTCAAATACAAAATTACTCCCACATTGAGCCAGAGGACTTTCAAAGAAATATGTTTTTTTTAAAATTCAAAGCTATTTAAACCTTTTACCTCAAGATTATCACCACCACAGTCAGAAACCGTCACATTGTCTGAAGGGGAAACCCCCCATTTCTACACTCATATTAGCTCAGCTACTCATGAAGACCTCTTTTCTACCCAAATATTTTTCCAAATGGAGCTCAGGTCAACATCAACCTCACTCTTCAAAGCTTATTTCCCAACTGCTTAATCCATCTCTACATACAATAAATTCCACATAGAACACTCAGCATGAGTTGTTCTCAGCTTGACTGCAGCCAATCAGTGAACCCCTTTCTGGCTCTCCTGCATGAGCTTTCCCTAAGCACAGCACACTTAACACTTGCACCCTGCTGTCAGTTATCGTTGTCTAGGGTGGTCCCAGGGTCCACTTCACAGAGGCAGTGGGTTCCCAAAGAATACGCAATCCACACGGATTTGGATATATAAAGTATATTATATTTGCATATATGTAATTGGCTCACAGCACTTAGTACAGGAAAAAGGGTACAAGCTGTCTCGGGGTGTGTGTTTAGAGGGAGGGAGAAAGAAAGGATAGGGTGTTTGTTCAGAGGAAGGAAGAAACCTTGGAATAGGGCTGTCTGAGAAGGGGGGGGGGGGGAGCAGAGCAGAGCCAAGTGCTCTGGTGGCTAAAGATGGAGGTGTGCAGAGAAAGAAGAAGAAGAAACAAAGACAGCCCAGCAGAGTCCCGTGCCCTCTGCTGCAGGGAGAAAGAAAGAGGGAAACCTAGTGCCCTGGACACAGAGAAGTGCCCGGGACAGAGAGAGGGGGGCAGTAGACCCCAAGCTGAGCTCTGTGCTCTGCTGCAGAGAAAGACAGAGAGAGAGAGAGAGAGCCCTAGTGAGCTTTGCTTTATACCTAATAAGAACTGAGAGGGAACAGGAGCAGAGAGAGATCAAAAACTTCTCTCTTTCCCAGTTATTTCCTTTACAGAACTCCAGATACTTTCTGAAGTCAGGAAAGGTGACAACTTTCACAGATTGTCCTGTTTGAAGTTACTAGTCATGGAGCCTCACTGTCTGGCTTTGGTTGCTCTGAAGCCCTGCTCCCAGATGGAACAAAAGGTATGTTAATCAGGAGTAATTGAGAAACCAAAGGGCTATCAGGCCTCTCTGAGCACCATTTGGTCCATTTCATCCTCAATGGTTCCTGAAGGGGAGGGGGGAGTTTATTAGAGGTCAGAAGCTGGTTTAATATGTCAAACTGATTTCATCTACTATATTAAAACTCACCCTCAACGTTCTGAAGACAACGTTCTGAAGTCACTCAGTCACTCCCTGAAGGGTTCATGGATTCATGGTGGTGAAGCCACAACACTGACCATGTCTTTCTGCCCCGCCCTCGCATGATGGACCAATCAGAAAAAACACCCTCAACATTCTGAAACACAGAGGACCATCACAACACCATTCCCAGGCAACACTAGGCAATGTAAGACGGACCAATCAGAGGAAACTACGTGACAATAAGGGAGGAGCATTCCCCAGCAGAATGGCTCATTATTTGTGCAGCACGGAGAGCACAGAACCACCGCTGGAATGAGAAAAGAATATTCCTGCTGTGGGTATGTGCAAAAATAGACCGGGGGGGGGGGGGGAGGGGGGAGAGAAATTTTTAAATGCCTAATGCCAGTACTGAAGAGTGCCAGAGGGCCTATAGCACAGACTATATTTGGGATCGCTTGACATGGAGTCAGAGGAGCCGGAAAACAACGTGCCCATCACCATCTGGGACGTGGGCGAACAGGACAAGCTGCGGCCCAGCTGGAAGGATTACCCACGACCCAGCCAGCAGCAAACAGCGACCAAGGACAGCACAGCACAGCACATCCCCCAACCCCCAAGCAAAAAACAAAACAAAAAAAGACACACATCAACAAGCTGCACACACACCGCACCCTCACACCCTCACACACACACACAAAATAACTCTGTGACATATACACACACACACACAAAAAAAGCCACATGCTAGCGTCCGTTTCATTGGTTTCGGAAACGGGCCTTTTTTACTAGTATTAATATAAGTATGTCCAGCAATAATTTTGACCTCCTGCAATCCTGACATCTCCACACCTCTTTTTTTCTTTCTTTTTTTTTTCCAGGGAGGCAAGATGGAAGCAAACCTGGGTACCTGATCTGTCACTGTAGTGACAGACTATTCCTGTTCTCATACCTCCAGTTATATTTGTTCCTGCTCATTCATATCTCCACAGTAGTGAGATGTTTAAATCCCAATATGAGTCCAAACCTCGTGTCTTAGGTTGGGCAATCCTTAATATGCCCCCTTACCCGAATGGACCGTGCATAAGGGATGCAGGCATTTGGGAGGTTAAGGCCTACTGGTACCAGGATGCCCGGTATACAAAGCTCAAATTAACCTGCCAGACTAGAGTGGCTCCAAAGTAGATGATGGGACTGTAAAAAAAAAAAAAGCCAAATTACCATGCCAGATTAAAAATGTAAATGCTGGGAAGAAAGTAGTTTTTAAAAAAATTCAGATGGGAAGGAAAGGTGTGTGTGTGTGTGTGTGTTGCACAGAGTTGTACATATGTCTAAGTTTACAACACATGAAAATCATAACAATGCATAGCAATACTTGTACACTAGTTAAAATAATAATAGGGTGAATTAAGACATTAAAGACATGATCAGCAGTAGGTGAATATCCAAAGAATAGTTCCCATACTGAGACATGGGAGTCTTGTACCATATTTTGAACAGTTTGTCTAATTTGTCCATTCTCATAAGTGATGGAATGATTCACTTTTGTGGAGGTTGTTTTCAAATGGTCCATATAGGCATGGAGTTCAGTAAAGTTCAGTATTTTGTGTAAAGTCTCTTCTCCCATGCCCAGAGGGAGTGGATGTACAGCGTATGGAATAAAATCTGGAATGTCAATAGAGTCATTGGTAACCAGAGGTGCAGAATATGTTGTCTCATTAATGGTGATGGACACCAGGGGTGTATGACTGCACCAAGTATTGTTCTGTAAATAGTTCGAACTGTACAGCAAAGTTTTCTTAGGGAGGTGGATGTCATGTACTTGGGGAGCAATGGAAAAAGAAATATTTTGAGGAAAGAACAGATTAAAACAAAAGTGTCCAGCTCCAAGGTAGTACACCCTATGTGAGACAGTGGGTGAATATAAAAGTTCAGCAGTTAGAGTACAGGAGGATGAATTGTTCCAGCAGGAGCTGTCACTCTCTTTAAACTGATGAGGTTCACACTGGAAATGAAAGGGTGTCCGCTGGCACAGGCTAGGGTCCATTGGTCTGAATGATGTCCACTTATTGTCCAGGGGCTGCACCCATGCGAGATGGTCCAAAGGATACATTATCACATTATTAACTTGCACACCAATATTAACAACAGGGTAAATAACTGTATGTTGTCCTGACCATGGGATCAAAGTACAGATAGAGCATCCTTGTTGTGAACAGATTGGAACACTAACCGTCCACCAATCAAGGTGAGCTATAGCAAATTCTGGTAATTTGGTGCTAGCCATCTGAACAAGAGATGGTGGCCAGTGGCCTAACTTAGATGTGATTAGAATTTCCTTTAAGATAGTAATAAGCTCGATCTGTATTTGATCACAGGCCATAGCCCATGAAATATTCTTTCCCAACCTGTATTCTTCATGTGCTAGCGTCACAATTTTCTGTTCTATAATGGGTGATATAAGAGCAAAAGTATCTACAATTACATTAGATAGTTTAGCTGAAGCCTCATTAATAATATGTTGTGATGTAAACCCTTCAGAAGCATGTTGTGCTGTGGATCCCATCTTATTCCGGAGCACTTCCATATCAGTTGTATTAAGGGCTCCCAGTACAGTTCCTGTGCCCTCTAAAATAGTGTCCAATAATTCCCGCTTGTATCTAGAGGGTTTGGCTGGGGTTGTGGCTGACTGCATATCCAACCATGTATTAAGCATATGTATGTGGTTGGCAACAAATTGAGAGCAGTTTGGATATTTGGTAGTGACTAGAAATACTTTAGGATACAGATGCCAAGTAAGAAAGTGGTATTCTACATCATATAACACATCATGGGGTGCATCGTATTTAATCTGAAATGGTTTCCCCTCCTGGAACAAATTAATATCTGAGAGGTACAGAATAGGAGGAACTGGAGTGGTAGGTAAACAAAGTACATCAAAAAAGAAAGAAGTCTCAGTAATGTGCTGTTGATTACTTTGAAGCCATGTATAAGTGATTTGCCAAGTCCCTTTATCCTGACAGGAAATATTGTATAGAATCAAGGCAGGAGGGCCTAGGAAGTATTTATCTGGGGGTGCAATCAATTCTTGTGTTCTGTCTAGGGAAGTGGAAATTGGTGGAGTCCACTTCGTGTGCGTGATGTTCAGGGAATAGTGGACTGGTCTGTCTTGCACCGAGCAGAAACTCAGGATAACCAGGTCTTTTCCTTCAGGGAATGGTGGGGGTATTTCTTGATAGCGATATACCCCATCTGTGGAATTGGTCCAACCAATTGTGCATATTCGGACGATAGTTCCTGTAATGAGACTTAGGTAAAGGAGAACACCTACCACACTAAACAGAAAACGTGCCATAATAGAAGCACATTGATTATTAAAGTATACTAACTAACTTACTTACTTATAAACTTACTTATATAACACCTCAACAGAAATAATGTTTACTAATGTTTAATAAGTATTATTATCACTATAGAATGCTTGTATTAACTATACAGATACTATACATTATGAGTGGCTATTATAGTTACCACTCTTCAAACATCTTTTTGTTCGGAGGGCAGCCACTATGCTGTTTTCAGGAGTCAGTCATCTGTGCTGTTTTCAGGAATCAGTCGTCTGTGCTGTATTCAGGTGGAATCTGAGAACAAAAACTGGTAACCACTAATTATCCATAAGGTTTCAACTGAGTGATGTGTTTCCAACATCGCTGGTTGTCTGGCCTTAGGATCTGATATAGGCTTGGGCCTAGTGCATCTGTAACCAAGTATGGTCCATCCCACTTTGCTGTGCCAAAGGGGACGTTTGGTCTAGGGTTTAGGAGCCTGACCTTACTCCCCACTTTGAGTGGTCGTAAATCAGAATCTTTGGCATGCACCTCCTGCAGATAATCCCTAGACTTTTCTGTGTTTGCCAGCACAGTGGTCTGGATTTCTTTTAGGTGTTCTTGCAGGGATTTCATCCACTCATTTGCAAGAACTACAGTCTGATCCTCCGGGAGAAAAGGGTGTAACAGGTTTTCCCATCGAGGCATTGGCCTGCCCATTAAGGCTTCATAGGGGGCAAAACATGTGGACTTACAGACATTGGCTCTGATACGCATAAGGACCAAAGGGAGGGCCTGATCCCAATTTTTCCCTGTCAGATTCAGCATAGGGCTGAGATGTGCTTTGATTGTTTGATTCATGCGTTCTACCTGCCCCGCTGCTTGGGGATGATATGAAATGTGCAATTGCTGTTCTATGCCTAGAAAATCAAACAATTCCTTGACTAGCTGAGAAAAAAAAGCAGGACCATTATCCGATTCAATAGTCTTAGGAATTCCCCAATGTGTAAAAAATTGCATAGTTAGGACCTCAGCTGTGGTTCTAGCAGTTTGATCTGATACAGGAAAAGCTTCTACCCATTGGGAAAAAGAGTCCACTACTGTGAGTAAAAATCTGTTTTTCCTAGCTGTTAAAGAAAGAGGGCCCACATGATCTATCTGTAGTCTCT
Source organism: Microcaecilia unicolor (assembly GCF_901765095.1). Lineage (NCBI taxonomy): Eukaryota > Metazoa > Chordata > Amphibia > Gymnophiona > Siphonopidae > Microcaecilia > Microcaecilia unicolor. Next base: position 127,584,368 of record NC_044040.1, read on the forward strand.
CAAATGGGCCACGTGGTGGCGCTCTCATCAGCTGTCCCCTCTTCTTTTTAGGTTGTCTCCCAAATGAAGCACAAATCACACAGGAGACCACATGATCTTGTATGTCATGTTTCATTTCTGGCCACCAGACCAACATATTTAGAGTTGCCAACATCTCTTCAGTTTTAGGGTGCCCCATGGGACCTGATCCATGAACCCAATGCATCCAATCTTTCCCTTGCGCTCTGGGGATAGCTATAACCAATCCTTCCTCCTTCTTCACACACAGCATGTCTTTCTGTATAGTGAGTGTGAGAAAGGGTGTATGCTAGTAAGTGTTATCTGGGGTTTGTTGCACTAGCTGCTTCAGATTGGAAAGCTCTGCGTCATTCTCCTGCAGTGTACTGAAATAATCTGGTGGTACCACCTGATCGTAATCAGTGGACCGTGTGGCCGTGGCTACCATCCGTGTCTGCTCATACCAGGGCCATATAGGGCCTACATGACATGCTTCCTTCGCTAGTGAATCCGCTAAAGTGTTTCCTTTCACTAAAGGGCCTTTCTTTCTGTGTGCTTTCACCTTCACTAACTGTTATCAATAGAAATCAAACAAAATAAAACATGGAAAAGAAAATAAGATGATACCTTTTTTATTGGACATAACTTAATACATTTCTTGATTAGCTTTCGAAGGTTGCCCTTCTTCATCAGATCAGAAATAAGCAAATGTGCTAGCTGACAGTGTATATAAGTGAAAACATTCAAGCATTACTATGACAGTCTGACAGGGTGGGAGGATGGGGGTGGGTCGGAGGTATGCATGGGGACATCAAAGCATATCATTGATATTCTAACAGGATGGGTGTGGATAGGTGAGGGGTGGGGTGATCAACAGAGACATACAGCTTTATGGTTTATAATGGGTTAGGAACCCCAGATCCTTGTTAAGTCCTTTCTGTTGGGTGTTAAAATATTCAATCATTCTGACTTCAAAGGTCTTACGTTCTTATATGGTTTTAAAGTTACCTTTCAGTATTCTCACTGTGAAATCACTGGTACAGTGTCCTGGTTCTGTGAAGTGCTGTCCCACCGGGGTGGGGGCCCTACTGGCTGTATTGTTCATGTGATGTCTATGTAAATTGAATCTTGTCTTAAGCATCTGGCCTGTTTCTCCAATATAGCATCCTTCGTTACATTTTTTACACTGAATGATATACCACATTGGAAGATGAGCAAGTGAAAGATCCCTTTATGTTGAATATCTTTCCTTTGTGGATGACTTTGGGGTCCTGTGAAATATTTTGGCATAGTTTGCAACTGGATAAATTACAGGGAAGTGTACCCTTCTGTTCCTTTTCAGTCTGTGATGGAAGTTTACTTCTGATTAGCTTGTGTTTTAAGTTGGGTGGCTGTCGGAAGGCCAGTACTGGTGGGGATGGGAATATCTCTTTCAGTAATTCATCCTCCTGGAGTATAGGTTGTAGATCTCTTATGATTTTCCTCAGTTTTTCCAGCTCTGGATTGTATGTCACTACAAGGGGGATTCTGTCTGTGGATTTTTTCTCCTTGTACTGTAGCAGATTCTCCCTGGGTGTTTTGAGGGAGGAGGCAATATTCTTGGAGATTATTTTGGGGTTGTGGGACAGCACTTCACAGAACCAGGACACTGCACCAGTGATTTCACAGTGAGAATACTGAAAGGTAACTTTAAAACCATACAAGAACGTAAGACCTTTGAAGTCAGAATGATTGAATATTTTAACACCCAACAGAAAGGACTTAACAAGGATCTGGGGTTCCTAACCCATTATAAACCATAAAGCTGTATGTCTCTGTTGATCACCCCACCCCTCACCTATCCACACCCATCCTGTTAGAATATCAATGATATGCTTTGATGTCCCCATGCATACCTCCGACCCAACCCCATCCTCCCACCCTGTCAGACTGTCATAGTAATGCTTGAATGTTTTCACTTATATACACTGTCAGCTAGCACATTTGCTTATTTCCGATCTGACGAAGCAGGGCAACCTTCAAAAGCTAATCAAGAAATGTATTAAGTTATGTCCAATAAAAAAGGTATCATCTTATTTTCTTTTCCATGTTTTATTTTGTTTGATTTCTATTGATAACCTTAAGAGTGGACTAACACGGCTACCACACTCCTGTACCTTCACTAACTGAACTTTCTGAAATTTTTCACTGAGTTCTTGTGCCATAGCCCATAGTGCTGAATGTTTTACCATGGACCCATCTGTGGATTTAAAGTTGTGGCTTAACCACCATGGCAGCAATGCCATGGCACTTCTGAATACATAATCTGAATCTAAGATTATCTGTATTCATAGGCGGTCGGTGGCCCAACTGTTTGGGGAGGCTAAAGGGGGCGGGGTTAGGGTGGGGTCAGGGGTGGAGCTTAAATCCATAATTGTCTGATAACACACAGAAAAAATAAATAAAAATAAAAGTCACAATTAATACCTTTTATTAAATTTAGATATTAGATATGTATTATATGTCAAAGAATAAAGTGGTTGCTCAAAGCATATTCTAAGCACAATCGCTCAACTGCAAAACACTATGCACAACTTTGTGCAAAAGCACACTCAGAACCTTACTTTACCATAAAAATTACACTGGGCAGAACCTAATACAACAATATACCACCCATACGGAAAATGCAGACCGTCAACAATATGAAACAAGGGATCATATCATCACAATTCTCATGTAGAGCCATAAAACACCCTAATTCATGTTTAATGTGGGATAAAATGCCATAAATAAGTAAATAAATATAAACTTTTAATGTTGAGCACCTGATTCTCAAAGTAGACATATTCCAAACACTATAATGAAAATAAAATGATCTTTTCTACCTTTGTTGTCTGGTGACTTTGTTTTTCTGATCATGCTGGCCCAGTATCCGATTCTGCTGCTATCTGTCCTCTTCACTCCGTTTCCAGGGCTTCCTTTCCATTTATTTCTTTACTTTCCGCCTTTCTTCTTAATTTCTTGTCCTACATCCGTAAGTAAAATCTGGGTCCTCCGCAGACTTGACTGTCCAATGGATCCAGCTTCTACTCTCTTCCTTTTCCCTCATCTCATCTGCCTCCTGACTCCTCCCTCCTCCTCCATCCATGTCCAGCAGCCCTCCTCTCCATCCACCCACCCATGTCCAGCAACCCTTCTCTCCCCTGCTCTCCCCTCCATCCACCCATGTCTAGCAGCCCTCCTCCCTCCATCCACCCATGTCCAGCAACCCTGCTCTCTCCCCTTCCCACCAGCGACTCTCCTCTCCCCTGCCCCCCCAAGCCAGCCAGCCATCGCTTTCTCCCCCCCCAAGCCAGCCAGCCATCAGCCAGCCATCGCTTTCTCCCCCCCCCCCAAGCCAGCCAGCCAGCCATTGCTTTCTCCCCCCCAAGCCAGCCAGCCAACCACTCATCGCTTTCTCCCCCCCCCCAAGCCAGACAGCCATCGCTTTCTTCCCCCCAAGCCAGCCAGCTATCGCTTTCTCCCCCCCCCCCCAGCCAGCCCCAGCCAGCCAGCCATCGCTTTCTCTCCCCCTCAGCCAGCCAGCCAGCCATCACTTTCTTCCCCCCCAAGCCAGCCAGCCATCGCTTTCAGCCCCCCCAAGCCAGCCCCAGCCAGCCAGCCAGCCATCGCTTTCTTCCCCCCCCCCCCCAAGCTAGCCAGTTTCTTCTACCCCAAGCCAGCCAGCCAGCCATCGCTTTCTCCCCCCCAAGCCAGCCAGCCAGCCAGCTATCTCTTTCTCCCCCCCCAAACTAGCCAGCCAGCCATCGCTTTCTCCCCCCCCCCCCGAGCCAGCCAGCCAGCCATCGCTTTCTTCCCCCCCCAAGCCAGCCAGCCAGCCAGCCAGCCATCGCTTTCTCCCCTCCCAAGCCAGCCAGCCATCGCTTTCTTCCCCCCCCTCCCCCCCGGGTCCTGTCTCTTCCGCCCTCACCCATCAGCTCATTTTTATAGCGTTGTTCTCCCTCCAACGCCACGCCGTGCATTCACAGAGCCAGCCTTAATCTACCTGCGTCGGAGCCTCTCCTTCAGACGCGTCCCACCTCTGCGTAAGACAGGAAATTGCATTGAAGGAGGCGGGACGCGTCTGAGGGAGAGGCTTCGATGCAGGCAGATTAAGACTGGCTCTGTGAATCCACATCGGCGCGGCGTCGGAGGGAGAATGCGGATAGGTGAGAGCAAGTGGGGGGTGCAATACTCACGCAGGAGGGGGGAGGAGGCAAAGACCGCCTGTCAGCGACAGCGTTTGGTGCTTAGGCGCCATCTCTTTTAAAGATCTTTGGGGGAGCGACTACTCCCCCTGCGCCCCACCTAGCACTGCAGCCAAAGGAAGTCCACGATTGGGCTGGGGAGGCTTAGCCTCCCCAAGCCTCTTATACGGGGCGCCTATGTCTGTATTTCAGGGTGAGAGTCTTGATAATGCTGCAAACAGGCCACACAGGCAGCCAGTTCACAGTATTGTGCTGAGGCTGACCCACAGGAGTACTGCCTTTGCAGGATTACTTTGTTATCTGGGCCCAATAGTACAATTGCAAACCCTGCTAATCTCCTTCCTCCCTCACATTGGCTACTGCCATCAATATATACTGTAGGAAGAAAAGGGGATATTCTATCCAGTACTAGTTCTTTAAATATCACATGATTGGGGGTACTGGGTGAAGACTGACAGTCATGAGGCTGTCCCTCCAGTAAGATCCCTGCAACCTGCACCTTAGGCTCTTTCAGTAATTCAAATTTCACATTCTGTGCCTGCAACATCAGGGTCCAATGGACTATTCTCTCTGTCCTAATTTTACTACAAGCCAACTTGCCCTCCACAATGAATTTAAGGGAGGGTGTGGTGGCTACATATGTAAGTGGTTTGAGCCCCAATAATGTATGTAAACTTTTGCATAGCAGCATATGCAGCCAGAACATGTTTTTCACATGTTCCCATTTTAAGTTCTGGAGCAGTGAGAACTCTGGAAAAGAAAGCAATTGGCCTGTCTGTCCCTTCTAAGCACTGTGTTAGGGCAGCTCCTATACTGTTCTCACCAACCACTGGGTATAGGAAAAAATTCTGCTTGTGATCTGGGGGAGCAAGGACAGGAGCAGAAGTCAAAGTCTGCTTGAGTTTAGTCACTGCCTCTGTGTGTTCTGCCTCCCAAACATATTCTTTATGTTTAAGCAGGGAGTATAGTGGAGCAGCCACTTCAGCATAGTTGTGCATAAAATCACTGCAGAACCCTGTAAGCCCTAGAAATGATTGGAGGGATTTCTGGTCTGTAGGAAGAGGTAATTTCTGTATGAGAATCTATGGATTTCCCTTCCTGGCCAATAGTGACTCCTAGAAAGGAAACCTGTGGTTTACACAGCTGAGCTTTGGCCGGATTTACCTTAAGTCCTGCTTTCAAAAGAGCTTTTAAAATCTCTCTTACATGGGCCCAGTGGTCAGATTCAGTTTCAGATTGAATTAGAATGTCATCAACATATTGGATTATATTGTCTCTACAAGACACCTGAGCTAGGGCTTCCTGCATGTATTTGTGGAAAATGGATGGAGAATCCTTATAACCCTGGGGTAACACAGTCCATGCGTACTGTTTATTTAGCCACTGGAATGCTGTTTTGTACTGGCATTCTGGGGCCAGGGGCAGGCTCCAAAACCCATTTGAAATGTCTAGGACAGAAAAAAATTTACAGTTGGGGTTTAATTTAGAGATCATTTCCGGATATGAGGCTACAACCGGTACCACAGATTTTGATACTTGATTTAGGGCGCGGAAATCTATGGTCAGTCTAAAGGAGCCTCCTGGTTTAACTATTGGCCATGCTGGAGAGTTGCATGTAGAAGAGATTGGTCTAATTATGCCCCTCTCTTCCAGTACCTATATAATCTTAGTTACGGGTTCTATTGCCTGATGAGGTACTGGATATTGCTTTTGTGGCGGAGGATCCTCCCCTTCTAACAGGATTTCTGTGGACATTCTGCCACATTCTAGTTTGTCTTGTGCCTAAACAGGGATGTCTATAACCTCTGTGGGAATTACACTCAGATCATACTGCTGGTCAGCTTTTGTGCATTGTGTGGCCAAATGCATGGGAATTGCTTCGTGCACCAAAACTGTAGACATTTTTGGAGATCCAATACATTACCACAAGGTAAGATTAGCCATATCCACTACCAAATTTAACTGGTTGAGGACATCAATTCCAATTATTTCCTTTTCTGTGCTTACTATAGTGGCTGCATTGGTTTCCAAAATTTCATAATCATGTTCCCTCTGCATCATGCAAGGCGCAGTGCCCCGAAGGGTGCACGGAGCCAAAAATAATATGGCGCCGTGCCCCGACGGGCACGCGCACTAATCCCCAGCGGGGGCGAGCGTGGCGAGGGAAGGGACAGGCCCCCGTCGCCAGCGGCTCCCCGCTGGGCAACGGGAGGAGCCAAAAGGGGGGCTTAAAAGCCCAGGTGTAAAGCCAGGTCGACCTCTTCCGGTCGCCGCGGCCAGCTGAAGTACAGCTGAAGTACAACGTACCTTCGAGCGCTGCAGCCCCGATCCTGAGCGAGACGAGTGAGTAAAAAAAAAAAAAAAAAAAAAGGTATATATATAAATAAAATGGGATGGACGCACTGGGGTTCCCGAGTGGGAGCGAGCGCTGGGCAAATCGTTCCGCAGTTGCAGGTTGGCGCGGGTACAGAGTCAGCCAGGGTAAAAAAAAAAAAACATCGTGACTTTAGTTTCAGTTTTTCATTAGCCGTGGTTTGGATGGTGTGGCTTAGCAGAGGGATGCAGATTGCAGGCACTAGCTGGGCAGGATCCCCGTGCACGTCGCGCCATGAGCGGCAATCCGACCGGAGAGAGATCTGTCCCGGGACAAGGCGCATGGCTTTAGGAGCTGGTTTTCACTTTCGGGCTCACGTTGCAATGTGCTTGATAATAACACCTTGCTTTCGCTATTCAGATGCAGCAGTACCCAACGGACAGCAGAGGGCAGTATGGTGCTTTCAGTATGCAATGTGGCAAGTTACAAAAAAAAAACAAAAAAAAACAAAGCAATAGAGTACTGCAAATGCAGCCTGGCAATCACAGCAATGTAATTCATAATGTATATTCTGTACTGTATGTTCTATACTCAGGCACTGTTTTAGTCAGCCAATACGTGCCAAGTTTGCTTGTGCGCTCTTGCGCAAAAGGGAGCTACATGGGGACAGCGGAGCCGTAAGAGTAGGGTAGATGGTTTCTAATTTCCGTAGATGGTTTCTAATTTCCTGCCTACATAGTAACGTGATATATTTCTATATATTTCTAATTTCTTACCTACATAATAACGTGATATATTTCACTATATTTCCAAGTAGTGGCTTTACGTTATTCCTGTTCTCTCTAACAGAAGAAAAGTGCGTAACCCAGAACAGCCAGGTTCCCTTATACTAAGTTATCCACATATAAAAGGGACCAAATGAGGTAATAACATAACGAAAGCACAAGCAGGCGCAAAAACGTGGTAAGGCGCAGGAGACCCTAACTGATTTTCTCTTAAGTCTTAGATCCTTGCCGAATTACACACCACCCACCACTCCTTCGCCCAGTATGGAAGCGGAAGCGGAGGCAGCAAACGAATGTCCAACCCAAGATAGCAGAGCGGAAGAGGGGCCCAGCACGCCACCGGAGAAGGAGGTCGAGACAACGGCCCAAGAGAACGACACGAGCGAGACAACAAGGAAGAAGCGAACGGCAAGAAAGCAAGCAGGCAAAAAAGCGACAGGACAACTCGCCCCTGCAGCAGCAGCCACGCCAGTGCTGAAGAAAAGAAACAAGAAAAAGCCACAGCCAGTGGTGTGGAGACCCGCCAGTCCCTACAGAGACCTGGGTGTGCAGGCGTATGGTCGTCCCCACATGCGACAGAAAGTGCGGGGCCAACAGCATGGCCGTATGGCTGGGATACCCCCCTTCCTATTTTGGGGCATGGCCAGGATTCGGCCCCCCACCCAGCCATACATGGCCAATGCCAAATGCGGCAAATCACCCGAACCCCGCAACAGCCCCGGGCACCCCAAACCATAGTTGCGGGTGCTCTACAACTAATACCCCAAGGCCGGAGCACGCTACCACGACCAGTGCCCCAACACAGGAGAGCACAGGTACGACCAGCAGGGCTTGGGGACTAGAGAATGTAAATGCCAATGCAGAATCGGGGGTAGGAACGAGCAGAGCAGGTGATAGTAGCACGACAAGCGGGGGCGATCAGGGCGCACACGCCGAGGGAGAGGGCGGCAGTGGAGGGCGCAGCATCACAGGCAAAGAGGCAGGGCCCCCTCCAGGCAAAAAAGAGAAAAAGAAAAAGAAAAGGAAAGGGAAGAAGAAATGCAAGCATAGCAGTTCAGACAGTGAGAGCAGCTCCGATTCATCGTCTTCGTCCTCTACCTCATCATCGGACGAAGACGATGAAACAAAGGGCACAGAAGGAACAGTGGCAGCTAACAAGGAGGACCGCCCCCCTCCAATGGTAGCACTGCCTCACATATGGAGACTAGTACCCAAATCCACTAGAAAAAAAATAAAGAACAGGAAATACTTTGACATATTCCAAGTGCTAGAGGGGAAGAAGAGGGACAAGAAAAGAAAGAAAGACTCAAAAGATAATATAAACACACGGGACAAAGGCACACAAAAATCAATTGTAAACTGGCTATGGGCATTCCTCAGAGTAATAGACGTAGCCGGACAGGCCGACCCCACCCAGTACAGCCCTATGCTAGCATACGCCCACAACATAGTGCAGGCGTACAAAGATCACGAGGGAAACAGGTGGCTAAAATATGACGAAGACTATAGGGACAGGATGGACGAGTGCTCAGCCCTAGGGTGGGGGTGGATGAATGTGGATTTGTGGTTGCACTGCATGTCAAACAGAGGGCCCGTAACAGGCACACAGGGAAGACCCTTTCGGCCAGGGGGACCAAGCAGCGGGGGAAGAACATTGGGGAACCAGGAAGGGGCGTGCTGGCGATTCAACCACGCAGCATGCTCCCAGCCAAACTGCAGATACAAGCACGCGTGCACCTCGTGCGGAGCCCCACACCCAGCCGTCAAATGCGCCAAGAAACCACCAGATAGAACGGCCCAACCCTAACGGAGACCACAGGGTCATAGCACCTTCCCCGGTCAACCTGCCAGCGATGCGGCCATGGTTGGCCCGGTATAAAGAAAAGGAGGCAGTAATAATCGAAAATGGTTTTGCTCACGGCTTTAGAATCCCCTATTATGGTGCTCAAACAAGAAGAGCGGTCAGAAATTCCCCATCGGTGCGGCGGCTGCACCTTGAAGCGACAACACGCATCGCAAAAGAGGTGAGCTTAGGAAGGGTGGCAGGCCCCTTCAACGACATACCTTTTGAGCGCTTCATCGTGTCCCCGTTAGCAATCATCCCCAAAAAAGAGCCCGGAAAATACAGACTCATACATAACCTATCGTATCCTGCAGGCACCTCGGTGAATGATTTTCTCCCCCCAGAAGCGAGTTCAGTGCACTATGCCACCTTTGACATGGCGGTCCAGTTATTGCGCAGAGCAGGACAGGGAGCCCTCATGGCCAAAGCAGACATAGAGTCCGCCTTTCGACTCCTGCCAGTACATCCAGACAATTTCCCCATATTAGGTTTCAAATTCGATGAGCAGTACTACTACGATAAGTGTATGCCCATGGGATGCGCAATATCCTGCGCAGTTTTTGAGTGCTTCAGTACATTTCTACACTGGGTAGTCGAGAGAACATCGGGGTCCAAGAACATTATCCACTACTTAGATGACTTCCTGTTTATAGGGCCAGCAGACAGGCCAACATGCCAGTCCACACTTAACCATTTCCGCGCAGTAACCGAGTCATTCGGTATACCCCTCGCGAAAGAAAAAACATGGGGCCCTACCACACGCCTGCAGTTCCTAGGAATCGAGCTAGACTCCCGCGAGATGGTATCTCGATTACCAGCCGACAAAATCGACAAAATAAGAACGCAGATAGCAGAAGTAGCGAGACGCGAGAAGGTCACCTTAAGGGAAATGCAGTCATTAGTAGGTACCCTCAACTTTGCTTGCAGAGTAATTGTTATGGGTAGGGCATTCCTCCGACGACTATCCAGCGCTATGTCTGGGGTGCTAAAACCATCACATCATATCAGACTAACACGGAACATGAAAGACGACCTCAGGGTATGGGACATGTTTCTGAGGCAATTCAATGGCAGAGTAGTATGGTTAGATGCTCCAGTATCCAACGCAGATTTACAGTTATACACTGATGCAGCGGGTGGAATAGGGTTCGGAATTTACTTCCAGGGAGAATGGTGCGTGGATACATGGCCGCCGACCTGGAAAGATCAGAACATTACAAAAAACATTACATTCCTAGAACTTTTTCCGATTGTAGTAGCAGTCGCCATATGGAGGCGGAAGCTCAGCAATAGGAGAGTAGTGTTTTGGTCGGACAACAGAGCAGTCGTAGACATATTAAATAGGCACACGGCGCGCTGCCCACGCGTAGTAGACTTAGCGCGCGAGCTAGTGAAACTATGTCTATATAACAACATTCTACTGCGCGCAAAGCATGTCCCTGGCACATGCAACCCAATTGCTGATGCTCTTTCTCGTTCAAAGTGGGAAACCTTCAGGAAGCTGGCACCCCAGGCAGCGACGAGAGGAGAGCCCGTACCCAGTTACCTATGGAGGTTCGGAGCCCCGAGGCATGGAGATTACTGAAACAATCCTTGGCGCCAAGAACCTGGAGGACGTACATAGCTGGGTACCAGAAAGTACACTCCTTCCTGCACGCGCAAGGATGGCGCGGAGGCCCAGTACCGGACAGCGCAATCACTGAATACATCATACAGGCGAAACAAAGGGGAGGGACCCTCAGCGTAGTTACCAGACATCTGACAGCATTCTCATTCTTCACGATGATAGCGGGGTGGGGTGACCCAAAAAATAGATTCATAATCAAAAAATTGTTAGCAGGCTGGCGCCGTGAACGCGGAGCCAGACCGGACTGGAGGCTACCAATCACGCATGACCTGTTGTATGAGATATGGCAAGCCATGGGAAGTGTCTGCCACTCTAAATACGAAACCCAACTCTTTCGGGCGGCATTTACACTGGCCTTTTTTGGCGCATTAAGGATAAGCGAATTGGTAGCCACATCCAAGAAAAACCCGACGCACACCGGGCTAAAAATCAGTGAGGTCACGGTAGCGAATGACGCACTGCAAATAGTAATCCGCAGATCCAAAACGGACCAAATAGGCAAGGGACAGACACTCACACTAACGCAAGTGGACTCGCTCCATACTTGCCCCGTAGCAAACATCAGAGACTACCTAGCGCTGAGACCTTCAGGGAGCGAGCCCCTACTAGTACACATAGATAGAACCCCGCTCACCCTCTTCCAATTCACTGCAGTATTACGCAAAGGCTTGACAAAGACAGGGCGCGACCCAGCGGGATATGGAACACATTCCTTTAGGATAGGAGCCGCCACATGCGCTGCATCCCTAGGCCTCCCACCCTCAGCCATCAAGCAAATAGGGAGATGGAAGTCGAAAGCGTACAAGGGATATATTAGGGAGCAGTCCCACGGGACGCTGGACCCGTCGGCGGCGATGTAATATTCCCACTATTCTATATTGCAGGGTCTCACACAGTGTGGATTATCGGCCATTCCTACATTAAGTGGGCCGCGCGCAGAGCAGGTGTAAGGCCCGGCGGCCGCCACTTAGGCTTGGCGGCGAGAGGAGTACAAATACTTTGGATGGGAATTGGAGGCATGAAATGGCACCAGTTGGGCACACTACTGCAACGCAAGGCAGACACCCTAGCCGCCCCAGCAGCCATAGTCATACATCTCGGAGGGAACGACATCGGAGCGCTCCCTGCCATCGAGATTATAAAGGCGGCTAAGCGCGAGCTCTCAAGAATCGCCCTCCTTTTTCCCAACACTAGTGTGGTGTGGTCCGACATTCTCCCTAGATGGATACACAGGGACTCTAATCTGTGGGGTAGGCCAAGAAAGAAACTGAACAGGCAGATCGCAGCGTGGGTGATGCGCAGGGGCGGCTGGCAGATCACACACGAGTGGGCGGACGACCCTGTGCAAAGGCTACTTCTGGAAGGATGGCACACACCTTTCTGACATTGGAAATGACTTATTCAACAATGACTTACTGAGTGTGCTAGAGCTGGTACTGGCAGCACAACAGGCCGCAGCTATTGGGGGGGGGGGGGGGGGTTGGCCGAGGTAAGCCATGCTACCTCGGCCTGGTGGCGGGGTACCCAAGCCAGTTGACATTTGGCTAGGCAGCTAGCAGCTGCGGATACCATACGGCTCCCTTGCTGTGCGGCGGGGAGCCCTGTTCGCGATTAGCCAGTCTTGCTAGGGCGGCGGACTTGGCTTGGGGGTATTTGAGCCAGAGGCTGAAAGCGGCTTGGGTATGCCCAGGGGGAAGTGATGTTGTTGTATTTAAATAAAGCTGCGGCCAAGTTGTGCCAAATCTAGAAAATATGTGTGAAGTCTTTATTCAGTAAAAGGATGAATACGGTATATGGGGCCCGAGGGGTCTCGGCTGCCTATGTTAATGCAAGGCGCAGTGCCCCGAAGGGTGCACGGAGCCAAAAATAATATGGCGCCGTGCCCCGACGGGCACGCGCACTAATCCCCAGCGGGGGCGAGCGTGGCGAGGGAAGGGACAGGCCCCCGTCGCCAGCGGCTCCCCGCTGGGCAACGGGAGGAGCCAAAAGGGGGGCTTAAAAGCCCAGGTGTAAAGCCAGGTCGACCTCTTCCGGTCGCCGCGGCCAGCTGAAGTACACCCATCCCCACCCGTCCCCAGTAAAGCATAATGAACGCAAGTAGAAATAGTCGCAGCATGGGCGGGGTACCCAAGCCAGTTGACATTTGGCTAGGCAGCTAGCAGCTGCGGATACCATACGGCTCCCTTGCTGTGCGGCGGGGAGCCCTGTTCGCGATTAGCCAGTCTTGCTAGGGCGGCGGACTTGGCTTGGGGGTATTTGAGCCAGAGGCTGAAAGCGGCTTGGGTATGCCCAGGGGGAAGTGATGTTGTTGTATTTAAATAAAGCTGCGGCCAAGTTGTGCCAAATCTAGAAAATATGTGTGAAGTCTTTATTCAGTAAAAGGATGAATACGGTATATGGGGCCCGAGGGGTCTCGGCTGCCTATGTTATGCACTGGGATACCCCATTTAACTGGGATAGCCACACAGTTGGTAACTGTGTCATTGACCCCTTGGATTTTATATGTTTGCACATTTTCCTGGTCTGAAGTTGGAGAAACCCTGCTTGTAAAACTGATTCCAGCCCCTGTGTCAATCAACGCTAATTTATCCTGACCCCCTATCCTGCTGTTCACATTGGGGCGTCCACACGTGTCCAAAATCAACGGTGCCACAAACTTTAATTTATATTCTGAATCTGTCTCCTTTCCCTTCTCCTGAGGTGCTGGAAGTGCATGCTCAGATAAGTGAAAGGAGTCAGGCTGGGCACAAAATACTTCGGATTGTTTGATATTTGGACACTGGAAATCAGGACATCCCTATTCCTTTTTTTTTCTTGCTTATCCTGGGCAGCTATCAATTCACTTTTTATTCTGTCTAATTCTAGCTGCATGGTAAATTTATCTTGCTCCCATTTAATTTGTTGCTGTGCCAACTGGTCCCTTTGTGCTTTGAGTTCATGAAACGGGATGTAGCCTGAGGAATTTCTAAAATTACCTCTGCTCTGCCCTCTCCATGGGGCCTGTCCTGTGTTTCCTGACCTATTGCTGTGGGAGGGCCCTTCTGCTTGCCATTTCTTTGCTTCTGACACAGTAATTACCTGGGATGGCTGAGTTTTCCACACAGATGCAATCCTAAGCATTAGCGTGTCAAAAGGAGTTTCTTTGGGGTCTTCAGCAAACAATCTGACATGTTTAGTAATCTCGGGGGATAGGATTTCCAACAAAAATTCTTTATGATGTGTCTGACCATAATCTTCTATTTTGGGCCAACCCTCCTGGTCTCGAAATGCTGCTTCCAGTACCCACAATCTGTGCGCAAATTGTTTTAGTGTGTCATTTGGCAGGGGTGCAAGTGTTCTAAATGCTTGCATTTGAGTACAGCGAAATAATTGCTCATGACCCTTTTTCAACAACTGGTATGGGTGGGTGAGAGATCCTATTTTAAAATAGTGGGGTCCTAAAGCCACATGCATAAGTCTGTCAAAGTCAGACGTTTTCCTCTTATACTTTCCTAGGCCCCAGTGAATCAGAATATAAGTGGCCCATTTGCACCATTCATTCATATTAAAAGGCATAGGGCCGACCTTCTGTGTTATCCTTTCAATGTCACTATCCTTTAATGAGTCATACAATACCAGGTTTACTGGTGTTCTGGGGTCTGTACTGGACTCAGTTTCTGTGTCTGCAGAATCCTCCCTGTCTCTCAGGTTACTGCTTGCGCCTGGGGCTTCCTCATCTATGCATGTTTGAGTGCTTAAGTCAGTGTTTTCAGTCTTAGATTTGCCCCCACTTTTCAAATCCACTACACACACTTCTGTGTGCTTTTGTGGTTCTATGAATTGAAAACCTGGCTTGTAGGGTGTTTCATAGGCTGGCGGTGCTGAGGGAGAAATACTTGGGGTCTGCCAGTGCACAGAGTTAATTTGGTCCTTTGATGCACCTTTACTTTTTAAATGTTTTAATTCTATTTTAGCCTCGTCCAATTGTTCATTTACATGTAAGAAGGAATTTGTTGCTTGCACAACCTGTGCCCGTTGCATCGAGATGCACGCCTGTGCGTCCTCAAGGTCCCTGGTTAACTGAGTGCACTGAGTGTTCAGGTTTGCATTTTGCTGTTTCAATTAGTCCCCTACACAGGCCTTGTATAAAAAGGCATTTCCGTTTATTAGTTTTCTTTTTGAACTCTTGGGAATGGTGTACCATTTGTTTTTGAATGTCATACCAGGAATTCTCTGGGAATTCCCCTTCAAATGGCCCTCCCTTTTTGTTACAATAAGTCTGTACCATAACTTTTAGTTCTTTAAGATCAAAAGCGTCCATGGTTGAGGCTGCTGAAAAATACTTTAATTGGTACCGGGGCCTGGCTAGTTTCTTTTATAGATATACATATATGGAACTAGCTCTGTGTAGCTCTTGGATTTGTAAAGGCCCTCTTTATGGAGTAGAGGGGCTGGAGAGATAGTTTAGAATGAATATAGATTAAGCAAGGCAGGTGTTAAATTAGATATGCCAACTGTCGGTTCCCTGTCAGGCAGAGCTGACTTTTCACCAAGACAGAGACTGGCTGAATAGAGAAATAGTTCAACGTGACAGGAATTTAAGTGATTACCAAAGACAGATATGTAGTGTTTAAAAATGTGGGACAGTTTCACTTGGTACCCCTTCCAATAAAGTTGGAAGATCTATCAGTCTTTTCTGAGCAGCCCCAAACACAGCATTAAATTACTTCAACTTTCAATCCCCCTTAACAAGCCTAGGAGTACATATGCAAACATGCAGAAAGCAAAACAATGTCTTACTTACCCAGCTGGAGATCCTCTTTTTGAAACCGAGACGAGCTCCCCAGTGTTGCCAGGTGGGCGGTTTTACCGCCCAATTGGGCGGTTTTCCGCGACCCGCCGCAGGAAATTTTTGCCTGCGGCGGGTCGTGGTTTTTTGGGCTTCTTTTTTTTCTTTTCCGCGGTTTTTCGGGCGGTTTTTTCGGCCGCGGGGGCGGGGTTAGTGACGTTTTGGGCGGGGTTAGTGACGTGTTGGGCGGGGCCGGTGACGGGGGAGGCGGGGTTGATGACGGCGGGGGCGGGGGTGATGACGCGGGGGTGGGGGTGTCAGGGGCGGGGTTTGAGTTTGGGCGGGTTTTGGGCTGGATTTGGGCTCGTTTGGGTGGGAAAAAAATTTTCCACCTGGCAACACTGGAGCTCCCCAAGATGTCAGCTATCGTTGTCTAGGGTGGTCCCGGGGTCCACTTCACAGAGACAGTGGGTTCCCAAAGAATACGCAATCCACACGGATTTGGATATATAAAGTATATTATATTTGCATATATGTAATTGGCTCACAGCACTTAGTACAGGAAAAAGGGTACAAGCTGTCTTGGGGTGTGTGTTTAGAGAGAGGGAGAAAGAAAGGATAGGGTGTTTGTTCAGAGGAAGGAAGAAACCTTGGAATAGGGCTGTCTGAGAAGGGGGGGGGGGGGAGCAGAGCCAGGTGCTCTGGTGGCTAAAGATGGAGGTGTGCAGAGAAAGAAGAAGAAGAAACAAAGACAGCCCAGCAGAGTCCCGTGCCCTCTGCTGCAGGGAGAAAGAAAGAGGGAGACCTAGTGCCCTGGCCACAGAGAAGTGCCCGGGACAGAGGGGTAGATGCATCAAGCAAACGTAAAAAAATCAGAAACGTAAAAACCTTTACCGAATCTCAAATAACGAAGCATGCTCCAAAAACACAGCCCCAAAAAGTTTGGTGCGGTATTGGAAAGAACGATGCACTAATCCCCGTCGGTAATCGGCTCGTAAAGCATGCGCAAAGCAGCCAAGCGTTATGCTGGCTGCTCTGCGCATGCCAGAAACATAAGAAAAAAAAAGAAAACACAAACACGTGGCTCCCCACTTTCCCCTGCATGTCTCCACAAACATTAAAGGATCGGGAGGGGGCAAAGGCGCTCATCAGCAGCGTCCTGTATGGATGGCCTTGCCTTGCCCCCCCCCCCCCCTCCGAAGTCCCCGCTGCTCCCCGCTGCTCCGTTTGAGAAATAAAAGCTTTTAAAAATAAACCTTTGCAGTTGCTGGGCTCCCCCTCCCTTCCTGTGTCTCTCTTCTTTAGTCGGCAATGCTCCGCCTCCTGCCCTCCTCCACCTCCGTGCCCCGCCCCCCCGATTTCGTCCCCGTTGCTCCCCCCCCCCCCCCACCGGACCCCCCCTCCACCACAATGGCCGGTGCAGCGCCTCTCACCTAAGTTTGAAGGTGCTGCACAGGATGGATCAGCTATTCTTTAGCTCTTCTGTCTCCTCCGATGTCTCCTTTGTCTTCCTGTGTACGCCCTCCTCTGACGTCAGTTATCTACGTAGATAACTGACATCAGAGGAGGGCGTACACAGGAAGACAAAGGAGACATCGGAGGAGACAGAAGAGCTAAAGAATAGCTGATCCATCCTGTGCAGCACCTTCAAACTTAGGTGAGAGGCGCTGCACCGGCCATTGTGGTGGAGGGGGGGTCCGGTGGGGGGGGGGGGGGGCAACGGGGACGAAATCGGGGGGGGGGGGCACAGAGGTGGAGGAGGGCAGGAGGCGGAGCATTGCCGACTAAAGAAGAGAGACACAGGAAGGGAGGGGGAGCCCAGCAACTGCAAAGGTTTATTTTTAAAAGCATTTATTTCTCAAACGGAGCAGCGGGGAGCAGCGGGGACTTCGGAGGGGGGGGGGGGGGGCAAGGCAAGGCCAAGCCAAGCCGTCCATACAGGACGCTGCTGATGAGCGCCTTTGCCCCCTCCCGATCCTTTTTTAATTTAGTTTCCTTTTTTATTTTAGGCACAGGAAGCAGGGAGCCACTTTTCTTTTAAAACATGCCAGCAATTTGGTTTTTCATCGTGCAGGGGGCAGTGGGGAGATGACAGCTCAGGCTTTAACGACAGGTCTGAGCTGACGTTAAATTTCTGGTGGTAAGTGAATCGTTCCTATCGTCGGTATGGTTAGTGCATTCCGAATTGTCTACATTTCAATGGTAATTTCTCATTTGCATTCCAGTTTCGTTAGCTGCTACTACCGTCGAAAAATAGGCTTTAGTGCATGGAAAGGATAGGAAATTCTTCCTTAAGGGCTCATTTAACGATGAAAAACGTTTAGTGCATCTCCCCCAGAGAGAGGGGGGCAGTAGACCCCAAGCTGAGCTCTGTGCTCTGCTGCAGAGAAAGACAGAGGCCCAGATGCACAAAACTTTAACAACCCTTTAACAACCATTTTCCGAAGAAATCGCCAACCGTTTCATGTACTGAAGCCCATTTTTCGAGGACCGTAGCAGCTAACGAAAATGGAATGCAGATGAGCAATCAGTGTAGAAACCCTTTTCAAATGACATGCACTAACCTTTTCCGATTGGTTTAACGAAGGAAAACGCCGAGAAATCTAACGACAGGTCTGTACCTGTCGTTAGGGCTCTCCGGCTAAAAACTCTAATGTGGAACTCAAAAAAGAACCAATTGCAGCGAAGAAGATACGCGAGACACGCTGTGATTGGACAAAAACACGTACCTGTATCGTAGCCTGTTTTGCTTTTAATAAAGCTTATAGAAAACGTGTCATAACCACGTTAATACAGTGCGTGCACTGCAGACATACGCAGTATATTAACGTGGAGAAGTTATGGCAGCCAGAGGGAGAAAGCCAAACTTTTCAGACCTTGATGTCCTCTGGCTTGCTCAACTTTTCTCTATAAACGAGAAACGTCTTTTCCCCCGCGCAGGGAGAAGGAGGAATATCGGGAGGATGGACAAGGGCTGGGAAACGCTTCAACGCCTGTTTAATAAGCGTTCCTCGTTTCCCAGATCGGTAAGTTGGCAGTATATAGGGCTCTATGCACTGTGTCGTACCAATGGGGGGGGGCAGTGGGGGCGGTCATCCTATTCTTGTGCAGAGAGGTTGTCCGTTTGCGGGGGGGCCGGGGGCCACACCCTTGGGGGCAGGGCGCATCGGAGATCCGTCCCTGTTGTCTGCCCCCCCCCCTAGGAACACCACTCATAACATATAACCGAATTTTGCATGTGCATGTAAAAACAAAGGTGGTCCAGTTACTGACTTTGATGACAGTGCATGCCTAATTATTGCATGACAGTGCATTGCTTCTTTTTTCTTTAGTTTTTAATGTACATCTGATTGCCCTTTTTTTTGGTTGACAGGTTGAGGAGCTTAAAAAACGTGCGCGGGCATTGCGTAAGGACCACCCGGAATGGCTTCAAGAGGTGAAGACAAACCTTGACAACAGCCCAGGTATTGGTTCATTTGACATGAGTCTGCCACATGAGGTTTGATAGTGCCCTTGTGTGTAGACGATGTTTGTCCGTGCAGAATTGTCATCTTCTGAGGCCGAGGAGCAGGAGGAGGAGGAGGAGGATGATGAGGATGTCGTTGAAGGGTCCCTGGCTGGTGTCGCACCTCCCCGCACTTCCGCTCCTACCCCTGGTCCCCACCTCCTGCCTTATGCCCGTTGCCGTCCTGGCCCCTCCTCAGGTCTCCAGCCCCCCCATAAGAGATCCCGCCACTCCATTGTGTTGCGCCTCCCTGCTCCGAGGTATGGCCCTTCCCACCTTTCCTCTCCTCCTCCCCGTCTACATTCCAGTCCCCCTGTCACCCCACCCCAGGCGCAAAGTCCCACCAGCCCCCCTGTTTCCCCTGGTTCCCCCCCTCCACCGCATAGTCCCACCAGCCCTCACCACCCTGCCTGCCTCCCCCTGCCGCACAGTCCACACAGCCCTCCTGTTTCACATGCCACACCCCACCAGGCACTAAGTCCCACCAGCCCTCCTAGTACCTCCTTTCACGCTCCCCATCCGACCTCCCTCCCTCTTTCCCGAAGCCATGCCGTCGCATCCACCTCCGCAGAGGAAGTCACCCCGGTCCTGGAAATGTTCCAGATGCGCGTACAGGGTGAGTTACCAAAGTCTGCGGCATGACTCATGTCTAGCCTCGTTATACTAGTCTCATTTTTTTCTCATGTCTCTGCCGCTGCGTGCACCTGTAAGCGCTCTATTAAGGTAGATAATAATAATGTTGAGAATTATTGCATATCACTTTGTGTTTCTGTTTTACAGCAGTTCGTGGTGATGTTTTCTGACAGTTCTTCCATTGTCTTTTCTAACAGGTGCCATAGTGGACCTCACAGGGGAGGACAACAATGATCTCCCGTCACCACCACCCCAAACGATCAACCGCAGTGTCTCTCCCATGTCCCCTCCTCCGATCGTCTCCAGATCCACCTCTCCCATCTCTCCTGCTACAACTGTAACCCGTGGAACCTGTACCTTCCCCACTCCCACCCGCAACCGAAGCACCTCCACGACACTTCCCACTGTTGAAGACCGTGCCACATCTCCCCATATCCCGCTCGCCCTGATTAACCTTCCCCCCCACGAGCTGGAGCAGATGGCACAGACCCTGCACATGGGAGGGCAGGCATTGGAAGACCTCTCCCGGGTTGTCCTATACCTGTCTTCCCTTGTGCAGCGTCCTTAAGGTCTGTCCTCCACGTCCTTTTCATTGTTAAAGCCCTATTGCCGCCCCCTTGTAAATAAACCCCCGTTTTTGAGTGATATTTTATATAAAACTTATATTATCTGCAACTTTGATAAACTGATGTGTTCCATTGATGTTTTGTAAACAATTTATATTCTCTGCTGTTTTGATAAAGTTATGTGTTTTAACCTATGTCCTCTTTGTGCTCCGCTTCCTTGATAATAATTATTTTTGAAACTTATGTGTCTCGCGCCGGCAGCAATCGCCGCGCGAATGTGCTGGGTCCATGTTGTTTCCGGTTGGCTGCGTACAAGTGTGACGTCAAAAACGTGCGCTTGAAAATAACGAAGGTGCTCGCGTTTGTGTCACACGTTGCAGTGGCAAGCAATCAGGCTTTTAGGGCGACGGCCAATGAAACTGGCAGTGTGCTGCGCTTCCTATTTTCTAAACTTATGTGTGTAGCGTCGCGCGAATGTGCAGGGTCTGTGTTACACGCGAGACAGGGTTGCTTTGCGGTGCATATGTATGACGTACACAGTGCGCGCAGGAAACGAACGGTGGATCCTCTTTTGGGCTGTTTGGTGTACCGCTGGAATAAGGAAATGGATGGAGGTTTTTTCCTGGCACAGTTGGACTTTTGCCCTGACATGATTTATGATCACGTCACTGACAGGCAGGGACAGGATCAAAGGGGACCCGATGTTGAACAGCTTCCCCCCCTGTTCCCTCGCCGGCTGCCAAGGCCACGTGTGTTTCGAACACGGCTGGTGTTGGATCAGATATCGGACAGGAAAATCATAGATGACTACCGGCTATCAAGAACAGCCATTTATGAGCTATATCAGGAAATTAGAGAGGATATAGATCCTACCACTGCAAGATCTCACGCAGTACCTGGCATAGTCAAGCTGCTGACTGTTCTGCAGTTCCTTGCAACAGGGACATTCCAGCATGTATTAGGGGGTAACAGTGGTGTTGACCAGTCCACTGTTTCACGACATCTTACACAGGTACAACTGTTTTTTGCAATTGCTAGTCCCCCAGCCACTGCACACCACCAATGTGTTCCCTTTCCCGCCTCCTATGTAACCCTACCTCCCAAAAATGTTTTTTTCCATTACTGCATTGCCAAACAAACAGCTTTGACATATATGTTTCAGGTTCTGCGTGCACTTAAAAAGTGCGTCCGTAAGCACATTGTTTTCCCAATGGGGGTAGAGGAGCATAGGAAGATCAAGACCGGATTTTTCAAGATAGCTGGTATGCCTAACGTCTTGGGAGCTATTGACTGCACACATGTTGCCTTTACCCCGCCGTCCGATCAAGAGATGCAATACCGCAACCGCAAGATGGGATACTCGTTGAATGTGCAGGCGGTCTGCGATGCGAACCTTAAGATCCTGGATGTTGTGACACGTTATCCTGGCAGCTGTCATGACTCCTACATTTTGTCTAACAGTGCGCTGGGAAGGAAGTTTGCCGAGGGGCGGATTGCCCAAGGATGGCTTCTCGGTAAGTGCCCGTTATTGATAATAGACACGTCAGCAGTTCAGGGTGGTTGCATTTTCAAGGTTGCATGGCTGTGTCTCGACTACTTGCGCTATAGCCCTGATTCTGATAAGTGCACTTTGCAAAAGTAAAGTGACCTCTTTCACCAGGACATGTTAAGGCACATCACCAAATATGCATGAAAAAAAAAATTTCACCCTGATTACAATTTATTGTTGTCTCCCTGCAGGGGATGCAGGTTATGGATCAAAAACATGGCTACTGACACCTATAACGATCCCCCGTTCTGATGCTGAGAAGCGCTACAACGAGTCACACATCTCAACAAGATGTACGATCGAGCGTACTTTTGGAGTACTGAAGAGCAGGTTTCGCTGTCTGCACATTTCCGGTGGATCCCTTCAATATTCCCCAGAGAAGGTTGCTGATATAGTGCTTGTATGCTGTATGCTTCATAACATAGCGCTGAGGCATAACCTTGACATTGACATCGACATTGTAGTCCCTCCTGAAGTTGACATAACCCCCTTGGCCACAGGATCAGACGTAAGCAGGGGGAATGCTGTGCGCAGGCAGGTGATCAGGGAATGGTTCTCGCAACCCCGTGAGGCAGTGTAGCCACGTTACAGTTATATGCTTTAACAAACACTTTGCATATGTGCAGAGCTGTCAAGCTACACCTCCAAGGCGGATAACATCCTTGTGACTCATTGAACCGGGTGGTAATCATTTCAATGTTTTAAATGTTGGTGGACAGGTCACACATGCCCTTCCCTGCACGTTTTAAAAAGTTAAAGTAATCTTCCCGCCATGAAGGTGCAACATGTCAGCGCCGAATAAGCATAGCCCTTGCAGCCCTGTGCAAATGTTTTTAGGTTGCTATTGTTGGTTATGTCACCGATAACATGAACAGTTGCACGATAACAATAAAATCTGTTTCAATCAGTATCATGTGTCGATTCATAGAGTACCGTGTACAATAAAATCCCATTTTCTGTCGAGGAGCAAGAAGATAGCTATTATGTCTTTCTCAGAACCTACATTAAACCCTCCGTTCATGGTCTCTACTGATATGTGTTTAACAAATGTTGTAATTGCCCATTTATTCTAGGTCCACGGACTGTCAGCATGTGACCTTTTAAATTTGTACATAACCTTTTAAACATGGAGGAAAATAATACCTTCTAATGAATAAGGTTTGATTCTTTATTACAACATACGTCAAAAAAGAAAAATCGTGTCCATATGATTTTAGGTACACATACATGGCCTGAAAGCCAAGCACTGAAAAAAATTACATAATTCAATCAACCAATTCCAACAATACCAAATAATACTTTCAAATGAATAAGCTTTGATTATTTATTATCGCATACGTTAAAATAGAAAAATCGTGTCCATAAGATGTTACGTACACATACAAGGCCTGGAAGCCAAGCACAGAAAATGCTAATTCCAACATATTACAAATGAGGTTGAACCCATGCACCGGCAAGAAGGTTGACTGTCCACCTTATAATCGAAAGAGAAAAACACCTAGATTTCGACCCAAATCGGGAGATAGACGTTTATCTCACAAAAACGAATAAATCGGTATAATCAAAAGCCGATTTTGGACGTTTTCAACTGCACTCCGTCGCGGATGCGGACAAAGTTGATGGGGGCGTGTCAGAGGTGTGGCGAAGGTGGAACTGGGGCGTGGTTATCGGCCGAGGAGAGATGTACGTGTTAGGGCGATAATCGAAAAAATAAAGGCGTTTTTAGCGGAAATTTAGGACACTTTTGTTGGACCCTTTTTTCACACGAACAGGTCCCAAAAAAGTGCTCTAAATGACCAGATGACCATCGGAGGGAATCGGTGATGACCTCCCCTGACTCCCCCAGTGGTCACTAACCCCCTCCCATCACAAAAAAATGAGGTTTCACAACTTTTTATTTTCACCATCAAATGTCATACCCACCTCCCTGGCAGCAGTATGCAGGTCCCTGGAGCAGTTGTTAGGGGGTGCAGTGGACTTCAGGCAGGTGGACCCAGGCCCATCCCCCCCTACCTGTTACAATTGTGCTGCTTAATGCTTATTAGTCGTCCAACCCCCCCAAACCCACTGTACCCATATGTAGGTGCCCCCTTCACCCCTTAGGGCTATAGTAATGGTGTAGACTTGTGGGCAGTGGGTTTTGAGAGGGATTTGGGGGGCTCAACACACAAGGGAAGGGTGCTATGCACCTGGGAGCTCTTTTACCTTTTTTTTTGTTTTTGTAAAAGTGCCCCCTAGGGTGCCCGGTTGGTGTACTGGCATGTGAGGGGGACCAGTGCACTACGAATCCTGGCCCCTCCCACGAACAAATGCCTTGGATTTATTCGTTTTTGAGCTGGGCGCTTTCATTTTCCATTATCACTGAAAGACAAAAACGCCCAGCTCACAAATTGTCGAATAAAACATGGACGTCTATTTTTGCGAAAATACGGTTCGGTCCGCCCCTTCACGGACCCGTTCTTGGAGATAAACGCCCATGGAGATAGACGTTTTCGTTTGATTATGCCCCTCTGTGTGTCCTCTAGATGTGTTCTTAGCGCTGGAACACAGGATGCTGCTGTTTCTCTGCATCTATGTGAAAATAAAAGTAATGTTGAGAATTCTTATTTTTGAGTGTGCTCTAATGGGGAGGTTCAGAAGGGGGATGGGAACATCAGTATCGCCCAGGAAATGCACAACAAACACAGAGTAGAACAAAGTTAAAACGTGAGCAATGCATTCTTCAACATTGTTTTGGAGTACATATCTATACAACTCAAGGACAGAGCTGTGACATGGTATCGATAGAAATGGAACAAAATAATAGATGCCAACATGAACTCACCATGCATAGTATGGCCGCCAAACGTGGGAGGAACAAGAGGGTCTCCTGCTGTTCTGTGGCTGCTAGGGAAATCCAAAACAAAACTTGCAATGTAAAACACAAACGTAAAAGTAACACATTATGATACCAAACCCTTCCAGTTTGGGCTGTAGAAATTGTATAACAAAGCAGTGAAACATACGTTGGCAAACATTCTATTCCAGTATATCTGTATGCCATACTTACAAATGAGAGGGTGGCTGCCACACAGGGGTGGTAAAGGGGGTTGTCCTGATGTCCCGTTGTCCTGTCCGTGGTGTACTGTGGCACAGCCTGTGTTAATAAAACAGAATTGAACAGTCAAGTAAATGTGTCCCTGCACCGAGGTATATATACTATATGGGCCGGCGAATGGCAAACACATCGTAATGCGTGACACTTACTCATGAAAGGGGTCCCTCGAGACAATGGTTTGCCCTGCGGCGGCTGCAAAAAGGAAACACAACAATACGTGGGACAGTGAATAAAAAATACAATGGCAGAAACAGAAGAAGCACCTAAAATTTGTACATGCTCTCAAGAGGTGTACTACTGGTATGAGCTGTATGAGCGGAGTGAGTCATGTTGTACAAGGAAGGGAGCGTAGAAGGAACACTTGTTGTCCTTCGTGTAGGACATGAAGTATATGTAACATTTGTGCGCTTGCATGTGTAGGATGTGACAGGATTTCACAAGCAGCACCAATACTTACCTGAATGAGAATGGTTTATAGCCCAGGGCAGGCCCGACGTAGAGGCTGAAATGATATAAGGGAAAAAGAAGAGACACATTACATGGACACATAGTAACCGGGGTGCTGTAGAATATAGGTCACAGACAAACGTATTGTTTTTGGGGGGTGGAATACACGAGGAAAATATACCACCAGCAGCGCGGTAAATGCATGCAGAGTCATCACGCGATATGTCAAGCTCCTTCCCCCCGAGCTCCTGCCGATACTGCTGGCCAGACTCTCTCATGCACAGCTCACGGAGATGGGTGTTGTTTTGTTCCATAAGGGTGTTGTTTTGTTCCATAAGGGCATTGTTTTGTTCCATAACTGCATACATTTTCTCCAAGAGGGCAATGGTCTTCTCTGATTGGGCGTTGGTGCTCTCCATCACCTTCTGCACCTGCGCACATATTGCGTTGGAGGAATGCTGGAGACCCTGTGCCACTTTTCCTAGCAGAGAATGTATCCCGTCATTCCACTTGCCCTGCATCTCCCACAAACGACGACGAGCCTGCCATTCTTCCATGGGTGTTCTGTGCGGACGGCCCGTGGGCATCTGCGTAGCGGCAGATAGGGGGGTGGCATGACCATCCAGGGGGGGTGTGACATCAAGTAGGTCTAGTGTGACAGTTTCATCGTCATCCACCTCATCTCCCCCCTGTGTCGGTGTCAACAAACAAACACCTAAAAAATAGAAAGTAGAAAAGGGAGAACTGCAACGAAGTTACACAAACGTTCTCATCTTCCCACAACATACAATCAGAAGAAAGTACACACGTGATTCCTCTTCATCGTGTTGCGTGGGACATGGTGTTGCAGGCCCTGTTGAAAATGTTGAAAATGTAAAAGTTCCCGGCACCGGACGTCGTGTGGCACATGGTGTTGCTGAGGGGAGATATGATAGAGGTTTACAACCTATGGTGTAATTGGCCATGTAGGCTTCAATCGCCTTAAAAAGCAAAAAAAAGAAAAGGAAACAAGCAGCACAAAAATTGATAGGACACAACATGCAGTACGGACACAATACTTACGCGGAACCACGTCACTACTAGCCGAGGAAGGGGAAGAGGTGACCCGCCTTGTTCCTGGCTGAGCAATGCCGAAAGAACAGGAAGGGGCAGAGGGGGGTTGGCTTCTCGCACACACTGTAATACAGGGAACAAAAGAACACACGCTCAATGGCCCTCGGTGTCTCCCACTATGGCAATAGTTATTTACCTATTTTCCTTTCCAGCACACCGGCTGGACATCACAGCACAACTCACCACTGTCTGTGTCCTCTGGCGTGGCACCTGATAATGCGGACTCCTCCAGAGGTACACCTGTAAACGTAGACAGAGACGAGGTTGACCTAAACAGTCCACAACGGAAGTTGTCAAACACACACATATCCCATTGCTTGCGCAACAATATACTCACCTTCCAGCACACCACTGGCATCCTCCGACGTGTCGCCACCAGCAGGAAGTCCGACAACCTGCGCCTGACCAAGGGTGGACAACACAGCATCCTCCAGGGGGGTCAGCTCCACATCACATGGAGGACCACCCCCTGTACCCCTTGCATGTTCCCACTTCCGCTGTGCCTTAACTTTCACCATGCCCCTGAAGTCGTGCCTAAGGTGCTTACATTGCTGTACACTGTGCACACGCACACCGAGAGCATTCACCTCTGCCACGATGTTACGCCATATCTTGTTCTTTTGTCCAACCGTCAGCCTGCCCTTCTTAAAAAGCCTCCCAAATTTGGCACATACACCACAAACCAACACCTCCAGCTCTTCTTCCGTAAATTTTGGAGCACACTTCCGCTTACCATGCCCCTCACTGCCAACTGTCTCCTGTTCCTCACGCCACGAGACATTATCCTCCATTGCTTCCAGAGACATAAAATTTAGGAGAAGTTAAGAGCTTGAAATTGAACACTTATCAACCCGCCACCACCCTGCCACACCGATTGAAATGAGAACTGGAAACCAGAAAGGTGAAAACAACAAAAAGGTAGCCACACACCACGTCCACACACCACACACACACCGAAAAGGATAAATCGGAGTACCTAACAGCAATAGGATGACATGAAAATCACTTCTTACCCAAATATTAACACGTGTAAGAAACAATGAAGAAGCACACAAATAACACCTAAAAAAAAAGTTTAAAACAGAAGGAGGAAAAGACGTTAAAAACTGTTAAATGGGATGAACAGCAGAATTTTTGCTAACAATATTTCACACTTACAGATTGAAAATCTCAATCTCAGGAAAAGCTGCGTGAAATCAGCTCCGCTAGTACTCGGCAGGAACCTGTGATTAAAAAAAAACAGTGCGGCGAATATGATTCTTTTACACTGTCGACGCACGCCTATGACATCACAGGCGTGCGACAGCCACGCCTACAACACACGCTTTCCGAATGGACCAGTGCGCATGCGTTCCGTACGCTGCTACGGCACATTAGCGAAACTTTCGGGAATCAGGGTTTGCAATACCGCACCAAACTTTTTGGGGCTGTGTGTTTGGAGCATGCTTCGTTATTTGAGATTCGGTAAAGGTTTTTACGTTTCTGATTTTTTTACGTTTGCTTGATGCATCTACCCCAGAGAGAGAGAGAGCCCTAGTGAGCTTTGCTTTATACCTAATAAGAACTGAGAGGGAACAGGAGCAGAGAGATCAAAAACTTCTCTCTTTCCCAGTTATTTTCTTTACAGAACTCCAGATACTTTCTGAAGTCAGGAAAGGTGACAACTTTCACAGGTTGTCCTGTTTGAAGTTACTAGTCATGGAGCCTCACTGTCTGGCTTTGGTTGCTCTGAAGCC
The DNA here is from genome assembly GCF_901765095.1 of Microcaecilia unicolor. Taxonomy (NCBI): domain Eukaryota; kingdom Metazoa; phylum Chordata; class Amphibia; order Gymnophiona; family Siphonopidae; genus Microcaecilia; species Microcaecilia unicolor. The sequence continues at coordinate 127,612,574 of NC_044040.1, forward strand.
CTGCTCCCAGATGGAACAAAAGGTATGTTAATCAGGGGTAATTGAGAAACCAAAGGGCTATCAGGCCTCTCTGAGCACCATTTGGTCCATTTCATCCTCAATGGTTCCTGAAGGGGAGAGGGGAGTTTATCAGAGGTCAGAAGCTGGTTTAATATGTCAAATTGATTTCATATTAATATAAGTATGTCCAGCAATAATTTTGACCTCCTGCAATCCTGACACCTGCCTGTTCTCATTATGCTGCTCCAGCAGTCCCAGTTTAACACTACCTGATACCTGTAATTCCTAGTACAGCTGTCTCACTTGTCTGGGTACCTCTGCCCAGTTCCCCAATATATTCTTTACCTCCATATGAGGGAGTGGGTGATGGTATGTGGCCAGGTTTCCAAAGGATCACTCCCTCACTAAGAGAGAGAGTGAGCCACCTTAGGGTAGATGGAGTTACACCTGCTGAGTCAGAGGGAGGGGCTCAGGCAGGGACTTGGTTAAATGCCCTGAAGCAGTGGCGTAGCCACAGGTGGGCCTGGGTGGGCCAGGGCCCATCCACTTAGAGCTCAGGCCCACCCAACAATAGCACACATTTAGCAGTAGCTGGTGGGGATCCCAAGCTCCGCCAGTTGAAAACTTCCCCCTGCTGGTAATGAAAATGCTACTCTCCATGATACCAGCACCTGCGCATGCTCAGTTTTCAATGCATGCCTGCTGCAGACTGCCAAGGTGGAAAGACGCGTTTTCCCGCCAGCTGAGATATTTTTTTGGTGGGGGGGGGGAGGGGAAGAGAACACTTGGTGCCTACCCACTTCTTGCCTAGGCCCACCCAAAATCTGTTGTCTAGCTACGCCTCTGCCCTGAAGCAGAACAGATCAGGGAGTTCCTGAAGAAAGAGGTCTCCAAAAGAGTAGTGAGAGACCCCGAGTAAAGAAGCCTCTAGGAAGCAGCCCTGAGAGAGGACCTCCCAGCAATGATACAAAGAGAGAGAGAAAAAGCAAAAGCAGCAGAACTGTGTCTGTTCAGTCAGCCTCCAGGAGTTGATTATATGTGGAAATAAGACTGTCAAGAAAGGAGAGAATCTTGCAGACTATTCCTAAAGTATATGAACATGGTGTGTGTCCAAATGGGACCTCAGATAGCATCATTTGCCACAGTGTTTGGGCTTAACTAGAACTAAGGCCCATGAAGAGTATCGGTTGGGACAATATTGTGAGAGAGAGAGAGAGAGAGAGAAAGAAAGAGAGACTAAGAACCTAGAACATAAGAACATAAGCATTGCCATAGTAGGACAGACCAAAAGTCTATCAAGCCCAGTATCTTGTTTCCAATAGTGGCCAATCCAGGTTACAAGTACCTGGCAAGATCCCAGAACAGTAAAACAGATTTTATGCTGCTTATCCTAGAAATAAGCAGTGGATTTTCCCAAGTCCATGTTAATAATGGCTTATGGACTTTTCTTTTAGGAAATTATCTAAACCTTTTTTAAACCCTGCTAAGCTAACTGCTCCTACCACATTATCTAGCAACGAATTCCAGAGTTTAATTACACACTGAGTGAAGAAATATTTTCTCCTGTTCGTTTTAAATTTACTACTTAGTAGCTTCATTTCGTGGCCCCTAGTCTTAGTATTTTTGGAAAGAATACACAAGCGATTCACTTTTACCCATTCCATACCACTCAGTATTTTATAGACCTCTATCATATCTCCACTCAGCCATCTCTTCTCTAAGTTGAAGAGCTCTAGCGCCTTTAGTCTTTCTTCATAGGGAAGTCATCCCATCTCTTTATCATTTCCATTGCCTATCTCTGTATGTTTTCTAATTCCACTATCCAGCTTATTTTCGAAGGACATCGCCAGCCATCTTCCGAAACAAATCGGGAGATGGCTGGCCATCTCATGAAGCCGGCCAAATCGTATAATCGAAAGCCGATTTTGGCTGGCTCCAACTGCTTTCTGTCGCAGAGCCAGCCAAAGTTCCCGGGGGCGTGTCGGAAGGGTAGCAAAGGCGGGACAGGGGCGTGCTGGGGCGTGCTTAAGTGATGGGCGCCCTCAGCCGATAATGGAAAAAAGAAAGCTGTCCCTGGCGAGAATTTGGTCCACTTTATTTGGGCCCTTTTTTTTCAGGTCCAAGTCCCAAAAAAAGTGCCCGAACTGACCAGATGACCACCGGAGGGAATCGGGGATCACCTCCCCTGACCCCCCCCCCCCCAGTGGTCACTAACCCCCTCCCACCCTCAAAAAAACAACTTTAAAAACTTTTGTTGCCAGCCTCTATGCCAGCCTCAAATGTCATACTCAGGTCCATCGCAGCAGTATACAGGTCCCTGGAGCAGTTTTTGTGGGTGCAGTGGACTTCAAGCAGGCGGACCCAGGCCCATCCCCCCCTACCTGTTACACTTGTAGTGGTAAATGTGAGCCCTCCAATCCCCCCCAAAACCCACTATACCCACATCTTTGTGGGGGGGGGGGGGTGCGCAGCGGCGACCCGCCCCGGGTGCCATTAGCCCTCGCTACGGCACTGTTAGGCTGAGCTCTGGTTTTGCTTCTTATTGCTGTCTGTTACTATGTTGTGAGCTCTTGTGTATTTCTGTACTGAACACCAATAAAAGAAATTAAACTATATAAAAAAAAGAATCTCATGTCCTTTTTGCTTATGAAAGAGCAAAATAAGCTGACATGGAGAAATAATAGAAAAATGCTTTGTAGGAGAATATGGTTTATAACTTTGCTAATCTAAGGGGAATTTTTTGTTAACCTCTAGTAACTACGGAAGCAGGTGGATGGAGAAACACAAATATGGTTACAAGGAAGATGATTTTGCAATTCAGGATGACTTTGCTGATGTTAAGTAAAAATGCTATAACATGATGAATCTGCAATAACATTTGGATGGCAAATAAGCTTTGCAGACAAGTATGACCATATCCAGTAAGTTTGATTATTGCCATATTACCCATGCATAACTTGTTACCTTAATGAGAATATATAAGTGATTGTATTTCCTACTTCTGTGGAGATGTTGGACGCAGACAGCATTTCTATGCAGCAGTGTCTCTCTCCCAAAAGCAATTACTGATTGTATTTGTATTTGGTAAGTAGGGAAAATAAAGTAACTGATTGCTTTCACAAGACGCAGCCTTGGTGTCTTTTGTCTCTCCAAATTGTGGGTTGGGGGTACATAAAGATTTGGGAAGGAGTATAAAGAACCCTAAAAACATTGGTGGCCTGTACGGGAAACTAGGCATGATATCTTTTACTGGAGCTATGGGGGAAAGTGATTCATCTTCAGTAGAGTCAATAGTTTCATGTTTGACATCATGAGAACTGTGAATGATAACCAACAAGTGAGGGATATAGCTATACAATTTTAAAATAGACATGATTGGAATATTAAATTTATCAGAGTGAAGGGGGGTTGTAATTACCTATTGTACCCCTTACCTGTTTTTGTACCCTGATTGTGAAGGAGGGGTTTTACTGCCCCACTGCACATCTTACGTGTTCTTTAACGCGTGAAGGGGGAATTCCAATTCCCCATTGCACTCCTTACGTGAAGGTTAATTTGACTGCATTTCCAAATTTGATCATGGGGGGGGGGGGGGGGTTACTGCCCCATTGCACACCTTACGTGTTATTTGATGCGTGAAGGGGGGATTCCAGTGCCCCATTGCACTCCTTACGAGAAAGTTTATGTGTGAAAAGTGATGTGAGTTTTATGGGTGTGATAAGTTGTTCTGAGAGTTGTTAGGAAAATCAGAATCTCTCCCCAAAGAAAAGCACACTCTCAGGACTCTGAGCAAATTCTGCAGCTTTATTAGATCTTTGCGCACAGAGAGACAAACCATCAGGGTAGAAATCCTGATGCAGTCTGGCTAAAAACTCTCAAATGCTGACTTAAATAGACAAAGAACTTGCTATCTAACAACCAACAGGTGTCTATTTTGTAACTAAGTTTTAATGAGGTAAAAAGCAATCACTTCTTACTACAACTATATATCACTTCTATAGCTCCAAGTCACCTTTGAAGTTATGTTTCTCGAAAGAGATAAGTAGACTTCTAGCCAGTGGCGTAGCTAGGGTAGTTGACACCCGGGGCCGGTCATTTTTTAACCCCCCCCCCCCCCCCCCCCCCCAAATCCAGTACTAGGCATACCGAGAATACAAAACACTCAGGATCTCTAGAACAATTTTACCATACCATAAGCAGTAATTTCTACGAGTCACATAAGGAAAAGGAAAGCATCTTAAACACTACAGTGAGCACTAGAACATCAATTCACCTATTGTAAAACGTAACCAGACAGAATAGTACAGATCGTCGATCCTGCACAGTCAATGCCAACTGAAAGCCGTGTCTTTTTCACAAACACAGATAAACCCTAAACCACTATAGAATAAGTAATCAAACTTTCTATTTAGACAAAAATTAAACTGAACCCCCAAGAGGCCAGACTGAGCATACAATGCAACACCACAGAAACAGAAAATAAAATACCACCACTAATACATTTAGCTTTCAGAGACCAAAACCTCCTTCCTCAGATCAGATCAGTACAGTATAGTGATTTTACAATATCCTATCCTGGCCTGAGGAAGGGGGTTTTGTTCTCCGAAAGTTAGTCAAAATATATTAAAATTAGTCCAATAAAAATTACCTTATTTCCATGTTCTATTTATTAACACAGCTACAATACTACTTTATCCTAAAGCAAAAAAATAAAAATATATATTTTACTTGCAGTTTGTTGTCTCTGGTTTCTGCTTTCCTCATCTTCTTTTCACTGTCTTCCTTCTATCCAGCACCTGCCTTCTCTCTCTCTCCCTGCCATCCAGTGTCTGCCCTCTCTCTCCTGTCCCCTCCATCCAAAGTCTGCCCTCTCTCCATGCCCCTTCCATCTAGGATCTGCCTTCTCTCCATGTACATCTCCTTCCTTTGTCTTTCCTTCCCTCCATCCTTGTCCAACATTTCTCCTCTCTTCTCTCTTCCATCCATGTGCATTTCCTTCCTGACTTTCCTCCCCTCCATCCATCCATGTCCAACAACTCTCCATTCTCCCCTGCCGTCTCCTCCATCCACCCATATCCTTCAAATTTCCTCTCTCCCCTGCCCCCATTCATCCATCCATATCCAGCAATTCTCCATCTATGTCCAGGAACTTTCCATTCTCTCCTGCCGTCTCCTCCATCCACCCATATCCTTCAAATTTCCTCTCTCCCCTGCCCCCATTCATTCATCCATATCCAGCAAATTTCCTCTCTCCCCTGCCCCCTCCATCCATCCACCAGCAATTCTCCTCTCTCCCCTGCCCTCCCCTCCAGTGATCTCTTCTCTCCCCATGCCCTCCCCTCCCATCCATGTCCAGGATTCTCCCTGCCCTCCTTCAGCTCCCCCACAGCCCTCCTCTCCGTTCCTTCCTGCCCTCCCCTCCATCCATCCACCCACATTCAGCAATTCTCCTCCCCTGCCCTCCCCTCCAGCGATCCCTTCTCTCACCCATGCCCTCCCCTTCTCTCACCCATGTCCAGCAATCTGTTCTCTCCCCCTGCTCTCCCCTCCCATCCATGTCCAGCATTCTCCTCTCTCTCCTGCCCTCTCTGTTCCTTCCTTCCCGCCCATGGCAGCCCTCCTCCTCCTCTCTGCCCCCCCCCCCCATATCATAACCTTTTACTTCCCGTGGTGGCAGCGGCGTCAGTTCCGTTACGAAGAAGGCACTGCAGGCTCCCTTCTGGCTTCAGCTTCTCCCTTCGCTCTTCACACAGTGAGTGTCCCGCCTTCGTGGAAACAGGAAATGCGTCATCGCGAAGGCAGGACACTCACTGTGTGAAGAGCGAAGGGAGAAGCTGAAGCTGGAAGGGAGCATGCAGTCTTCTTCGTATGTAACTGATGTCGCTGCCACTACGGGAAGTAAAAGGTTATGATACGGAGGGGGGGCGGAGAGGAGGAGGAGGAGGAGGGCTGCCGAGGGCGGGAAGGAAGGAGGAAGAGGGTTCTACAAGGCGCCCATGGGGGGGCGGATTTTGGGTGCCGGGGGGGGGTGCCTGGAAGCTGCGGGAGCAGTGGAGCATGCCCCCCCCTTGTGCTGACACCTGCTCCGCCCCCCCCCCCTTGCTACGCCACTGCTTCTAGCTCATTAAAGCATACCAATGTGATGACCACAGCTTCTAGTAAGTTTCCACAGCTGCAGAACTTTCTGGTCACCATAAACATTTCTTTGCTTCTCCCTCTACTGGCCCCTTAGATAAGGCTCAATCTATTTCCTTGCTAACGAGCTAGTGAATTACAGTCATGGCCTATGAATGACCTTTTCTTTACTCTATTCAGCAGTAAGGCCTAACTAATTCTACCATGCATTTCTCTAAGGTAAGCATAAGGTACAGTACATACATAGAATGATTTCATTTTTTATAACAAGAGTCCCCAGGGAGGACGCTTAATTCGGGATGCTGGATTCAGTTACTTGGACTTTGGATTTCCTGGTCAACTGAACCCCTTTGTAGTGATAGTGATTTAATCCAGAGTCAGCTGCGAGACTCTGGATGAGCCACTCTGACGCATCCAGTTTTTGGGTTGCGAGATTACTGCATAGCTCAGTAATTGTGTTCAGAATCGATCGCAGGATAACCTGACACACCGACAGGCATTTTTGGCCAAAGAGTGGTAATAGAACTTTATTTTAATATTATATAGCGATACATTTTTGTTTATGAATGGCTATGCTGTTAGATCTTTTTATTAATTATTTCCCCAATGAGAAGAGGGATATTATTAATATTTGTGCTAAGTGGTACAATAAATGGAATAAAAAACAATCTGACCTTTGCTGTCCTGTTTTAGGTTTTTTTTTTTATCAGACTATCTTTAAAAAAAATTAATTTCAAATCAATAAATGGATTTTGGTAGGAGATAGAGAGACAGATTCCAAGTTCTTGCCCGACTTAAATACCCCTCTCCTCCACTTATAGCCACAGCCCCACTTGAACCGCTGCCTTACGAAAATCCTCTACCTTCAGATTATATTAAATTATTACCCTGCGGCACTGCTGTAGGATACTAAAAAGTATATCCTGACCTAATTAATCTCAAATCAGAACCAAATCATCTGATACGGCCTTTGACAAATTAATTGTACAGATTAAGGAAATATATTTTTATATAACTTGATTACAGTGCTTTATAAGATGGAAAACAAAAGGGGCACAGGAGGGTTGCTAGAGGAAATTCTTAGTGGCCATATGGCACTGTAACTGTCTACCCAGTATTGCAAGTGCAATGCAAGAAATAGAGAACGATATGACTGGGGACTTCTGATAACTGTTCTAAATTGTGTTCTTTAAGGGGAATAATGAATAATTTTATGCAGAGGAAGCAAAACTTGAGTACTCAGCCCGATTAAATTTAAAAGTTTGCTCAAACTTTTATGTCTGCAAACCGTGTCCTGTTTATATATATGTCTTCTGTTAGCTGTTAAGACTACATTATGGGGAAATTATTTAGGTACAAGGAAAGACATGAAAAAAGAGGTCTCTCAATAACTTAAGTGTTTATCTGTTATGTGTGAATGGAGTTTTGTGTTGTCATTCTGCTTATATTAGAAATGAGGAAGTACTTGATCTCTGTCGCAGCATAAAATAAATAGACACTTTTGAGTTTTCAGTCAATTATTATTATGGTTGAAAGTTATAGAATTATAGAATTAATGTCTATTGTTTGAAATATGCTACAATGGAGGTCAATCTTCACATACCTTTGATAATAAGTGAAGGTTCCTGAGTATTGCTGAAAAGAAAGTATCTTGTAATTTAAGTTTGCTTGCTTCTGTGTGGTTTACTGTTCACTTCCTGTTTCTTTAGTGACAGGAAACAGATGTAATGAGGAAAGCATAAAAGATTTTAAGTTATATTGTAATTTATATTCTACTCTATTCTACTTTGGAGGCTGAGAAAAGATATGATATGGGACGCATATACATCATTTAGGTGTTAAGGTTAATTATCCAGAAATACTAATGTGAATGACATTTTTTGAAATGTATTTAATTTATACAGGGAAGGAAATAATTTTTGTAAGAATCTTGGCTATCTTTAAAGTGTTTTCCCCTATGCAAATTGTCTGTATTTTGTGAATAACCGAGTTATAGGACTGAAGGGGCACTTTTGTTGTCTTATATATTGTCATGTACTTATGCTAATAAGATTTGTGCTTATATCCTTGGGTTTTGGTGTGGTATTCTAGGGAAATTCTTTCGCTTAGGGCAACTGCCTTAGGAACATCCTCTGTCTTCCCTATACTTAATAAATTGTTGTCTCCTTACCTCCTTTATCAACTGTTATTTAAGCCCAAATGGAGGTATCAAAATTGGAACTTGATTTTTGGAGATACATTAGCTGCTTTTTGCTTTCCATCTCACTCCTGCATGCTGCTTTCATGTTTCAGGGCCCAATTCATGATAGCTTCAGAAGGATGTGATTTATATTTAATATAATCTCTAATTTCCAAATTTGCTCAGAAAAATTGCAGAGAACTATATATGTTACTGTATTTCTTGCCTGATCTATGTGAGTTTTGCTAATATCTGTGTTATTGTACCCCATGTAACTGAGATTCTACAGAAATTGTCCCCTAGAAAAAAAGTGACTCTAGATCTATGTTCAGATTTAGGAAGTTAATTTTTTTATACCCCTAGAATGAAAATGTTTTGTGCTGATCCAGAACTTTTTTAGGCAATTACCTAGTTTGCCCTAAGTTGTTTAAAATGCTTTCTCTTTCACCACATAAGAGATACATTGTTAGCTTTCTTATTTGGGACCATTATCTGAGTACAAACTTTCACAATTTATTATTTTATATTACCTGAATTTGAACCCTTTTTTTCCCCTACCTTCCAAATAGCTATTGTTTTCCTCCTTATTTCAGCCACAAGAGGGATGCTTCTAAATCACATATCTACAATTTTGATACTCATTTTTTAACAGTTAGAATATTACACTTTTCTCTTACTTCCTGTGTCTTCTCTCAGCCTTGTTTTGTATAAATGGGGAAACGGTGCACTTCTCTGATTACTTGGTACCCTAATTTCATCTGTTATGCAAGCTATTAATTAGTTTTCTTAGGACAAGTTTATAACTTTATTTTCCCTTAATTTCTACAGTTATTAATTGGATACTGATGTAATTTTATTTTCCTACTTTGCATCTCCATAATTGTAATGTGCCTATCTAATGATTTTAAGCAAAGGCTTACCTCCAGTTATCCAAAGAAGGGAAAACTACCATGATATAGATTTTAAATTTATATTTTGAATTGCAGGGAAAGATCGTATGTGAAAGGTTACAGAGATGCTCAAATAAATAATTTGTAGAGTTATTATCTGCCCATGTGCAAGTTTTATGCACTGTTTAACAGTACCTCTTGTGATTACTCCCATGGCAGGAGTACATGCTAGAATAGGCTGCATGTCCAGACAGTACACTATAAGTTGGTAAACAGGTTTGTTTTAAGTGCATATATGTGGATGTATTTGAACTGGGATATGTATATGAATTATGATATACTCTTTTAACTAGAACTGTATGAAACGTAATATCTGAGAACAATCTGGTGCTAATGGTCTTGCTGCTAACATTTTGGGACCACACCTTATGGACTTTCTCAACGATTTTATTTTTTCTATTACATTCCTACCTGTATAAAAATCGCTTATATATCTAATGAATGTTTATACCTATTAAAGGCCTGAGCTTATTACTTGTTTAATCTGCTATAACATCGGTGTCTTGCCCTTCCCATGAATTGCAAGACAGAAGGGGGGGGGGGGGGTAGCGATTCAGAAAATATTCAGAAAATTGATTCAGAAAACCCTAAAGCATTGAAAATAGGATATCATACTATACCCGTAATTGCAGTCAAGCTACAAGCTCCCACTTCCTGACTTCCTGCTTTCCTCAGCGAAGTACCTGCCTCAAAATTAGGAGACATCTCTGACACAAGAATGCAAGGAAAAGCGAGCAATTTGAAACCTAGCAAGCGGGCGATTCTAGATGTGTCCCAAGCTGCGGCGGCCCCTGAGAATCACAAGAAGAGGGTCACCGCCTCTGATGGAGAGATTTTCACACTGCAGGTGCGTGACCGACAACGATATCAGTTCATTAAGATAATCCACGATGCCTTAGAGCTCCAGGATTACATTCCCCAGCAACAGATGGAGAAAATCAAGCAGCATGAACAGTTGAAGAGCCGTAAGGAGCGGGACATGATTGCTTCCAAGAAAGGGATAAAACTTCTCGTTAAAGAGGAGGCTCCAGATTCGGACTAATCTCTTCTTCCCTACAGCCCAGGCTTATTCCCTTTACTGAAACCTACAGTTGGACTTTTGTTGTGTTTATCCTGTCTCAGACTGCTATCCTTGACAAACTGTTGCATAGTATATTGATGTCACACGGATTGGATACAGTTTGCCACTTAAAGTTAAAACGTATCTGATTTTGAATGTATCTGATGATTTTGAATGTATCTGATTGCTATGTTTGTTCCTTCTCCTGTCCAGAACCCCAAGCTAATCCCTTTCTTTTGAATTTTGTAAACAACAATGGAATTATGTGTATGCTAATAATGCTTCAAGATACCAAAAAGAATTCTGATAAAAGTTGCCAATCCCTTAGCTTACTATTCCCTGATTTACCTAAAGGTGCAACGGTACCTCCAGTATTTAGGACACATACTCTATATTTGAGACATGTTTGGTAAGAAAAAGAGTTAAAAATCCCTGTTTTTTAGGAAACTTGTCCCAATGTAATTCACCTTAACTTTTAAGACTTTTCTTGTCCACGAGCAGGTGTATGGTGGTACTGTGGGACTAGAACTCTATACCCGATCTTACCCTTTCACTGGCAGAGACATTGTGCTCTGGTTCAGTTAGTAGTTCCAATCACTATAGTATCTCAACACAGTAATAAACTAGTTCCCTCTAGAGGTACACGGAAAGTCCCCAGTTCATTTAATGATAGAATTTATATTCTATAGGTGTACCAGGGGGGTGCCAGATGAATTCAAAGCCCGTAATCAGAATGCTTCAGGTTTTGAATCCTCATGGTTTTGGTGGTCTAGTAGTAATAAGAATGATGATTGAATTAATTACATTTATTTATTTATTTATTTATAGCATTTTTATCCCACAATATTCCCACCCATGGGCAGGCCCAATGTGGCTTACAACAGTCTACAAAAGCATACAACAATTCAACAAATAAACATACCATGTCATAAGAGCGTAAGAGAGAGAGGGTAATAGCTAAGGAGGGGAAAGGGAAAGAGTAGCGATGAGCAGTATGTCACTACGACAGTTGTAATTCAGAAGTAAGAGATGCCAGGCGGGTTTGGAGCATAAGCTTTTCCAAAAAGAAAGGTCTTGAGGCGCTTCTTGAAGGTCGGGTGATCAGGAGTAAGTTTGATCAAGTGAGGCAGCCCATTCCACAATTGAGCGCTAATATAGGAGAAGGTGGATGCATAGATGGTCTTATACTTGAGACCACAAAATACTGGATAATGGACATTTAAGTACGAGCGAGCTGATTTGTGAGAGTTCCTAGGCGGCAGGTTGATTAGGGTGTCCATATAAGCAGGGGCGTCACTGTAGTTGATTTTGTGCACCAGAGTGCAAATTTTAAAAGTGATTCGGTCCTTCACAGGGAGCCAATGCAGCTTCTGGGCAGTTTTTTTTAGGAGCATATCTGTGCACCCTGCATAAATTCCATTGCAGTAATCAAGGTGGCTTATGACTAGTGATAACCAAACCCTTACAAGGACTTATTACCCTAGCTGAACAGTCAGAAATTCAGGTGTTGATACCACCTGGACTGGGTGGATGGACAATGTCTTTGGGAAATGGAAGACTTTAATACTTTCTGTTTTTTTTAATATAAATCTTATTAGCAAATAGCAATAGTCTCATAACCATTACAGAACAACGTTTCTTGCAATGCATTTCAACGGCAAACCAGAAGCTATTAGAAAGTTACAATTTTTAATTTTCTCCCCCTCTTCCCACCCTCCTTTGTTCCCCTGTTCCCACCCATCCCTCCCACTTCCCTCCTCTCTTCAAGAATTGAGTATTCTGCTCCGAGCCACTGGAGTTAAAGTGTCCCAAAATGGAGCCCGGAGCCCATATTTGACAAAATAAGTCCCCTTTTTTAGAAGCAAGATCTTGTATGTCTCTGCGCTCCAGGGAACACATATAAATCATTGTGGAGCGCCACTGGTCCAGAGTAGGGGCCTCCGGGCCAAGCCAATGTTGTAAGATCACTTTTTTCCCCATCAACATTGCTCTTTGGAGGAATGCCTTCATACCAGTCCTGGCTTGTCCGTTAATAACAAAACCATCAAAAAGTTGTTTTGGGCCAGGGTGCCATTGAGTTTTCCACATGCAAGATATCTATATCCCCATTGCTCTCCAAAACTTTTGTACTCCAGGGCAAATCCAAAACATATGGTCCAAGTGCGCCTCTCCTGCCCTGCATTTCATGCAATTGTCTGTCTGTCTCAAAGTTGCTCGATGGGCTCTTCTTGGGGAAACGTGGAGACGTAATATAAACTTATATTATATTTCCTACCAGCCCACGCTCACCATTAACTTATAAATCCTGGCAAGGCATGCCTGGAGGTGGTCCGATGATATTTGTATTCTGAACTCCTTGTTCAATTGCTGTGCCACTTGTTCAAAGTCATATTGTTTGGTCTGCTCTCGTAAATGCGCATAAAAGTATTTTAATGGAATGCGAGACTGCGCATCTAGCCCAAGCATTCTATTAAACAGTTCCCATACTTCTAATGATACTTTCTGTTTTTTAACCACATTCATAATTTTCATTGCTGTATTTGTACTTCTTGGCTGTTGAGCGACAGGGGCTTAGCTACAGGTGGGCCTGGGTGGGCCCAGGCCCACCCAAACTTAGCTGAGGCCCACCCAGTTTGTCCTGCTCCAATGGGTGCCGGTCTTCTAGACACTGGTTAGGCAGCAGCTGCGCTGTGGAAGTGCACACAGCCTTTTAGTTTGCCATGGCTCAGCCATGTGTGTTTAGGAAGCATCTCCTACCTGCGCAGCAGCAGAATCAACTTTTTTTTGTGCAGGTCCAGGTTGGGAATGGTGGCTCCTTCCAGTGCTGCACCATTGCTCCTCCCTCATCAGTTTTTATATCCCGGTAGCGATCATGATCGGGATGTACACTCAGATTTACCACATTGCTCAGACTCAGATCTGGAGGATTTCCTCTTTAGAGAGAGCCGTGGAGCACGCCCAGAACTGCCACCCCGACTGCCCCCATGAAAACTCCCTAAAAACTTCCTTTAAAAAGGAAACCAAAGTGCTGAAGACCCTCTGCAGTCACTGCTCTCCGACCAGTCCGACGAGCGTCTCACTCAGGATGCCTGCCTTGCATTGTCCCCATGCCCCGCACCAAGCAGGGAAAATGTGCTGCCAGTGCCGCAGCTCACTCTTGGCCTCCAGGGTTTCCTTCACTATTCCAGCCAGGCTGCCAGCAATAGTTGAAAGGTTTCTGCACCAGCCCGCTGCTCCAAACAGGCACAGGAGCCAGCACAAGGAGCACACTGCATTGCTATCTCGTTTACACAGATAAGCCCAGTTGCCAGGTAAAACAAATTGGTGTTTTTTTTTAATTATATGTACAGTGTAATGCTGGTGGTGGGCTCTTCACTGCCTGGGGGGGAGGTATATTTGTTTAATCATTAAATATACCTTTTTTCCTCATTGGCAGTGAAGAGCTTACCCCCACCCAGAAACCCACCAACATTAAAACTTTTTGTTGGTGGGTTTCTGGGTGGGGGTGGGCTCAGTGCTCAGGTTAAATTTTTTAAAAAGGTGTATTTTTCATGTTGGTGTGGGTTTTTGAGTGGGGATGGTTCTGCAGTACCCAGGTTAAAATAAAAAAAAATGTTTTATATGTAATGGAGAGGTTTCTTGGTGGAGTTAGTCTCTGCAGTGCCCAAGACATTAAAAAAACCCCAAAATGTTTTATATTTAAATGTTGGTGTACTTCAGAGTGGGGGGAGGGGAGATGCCAGACTATAGGGGGTAGTGGGTAGGACAGGGCTGAAGCTAGGCTACAGGGAGGGGTGGAGTAGGGTAGAGTAGGGCTGATGCCTAGTTATGGGATGGTAGGAAAGGAAAGGGCTGATGCTGGGCTATTAGGATGGATTGGGGGGGAGGGGGAGGGAAAGGAAGGGGTAATGCCTGGCTAAGGGGATGGATAGTGCCCACCCATATTAGCTTTGGGCCCACCCAAAATGTCAGGTCTGGCTATGCCACTGTTGTGCGATACCCTGAATTAGAAGTTTAGTACAACGATTAATTGAAACTGCTTTGAGCAAGAGAGAACCTACAGAACAGGCTTATGCTCTGTATGAAGAATTACTAGCTAATGCCAACAATGATGATGCAGAAACCCAGAATGGGCAATTACAGATTGACCCAGCTGCTGAGGAAAGTGATGCAGAAGGAGTTGAGACCAACCCATGTTTAGATTTGTTTTGATATGTATAATCTTCCTTTTTGTTTGAAATGCCAGGTTGTTATCCTCAGGAACTATGAAGGGGAACGTAATGTGGTAACATAGTAGATGACGGCAGAAAAAGACCTGCACGGTCCATCCAGTCTGCTCAACAAGATAAACTCATATGTGCTACTTTTTGTATATACCCTACCTTGATTTGTACCTGTCCTCATTCAGGCCCTCATGATCAAAAGCAAACTCCGGCGCTAGAGGCTGTTAACGCCATACTAGCGCCGGAGTTTGCTGCCGACCCATGATCAGAGCCCTCGAGCGCCTGAAACAACTCTCTTGAGGGCTCTTAGCGCAAGTAGCATGCAAATGCATGCTAATCAGCGCTTAATGCATTCATCCCCAATGATCAGCGGCCAGCGCGCCAAAGATTGGGTCGCTGGCCGTGGCAAAATCACTTTGCGGATCATTGGGGAGGAATAGTGAGCCCTGTCCAGCATGCAGTTGCATGCTGGCAGGCCCCCGTTCCCCCCCAAAGCAAACGCAAACGGGGGAGTGGAGGTCTGGTGGACCTCTGGTCCCCCCCCGACGATCCGACCCCCTCCATGCCCAGGGAGGGCTGGAGATCCGGTGGGTCTCCAGCCCCCCCCCCCGAACCCCCATAAATTGTGGTGGCCGCCTCTGGCCAAACGCTGTCCCACCCACTCAGCGACGGGGGGGGGGCCTGGAGGTTAGGTGGGTCTCCAGCCCCCCAAACCCCCATAAATCGTGGTGGCCGCCTCCGGCCAAAAGCTAACACACCCTGTTATCCATCGACTGGGGGTGGGCTCCAGCCCATCCCAACTCCTCCCCCCCAGCGTTCTGCATTGAATCCCTGGTGGTCCTTGGCTGCCCCCCCTACCTTTTGTTGGAGGAGGGACGCAGCCTGCCTGCCTCCCTCCTCTTCCTGTCGGCGCCACTGAAAAATGGCGGCGCCCAGCCCCGCCCATTGCATCCTGGGATGCACTGGGCGGGGCTACAGACCATGTAAGGGAATCGCTCCCTTACATGGTCTGTAGCCCCGCCCAGCGCATCCCAGGATGCAATGGGCGGGGCTGGGCGCCGCCATTTTTCAGCTGCATCGACAGGAAGAGGAGGCAGGCAGGCTGCGTCCCTCCTCCAACAAAAGGTAGGGGGGGGTGGCCGGGAGGGACGGAGGGTGACTACGGACCACCAGGGATTCAATGCAGAACGCTGGGGGGGGAGGAGTTGGGGTCCACCGGACCTCCAGCCCCCCCCCCTGTTGATGGATAACAGGGTGTGTTAGCTTTTGGCCGGAGGCGGCCACCACGATTTATGGGGGTTCGGGGGGGGGGCTGGAGACCCACCGGATCTCCAGCCCTCCCTGGGTATGGAGGGGGTCGAATCGTCGGGGGTACCTCCAGCCCCCCCCCCCCCGTCGCTGGGTGGGAGAGGGTTTGGCCGGCGGCAGCCTCAACGTTTTCTGGGGGGGGGGGGGCTGGAGACAACATTCGGTCCTCCAGCCCTCGTTGTTCGGGCCTGGCAGGCTGTTTGACAGGTTTGGGCTTTTGATAGCCCAGACCTGTCAAACAAGTGTGGGAGGATTGTGCTGAGCGCATGCTCAGGCGCAATTCTCCCGCACTTCAACATGATAATCAAAGATAATAGCGCTGCTTAGATTTGTATGCATTATCTTTGATCATCGATGCAGAAAAGCCCTGTGCTGTCCCGGTGCTATTTTTAGGGCGCTGTTTGGAACAGCACAGGGCTTTTGATCATGAGGGCCTCAGGGCACAGGCCGTATAAGTCTGCCCAGCACTATCTCCGCCTCCCAACCACCAGTCTCGCCTCCCACCACCGGCTCTGGCACAGACCATATGTCTGCCTAGCACTATCCCTGCCTCCCAACCACCAGCCCCGTCTCCCACCACCGGCTCTGCCACCCAATCTCGGCTAAGCTCCTGAGGATCCATTCCTTCTGAACAGGATTCCTTTATGTTTATCCCACACATGTTTGAATTCCGTTACCATTTTCATTTCCACCATCTCCCGCGGAAGGGCATTCCAAGCATCCACCACTCTCTCCGTGAAAAAATACTTCCTGACATTTTTCTTGAGTCTGCCCTCCTTCAATCTCATTTCATGTCCTGTCGTTCTACCACCTTCCCATCTCCAGAAAAGGTTCATTTGTGGATTAATACCTTTCAAATATTTGAACGTCTGTATCATATCACCCCTGTTTCTCCTTTCCTCCAGAATATACATGTTTAGTTCAGCAAGTCTCTCCTCATACGTCTTGGAACGCAAATCCCATACCATTCTTGTAGCTTTTCTTTGCACCGCTTCAATTCTTTTTACATCCTTAGCAAGATACGGCCTCCAAAACTGAACACAGTACTCCAGGTGGGGCCTCACCAATGACTTATACAAGGGCATCAACACCCCCTTTCTTCTGCTGGTCACACCTCTCTCTATACAGCCTAACAACCTTCTAGCTACGGCCACCGCCTTGTCACACTGTTTTGTCACCTTCAAATCCTCAGATACTATCACCCCAAGATCCCTCTCCCCATCCGTACCTATCAGATTCTCACCGCCTAACACATACGTCTCCCGTGGATTTCTATTCCCTATGTGCATCACTTTGTATTTCTTCGCATTGAATTTTAATTGCCAAACCTTAGACCATTCTTCTAGCTTCCTCAGATCCTTTTTCATGTTTTCCACTCCCTCTTGGGTGTCCACTCTGTTACAGATCTTAGTATCATCCGCAAATAGACAAACTTTACCTTCTAACCCTTCGGCAATGTCACTCACAAATATATTGAACAGAATCGGCCCCAGCACCGATCCTTGAGGCACTCCACTACTCACCTTTCCCTCCTCCGAGCGAACTCCATTAACCACCACCCTCTGGCGTCTGTCCGTCAACCAGTTCCTAATCCAGTTCATCACTTCGGGTCCTATCTTCAGCACATCCAGTGTATTTAAGAGCCTCCTGTGGGGAACCATGTCAAAAGCTTTGCTGAAATCTAAGTAGATTACATCTATAGCTCATCCCTGATTCAATTCTCCTGTCACCCAATCAAAGAATTCAATGAGATTCGATTGGCACGATTTCCCTTTGGTAAAACCATGTTGTCTCGGATCTTGCAACTTATTGGCTTCCAGGAAATTCACTATCCTTTCCTTCAATATCGCTTCCATTACTTTTCCAATAACCAAAGTGAGGCTTACCGGCCTGTAGTTTCCAGCTTCTTCCCTATCACCACTGTTGTGAAGAGGGACCACCTCCGCCATTCTCCAATCCCTCAGAACCTCTCCCGTCTGCAAGGATATATTAAACAAATCTTTAAGAGGACCTGCCAGAACCTCTCTGAGCTCCCTAAATATCCTGGGGTGGATCCCGTCCGGTCCCATGGCTTTGTCCACCTTTAGCTTTTCAAGTTGTTCATACACACTTTCTTTCGTGAACGGTGCTCTATCCACTTCATTCTCATTTGTACTTTTTCCAGTCCATCACGGTCCTTCTCCAGGATTTTCTTCTGTGAAAACAGAACAAAAGTATCTATTTAGCAAATTTGCTTTTTCTTCATCATTATCCACATAGCGGTTGGCAGTATCTTTTAGTCTCACAACTCCCGTTTTGGCCATTCTCCTTTCACTAATATATCTGAAGAAATTTTTGTCACCCCTCCTTACATTTCTAGCCATTTGTTCTTCCGCTTGCGCTTTACCATATTCTCTGGCAACGAATTCCAGAGTTTAATTACATGTTGAGGGAAAAAAAACATTTTCTCTGATTCGTATAAATTTACTACTTTGTGGCTTCATCGCATACCCCCTAGTCCTCGTATTTTTGGAAAGAGTAAACAAACGATTCACGTCTAACCGTTCTACTCCACTCATAATTTTATAGACCTCTATTATATTTCCCCTCAGCTGTCTTTTCTCCAAGCTGAAGAGCCCTAGCCGCTTCATCCTTTCCTCATAGGGAAGTCGTCCCATCCCCTTTATCATTTCCGTTGCCCTTCTCTGTACCTTTTCTAATTCCAATATATCACCAGCCAGCTCTCAGTACAGCCTCTCCTTCCCCATTCATCCAGTCCCAGAGTCCAACTGGTTTCAGAAACTAGTTTCCACTTCTTTCAGCCAGCTCACAGCACATTCAACTGCCCCTCCACCAGACCCAGAGCCTCTTGCTACTGCTGCTGCTAAACATGACCTTGAGTACGCATGTGCACATGCTCGCACGTCCACTCTTGGGTCCACAGCTCAGTCATTTTCCCAGATCTGCCCCCAGTTATGGCTTTACTCATCCCAGCTGGTCCTAGCTCAAATGCCCCTGCTGACCAAGTTAGTCCTCTCCTCTGCTGGGTCCAGACAGTGCCTCCTGCATATCATATGCACTGGTGCAAGCATTACAGAAATTTTGACACAATTTTATTATAATAAATTACAACACTTATTTAACAAACTAAAACTCGTAACCTGATACTGCCATGTTTTGCCCAACTGAGGGCTATATCAGGGTATAATACCAAAACGTGGTGAAAAAGTAAAGAACACCTCAATAATAAACATAGGTATCAGGGCAGTTCATATCTCCTCTGTCAAGCACAGTATTGTAGTCTATACTGGAGGAGACATTTTGAACTGCCCTGATACCTGTATTTCTTGTTTAGGTGTTTTAGCTCTTTACCTTTTTCACCACATTTTTGTGTTATACTCCTGATAATGCTGAATAGTTTGCTGAATAAGATTTATATTTTATTGTAATAAAATTGTGTCAAAATTTCTGTGGTTGGTCTTGAATCTCTCGTGGTTCTTTGCTTTGGCTTCTGTAGACCTGTTGCATTTTTGTTCTCTGGACCGGCACAAGCCCTAGTTCTACCCCCAGGCTTGTATCAGCAATGCTCAGCTCCTGAATACCTCCCAGCTCCCATTCCCAGCCCAACTCAGCCCTGCTCCACCCACAGCCAGCCCCAGACAACATTGGGACCCACAGTATATTTGTTTATTTTGTTTTCCTATTGCAATAGATATTTGAGAACTTTCCCCTGGGCTTAACTGATATAAATGAATTTAGGTCAGTGATATATTTTTCTGGTTGTTTCTGTAATTTTTCTCTTTTGGATGAAGTTTTGTCATATTGTTATGTTGATCACAAAGGGTGTTTTATGTCATAATCACATTAAGCACTAATTTGAGCAAGCATTCTAAAAATCAAAATAAATAAATTACTAAATCTACCAATGTCTCCAATTATCCAGATATTTCTGAGCAATAGCAATAATTTTATTGCTCCTTATTCTCTTCCCACTTTTTGAAAAAGGTACAGTCGAAGGGTCTTAACAATGGCTCCAGGCCATTTGTCCTAAAAGTGCATACAGGTTTTTGCTGAACTATGAATATAAATTCATCAGGATCAAATTTGGTAACAAGGCACTACATAAATGCAAGCTGTTGTTCCAAAGGTATGTGAGGAACTGGGGAAAGTTTGTTTGAAGACCTCCTGTCTGACATGTCTTCTTTTCTTTTCAAGATTTTAAAACAATAATTATATGTATAAACTAGGTGGCCCAATTTTTGTCACATAAGGTTAGATTGAATTTTCAGCCTAACCTGTAGCCAGGTTTGTGCCTGAAAGTTTGCCTTATTCTAGACAGACAATATTTGGTGGCCTAGATTTAGGCCTTCCATTTGATTTGCCAGAAGTGAGGCAGCCAAACCTAGCTAAGTAACATAAAAGGTTACTGCCAGGTACTTTTTTCTCCAATTGGAAAATGCTTCCATGGGGGTAAGGTGACTATTCCATAAAGGAAAGTAGGTGCCTACTTTTCTTTTCAGAATACTAGCATAACAAGCAATGTGGAGGAGCATAATCGAACGGGGACAACCATCTCTAAGGGCGCCCATCTTTAAGGATGTCCCGGCGAAGGGGCGGGGAAACCACTATTATCGAAACAAGATGGGCGTCCATCTTTCATTTCAATAATACGATCGGGGACACCCAAATCTCAACATTTAGGTCGACCTTAGAGATGGTCGACCTAAATGTTGAGATGGGCAACCTTAGAGATGGTCGTCCCTGGTTTTCAGCGATAATGGAAACTGAGGACGCCCATCTCAAAAACGACCAAATCCAAGCCATTTGGTCATGGGAGAAGCCAGCATTCGTAGTGCACTGGTCCCTTCACATGCCAGGACACCAAATGGGCACCCTAGGGGGCAATGCATTGGACTTCAGAAATTGCTTCCAGGTGCAAAGCTCCCTTACCTTGGGTGCTGAGCCCCCCAACCCCCCCCCCAACCCCACTCCCCACAACTGTACACCACTACCATAGCACTAAGGGGTGAAGGGGGCACCTACATGTGGGTACAGTGGGTTTCGGGTGGGTTTTGAAGGGCTCACATTTATCACCACAACTTTAACAGGTGTGGGGGGGGGGGGGGAGATTGGTCTGGGTCCGCCTGCCTGAAATGCACTGCACCCACTAAAACTGCTCCAGGGACCTGCATACTGCTGTCATGGAAGCTGGGTATGACATTTGAGGCTGGCATAGAGGCTGGCAAATTTTTAAAAAAAAATTTTTTGTAGGGCGGGTGGGGGTTGGTGACCACTGGAGGAGTAAGGGGAGGTCATCCCCGATTCCATCCGGTGGTCATCTGGTCAGTTTGGGCACCTTTTTGAGGCTTGGTTGTGAAAAAAAATGGACCAAGTAAAGTCGACCAAATGCTCGTCAGGGACGCCCTTCTTTTTTCCATTATCGACTGAGGACGCCCATCTCTTAAGCACGCCCCAGTTCCGCCTTCGCTACGCCTCCGACACGCCCCTGTGAACTTTGGTCGTTCCCGCAATGGACTGCAGTTGAGGACGTCCAAAATTGGCTTTCGATTATGCCGATTTGGGCAACCCTGAGAGTAGGACGCCCATCTCCTGATTTGTGTCGGAAGATGGGCATCCTTCTCTTTCGAAAATGCCTCTGATAGGCATCTATATCTTGAGTGCGACCACTTACACCAGCCATACAGCACTTAGATTGATTTAAAAAATGCACATAATTATAGTATTCTATATGAATGTGTGTAACTATATGCCCATATGTGCACCTACTTTCAAAGTATGAGTTATCACATTTAGGCACCATTTTATAGAATAGCATGTACACAGCACCTAAGAGGCACTTCAGATCTGCAACAGCAGTCACTCAGAAATAAGCAGGTGCAGATATATGGTCCAACAGCTTTATTAAAACAGAACCCAATCTGGATTATCAGGTTAATACCACATTTTTTTTCCTGCTCACTGTTTAATTGATCTCCTTGTCTTGTTTCACTCTCCCTATTTAGTGGTCTAAGGAAGAGAATAGAATTACCTGACTGAAATAATTCCTATATATTACTTTCTCTGTATTTCTGGCAAGTTGTTTTATCGCTTGTAAAAATTTAAATGGTTATAAATAAAATTTAAAAAAAAACAGAACCCAATGTGGTCCATGTTTCGCACAACAAGGGCTGCCTCAGGATACATGTGTAAATCATTTTTATTGTTGAAAAGGAAACAAAGGAACAAAACAATCAAGACCAAGAAACAGTCTGCCATCTTATCAACAAATATCACAATAGATCTCTTATCTAATCTCCTGTACAGACTACTGCTCTTAATACAGGAGGCCAGAGGCCCACACCAAATCATTATGGATACAATGTAGGAGATTCTACTCCCCACCACCCCTCTCCCCTCCTTCCCCTTTCCCTCCCTCTACCCCACCAACTACCAACATATAACTAGATCAGTAAACCATGGAGGACCTAGGCTCACCGATTTAAAATGCGGCTACATGCCACCGGCAGCAAAGTTGCCCAAAACCGCTCCCATGTCCTTTGAAAGCTTACACCCCAAGGGGGGAAGCCATGACCGAAATACTTAGTCTCTCCATTGTCAATAAAGAGATCATTTGTGCATGCCAGAGCACCAGCAAGAGCTCTGAAGTACCCAGCTAGCAGATAAGAATTGCTTTCTTTCCCATCAAAACTGCCCGCTTCAGGAAGCCGGCTAGGCCCAGAGCCCATGGCTTTGCCAGTTGGAAACTGTCAAATAACTAATGGCGAAATGGCAACTTGGCAAAACCAAATACCTGAAATCTGAGTAAACACCTGAGACCAGAAGTTGAAGACTTTAGGACAATGCCAGAACATATGCCTCAGTGTTGCTCAGGTCCTGCCACACTTGGTGCAGAGGACTGTATTCCGAAGAGCTGCTTTGTATGCCTGGGCTGGTGCAATATGTAAGTGCAGAATACATTTGTACTGTAATTCCCACAGCTGTACAACTTGCACCCAGACTTGCACAGAGAACAGACAGTCTTTCAGCTGAGTCACTGGAATTTCCACCTCCAAGTTTTGGGACCGGCTGGAGGCGTAGAAAACATAATTAAGATCTTCTGTTGTATCTCTAAGAAATTTGTGGTGAAACCTCAGGGGCACATGAGATTGAGAGCCCAAAGTTAAGGCCTCCTGCAGGGTTTCTTGTACATCTTCACAAAGATTCTCCCAGCCCAAGCTCCTCACATAGTGATGCAACTATACGTAAGCAAAGTGATCCGATTGAGAAAACCCATGTTTCACTTGTAAATCCTGAAAAGAGATCAGTTTCCCATCCTCTGCAGCACATGATACAGATAGACAAGGCCCTGAGAGCGCCAGTGTACAAACATCCGGGAGTCACTGCCAAGTGGGAAATCTGGATTGCAATGCAGGGAGAGGTATGGAGTGCTCGCTGCAGAAAAATGGTGGCGTTTGCAAAGCCATATCCATGTGGCTCGAGCGGAGCGAAGAGAGATGACTTCAAGGCTTTTAAGCTGTGCTTTGGAATTGTATGAATTTGCCAACTGAAGTGAGTTGGTCCCAGGCTCTCCAGTTCCAATATAGTTGCCGAGAAGTGTACTGGAAAATATGGTGAAACTACCCCTTTAACCAAAACCGAGGCCTGCATGTCTGAGTATAAGGGGCTCACAGCTCCCAAAAACCAACCCCGAAGTCCCACATGTTGAAGAGTATCAAATAAAAAGGGCCCATGCACCTGATCAAAAGCCCTTTCTGCATCCAAACTCGTCACCACTAGGGGAACCTGTGATTTAGTACTGTGGGACAATGGCGATCAACAATTTCTGCACATTAAGCACCGAATGCCGCCCCCACACGAAGTCCACCTGATCTGCTGCTATAACAGAGGGCAATACCACCGCCAATCTGCCAGGATTCTTGAGAGAAGCTTTACATCAACATTAATTAAAGATATGGGTCTGTAAGCTTCAGGCAGTGTGGCATCTCGCTCCTGTTTTGGAATCAGCGTAATTAACACCGTGTTCATATGGGAAGGGAAAGATTTTGACACCACTACAGTATCAAAATAATCTAGTAAGGGCCCCACCAGTTGTGTTTGTAATAATTTTAAAAATTCCCCTAACTGTCCGGGCCCGGTGCAGAGCGAAGCTTCAGATTACGTATCGCGCCCGTCAACTCCTTCGCCGTCAAGGGCTCGTTCAGGTGGCTATCTTTTCAGGTGACAGAATGGGCATACCGGAGTCCTGTAAGTAATTCTGAATATCTGATGGCTTCCCAGTGACTGCGTCTGCTTGAAAAGCAAATGTTCCACTCAGTGTGGAAGCTCAAATGCGTGAAACAATACTTCCCGAGGGATACCTTTTACAACTTGATACAATCAATGGTAATAAGCCACCTAGACTACTGCAATGGAATCTATGCAGGATGCAAAGAACAAACCTTAAAGAAACTGCAGACTGCTCAAAACATGGCAGCCAGACTCATATTTGGAAAAACGCGATTCGAAAGCGCAAAACCCTTACACGAGAAACTACACTGCTTCCCAATCAAAGAACGCATTGCCTTTAAAATCTGCACCATGGTCCACAAAATTCTCTATGGCGAAGCGCCCAGGTACATGACAGACTTAATCGACCTACCAACCAGAAACGCCTCCGATTCAACATGATCATATCTAAACCTACATTACCCAAGCTATAAAGGTCTTAAGTAACATAGTAACATAGTAAAATTCAATGTGAAGAAATGCAAAGTGATGCATTTAGGGAGTAGAAACCCACAAGAGACGTATGTGTTAGGCGGTGAGAGTCTGATAGGTACTGAGGGGGAGAGGGATCTTGGGGTGATAGTATCCGAGGATCTGAAGGCGACGAAACAGTGTGACAAGGCGGTGGCCGTAGCGAGAAGGTTGCTAGGCTGTATAGAGAGAGGTGTGATCAGCAGAAGAAAGGAAGTGTTGATGCCCCTGTACAAGTCGTTGGTGAGGCCCCACCTGGAGTATTGTGTTCAGTTTTGGAGGCCGTACCTTGCGAAGGATGTTAAAAAAATGGAAGCGGTGCAAAGAAAAGCTACGAGAATGGTATGGGATTTGCGTTCCAAGACGTATGACCAAAGACTTGCTGACCTGAACATGTATACCCTGGAGGAAAGGAGGAACAGGGGTGATATGATACAGACGTTCAAATATTTGAAAGGTATTAATCCGCAAAAAAATCTTTTCCGGAGATGGGAAGGCGGTAGAACGAGAGGACATGAAATGAGATTGAAGGGGGGCAGACTCAAAAAAGATGTCAGGAAGTATTTTTTCACGGAGAGGGTGGTGGATGCTTGGAAAATTCGTTTATTAATGGAAACGGAAAACTAGATACATAAAAGCTAAAAGGTACATAAATACCCCTCAATCCCCTATTTACAAAGACAGACCAAACCCCCTACCCCCCCCAACACAGTCAAATACATTCAAACAAATTCAAGGTGGCTTCAATCGCACATGTTTCCACCATCTGCAAAATGTACCCCTCCCTACTTCTACCCGCTCCCAACGTGCCACTTCCCACACAGCTCCAACAATATCCCAGCTAACCCGTTCTACTGACCTGAACTCCTGGCGCAGGGAGACTCCGCACCGTGCCATCCAAAGATAGAAACGGACAATGACCGAGATCAAGAACTCCGTCCCTGGGTCCAAGCCCCCCGACCCCTGCCCCCGCCCATACACCCAATCCGCATAAGAGTAGGTGCAAAAGCTGGGGATATGAAGCAGGGAGGCCACACATTTACATACCAGAATCGAAAATGGACATTCCCTAAGGAAATGATCCATCGTCTCAGTACAACCAACACATTCCCCCCTTGAGCAATCACGATCTTGTACGTTCCTATAATTCAAGTTTGCTCTCACATACAGTTTCCCGTGTAGGGACAGCCAGGCAATGTCACGATATTTGTGTGGAATCCGCTTTGATGCCACAAACTGCAAGCCTTGTTGCAGAACTGGCTCTGGAGCGTCCCGAAGTGCCAAAGGAGAGGAGAATCGCTGCATCCGCACTCTCTCTACCCATACCTCCCTCCTTCCCTCTTTAACCTCCTCCACCGTAATCCCCCACAACTGCACCAGTTTAGTCAATGTCCTGTAATACCCAACGCTTCCCGGGAAACCCCTCCGTCGGCCCACCACTTTCCCCCCTTCCAACCACGGACCCCAAAACTCCTCCCACCACTGCACAACACTACACGCCCATCCCGGAGCATCTCGCCCCACCGCCTTCCCCAAATTAAACTGGATAAAGAAAGAACTGAACGTAAGAACCGGATTAACCATCCCAACCCCCCCCCCCTTTCCCCGTGGCAGATATGTAATATTCCTCTTTACAGGGTTCATTCGGTTCCCCCAGAGTAACTGAAAAAAAACACTATAAAGCCCTGTATAACAACATTCCCGCAACAAACAAATATAGCTAAGAAACAAAAACATGGGCACCACCTGCATTTTCAGTAATCTCACCCGGTCAGTCATCGACATCCTCCACCCTTTCCACCTCTCTACCTTAGCCTTGGCCTCCAAAATCTTCCGTTCCCAGTTCCACTGTCCATAATCCCCCCCCCCCCCAAAGTAAACCCCTAGAACCCGCATCATTTCCACCCCTGGCGGAAACCCTCCCCCTAACTCAAAACGAGCCCCTTCCGGACCTACCCACAAGGAAGTACACTTTTGCAGGTTAAACCTGGATCCTGTCGCCCGAGAGTACTCCGCAAGCTTCCTGTGCAAAACTTCCCCTTCCCCTTGATCCGCCACCCAAACTGTTATGTCATCTGCGTATGCCACCACACGCAGAGACACCCCGTACACCCCCGTACACACTTCTATCCCTCTAAGCCCATCCACCCCCCCCCCCCACTCTAACCGGCGCACCAGGGGATCAATTGCGAAAGTGTACAGCAGGGGGCTCAACGGGCACCCCTGCCGCACCCCAGCCGTGATGTCAAAATCCCTTCCTTTCCACCCATTAACTAATGGAAAGCAGCGAACACCGATGTACAACAACTGGAGCTGCTCAACCCAAGCCCTCGGAAAACCATAGTACCGCAAACTCTCCCAAAGAACCCTCCACTGCACCCGGTCGAAGGCCTTATCCTGGTCCAAGGCCACTACTAGACGGCCCTCCTGCCCCCACCGGCTCCGCTCCACCCCCTCCCGAACCCAGGCCACTGCTGCCAACACCCCCCTCCCTGGGACCCCACACCCCTGAGACACCGCCAACTCCCTCCCTGCCACCTGCCGCATACGTGCCAACAACATGTGAGCAAAGATCTTACGGTCACTGTTCAATAAGGCAATGGGCCTCCAATTTACTATATCTCGAGCATCTTTCCCCTTACTGAGAAGAACCAAGGCCGATTTCCCAAAGGACTGTGGCAGAGAACCTCCCTTCCGGGCCTCCTCCCATACCTCCAACAAGATAGGTGCCAACTGAACTTTAAATCGTTGATAGAACTCTGCCGGGAGACCGTCGGGCCCTGGTGCCGTCTTGCGCTGCAGAGCCTCAATGGCCGCCTCCACCTCCCTGACTGTCCAAGGCTGCAGCAAGGCCTGAAGATGGGGCCCCCCCTGTCCCACCCCCGAGTCCCTTCCACATACCTCCGTATGTCTTCCTCATCCAAATGTAGATCGGAGAAGAAATGTCCAACATGCTCCCCCACCACCCGCAAAATCCCTTCCCTCGAATCCTGAACAACTCCGTCCCTGTCCATTAACCCTTCCATGACCCTACGTTCCCTTCTTTCCTTACAGCACTCAAACGGGTCCGGACTCAATAATTTGCCAAAATCCCTCTCATAAACTAATGAGGAGTACCGGTCATACTGAACTCGCTCGATTTCCACTTGTATAGCCTCTATATCCTCCCTCTTCCCCCCCCCTGGAAATTAAATTATCCCTCCTCTTTTTTAATGCTATTCCCAACCGTGTCGCCTCCCTCCCCTCCTGCCTTGCCTGTCTAAGAAAAAACCCCTTCGTGCGTTGTTTCACCACTTCCCACCACCTCCCTACCGAGGGGAAGATGCCTAAGATAGTCTGCTGATCCCCCCAAAACTCCACATACTCTCTATGCACCTCCCCCTCCTTTAACCATTTCAAATTTAATCTCCACATCCCCTTTCCTGGCCTATGGACCCCCGACCCCCCTACTTCTATCCGCACCGCCCTGTGGTCCGAAAACTCTACCACCATCAACTCGGGAGCCTGTAAGCAGGTCCCTCTCCTAACCAAAAACCGGTCGATCCGACTTCTACAATTCCCTCTAAAAAAAGTAAAACCCCCTTGCCCCAAGTAGACATCCACTAACCCTGACCCCTCATTATCCCCACTAAACGAACTCCGTCATACCTCACCTGTGCACACCTGCCCCCACTGTCCTCCTTCCTCAGAATCGTGTTAAAATCGCCCCCCCCCACACTAACTGACGTGAAGAATACAAATAGGGTTTGATTTTCCCAAATAACTGTGACCTCCCCTTCTTAGTTTGTGGCCCATACACATTTATCACCCTTAACGCCACCCCGTGCAACACAACATCCACCACCAAACACCTCCCTACCCCTAACTCCACCACCCGTTGAATCACCGCTATGTGAGATTTAAACAAAATTCCCACCCCCCCATACTTCTCCCCTGCCAACCCCCACACTGAGGGTCCCCATCTCCAAGCCTGCTTTGCTCTTCTCACATCGGCCAAAGACTGCAGCCTGGTCTCCTGCAGGAGAAAACAATCAGCCGACATGGAGGAAAGGCCCTCAAAGGCCAGACACCTCGCCCTTGTGGAGGCAATACTTGCCACATTCAGCGTGATGAACGCCAACAAGGAACCTGCCATCATTATCAATTAGAAAACCGCCTCCCCTGGCCCTGCCTCCCCATCCTTCCTTCTCTCTGCTCCAGACCTCCCTTTGAAGGCCCAGCTTCTTCCTCCACCTCTTCCTCCGCCCAGTCCCTAACCCCAAACTCAAAGGTCCCCCCCTTCCATCCTTCCCTGGTCCTTGCTTTCTTCCTCCCCTTCTTCTTCCTCTCCTCCCCCCCTCCCCCTTCACCGGAAAAACCCCGGTCTCTCCCCCTTCCCCCTCCCCCTCCCCCCATCCCACCCTCCATCCCCCCTCCCTCCCCTCCACCTTCCTCCCCCCTCTCTACCCCCTGCTCCCCCTGAACCTTTCCTAATTTCCTCTTCTCCCCTTCTCCCCCACCTACCTCTGCTCTCCCTCCCTCCTCCTGCACGTCCATACCATCTCCTATCTCCAACCTCCCCGTCCTCCCCCTTCCCCTCCTCGTACCCTTCCCTCCCCCCTCTGTCCCTATCTCCCCCTCTTCACCTACCCCCTGCCATGCCTCACTGTCCTCTCTTCCGTTCTCCTCTCCATACTCTTCCCCCCGTCCCTCATCTTCGAGGACCCGAAATCTATTCTCCACCGCTATTCCCTGCCCTAACTTCCTTCCAGCCTCCACCAGAAGTCCCCCCCCCTTCCTCCTCCTAGAGACTCGCGTCCACCCTTCCCCCTCCCCTCCTTGCCTCTTCTCACCCTTCCGAACGTTCGCCCCCTGCTCCCCCAACTCTTCCTCTACCCTCCCCCCCTTCCAATCACTTCTACTGCCTGCCCCAAACCTCCACCCCTCCCCCAGCACGATCTCCCCTTTCATCACCCTCCCCTCCCCCCTCCCCCCCCCCCATTATGAAAGGCTTGCGGGCAAGCCCGAAAGGCGTGCCCCAGATCCCCGCACAAATTACACCGGATGGAGGTACAATGTTCTGCCACGTGCTCCCTCACCCCACACTTTGCACACTGAACCACT
This sequence comes from Microcaecilia unicolor, assembly GCF_901765095.1. Lineage (NCBI taxonomy): Eukaryota > Metazoa > Chordata > Amphibia > Gymnophiona > Siphonopidae > Microcaecilia > Microcaecilia unicolor. The sequence continues at coordinate 127,642,268 of NC_044040.1, forward strand.
GGGCACGACATACTATAATGCCGGAAGGAACTACACTTAAAACATTGCCTAGGCTGTCCCTTATAAAAACACAAGATCCGATCTTTTCCGATGAAAGCCGCTGAATGAATGTGTTGGGTGACGTGCCCCACCTGGTATAACTTCACCGTCACCCCCCACCCCCCTGCCCATACCCTACCAGAGGAGTCCTTAACTCTGCATACCTCTGCAGCCAGTAGGTCAAATCCGCCCCCGAGATTGACTCATTCCTCACTAACAGTCACCTGCACCAGGTCAGGTTTACTAATAGGCACAACTCGAAAATTTCTCCAGTCCCCCCCCCCCCCTTTAACCTCCCCGTATTTCTCCCAAAAAATCTCCATTCCCCGTTGGGTCAAAAAACTGACATCATACTCTGGAATGTTCGCCGGGTGAATGCAAGCATACAGATCTTTCGGGAGAAATCCTAACCCTAGAACCATTTTTAACACCACATCCCTACTTGGCATCCCCCCTCCCCCATCCACCTGAATTAAACCACATTCCGGCGTTTGGGAACAGACCCCCCAGACCACCCCTCACCCCCCCCCCCTGTCCCCCCCTCCGCTGCCCAAATCCCCCCTACCACTCCCCATACCAACCACCGCGGCAAAAGAAGGAGCCCCCGCCCCCCCACCCTTGGCGCTCGAGGCTTCCTGCCCTGCACACCCCAAACCCCCCTTTACAAAACCCTTCTGGCCCCCTCCATCCCCTTCCTCGATCCTATCATCCCCCCCTCCCTTCCCCCCTTCTCCAACCTGAACCTTATCCCCCAGACCCCCCACACCAACTAACCTATTCCCCTCAACAGGAGGAGACATGTCAATCACATCCCCCCCATTCCGCAATCCCTGCCCCCCTCCCCCTTCCTGCAAACCAAGCCTCTCCCCATCGTCCTTGCCCAAACATGGAACAGAGTCAACAGTCGGACACAAACCCTCACAGTTCAACACTCCCCCCGCTTGAGTCACAGCAATGTCAGGGAAAGTGTTCAGCAACTTATCTGCCGTCTGTTGTAAAGCTGGCTCAGCATGCCGCTCCTCAGCCGACAGGTCCTGCGCGAGACGAACAGGGAGTTCCGTTTCAGTCAGTTCCTTCTTCTGATCCAAATTCCCTGTTGCCTGCAAGTTTCGTCCTTCTCCTGCTGCCTGCTTGACCAGAGTCTCCTGGTGCTCCGTGTCAGGTGGGTGGGGCCTCTCCAATCCAGCAATCGCCGCCACTCGCCCCTCTGTACCGTCTGAAATGCCACCATCCAGTAATGAACTGCCAGCCTTTCCCGGTGCCTCTGGAAGCCATTCTCTGCCGGGGACAACGCATCCACCACCCGACTCACTGTTTGCCAGCTCTCCCTCCAGAAGACTGCCGTTGTGCACCCCGGACGCTGCGCGGGGGCAGGGCTTCTCCAAACATAGAGGCAGAGATGTAGCTGCAGATAAAGACACCTGCTTCTGCTGCAATCCTTCCGGCTCTGCTTCCGCTGCTGCAATCTTTCTTTCTGGAGGTTCTAATATTGGTAAGTCACCATCTCCTTCACTGGACACCTCTGCCACTACTTCTGTAGAAAAAAGCCGACAGCCTGAAACTCCCTCCTCTGTCTCCACAATCTGGAAGGTCTTAACCAGCTTTTTAATTGCTTTCTCTTCTCCAACAGGTGCAGTCACCAACCCTGCCCCCGAACCACATCCTGCTGCTGCCTCCCTGCAGTCTGCCTGCTTAGTAAGTCCCCTGGACTGAGTTGCCAGGTTTTTCATAAATGCTAAAGTGGATGTACTAGCAGAGTCTGGCAAGTCTTCTGGTTTAGACAAATCCTGAGACAAGGAGGCTAGACCCGATGTCCGCAGTTCTGTTTCCCTGGGAACTGCAGACTCTTGCTGGGACACAGTTCTCCCTTGACCTGAAGACTGTGACCTTAAAGCCATACGTTCTTGATTACAATATAGTTCTCTTAAAGGGTTCTCAGGTCCCTTTTTTAAACCCCTCAGCAACAGTTCTTTCTTTTGTATCAGTTTTCTCAAACGGGCTTCCTCCTTTGTTGCAGGAATTACCACTATTGTCAGCAGAATCTGTGGTACTTCAGAAGTCAAACAGCACACACCAGAATGAGGGAGAAATCTTCTTTATTTGCCAGCAAACAAAGTAGGACATCAGCATTAAGTCTCTTCTTCTCTTTCTCAGCTTGAGGCAGCCATGGGCATAATTATACATATATAAGAAGTCATATTAATTGGGGTTTAAAAGCTTGGTGCTTGAATTCAACTTTTTCAGTTCTGCAAGTGATGGAGGAATGTCATCTGGTTTAGATTATTTAGAAATCCAGCGTTGCCAAGCTAAAGGTTAGAAAGGTCAGTGAGAAATGAAACTCTGTCCTTTGTGAGTGATGGATTGCTAATGCTAGTTCAAAGATATTACCTTACCACATACATCTGTATACCATTAAATCTTGAGGGGATACTATTATGAATGAACAAAGCATGAGCCAGACATACTGTAGTTTAAAGCTGGTTAAATAATTCTAGATGTTCTTGATATTTAGAATATGTAGATTCTAGATATTCTTGAATTCTGATTTCTGTGTATTTTAGAATATGTTTTTCTGTGTAATTAATATGTAGAATATCCTTTCAATCCAGTGTTACATATTTGCCTGACTCTTTAAAGTGAGCCTTTGTCTGCTGTTTAAGAGGTCAAGCATCTGGTTTGACTTAGCCACAGTCCTAGCTAGTTCTGTGTAGGGAGCTGATGGGTGAAAAGGGTCAAGAAAAGTCTTGATTAATTATAGGTAAATGTAGGAATGGGTCTTGAAAGTAATAACTGATATGTATGCTATTAAGTAAGACTGGCCCTTGACCCCTTAATGAATGCCAGAGTTCAGTTAGTAGTTAGTATGAACCAGACTAGGAATATGAGAATAATAAATGTCAGATTGGCCCCTTAGCCTCTAAGTGAACCCAGTTTAAGCTATAGCTGAGAAATTAATCATAATGACATGCAGGAGTTCTGGAGCCAAATTGTCTGGTTTGAGAGGCTCCAGGTCATAGGTCAGTTTGAGAAATATCAAACCTATGTAACTGATATTTTTAAAGTAATGATTGGCTGAGGCAAGGTAACCAATCTATTCTTTACCATCTGGAAAGTAAGGGGGGCTAGGAGGGGGTTTAGGACTGTATTTAAGTGGGAGTAGAAGCAGTTTACGTCAGAAGGAACAGACAGAAGAAGGAGAGCTGAAGGAAGACAGACAGCAGAAGAGAAGGAACAGACAGAAGAAAGAGAGCAGAAGGAACAGACAGAAGAAGGAGAGCTGAAGGAAGACAGACAGCAGAAGAGAAGGAGCTGAGACAGAAGCCATAACATCCAGAGAGCTGAGAGAGAGAGAAGAAAGCTAGAATTGATGTCCTGCTTTGTTTGCTGGCAAATAAAGAAGATTTCTCCCTCATTCTGGTGTGTGCTGCTTGACTCCTGAAGTACCACAGATTCTGCTAACAATAGGGGTAATTCATGCGTCCATTCCTGCAACAATTCTTGGTGGCAGCGGTGGGATTTCGAACCCTGCAGCGATTTCTGGCACCCAACTGACTGAGAAACATTCGCCGGGTATGTATTCTGTATTCTGTATTGTAATCCTAGCTAGGAAACTGTAAACCAGCCCCTCAAAAATTGAGGGAAGGGGAGTCTGATCAACTCTCAGCGAAGGCCTTAGTAACTTTTAGTCTAGTGGAGATTAGAAGCGAAATCGCTTGAGCTTATCTGTATCTGAGAAATTTGAAATTGTTGGGTGGGATTTTCTGTATGGAATGTGTGATGCTTGAATGATTAACTGAGTGCGGACTTCTTATAGCTGCGTTTCCAATTAACGCGAGTTCAATTGGCCAGCGACAGAAGGAAGCGATTGTTGTTTGTGTTACCTTGTGTCTCGAGAGTGGGGACCCCTTACTGCACTCTCAAAAATTCCCTCCCTTTTTGTGTGTTGTAACTGTAAGCATTATGGGAGGGAAATCGTCTAGACAAATTGCTACCCCCCTAGATTGTATGCTTAAGAATTTCAAAAAAGGATTTTTAATTAATGATTATGGACAGACTTTAAGCTCAAGTACTCTAAGAACCTTGTGTGAAGTTGAGTGGCCATCTATGGGAGTGGGGTGGCCCCCTAGTGGCAGCTTAGATATTGAAGTAATCCGGAAGGTCTACAGTATAATTGTAGGAGAACCAGAGTATTCTGAACAACTCCCCTATATAGATTCCTGGGACAGCCTTGTGACTGACCCTCCCTCTTGGTTGAAAACGTATATGGGATCCCCAGTAAAATTCATGTTGGGCCGCGTTCAAAGAAAGATTAGAAAATCTAAATTGGAAGAGGGAAAGAGCCCTAGGAAGTCTACCACCCAATCGGTGGCTTCCGCCCCTACCCTGTCCGAAAAACCCATACTCTCTGATGACCCCTCAGATCTTGAGCCACCACCTTATGGCCCATTGTTGGGGTTCCGTGCCACCCCCAGAGATCCACGCCGCCCAGCCCAAGCCTCTCCAGCACAGGCTTCTCCGGATAGCTCCTCTTCTGTGCAAACCCCGTCACATCCTAGGGTGAACCTTTCAGCCAACCTCTACCCTCCTTTGCCACATTCTCCCCTGCTAACCTCCCAAGACCCGCTTTGGGCTGCACCCCCTGACTCCTCAACTCCCGACAGCCCAGCCTTTCCCTCTAGTACCCCTACCCACTCATTAGGGGCCCGGCATCCCTTTCAATGGACTGAATCACCTGTGACCACCTCTCAGTCTATGAGTACCCCTCCCCATCCCTCAGGGGTTCAACACACCTCCACTGAATGGGTTAGACCTGTTGCAATCACCTTTGAGCATGATAGGAGGGTAGCTCCTAGCTCTACCTCAGGTTCCATTCCTACCTCCTCGAGAGTTCTGCCCCTGCGTCAGGTAACCACCACTCGACCGGATCCTAATAATCAGGGTCAGGTTATGCAGGCACAGGCCTACCAGTATGTACCCTTCACAACCACCGATCTCCTGAATTGGAAGACGCATTACCCCTCTTATACTGAAAAGCCTCAGGCAGTGGTGGACCTAGTGGCTAGCATTATGGCCACCCATAACCCAACCTGGACTGATTGTCAACAACTTCTCCTGACCCTCTTCACAACTGAGGAGAGGCGGAAGATTTTACAAAATGCTGAGGCCATCACGCGAGCGCGTGCCCCCGAGAGGACACCGGACCTAGAGGAATGGGTTAGAACTCGGTTCCCTCGCGCAGCTCCAGCTTGGGATCCAAATAATGAGCAGCACTATGAACTGTTGTCTGGCTATTGCCGGGACTTGCTGGAAGGTATGAGGAAAGGCATAAAGAGGCCCATTAATCTGGCAAAGGTCTCTGAAATTCTCCAAGGGGCAACTGAATCCCCTGGGGCCTTTTTAGAGCGACTAATTGAAGCCTACAGAACATACACCCCCTTTGACACTGAGGCACTAGAAAACCAGAGAATGGTGAATAGTGCATTGGTGGCCCAGAGTATGCCAGATATCCGGAAGAAGTTGCAGCGTCAGGAGGGATTCGCAGGGACGAATACCACCCAGCTAATTGAGATCGCAACCAAGGTTTTCATTAATAGGGATCAGGAGGTGCGCCGAGAGGCTGACCGGAAGATGCAGAAGAAGGCCGACCTTTTAGCGGCAGCCATTACTAATTCCACCCTTAACCGAGGTCGACCTCTAGCTAATGGGAAGCCAAAGTGGGACCCCGGACCACCAGCCAGGCCCCGAGATTCCTTCAATCAATCCCGGCTAAGGGGGGAGAATCCCAGACCAAGATTGGAGAGGGACCAGTGTGCCTATTGCAAGGAAAGAGGGCACTGGAAAGATGAATGCCCCCAGAGGCGTCAGGGACTGAGAAGGGGACCAGGAGATCGAGGAAGCCGAGGCCGAGTTCGAGAGGGAAGGTATGAGCCTCCTGAATCTGACATCATCGGGATAGTCGAGATAGCAGAATGGGACGAATAGGACAGACCGGGTTCCTACAAACTGGGCTCCCAGGAACCTATGGTCAAGTTAACTATAGGGAGCCGCTCAATTCCATTCATGATTGATACAGGAGCTGAACATTCTGTTGTGACGGAGCGATTAGCGCCTGTGTCTGGAAAAACTGTCCGAGTGGTGGGAGCCACGGGGGTGCAGAACCGGAGGCCCTTTCTGACGACCCGTAGATGCCAATTAGGCTCACACACAGTCACTCATGAATTCCTGTATATGCCAGACTGTCCAATCCCTTTGTTAGGTCGAGACCTGCTGTCCAAGCTTAGGGCCCAAATTTCCTTTGACTCTGATGGCCAGACTTCAGTCTCCTTTCGGCGCCCGACATCCAGCCCTAAGGGTATATTGAGTCTCTGCTGCCCTCTTGAAGAAGAATGGCGGCTGCATCAGTCGCATGGCCAAGTTGACCTACCCCTGGCAGACAGCTTTCAGGTCAGTGGGGTATGGGCAGAAGATAATCCCCCAGGGTTGGCCCGAAATATTCCTCCTGTCCATGTAGATTTACTTCCAAGTGCCCGGCCAATCCATCTTCGCCAATACCCAATTCCCCGAAAGGCTCTGGAAGGGATTCAAGCACATCTGAATCGTTTGTTATCCCATGGAATTATTCGTCCTTGCCAGTCTCCATGGAATACGCCACTGTTGCCAGTCCAGAAGCCAGGGACCGAGGACTACCGGCCAGTCCAAGACTTACGAGTGGTCAACAAATCCACTATCTCATTACACCCTGTAGTGCCTAATCCATATGTCCTGCTGGGATTGATACCTTCTGGAGCTGCCCATTTCACGACACTAGACTTAAAAGATGCCTTCTTTTGTATGCGGGTGGCCCCCGCCAGTCAACTGCTTTTCGCCTTTCAATGGGAAAACCCAGTAACAGGAAGGAAGCTTCAGTATACATGGACCCGCCTGCCACAGGGGTTCAAGAACTCCCCCACCATTTTTGGGACAGCCCTAGGACAAGACCTTAAGACTTTTAAATCTGAGCCTTCCAGGCGAGTTTTACTCCAGTATGTAGATGACCTCCTGATTGCAGCAGTGACCCAGGAAGAGTGTTTTGAGGCTACCAGAGAATTGCTGGAGCTACTCTTGGATGCAGGCTATAAGGTCTCACGCTCAAAGGCCCAACTCTGTCAGTCAGAAGTGAAGTATCTGGGCTTTTGCATTTCCCAGGGAAGTCGGAGACTGGATGTCAGTAGGAAGCAAGCAGTTGCTGCAATTCCCCAACCCAAGTCCAGAAGGGAAGTTAGGGAATTTCTGGGAGCAGCCGGATTTTGCAGAATTTGGATTCCAAATTTTGCATTGATGGCGAAACCCCTTTATCAGGCCACAAAGGGGGGTGAAAAGGAACCATTTGAATGGGGACCTATCGCTCAACAATCCTTCATTGCCATAAAGAAAGCCCTACTCCAAGCCCCTGCGTTAGGTCTTCCTGATGTGGAGAAACCTTTCTCATTGTATGTCCATGAGCGACAGGGGGTTGCTCTGGGTGTGCTGACCCAGATGATGGGATCCTGGCAGAGGCCTGTTGCATACCTGTCTAAACAGCTGGATGGAGTGGCTAAAGGATGGCCAGCCTGCATGAGGGCCATTGCAGCAACAGCCTTACTGGTCCAGGAAGCAGATAAGTTGACCTTGGGGCAAGAACTGGTTGTTAAAGTCCCCCACGCAGTTCTTACCCTCATGGAGTATAAGGGCAACCACTGGTTTACAAATAACCGCATGGTTAAGTACCAAGCCAGTTTGTGTGAGAATCCACGGATACATTTGGAAACAGTGGCTATATTCAATCCTGCCACTCTTTTGCCAGCATCTGAGGGACCACCGGATCATGACTGTATCCAAACTATGGATGAAGTGTATTCCAGTCGACCAGATCTTAAAGATGTTCCGTGGAGGGACCCAGATGTAATTTATTTCACAGATGGAAGCAGTTACGTGGAGAACTCCAAGCGATTGGCAGGCTATGCTGTGGTGACAGAGGACAAGGTGATAGAAGCAAGAGCCCTGCCCCAAGGAACTTCTGCCCAGAAAGCAGAACTTGTGGCCCTCATACGAGCTCTAGAGCTAGCAGCAGGACTGGTAACCAATATTTATACTGATTCCAAGTATGCCTTCACAACTCTACATGCTCATGGAGCTTTGTATAAGGAAAAGGGACTCATAAATGCCGCAGGCCAACCTGTTAAGTATGGACCTGAAATACTTCAGCTGCTAGAGGCTGTTTGGGCCCCTAAGAAGGTAGCTGTCATTCACTGCAGGGGACACCAAAGGATAGATACTCCAGTGGCCCGAGGGAATCGCCATGCTGATCGGGTGGCCAAGGAAGCTGCTCGAGGACCCTTAGCAAGTACTGTGACTCCCCTGTTCCAAATTCGACTGCAAGAATGGACGCCTATGTATACCCAAATGGAAGAGAAATGGGCTCAAGAGGAAGGTGCAGTAAGGAGACCTGATGGCTGGTTACATCTCCCTGATACCAGAGTTCTGGTGCCACGCCACCTAGCTTGGCCTGTAGTGTCTCAAGCTCATGACCTATCACACTTAGGGAAAACAGCACTAGCTCGCCTACTCAGTCGAGTAGTGGTGCTGGAAGGATTGGATAGTCTGGTTGCCACTGCCTCTGCCCGATGTACTCTCTGTGCCCAGAATAATGCTCGTCAGGGACCCCGTATTCCACCAGGAGTTCAGTCTAGGGGACTAACACCCTTTGAGTCTCTAGTTATAGACTTCACAGAAATGCCCAGGAGCGGTAGGCTCCGATACCTCTTGGTCATGGTCTGTACCTTTTCTGGGTGGGTGGAAGCATATCCTACAGTCACTGAGAAAGCCACAGAAGTAGCTCGAGCCCTCCTTAGGGATGTCATCCCCAGGTATGGACTGCCCCTTGCCATAGGTTCAGATAATGGTCCCGCCTTTGTTGAAGCTACACTTCAGGCCCTGTCCCGCGCATTGCGCATTACCTGGAAATTGCATTGTGCCTACCGTCCCCAGAGTTCAGGGCAGGTTGAGCGGGCAAACAGAACCTTGAAAAATAGCCTAGCAAAGATTTGTCAGGAAACCCAACTGAAATGGCCACAGGCACTGCCACTAGCCCTCTTCCGCCTCCGATGCACCCCAACTAAAGGAACAGCCCTCTCTCCCTTTGAAATTGTGTATGGGAAGCCCCCAGCCATTTTGCAGGGAATTAAGGGAGACATAGGGATTTTAGGGTCTGCCCAGGTACAGGAGCAGGTAGCCCTTTTGGGCAAGATAATTTCTGAGCTTCAGTCTTATGTGAGAGAAATAAACCCTGTCCCCTTCCAGGCTCAGGTACATTCCTTCCTGCCAGGGGATAGAGTTTGGGTGAAAGACTGGAGGCTCCAGCCTTTGGGGCCCCGATGGAAAGGACCTTTTACTGTTTTGCTTTCTACCCCTACAGCTGTGAAGGTCGCAGGGATAACTCCATGGGTCCATTGGTCTCGAATTAAGTCTGCTGACCAGACTGAGCCCAGCACGGATCAGACGGAGCCTAGACAGTGGAGAGCAGAAAGTGATCCAGCGGAGCCATTGAAGTTGCGCTTGACCCGAACCAAAGAATCTACTAGCTGAAAAGAAGGGTCAACTGCATACTGCAGGAGCTGCTGAACTTCGGCTTCACACTGAGACTCTTTCTTGCCCAGATTCTGGCTTTCTTGGAATTTGAGAGCTTGATCCTTGTCAGTTGAGGGTCTATCCCAACTGGTATAAGAACTCAAAGACTGAGAACATTATATTAGAATAATCTGTGATTAGCACAGACTGTTGAAATATTATTGCTTAATTAGTTTGCTGTATTTGTTTTAGATTAGGAAGAAAGAAAATGTTAGTAGTTTGGATGCTTTTGTTGTTTTCTACTCCTTGCCTCCTTGTTCCTAATACCCCAACTCGCTCCAACCTTTGGTTACACTCTGTCCAGGAACTAATTAGGCAGGCAAAGATTACTTCCCCTTGTATTGTGTGTTCCCGATTTTCTCCTTATACTACAGATGTCCCAGCTGTACCTGTCCCTGTGCAGCTCCCAGCTCTTATACCTCCCTACTTTTCGAGTTCAGGCCCTTGGAGCCAGGATTATACTTGGTGGTCCTTTTATAATGCTACTTCCCCCTCTGAATCTTCTCTAAGGCCAGTCTTTACGTCTCCCTATCCAGCTTCTGGAGTGTTTTGTTTAACAAGAAGCATCTCAACTGTTCTTCCCATTCCCTGTAACTATACTAATGTTCTCCCAGAGAAAGGGGAATCTGTGTGGGTAGTCTCTCCAGGTACTCCTATGTGCCCTACTACCATACCTGCAGATTATGACCAGGGTGATTATCTGGCTCCTAACCTTACTACTGAGAAGACTATAGTGTCCCGGCCTATTTTCTACTTTCATAAGTCCCCGGGGTATGAAAGGGTTGCAACATATGAGCAGCCTGTCACAATCGGGGATTGGCACCTATGGTGTACAAAGTCTCCATTTCTTCTTAGTTCCCCCTGGGATAGGGGCTCGCATTATGGGCATCCTAGTGTCCATCCTGTGCCAACATTTATTGGGAACTTTCCTCGCCCTCTCCTTGGTCATTACTGGCTTTGTGATAATGTCCTCCACATGATTCTTCCCCCCACATATGAATTTTGTGTATTGGTAACCTTGAATTATTTTCCTAAAGTTATTCCTCTCCTCAGGCCACCATCCCAGCACCGCTCTAAGCGAGAGGCCTTGTCCTTACCTTCCTCCGTTGCCACAGAGGATGAGGCGATTGAATTAGCCCTCCAGTATATTAACTCTACTTATCCTCTGACTAAAAGAGACTTGTAGCCCTTTCTGCTACGGCCTGGATTCCAATTGGGGGTCCGGTAGCGGGTATTACTGAACTAGGTATGGCTACCCGGAGACTTCAGACTCTACTCCATGTTTTAGTTCATGAGCTGAACGTGGTAGTCAATGCATTGCAGGATCAAATTAATGAATTAAGTATAGTTTCTCGGTATAACCGTATGGGTCTTGACTATCTCTTTGCAGCCCAGGGTGGCCTCTGCACAGTGCTAAATTCTTCAGAGTGCTGTACTATTGTCATAAATAGGACGCATGTAGTTAGGCATGCCATGGATAAAGTCCTACAGTTGGCCAGCCTTAATGTGGAGGATTACCGAGGAGGATTAGACCTTACCTCCTGGTGGTGGTCATTGACCTCATGGATACGTCCTTTGTTCATTTCCCTAATAGTCTTAGTTTTAGCAGGGTTGTTGTTTTGTTTCCTGGCCTCATGTGCTTCGGCAGTATGCCGTCGGACCTTAACAAGTAGGGTAATGGTGGTTCACAAGTCTATTCCTAGTTAGGATCACTATAATCTCCAGAGTTTGAGTTGTGAGACTTATCTCTGCATAAGCTGATTTTAGTCTCAAAGGGGGGAATGAGGCAGCCATGGGCATAATTATACATATATAAGAAGTCATATTAATTGGGGTTTAAAAGCTTGGTGCTTGAATTCAACTTTTTCAGTTCTGCAAGTGATGGAGGAATGTCATCTGGTTTAGATTATTTAGAAATCCAGCGTTGCCAAGCTAAAGGTTAGAAAGGTCAGTGAGAAATGAAACTCTGTCCTTTGTGAGTGATGGATTGCTAATGCTAGTTCAAAGATATTACCTTACCACATACATCTGTATACCATTAAATCTTGAGGGGATACTATTATGAATGAACAAAGCATGAGCCAGACATACTGTAGTTTAAAGCTGGTTAAATAATTCTAGATGTTCTTGATATTTAGAATATGTAGATTCTAGATATTCTTGAATTCTGATTTCTGTGTATTTTAGAATATGTTTTTCTGTGTAATTAATATGTAGAATATCCTTTCAATCCAGTGTTACATATTTGCCTGACTCTTTAAAGTGAGCCTTTGTCTGCTGTTTAAGAGGTCAAGCATCTGGTTTGACTTAGCCACAGTCCTAGCTAGTTCTGTGTAGGGAGCTGATGGGTGAAAAGGGTCAAGAAAAGTCTTGATTAATTATAGGTAAATGTAGGAATGGGTCTTGAAAGTAATAACTGATATGTATGCTATTAAGTAAGACTGGCCCTTGACCCCTTAATGAATGCCAGAGTTCAGTTAGTAGTTAGTATGAACCAGACTAGGAATATGAGAATAATAAATGTCAGATTGGCCCCTTAGCCTCTAAGTGAACCCAGTTTAAGCTATAGCTGAGAAATTAATCATAATGACATGCAGGAGTTCTGGAGCCAAATTGTCTGGTTTGAGAGGCTCCAGGTCATAGGTCAGTTTGAGAAATATCAAACCTATGTAACTGATATTTTTAAAGTAATGATTGGCTGAGGCAAGGTAACCAATCTATTCTTTACCATCTGGAAAGTAAGGGGGGCTAGGAGGGGGCTTAGGACTGTATTTAAGTGGGAGTAGAAGCAGTTTACGTCAGAAGGAACAGACAGAAGAAGGAGAGCTGAAGGAAGACAGACAGCAGAAGAGAAGGAACAGACAGAAGAAAGAGAGCAGAAGGAACAGACAGAAGAAGGAGAGCTGAAGGAAGACAGACAGCAGAAGAGAAGGAGCTGAGACAGAAGCCATAACATCCAGAGAGCTGAGAGAGAGAGAAGAAAGCTAGAATTGATGTCCTGCTTTGTTTGCTGGCAAATAAAGAAGATTTCTCCCTCATTCTGGTGTGTGCTGCTTGACTCCTGAAGTACCACAGATTCTGCTAACAATAGGGGTAATTCATGCATCCATTCCTGCAACAAGCTCTCTGTGTCTTTGTGGCTTCTGTCTGTCCTCTTCAGTTCTCTTCTCTCCTTCTCAGCTCCTTCTTCTGTCTGTACCAACGTAAGCTGCCTCTGCTCCCAGTTATATACAGTTTTAAACCTCCTCTCTAGCCCCCCCTTCTCACCAGATGGCAAAGAATAGATTAATTACCCTGTCTGAACCAATCATCTCTATACATATATTTCCAAAATATCAGTTTCATAGATTTAATATTTCCTAAACTGACCTATGACCTGGGGCCTCTCACGCTAGACAATATGGCACCAGAACTCTTGCATTTTATTATTATTCACATAATCAGTTTCCCAATCAACTTCATACTAACTTCATAACTTAGGTTCATTTAGGGGCTAAGGGGCCAGTCTTGCTTAATGGCATACATATCAGTTATTACTTTCAGGACCATTCTTACATTTACCTATAATTAATCAAGACTTTTCTTGACCTCTTTCACCTATTAGCTTCCTTCACAGAACTCGCTAGGACTGTGGATAATTCAAACCAGATGATGACCTTTTCAACTGCAGTCTTACTTGAAAAGTAACACTGAATTGAACAGATATTCTACATAGAAATATTAATTACACAGAATAAAACATATTCTAAAATAAGCAGAAATCAAATTCCTTATAAGACATATTCTAAATACTTATAATGGTATCTATAATATCTAGAATATCTATATCTAACCTGTTTCCTTCTAACCAGCATTAAACTAATCCTGTAAACTACAATATGTCTGCAACATGCCTTGTTCATAATGGTATACATATGTGGTAAAATAATATCTATGAACTAGCCTTAACCATCCATCACTCACAAGGGGTCAAAGAAAGTTTCTCTCTCTGACCTTTCTAACCTCTAGCCCAGCAAAGTTAAACTCCTGAGCAATTAAAACCATCTGGCATTCCTCCATCTCTTGTAAGACTAAAAGTTAAAATACCAAATTATTTCTATGCCCACGCTGTCTCATTCCTCCCTTTGAGACTAAAATCATCTTATGCAGAGATAAGTCTCACAACTCAAACTCTGGAAACTATAGTGGTCCCAACTCCATACCTCCTCCTGGGGCATAACTTCTAGGAATAGGCTTGTGAATCACCATTACCCTACTTGTTAAGGTCCGACGGCATACTGCCGAAGCACATGAGGCTAGGAAACAAAACAACAATCCTGCTAAAACTAAGACTATTAGGGAAATGAACAAGGGACGTATCCATGAGGTCAATGACCACCACCAGGAGGTAAGGTCTAATCCTCCTCGGTAATCCTCCACATTAAGGCTAGCCAACTGTAGGACTTTATCCATGGCATGCCTAACTACATGCGTCCTATTTATGACAATGGTACAGCACTCTGAAGAATTTAGCACTGTGCAGAGGCCACCCTGGGCTGCAAAGAGGTAGTCAAGACCCATACGGTTATACCGAGAAACTATACTTAATTCATTAATTTGATCCTGCAATGCATTGACTACCACGTTCAGCTCATGAACTAAAACATGGAGTAGGGACTGAAGTCGCCGGGTAGCCATGCCTAGTTCAGTAATACCCGCTACCGGTCCCCCAATTGGAATCCAGGCCGTGGCAGAAAGGGCTACAAGTCTCTTTTTAGTCAGAGGATAAGTAGAGTTGATATACTGGAGGGCTAATTCAATCGCCTCATCCTCTGTGGCAACGGAAGAGGGTAAGGACAAAGCCTCTCGCTTAGAGCGGTGTGGGGATGGTGGCTTGAGGAGAGGAATAACTTTAGGAAAATAATTCAAGGTTACCAATACACAAAACTCATACGTGGGGGGAAGAATCATGTGGAGGACATTATCACAGAGCCAGTAATGACCAAGGAGAGGGTGAGGAAAGTTCCCAATAAATGTTGGCACAGGATGGACAAGGTGCTTAGGATGCCCATAATGCGAGCCCCTATCCCAGGGGGAACGAAGATGAAATGGAGACTTTGCACACCATAGGTGCCAATCCCCAATTGTAACAAGCTGCTCATTTGTTATAAACCTTTCATACCCCGGGGACTTATGAAAGTAGAAAATAAGCCGGGACACTATAGTCTTCTCAGTAGTACGGTTAGGAGCCAGATAATCACCTGGGTCATAATCTACAGGTACGGTAGTAGGGCACATAGGAGTACCTGGAGAGACTACCCACACAGATTCCCCCTTCTCTGGGAGAACATTGGTATAGTTACAGGGAATGGGAAGAACAGTTGAGATGTTTCTTGTTAAACAAAACACTCCAGAAGCTGGATAGGGAGACGTAAAGACTGGCCTTAGAGAAGATTCAGAGGGGGAGGTAGCATTATAAAAGGACCACCAAGTATAATCCTGGCTCCAAGGGCCTGAACTCGAAAAGTAGGGAGGTATAAGAGCTGTAAGCGGCACAGGGACAGGAACAGCTGGGACATCTGTAGTATAAGGAGAAAATCGGGAACACACAATACAAGGGGAAGTAATCTTTGCCTGGCTAATTAGTTCCTGGACAGAGTGTAACCAAAGGTTGGAGCGAGTTGGGGTATTAGGAACAAGGAGGCAAGGAGTAGAAAACAACAAAAGCACCCAAACTACTAACATTTTCTTTCTTCCTAATCTAAAACAAATACAGCAAACTAATTAAGCAATAATATTCCAACAGTCTGTGCTAATCACAGATTACTCTAATATAATGTTCTCAGTCTTTGAGTTCTTATACCAGTTGGGATAGACCCTCAACTGACAAGGATCAAGCTCTCAAATTCCAAGAAAGCCAGAATCAGGCAAGAAAGAGTCTCAGTATGAAGCCGAAGTTCAGCAGCTCCTGCAGTATGCAGTTGACCCTTCTTTTCAGCTAGTAGATTCTTTGATTCGGGTCAAGCGCAACTTCAATGGCTCCGCTGGATCACTTTCTGCTCTCCACTGTTTAGGCTCCGTCTGATCCGTGCTGGGCTCAGTCTGGTCAGCAGACTTGATTCGAGACCAATGGACCCATGGAGTTATCCCTGCGACCTTCACAGCTGTAGGGGTAGAAAGCAAAACAGTAAAAGGTCCTTTCCATCGGGGCCCCAGAGGCTGGAGCCTCCAGTCTTTCACCCAAACTCTATCCCCTGGCAGGAAGGAATGTACCTGAGCCTGGAAGGGGACAGGGTTTATTTCTCTCACATAAGACTGAAGCTCAGAAATTATCCTGCCCAAGAGGGCTACCTGCTCCTGCACCTGGGCAGATCCTAAAGTCCCTATGAGGCTCATTTTCAAAGCACTTAGCCTCCCAAAGTTCCATAGAAACCTATGGAACTTAGCCTCCCAAAGTGCTTTGACAATATGCCTCAATGTCTCCCTTAATTCCCTGCAAAATGGCTGGGGGCTTCCCATACACAATTTCAAAGGGAGAGAGGGCTGTTCCTTTAGTTGGGGTGCATCGGAGGCGGAAGAGGGCTAGTGGAAGTGCCTGTGGCCATTTCAGTTGGGTTTCCTGACAAATCTTTGCTAGGCTATTTTTCAAGGTTCTGTTTGCCCGCTCAACCTGCCCTGAACTCTGGGGACGATAGGCACAATGCAATTTCCAGGTAATACGCAATGTGCGGGACAGGGCCTGAAGTGTGGCTTCAACAAAGGCGGGACCATTATCTGAGCCTATAGCAAGGGGCAGTCCATACCTGGGGATGACATCCCTAAGGAGGGCTCGAGCTACTTCTGTGGCTTTCTCAGTGACTGTAGGGTATGCTTCCACCCACCCAGAAAAAGTGCAAACCATGACCAAGAGGTATCGGAGCCTACCGCTCCTGGGCATTTCTGTGAAGTCTATGACTAGGGACTCAAAGGGTGTTAGTCCTCTGGACTGAACTCCTGGTGGAATACGGGGTCCCTGACGAGCATTATTCTGGGCACAGAGAGTACATCGGGCAGAGGCAGTGGCAACCAGACTATCCAATCCTTCCAAGACCACTACTCGACTGAGTAGGCGGGCTAGTGCTGTTTTCCCTAAGTGTGACAGGTCATGAGCTTGAGACACTACAGGCCAAGCTAGGTGGCGTGGCACCAGAACTCTGGTATCAGGGAGATGTAACCAGCCATCAGGTCTCCTTACTGCACCTTCCTCTTGAGCCCATTTCTCTTCCGTTTGGGTGTACATAGGCGTCCATTCTTGCAGTCGAATTTGGAACAGAGGGGTCACAGTACTTGCTGGGGGTCCTCGAGCAGCTTCCTTGGCCACCCGATCAGCATGGCGGTTCCCTCGGGCCACTGGAGTATCTATCCTTTGGTGTCCCCGGCAGTGAATGACAGCTACCTTCTTAGGGGCCCAAACAGCCTCTAGCAACTGCAGTATTTCAGGTCCATACTTAACAGGTTGGCCTGCGGCATTTATGAGTCCCTTTTCCTTATACAAAGCTCCATGAGCATGTAGGGTTGTGAAGGCATACTTGGAATCAGTATAAATGTTGGTCACCAGTCCTGCTGCTAGCTCCAGAGCTCGTATGAGGGCCACAAGTTCTGCTTTCTGGGCTGAAGTTCCTTGGGGCAGGGCTCTTGCTTCTATCACCTTGTCCTCTGTCACCACAGCATAGCCTGCCAATCGCTTGGAGTTCTCCACGTAACTGCTTCCATCTGTGAATAAATTACATCTGGATCCCTCCAAGGAACATCTTTGAGATCTGGTCGACTGGAGTACACTTCATCCATGGTCTGGATACAGTCATGATCCGGTGGTCCCTCAGATGCTGGCAAAAGAGTGGCGGGATTGAATGTAGCCACTGTTTCCAGGTGTATCCGTGGATTCTCACATAAGCTGGCTTGGTACTTAACCATGCGGCTATTTGTAAACCAGTGGTTGCCCTTGTACTCCATGAGGGTAAGAACTGCGTGGGGGACTTTGACAACCAGTTCTTGCCCCAAGGTCAACTTATCAGCTTCCTGGACCAGTAAGGCTGTTGCTGCAATAGCCCTCATGCAGGCTGGCCATCCTTTAGCCACTCCATCCAGCTGTTTAGACAGGTATGCAACAGGCCTCTGCCAGGATCCCATCATCTGGGTCAGCACACCCAGAGCAACCCCCTGTCGCTCGTGGACATACAGTGAGAAAGGTTTCTCCACATCAGGAAGGCCTAACGCAGGGGCTTGGAGTAGGGCTTTCTTTATGACGATGAAGGATTGTTGAGCAGTAGGTCCCCATTCAAATGGTTCCTTTTCACCCCCCTTTGTGGCCTGGTAAAGGGGTTTCGCCATCAATGCAAAATTTGGAATCCAAATTCTGCAGAATCCGGCTGCTCCCAGAAATTCCCTAACTTCCCTTCTGGACTTGGGTTGGGGAATTGCAGCAACTGCTTGCTTCCTACTGACATCCAGTCTCCGACTTCCCTGGGAGATGCAGAAGCCCAGATACTTCACTTCTGACTGACAAAGTTGGGCCTTTGAGCATGAGACCTTATAACCTGCATCCAAGAGTAACTCCAGCAATTCTCTGGTAGCCTCGAAACACTCTTCCTGGGTCACTGCTGCAATCAGGAGGTCATCTACATACTGGAGTAAAACTCGCTTGGAAGGCTCAGATTTAAAAATCTTAAGGTCTTGTCCTAGGGCAGTCCCAAAAATGATGGGGGAATTCTTAAACCCCTGTGGCAGGCGGGTCCATGTATACTGAAGCTTCTGTCCTGTTACTGGGTTTTCCCATTGAAAGGCAAAAAGCAGTTGACTGGCGGGGGCCACCCGAATACAAAAGAAGGCATCTTTTAGGTCCAGTGTCGTGAAATGGGTAGCTCCAGAAGGTATCATCCCAGCAGGACATATGGATTAGGCACTACAGGGTGTAATGAAATAGTGGATTTGTTGACCACTCGTAAGTCTTGGACTGGCCGGTAGTCCTCAGTCCCTGGCTTCTGGACTGGCAACAGTGGCGTATTCCATGGAGACTGGCAAGGACGAATAATTCCATGGGATAACAGACGATTCAGATGCGCTTGAATCCCTTCCAGAGCCTTTCGGGGAATTGGGTATTGGCGAAGATGGATTGGCCGGGCACTTGGAAGTAAATCTACATGGACAGGAGGAATATTTCGGGCCAACCCTGGGGGATTATCTTCTGCCCATACCCCATTGACCTGGAAACTGTCGGCCAGGGGTAGGTCAACTTGGCCATGCGACTGATGCAGCCGCCATTCTTCTTCTAGGGGGCAGCAGAAACTCAATATACCCTTAGGGCTGGGTGTCGGGGGCCGAAAGGAGACTGAAGTCTGGCCATCAGAATCAAAGGAAATTTGGGCCCTAAGCTTGGACAGCAGGTCCCGGCCTAACAAAGGGATTGGACAGTCTGGCATATACAAGAATTCATGAGTGACTGTGTGTGAGCCTAATTGGCATCTACGGGTCGTCAGAAAGGGCCTCCGGTTCTGCACCCCCGTGGCTCCCACCACTCGGACAGTTTTTCCAGACACAGGCGCTAATCGCTCCGTCACAACAGAATGTTCAGCTCCTGTATCAATCATGAATGGAATTGAGCGGCTCCCTATAGTTACTTGACCATGGGTTCCTGGGAGCCCAGTTTGTAGGAACCCGGTCTGTCCTATTCATCCCATTCTGCCATCTCGGCTATCCCAATGATGTCAGATTCAGGAGGCTCATACCTTCCCTCTCGAACTCGGCCTCGGCTTCCTCGATCTCCTGGTCCCCTTCTCAGTCCCTGGCGCCTCTGGGGGCATTCATCTTTCCAGTGCCCTCTTCCTTACAGTAGGCACACTGATCCCTCTCCAATCTTGGTCTGGGATTCTCCCCTCGTGGCCGGGATTGATTGAAGGAATCTCGAGGCCTGGCTGGTGGTCCAGGATCCCACTTTGGCTTCCCATTAGCTAGAGGTCGACCTCGGTTAAGGGTGGAGTTAGTAATGGCTGCCGCCAAAAGGTCGGCCTTCTTCTGCATCTTCCGGTCAGCCTCTCGGCGCATCTCCTGATCTCTATTAACGAAAACCTTTGTTGCGATCTCAATTAACTGGGTGGTATTCATCCCTGCGAATCCCTCCTGACGCTGCAGCTTCTTCCGGATATCTGGCATACTCTGGGCCACCAATGCACTATTCACCCTTCTCTGGTTTTCTAGTGCCTCAGTGTCAAAGGGGGTGTATGTCTGTAGGCTTCAATTAGTCGCTCTAAAAAGGCCCCAGGGGATTCAGTTGCCCCTTGGAGAATTCAGAGACCTTTGCCAGATTAATGGGCCTCTTTATGCCTTTCCTCATACCTTCCAGCAAGTCCCGGCAATAGCCAGACAACAGTTCATAGTGCTGCCCATTATTTGGATCCCAAGCTGGAGCTGCGCGAGGGAACCGAGTTCTAACCCATTCCTCTAGGTCCTGTATCCCCTCGGGAACACGCGCTCGCGTGATGGCCTCGGCATTTTGTAAAATCTTCCGCCTCTCCTCAGTTGTGAAGAGGGTCAGGAGAAGTTGTTGACAATCAGTCCAGGTTGGGTTATGGGTGGCCATAATGCTAGCCACTAGGTCCACCACTGCCTGAGGCTTTTCAGTATAAGAGGAGTAATGCGTCTTCCAATTCAGGAGATCGGTGGTTGTGAAGGGTACATACTGGTAGGCCTGTGCCTGTATAACCTGACCCTGATTATTAGGATCCGGTCGAGTGGTGGTTACCTGACGCAGGGGCAGAACTCTCGAGGAGGTGGGAATGGAACCTGAGGTAGAGCTAGGAGCTACCCTCCTATCATGCTCAAAGGTGATTGCAACAGGTCTAACCATTCAGGGGAGGTGTGTTGAACCCCTGAGGGATGGGGAGGGGTACTCATAGACTGAGAGGTGATCACAGGAGATTCAGTCCATTGAAAGGGATGATGAGCCCATGATGAGTGGGAGGGGTTACTAGAGGGAGAGGCTGGGCTGTCGGGAGTTGAGGAGTCAGGGAGTGCAGCCCAAAGCGGGTCTTTGGAGGTAGCAGGGAATGGATGTGGCACAGAAGGGTAGAGGCTGGGTGAAAGTCCAACCTAGGATGTGGCGGGTTTTGCACAGAAGGGGAGGAACTATCCGGAGAAGCCTGTGCTGGAGAGGCTTGGGCTGGACGCCGTGGATCTCTGGGGGTAGCTTGGAACCCCAACAATGGACCATAAGGTGGTTGGCTCAAGATCGAGGGGTCATCAGAGAGTATGGGTTTCTCGGACAGGGTAGGGGCGGAAGCCACCGATTGGTTGGTAGGCTTCCTGGGCTCTTCCCTCTTCCAGTTTAGATTTTCTAATCTTTCTTTGAACCGCGGCCCAACATGAACTTTTACTGGGGATCCCATATAAGTTTTCAACCAAGAGGGAGGGTCAGTCACAAGGCTGTCCCAGGAATCTATATAAGGGAGTTGTTCAAGATATTCTGGTTCTCCTACAACTATGCTGTAGACCTTCCGGATTACTTCACTATCTAAGCTGCCACTAGGGGGCCACCCCACTCCCATAGATGGCCACTCAACTTCACACAAGGTTCTTAGAGTACTTAAGCTTAACGTCTGTCCATAATCATAATTAAAAATCCTTTCTTGAAATTCTTAAGCATACAATCTAGGGGAGTAGTAATTTGTCTAGATGATGTCCCTCCCATAATGCTTACAGTTACAAACACACAAAAAGGGAGGGAATGTTTGAAAAGTGTGGTAATGGGGTCCACACTCCCGAGACAAAAGTAAACAAACAACAATCGCTTCCTTCCGTCGCTGGCCAGTTGAACTCGCGTTAACTGGAAACGCAGCTATAAGAAGTCCGCACTCATTTAACTTTCATGCACACACATTTCTGCACAAAAATCCCCACCCAACAATTTCAGATTTCTCAGATACAGCTAAGCTCTGGCGGTTTCCCTACTAATCTCCACTAGACTAGAGGTACTAAGGCCTTCGCTGAGAGTTGATCAGAATCCCCTTCCCTCCATTTTTGAGGGGCTGGTTTTACAGTTTCCTAGCTAGGAGTACAATACAGAATACAGAATACAAAATACAATACCCCCGGCTAATGTTCCTCAGTCAGTGGGTGCCAGAAATTGATGCAGGTTCAGGATCCCACCGCTGCACCAAGAATTGTTGCAGGAATTACCACACTATTGTCAGCAGAATCTGTGGTACTTCAGAAGTCAAACAGCACACACCAGAATGAGGGAGAAACTTCTTTATTTGCCAGCAAACAAAGTAGGACATCAGCATTAAGTCTCTTCTTCTCTTTCTCGGCTCTCTGTGTCTTTGTGGCTTCTGTCTGTCCTCTTCAGTTCTCTTCTCCCTTCTCAGCTCCTTCTTCTGTCTGTACCAACGTAAGCTGCCTCTGCTCCCAGTTATATACAGTTTTAAACCTCCTCTCTAGCCCCCCCCTCTCACCCAGATGGCAAAGAATAGTATTAATTCCCCTGTCTGAACCAATCATCTCTATACATATATTCCAAAAATATCAGTTACATAGATTTAATATTTCCTAAACTGACCTATGACCTGGGGCCTCTCACGCTAGACAATATGGCACCAGAACTCTTGCATTTTATTATTATTCACATAATCAGTTTCCCAATCAACTCATTACTAACTTCATAACTTAGGTTCATTTATGGGCTAAGGGGCCAGTCTTGCTTAATGGCCTACATATCAGTTATTACTTTCAGGACCATTCTTACATTTACCTATAATAATCAAGACTTTTCTGACCTCTTTCATCTATTAGCTTCCTTCACAGAACTCGCTAGGACTGTGGATAATTCAAACCAGATGATGACCTTTTCAACTGCAGTCTTACTTGAAAGTAACACTGAATGAACAGATATTCTACATAGAAATATTAATTACACAGAATAAACATATTCTAAAATAAGCAGAAATCAAACTTCCTTATAAGACATATTTCTAAATACTTATAATGGTATCTATAATATCTAGAATATCTATATCTAACTGTTTCCTTCTAACCCAGCATTAAACTAATCTGTAAACCTACCAATATGTCTGCAACATGCCTTGTTCATAATGGTATTACAATATGTGGTAAAATACTATCTATGAACTAGCCTTAACCATTCCATCACTCACAAGGGGTCAAAGAAAGTTCTCTCTCTGACCTTTCTAACCTCCTAGCCCAGCAAAGTTAAACTCCTGAGCAATTAAAACCATCTGGCATTCCTCCATCTCTTGTAAGACTAAAAAGTTAAAATACCAAATTATTTCTATGCCCACGCTGTCTCACCTTCACATAACCTTTCTTGTGCTCCTGCTGGAGCCGAGTTTACTCATAACTTTGGTCATTTTCACACGCTTTCCCAAATCAACCAGGTTCTTTCTCCACACGTTTAATTCTTCGCACTGTACAGATCAAACTATGTGCCGGGTCCTCAGGGTCATAAGGAATATCTAGGAATTCCTCCTCTGAAGACCCACTCTCTTCACTTTCTGCTCATCAATGCAGGAAAAAATCTGAACTAACTTCCATAGCTTTCATCTTCCTTTCTCTGCTTAGGGTGCCCTTCCAGGCCCTTCCACCAGCTTTCTCCCCCCCCCCCCCCCACCCCGCACAAACTTCACTATCACCTCCCAGATGTTGCTGGAGCGTGGGGGGGTTACTGGGACTGGCTTCCACCCTTGGGCCTCCGCTCTCTGCGATCAAACAGGGACTCTCTCCCTCCTGTCAGAAGCTTGACCGGAAAAGAGAGCTGCTTCTCCCCTTTTTGCCCGCCTTCTGGTCCCTGGCCCCAGGAGGCCCCATGCCGTAGGCCTTTCCTGAGGACCGCTCCCCAGGGACCTCCACTCCTCAGGGAAGGAGCTAGGCCTCACTCCCTTCCCTGGAACCTGCAGAGCTTCCGGCTGCACCTCCTCCTCCTTCCAAGTCTGAACAGCAACTAACTGGAATGCCTCCCGCGGGAGGTGGTGGAGATGAAAACGGTAACGGGATTCAAACATGCGTGGGATGGTGCATAAAGGAATCCTGTGCAGTAGGAATGGATCCTCAGAAGCTTAGCCAAAATTGGGTGGCGGAGCAGGTGGGGAAGAGAGGTTGGTAGTTGGGAGGTGAGGATAGTGGAGGGCAGACTTATACGGTCTGCCAGAGCCGAAGATGGGAGGCGGGACCTGGTGCTTGGGAGGCGGGAAATACTGCTGGGCCGACTTGTACGGTCCTGTGCCCTGAAAAAGGCAGGTACAAATCAAGGTAAGGTATACACAAATGAGTTTATCTTGTTGGGCCGACTGGATGGACCATGCAGGTCTTTTTCTGCCTTCATCTACTACTACTACACAAGAAAACCGAAGCATGAATTAACACAATGCTACTCTCCCACCTTACGACTATTACTGTGACTTTACCATCTAAATTCATCTTATCACACATCACATTGTAATTGTTCACAGACGGAAACGGCAAAACACCTTCCGGTACTATCCTGCTTATTTTCGAAAGGAGAAAAACGCCCATATGTTGGGAGATGGGCGTCCGTTTCCCGTGGGCGGCCAAAATCGGTATAATCGAAGCTGATTGTTGGTCATCTTCAAACTGCACTCTCGTCGCGGGAATGAATTAAAGATGACGGGGGCATGTCGGAGGCGTGGTGAAGGCGGGATCTGGGGCGTGGTTATCGGCCGAACCGAGATGGGCGCGCTCGGACGATAATGAAAAAAAGAAAGGCGTTTGTTAGCGAGGAATTTAGGACACATTTTTTGGACCCCTTTTTTCACGAACAGGTCCCAAAAAGTGCTCTAAATGACCAGATGACCACCGGAGGGAATCGGGAATCACCTACCCTGACTCCCCCAGTGGTCACTAACCCCCTCCACAAAAAAAAACCCACTTCGCAAAACCTTATTTCCAAGCCTCTATGGCCACCCTCAAATTCTGTACCCACCTCCATGACAGCAGAATGTGTTCGATCCTCTCGCAGCCTTTCCCCTGGGTCAGATGTGGCTCTCGGGTGCACTGCAGGGTCACATCAGCATTGCATTGTGGGGGTTGTAGGGTATTGGGCTCGTGATTTCACTAGCTTGTGTTACAGTCTCACGATGTTGGTAGTTGGTAGGCTCTTCTCCCATGGTGCTTTTCCCTCTGTTTACTGGTAGAGTGTGCCCTGTTTTGTTTCCGGTAGTCCACGAGGTAGTGGCCATTTTGCAAGTTCGTTTTACATCCCCTTTCGTGTGTTAGCCACGTTACAGAACTTAGTTCTTACCTTGAATGTTGCTGAAAGAGGGCATTGTACACCCTTCTGCCAGCTCTGACCTACTGCTAATCTTAGTACCAGGGAGACTCATTGCCAGTGGGGCACAACCTCTGATCTGCAGTTAACTGTGCGTAACGCTGGTTATTGAAATAAAGGACGTTTTCAGCAAGATTAGTCTTACGGGTAAACTGCTGTGCCAAGGTTATACAGCAGCAACAAGTCCTGTCCCCGTGGAGTAGTTTAGTGGGTAATGCAGCTGCACTTCAGGCAGGTGGACCCAGGCCCCACCCCCCCCTACCTGTACCACTTGTGGTGTAAATGGGAGCCTCTAACCCCCCCCCCCCAAAAACCCACTGTACCCACATGTAGGTGTCCCCCTTCACCATTAAGTGCTATGGTAATGGTGTTTAGTTGTGGGGAGTGGGTTTTGGGGGGGGATTTGGGGGTCTCAGCACCCAAGGTAAAGGAGCTATGCACCTGGGAGGTAATTTAATGTTTTTTTTCTATTTTTTTAAACGTGCCCCCTAGGGTGCCCGGTTGGTGTCCTGGCATGTGAGGGGGACCAGTGCACTACGAATCCTGGCCCCTCCCCATGACCCAAAGCCTTGGATTGGTCGTTTTTGAGCTGGGACGCTTCAGTTTCGTTATCGCTGAAAAACGAAAACGCCTAGCTCAAACAAACACCCACATCCTCAAAAAACGCCTACATCCAATGCATTTGCCTGGCACAAACCGAATTTTCCAGACTAAAGATAAACGTCCATCTTTTTCGAAAATACGATTCGGCCCACCCCTTCACAACCCGTTCTCGGAGATGGACGTTCTTACACATGGGCGTTTGCGTTCGATTATGCCCTCCACGTAAGCCACAATTGAGCCTGCAAATAGGTGGGAAATGTGGGATACAAATATAACAAAAATAAATAAAAGGGATCAAGTGTTTTCTGGAAAGTGAGAGCTATGTTACATGGATTGTTGGTCACTACCCCATCCCCCTGTCGTATACTGGGAATAACCTAGAGGAACCCCTACCCCTCACGTCTCGCTAGAAGCTTCCATGATCTATTTACTTTCAAAAAATAGGTTGTGCTTGTGTACATAAGCAGTTTGTGGTTCATTTATGCAATATGCTATTCATGCTGCCCTAGTGGCCAACATTATCTCGTATAAAGCTAACTGATGTGAGCTAGGCATATTTTGCTGGAGCACACACAGTTTCTGCTCTAAATTCTACAATCCCTTGAGTAAGTCTTTTATTTTCGGGGCACTTATGTAAGCTATGATGTCCCCTCAAATGACCGCTTTAGCTGTCAGCCAAAATAATAGGGGGTCATCTTTATGTTTTTATTATCTTTGTACTATGTTTCCCATTTCATACAAAGATACTTTTAAAGTCATCTGAGTGAAAAAGATAGGATGGGAATCGCCAGTCCCTGTTGCTCTCTATATATGGTCTGGATCAATGTCTATCCAAACTGGGGCATGGTCTGAAATTTCCTCAGACCAATCCTCACCTGGACTATATGAGTGAAGAATGTCCTGTGTACTAAGATATAATCCAATCTGGACAGTGTGCAATGAGCCTGCAAAGTGTGGGTGTAATCTCTCTCTTCCGGGCTGCAGCGCCCGCCATACGTCAACCAATTGCAACATTGTACAAAAATGCTCCAAAACACCAGGAGGAGAGTGTCCCTCCACTGACAGAGGCCGAATGATCCATAAGGTGATCCAACAGCTGATTCATGTCTTCGGTCACTATCAGGGGGAGATCTGGGTAACGAGTGACACCTCTCCAACAAAGTAGAAAAAAAGGTCTTATCCCCATCTAATGGACCATAAACTGAAAGCACAATAAATTCCTTCCTTTGTACGTGCATGTGGTCCGCTAAATATCTCCCCTCTGAGTTGTGAAATAACAGCTTAGCGTGACAGTGGAGGGACTTCATCAATAAGATTGCTACTCCCCCTCTCTGACCTACTGAGGGGGAACAGAATACCTCCTCCAACCAGCGAGTACTCAACTTTAAATGCTCTGCCTGAGACACCCTTGTCTCTTGAAGACAGATATGTCTGCACGACTGGCGCTGAAGGGCCTGTAAAATTTTCGTATGCTTGATGGGGGACGAAATTCCCCCCACATTCCAATTAAAAGATGTATACTTTTATTGGGAGTCCATCCCGCATCAGGAGGCAAGAAATGGGCAGGACAAGTGTTGCTCCTGAAATCAAACCTCAGAGCGCCCAGCCTTCCGCCCCAAGGATTCATATATACACAAACAATTGCTAGAAAGGAGCACAACATTTGGTGTAAATTTCCCCTGCACATTCCTGCAGCAACATAGAGTAATCCTGAAAGATCTTAATCTGTGCCCCTGCATATTTCAAGATGTCTTTCTTTTGACGATATCCTCTCAGGATTTCCATTTTATGGATATAGTTATGGATCTTGATCACCACCATGCGGGCTTCTGTCTGCCATCTTGGATCCGGCCACTCTATGTGCTCGTTCTAGACAGAGGGAGCCTTGGCTATCTGAAAGCGCAAATTCCACGGACAGCCAGTGCTCAATTCTGTAGGCAACAGCTCTCCACCATGGTCTCTGGTATTCTAACTATGGCGTAGATTACTGCGATGTGATCTATTTTCCAGATCATCCAGATTGTTCCTGTAGCAGTTTCGTGAGTCGCTCTATGGTAGCTGTTGGCTGCGGGGGCTGAGACCTCCAGCATAGCTACCCGGTTCTCCAGTTCACCAGCCCGTCTCGTAGTTTGCAGCCAAAATCGCTAGCTGTAATTTAGGCTCGACACACCGCAGAAGTCATCTGGGAAAGCTGCTGCGTGGTGAATTCCGCGGCTGGCCTGCAGGCCATCCTCGATCTTGGCTTCCACCATTGTTTTCTGCCTCTCCCCCATCATTTCACCACCTACCAAGCGAATATATCTGTCCATACGAGTTTAGGTATCAGGTAAACGCAATTCAGTTGCTTTAATGTTGTCTGGAACACTGAAATTTTCTGTTAGGAGAAGCGGGGTCCCCAGAGAGGAAGAGAACGCGTCTTATTCCCCTCACTGCATCATGTGGATCCTCCCTCAGGATATATACTACAATAATCAAAATGCATACAAATCACAATTATATAAAATAGTATAAAATAAATAGACACATAGAATGTAAAGGAAACCAAAAAGTCCTGAAATGCCAATATATATGTGACCATGGATAAAAACGTCAAATCATAAAAACAAAACACAGACTGATCAGGTGTGTGTCGTTGCAGCTCTCAGTACAGTTTATTAGCTAGGTACATTACAGAGTGGTGTGAGCAATTTGCAGCACCCCAGTAGTCAGTACTAGCCCACAAAAAAGAAAAAGAAAAAAGTGTGCTCAAATACATTTATTTGGAGTCTATCTATAAGGAAAAGTAGCGTAAAAAGTCAAATATGCACCTACATTTTAGGCTTGAACACTTACACCTGCCATAGAGATGCTAGAAATGCACATGCCTAGAATGTAAAGTAATGTGCATAGATGTAGTATTTTGTATAGATTATAATATTTTATAATCTATCCCCTCGATATTCAAAAGCATTTAATGAGCCAGGATCAGCCCTGGCCGGTTAAATGCCCATAACTGGTTATTCGCAAATTTTCAGTGGGACATGGCTGGCCATAACCCCCTGAAAATTTATGGTTAGTGGCTATCCGCCAATTTTCAGTGCATTGCCAGCTAAATTGTGTGGTCATATTTGGCCACGTGGCATACCAGGCCTATCTTTGGCTGGTTCAAACTTAACCGGCCAGTGCCTGAATATTAGCTTGGCGGTTAAGTTTGAACCAGCAAAATAAAACGGACATTCATTGATGGGCACTGGAAATGCCCCAGCATTGAATATTTGGGCTCAGCGCCGACCGTGGGAGTTAGCTAACTCCCGTGATTTGAATATGGGGCCCTATGTGCATAACTGCACTCTGTTGATGTTGTTGCCAGGCTGCAAAGTACACCATCAACGTATTTACAGAACAGCACATAACCAGAAACTGCTCTTAGATGGAAATGTGTTCACATATGCAAGTAAATGACTAGAATACCAGCATTTATGTGTGTACTTGCTGCAGCTCCATGGCATAATTATCCCCCAGGAAGCATTTTCAGAAAGGCCCAGAAAGGTAAGTACTTTCTTTAATGCATGCACTTTATAGTTAATTTTCAAAGTGAAATTACCTTGGCAGTTGGTTGAAGTTAGGTAGTTCAATGATACAATGAAAATACCCATATATTTTTGCAACTTCTATTTTATTTTGGTGACTGGAGAAAGATACTCCAGCTTATTTTGAAAGAGAGATGCCCATATTTCGACCCAAATCGGGAGATGGGCGTCTTTCTTCTGTGGGCGAACAAATCGTATAATCGAAAGCCGATTTTGGTCATCTTCAACTGCACTCCGTTGCAGGAACGAACAAAGTGGATGGGGGTGTGTTGGAGGCGTGATGAAAGCGGGATTGGGGCGTGGTTATCGGCCGAGTAGAGGTGGGGAGTTTTAGCTGATAATCGAAACAAGAGGGCGTTTTTGACGAGAATTTGGTCCGCTTATTGTGGACCCTTTTTTTCAGGTCCAAGTCCCAAAAAAAGTGCCCCACTGACCAGATGACCACCGAGGGGGATCAGGGATCACCTCCCCTGACTCCCCAGTGGTCACTAACCCCCTCCCAACAAAAAAAACCCACTTTACAAACTTTTTTTCCCAGCCTGTATGCTAGCCTCAAATGCCGTACCCACCTCCATGACAGCAGAATGTGTTCTATCCTCTGACAGCCTTTCCCTGGTTCTGATGTGGGTCTCAGGTGAGTGTGACATCTTTTCTGTTATGCGCACTGCAGAGTCACATCAGTAATGCATTGTGGTGGGTGTAGGGTATTGGGCTCCGTGATTCAGTAGCTTGTGTTAAATGCTCACGTTGTTGGTAGTTGGTAGGCTCTACTCCCATGGTGCTTTTCCCTCTGCTTACTGGGTCAGAGTGTGCCCTGTTTTGTTTCCGGTAGTCCATGAGGTAGTGGCCATTTTTGTAAGCCAGTTTTAGCTCCCTTTCATGTGTTACCCACGTTACTGAAAGTGGGCATTGTACAGCATTCTGCCAGCTCTGACCTACTGCTAATCTCAGTACCAGGGAGACTCTTTGCCAGTGGGGCACAACCTCTGATCTGCAGTTAACTGTGAGTAAACGTGCTTATTCCAATAAAGGACATTTTCGGAGACATTAGTCTTCAGGTGTCAACTGGTTGTGCCAAGGTTCTACAGCAGCAACAAGGCCTGGAGCACTTTTAGTGGGTACCACAGTGCACTTCAGGCAGGCAGACCCAGGCCCATCCCCCCTACCTGTAACACTTGTGATGGTAAATGGGAGGCCTCCAAAACCCACTGTACCCACATGTAGGTGTCCCTTTCACCCCTAAGAGCTATGGGTAGTGTTGTACATTTGTGGGTAGTGGGTTTTGGGGGAGGGGGTTGGGGGCTCAGCCACCCGTGGTAAGGGAGCTATTGTAATATATGGTAACATATATTAAATGTTTTTTTTCCTGGGGCTCTGGGGGGGGGGGGGGGGGGCTGTTCCATGGTGTTGGTGGATGCTGCTGGCTGGAAAAGGTTTAAAGTTAGTTTGGAAATTATTAAGGGAGTTAGGTGAAGTGTGAGATGTTTCTTAAATATGGTTTTATTTTTCAAGGAATAAACCATGATTAAGTGGGGATTGTACTTTAAAATGTTCCTTTCTGTTTTGGGGTACAAGTCAGATTAAAATTCACTTTGAAATTCTCTGTGTAGGAAGTTTTGCAGTAACTTTTATGGGGGGAAGGGACAGCAAGATTCTAAACCATACATCTAAGAAAAAAACCAGTCTTTAGATGACAAGCTGATTGGTTGAGTGATGTCAGGTGTTCCTCTAGTGGGGTGAGTTGCCAGGGAGACTGCTGAGTGAACTGAAGACCAGAGCAGGGAATGACTGGGAGAGAAATGTATGTTGAGTGTGTGAAGTGTGGAAAATGAAGGTATATTTTATGAGTTTAAAGTGAAATAAGTGACATTGAAAAAGGGTACTTTGATATTGAAAGTGAGCTGAGGTGAGTGTGAATGTTCCAGTATAGCACTGAATTTCCAGAGATAAGTGATTTACCCATTTTAGGGTGAGAGAGGCTTTGATTTGTGGTGGGAATTGTACTTCATGAGAAAGCCTATAAGGGTGTCAGGAAAAAAAGTGGAAGGATTTTAAGTGTGACACAGGGGAAGGACTGAGAGGTGAATCTGTTTATTTGGAGAAAATTGCTAGCAGGCAGTGTCTCTGTGGAAGGTGTGTTTTGTGCATATGTTCTGAGTTAAGTACAAGGTTTGTCAGGTGGCAGATTAAGCCCTGCTTTTGGATGAGAGTGCTGTATTCTCCAGCTTGATCTGATAGCTGTACAGGGAAATGCTATGTTTTTATGTGAAGTCTGTGAGATGGAATGTTGAATCACCATTTGAATATGGAATGGGTTACTGTGTGAGATCTCTGAATGCAGTGTGAAGCCTGCTGGATTTTAGAACAGGGAATCAACAGAGAGAAATAGGTTTTGTAGTGAGAAAACCTTTAACTTGTTTTATTTCAATTACAGAGTGTGGCCACAGTATTGAGAACTGATTAATTGTCACCAGAGTGGAGTCAGTTCCTGGACAAGCAGGGAGTTTTAAGGGCTTTGCCTCCATTTATTTTCTGTATAAGTGAGGTTTTAGGAAGAAGAATTCTGGTAGATCATCCGCTGAAGGATTTCCAGATGAGCTTCAACGCAAGAAAGACATCATCTAAGTAAATTCAACTACAGCTAAGTGACATTGCCAAGGGTGTTGAACGGAATATATTATTTTTTTCACAAAATTTTAAGGGAAAACAAAGGAACAGACCATCAGATATTAAAAATCCATGAGATCCCTGCAAAAACACCAATAGTGCATACAAAGAGACCAATTTTTACATCAGGAAAGAGAATAACCACAAATATCTGATTTTGATAAAAGACAATTAAATACTTATCTGAAAAGGTTCTTTTTCTGCCTTTTTAGGTGAAACAGACAAAGTTAAGGGTATACACGTAGTTCTACATTTGAATGTTGAATATGTTATTGCAGTTCTATTAAGCCTCACACTAATTGTGAATTTGAGTTTATTTGAATGAAAATTTGCTTGCATTTGTATTCAATAAAGAAAAAGATAATTTGTAAATCTGAATGTGTGGTTCTTCCAGTTCAGGAACAAATCCTAAATTTAGCTTCTTTTCCTCCTTTATTCTTTGAGAGTAAAGGACGAGGTTAGTTTATTTGTTCCACTCCCTCGGCTGTGAGTGTGTGTTCCCTGGATATTTGCCACGACTACAACCATCAGGTATCTGGGAGCACATCACTACAGTCCAGCCGAGAGGGGTAGTAACAGATTTTGGCGTAGTCGGGCAGGATATTCCTGATTTGGGGGTACATGTTGGATAAATTTGGGGTTTTATTGAAGTGAACTTTAGTCCTGCAAGTCTGGTACAAGCTGCGGAAGATTTGGAAAGAATTCTGCCATTGGTAAAGTTGAAAAAAAATTTTTTTTTTGCAGTGGTTGTGTTATTATTTTGGGTACGTGTTCTGGGTTTTTGTTCTCCGGACATCTCTGTTTCTGAGGCAACCCCAGTCTTCATAGAAGAAAGAAGATGGAGGGCGAAGGAAGTTATGCTGTTCTCCAATTTTGACACATACAGTGGTTATCCCACAAGATCAAACAGTACCAGATTTCTATGGGTTTCCCACGAGGTCCTGAGATTTAAAAGTTGAAGACTGGATAGACAAAATGAAGTCTAGGTTGAGGATTTTACACATCCCTGTAGAAGACCAAGTGGAAGTGATCAGGGATCATTTACGAGGAATTGCCCTGGATACGGTCAAATACTCTCTCCCAAGAGATTGTTCAGTGGAAGATATCTATGACTTGCTGAGACAAGTATACAGAGACAAAGTGGCATTGGGTATCAGGATTCAGGAGTTTTATAACTATAGGCAAGGGGAGAAAGAGACCATTCGTGTTTTCGCCTATAAACTGCAAGAGAAATTGGAGGCAATTAAGAAGAGAGACCATAGAAGAGTGGGTAATTCTGAGGAAACGTTGAAAGAACAATTTATTATTGGTTTACGTGATGAGGTAGTTAAGAGAGAAGTGTCCAAGAGGAATGAAGATAATCCCGATGTTCATTTTCAGAGTTGATGCAGTCCGCAATCCGGTGGGCGGGCGAAGAAAGAGGACTTGCACCTTGGGAGTTCTCCCCCAAAAGAATTTTACAGAGAACCAGAGAGGAGACAGGGGGATTGTCCCCAGTCAGAGGAATCTGTTACAGTAGCAATGATGCAACAGATGACAAACATGTTTTCTAGAATGTGTGAAAGACAGAAAGAAGAGTGGAGTCAGCAAAGGAGAGAGAGAGAGAGAGAATATGAGATATTCTGGCTCCAGAGGTGGAGGTTCAGGAAACATCAAAACTGGAGGCCTTCCCGAACCAATTGAATTAATTTGCTTCAGGTGCCAAGAGCCAGGGCACATGGCATGCAATTGCTTAAATGAGATGATAAATTGGCCATATCCTGTGGTAAACAGGGCCAATGCAGAAGGTCCAAGTACCAGTGGAGCTTGTATGAAGAGTGGGAATGATAGAGGTGAAACGTCTGGACTTCAGAAGAGAAGTGATCCCAAATCTATTGTTCGTGTGCAGAAACACATTTGTAGTGAAGAGAAGAAAGAAGAGAAACTAT
Organism: Microcaecilia unicolor; assembly: GCF_901765095.1. Taxonomy (NCBI): domain Eukaryota; kingdom Metazoa; phylum Chordata; class Amphibia; order Gymnophiona; family Siphonopidae; genus Microcaecilia; species Microcaecilia unicolor. The sequence continues at coordinate 127,676,029 of NC_044040.1, forward strand.
TTGGAGAAAGGGCTATAGAATCCAGTCCATTGTTAAAAGTGAAAATTGATGGTATTGAAACACTCTGCACTGTGGATACAGGTTCTAGCGTGTCTACAATTTTGGCTAGCTTTTTCTATAAAAATTTCGCCAATACCGAGTGTTTGCAAGATGCAAGTAAACTGACTTTAGTGGCAGTAAATGGCACAGACCTTCCTGTCTTGGGATATATTGATGCAGATGTGCAGTGCCTGGGACAGCTAGTGCCTGAGAGATGTATTTTTGTGGTCAAAGATAACTTCTGTGACGGACAGGTGGAGAGTAACGCCATTCAAGGAATAGTCGGAATGAATGTGCTGCAACATCTGGAGGGGCTATTCAAGGATCTCTCCTGCTTCACCTTAGAACCCGGGAAGATTGCGGGGATTCTGTCCAATATATCTCAGAAGTGTTTCCACCAAGATTAAGGAATCTGATGAAGTGGTAAAGCTACAGGGAAACGTGGGTAAAATCATACCTGCAATATCGAAAAAATCCTGATTGGAAAGTGTCAACAAATACGGAAGAGTACAGGAGTGGTTCTGGTTTCTGCTTCTAGAAGAATGAACTTTCCCAATAAGATTGGGGTAGTTAATACCCTGGTTGCGCAGAAGCGGGGAGAAAAAACAAACAAACCAGAGAGTGGTAAACCCTCAAATGATAACTTTAGTGGGAAGAGTGAAGAAGAGGTGATGGCAGTTGTGCTGGAAATGAGTAAGAAGGAATGTTGCATTCTGGAAGCCACGAGAAGGAGGAGAAGCCAACAAGTAGCCCAGATACTGGATCTGGAGGGGAAGAGATGCAGAAAATGCTGTGTAATTCTGTGTCGATGGAAATAGTGAAACCTGTTGCACCCATCTGAGCAAGGTCCTTCTAACCTCATTGGCATGACCAAAGAAGTTGATGAGAACAAAGAAAACAAGACCTCTGAAGGTTCCCAGAGTGATATGGACTGCTGCAGCAGAATGAACTGGACCGTGAGAGGGATGAACAGGACCGGCAGCAGGCACTGGCACAGAGTCTCCGGGAACTTGAGGGGCAAGGTCTGAAAGAAGATGATGACCTTAAACGAGCTACAGAACCAAGTTTTCGAGACTTTAACTGTTCACTTCTAGATAGGACAGGTGATCTTCCCAATTCTGATAGCCTTGTCAGTGTGGTCAGACAGGGTCCAGCGTTTGAATCATCCCTAATCAAAGAGAAATTTAACCGGACTCTACACCAGATTGTACGTACCTTCCCCAAACACAAGAAAAAAGTTGGTCGATGTTCCTCCCTGAACTATATCAAATATCCGATAGCTCGACACATCATGTTACAGGTTTGACTGGAAACCTGGGAGATTGGATGAATTCACATCGGGAGAATTTGGAATGTGACAGAAGTTGGCCAGAGGAGACTGCAAGACTTCAAAATGAGAAATGAAACAGCAGTATGCTAAGAGATCCAGAGCTGAAGTTCTCCAAGAGGGGGATTGGGTGTTGCTCAGGAGACAGAGATTTACGGGGAGACACAAGATTGAGGACATTTGGGAAGCACAACCATATAAAGTCATTGCACTTGTGGGTGATGATTTGAATGTCATAAAGATACAAAATGAAAGTGGGGTACATTGTATTGCTTAAGAGGAGAGTTAAAACGAACAGAAGTGAAATTGAATGTAACAGATTTTTGATGATACTTGTTCAAAGTCTGAATCTTCTTAACTGTACACAATGTTATGAGGAATGGTTGATGAGAGAGTGGATGTAGTGGGACAATATTAATTTTAAGTATGGGCGAAATGTAATATATGGTAACATATATTAAATGTTTTTTCCTGGGGCTCTGGGGGGGCTGTTCCAGGGTGTTGGTGGATGCTGCTGGCTGGAAAAGGTTTAAAGTTAGTTTTGGAATTATTAAGGGAGTTAGGTGAAGTGTGAGATGTTTCTTAAATATGGTTTATTTTTCAAGGAATAAACCATGATTAAGTGGGGATTGTACTTTAAAATGTTCCTTTCTGTTTTGGGTACAAGTCAGGTTAAAATTCACTTTGAAATTCTCTGTGTAGGAAGTTTTGCTGTAACTTTTATGGGGGGAAGGGACAGCAAGATTCTAAACCATACATCTAAGAAAAAAAACAGTCTTTAGCTGACAAGCTGATTGGTTGAGTGATGTCAGGTGTTCCTCTAGTGGGGGTGAGTTGCCAGGGAGACTGCTGAGTGAACTGAAGACCCAGAGCAGGGAATGACTGGGAGAGAAACGTATGCTGAGTGTGTGAAGTGTGGGAAATGAAGGTATATTTTATGAGTTTAAGTGAAATAAGTGACATTGAAAAAGGGTACTTTGATATTGAAAGTGAGCTGAGGTGAGTATGAATGTTCCAGTATAGCACTGAATTTCCAGAGATAAGTGATTTACCATTTAGGGTGAGAGAGGCTTTGATTTGTGGTGGGAATTGTACTTCATGAGAAAGCCTATAAGGGTGTCAGGAAAAAGTGTGGAAGGATTTTAAGTGTGACACAGGGAAGGACTGAGAGGTGAATCTGTTATTTGGAGAAAATTGCTAGCAGGCAGTGTCTCTGTGGAAGGTGTGTTTTGTGCATATGTTCTGAGTTAAGTACAAGGTTTGTCAGGTGGCAGATTAAGCCCTGCTTTTGGATGAGAGTGCTGTATTCCTCCAGATTGATCTGATAGCTGTACAGGGAAATGCTATGTTTTTATGTGATGTCTGTGAGATGGAATGTTGAATCACCATTGGAATATGGAATGGGTTACTGTGTGAGATCTCTGAATGCAGTGTGAAGCCTGCTGGATTTTAGAACAAGGAATCAACAGTGAGAAATAGGTTTTGTAGTGAGAAAACCTTTAACTTATTTTATTTCAATTACAGAGTGTGGCCACAGTATTGAGAACTGATTAATTGTCACCAGAGTGGAGTCAGTTCCTGGACAAGCAGGCAGTTTAAGGGCTTTGCCTCCATTTATTTTCTTTATAAGTGAGGTTTAGGAAGAAGAATTCTGTAGATCATCCGCTGAAGGATTTCCAGATGAGCTCCAACGCAAGAAAGACATCATCTAAGTAAATTCAACTACAGCTAAGTGACATTGCCAAGGGTGTTGAACGGAATATATTATTTTTTTCACAACATTTTAAGGGAAAACAAAGGAACAGACCATCAGATATTAAAATCCATGAGATCCCTGCAAAAACACCAATAGTGCACACAAAGAGACTAATTTTTACATCAGGAAAGAGAATACCACAAATATCTGATTTTAATAAAAGACAATTTAAATACTTATCTGAAAAGGTCTTTTCTGCCTTTTTAGGTGAAACAGACAAAGTTAAGGGTATACATGTAGTTCTACATTTGAATGTTGAATATGTTATTGCAGTTCTATTAAGCCTCACACTAATTGTGAATTTGAGTTTATTTGAATGAAAATTTGCTGCATTTGTATTCAATAAAGAAAAAGATAATTTGTAAATCTGAATGTGCGGTTCTTCCAGTTCAGGAACAAATCCTAAATTTAGCTTCTTTTCCTCCTTTATTCTTTGAGAATAAAGGACGAGGTTAGTTTATTTGTTCCACTCCCTCGGCTGTGAGTGTGTGTTCCATGGATATTCGCCACGACTACAACCATCAGGTATCTGGGAGCACATCACTACAGTCCAGCCGAGAAGGGTGGTAACACTATGCATGGGGAGCTGTTTCTGAAGTCCACCGCACTGACCTCTAGGGTGCCCAGTTGGTGTCCTGACATGTCAGGGGGGCCAGTGTACTACGAATTGTGGCCCCTCCATGACCAAATGGTTCGGATTAGGACGTTTTTGAGCTGGCCGGTTTTTAGTTTCCATTATCGCTGAAAAAAAAATGCCCAGCTCAGAAACGAACAAATCCATGGCATTTCGTCCATACAAACCATATTTTCGAAACAAAACAAAGACGTCCATTTTTTTTCGAAAATACGGTCTGTCCCTCCTCTTTACGTACCCGTTTTTGGACATAGACGCCCATGGAGATAGGTATTCGCGTTTGATTATGCCCCTCTAAATAGCATACATTTGAAAATGGTATGCAAGCATTGCATTCCTTCTTCATTGTAACCATGCCCTAGGTCTGCCTCTTTTAAACCTAGCTAAAAGTATTTGTATTAGGAAGTCTTTGCAATTTGTAGCTGAACAGAGATGGACAATTTTCAATCAGACCAGTTTACCTGGATAAATCACTGTTTACTCAGGTGATGTTCTTTGAATATTGCCAACTAAAGGTTCGAAAGCATACTAATGTTGGAAGATGAGACAGCAGAAAGCTATTTTCAACCAGATAGAAAAGGGATAAGATCCATCTCTGGCCATAAACAGACCTTGTATAGGGAAAGATGAGACTAGAAGGGAAGGACTACTTAATAATGTGTTAAATCAGTGTATAGTATGTAGCATGTGTCTTGTAATAGGAGTTTCTTGCTAAGATTGCTTCCTGTGAACAACAATAATCTATCTCTCGTATCCCAAGTGAAAAGTATTCCTACAAACCTTTTATTGTTTTCATGGTAGACCCTAGTAAAGTTATGATTGCAACTTAGTAATGAAAACTCTCAAATTATTCTGTTATAAAGCATTGCAGATTTCCAATAGTTGCACACCATGCTGTGCTCACACTATGGCCATTTAGGGGCTGTTTTACTAAGCTGTGGTAAAAGGGCCCTGTGCTAGCGGCAGTGGCCATTTTTGCCGTGCGCTGAGGCCCTTTTTACTGCAGCAGGTAAAAAGGCTGAAAAAAATAAATGGACATGTGGTAAGATTGTACTTACTGCGTGGCCATGAGGGTGGGAGCACTTACCGCTACCCACTGAGGTAACCCCCTGCGGAAATATTTTTCAAATATTTCCGCTAGCACCGGAAATGCTGCGTGCTGGGGGTGGAACTACTGCTGGTGCCTGCGTTGGGGCCAATGTTAGTTCTGGATTGGCGCACGGTAAGCCTGTGTTGGGCTTACCGCCGCCTTAGTATACTCCTTGAATAATGGGTATGTATTAAGACCTTAGCATGTACACTAAATTGGGATTGGAGGAAGTGAAAGGTACAGTAAGCATGGGAGACTGATCCATCAAACTAGCCTTTGCAGTCACTAAGCTAAAACTTACTTTAGCCTTTTACCTGTGACTAATTCTGGCCATTTACTGACACTTCTGTTAGGATTTTTTTTTTAATAAGGAGCTTTACTATTTTTAAGAAAAAAAATCCACTGCTTCCTCTTCTCAGAGCACTCCCTCCCTCTTACAGTGGGGAATAGCAGGATTCAATTATCCAACCTACATCACAACATATACCACACTTATTCTGGAAGGCATTTTCCTTCAAACACACTTTTAATGTAAACAGGGGTTAAGCCAGCCTTTGCCAACCAATCTTCAGGATTTAGAACTAGTGCAGTAGAAGAATGCTCACCCAAAAATACAATACTTGATTACACCAGTTTCTATTTGCAGTTCTGAACTGTTACTGCTTTTTGATATTTCTTCCCAGGTTTTAGGTTTGGGTATACCATGATCAAGACATCTCAAAGTAGTGCATCCCAAGTCTCTATCAAAGGTAATTCTTATCAAGGCCAGAACCCCTCCTCAGTCTAGACCCTCCGATCAAGGAAAGGCTAAGCTCTCAACTCTTTCCCTACCTGTACAGAATAAATTTTCACCATTCCAGAGGGTCCCAGTTTTACTGGTAGGAAGAAAGTGAGAGTTGTTCTACTGGTATCCCAGTCCTCATCAGCAGAAAGTATGTGAGAACCTCGTCCGCAGGAGCTCTCACATACTTTCTGCTGATGAGGACTGGGATGCTCCAGAATGGTAATGAATCATTCTGGAAGGTTGGGCTGGGAATTTTGGCTGATATCATTATCATGGAGGGAAATCTGGCTTTAATAGTGGGTGTCTTGCGAGAAGTTCTGGCTTTGATGAAATGGGGAGGGCCATTATTTGATAGGGGATTGCCTTTAATTGGGAGTTAGCTTAGTGGAGGAATATCTTGATTGGAGGGGGGGGAGGTCAAAGTTATAAAATTTCCTATGTTAACTCAGCTTTTCACTTTGGACCATTAGCATTGGGGATGCCAAAATCCAAGTGTGAATTCATAATAGGATGTTGCATAATAGAGCCATGGCCATGTTTTATGTGCACATGTAAAATTTTAATGCATACATTAAAACAAAAGTATGAGTTTTAGTATATAGGTCCTCAGAGCAGCTCTCAACTCTGTTTTAACCTCTGAAAATAGGTTAGATTGTTTGAAAATCAACCCCTTAGCAGTTATGTGCTCCTGTAATTCACTTGTTTCTCGGGAAATTGCCTGATGTACAAGAATTTACTGTACTGGACTTCTGGGGTGATTAAAGTTTGACACAGTTTTTTGGTTACTTCATCCAGTCCTGTTCTGAGGTTATAGCCAAGGATGGGGGACTATTCCAAATTGCATTGGTGCTAGTGACAAATCTTTAATTTGCTTTGGACCCCACCATGCTCCCACCTTCTAGGCATATTCTAGCCAGCTCTTCCCGTCTCTTACGTAGTTTGTTCACTTCTTGTTGCATCTGTTCCCTTCCAAGAGTTTGGTCAATCCTCTCCCAGAAAGTCCTATTGAAGTGAATATAGAGTGCCCAATCTAGTCTGTTCCAGTTCTTGATCTTCTCTATACTGTTTTTTGAAAGAGGAACCTTGGTCTTTTTATCTCTGCTATTGAGAGGAAAGGACACCACATCATCCAATTTCCAGCACAAAGCCTCCTTCAACAGAATCATAGATTCATCAAAGTACTCTGCCATCAATACAAGGTCAAATGTAGCCTCAATTACCACAATGTTTTGGTGAACACGTTTGGCTGAGAATTTGACATTGTTGTTTAAAACCGAAGTCAAAAGTCATTATGTTCTTAGCAAAATTACTATATTGTCAGATATTTTATAGTATTTTAAAGGCTGGTCAAGAAACTCATCAAGAGTTTTTAGCTCTGAGGAAGGCTGGAATTCCTTTGTAGTAATCAAATGAAGACTCCATGAGGTGAACTGGATTGCGTAGGATGGAGAAATAGAATGTATTACTGGGCATTACCTTCTGGATCTGTGTAAAGAGAATAATAACATATTCTATACTAGCAGAAACATGCAAAGTATTTCCAGTCAACTATTACCTTTGTTGCAGCAAACCTTTAAATACAAGCAGGTCAATACAAGCAATGACAACACATCAATGCTTTTTCTTACATGGAAATTTGGGCCACTTATAAGGATAAATTTAGCCATTCAGGACTAGATTCTATGTATCATGCCTAAAAATTGGCACTGAAATGAAATATGCCTAGGCGTATTCTATAAAGTACGCCTAAATTTAGGCGTACTTTATAGAATAAGCCTAATTTTCCACACGGTTTATAGAATATGCAGAGCGCCCATCCGTGCAACTAAATGTAGTCACAGGCAGTTATGCCAAGTAAAACTTGGTGTACATGCTGATGCCTAAATTATGCATGAACAGGGTGTATTCTATAACAACGTGCATAGATTTTTGACATGCCCACCCATTCCGGATTTAATTTGTGATGTGCTAATCTCTCACTGTTACCAATAACCTACCCTTCAATTATGGGCTGCTCATGTCTTTGTCAGTGGGCAAACTTACAAAATCAGCAAGGGATCAAATACTTATTTCCACCACTGTATATAAGATGCCTCCAGTGCTCTACTATGAAAGACTGATACATAAGTTGGGACATTGGGGAAAGTTTAGAAACATCATTTAGAAACATATATTGTGACAAGGCAAGCCCCAGAGACTCCCCAGTGAAGCAGTTGAGCCCAGAACTATGGGTCCCAGAAGTCCTTGCAAGGATGAGTGAGGAGAGTAGTCCTAAAAAGATGGAATGGATTCCCAGTCCCCAGCAGGGGGAGCAATGGCTCGAGGCAGGGTGAGCCTGTTACTCCCTTCCCCACTAGAGGGTGAGGGAAGGATGAAGCTCAGTTTCCTTGGCTTCACATCAGTATATAATTCCCCCAGCTGTGAGAAGCAGATTTCCTGGAGGCTGTCAGTCACCAGGAGGGATGGGAAACGAATGAAGAGAGAGATTCCATGGAGTATGTGGAGGAGGGAAGGAGCCTGCCACTAGAGCTGCCCAAGGGAGAGGAGCCAGCTACCATGGAGTGGGAGAATTCAAAGGTTGCCCTGCCCAGCACATGAAGGCAGTGGAGGAGGCGTGGTGCTGAGAGGTGGGAGAAACCAGTAGCTAGGTGGGGCGCAGGGGGAGCAGTTGCTCCCCCAAAACAGGTTTGTAGAAAAAATGGCGCCTATGCGCCTCTTGCCAATATTTTTTTCTGCCCTCTCCCAAGCGAGGCTCCAATATTTTCCTGCCTCTTCTGCCCGCTCTCCCCATCCGCGTGTCTGGTTACTTTACTGCCCCGAAGTGCCGTTCTCCCTCCAGCACTGGCGATTCCCATAGTCAGCCTTCTGACAGCGTGCGTCGTCGGGGCCTCTCCTCAGGTGCGTTCTGCCTCTGCGGAAAACAAGAAGTTGCAGAGTAGGTGGGACGCGCCTGAGGAGAGGCCCCGACGATGTACGCTGTCAGAAGGCTGACTATGGGAATCGCCGGTGCTGGAGGGAGAACGGCGCTTCGGGGCAGTAAAAGTAACCAGACCATGCGGATGGGGAGAGTGGGCAGAAGAGATGGAGAAAGATGCAAAGCTCAGGAGGGGATGGAGAAGGGAGAAAGCGCTGCCCAAGACCAGAGTGGAAGTGAACCTATCTAGTCCACTGTAGGCAAGGTAAGGAAGGAAGCCAATTTGTAATCTGTTTCCACTTTCCACCCCCTCCTCTCCCACTCAAAACAAAGCAAGCAAACTTAAGAGGTGCTGCATCCACCTTGTCATTCTTTAATGTTGCTCCATCTTAAAATGTGGAGGAGAAAAGAAATAACAATTGACTATCACTAAAACAGCTTCAAAAATTATTGTAGCTGGTAGAAACTGCAATTATAACTCTATAGTTTGTGCAGTGAGGCTATCCTGTTTCCTGATGGTTTCATCTTAACTATAGTTGTAATCTGCCTTCGGAAGCCTGGTGTTATAAAGGTGATAGAATATACTGAAATTAAATGGAAGTAGAATTAAACTCTCCTTTCATTGTGGCACATGGAATCACATCTTCATCTGTTTTGTAGATGTTTACCTTTTAGATACACAAAGGGATTATTCTGTTTTGAACGTGTTTCAGGGGCAAGTAGTTTTATAAATCAAAATCAAAATAAATATTTTGTTTCATGCAGATCGCTTTTGTTTTGTTTTTTTGATTTATGGAAGTGTTTATTGAGAATTGTTTAACCAGTACAATAGTCATGCAGCTCAGTACATAGCAATATATGACACTTATACCGAATCACATCCATAAGTCTGAACATAACTAGACACCAGCAAACAAAAATGCTTAAACCAAAACTATTTCAACTTCAAATTTTTTCCATTTTAGTGTATAATAAATCCCCCCCCAAGTACACTTCCCCTCACCTACTATCTCGTCCCTCTCTCTCCCACATCCCCCACCGCCCTCCGTCACTTGTACACACCTTTCATCTCAAATTTCCCTTTAAAAATGGTTCCCAAATCCTTGCCCATGTAGTCTTAGTTTTTCGCTTTTCTGCAGTTAATCTCTCCATCTCACATATAGTGCAGTTTTGTTATCCATCGCACCAATGAGGGGACTATCGGTGACTTCCAGTGCTGTGCTAGGTTTAACCGAGCTGCATGCAAAGAGTCCCTTATCAATAGCCACTGATCAGATGTACAGCCATCCGGTCTCTGTCCCAGTACGAAAACTAAGGGATTGCCACTGTACAGAACGTCCCAGCCACACCTGCAAGCGATTCTGTACTCCTCTCCAATATGCCTGTGCCTTGCGGCATGACCACCATATGTGACCCATAGTTCCCACTTCCCCACAATTCCTCCAACACTCCCTTGACACGTTGGCATACATGTGATGTAACCGTACCGGTGTCAAGTACCATCGGTAGAAAACCTTAATAGCATTCTCTTGCAGCGCCACCGGCTAATGAGGATCTCAAGATCCTCTTTTCCAGAAACTGCCATTTTGTGTCTGATAGGGTAAACTGTAGCTCCTGCTCCCATCTCCTCCTGTGTAAAACAGAAGGTTTAGCATTTGCTACCTGATATCTATAAAGGAAGGAGATCAGTCCACGCGTACCCTTCAAAGCTACACACGCCTCCTCTAGTGGGTGTACTTCGCGACGCATGCAAGCTATATACTTTGGCCCTTTCAGAAATGTGACAACTGTAAATAGGCAAAGCGATCACTGGGCCGGAGCCCAAAATCTTCCATCAAGGTGTCAAAGGGTATGAGATTCTCGCCTATATGCACCTGCCCCAGCATATCCAATCCAGCCTCTGCCCACCTGCAAAAAATGTTGTTACCAATACCCAGCTCAAACAAGGGATTATCCACTATTGGGGCCAAGCCAGATACTGGAGGCTGACGTTCTGGGAACAGAAGGTCCCAATAGTAAAATGTGGCCTGAACTGTTGATGGGAACCTGTCTACCGTCCTCTATATTTACTCGCCAGCCACATCAAGTGCCCTAAGGACCTAGAACCCGTCAGTTCTTGCTCAAGATTAACCCACAATTTGAAATCTTCTGTTCTAAACCAATCTACAGCCGCTCTAGCCTGCGCCGCACAATAGTACAATACAAGTTGGGCACTCCTAGCCCTCCCTCCCGTTTAGACCTGTACAGACAAAGCCCGGGGCAGCCTCGGTCGTTTCCGATTCCAGACAAATCTAATCAGCATGTCCTGCAATCCAGACAAGAAAGACCGAGGCAGCCGCAATGGGAGGACTTGAAATAGGTATAAAAAACGCGGCAGAATGTTCATTTTAATCGCGGCGATCCGCCTGAACCAGGATAGACCCATAGACTGCCATCTGTCCAAATCTCCTTGAACCTCTCTCTTAAGAACCGGGTAATTAACGGTAAACAGCTCCGACAAATCCCCTGGAATCTTCACCCCCAGGTAGCTTAAAGCACTGCTTGCCCACTTAAAGGTGAAGGTCGTCTGCAAGGAGTCCATCACATCCTGTGGTACATCTACAGCTAATCCCACTGACTTGCTAGCATTGAGTTTATAACCTGAGATCCTGGTATAGTCCTCAAGCTCCTTCATTAAGGAAGGGAAATCAAAGGATTTGTGAGGGACAAGAGCACATCGTCCGCAAACAAGGCGATTTTGTATTCATGAGTTCCCACCATCACTCCAGAGATGTCATCATTTTCCCTAATAGCTGCCGCCAAGGGCTCCATTGCCAGATCAAATAATAAAGGGGACAGTGGGCATCCCTGTCTAGTTCCTCGTCCAAGCATGAAGGAGCCGAGGTTCCACCGTTTACTCTCACACACGCCTGAGGCGAAGAGTACAGTGCTCGGATCCATGTTCTGAAAATCTGACCTATCCCCACCCTGTGTAGAACCTTATCCAAGTACCCCCAGTGTACCCGGTCAAATGCTTTTTCCGCGTCCAACCCAAGCAACACCAAGGGCCGGTGTTTTGTCTGAGCTGCATACACTAGGTCCATCGTACGGCGTACATTATCCGTTGCCTGCCTCTTTGCTACGAAGCCCACCTGATCCGGGTGAACTAAGCCGGGGAGCATATGCCCCAACCGGTTTGCCAATATCTTTGCCAATATTTTAACATCTGTATTGAGTATCGATATGGGTCTATAAGAGGCACAATCAGTATTATCCTTACCAGGCTTTGGTATGACCGCCACCCAGGCCTCCATCATAGTCTTGGGAAAGGGAGCCCCTTCTCTCACTGAGTTAATGATCATCGTCAAATAAGGCGCTAATTCAAACACATATGCCTTGTAAAACTCATTTGTAAACCCGTCTAAACCCGGCACCCTTACCCGTCGGTAATGCTTTGATAACCCTAATGTCCTCATCCACCCGCACAGGCGCTTCAAGTTCTCCCCGCTGTAAATCGGACAGAGTCGGCAAGTTCCTGTTCGCCAGATAGTCATCAATGTCCCCAATCTGTACAGCAGCATCCGCTTTATATAATAACTCATAATATTTGGCAAAACGGTCTCTGATCTGTGCTGATTTGTGTATCATGGCTCCTTTGGCATCCCTTACCCTCAAAATGTGTCGGTCAGATCTCATTTTTCTTAATTTGGAGGCCAGCAACCTTCCAGGTTTATTGGTACACTCGTAGTAAACCTGATTCAACCTTGCATGCACAAATTTCAGACTTGCCTCATGTAAGGCTGCAATTTCCAACCGCATCGCTTGTAGCTTTCGATAATCAGACACAGAGCCAGACGCCCTGTATCTAACCTCCAAAGCACCCACCTGCTCCATACATTGCTTCAAGCGTGTTCTGTGAGCTCGGGCGTTTATACTTGCATGTTTTATAAAATGCCCTCTCGAGACAGCTTTAAAGGCATCCCACACTATATCAACTGGCGGTCCAGAGTCCCAATTAAGTTCAAAATATTCTTTCAAGACTGGAAGAAAGCTGGCCCGAACCTCTGGGTCATGTAATAAGTTATTATTAAAAGTCCATCTCTTTTCTCTAGCCTCCTCCCTCAAAGAGGGGACAGTCGTCCAGACTGGAGCATGATCCGAGATAGTAATACACCCTATGGAGGAATCTCCCCCCCCTCTGACAATGATTTATCAAGGAAAATATAATCCAATCTGGAATACGTGAGATGTACCTGGGAGTAATAAGTATAATCTCTCCCTCTAGGGTTGCCCAACCTCCACACATCGTACAAACCCACCCCATCCACGAGATTTTTCAAAACCTGAGAAAGCTTATGATCTACCGGAGCAGGAGGAGATGACCGGTCCAAACCAGGTTGCATAGTGGCATTGAAATCTCCCGCCACCAGCACTCTACCCCTGACAAAGGTCTGCATCTCCCTTTGAAGTCGCAAGAAAAAACGCTCCTGCTTCTCATTGGGTGCATATACACAAACCAATGTAAATTCCTCCTGCTCCAGCATTACATGCAAAAGTAGAAATCTCCCTTCTTTGTCCCTTCTCTGGTGTAATATTTGCACATTAACATCTTTATGAAACAGGATAGCAACCCCTCTTTTTTTAGCTCCTGTTGTATCAGAAGCACAGGCCACCTTTGGGTATTGCTTTGAGACTATTAGCCCCTCATGCTTTCGTAAAAGATGGGTTTCTTGCAGAAAAAACACATGTGGTTTCGCCAGGCACAACTCACGCAGTAAAGCATGTCGTTTGTATGGAGAATTTAGCCCTTTTATATTGTAACTGAAAATTTATAATCTGCCATTTAGGATTCACATGCTAGGCCATATATTCGTAGAAAGGTACGTGACAAGTGTAGGGTCCCATCCCCCTTACCTAACTCCCCTCCTCCCCTTAGCCCACCCCCTCCCTCCTCTCTACCCCCACTCCCTCCCCCCTCTGGTTCTTCCACCAAGCAGCGCCCGTAAGCGCCACATGGGATACTAGAGAAAAGCAACCCCCAGAGCAAATACCACCCAGGCTTCTCCCCACCATATAAACACACACCTACCCCTTATTACTACACAATTACTAATCACCCCCACCCACCATTTAAACTATATTCTGCATAGAAGTTCTAAGCCATCAACACAACAGCACCATGCAATGAAAGAGAGGAACATGTAATTAAGCAACATAGTCTTGTTAATACAGTCACGTTATGGTTCTTGATGTTTTCGCTTTCTGCGGGACCCTCTTCCACTTCTGTAAGCGTGCCTTGGTCGTGGGAGCCACCCCCGTAGGCACCGTTTCCACCGCAGTCAGGCCCGCCTCGTATAGGCTCCTCCACGCATCTGCCACCTTCCGACTTCTACAATGCTTGCCCTTGATTTTCAAAGCAGATAGCAAATGGAAAGGCCCATTAGTAAGCAATTTTTTCCTTATCAGGATCTCAATCACTGGCTTCATAGCACGCCGCTGTGTCAACGTGAACAGTGAGAGATTCTGAAACACCGAGACCTGTGCGTCATTGAAGACCAGTGCTGGAAGCCGCCTTGCTTTCTGCCATATCATTTCCTTGTATGCCCTGCACTCTATGTGCTCGATCCATGGTCGCCTCAGCCGGATCCCAGGTCTCTCCCATTATCTTTTCACATAAGGCTCGCACCATGGTCTGGACATTTTCCACATTGCCATCCTCTGGGACCCCACGAAACCTCAAATTGTGCCTCCTTCCCCTGTTTTCCAGGTCGTCCAGCTTGTATTTAAAGTCCTCAGCTTGTTTCCTGCAGCTGAGTAATCTGCATTCCCCAGTGCGCCATGTTGTTCCTCTTGCTCATCCACGCGTTCTTCTAGGGTTTCAACTCGCCCTCCTAGCTCTTAAGGTCCAAACTTATGGCGTCCACATGCTCCAAAATTTCCACTTTGGAAGCTTTTATTTCCTCGCGGAGTGCATCCAAACAGCGAGCTAGTTCTTTCGACGGGCTGTTCTTCGACGCGGGACGGCGCAGCGCCACGTGGGAAGCAGCTGAATCAGAGTCTGACATCGTGCTGCGACCTCCAGGTAAGTTCTGAATCAAACTTCAGTCGGACTTAAGCTGCTCCAATCCCCCTAAGCTCACAGTCTCCACAAGTCTTACACAAGATGAGAAAGAACAGGACTGACACTCTGTCCCACTCTCTCCAGTAAACCTCTTTATTTGCAAACCTGTCTCCTTTTTTTTTTTTTTGTTAAGGTTGTTGTGCTGGAAAAGGAAAGCTCTATAGGAAACAGGGGAGAGGCGAAGGGAGAGGAAGAAGTAAATTTGCAGGGCACCAGAGACAAGGATCTATAGATCTACAGATATAACTGCAGACTCAAGTCACTCTCAAAGCTTAACTGAGGACCAGCTGACCAACTGGACCAGGAGCAAGTCACTCAGAGCCAGAGGCTGAAAGTGTGTCCATTCACCTGCTGGCGATAAATATTAAAGAGCTTGACTAGATGCTAAGAGAGATATGTCTCAGCTCATTTTCAGTTCTCTACCTCCACCTGCTGCTTGATGGACACAACTACCTCACAAGTTATGGAATAGTGGGAAGCTACATAATGGAATAGTATTTTTGATAGCAATTCTGACATACAGCAGAAACTAAAGTCCAATAAACTCTATGGAAAATGGTAGTAGGTAGAGTATATTGGACTTTAGTTTCTGCTGTAGGTGTAGGATAAAGGATTTTTTTAACAATAAAGAGTGACAACGTAGATGCAGCAGCTCATAGGTTTGCTTGCTTTGTTTTGAGAGTACAGCAGTGACAGCTGCGTGGGGAAGGGGAAAGTGAGATTGGCCTAATTGGTTTCAACATTTTGATGCCACTTGGCCTCCTGTCTATTAAACCTCCTTGGAGCTGCCAGAGGATGGACCATGGGAGCAGGCCAGGGAGATTTGTGGCCCCAAGGAGGATGGGGAGCACTGAAAGAGACGGGGAAGAAGGTTAACATGGGGAGAGAGAAGGGTAAATGCTGGAGCAGGGAGGGAAAAAGGACACAGGGTCAATACTGGACAGGGAGAGGAGAGGAACATTGGAACTCAAAGAGGCAGTGCTGGAAAATTAAGAAATGGGGACACAGG
The DNA here is from genome assembly GCF_901765095.1 of Microcaecilia unicolor. NCBI lineage: Eukaryota > Metazoa > Chordata > Amphibia > Gymnophiona > Siphonopidae > Microcaecilia > Microcaecilia unicolor. Next base: position 127,691,682 of record NC_044040.1, read on the forward strand.
GGCACTACTGAAAAGAGGGGGGGGGGGATAGGGATACAGAGGGGCACCACTGGAAGGAGGAATGGAGATATGGGGACAATGGTGAAAAAGAGGTGAGATGTGGACAAAGAAGTAATGCTGGAAAAGGGAGAAGATGGTAACATAGGGGTAGTGCTGGAAAAAGGGGGAAGATGGGGACACAGGGCAATGCTAGAAAAGGGTGAGATGGGGACACCTGGATGGCAGATGCTAGAAAAGGGGGAGATGAGGAGACCAGGTAGGCTTGTGCTGAAAAAGGGGGGAGATGGGGAAACAGAAATGGCAGATGCTGAAGTTGAGGTAGGATAGGGACAAGGGACACAGAAGGGAGATGCTGGACAGGACAAATAGTGGTGCAGAGGAAAGAAGGTGGTGCACTTGGAGACAGAAGAAATCAGATGGGCAAAAGACCCTGTAATAGCAGAAGAAACAGAGGAAAAAACAGAAACGAGACAGCAGGACCAAAGCAAATGAGAAAATAAATGTTCAAACAACAGTAGAGGGATCCAAGTGCATTTTCTTAAGTCATTTTGGATGTACTGCAGCACAGATTTTGATGGATAGAATCAGGGACTGCAAATCCCATATGAATTTGGGATGTGAGTTCACACTAGCACTGGTTGAAGAATCTCTCTTCTGGAACTGGATCACGTGGCAGCTCTATACACAGCTATTGATAGTGGGGTCGTAAAATGCAAGTTCAGTGCCAAACAGATGTAGAGAAGAAAAGGAAGAAGAGAAGAGGTGAGAGAAGAAATGGAAAGGCCGGCCTGGAAAATAATTTGTAAGGCTGACTCATGGAATATGGAAAAAAGACTGGGACCAGCCAAATTCCCAGACAACAAAGGTAGAAAATTTTATTTAATACTTTGTAAGGACTGAGATGTACCTGCTTTGTAAAATGTACAAGAGGAAATGCATTTCTGTCTCTTTTCTACTAGCATTGCATTGTTTATAGTCTGGCTTCCTTAGACAGAGAGTGTGTGTGTGTGTGTGTGTGTGGGGGGGGGGGGGGGGGTCTCTATTTCAATTTTGTTGTTGGTGGGTTTTTTTTTGTGGCTCCCTATTCTGTATTAGATTGGTAGAGTGGAATATTGTCACAATTTGGGTTTCTGCTAGGTGCTTGTGACCTGGGTTGGCCACTGTTGGAACAGGATACTGGGATAGATGCTGAACCGGCACAACATGCTCTAGGTCCCTACTTCCCGCCCTCCTCTCCCCGACAGCCCTCTTCTCCATTCCTTCCTGCCTCCCCCCGCGCGTTTAAATCTTTTATTTTCAGCAGCAACGACAGTGAAGAGCAGAACAGCAAGCAGGCTTGCCTCCAGATTTTCCCTTCCCTCACAGTCAGTGTCCCGCCCTTGCAGAAACAGGAAATACATCATCAAGGAAGGCGGGATACTGTCTGTGAGGGAAGGGAAAGGCTGGAGGTGACGCGAGCCTGCTTGCTGTCTTCTCTCATCGCTGGAAGGGAAGGGGACAGAAATTGCTGGACATGGAGGGGAAGGCAGAGGAGTGAGGAGAATTGCTGGACAGATGGAATGGAGGGGGCAGGGGAGAGGACATTTGCTCTCATGGATGGAGGAGAGAGCAGGGGAGAATAGAGAGTTGCTGGACACTGATGGAGAGGAGGAATGTATATATGGTAACATATATTAAATGTTTTTTTCCTGGGGCTCTGGGGGTGGGGTGGGGGGGGGGGGGTTGTTCCAGGGTTTTGGTGGATGCTGCTGGCTGGAAAAGGTTTAAAGTTAGTTTGGGAATTTTTAATGGAGTTAGCTGAAGAAAGTGTGAGATGTTTCTTAAATATGGCTTTATTTTTCAAGAAATAAACCATGATTAAGTGGGGATTGTACTATAAAATGTTCCTTGCTCTTTTAGGTACAAGTCAGGTTAATATTCACTTTGAAACTCTCTATATAAGAAGTTTTGCAGTAACTTTTATGGGGGGAAGGGACAGCCAAGATTCTAAAACAGATCAGAGAAAAAAACCAGTCTTTAGCTGACAAGCTGATTGGTTGAGTGATGTCAGATGTTCCTCTAGGGGGGGTGAGTTGCCAGAGAGACTGCTGAGTGAACTGAAGACGAGAGCAGGGAATGACTGGGAGAGAAACGTATGCTGTGTGTGTGAAATGTAAGAAATAAAAGTATATTTATGAGTTTAAAGTAAAATGTGACATTGAAAAAGGGGTACTTTGATATTAAAAGTGAGCTGTGGTGAGTGTGAAGGGTGTTTCAGAGATAGAACTGGGTTCCAAGAGATAAAAAGTGAGTTATAATTTTGTGGAATGAGAGTCTGTATGCTAAGGTATTAAGTGGACACATGGCTGCCTACTCTTTTTTAGAATAGGGAAAAACACAGGAGTGTGGGAGACTGTGATTTCTGTTAGTAATTATACTAAGTGAGAGAAACTATAAGGGTGTCAGGGAAAGAAATGTGCTAGAATTTAAAGGGGGATTAAGGGGAAATTGAAGGTGAATCTGTTATTTGGAGAAAGAAGCTATTAGGCTGTGTCTGTGGGGAAAGGTGTGTTGTTTGTGAGTGCTCTGAGTTCAGTGCAAAGTTTGTCAGGTGGTAGATTAAGCACTGCTTTTGTATGAGTGTGCTGTATTCTCCAGATTGATCTGATAGCTGTGCAGGGAAATGTTATGTTTTTATGTGAAGTCTGTGAGATGGAATGTTGTATTACTATTTGAATATGGAATGGGTTACTGTGTGAGATCCCTGAATGCAGTGCAAAAGCCTTCTTCTGCAACAGTTTATAATAGGGAATTAACAGTGAGAAATAGGCTGTGAAGTGAGTACTCCTTTAACTTATTTTATTTCAATTAGAGAGTTTGGCCACAGTATTGAGAACTGATTAATTGTCACCAGAGTGGAGTCAGAGGTTTTGCTTCCCTGATTATTTTCTTTATAAGTGAGGTTTAGGGAGAAGAGATGGGTGAATTATCCTCTGAAGGGTTCCGGCTGAGCTCCAACGCAAGAAAGACCTCACTTAAATAAATTCAAGCACAGCTAAGTGACATTGCAAAAGGTGTTGAAGGACATGTGTAGGGGCATAATCGAACGCAAACGCCTATCTCCATGGGCGTTTATCTCCGAGAACGGGTCCGTGAAAGGGGCGGGCCAAACCGTATTTTCGAAAAAAATGTACATTTTTGAGCTGGGCGTTTTTTTTTTTAGCGATAATGGAAACTAAAAACGCCCAGCTCAAAAACTTCCTAATCCGAGCCATTTGGTCGTGGGACGGGCCACGATTCATAGTACACTGGCCCCCCTGATATGCCAGGACACTAACTGGGCACCCTAGGTCAGTGCGGTGGACTTCAGAAAAAGCTCCCACATGCATAGCTCCCTTACCACTGGTGCTGAGCTCCCAACCCCCTCCCCCAGAACCCACTACCCACAAATGTACAACACTACCATAGCTCTTAGGGGTGAAGGGGGCACCTACATGTGGGTACAGTGGGTTTTGAAGGCCTCCCATTTACCAGCACAAGTGTTGTAGGTGGGGGGGGGGGAATGGGCCTGGGTCCACCTGGCTGAAGTGCACTGCGGTACCCACTAAAAGTGCTCCAGGGACCTGCATACATGCAGGCCTCTAGGACTTGTTGCTGCTGTATAACATTGGCACACCAGTTGACACCTGAAGACTAATCTCTCCGAAAACGTCCTTTATTGAATAAGCACGTTTACTCACAGTTAACTGCAGAGGTTGTGCCCCACTGGCAACGAGTCTCCCTGGTACTGAGATTAGCAGTAGGTCAGAGGTGGCAGAATGCTGTACAATGCCCTCTTTCAGCCACATTCAAAGTAAGAACTAAGTTGTCTAACGTGGCTAACACAGGAAAGGGAACTAAAACTGGCTTACAAAAATGGCCACTACCGCATGGACTACAACAGAAAACACAACAGGGCACACTCTGACCCAGTAGGCAGGGGAAAAGCACCATGGGAGAAGAGCCTACCAACTACCAACATCGTGAGACTGCAACACAAGCTAATGAAATCACAGAGCCCAATACCCTACACTCACCAAAATGCAATGCTGATGTGACCCTGTAGTGCACCCGAGAGCCACATCTGACCCAGGGAAAGGCTGTGAGAGGATCGAACACATTCTGCTGTCATGGAGGTGGGTACGGCATTTGAGGCTGGCATACAGGCTGGGAAAAAAGTTTTTAAAGTGGGGTTTTTTTTTGGTGGGAGGGGGTTAGTGACAACTGGGAGAGTCCGGGGACGTCATCCCCGATTCCCTCCAATGGTCATCTGGGCAGTTGGGGCACTTTTTGGGACTTGTTCGTGAAAAAAAAGGGTCCAAAAAGTGACCCCAAAATCGCGGTAAAAACGCCTTTTTTTTCGATTATCAGCTACAGACGCCCATCTCTCCTCGGTTGATAACCACGCCCCAGTCCCGCCTCTGACACGCCTCCAACACGCCCCCATCAACTTTATTAGTTTCCGTGATGGAGTGCAGTTGGAAATGCCCAAATCGGCTTTCGATTATACCGATTTGGGCGCCTTTGCGAGAAAAACGCCCATCTCCCGATTTGGGTTGAAATATAGGCGTTTTCTCTTTCGATTATAAGCTGGATAGTGTTTTTTTTGGTTTACAACATTTTAAGGGAAAACTAAAGAACAGAACAACATCAAATATAAAAAAAATCCATGTTTTTCTGACTTGCCTAAGTGTTCTGGGTTCAAGTGAGATCCCTGCAGAAACATCCATAATACCCATAAAGACTCAAATTCTGACATCAATAGCAAGGAAAGAGTATTAAAACAAATATCTGATTTTGATTAAAAGACAATTTAAATATTTATCTGAAAAGGTTCTTTTCTGCCTTTTTAGGTGATTTTGTTGCAAAAAACAGAAAAAGTTAAGGGTATACATGTAAAAGTACAATTGAATGTTGAATATGTTATTGCAGTTCTATTAAGCCACACATTAATTGTGAATTAGAGTTTATTTGAATGAAAATTTGCTTGCATTTGTATTCAATAAAGCAGTGGCGTAGCCAGACAGCCAGTTTTGGGTTGGCCTGAGCCCAAGTGGGTGGGCACAAAATTTTCTCTGCTCCGCCCTCCACCATTTCTCCCTCCTCTCCACCCCTATTGCCTACCATTTCTCCCCCTCCCCACCTATCCCCTCTGTATGCAGCATGTGTTCCTCCCCTCCACCTCATACACAGCCAAGACTTCTCCCTTCCTCACCCCTCCACCCCTTTGCTGCATCTCCCTCACTCACCAACCAAGCCTCATCTTTCCATCTTACCTTCCCCCTGTGCAGCTGCTGTGTCCTCCCGTCTTCCCTCCCCCATGCAACATCTTCTCCCCCCCCCCCCCCCCCCCGTGCAGCTGCAGCATCTCACCCTCCTTGCAGGCCCGCCCAGCAGCAAAGCTCCTGATGGCGATTCCAGTCGCAGCGATTCCCACATGCCGGCTGCCGCTCAACAATCTCCTCGCGCTACTAAGCGCTAACCCGGAAGTCTCTCCTGCAGAGGAGAGACTTCCGGGTTAGCGCTTAGTAGCGCAAGGAGATTGAGCGGCAGCCAGCACTGGCAGGCAGCGTGTGGGAATCGCTGGCAACTGGAATCGCCGTCAGGAACTTTGCTGCTGGGCGGGCCTGACCTGAAATTGGGTGGGCCCAGGCCACCCGGGCCCGCCCGTGGCTACGCCCCTGCAATAAAGAAAAGAGAATTTGCAAATCTGAAGGTTGCGGTTATTCCAGTTCAGGACAAATCCTAAATTTAGCTTCTTTCCTCCTTTATTGTTTGAGAGGTAAAGGACGAGGTTAGTTTATTTGTTCCACTCCCTCGGCTGTGAGTGTGTGTTCCCTGGATGTTCGTCCTGACTACAAACATCAGGTATCTGGGAGCACATCACTACAGTCCAGCTGAGAGGGGTGGTAACAGGAACGAACTCAGGGACTGAAAAGGGGGAGCTGGGAAGGGGGAGCTGGGGAAGTCACTGGACATGGATGGGGGGAGGGTGGGGGTCAAAGGAGAATTATTGGACATAGGGGGAGGGCAGAGGAGAATCTCTGGACAGGGAGAGGAGGGGAGAGAAGAGAAATCGCTGGACATGGAGAGGAGGGGAGGGCAGGGGAGAGAGGATAATTGCTGGACATGGATGGATGGAGGAAAAAGGGCAGGGGAGAGAGGAGAGTTGCTGGACATGGATGGAGGGGAGGGAAGAGGAAGGAGATGTACATGGATGGAGGGGAGGGCAGGGGAGAGAAGAGAAATCGCTAGACATGGAGGAGAGGGCAGGGGAGAGAGGAGAATTGCTGGACATGGATGGATGGATGGATGGATGGATGGATGGATGGATGGATGGAGGGAGCAGGGGGAGAGAGAAAATTTGTTGTATATGGATGGATGGAGGAGAGGGCAGGGGAGTTGCGGGACATGGGTGGATGGAGGGGAGGAAGTCAGGAAGGAGATGCACATGGATGGAGGGGAGGGAAGAGAGGAGAAATGCTGGACATGGTTGGGGTAGAGGGCAGGGAAGAGAGGAGAAATGTTGGACAAGGATGGAGGGAAGGAAAGACAAAAGAGATGCACATGGATGGAGGGGAAGGGAGAGAGGAGAAATGCTGGACATGGATGGAGGGGAGGGGAGTGAGGAGAAATGCTGGATATGGATGGAGGAGAAACTGCTGAATTTAAGGGCTGGATCGGAACACTTTGAGGGTAGATACTGAAACTTGAGGAAGGATAGGGACAGGGCTACAGATGGTAGACAGGACACATAAGGACACAGGAGGATGGTGGACATGGTGAGAGAAAAAATATCAAATGGAAAAAAACACACTGCATAAAACAGAAGACACTGGGACCAAAGCGAATAGAAAAACTAAATGATCAGACAACAAAGGTAGAAAAAATATTTTATTCAGAATTTATTAATTGGAATATGTCGACTATTGGAAATGTGCATCTGTGATATTTTGCATGTAAGTTTCAATTTTTATAGTATTGTTGCATGCCGAGTCTAACTTCTTTCCAGTTCAGTATTTTGCCTTCATATTTTTTTTATTTCTAGTTCCTTGTGTCATATCTGTTGTGTCGTGTGTTTTCATGTGTGATCAAGGTGCAATATTTTGCTAGCTTGTAGTATTTGCAGCCTTTTTTGTTTTTTTCACTAGGTAGTGTACTGGTGTTTTAGAGCCCGGTGTAATTACAGTGGTGCCTTTCCACGCATAAGGTTGTTGCTCATTCTGTCCTTGGAATTAGTGTTGTTATGGTTTGGTAAGGTTATGAGTGTGTTTTTGCACAAGTTTGTGTATAGTGTTTTGCAGTGGAGAGAATGTGTGTTGGTCTTACTGAGGTGGCACCAAAACATCAGAAAGGGTTTTAGAGCCCAAATCATGACACACTACCTCTTGAAGGATCTACATATAGAGCTTACACATTTCTAAGGTCTACACTGGCATGGTATGGTATGGGAAAGGGGGTGGGGAAATACTAACAAGTCCCTTAACCCTCCATTGCCCCATGTAAGCCGTATTGAGCCTGCCATGAGTGGGAAAGCGCGGGGTACAAATGTAACAAAACAAAACTAACCTATAAATGTACTCACTCTGCTGCTCCCCAGTATCTCTCCACACTCATCCTTCCCTACACCCCTTCCCGTGCACTCCGTTCCATGGATAAATCCTTCTTATCTGTTCCCTTCTCTGCTACTGCCTACTCCAGACTTCGCTCCTTCTGTCGCTGCGCCCTATGCCTGGAATAGACTTCCTGAGCCCTTGCGTCTTGCCCCATCCTTGACCATCTTTAAATCTAGATTGAAAGCCCACCTCTTTAACATTGCTTTTGACTCGTAACCACTTGTATCCACTCGCCTCCACCTACCCTCCTCTCCTCTTTCCTCTACACATTAATTGATTTGTTTGCTTTATTTTTTGTCTACTAGATTGTAAGCTCTTTGAGCAGGGACTGTCTTTCTTCTATGTTTGTGCAGCGCTGTGTACGCTTTGTAGCGCTATAGAAATGATAAATAGTAGTAGTAGTAGAAGGAAAAGGGAGTGCTGGGTAAGGAGGAAAGAAGGAAGGAAGGAAGGAAGGATGGGAGAAAGAGCTGATCTTTTTGGGAATAACCATAATGTATATAAGTACATAAGTAATGCCATACTGGGAAAAGACCAAGGGTCCATTGAGCCCAGCATCCTATCCACGACAGCGGCCAATCCAGGCCAAGGGCACCTGGCAAGCTTCCCAAACGTACAAACATTCTATACATGTTATTCCTGGAATTGTGGATTTTTCCCAAGTCCATTTAGTAGCGGTTTATGGACTTGACCTTTAGGAAACCGTCTAACCCCTTTTTAAACTCTGCCAAGCTAACCGCCTTCACCACGTTCTCCGGCAACGAATTCCAGAGTTTAATTACGCGTTGGGTGAAGAAACCTTTTCTCCGATTTGTTTTAAATTTACTACACTGTAGTTTCATCGCATGCCCCCTAGTCCTAGTATTTTTGGAAAGCGTGAACAGACGCTTCACATCCACTGTTCCACTCCACTCATTATTTTATATACCTCTATCATGTCTCCCCTCAGCCGTCTCTTCTCCAAGCTGAAAAGCCCTAGCCTCCTTAGTCTTTCTTCATAGGGAAGTCGTCCCATCCCCGCTATCATTTTAGTCATCCTTCGCTGCACCTTTTCCAGTTCCACTATATCTTTCTTGAGATGCGGCGACTAGAATTGAACACAAGATGCGGCGACAAGAATTGAACACAATATGTATGAGATCGCATACATATTCATTATGGTTATTCCCAAAAAAGCCAGCTGTTTCTCCCTTCCTTCCTTCTTCCGTATTAGCATATTTATTTGCATATATATATACACAAATGAATATTCTAATATGCCCCACCCCATCTTTCCCCTCCACCCCCCCAAATGGAAAAGTTAACTACGCCCATGGCTAGATTGGCCATTGGTCTGACCCAGTACGGCTAATCTTATGTTTATATAGATGAGGGTCTGTCCATGTTCTGCATGTGTGACTGAGGTGAAGGATTCTGCTAGCATGTAGTGTCTGTGTAGGAATGTGTAACAGTGCAGTTTGTTCCAGTTTGCCAATAGTAGGTATATTGGTGCTCCCACAGTCCAGTGTAATATATATAGCACTCTCTTCTGATAGGTGGGTTAGGGCTGTTATGGTGTGGTAAGTTTTGTGTTCTAGGGCAGTCCTGGAGTACCCCCTTGCTAGTCACCACACAAACAAAAGTCCATCTGATTTAAACAAGGTGTTTAGCAGTGGAAGGAATGTGTGTGCTACTCCTGAATATTTTTACTTTGTAGTTAAGAAGACAGGTTGCCTGCTCTGGCCAGTCCAGGGACCTCTTCTGCGTCCTGCCTCCTGATGTAACTTACTGTTTCCTTGTAGGCAGGACGCAACAGAGACAGCCTGTATTAATCATTGCCCGCCATAGCACCTGAGTAACAACACAGACACTGCTGTCTAGCTGACACCAACCGGCGCCTATTTTATAAAAGTCTGCTCCCCCTGAGATCAGAACCTGGCTACGCCTCTGGGAGAAACTGCCAACCCTGCTCCTTACAGGGTTCCCTCTGTGCTGTGAAAAGGCAGGTGATTTGTGGTATTGGTTGATGTGCAAAGACTGTCCATGATGATTTGGTCTGAACTATTGTGCTATATTGGAAGTGTGCTGAACTCTTACTAAACCCGCCTGAAGGAGGGGGAAGGGAAAGCTAATGTCCTAATAGAAGACCTGAGGTCTTGAGGAGCTGAGCGTTTGCTGAGGGATTTTGGGACCTGGACTGTACCTTTTTCTTTTGAAGATTATCTAATGAGGACTGTACCTTTTTCTTTGAAGACTATATTAAGAGGGCTGTATCTTTTGTTTTGAAGAATATATTATGATTTTTGGTATGAAATTGCCTTGATAATAAATACTTTGGCCCTGAGTCCCAGTATCGGCAGTATTCTGTCCTGGAACCCCTGGGAGCCCCCGCAGGCTTGCCGGCTCCACCCAAGAGGAGGAAGAGGACCCCTTTACTATATATATATATATACATACATACATACAGTGCAATCCGCTTAAGTGCAAGGGTCTGGGACCAAAGAAATACATGCAGTTAACCGGAGCATGCACTTATCCGTTGTGACCCAAAGAAGCCTGACATCTGATAAACATATGTACAGTACTGTTTATTATACGTACAGTATAGAGTATCTGTTAACTGACGTTATACAGTCTCTGTTAACTGACGTTAGGCTTACTTGAAGTAATCAGTCATAGTCCTCTGTACACTATTATGTCTGTGAGTTCCATAGACTACGTCTGCCAGACGTTAACTGTCATAGCACTGACATCCAGTGGCCTCCAGATAGGCCCACACGGTGTTGAGACTTTCCAGTGCTCTTGCAAAAGTAACAGGAGGTTGTTGAATTTCGTCAGCATGTGCATTGCTGTGCATTTCATCATCAGCTGTTGCCTGCGTGTAGACGCATATCTCGACATCAGTGCTGTCGCCTGCTGTTTGTAGATCATAATCAACAGCTACGTAGTGATGAAACTCCTCTTCAGTAACACCGGCTGGGATGTCAATAGCCTGTTCATCTGATGCGTTTGCAACAGCTGTATCTGTCCTCCCCCCCCCCCACATCCTTAACAAAGCTTGCCCGCTTGTAGCAGTTCACAATGGTTGCCTGTGTAGCATGATTCCAGGCTTCTTTCTGCATATGTAGGGAATCCAACAGTGATAGATTACGATCCAGTTCAACAGCACGTTTATCCTTGCCAGTCTGGTCATCCATAACGCTCATCAGAGACGTAGCACAAGAGCCCGATAATGTTGTTTGAAATTGGCTATTATGCCCAAATCCATAAGTTGGATCAGAGAGGTAGTGTTTGGTGGCAGGAAGACCACCTTGACGTTAGACAGCCTGACATCATCACTGTGTACAGCACAATTATCACAAAACAACAAATCTGACACTTTTGTGCCTGCATTCTAGTGTCTAACTTCTTTAGCCACTGCTTCCAAATTTCACCAGCCATCCATGAATTTGCATTAGGCTCGTATGACACAGGAAGTCACTTAACATTCTTGAAGCAATGGAGCTGTTTGCTCTTTCCAATGACAAGGGGTTCCAATTTCTCACTCCCAACCATATTGCAGCAAAGGAGGATCGTCAGTTGGTCCTTCGCCGTTTTACTTCCTGTAGTTTTGGCTTGTTTGAATGCAAGTGTTCCATCAGGAATCGCTCGCCAGTAGAGACCGTTTTCGTCAGTATTGAAAATGTCATGAGGTGCAAACTCGTTCAAGATGGTAGGAAGAACCAAAACAACCCAATTTTCAGCACCAAAATCATCAGCATCTTGTTTTTAACCATGCTGTTTCTTGAATTTTATGTTGTTTCTCTCCTTCCATCTTTCTAACCATCCAACAGTGGCTTTGAATTCAGTTAGTCCAAGACTTTCAGCTAGCTGATTAGCTTTCTCCATAAGCAGTGGACCACTGACAGGAAACTGTCTGCTCCTGACTTGAGAAAACCACCGAAGAAGAGCATCTTCTACATCCTCAGCTTTTCTCGCCCATTTACGTTTCCTATGTGGATTTTGCCAGTCTTCCAGAAGCTGATCTTTCTGCTTCAAGATACGTGAAATTTGACTGGGATTGACACCATATTCTTTAGCAATAGATGCTTGACTTTGTTTTCTAATTTTTTAAGAACTTCTATTCGTTCAGCCAGTGTTAAAGTCTTACAGTTGCGTGATGACGACTCCGACTCCAGTGTACACTCTAACAACTTTCTTTCGCTTATTCTGCCTGTGGCAGTTAACCAATGAGATTTCAAATTTATTGCCCCTTTGTCACGTGCCAATTGGCTTCCATATTCCATGCATGCGCTTATGCGGAACCTTTCCTGCAGAGGAGTGGTCTTAAACCATGCATATATGCGAATCTTGCATTAATCAGTGGTGCGCTAAACCGAAGTTTGTCCCCATAGAAATTGATGGTGCCAAAAATGGGACCGACGTACAGCATGCAGTTAAACAGAGCATGTGCTTATCCAACGTGCACTTAAATGGAGTGCACTGTATATATATATATATATATAATATATATATATATATATATATATATATATATATATTGAAGACAACCGTTTCTTATTGAATCTAAAACAAACTTTATTGTCTCAAAAATTTTTTATATTTATATATCACAAATCCAATAAAATGAATCACTTGCACACTCAATCTTTCATTCATCCACATCAATTTGATATACTTCTCTAATAAATCATTAAAACATCTTATTATTACACATATAGATCATCACACATCAGCTGGACCTTCTTATATAACTATCTTGACATGTCTTATCGTATTTATTGACCCATATTGATCTTAAATAGTGTCGATATTGTCCATCATTGCTGATTTTCCACCAGATGTCATGTGGATTATCTTTCACTATATTGGGACACCAGAAACCCTTCTGACTTCGTCAAACTTGTTATAGGTCCAGTGGAAGTGTCCATAAAGTTTTCTTTGATCTGAAACTTTTCCAGGCTATAGAATGAAGCATAAAACCCAACACAATTGTGTTTCGCCAACAGTGGCATCTTCAAGGGTTATTCATTCGTCCGGCTTCTGATAGCAGCTGGGAACACACCTCCGCTAGCAGCATGGAAGGCACTAAAAAAATGCCCGCACATGCCTTAGTGCCTTCCATGCTGCTAGCGGAGGTGTGTTCCCAGCTGCTATCAGAAGCCGGACGAATGAATAACCCTTGAAGACGCCACTGTTGGCGAAACACAATTGTGTCGGGTTTTATGCTTCATTCTATAGCCTGGAAAAGTTTCAGATCAAAGAAAACTTTATGGACACTTCCACTGGACCTATAACAAGATTTGACGAAGTCAGAAGGGTTCTGGTGTCCCAATATAGTGAAAGATAATACACATGACATCTGGTGGAAAATCAGCAATGATGGACAATATCGACACTATTTAAGATTAATATGGGACAATAAATACGATATACGATAAGACATGTCAAGATAGTTATATAAGAAGGTCCAGCTGATGTGTGATGATCTATATGTGTAATAATAAGATGTTTTAATGATTTATTAGAGAAGTATATCAAATTGATGTGGATGAATGAAAGATTGAGTGTGCAAGTGATTCATTTTATTGGATTTGTGATATATAAATATAAAAAATTTTTGAGACAAAGTTTGTTTTAGATTCAATAAGAAAACGGTTTGTCTTCAATATTTATGTATTTGTAATGCAACCAATTTAAGATTTAAACCTATAAGTTAATATTGTGTATATATATATATATATATATATATATATATATATATATTCTCACTAAAAGCAAGCTTGGCTGATTCATATATAGCCTATATTGAATCATCTCCTATACTTTCCTTGCTTTCAAATTTAGCTGCTTCTTACCATTTGATATTTAGTACTATAAATGGTGACATAACAAACCCCAAGTTGCCCATAGCCACACCTTGTACTCTACTCAGCCTCTCACTACCTATACCCAAATGAGCTTGAACTCCTCCCTGTTATTGCTATCCATATGCCCTCTCATTGTCACAACACTAGCTTCCATACGCATGGCTAGATAATTTTTCCCCCTACCCTCCTACCTCTCATTCGTTTTCCTGTCCATCTTTGTAGTTCTTTTCCTTTCTCACCCTGATTTTATAATTTTGGTTGTTAACTACTTTGATTGTCTGTGAAAGGCAGTGTATCAAGTACTCAATAAGCATAAACAAACACAGAACCATGCTTTCCAAACCCCTCCATCTGTTCCTTTCTAGGAATGTACTTATGTAATTTTCTGTCATTTCAATCATTTTGTTTGCCAAATTATTTCATTTCCAGTGTGGCATATAAAGAAACAACATGTGCCACGCTATGTTTTTCATACATTTGTTTTCCAATTTAGGGGGTCTTTTACTAAAGCTTAGCTTGAGTTATCTGCAGCAGGCCCACTTTATTCCTATGGGCCCTGCTGCAGATAACTCGAGCTAAGCTTTAGTAACAGACCCCTTAATAAACAAAGGTGAACAGGAAAGGGGGGGGGGGGGGGGGGGAGAGGGCAACAATTCTTCCAGTGCTTAATTCAAACACTAGGGTTGTCCATCCAAATTACATGAAATTTGCAGGCAGGCATCAGCAGCAGATGAAACAGTACCCTAGAAGCATGAGTGAGATATAATAGTATGGAGAATGGCATGAACATCCTGTCAGGGTCAAAGTGGCTAAACAGTGGCAGGAATAATCCATGGCACAAGAGGGAAAAGTCAGCACAAAAAGTTGTATGAACACCCCAGGCACTGTGAACAGCCTTTACAGTGGCAACACCAATGATGGCATGAAGACCCAAGGTACATTAGGAAAGGCAAAACATTACAGCAATAGCAGAAAAACCACAGGGCACTGAGCGAATGGCAAACAGCACCATTAATGGCAGCAAGACCAGAAGCCACCACGAGAGGCAAAGAAGCACTAATGTTAAGTAGTAATGTTAAGTAGTAGTAATTGCAAGAAAACCATAGGTACCAAAAATTGTGGCAAAGCAGTACCCTAAAGTGGTACAAAGTCCACAATACATCAAGAAAGGGGCAGGGCTTCAGGAGCAGTGGCATGTACTACCATGCTGTTTGATTCACTCTCTCCAAGGTTCTGTTTTGTATACTCTATGAAAAGAAGCGACTGGGTGGAGGAAAAATGACATACAGAAAACTGCCTTATCAGTGCCATTCATGGCAGGGGCTCAAACCATTTAGACTGAAGTTCATACATTGTCTCACTGAGATCAGGACTTCTCATAGATAAGTTGTGGGGAAAAACATCCTAAAATAGGTGGAATAATCCATTGAAGGCTAACTGTTGGACAAGACTAATAGCTGTTAATTACCACAATGGAGGGATTAAAGCAGAAGACAAGAAGAGGTGGAAGAAAGCAATAGGAATACTAACATAAACAACTTAATGCACCATGAGAGGAGTGGAGGAAGATTTTTTTTCTTCTTTTGTGGAAGTGGGGGGCAAAACACCCCAGTGGCACAAAGAATAGTAGAGCATATGTGCATAAGTACATAAGCACCGCCATACTGGGAAAAGACCAAGGGTCCATCAAGCCCAGCATCCTGTCTCCGACAGTGGCCAATCCAGACTTCAAGAACCCGGCAACCCCCCCTCCAAAAAAAAAATTAATAATGTTAAATGGACCTTTCCCTCAGGAATCTGTCCAAACCCCCTTTAAATTCCGTAAGGCCAGCTGCTGTCACTACATTCTCCGGCAACGAGTTCCAGAGTCTAACTACACGCTGAGTAAAGAAAAACTTTCTCCTATTTGTTTTAAATCTACCATATTCTAGCTTCATCTTGTGTCCCCTGGTTTTGTTGTTGTTTGAAAGTGTAAACAAACGCTTTACATCTGTCCACTCTACTCCGCTCATTATCTTTTAGACTTCTATCATATCACCCCTCAGCCGCCTTTTCTCCAAGCTGAAGAGCCCTAACCTTCTCAGGACTTTCCTCATAGGGAAGTTGTTCCATTCCCTTTATCATTTTCGTCACCCTTCTCTGCACCTTTTCTAATTCCTTTTTTGAGATGCGGCGACCAGAATTGGACACAATACTCAAGGTGCGGTCGCACCATGGAGCGATACAACGGCATATAACATCTTCATGTTTGTTTTCCATCCCTTTCCTAATAATACTCAACTTCTGTGTGCTTTCTTAGCTGCGGCAGCACACTGGGGCAGACGTTTTTTAACATCTTATCAACGATGACTCCCAGTCTCCCCATTGTCCACATGTTTGTTCACCCCCTCAAAAATGCAGTAGATTGGTGAGGCAAGACTTCCCTTCACTAAATCCGTGCTGACTTTGTCTCATCAGCCCATGTTTTTGTACGTGCTCTGTAATTTTATTCTTGATAATAGCCTCTACCATTTTGCCCGGTACCGACGTCAGACTCACTGGTCTATAATTTCCCAGATCTCCTCTGGAACCCTTTTTAAAAATCGGCGTAACATTGGCTACCCTCCAGTCTTCGGTACCACACTCGATTTTAGGGATAGATTGCATATTACTAACAGTAGGTCTACAAGTTAATTTTTCAGTTCTATTAATACTCTGGATGAATACCATCAGGTCCTGGCGATTTACTACTCTTCAGTTTGCAGAACTGACCCATTACATCTTCAAGTTTACAGAGAATTCGTTTAGTTTCTCCGACTCGCCGGCTTCAAATATGTTTTCTGGCACCGGTGTCCCTCCCAAATTCTCCTCGGTGAAGACCGAAGCAAAGAATTCATTTAATTTCTCCGCAACGGTTTGGTCTTCCCTGATTGCCCCTTTAACACAATTTTCGTCCAGCGGCCCAACCGATTCTTTAGCCGGCTTCTTGCTTTTAATGTATCTAAAAAAAATTTTTACTATGTATTTTCGCTTCTAACGCTAACTTTTTTTCAAAGTCCTTTTTTGCCCTCCTTATCTCCGCTTTGCATTTGGCTTGGCATTCCTTATGTTTTATCTTATTACTTTCAGTTGGTTCTCTTCTCCACTTTCTGAATGATTGGTTTTTGGTTCTAATGACTTCCTTTACCTTACTGTTTAGCCACGCCGGCTGACGTTTGGTCTTTTTCCCCTTTTTCTAATACACGGAATATATTTGTCCTGTACCTCCAGAATGGTGTTTTTAAACAGCATTCACGCCTGATGCAAGTTTTTTTACCCTGCGAGCTGCACCTTTCAGTCTTTTTTTCACTGTTTTCCTCATTTTGTCGTAATCACCTTTTCTAAAGTTAAACACTAGTGTATTTGATTTCCTAAGTTCACTTACTTCAATGCCAATATCAAAACTGATCATATTATGATCACTGTTATCAAGCGGCCCTCGCACCGTTACCCCCCGCACAAGATCATGAGCTCCAGTAATGACTAAGTCTAATATTTTTCCTTCTCTTGTGGGCTCCTGAACCAGTTGTTCCATGAAGCCGTCCTTGATTTCATCAAGAAATTTCACCTCCCTAGCGTGTACCGATGTTACATTAACCCAGTCTATGTTAATAATAATAATAATAATATGTGGATCACCCATTAATATTACATTGCCCAATTTATTCGCTTCCCTAATTTCCTTTGACATTGCTGCGTCCATCCGTTCGTCCTGGCCAGGCGGATGGTAGTACACTCCTATCACTGTCCTTTTCCCCTTTTCATGTGGAATTTCAATCCACAAAGATTCCAATAGGAGTTTTGTCTCCTGCAATATTTGCAGCCTATCCGAGTCAAGGTTCTCATTTACATACAGTGCTACCCCTCCTCCTATCCTATCCACCCTATCGCTACGATATAATTTGTAGCCCGGTATGACTGTGTCCCATTGGTTATCTTCCTTCCACCAGGTCTCAGAAATGCCAATAATATCCAATTTTTCATTGTGTGCAATGTACTCAGCTCTCCCATCTTATGTCTCAGGCTCCTGCCATTTGCGTATAGGCATTTCAATGCATGCTTGTTGTTCCGTTTTATATTACGTTTAATACATGGCATTATTAATGTGTTACCTTCTTTCTGGTCATTATTAATTTTATTTAAGGCCATCTGATCTACTACGATTTCTTTGACACCCTTACTTACAAATAACCTTTTCTTCCCTGTCTGGGTGATATCCTCAAAAGATAAATTATCCTGAACCATGCGCTTTTGAGCGACTGTCGGCCTTCCCCCCGTTTGTAGTTAAAAGCTGCTCTATTTCTTTTTTTAAAAGTTGACGCCAGCAGCCTTGTCCCACCGTGGTGGGATTTACCCATTCACTGGGTAAATCTCTCTTATCTACACCCTTCTCCTCCACTGCTGACTCCAGACTCCGTTCCTTTTATCTTGCTGCACCATATGCCTGGAATAGACTTCCTGAGCCGGTACGTCAAGCTCCATCTCTGGCCGTCTTCAAATCTAAGCTAAAAGCCCACCTTTTTGATGCTGCTTTTAACTCCTAACCCTTATTCACTTTTTTTCAGAACCCTTATTTTATCATCCTCACTTTAATATTCCCTTATCTCTTGTTTGTTCTGTTTGTCCTAATTAGATTGTAAGCTCTGTCGAGCAGGGACGGTCTCTTCATGTTCAAGTGTACAGCACTGCGTACGTCTAGTAGTGCTTTAGAAATGATAGTAGTAGTAGTAGTAGGTTAAGGTGAAGCCCATCAGATCGGAATAGGCTCTCCTTTCCCCAGAATGCTGACCCGTTCCTGACAAATCTAAAACCCTCTTCCCCACACCATCGTCTCATCCACGCGTTGAGACTCCGGATCTCTGCCTGTCGCTTGGGCCCTGCGCGTAGAACAGGTAGTATTTCAGAGAATAGCAACAGGAAGAGGTCAGGCAGCAAGAACAAGAGTGGCACTAGCAACAACACTACAGGGTACTAACCAGCTTATTTTCGAAAGAGAAAGACGCCCATATTTCGACCCCAAATCGGGAGATGGGTGCCTTTCTCTCATGGGCGCCCAAATCGGTATAATCGAAAGCTAATTTTGGGCGCCTCCAACTGCAGTCTGTCTCGGGAACGAACAAAGTTGACAGGGGCATGTCGGAGGCGTAGTGAAGGTGGGACTGGGGCGTGTTTATCGGCCGAGGAGAGATGGGCGCGTTCGGCCTATAATCGAAAAAAGAAGGGCTGGCAGTAGCGAGAATTTGGGCCGCTTTTTTGGACCCTTTTTTTCACAAACAAGTCCCCAAAAAGTGCCCCGACTGCCCAGATGACCACTGGAGGGAATCGGGGATCACCTCCCCTGACTCCCCCAGTGGTCCACTAACCCCCTCCCACCAAAAAAAAAGAACTTTAAAAACTTTTTTTTTCCAGCCTGTATGCCAGCCTCAAATGTCATACCCAGCTCCATCACAGCAGTATGCAGGTCCCTGGAGCAGTTGTTAGTGGGTGCAGTGGACTTCAGGCAGGTGGACCCAGGCCCATCCCCCCTACCTGTTATACTTGTGCTGGTAAATGGGAGCCCTCCAACCGCCCCCAAACCCACTGTACCCACATCTAGGTGCCCCCTTCACCCATAAGTGCTATGGTAATGGTGTAGAGTTGTGTGGAGTGGGCTTTGGGGGGATTTGGGGGGCTCAGCACCCAAGGTAAGGGAGCTATGGACTTGGGAGGTATTTTAATTTTTTTTTTACTTTTTACTAGTGTCCCCTAGGGTGCCCGGTTGGTGTCCTGGCATGTGAGGGGGACCAGTGCACTACGAATTCTGGCCCCTCCCACGACCCAAATGCCTTGGAGTTGTTCGTTTTTGAGCTGGGCGGCTTCGGTTCCATTATCGCTATAAACCGATACCGCCCAAGCTCAAATCCGCCCAAATCCGATTATCGAAACAAAAGATGGACGCCCATCTTTTTCGAAAATACGGTCTGTCCTTGCCCCTTCGCGGACCCGTCCTCAGAGATAGTCGCCCGTGAGATGGGCGTCCGCGTTCGATTATGCCTCTCTGCGTCAACAGATTGTCAAGGATCAAAGCAACCAGGCAGCAGCAACTTGAGAAGGATGGGCAGCAGTAGCTGCAAAAACAGCTAGAGTAGTGACAAGATTTCAAGGCATCTAGAGAAGGGCGGGGAAGCAGATTTTCTCTTCAGTTTTATTGGTTTCTTTTTTTTTTTTTTTTGTATTTTAGGCTAAAATACCTCTGGAAAACCAATAGAACAGGCCAGAGAGCAGCAGTAGCAGTAGAAACAGAAGGGGTCAGCAACACTGAAGAGCACTGAGGGCATTGATGGAACTTGGGTCCTCTTGCCTCTCACATACAAAGTCAAGCAAACTCAGCAGCGGGAGGTTTACCCTTAATGAAGATCAACTTTTTCCAACAATTCCAATTCCAGCAAGTCTCTAGGCACAATGGTTCATGGGCAGGAAAGGAAATGCTAGGTGACCTTGGTGAGCTATAGCCCTACTACATTCTTTTGTGCCCAGTATATCAAGGGATTTGTGGCTGTTACCTTAATGGGATCTGCATGGTACTACATGAATACATTTATGCAGGGTCTCCTTTGGAGGAGAGAATGCAGGCCTCTGCTACCAACTGCTGAAGGGTATGGTTCTTATCTCATTATAGCCCATTCTGCAGTGCCTATGGAAAGGGGGTGGGGTGGGGTGGAAGATAATAGAGGGGAAGGAAATGCTAGTTGTTAGGGTTGCTGCTGATGCAGACAGTACTGCATGGACAGCCCAATATTTCCACTATCCAGCTTATAATCGAAAGAGAAAAACGCCTATATTTCGACCCAAATCGGGAGATGGGCGTTTTTCTCACAAAGGCGCCCAAATCGGTATAATCGAAAGCCGATTTTGGGGCGTTTCCAACTGCACTCCGTCACGGAAAATGAATAAAGTTGACGGGGTGTGTCGGAGGCGGGACTGGGGCGTGGTTATCAGCCGAGGAGAGATGGGCGTCTGTAGCTGATAATCGAAAAAAAAAAGGCGTTTTTTTACCCGCGATTTTGGGTCACTTTTTTTTTTTACCCTTTTTTTTCACGAACAAGTCCCCAAAAAGTGCCCCAATTGCCCAGATGACCACTGGAGGGAATCGGGGATGACGTCCCCGGACTCCCCCAGTGGTCACTAACCCCCTCTACACCAAAAAAAAACCCCACTTTAAAAACTTTTTTTCCAGCCTGTATGCCAGCCTCAAATGCCGTACCCACCTCCATGACAGCAGAATGTGTTCGATCCTCTCACAGCCTTTCCCTGGGTCAGATGTGGCTCTCGGGTGCACTACAGGGTCACATCAGCATTGCATTGTGGTGGGTGTAGGGTATTGGGCTCTGTGATTTCATTAGCTTGTGTTACAGTCTCACAATGTTGGTAGTTGGTAGGCTCTTCTCCCATGGTGCTTTTTCCCCCTGCCTACTGGGTCAGAGTGTGCCCTGTTGTGCTTCCTGTTGTAGTCTATGCCGTAGTGGCCATTTTTGTAAGCCAGTTTTAGTTCCCTTTCCTGTGTTAGCCACGTTAGCCAACTTAGTTCTTCCCTTGAATGTGGCTGAAAGAGGGCATTGTACAGCATTCTGCCAAGCTCTGACCTACTGCTAATCTCAGTACCAGGGAGACTCGTTGCCAGTGGGGCACAACCTCTGCAGTTAACTGTGAGTAAACGTGCTTATTCCAATAAAGGACGTTTTTGGAGAGATTAGTCTTCATGTGTCAACTGGTGTGCCAATGTTATACAGCAGCAACAAGTCCTAGAGGTCTGGAGCACTTTTAGTGGGTACCGCAGTGCACTTCAGCCAGGTGGACCCAGGCCCATCCCCCCCCCCCCCCCCCCCCACCTGCAACACTTGTGCTGGTAAATGGGAGGCCTCCAAAAATCCACTGTACCCATATGTAGATGCCCCCTTCACCCCTAAGAGCTATGGTAGTGTTGTACATTTGTGGGTAGTGGGTTTTGGGGGAGGGGGTTGGGAGCCTCAGCACCCGTGGTAAGGGAGCTATGCATGTGGAGCTTTTCTGAAGTCCACCACACGGACCTAGGGTGCCCAGTTGGTGTCCTGGCATATCAGGGGGGCCAGTGTACTACCAATCCTGGCCCCTCCCATGACCAAATGGCTCGGATTAGGACGTTTTTGAGCTGGGCGTTTTTTAGTTTCCATTATCGCTAAAAAAAACAAACGCCCAGCTCAAAACGTCCATTTTTTCAAAAATATGGTTCGGCCCGCACCCCTTCACGGACTCGTTCTCGGAGATAAACGCCCATGGAGATAGGCGTTTGCGTTCGATTATGCCCCTCCACGTCTCTTGTGCTCATATTCCTGAACTATAGACAATAACACTTCTTTATAATAAGTCAGACCATTGATTAGACTGAAGGAAAATACTCTCTTTCACCTGTGGATTACACAGGGCATCCAGCATGTAAGAATCTAATTGGATAAGGGGCTTCAGCCAATTTTGTAGTTGCAATTACAAGAATTTCAAAGGCTCCAACATTTCTGGTACAAATCTCTACTCTGCAGGAAACCATCTATCCTCTTCTCCACCACTGCTGCTCCTTGTGGTCTTGTGTAAGTCACTTAACCCGTTATTGCCTCAGGTACAAAAATTAGATTGTGAGCCCTCCAGGACAGGGAAATACCCAGTGTACCTGAATGTAACTCACCTTGAGCTACTACTGAAAAAGGTATGAACAAAATACAAATAAATAAATATGGGGATAGCCTCACTCAAGGTGGTTGTGGCAGCACTCAGGGCCTCCATGGCATCTTCAAAGGGCTTCAGGATGTTTGCCATCTGTACTATGTGTAACCAATACTTATGCCCCAGGAATGTGATCCAAACTGATCTAGCCTGTAGCCTTCTCCCTTGACAATTCAGACAATGGTCAGAACAAAAGAGGAATGCTGTGTTGTACTGGCTACTGCCCTTGTGCCTCTCACCCCTACTGCTGATGCCCTCCAGATGGCTGCTTTTTCAGCCAACCTTTAATGATGATCTGCGTTTTCCCCTTCTTAAAACAAGTATAGAAGTGTGTAGAGCATAACTCATGGATCTCTTCCAATTTTCCTATATATGTGTGTGGTTGTGTACTATTAATATTTCTACAGTGCTGTATACATTATATGCAGGTGCTTTCTCTGTCCCTAGTGGGCTTATAGTCCAAGGTGTTTTTGTACCTGGAACAATGGAGGGTTAAGTAACTTGTCCAGGGTAACAAGGAGCTGCAGTGGGACTTGAACCCAGTTCCCCTGGATTCCGCTCATTGCACTAGCTATTAGGCTGCTCCTCCACTCCATTGTTTGTGAATATATATATATGTGTGTGGTGTGTGTGTATAGGGGATGGAGACAGTTCTGTCAATGACCATTGTTTAGTTCTTCCAAACCCAAAACAAGCACAATTAGAATCCAAGTGTCATCGCTTTTCTATTTCCAGGTACCATTCCACTGGCATTCTCTCCACTGTATATCCACTCCGAAAACTTAAGGTAGCCTTAAAAACCTAGGTATCGAACAAGCTTTGATTTAAGTCTGAAGGGTGAAGGTGTGTTGCATCATTTTCACGATTGACTTCTTTTCCCTGTATTTCTTTATCTCCCTTACCCTCCTGGTCTATCATGTTATCTTCTGTTGTGTGCCTGACTCTGTCCTATTTGATAAATTGAAGTCCCTTTCAACTTTCAGTTCTTTTTATTGCTATTTTAGACTGTAAGCTGCCCTGGTCTGCAAGTCAGTTTGGGTGTGTAGTAAGTTTTAAATAAATGAAATTAAATTAAAATGTGGGGTAGTTTTGGGGGTATAGGGGCAATTGGGGTGGGGTTAGATTTGGAGGCAGGGGAGTTTGGGGGTGGTGGGCAGTTATGTGGGTAGTTTAGAGGATGGTACAGTTGCAGCGGTAGGGGTTGTGGGATGGGTCA
The DNA here is from genome assembly GCF_901765095.1 of Microcaecilia unicolor. Classification (NCBI taxonomy): domain Eukaryota; kingdom Metazoa; phylum Chordata; class Amphibia; order Gymnophiona; family Siphonopidae; genus Microcaecilia; species Microcaecilia unicolor. Next base: position 127,715,132 of record NC_044040.1, read on the forward strand.
GATGCAAAATTATTTTAGGAACTGTGGGGGCAGTTCAGGGGGGAGGTGAGGCAGTTGGGGCAGCAGTGTTGGGGTTGGTGTAGTTGTAGGGGATTAGTTTAGGAGGATGAGGCCACTTTGGGAGTAGTTTTTGGGTGTGGGCAGTGTGGTGGTGTAAGACAGTTGCAAGGGCAATTGAGGGGATAGTTTTAGGGGTTGGGAAAGTTGTGGGCTGTACGGTAGTTGAAGGAATTGTTTTAGGGGTGAAGGCAGTGTGCACAGAGATGAAGCAGGAGAGGAGGCACTATATATATGGTGAGGTAGTTGTGAAGGATAGTATTTGGAAGTGGAGGCAGTTTGCAGTATGGTAGGCAGGGACTTAGCCAGACTTTGAAGTGGGCCAGAGCCCAAAGTGAGGGGCAAATTTTGGTCCCTCCACCTACCCACCCACCACCACTGTTGCTACGCATACCTTGGCTGGCGGGGATCCCCAACCCCCGCCAGCTGATGTACCACCACCGCCGCTGCTGCACATGCCTTGGCTTGTGGGGGTCCCCAACCCCCGCCTGCTGAAGCGTGTTTTCCTTCGCTTGTCTCCAGCACCGCCGCATTTCCTGCCCTGCTCTCTCTTCCCCTTATGTCATGTCCTGTATGCTCATTTTAATGAAATTGCGCATGCATGCATGTTCAGTGTCACTAAAACACACATGATGGATGTGAGGGGAGAGAGAGCAGGGCAGGAAATGTGGCGGCGCTGGAGACCAGTGCTGGAAAAAAACACTTCAGTCTAATCAATGGTCTGACTTACTACAAAGAGGTGCCATTGTCTATAGTTCAGGAATATGAGCACAAGAGACATAGTGATAGTAAGAACAAAATAGAGGAAATATTGGGCTGTCCATGTAGTACTGTCTGCATCAGCAGCAACCCTGACAACTAGCATTCCCTCCCCCTCTATTATTCTCCACCCCACCCCCTTCCCACAGGCACTGCAGGATGGGCTACCATGACATAAGAACCATACTTTCAGCAGTTGGTAGCAGAGGCCTGCATTCTCTCCTCCAAAGGGGACCCTGCATAAATTTTATTCATGTAGTACCAAGCAGATCCCATTAAGGTCACAGCCACAAATCCCTTGATATACTTTGTATATTGGTGAGGCAGTTGTGAAGGATAGTATTTGGAAGTGGGGCAGTTTGCAGTGTGGTAGGCAGGGGCGTAGCCAGACTTTGAGGTGGGCCAGAGCCCAAAGTGAGGGGGCACATTTGGTCCCCCCTCCCCGCCCCACACCCACCACCACTGTTGCTACGCATACCTTGACTGGCAGGGATCCGCAACCCCTGCCAGCTGAAGCACCGCCACCGCCGCACATACCTTGGCTGGTGGGGGTCCCCAACCCCCACCAGCTGAAGCGTGTTTTCCATTGCTTGTCTCCGGCACCGCCAAATTTCCTGCCCTGCTCTCTCTTACCCTTATGTCATGTTCGGCATGCTTGTTTAATGAAATTGCGCATGTACAGTTTCACTAAAACGTGCGTGCTAGATATGAGGGGAAGAGAGAGCAGGGCAGGATTTGTGGCAGCGGCGGAGACCAGTGCTGGAAAAAATGCTTCAGTTGGCGGGTTGTTGTGGATCTCCGCCAGGCAATCCAGGGGCCCGGGCCCCCGTGGCCCCCGTAGCTACACCACTGGTGGCAGGGTAGTTGCGGGGATAGATTTTGGGGGTGGAGGCAGCTTAGGTACTAGGCTTTGAGGGTGAGGTGAGTTTGTGGGATCGTAGGGCAATTGCAGAAGGTAGTTGTTTAGGGGTGAGGCAGTTTGGATGGTGGTGGGGCAGTTATGAGGGGATAGATTTGGGGGTGAGGGTAGTAGGGCAGTTGCAGGGTATAGTTTCTTAGAGTGGAGCAGTTGCAGGGTAATTTTGGGGTAGAAGGAGTTGAGGGGGGGAAGTTTTTGGGAGTGAAGGCAGTTTGCAAGCTGGTGGGGCAGTTGCATGGGGTAGTTTTTGAAACTGGGGCAATTTAGAGGTGGCAAGCAGTTGTGAGGGCGTAGTTTTGGGTTCAGAGTAGAAATTAGGAAAAGAAGTTTGAAAGGAAAAAAAAAATCCCTAAACTGGTACTATATATTTCACCAGAACTCCTTCTCCCATAGAAATACATTGGATTTTTTTTTGGAGGGGGGGGACTTATTTCTCTGGAAACCCTGTCCAATATGCACAGTTATAGACTTACTCTCTTTATGTTAGTTTAGAATCTTTTATATTTTACAAGAAAATACTACAGGTTTGAAAAGTATTTCTCCTCTTCTCTGCAGTATGTTTCCCCATATCTCTCTCATAAGTTCACCTCCCATCTTTCTTGTTCTCTTATACCATTCTCTTTTCCCCTAATGTTTACTCACCTCTGACTGCAGGAACCTCATGTGGTGGCACATAATGTTGAATTCAGTTATGTTGTAAGGCGAGAAACCCTCTACGAAAAGTGCGTTGAAATATTTTGAATAGCCCAATTGAGCAGAATCCATTGTATGGCAAGGCAAATGTCAGGTTTTGGGTGTCACCAAAACGGAAGAGAATGTTCATGACTGTGCTGCTGGCACTCTTGTGCATTTTGAGAAAGAAAATATGAGTTTGGGGTTTGCAGCTGGATTGGTGGGGAAACTGGAGAGGAATGACTGGTTTTGAGCAACTTTGGGCTCAGCTAGACTTGTGCCAGATTTTGGAGAAGTGAGTTTTCCTGTAACAACTTTCCATACATCTGTAATTGCGCATTGGTAATCTTTAAATTATCTTTGTTGTTTTGTCTCCACACGTTCTACCTTGATGATCTTTGGATTAAGAAGGTATTCTTACTTGCAGGATTCATGAAAGAGCTGTTTCATTCTGTTGAGAGAGAAAAATAAGCCATAGCTCAAATTGATTTTGACTTTTAATTTTTTTCTAATGCTGCAGTCTCAATAAACTTGCCTATGTTCATCATGCCTACTGTTACTGAAGCCCTATTTAAAGGATTTGTATGAATGGATGCAAAACTATTGACTCTACTGACAAAGGTGCTCCCATCACAGTCACATTTTTAGTTCCAGATTTCATGTTGAAGTTTAGAAAGCATGGGGTCGATATTTAACCAGCAAGAAATGGCTCCTGGCCAGTTAAATCGCTGGTACATAACAGATTCATGCCACTGAATATCACCACAGACCACTAAAATGAAAGTCAGCTATTTTGTGGATGGTCTGAGGGTGGATCAGCACTTATGAGGTTAAATGCCGGATATTTAGCACTTAACCACCTAAGTTTAGTGATGTTGCTTAAGCGGTTACAGGCTAAATATCACACTTAACTGCATGAGCAATAGCCAACCTCATAAACTTTGATATTCAGTGCCAGTGGCCGGACCTGGCCCGGCATTGAATATCCGGGAATAATGCCAGTGGCGGCTAAAAAAAATACTCAGCACCACCAGCTGAATATCTACTCCTCTGGTTTTACATCATTGTCTAACTGAAGAACCATACTATTTGCAGTCTTCCTAAGAACCCCTTTATTGTTGATTCTTTACTGAATTCCTTCAGCTATATGATGTCATCAATAGAACAGAATCCACCAAGGACTTCTTATGTTTGCTTTGTTGAGTGTTATCATGCAAGGATTCTAAAGATAGGTCCTTCTGAAAATGGTTAGAAAGCTGAACGCTAGAGATGTATTACAGGACACATAGAACAAATTAAAAGAAAAACCAATACAAAACTAAAGTCAAATCAATGTACATACAAATTCTAGTTTATACAATAAAATCATATAAATAATAAGACAATAAAACTATTTTAAAAATCCTAGGTTATGCAAATAATCAAATCATATGAAGTCATAAGATAAAAGTATATACATACACAATGTGATCAATCATATAAATGAATAAAATGAATGAGCTATGTAGCAGTGCAGCTATTGTGTGGTGTAATCTATTGAGAAATTACTAACTGAACTACTGTTAATTCTTATTATAAAGTACAGTGGAACATGCACGGAAGTAAGAATACTCATGCATATTTGAGTGGTTTCTCAATTGCATGAGAAGGTGAAAAAGTTGGCTAAGAAGGGCACATATCTACAGGGGATTCTAAACATACCTTCTTCCTCTTGTAGCATAAATCAATCTACATACCTAAAATGATGAGGCTGTTTTTTTTTTTTGAACGACATGATACTTAAGAGATTCAATGCAAAAGGCTTAAAAAGAATGGTTCAAAAATAAAACTACTCACAGTTGCTGGACTCTGATTCCAGAGCAGCACTACGCCTCCACAAGCCAGTGAGAAATCAACCATGCTGTTTAAACAAGCTTATATGCATTGCACAAGGAGGTCATAAGTAACAGTTTAAAATCCTATTCATTAAAATGAACAAAACCAGTCTAAACCACAAATAAAAGTAAAAGAAACTTTAAAAAGGCAAAAACAAAGCACTTTGGTGCACTAGATATTAAAAAAATGCTAGTTTTGCGCTGTTTATGTTAAAAGACATTGTTTTGAAAAATTTTAGAAAAGTAAAACCAATAGTGGATATTAAGCGAAAAACACAGCAAAGAAAATGTTCCATTCAATGTGGATACTCAAAAGAGTAAACCTTTCTTCCCAAGGGAAAACCTTCCGCTGCCTGATACAATCATTGGTACTAAGCCCACCTAGATTACTGCAATGCACTCTATGCCGGATGCAAAGAACAAATCATTAAGAAACTCCAAACTGCTCAAAACACAGCAGCCAGACTCGTTTTTGGAAAAACAAAGTACGAAAGCACTAAACCCGTAAGAGAAACTACACTGGCTCCCACTTAAAGAACCGTATTACGTTCAAAATCTGCACCCTGATACACAAAATTATTCACAGCGAAGCTCCCAGTCTACCTGACGGACCTCATAGACTTACCAACCAGGAACACAAAAGGTCAGCCGAACATTCCTGAACCTCCATTGCCCCAGCTGCAAGGGACTAAAATATAAATGAATGTATTCATCCAACTTCTCATACATGGGCACGCAATTGTGGAATGCACTCCCGAAAGCTTTAAAATCAATGCATGAAGTAATAAAATTCCAAAAATTACTAAAGGCCAACTTGTTCAAAAGGGCATACCTCAACTGATCTATCCCAAATACCAGACAAGGAAACCGGCACCAGACATAGACAAAATAAACTTTTCTATACTTGACTACTTCACCTAAACTGTCAACTACTGAACTTTAACACTTTACCACTTGATTTCTTCCCCGGAAAAAACTTTTACACTTGATTACTTAACGTACTTTATCTAGTTTGAACTTTAATAACATTATGTATTTCTTGATCCGGAACTGGCGATCACCATTACGTTACAATGTAAGCCACATTGAGCCTGCAAATAGGTGGGATAATGTGGGATACAAATGCAATCAAACATATAAATGGCAAGAGGCGTACTCACTCGCAAATGCGCAGTAGAGACCCTCTCTGTCCCGCCCCCGCGTCAATATGTGATGACGGGGGCGTTACAGAGAGGGAACCTGTGCACCTCGAGTTAGGGAACTGCCGTCGCCACTGCTCCCCCCCCCCCCAGGGTTGCCGCTACCGCTCCCCCCACCCACCCGGAGTCGCCGCTGCACCCACCCTCCACCCGGCCCTGGTACCTGGCTTCACTATTCAAAACCGCCGGAACGCAGCACACAGCTCATCTGAGCTGCCGTTGGCCTTCCTTACACCTGCCTGTGTTCCGCCCTCCGCCGACGTTACATTACACGAGGGTGGAACACACACAGAGAAGAAGGAAGGCCGATGGCAGCTCAGATGAGCTGTGTGCTGCATTCCTGCGGTTTGAATAGTGAAGCCAGGTACCCGGCCCGGGTGGAGGGGTTGCGGAGGGGACTCCGGGGGGGGGGGGGGGGCGGCGGCGACCTCGGGGGGAGGGGGCGGCGGCGACCTATCCGGGGGGGGCCTTTCAAACCCCCCCTTCCTTTACTAGCCTGTTTTTACGGGCTCAACGGCTATAATAAATAATAGAGCAGTGTTTGCCAACCTGGAATCGCTAAAATCGCTGGGAAAACGCTAAAAAAGGTAAAATAATCTTATGCATTCCAGCAGACATTTTGTATGCATTCCACTTCAAATTCATGTTAAAACACTGAAAAAACTTGAAATATGTAAAAACAAAAATATGAAGGATGGCCACGCATATGACACATATATGATGTTTTTACATGATATTCCATACTTCATTTTAAATCTTGTGTAGATCGGTGAGCCTGACATTGGTGCCCAGGCAAAATGATAGAGATTATTATAAAGAACAACTCCCATGATATTCAGCCGATGGTGGTCACCGGATAAATTAGCTCCTGATATTCAGCACCAGGCCATTTCCCAGCATTTGACACTGAATGTCGGGGGCTAATGTCAGGTGGCCTGGCCGCCCAAAGCTTATGTGGGCCAGGCCAATATTCAGCTGGGACCCGCATATGAAGTACCACTAGCAGCCCTGAGAGCTTGCGTCAGCTATTTTGGAAGGGTGCCACAAGTGGCAGGAGCAAGAGGGCTGCTTTCCTGCCCCCAATAACCACTGCTGGACAACCAATGATACAGGTAGGCCTGAGGGGGCCCACCTGGATGTCTGAGAACTTAGGGGCTTAGGGCCAGACCTCAGAAACAGAATTCTGCAGGGAGAAAAAGTCACCAAAATGGACATAGCTTGGATAAGCCAAAGGCTACCACTCATACAGTATACAGACTAAGTGAATCTGCAACTAAAGTTAACCACTTAGTTTATAATAGGCCAGAATAAGGTTGCTGTGTGGGGCTTAGGTCAAACTTTCCTGGAGATATGTGTTGTAAATCTTTGAATGACCAGAAAAAAAAGTATGCACAAAATAAAACCAATAGAGCTCTATATTTCTGTAGTCAAAAACATTAATTCAAAACAAACAACTCTACATGTTTCACCGACAGCCTGCTTCAGGGGTTATTATAGTATAAATCTGCTAAGAGCAAAGGCACTATGCAGTTAGTATATAAACCTGAAGTCCCTGGTGATCCAATGGGGAATCAGGGGCAGAAGTGAAGCCCACTCCATACTGCCCCTAGCAGCTGTGACTCCTAAATTGCTGCTGTGACCTCTGGACCACCAGGGACTTCAGGTAGGCCCAGGTGGTAGGGTGGTCAGAAGGAGGGATTTAGCACTGTGAGATTGGAGGGGTCTTTTCCTGCTGTCTTACCTTTGCTGGTCAGAGGCCTGGTACGCTTGAATCATCGTTTGCTGAACTAGTATGGATTCTCCGAGGACAAGCAGGCTGCTTGTTCTCACTGATGGGTGACGTCCACGGCAGCCCCTCCAATCGGAACACTTTCTAGCAAAGTCCTTTGCTAGTCCTTGCACGCCGATGCGCACCGCGCATGCGCGGCCGTCTTCCCGCCCGAACCGGCTCGTGCCAGCCAGTTTTCTTTTGTCCGCGCTCGGTACTGTCGTGTTTCGCCGTTCGCGCCCCGAAAGTTGACCTCGCGCGTCGTTTGACTTCGCTTCAAAAAAAAAAAAAAAAAGAAAAGGTGTTCGGAAGGAGACCTTTTCGGTCTGTTCCCCTTCCGGTATCTCTAGTTTTGCCCCGGTAATTTTTCTTTCGTCGTCGGGGTAGGCCCTATTTAGGCCTCGGTTCGCAGTTTTTTCTTCCCCCTGTTTTGTGGTGCCATTTTCGCCATTTCGAGTTTTGATCTCGCCGGCGCGATTTTTCCGCCCATGACATCGAAGTCTCCCAGCGGCTTCAAGAAGTGCACCCAGTGCGCCCGGGTAATCTCGCTCACTGACAGGCACGCGTCGTGTCTTCAGTGTCTGGGGGCTAGGCACCGCCCGCAGGCCTGTAGTCTGTGTTCTCTTTTGCAAAAGCGGACTCAGGTAGCGAGATTGGCCCAGTGGAACGTTTTGTTCTCGGGCTCTTCGTCGGCATCGACATCGGGAGTATCGACTGCTTCGACGTCGTTGGCGCCGGGACCTTCATCCTCGCCCCCGATTGCATCGAGTGCATCGAGGCATCGTCCCTCTGCATCGGGGCCGAGACATCGGAGGGCTGCGTCGGCGTCGGTGGTACCGAGACCTCCTTGTCTGCTGATGTCGTCGGACGGTGGTGCTTCGTCTGGAGTGCAGGTGAGGGCTGTCCTTCCCCTGCTGGTGGCGGTGAGCCTTCGGGTGGGTCTCCCCCTACCCTGAGGGCTCCTGCGGTACAGCCCCCCCAAGACCGACCTCCTTCGGCCTCGGCCCCGAGGAAGCGACGGCTGGATTCTACGTCCTCCTCGTCGGTGCCGGGAAGCTCCGTGACATGCTTCGTCCCAAGAAGTCGAAGAAGCATCGTCCACCGGTCCCCTTCCCGTGTCGGCACCGAGAGCTCTGGGTAGCCGAGGGAGTTGGCACCCAGTAGGCATCGCACCGAGAGGACCGCTCGCCCTCTGTTCAAGAGGTGTCGATGCGCTCCCCTTTGGACAGCCCGGAACAGCCTCCACGCCCGGAACAGACTCTGACATTGACGCCTGCATCGGCTTCCATGCCTTTTTCCACAGCCGCTCTGAACGAGAGTCTCCGGGCCGTTCTCCCAGAGATCCTGGGAGAGCTGTTGCGCCCTACCCCTCCAGTACCGGGGGTGCTTGCGCCACCGGTACCGTCGAGCGAGGCGCCGGCTGGCCCATTGCCCGGGGTGAGGTCTCCGACATCGGTGCTGCGTGCGGTACCGACTGCGGTAGCCTCCCAGGAAGGCTCCCCGACTACGTCGGCGGAGGGAGCTTCGCCGGTGCGGGCGAGGGAGTCTACCTCTCGACGCTCCCACCGTGGTCGTGGGTCCACGGAGTCGAGCCGGGCACGGCTGCAGACACAGGTCCGTGAACTTGTGTCTGACACCGATGGTGAGGCCTCGTGGGAAGAGGAAGAAGACATCAGATATTTCTCTGACGAGGAGTCTGAGGGTCTTCCTTCTGATCCCACTCCCTCTCCTGAAAGGCAGCTTTCTCCTCCCGAGAGCCTGTCTTTCGCTTCCTTTGTCCGGGAGATGTCTACGGCCATCCCCTTCCTGGGTGGTTGGGAGGACGAGCCCAGGGCTGAAAATGTTTGAGCTCCTGGACTATCCTTCTCCACCTAAGGAAGCGTCCACAGTACCCATGCACCATGTCCTAAAAAAGACATTGCTGGCGAACTGGACCAAGCCTCTAAACTAATTCCCCACATTCCCAAGAAGATGGAGTCCCAGTACCGGATCCCATGGGGACCCAGAGCTGATGCACACTCAGTTGCCTCACGACTCTGGAGGTTGTGGATTTGGCCCTAAAGAAGGCCAAGAGTTCTAGGGAGCATGCTTCGGCGCCCCCGGGCAAGGACTCTAGAACCTTGGACTCCTTTGGGAGGAAGGCCCTACCATTCTTCTATGCTCGTGTGGCCAAAATTCAGTCCTACCAGCTCTACACGAGCATACACATGCGGAACAATGTGCGGCAGTTGGCGGACTTGGGTGGACAAGCTCCCCCCTGAGCAAGCCAGCCCATTTCAGGAGGGTGGTCAGGCAGCTGAAGGGGTGTGCAGAAAATTCCTGGCCAGGGGTGTATGACACCTTTGATGTTGCGTCCAGTGCCGCTGCTCAAGGTGTGGTTATGCGCAGACTCTCATGGTTGCATCCCTCCGACCTGGAGAATAGAATCCAGCAGCGGATGGCGGACCTCGCCTTGCCGTGCGGATAATATTTTTGGAGAGAAGAAGCCGAGCAGGTGGTAGAGCAGCTCCACCAGCGGGATACCGCTTTCGACAAGTTCTCCCGCCGGCAGCCTTCAGCTCTACCTCTACAGGTAGAAGATTTTTGGGGAAGGAAGACTGTTCCCTACTCTTCTGGCAAGCGTAGGTACAATCCTCCTTCTCAACAGCCTGCGGCCCAGGCTAAGCCCCAGCGCGCTCGCTCTCGTCAGCAGCGTGCGCCTCAGCAAGGCCCCTCGGCTCCCCAGCAAAGCAAGGGACGAGCTTTAGACTGGCTCCAGCAGAGCATAGCCAACATCCAAGTGTCAGTGCCGGGCGACCTGCCAGTCGGAGGGAGGTTGAAAGCTTTTCACCTAAAGTGGCCTCTCATAACCTCCGATCAGTGGGTTCTTCAAATAGTCCGGCAAGTATACACCCTCAATTTGGCCTCAAAACCTCCAAATTGTCCACCGGGAGCTCAGTCGTACAGCTTCCAGCACAAGCAGGTACTTGCAGAGGAACTCTCCGCCCTTCTCAGTGCAATGCGGTCGAGCCCGTGCCATCCGGGCAAGAAGGGCTGGGATTCTATTCCAGGTACTTCCTTGTGGAAAGAAAAACAGGGGGATGCGTCCCATCCTAGACCTAAGGGCCCTGAACAAGTATCTGGTCAAAGAAAAGTTCAGGATGCTTTCCCTGGGCACCCTTCTCCCCATGATTCAGGAAAACGATTGGCTATGCTCTCTGGACTTGAAGGACGCCTACACACACATCCCGATACTGCCAGCTCACAGACAGTATCTTGCGATTTCAGTTGGGCACACGTCACTTCCAGTACTGTGTGCTACCCTTGGGGCCGCCTCTGTGTCCAGAGTGTTCACGAAGTGCCTGGCTGTAGTAGCAGCGGCACTTCGCAGACTGGGAGTACACGTGTTCCCATATCTCGACGATTGGCTGGTGAAGAACACTATCCGAGGCAGGAGCTCTGCAGTCCATGCAGATGACTATTCGCCTCCTGGAGCTACTGGGGTTTGTGATAAATAATCCAAAGTCCCATCTTCTCCCAGTGCAGAAACTCGAATTCATAGGAGCTCTGCTGGATTCCTGGACGGCTCGCGCCTATCTCCCAGAGACGAGAGCCAACAACTTGTTGTCCCTCGTCTCACGGGTGCGAGCGTCCCAGCAGATCACAGCTCGGCAGATGTTGAGATTGCTGGGCCACATGGCCTCCACAGTTCATGTGACTCCCATGGCCCGCCTTCACATGAGATCTGCCCAATGGACCCTAGCTTCCCAGTGGTTTCAGGCTGCTGGGGATCTAGAAGACGTGATCCACCTGTCCACGAGTTTTCTCAATCCCTGCATTGGTGGACGATTTGGTCCAATTTGACTCTGGGACGTCCTTTCCAAATTCCTCAGCCACAAAAAGTGCTGACTACGGATGCGTCTCTCCTGGGGTGGGGGGCTCATGTCGATGGGCTTCACACCCAAGGAAGCTGGTCCCTCCAGAATGCGATCTGCAGATCAATCTTCTGGAGTTTACGAGCGGTCTGGAACGCTCTGAAGGCTTTCAGAGATCGGCTGTCCCACCAAATTATCCAAATTCAGACAGACAACCAGGTTGCCATGTATTACATCAACAAGCAGTGGGGCACCGGATCTCGCCCCCTGTGTCAGGAAGCCGTCAGCATGTGGCTCTGGGCTCGCCGTCACGGCATGGTGCTCCAAGCCACATATCTGGCAGGCGTAAACAACAGTCTGGCCGACAGGTTGAGCAGGATTATGCAACCTCACGAGTGGTCGCGTCAATTCCCGTGTAGTGCGACAGATCTTCCAGGTGTGGGGCACCCCCTTGGTAGATCTCTTCACATCTCGAGCCAACCACAAAGTCCCTCAGTTCTGTTCCAGGCTTCAGGCCCACGGCAGACTGGCATCGGATGCCTTCCTCCTGGACTGGGGGGAGGGTCTGCTGTATGCTTATCCTCCCATACCTCTGGTGGGGAAGACTTTGTTGAAACTCAAGCAAGACCGAGGCACCATGATTCTGATTGCTCCTTTTGGCCGCATCAGATCTGGTTCCCTCTTCTTCTGGAGTTGTCCCTCCGAAGACCGTGGAGATTGGAGTGTTTTCCGACCCTCATCACACAGGACGAAGGGGTGCTTCTGCATCCCAACCTCCGGTCCCTGGCTCTCACGGCCTGGATGTGAGAGCGTAGACTTGTCCTCTTTGGGTCTGTCAGAGGGTGTCCTCCCGAATCTTGTTTGCTTCCAGGAAAGATTCCACTAAGAGGAGTTACTTCTTTCTATGGAGGGAGGTTTGCCGTCTGGTGTGGACAGCAAGGCCCTAGATCCTCACTCTTGTCCTACACAGACCCTGCTTGAATACCTTCTGCACTTGTCTGAGTCTGGTCTCAAGACCAACTCTGTAAGGGTTCACCTTAGTGCAATCAGTGCATATCATTACTGTGTGGAAGGTAAGCCGATCTCAGGACAGCCTTTAGTTGTTCGCTTCATGAGAGGTTTGCTTTTGTTAAAGCCCCCTGTCAAGCCTCCTACAGTGTCATGGGATCTCAATGTTGTTCTCACCCAGTTGATGAAACCTCCTTTTGAGCCACTGAATTCCTTCCATCTGAAGTACTTGACCTGGAAAGTCATTTTCTTGGTGGCAGTTACTTCAGCTCGTAGAATCAGTGAGCTTCAGGCCCTGGTAGCCCAGGCCCCTTACACCAAATTTCATCATAACAGAGTAGTCCTCCGCACTCACCCTAAGTTCTTGCCAAAGGTTGTGTCGGAGTTCCATCTGAACCAGTCAATTGTCTTGCCAACATTTCTTTCCCCGTCCTCAATTCCTGCCCTGCTGAACGTCAGCTGCACACATTGGACTGCAAAGAGCATTGGCCTTCTATCTGGAGCGGACACAGCCCAACAGACAGTCCGCCCAATTGTTTGTTTCTTTTGATCCCAACGAGGGGAGTGGCTGTGGGAAAACGCACCATATCCAATTGGCTAGCAGATTGCATTTCCTTCACTTACGCCCAGGCTGGGCTGGCTCTTGAGGGTCATGTCACGGCTCATAATGTTAGAGCCATGGCAGCGTCGGTAGCCCACTTGAAGTCAGCCACTATTGAAGAGATTTGCAAAGCTGCGACGTGGTCATCTGTCCACACATTCACATCTCATTACTGCCTGCAGCAGGATACCCGACGCGACAGTCGGTTCGGGCAGTCAGTGCTTCAGAATCTGTTCGGGGTTTAGAATCCAACTCCACCCCCCTAGGCCCATGTTTGTTCTGTTCCAGGCTGCACTCTCAGTTAGTTGGTAATTTTTTTAGGTCAATCTCAGTTATGTCCTCGCCGTTGCGAGGCCCAATTGACCATGGTTGTTGTTTTGAGTGAGCCTGGGGCTAGGGATACCCCATCAGTGAGAACAAGCAGCCTGCTTGTCCTCGGAGAAAGCGAATGCTACATACCTGTAGAAGGTATTCTCCGAGGACAGCAGGCTAATGTTCTCACAAACCCGCCCGCCTCCCCTTTGGAGTTGTGTCTTCCCTTCTCTTTGTCTTGCTACATATGAGACTGGCCGGCACGAGCCGGTTCGGGCGAGAAGACTGCCGCGCATGCGCGGTGCGCATCGGCGCGCGAGGACTAGCAAAGGACTTTGCTAGAAAGTGTTCCGATTGGAGGGGCTGCCGTGGACGTCACCCATCAGTGAGAACAATCAGCCTGCTGTCCTCGGAGAATACCTTCTACAGGTATGTAGCATTCGCTTTATACAGCCTGTGGCCTGAATACATCTGAAAATCAGCTTTCTACACAGGAAAACTACTGCTTGGCATAACTGTGATAACTTCATCCAAACTGCAAACTAACCTCCAGTTATCTCCTGGGAAAGTGAGGAAACGTACCTCACAGAGACAGAGTCTCTGGGAGCATCTGTGAAACAAGAGGGAGTTTGCTACCATCAGACTTGTGACTTATAACAGATTCTTTGCTAATCACAAGGCCATAGGCGGTGAGTGGCCCAACTGTTTGGGGAGGCTAAAGGGGGCGGGGTTAGGAGTGGGGCCAGGGGTGGAGCTTAAATCCATAATTGTCTGATAACACACAGAAAAAATAAATAAAAATAAAAGTCACAATTAATACCTTTTATTAAATTTAGATATTAGATATGTATCATATGTCAAAGAATAAAGTGGTTGCTCAAAGCATATACTAACCACAATCGCTCAACTGCAAAACACTATGCACAACTTTGTGCAAAAACACACTCAGAACCTTACTGTACCATAAATATTACACTGGGCAGAACCTAATACACCAATATACCACCCATACGGAAAATGCAGACCATCAACAATATGAAACAAGGGATCATACTATCACAATTCTCATGTACAGCCACAAAACACCCTAATTCATGTTTAATGTGGGATAAAATGACATAAATAAGTAAATATAAACTTTTAATGTTGAGCACCTGATTCTCAAAGTGGACATATTCCAAACACTATAATGAAAATAAAATGATCTTTTCTACCTTTGTTGTCTGGTGACTTTGTTTTTCTGATCATGCTGGCCCAGTATCCAATTCTGCTGCTATCTGTCCTCTTAACTCCATTTCCAGGGCTTCCTTTCCATTTATTTCTTTACTTTGCGCTTTTCTTCTTCATTTCTTGTCCTACATCCGTAAGTAAAAGCTGGGTCCTCCGCAGACTTGACTGTCCAATGGATCCAGCTTCTGCCTATTTTCTCAATCCATGTGCAGTTTTTCTCCTCTTTTCCTTTTCCCTCATTTCATCTCCTTCCTCTCTCTTCCCTCCCCTCCCCTCTATGTCCAGCAATTTCTCCTCTCTCCCTGGGCCCAGTCCTCCCATCCATGTCCATCCATGCTCTGCTCTCCCCTGCCCCCTCCATTCATCCATATCCAGCAATTCCCCTCTCTCCCTGAGCCCTGCCCTGTCCTCCCATCCATGTTCATCCATGCTCCTCTCTCCCCTGCCCCCTCCATTCACCCATATCCAGCAATTCCCCTCTCTCCCTGAGCCCTGCCCTCCCATCCATGCTCCTCTCTCCCCTGCCCCATCCATTCACCCATATCCAGCAATTCCTCTCTTTCCCTGAGCCGTGCCATCCCATCCATCTCCCTCTCTCCCCTGCCCCAACTGCCCACCCTCTTCTCCCCCCCAAGATCCCTTTCCTTTTTTTTTCTTTTAAATTTACCTCTGAGTCTGGCAGCACAGCGTCAGTGAAAGCGCTCCCAGTGAAAGCGCTTCTCTTCGCTCAGTGTCCCGCCTTCTTCTGACATCATGATATCAGAAGAAGGCGGGACATTGAGCGAAGGGAAGTGCTTTTACTGGGAGCGCTTTCATTGACGCTGCTCGCTGCACTGCCGGACTGGAGGTAAATTTAAAAGAAAAAAAGGAAAGGGATCTTGGGGAGAGAAGAGGGCGGGCAGTTGGGACGAGCGGCGAGCCCCGGGTGGGCGGAACTGAGTCGTGTGGGCATCGTCATCAGGATCCGATCTTAGCCTCCCCAAGCCTCTGATACCGGGCGCCTATGCACAAGGCCTCTCATTGTCATGACCGTGAATTCTGCTGGACAGAAGTACACAGTTTTTGATTGGTCCATAGTGTCACCTGGATGGAGAGGAATGCCAATGTTGGACAGAAGAGAAAGAAAGAAGAGAGAGAGAAGAAGATTTGCCTGGTGTATACATCTCTCTCAGATGAGCTAGAGAGACTGATCTGCCAAACACCTGTGAACTGAATTCTGTGCTGAGCACTGCACAACACAGTTCAAAAGCAGCTCTTTGACTTTCCATAACCTGAGTAACCGGCCTGAGAGCAGGGACTTTGGACTATTCCTGATCTATCAGAGCCAGCAAGTAATCTGCTGGAGCCTACAAGAGAAGCTGATTCATCACCTCCTTGGACTCTGAATCTATGGGACCTCAAAGGGTGAGCTTGCAGGATTTTTCTTTCTATAGCAGGGTATAGTTAGTCTGGGTTTTCCCTGTGAAAGACAGGTTTGTCCCAGGATCTGTGGTCATTAGTCTGTCTGTCTATCTATCTATCTATCTATCTATGTAATAATCAATATTTTGTAGTGCACAAGTATATTTTTGTAACTTGCTTTGCATTTTGTCATATTGTTATTTATAATAAATAATATATTTCCATTTTTGGCATTATTCCTTTCATTGGTCCAGCCTGTTAGCACAGCTTAGCGCCAAATAAGAGGTATGGTCATATTTCTAGTAAACGAGTTCAGAATAATTGCTATTTAGTAATTTTCTGCCCACCTAAGTACTTCTACAGGGTGCTATCCTTGTGGGGTGGTCAGAGTCAGGAGTGCTACTCTCGTGAGGGGGGTAGGTGCGTGGGAAGCTCTTGTTTTTGCAGGCTGTTTCCCTTGCTGAGCACTGCTTTTCCCACTGTGTGCTGGCCTACTGCAAATGTGGCCTTAGTACATAAGTACATAAGTACATAAGTAGTGCCATACTGGGAAAGACCAAAGGTCCATCTAGCCCAGCATCCTGTCACCGACAGTGGCCAATCCAGGTCAAGGGCACCTGGCACGCTCCCCAAACGTAAAAACATTCCAGACAAGTTATACCTAAAAATGCGGAATTTTTCCAGTCCATTTAATAGCGGTCTATGGACTTGTCCTTTAGGAATCTATCTAACCCCTTTTTAAACTCTGTCAAGCTAACCGCCCGTACCACGTTCTCCGGCAATGAATTCCAGAGTCTAATTACACGTTGGGTGAAGAAAAATTTTCTCCGATTCGTTTTAAATTTACCACACTGTAGCTTCAACTCATGCCCTCTAGTCCTAGTATTTTTGGATAGCGTGAACAGTCGCTTCACATCCACCCGATCCATTCCACTCATTATTTTATACACTTCTATCATATCTCCCCTCAGCCGTCTCTTCTCCAAGCTGAAAAGCCCTAGCCTTCTCAGCCTCTCTTCATAGGAAAGTCGTCCCATCCCCACTATCATTTTCGTCGCCCTTCGCTGTACCTTTTCCAATTCTACTATATCTTTTTTGAGATACGGAGACCAGTACTGAACACAATACTCCAGGTGCGGTCGCACCATGGAGCGATACAACGGCATTATAACATCCGCACACCTGGACTCCATACCCTTCTTAGCTCCACCCATTTTTCTGCCCAGGCGTTGATGTCATCTGAATGAGCCTTAAGTTAAAACAAACTTCTATCTCTGGTGCCTTGCAAGAGGAAGAAGTAAAAATAAGAAGCATTTCATACTCTTTAGTGCACTCCTTTGTGTGTCTTCCATTCTTTTTGTTTGGCCATTTGTTCTCTGCAGTTTTTTTTTTTAATGTAATAAATTTTTATTTATACTTTACAAGTTATACAATTTCACTGCAAGTTGCAATATAGAGAGATTAAATTAAATAAGTACAATTGTATACAGGAGATTATACATCTCTTCCTTAGACCAAAATAAAAAAGGGGATATAAGGGGAGCATGTTAAGAGTAAAGAGTACCAAATAGGAAAATCAAATATATCTAGAAATTGGCCTGACCCATGTTCTCTCAAAATATCGTGATCTCGATTTTCTCAAACCTTGGGTCCAGTGGGTGCTCTTTTTAATTCCAAAAACGATCGCAATTGTTCTGGTTCCCAAAAAACATACTTATTTTGCAGAAATTTTATTATACATTTACACGGATAGGCTAGTAAAAATTTTGCACCTATCAGTCTTGTTTCTTCTCTAAGCACTAGGAACTTCCGTCTTCTGTCTTGTGTGGATTTTGTCACATCAGGGTAAATCCAAACTCTGTGCCCACAAAAAGGTTTTTAAAGAATTCTTAAAGTACATCTTTAAAACAGAATTTAGGTCCTGCTCAAACACCTCAAAGTTATTTCTGTCAAAGATTCCTCTAACAAGGCTGAAATATCCTGTAAACCTTGTTCCGTTCCATACTTTTGGATCTCATTCCCTAGGCCTTCTTGCTCTACTCAATTTTGATTAGATACTGGTAGGTATAAAGTTTTATTTAAAGGAGGAATAGCTTCTGCAGGAAAATGTAAAACCTCTAGCAAGTATTTTCTTTGCAGTTTGAGTTCATTATCTGCCTCCTGCCTTCAGGAAATGCACCTGTTTGAACACATACCCTCTCATTGGGATCACAGACCACTGCAACCTTCACTCTACTCTCACAAGCCTCATGGCTTGTTGCTGTTCTTTCTCTCTTTCCTTCTGCCCCTGATATGAATCACCTTAAAACTGATTGTCTGACTGTTCAGTCTTTATGCAGTAAGTAACACCTGGTTAGGAACTTCATGCTTTCCTCTTCCCTTGATGTTTTCTGTTTGACTGAGACCTGGCTCACAGCTTACCTCAACTATTCCTGCTCCCCCAACTACTACTTTCACTTCTTCCACAGAGTGGGTAGGAAAGGTTGGGGGCTAGCTGTCATTTGTTCTGAGCACCTACGGATCTTTGTTCTTCACTCTCAACACCATTCCTGTTTTGAACTTCTTACTCTCAGAATATTAGGGGGCTATCCCTTAGATACCACTACTCAGGTCTTGTCTCCCAAGTATTTTATCCTCATTGGTGATTTGAATATACCTCATGATGACCCTACAAATCCTATAAGTCATGATTGTACTATCCTTTTCTCTGACCTTGGCTTCTCTCAGCTTATTTCTTTCCCTACCCATCAAACGAGATATACTCTTGATGTGTTGATTTTGCCTTCAGCTCACTTTTCTACTATTAGTAATCTCTCTTCTCTTTCTCTCCCCTGGTATGATCACTTTTCAATTATGCTTCATTGGCACTCTGGCTGTCTTACCTCAGCTTCTTCAGTTCCTCATCCAATTATCTTTAGGAGTCTCAAGTCCCTCTCCCACGATCATTTCACTACCTATGCTGCTGGCTTTCTAGATAATTTTCCTTCCCTTTCCCTTGATGACCAAGTTTCCTGTTGGATAAGATAGTATGTATAGGAACAATCATTCCCTCCGTTTCAAAAAAGAAATCACAACCTTGGCATCACCCTGGCCTTACTCTTTTGAAACGTCAACTCAGTAGAGCTGAACACCAATGGCACACTTGATGTTCACCATCCTCCCGCATGAAATACAACAAGCTCTCACTTTTCTATAAATGTGAAATTAGACTGGTCAAAAAGAAGTATTATTCTTCTCTTTTCCAACAGGATACTCATCCCTCTTTTCTTTATAGACTTTTAGGAGACTTTATAATCCCATTACTATTATACCACACACACCCTCTCTTTCCCTTGACAAATTTGCAAGCAGCTTTTTTGATAAAGTTCAGACTGTTTGCACTAGTTTTTCCCAACCTGTATAATCTACTGTCCCTGCTCTGCCTACTGCCTTAGACCCTCCCCCACCCCAGCTAAACCTAGCTTATTTGAAGCTGCAGTGTGGTAAATTTAAAACGAATCTTAGGAAATTTTTCTTCACTCAATGCATAGTTAAACTCTGGAATCCGCTGCCTGAAAAGGTGGTTAAGGTGGTTAACTTAGCAGACTTCAAAAAAGGGTTGGACGGCTTCCTGGAGGAAAAAGCCATAAAATGTTATTGAATGGACGAGGGAATAATACAGTATTTCTAGGATGGGTGGGACAAATTGCTTGTTCTTTTGGCCACAGTCAGTGACAGGGTGCTGGGCTTGATGGACCCTTGGAGGCATATTTTCAAAGCACTTTGGGAGGCTAAGTTCCATAGGTTTCTATGGAACTTTGGGAGGCTAAGTGCTTTGAAAATGAGCTTGTTGGTCTGTCCCAGCATGGCGATGCTTATGTACTTATGATTTGATCTTCCACCCACCACTCAGATTGTCAAGATAGTCAAATGCTTGAATTCTTCATCTCCTTTTACTTATCCAGTGCTTGGCTGAACTCTTAAACACTATATGGACCCCCTTTTTCCTTCCATGTTTTTCATGATTACCACTAGTTTCTCTTAAGACATTTTCCTGATTCCTAGAAACAGACTATTGTTCGCCCATGATGCAAAGATCCTAAAGGCAACCCATCATCTGTCTCCAATTTTTGGCCTATCTCGAACTTTCCTTTTCTATCCAAGGTAGTTGAGAAAATTGTAGCAGAACAATTGGTTGACTTTCTTGATAAGACCAACGCATTGCATCCCAGATAGATTGCCTATTGTAGCTATCATTTTACTGAATGCTCTCTTTTAGGACTTACCAACAGCTTAAAATTAATGTTGAACAATGGTCATGATGCTCTCCTCGTATCTCTGGACCTTTCTGCGGCCTTTCTCTCACTTCTCCATCAATGGCTGGCAGATCTCAGTATTTATATCATATCATTGTTTTAGTTTCAATCCTATCTCACTAATTGATCATTTCTGGTTAGTTTCTCTTCTGGTGTTTCTGCAGTTAGACCACTTATTTCTGGTGTTCCCCAAGATTCCTTGGCCCCATTATTTAAAAAGTTTCTCCTCACCACTTACTCTCTTGATACAGTCTCTAGGCTTCACTTTTTAAAAACATTTACGCTGATGATATTCAGCTTTTGGTCCCACTTGACTCCTTTTCATCTGATGTTATGGCTACAGTCTCTTTGTATCTCACTAAAATTGCTAATTGGCTTAGTATACATCATATGAAATGGAATTCCTCCAAATCTGAGGCTATTATTTTTTCCATTCAGTCCCCAGCTCTGTCGTATCTCTCTTAGACTATTAATGGTGTTAGCACCCATTTCAAGGACTCTGTTATAGTCCTTGGAGTTACTTTGGACACGGTTTTATCCTTTTCTGTTCAAATCTCTAATGTAGAGAAGAAGTGCTTTTTCACTCTGTGACAAATCCGTGCCATAAGAGCAATTCTTGAAGTGTCTTCCCTACGGATTTTGCGTTTGTCTCTGGTTATATCAAGAACTGATTACTGTAATTCCCTTTATCGTGGTCTACCATCTACCTGATTCAGGAGACTTCAATTAATTCAGAATACCACTGTCAAGTTACTCTTTAAGAAGAAAAAGTTCGACCATGTCACCTCCCTCCTAATCTCTGAGCACTGGCTTCCCTTGTCCTCCTACATTGCCTTTAAATCTCTAATCATTGTACATCAAGTCATGTACACTGGCTCACTTTCCTTTCTCTTTAGTCTTCTTATCCTGTTTGTTCTTTCTCGTACTTTTCACTCCTCCAGTCAGCATCTCCTTTCAGTGCCTTCATTTTGCCATATCTGGCTCAACACTGTTTATCACTCCTGCTTTAGAATTGTTGCCCTGTCCCTTTGGAACTCACTCCCAGCCACCATCAGGGCTGAATTATCCTACCAGAACTTAAAACTGCCCTTGACTCACCTCTTTAAACAAGAATTTCCCATAACCCGATTTATTCTTTTCTCTTTTCAAAATTTCCATACTTGCATGTACACATTTATGTGTTTGCCAACACCCACCTTCATGGCTCGGTAATTGAGTTTAATTCTTATTCCTATTATGTGTTCCAATTGTTTTTATATTGTTTTCCCTGTCTGTCCTGTTTTGTATTTTGTTATTTCTGTTTTTAATATTTTGTTAACCACTTAGATATATATTTATATGATTTGTGGTAAATCAAAAATAAACTGAAATTTGAAACTTGAAGAGCGCAGGGCACTTTTTTAAAGTGCAGGCCCCAGCCAATATTCAGCCAGAGACCACGTGGAGGGGCATAATCGAACATGGCCGGCCATCTCTCAGGCCGCCCTAGGGAAGTGGCGGAACACACCGTATTATCAAAAAAGATAGCCGGCCATCTTTTGTTTCAATAATACGGTTGGGGTCGGCCAAATGTCAAAGATGGCCGGGTTTGAGATGGCCGGCATCGGTTTTCGCTGATAATGGAAACTGATGCCGGCCATCTCAAACCCGGTCAAATCCAAGGCATTTGGTCGTGGGAGGGGCCAGCATTTGTAGTGCACTGGCCCCCTTGATATGCCAGGACACCAACTGGGCACCCTAGGAGGCACTGCAGTGGACTTCAGAAATTGCTCCCAGGTACATAGCTCCCTTCCTTTGGGTGGTGAGCCCCTCAAATCCCCCCCCCCCAAACCTATTACCCATAACTGTACACCACTACCATAGCCCTTATGGGTGAAGAGGGGCACCTACATATGGGTACAGTGGGTTTGGGGTGGGCTTTGGAAGGCTCCCATTTACCACCACAAGTGTAACAGGTAGGGGGGATGGGCCTGGGTCCGCCTGTCTGAAGTGCACTGCAGTACCCCCTAAAATAGCTCCAGGGACCTGCATACTGCTGTGATGGAGCTGGGTATGACATTTGAGGCTGGCATAGAGGCTGCCAAAAAATGATTTTTTTTTTAGGGTGGGAGGGGGTTGGTGACCACTGGGGGAGTACAGGGAGGCCATCCCCAATTCCTTCCGGTGGGGCACCTTTTTGAGGCTTGGTCCTAAAAATAAATGGACCAAGTAAAACTGGCCAAATGCTCGTCAAGGCCGGCCTTCTTTTTTCCATTATCGGGCGAAGGCGGCCATCTCTTAACCATGCCCCCGTCCCGCCTTCGGTACACTGCCGACACGCCCCCTTGAACTTTGGCCAGCGCCGCAACTGACTGCAGTTGAGGCCGGCCAAAATTGGCTTTCGATTATGCCGATTTGGCCGGACTTGAGAGATGGCCGGCCATCTCCCGATTTGTGTCGGAAGATGGCCGGCCTTCTCTTTCGAAAATAAGTAGGATAGGTAACTGGTCACATTTGGGACAGCTTTTAAGCTGTCCTAAGTTTGCCCAGGGGTCCTTTTACTAAGGTGCACCAAAAAGTGGTCTGCGCTGGTATACACATGTGTATTGGACATGCGCAGGTCCATTTTTCAGCGCACCTGAAAAAAGGGCCTCTTTTTCTTGGCTGAAAATGGATGTGCTGCAAAATAAAAATTGTTACGTGTCCATTTTGGGCCTGAGACCTTACTGCCACCCATTGACCTAGCGGTAAGGTCTCACATGTTAACTGGGCGGTAATGGCCTACGCACGAACAATGTCGGTTACCATCTGGTTAGTACTGCATGCTGGAAAATTTCTGGCATGCTTAGTTGACTCGTGTAAAAAATGAAATTACTGCTCGGGCCATGTGGTAGCTGGCCGGTAGTTCAAAATTGATGCACGTAGGCACCTACACGGCTTAGTAAAAGGACCCCCAGTTAACTATGTAGGTGCCAGCACTAAATACAGCCAGCACCTGTATAACTGCCACCTCCTCCCCAACCTCGCCTCTTGTACTGCCCTGACCTGCTCATATTTGTAATGGCCGGTCAGAGCCAATACTCAGTGGCACTGCCTGGTTAAGTACCGCTGAATATGAGGCAGTATGATTCTATTGACTGATACGTGAAAGAAAGGAAAAATGCAAATATTAAAAAAAAAAGAAATTGAACAGAAGAGAACAGCTTTAAAAGGCAATTTTTTGGATTATGACAAGTTTATAACATAGTAAATGACGGCAGATGAAACCTGTATTGTCCATCCAGTCTGCCCAACCTTAATTGCACTCACAAAAAAGTTTGTGAGTGAAATTAAGGTAACTTTGGATGAGTTCAGAAAAAGTATAAAATAATAAATTTGACATAATTAGAAGAAATTAAGTTGAATATAAAATATTTGATTTACCCTTGGTCAGAGAGGGGTGTCTTCCATATAGGAAAATATCCTTTAAGAACTGTCAGAGTAAGAGATCTGAAGAGGGTATTAAGAAAGAGGTTAGAAAAGGAAAGAATTCAAAGCAGAATCACAAGGAGGCAGCAGTTTACAGATGCTCAAGCAGCAAACACAGCAGACAAGCAGATTGCAAGAGAAAGGGATTGATTAAAACCAAACCTGATGAGGCCACATGTCGCCTTAGACAGGCTGTGTCACAGGCAAACTGTCAATCTGGACACATAATAAAATTAAAAACAAACCAATAAATAATTCACATACAAACTTATCCACATAAATGCATAAGTAATAAAATGATAGTGAAATCAAAAGATCACATGCAAAAATCTCATTCACATATATAAACCAGAATTCAAAGAGACGTAAAAAAGGTGCAAGAAGTCTGTGATGTAGTCAAGATCACATCCAATTTCACTGGCTTACATATACAAAATTCATGTGATGTGACGGATCAAGCTCATACCTTTCAGGAGTCATACACAATCCACAAATATACCAGTAGAAAAACACAAACTGTACTAAAGAGGGAATATACCTACAGAAAATTAAATACACTTATTTCCCCTATTAGTTTTATCGGACTATTTCCGATCTGACGAAGAAGGGCAACCTTCGAAAGCTAATCAAGAAATGTATTAAGTTATGTCCAATAAAAAAGGTATCATCTTATTTTCTTTTCCATGTTTTATTTTGTTTGATTTCTATTGATAACCCTATTAGTTTAAAATGCAGACAGACCTAAAAAGCAGCAAAAATGTTTTATAAGCAAAGTGCAAGCATGAGCTAACTGAGGCAAAACTTAAAAAATGAACTGAAACACAATTACTCACAATTGTAGCACTCTTTCTTTGGAGCAGCACCCCTGTCCTTCTGAGCAGTTGAGAAACCAACCATGTTTAATGTGTTTCAAGTTTATTTACATTGCACTGGTCTAAAATTGACATTTTTTAAAAATGATTAGAGCCAAAATAATTTTAAAATGCTCATGTATTAAACCTGAAAGATCATAATGGGATAGTCTAAAAGGCTCAAAGTTTACAAAACAACAAGTTTAGCAGTCGTTTTAATTTAAAACAGACCATTAAAAAAAAACTTGTTTAGCCCCCCTCCCCAAAAAATGATACTAATCAGTAATGTCTGCCAATCCGGAATCGCTAATTTTTAAGCAAAAATGCTAAAAATATCTCTAAATGTATATGTTCAGGCAGCCATGTTTTATGCATTCAAATGATGCAAATAATGTCATTAAAATTGGGAAACACGAAACACTTTGCACAATGGATAGATACATAGAATAGCTTAAAAAGAATTACTGAGGAACTAACCCATCACCTATGTCCACACCCCATTTTATATATACTATCCACTCACTCTATATCTAGACTAGGTTATCGCATACCATGTCTGTCTTGATTAGATCATAAGCTCTGTCGAGCAGGGACTGTCTCTTACATCAGTGTGTAGCGCTGTGTATGTCTGGTAGCGCTATAGAAATGTTAAGTGGTATTTCCATAGCGTCCCACAGATCAATCCAGAGACGAGTGGGTTGTGTCCCTCTACCAGCAGGTGGAGATAGAGAGAACTTCAGAGTTTACTATATATAGACACGTGCAGCCATCTTACTCTCAGTATTCTCTCTATCTCAGCAGGTGGATGGACACATCCTGTGCAGCTCTCTGGATTGAATTTGCTCCGAGCCTGTTCCCTCAGGTTTAGTTGAGCGCTTTGAAATTTGCTCCTCGCCTGTTCCCTCAGGTTTTGTTGAGCGCTTTGAAATCTGCTCCTCGCCTGTTCCCTCAGGTTTTGTTGAGCTAGGGGTTTGTGGCCAGATTGGACCAGTAAGGGGTACACCTGGTGGGTCAGGTTCCTCCCCTACCCCTGTGCTGCTTCCATGCTGTGGTGATAACTTGTCTCTGAGTTATGGCTTCCCTGGCACTCCTGTCTTAAAAAAACACACACACACACACACACACAAAAACGGGATGCACAGCCGAATGAAGTAGCAGAGATGGTGATAGCTCTGTGGGGATACAGCAATGGTTGGTATTTCCTCCCTTGGGCTCATTTTCTCCTTTCTGTGAGGTAAGAGTGTTTTTTACTTCTTTTATTGCGGAGTACTGTGCTCGGAGCTTGGGCCTCGCGTGGTTCTGGGGGAGATTGCGAGTTTCCAGGGACCTTTCAGGTTTTAACAAGCGGGGGTGATGCTCTCCGCTAGAATTTTTAGTCCGCGGTATTGGTTTTGGCGGGCTTTTCGCCGTAGCGGACACCATCTTGTGCAGGTCTTTTGGCCTTCGCGCTTTTCAGACGGTTCTGTTTCCCGGACGTTATTGGAGTCACAGCGGGGAAGTGCTCCGATTGGTAGGATTTGGGTCCTGCCCGGAATTTGGTCCTCGACCGCCTGGGGAGAAGGGAGCATGTGTGGTAAACCGCTCGCTTCTCTGTTTGGTTTTTCTGACGTGGAGTTCTTCAGTGTTTAGCGGGGACAGCCTGGGGGCGGCTCCTCGTTTCTTTGGTGCGTTTTCCCAGGTCTCGGTTTTCGAGATTGCGGCAGCAGGAGAGAGTTATATGCTTCCTGCTATTGTCGATGAAGGTTTTTGCCTTATCTATGATTTCTTGGTTTCCTTGGGGCTGTACATGTTGCTGGCCCTTCTTGCGGGGGCCTGGGGCCCTTTTGTCTCTAATTTATGCTGAGTGGCCTCTGGGTCTTTCTAGGGGTTTATTTTTCGTGTGCCTAGCTGCTTTATTTTTTCTGTTTCCATGCTGCTGGAAGGCCTGTTCTTTTTTTCACTGCAGTTCTTTATTTTCTGCAGGTTTCCATGGTAATGGTGCCTTTAGAGGCAGAGTGTCTGTTTTCCTCAGCTTTGCTGTCTGGACCTGTTCAGCACAGCCTCAGTAGACTTTATAATTTTACATGTGTTTCCTGGCTTCCTTCAGCACAGGCTCTGGGTGTTTGAGAATGAGTCTTAGATTTTCTAGTCCTTGGTTAATTCCCTTCTGGCTATGTGGGCTCTTCTGTTTCAGGCGGATGGATTTTTCCGCAAGATACATTCTAGGTCTCTGGTGCGTGCTAGCTTCCTTCATCACCATCCTTAGGGGTGGGTTGAAAGGCTGCACAAGGGACCTGTCGGTCTGTGTGTCATTGTGTCTATATTCATTGGCTAACAAGTGGCTTTGGTTTCTTCCCATTCTGAGGTATTGGGTCTTATCCTATTTGGAGGACTCAGGAGCTGCTCCTGTCTACTGTAGTCTCCCTTGTTGACGGACAGCGCGTTTGGTTGGCGACTTCAGGGGATGCTAGTGGTGCAGGAGAGCGGATAGATTTGATCCATCTGGGCCTTGTTGCAGCGGAAATTGTCGGTTTCCAGTGGAAGCCGTAGGGCCTTTTTTCAGCGGAGACTGTCGGGTGTTGTGCCGGCTGAGGCCACCGGGTCTTTGTCAGTCTGAGGCTGTTGAGGATTCTTCAGGCTGAGGCTGTCGGGCCTTGCTCCAGATGTGGATGGAGGGCCTTGCTCAGGCTGCTGGGCCTTACCCCAGCTGAGGGCGTTGGGCCTGGCTCCGGCTGAGGCCGTCGGGCCTGGCTCTGAATGAGGCGTCGTGCCTGGCAGCGGCTGAGGCCTAGCTCCATCTGAGGCCGTTGGGCTTTGTTCCGGCTGAGGCCGTTGGGCCTGGTTCCGGCTGAGGCCGTCGGGCCTTGCTCTGGCTGAGGCCGTCGGGCCTTGCTCCTGCTGCGGCAGTAGCTTTTTGCTTCAGCTTTGCTACGGCTCAGGCTGTTAAGCTTTACTCTGGCGCAGATCATCAACCATTGATCAGGCTCAGGCTGTCAAGCCTCTATTGGGGTCAGGTCATCGAGCCTCTCCTTTGATCTAACTGTTGAGCCTTGCTCCGGCTCAGTTTTTCAGATGAGGGAACTTATTTTCAGGGAAAACTGAACACAGTACATGGTTTAGACCGTGGCTCGTTGCTCTGGCTCCGGCTCCGGCCGTTGGGCTTTGTTCCAGCTCAGGCCATCGAGCTTTGCTCTGGCTCAGGCCGTAGAGCTTTCTTGGCCTTGCTCAGGCTCTTGAGCTTTGTTCTGGGTATGGCCGTCGAGCTTTGCTGCAACTCAGGCCGTCAACCTGGCTCTGGCTCAGGCCGTCGAGCTTTGCTCTGGCTCAGGCTGTAGAGCTTTGCTCTGGCTCAGGCCATCGAGCTTTGCTCCGGCTCAGGCCATCGAGCTTCTCTCTGGTTTAGGCCATTGAATCTGGCCTTAGCTCCGGACGTCGAGCCTGAGTTCGGCTTAGGCCGCTGAGTTTTGTTTCGGATTGGGCTGTCGAGCCTTGCTTCGGCTGAAGCAATTCATATTATCCCGGCTCAGGCCAGCGACCTTGCTTCGGCTGAATCAATTCATATTATCCCGGCTCAGGCCGGCGTCCTTGCTCTGGCTTCGACCGGTGAACGGGCTCAGGCTGTTAAGATTTCTTCGGCCCAGGGCCTGGCTACAACTCAGGCTGTCAGGTCGGCCTACGGATCTCAACGTCGAGCTTTGCTCGGATCGGAACGTCGAGCCTTGCTCGGATCAGACCGGTGAGCCTTGCTTCAGCTAACACAGTTGCTCTGGCTCAGGTCGTCCAGCTTGGTCTGCTTGAGGTAAAATAGTCTAAGGGAGCGCTTGCGAAGTTTCTTTCATTTTCGCTTCCGGCGTCTAATTCTGGTCTTGAGTCATTCTGGGATCGGTACCTTTGCGATTTGGAGGTCTTGTCCTGTCAGTTTGAACTGAAGAGGTCTCTCGCTGGCTGCGTGTAGGCTGCAGGCTCGGTCTATGTTTCTTGACTCACAGTCTTTTACGGCTGCTGGGCAGTTCCCTTTCAGGAGTCGGGTCTTTGGTGCTCCTGGCATTTGCTGGTGAAGCCCCTGCTATTTGTTTCTTTTTTTTTTTAACAGTATTTTTCTCCTTGACATAGGGAGGTTCTGATTTGCTTGGCTTCTCTCCATTAGCTGGTTTTAGTCACTTTCCTTTTAGAGGCCGGCTTCATTTTGTGTTTTGGCCTGGCAAGTTGTTTCTTCCTTTCTGCCTTGTGGCTGTGTGTTGGTTCCTTTAATTTGAGGAGGTTAGTTCAGTGTTACTTTCATATTCCTCTGGAGCTTGGGATAAACGCCAAGTCTCACCTGGCAGTGCCTTTATGGCTGTTTTCCGGATCTCCATCTGTGTTCTTTGTTCTATGTTGAGCACAGCACAGCTTCCTTGTGGCATGTTGAGCTTGGCTCTTTTCATGCAGGTTGAGCACAGCTTCGTTCCTACATGTTGAGCATAGCTTTGTTGGTGCATGTTGAGTTCATCACCGTTGCGGCATCTTGAGCACGGTTGCTTTGGGGCATGTTGAGCAGTTTCTCTATGTTCTTTGCTGTAAGTTGTACGCAGTTCCTTGGCCACATGTTGGGCACCGTTCTATTGATACAGGTTGGGATCAACTCTATTGTTCTCTGTGGAGCACGGCTCCATTGCGTCATTTAGATTTCGGCGCCAGCGTGTTCCGTTGAACACATCTCCATTTCTGTAGGTTGGGCGCAGATCCTGTGCTGGATGTTTAGCGAGACTTCATTCTGGGAAGCGGAGCGTGGCTCCATCCCTGTACATGACTTCTTTGCGGTAGATTGATCGCAGCCCCATCGCTGCATTTGTGCGCTGTTCCATCGCTGCTTTTCAGTGCAGTTTTTTGCGGCATGTTGAATGCTGCTCTATCGCTGCAAGTTTAGCGCAGCTTTCTTCTCCTGGACAATCGCACTGTCCCTCAGGCGGCTTGGCTTCTGGATTCCTTTCTGGGCACAGGTATACAGTTTTACGTTGAATTGCGCTGCTTCGCTGTGTGTTCAGACTTGCAGATGTTTATGTAGGTTCGGCGTGGATAAATTCTCTCTTCTTGTTGCATACCGCCTTTCCTCAGATTTTGGATGTCCAGCTTTCGCTGTTTTTGGAACCTGGTACCATGCTCTGCTCTAGCGTTGGTGGTTTCTGGTTCCACGTTCTGGGGCATATCATGATTAGCATCTGATGTTCGTGAGCCCTCTTGGGGGTTGGGGTATGCCCGTTCTCCACCTTGAGGGTTCGGTTAAGTTTTACTGGGAGTCTTTACCGGTTTGGGGAACCCACCCTACTTTGGGGACTGCTTTTGTACATCCCACTCATCTCTGGATTGATCTGTGGGACGCTATGGAAGGTAAAATTATGTCTTACCTGATAATTTTCTTTCCATTAGTCCCAACAGATCAATCCAGAGGCCCGCCCTTTATTGTGTGTGTGGTGGCTTAAGGTACATAGTCACCAGAGGGGTGTTTGTTCCTGTTTTGTTCCACTAGGTTCTCTCTTTCTTAAGGGATCGTTGGATACTGATGGACAACTACGAAGCATAGATTACTCTCATGTTGACAATTTGACACTTAGGTGTTTTCTCTCCCACTGGTGCGGTGGAGGAAGAGCCTGCAAAGGTGTTCTTGAGACAGGAGTGAACTGTGATGGTGGATTGCTTGGCTTTTCACTTGCTTTGGTATTGACAATACTGAGAGTAAGATGGCTGCACGTGTCTATATATAGTAAACTCTGAAGTTCTCTCTATCTCCACCTGCTGGTAGAGGGACACAACCCACTCGTCTCTGGATTGATCTGTTGGGACTAATGGAAAGAAAATTATCAGGTAAGACATAATTTTACCATAAGAACAGCCATACTGGGTCAGACCAATGGTCCATCTAGTCCAGTATCCTGTTTCCAACAGTGGCCAAGCCAGGCCACAAGTACGTGGCAGAAACCCAAATCATAGCAACAATCTATGCTACTAATCCCAGGGCAGTTGCTTCTCCATGTCTGTCTCAATAGCAGACTATGGACTTTTCCTCCAGGAACTTATCCAAACCGTTTTTTAAAGGGGGAAAAGGAATGGGACTTGATATACCGCCTTTCTGTGGTTTTTGCAACTACATTCAAAGCAGTTTACATATTATATACAGGTACATATTGTACCTGGGGCAATAAAGGGTTAAGTGACTTGCACAGAGTCACAAGGAGCTACAGTGGGAATTAAACCCAGTTTCCCAGAATGAAAGCCCGCTGCACTAACAACTACCCTACTCCTCTACTCAGACATGCTAACTGTTACTACATCCTCTGACAAAGAGTTCCAGAGCTTAACTATTCTTTGAGTGAAAAAATATTTCCTCCTAATTGTTTTAAAAGTATTTCCATGTAACTTTTTTAATTGTCCCCTACTCTTTGTGCTTTTGGAAAAAGTAAAATATCGATTTGCTTCTCCTTGTTCTACACCACTCAGACTTTTGTAGACCTCAATCATATCTCCCCTCATCCCTCTCCTTTCCAAAGTGAAGAGCCCTAACCTCTTTACCCTTTCCTCATATGAGAGGTGTTCCATCCCCTTTATCATTTTCGTCACTCTTCTTTGAACCTTTTCTAATTCTACTATCAGGCTTATTTTCGAAAGAGAAGGGCGCCCATCTTTCGACACAAATCGGGAGATGGGCGTCCTTCTCTCAGGGTTGCCCAAATTGGCATAATCGAAAGCCGATTTTGGGCGTCCCCAACTGCTTTCCGTCGCGGGGACGACCAAAGTTCCCGGGGGCGTGTCGGAGGCGTAGCGAAGGCGGGACTGGGGCATGCCTAACACATAGGCGTCCTCGAGCAATAATGGAAAAAAGAAGGGCGTCCCTGACGAGCACTTGGCCGACTTTATTTGGTCATTTTTTTCTTACGACCAGGCCTCAATAAGGTGCCCGAACTGACCAGATGACCACCGGAGGGAATCGGTAATGACCTCCCCTGACTCCCCCAGTGGTGACTAACCCCCTCCCACCTTGAAAAAAAACAACTTTAAAAACTTTTTTTGCCAGCCTCAAATATCATACTCAGGTCCATCGCAGCAGTATGCAGATCCCTGGGAGGGGAGGTGTGTGTGTGTCAGCGGAGGCATAGCGAAGGCATGGACGTCCTTCTTTCAAACATTTTGGACATCCTGAACTGCCCCCCCCCCTCACAGGGACGGACAAATTTCAAGGGATTGAGTGAAGTGGAGGAGTAGCCTAGTGGTTAGAGCACTGGTTTTGCAATCCAGAAGTGGCTGGTTCAAATCCCACTGCTGCTACCTGTGATCCAAAATCCAAATAAATAAGGGGGTGTCAGAGGCATAGCAAAGGCATGGACATCTTTCTCACAGAAACATCCACATTTTGGACATCCTCAACTGCCAGTCGCAGGGACAGAGGCATAGCGAAAGCACCTAATACTTGGACATCCTTCACCCATACTAAAAAAAAAAAAAGATGTCCTTGATGAGCACTTGGACATTCTCACCTGGACTTGCATTTTTTTTAAGGTTGTAGACGGCTATTATACACACAGCTTGTCTGTATTTATGAAGCCGTCTTTGCAGCGGCGTACCAAGGGCGGGGCGGTGGGGGCGGTCCGCCCCGGGTGCACGCTGCTGGGGGGGGGGGGGGTGCAGAGAGCAGCCGTGCACCTGTCGGCTTCGCTGGTTCCCTGCTCCCTCTGTCCTGGAACAGGTTACTTCTTGTTCCGGGGCAGAGGGAGCAAGGAGCCAGCGGAGCTGAGAGCCGCACGGCTGCTCCCAGCAGCTAAAAATGCACCCGGGGGGGGGGGGGGGGTTTGATGCACCAGGGGGGTGTCATTGTGTTGGGGGGGGGGGGGTGCGCATCGGTGATCCGCCCCGGGTGGCAGCCAACTTAGGATTGTCACTGCGTCTTTGGCATGCGCAGAGCAGCCACGCATAACACTTGGCTGCTCTGCACTGGCTTCCCTTCCTTAGGAAGGAAATCATGTGCAAGTGAGCTAACAGCAAGCAGATCATTTGCATGCGATTTCCTTCATGCATGCCCATTCCTTTCCAAATCACTAAGGGATCGGTAAGGGAAGGCCTTTTTCTGTTCAGTTAGTGCATCTGTTAGTCCAGGGGGACCAGTGCACTACGAATGCTGGCTCCTTCCAGGACCAAATGAGTTGGATTTGGTTGTTTTTGAGATGGGTGTCCTCGGTTTCCATTATGGCCGAAAACCGGGGACGACCATCTCTAAGGTCGACTATCTCAACATTTAGGTTGACCATCTCTAAGGTCGGCCTAAATATTGAGATTTGGGAGTCCCCGACTGTATTATCGAAATGAAAGATGGCTGCCCATCTTGTTTCAATAATACGGGTTTCCCCGCCCCTTCACGGGGATGTCCTGTGAGGACACCCTCAGGAAAACTTGGGCGCCCCATTCGATTTATGCCCCTCCACATCTTTTTGAGATACAGTGACCAGAACTGAATGCAGTACTCAAGGTGAGGTCACATCATGGAGCGATAACGAGGCATTAAAGTATTTTCTTCATAACTTATTCAAATGTACGTATAATTTGTCTTCAATTTAGCTGTCCATTTATTTATCCCAATGACTCTGTCCTACCCAGTTTGTCCATCTATATGTTTCAACTGCACTTGCCCTCCTCAGCTGTTTATTAAGATGTTTCATTGTATTATACTATAGTAACTCAAACTGGGTGTGGAATTACAAAAACAATAAGCAAAAAACAAAATGCAATCCACGAAATATCAACATATGGAACACATATATATCAAAAGCAAACTCCTTAAAGAGAAACAGACTATAATGAAAAAGGAAAGAAAAGCCTCAAAGTACTGTTCTTTGAAGTATGTGATTGTGAGTTGGTGTTGTCTGTCTTTTGCACTATGGAACTCTCAAAATAATTCTTCCGTTTCTTTTTAGAACTGCTCTGCCATCTGGGACCCTGAAGCAGCTTAGCGAAATGCTGGCCATAGTTAAATTTTAGGAGGCTTTTGCTGATGATGAAGTAGAGATCTATTTGATCATTATAGCTCTATAAATCGTTTTGATTTTGAGTTACTTTGAGGCTTTTCCTTCCTTTTTCATTATAGCCTGTTTCATTTTAAGGAGTTTGCTTTTGACATATTTGTCCATATGTTGATATTTCATGGATTACTTTTTGTTTTTTGCTTATTGCTTTTGTAATTCCACACCCAGTTTGAGTTAGTATAGTTGATTCTAATTTATTGTGTTCTTTTTGGCAATGAATCCACAATCACAGCCTTGGAGGACTAGACACAATTTTTCTGTTGAAAATGTCTCTGATACTCTGAAGGGTACTTCCAGTGGTGTGCTGGAGCCGGCTCGCACCGGCTCGCAAGAGCCGCTTGTTAAATTTTGACAGCTCTTGCGAGCCGGTTGTTGTTGGGGGCGAGCCGGCTCCATTGCGGGAGGTAAGCGTGGCAGGAGGGCACCATCACAGGCCATGCTTACCTCCCCTGCCGCTCCAAAGCATATCCAACCATGTCCTTCGCTCCCACCCTTCCCTCCCCTCCCGCTCCCCTCCGTCTTTTTTTAATTACCTCCGTCGAAGCGCGCGCCATTTAAAGCTCTGCTGCATGCTGGTCGTCTCCAGGCTTCCCCTGCTTGCTTCGGATGATGTTCGTGCCTTAGTCCCGTCTTCATTCTGACGTCATTTCCTTTTTTCGCAAAGGCGGGACTAAGGCACGAACATCATCCGAAGCAAGCAGGGGAAGCCTGGAGACAGCCAGCATGCAGCAGGGCTTTAAAAGGTGCGCGCTTAGACGGAGGTAATTAAAAAAAGACAGAGGGGAGGGTGGGGGCGAAGGACATCTTTGGACATGCTTCGGAGCGGCAGGGGAGGGAGGAGAATCGCTGGATGGGTAGAGGGGGGCAGGGGAGAGACCTGCTGGGCATGGGTGGGTAGAGGGGGGCAGGGGAGAGACCTGCTGGGCATGGGTGGGTAGAGGGGGGCAGGGGAGAGGCTTGCTGGGCATGGGTGGGTAGAGGGGGGCAGGGGAGAGACTTGCTGGGCATGGGTGCGTAGAGGGGGGCAGGGGAGAGACCTGCTGGGCATGGGTGGGTAGAGGGGGGCAGGGGAGAGACTTGCTGGGCATGAGTGGGTAGAGGGGGGCAGGGGAGAGAAGAGAATTGCTGGGTATGGATGGATAGAGAGGGCCAGGGGAGAGAGGAGAGTTTCAGGACATGGATGGAGGGGAGAGCAAGAGAAATTCTGGACATGGATGGAGGGAAGGGAAGGGAGAGAGAAGAAATGCTGGACATGAAGGGAAGATAGAGGAAGGAGATTAGATGAGGGAAAGGAAGTGAGGAGAGAAACTGCACATGGATGGAGAAAATAGGCAGAAGCTGGATCCACTGTACAGTCAAGTATGCGGAGGACCAGAAATGAAGAAGAAAGGAGGAAAGAAAAGAAATAAATGGAAAGGAAGCCCTGGAAACAGAGTCAAGGGAACAGATAGAGAGCAGCAGAATCAGATACTGGACCAGCATGATCAGAGAAACAAAGTCACCAGACAACAAAGGTAGAAAAAAAATAATTTTATTTTCATTATAGTGTTTGGAATATGTCCACTTTGATAATCAGGTGCTGAACGTTAAAAGTTTATATTTATTTACTTATTTATGGCATTTTATCCCATATTAAACGAATTAGATTGGAACCTGGGATAATTTAATTTTTTTTTCCTGGAGAGAGTAATGTGTTGGCGCCCCCCCCCCCCCCCGGGGTATAGCCAGCTCTGCAA
This sequence comes from Microcaecilia unicolor, assembly GCF_901765095.1. Taxonomy (NCBI): domain Eukaryota; kingdom Metazoa; phylum Chordata; class Amphibia; order Gymnophiona; family Siphonopidae; genus Microcaecilia; species Microcaecilia unicolor. The sequence continues at coordinate 127,750,141 of NC_044040.1, forward strand.
TTTTTTTGCAGGGGAGCAGAGGTAGGTGGGGGGCGCAGTGGGGGGCGCAGTGGTGGACGGGGGAGGGTGCCGAGGTGGATGGGGGGCGCCGAGGTGGACCAGGGAGAGAGCCTGTTGTTAAACATTTACCAGCACATCACTGGGTACTTCCCTCTTGCAACTTGATTCTACTTTGGGATCTATAATTTCTTGGAGTGCTTTATTTAATACTATGAAAAGGCTTGTCAAATTGGAGTTACATGGAATTACCCTGATTGAATACAGTAAAAAGAGTTAATACCATGTGAACTTTGGATTTCGAAAGAACCCAAATTATTTCTCGATGTCCAGGATTTTCTACAGAAATGGGCAAGGATCTTAAATAAATGCTCATTGGATTTAATGGTTCTCATCATTGACAAGACCACTGAACTTTCCACTAACATCGAAACAGAAATTTATAAGATTCTAGATGGATTAAAACTGAAGAAACCTTTATATGCATTTCAATGACAGCATGATGATTTTAAATATAGGATAGATCAATTTCATTCAGATCTTCAGAAATTAAAGATTAAGAAGGTCCAGCATGATGAACAGAATTAAGAGGTCAAGATGATTTACCCCTGGTTGGAAGCTCATAAAAAGACAGTGATTCTTCCCTTCGAAGAAATTGAGTGTAGCTCCTCAGACGATGGTTCTTCTGGATCCAAGATATCTTTTTTAGGCAGAAGTCAGGATGGCGTGGACAAAATCATGGAAGGATACAATAGAGAGGGAGAAGTGGTGGAGACTATCAGAGCCCCTTACAACAACAACTTCCGCAACCATATCATGCACATCCCAACACACGTTCTCAACAACAATAGATGACTTTGTGATAGTGAACATCTCCAGTTATCCTTTGTCTGTGTTGGAATGTCAATTATTATCCAAGGGATTAGCTTTTGTCCATGCTCGTGGGCTAAACTCATCCCAATTGAGGGTTGAGCTTGAGAAGTTCCTCAGACTCCTGGAGTTGAAGATATTTTTTTCTGATAAAGAAAGTCCGGTCTCTGACTTGTCTGTGATGAGAAAGAAATCCCGTTGGACTCCACTGGGACTATTAGATCCTATTCTTGCTTCCTTTCGCCATTTGGTTTTGATGGAATTCCAGCATGTTGAACATGTTTGTATGTTTGGGAAGCTTGCCAGGTGCCCTTGGCCTGGATTGGCCGCTGTCGTGGACAGGATGCTGGGCTCGATGGACCCTTGGTCTTTTCCCAGTATGGCATTACTTATGTACTTATGTACTTATATAGCTTTTAAGAAATTACTTTCAACCTCACAAGAGAAGAAAAGCATAAGCTTGAATCACTAAAGGCCAACTCTAAGATTGTGATTAGAAGGCCGAGAAGGGGGGAGCGATTATAGTCCAGGACTGTGAGTCTTATATTGCTGAAGTTCATAGACAACTTTGTGTGCAGTCTGATTATCAAGAGCTATCCTGTGACCCTACCCCTGAAATACAGAAAATGATTTTTCAGATCACAAGTGACAGATACACTAGTGGGATCCTTATGCAGAGGAAGTTCCACTTTTTCGACACTTTGCATCCTAAGATCCTGTTCTTTACACTCTGCCAAAAATTCACAAAACATTGCAGAATCCCCCTGGAAGACCTATAATCTTGAGTAGAGGGTCTTTATTAGAGCCCTTATCAATGTTTGTGGACTGTTTTCTGTAACCGCTAGTGATGGCCAGCAAATCCTATTTTGAAAGACTCTACTCATTTACTGAGAATCTTGTCTGCCCAAGGGTTGTTGGCTAACACCTCGAATACCTTACTTATGGTTACTTTAGATATTACATCTCTTTACACCATGATTCCACAAGATGAAGCTCTGGAAGTTTTGCATCTTGTTTTAGATGATAGAGCTCCAAGCAGGGTTCCCACTTCTTTCATTTTGCAACTGGCTGGTTTGGCCATGAAAAGGAATTTTCTGCAGTTTGGAACCACTCTGCATCAACAAGTCTCAGGAGTCGTGATGGGGGCCACGATGGCCCCCTCGGTGGCTAACTTATACATGACAGTCTTTGAGCAGAAATATGTGTATACTGTAGTTTTTTTCAGCAAGGTCCTTCTTTAGGTTTGATATATTGATGACGTTTTTTTGTTATGGGATGGCTGTGTTGATCTTTTGCATCAAGCACATCTTTTAATCATGTACTGACTTTAGCTAACTCCTTGTTTCCCTCAGCCCTTGACCAACTATATTTCAATCATGTACTGACTTTAGCATAACCCTACTCTATAAGCCACATTGAGCCTGCAAAAAGGTGGGATAATGTGGGGTACAAATGCAATAAATAATAATAATAATAATAATTTGTGTTGTATCTTAATGGATGTCACCCACAGATCAAGTTTGTTCTGCACTATGACAGTTTTGAGATGTTGTTTTTTTTGATGTTCTTGTTAAAAAAAAAACTGACGCAGGATTCAGCACCATAGTGTTCCATAAGAGCACTGATCAAACACATTTTTGTATTACAATAGCAGTCATCCTGCTTCTTTGCAGAGCAGCCTACCCTTTTCGTAGTTTATTAGATACCAAAGGATTTGTTCCTTTGACAAATTCAAGCAGCAATCACTAGATTTATCAGTTAAGCTGCAGGCACATGGTTATCCCAGAAGTGCAGTCTGGAAAGCTTTTTGTCGAGCTAAGTTCAACAACCGGGATTTTCTGTTGATACCAAAGCCCACTACGACCACTGAAGAGGAGGACATTTTAACATATGTAATGCAGTTTAATCCTTTTTCTGCCCAGATTGCTGCAATGGTCAGAAAACATTGGGAACTTGTGTGGACTATTCCAATTTTCAATGAGTCCTCTTTACATTTTTCTTTTTGCTGTACTAAGAATTAAAAGGAGCACTTGAGCCCTGTGGTCCTGTCCTTCCCCCCGACTGGCCTTTCTTCCGACACTGGGGTGGTTGGTCATTTCAAATGTAGTGGCTATGTCATGCGTGCAGTTATGCTTGAAACAATGATGTTCATCAATCCAGTGGATCACAAGATTTATCATGTGAAAACCAAAACCTCCTGCAGATCTGATTATGTGATCTACTGTTTGATTTGTCCATGTGACAAGGTCCATGTTGGTCAAATCTCTAGTAAATTATCTACACATTTTATGGAACATAAGAGTTCAATATATATCAATAAGCCTGGTCTCCCTTTGGTGGCTCATTGTGTCCAGCATTTGCCATTTGTTCCAGGACCTGAGATGCTTGGTTCTGCAATATGTGCCCCCACTTTCTAAAGGAGGTGACCACCAGCGCATCCTACTTCAGCTTGAGCAGAAATGGATTTACAGATTACAATCACTTGAATCGAAGGGGCTAAACTTGTATCTTGATTGGTGCCATTTTTTCTGATTGATTATAATATTTTTTTATTTATTTTCATTCAGTATTATTTTTATTTATATATATTTTGATTTGTTATTAGCTCTGGTTTTCCTTTTTTTCGTATGCATCATGTTTAATCTTTTCAGTTTTCTTTAATTTTTTGTTTTGATTGGTTGCCCCATTGTTGGCATCTGATGGCAGTATTTTTTCAAATAGGAACCATTTTGGAAGTAGCTGTGGGAATGTGATGGTCGTCATGGCTCTGGAGTGCTGTTCTTTGAAGTATGTGAATGTGAGTGGATGTTGTCTGTCTTTTGCACTATGGAACTCTCATATTAAGTCTTCCATTTCTTTTTAGAACTGCTCTGCCATCTGGGACCCTGAAGCAGCTTAGTGAAATGCTGGCCATCGTTAAATTTTAGAAGGTGTTTGCCGATGATGAAGTAGAGATCTATTTAATTGTTATAGCTCTATAAATCTTTTCAATTTTGAGCTACTTTAAGGCTTTTCCTTCCTTTTTCATTACAGCCTGTTTCTCTTTAAGGAGTTTGCTTTTGACATATTTGTGTTCCATATGTTGATATTTCGTGGATTACTTTTTGTTTTTTGCTCATTGTATCATACTGACAATATAAACATTATATCTGTTATTTTCTAATCTAATCTACAGAATTTGTACATTACACAAATCCCAGCAGGAGGTTCAAGGTGGTTAACATCATAAGAAGCCCAAACAATATAGGGATTTACATGGACATAAAATAAAAGGAGACAATAAACAAATCAGCACTTTAAAATTTATTCAACAAGAAGTTTTTCAACTTCCTTCAAGAATCTCATATAATTTAATTCTAATCTGATATTTAAAGGAAGTGTATTCCAGATAGCAACAGTCTGGAAGAAAAACATGGAAACCAGTTGACGCCTACAACATAGACCTTTTAAAACTGAGAATTTTAGTAGATGGCTATCATAAATACGAGTAGAGAAATATTCTAATTTGTGCCTATTAAGGTGTTTCATCTGTATGGTACTGATATCATGTTTATCACTTAATTTGCAGTATTGTATAGTTACAAAGTAAAAGTTACTAGTTAGTGTGCATAAATAAAAGTTTTGAAAGGTTTTATCACTTTTACTTGTAAAGAAGTACAGGAAGCATTTGTTACTTTTAATTTTTACCAAAGTAATAATTTCACCAGTTTAACTACTTAGTTACATATGATGCTTGCAGTTAAAAGTAAAAGTGGAAGTGGAAGCAAGACGTAAATGATGCCTTGTTAAACCAAATGAAGCATGGAAAACTGGAACAGGATTTTGCTAATGCAAAATAGGTCACAGAAACAACAATGGATTGCCCCTTTTACCCCTGGATGACCGAGGGGTAAAAGGGGCGATCAAGGAAGACAAAGGTGTAGCGGAGAGACTGAATGAATTCTTTGCTTCGGTCTTCATCGAGGAAGATTTGGGTGGGATACCGGTGTCGGAAATGGTATTTCAAGCGGATGAGTCGGAGAAACTTACTGACTTCATGGTAAACCTGGAGGACGTAATGGGGCAGTTCGGCAAACTGAAGAGTAGCAAATCTCCTGGACCGGATGGTATTCATCCTAGAGTACTGATAGAACTGAAAAATGAGCTTGCGGAGCTACTGCTAGTGATATGCAACTTATCCTTAAAATCGAGCGTGGTACCGGAAGATTGGAGGGTAGCCAATGTAAAGCCCATTTTTTAAAAAGGCTCCAGGGGAGATCCGGGAAATTATAGACCGGTGAGTCTGACGTCGGTGCCGGGGAAAATGGTAGAGGCTATTATTAAAAACAAAATTACAAGTCACGTGGTGCGATGCAGGAGTGAGGACTCGTGTATGCTGAGCTCCTGCTAGTCCCCCGCATCTTTATTAATTACCTGACTTCATAGGGGATCTGAAGGATTCAACCCTAAAGGGTTTACAAAGTTGATCCGGGTGAAGCGCTTTAGCCGGCGGTAGCGATTGGAGAAAGCGGGATGGCGGCGAAACCTCAAAAAAAAGAAAAAAGCAGGGCCGCGGAACCTAAGATGGCGGCCGCTCCACAATCGCCGGGGTCCAGCGTCTGCTCGGCATGGACAGCCGAAATCACGGCAGAAGTAACGGCTGCAGTTGAAGCAGCCCTGGACAAAAAATTGCAAGCCATATATGACAGGGCTGACTCGGCCCACGAACGCCTGGACGGGTTTCCATCTGGATTTGGATCATGTTCAACAAAGGGTTAGCAACATCGAGGACCGCATGGTGTCTGAAGTGCAACCGGTGGAAGCCTTGCAGAAGCGGATAGTAGACCTGGAAAATAAAATTGACGATTTAGAGAACCGATCCAGGCGAAATAATCTGCGTTTGATCGGTTTGTCAGAACAGATTCCTGAGTCAGAGTTGAGAAGTTTCCTTGAGACATGGCTTCCAACCACGCTGAAAATGAATAATATGCCAGGCCCCTTGAGGATCGAGAGAGCACACCGACTGGGACCAAAGAAACAAGGAGCAGCGCGGCCTAGAGCGGTGATCTTGAAAATCCTCAACTATGGGCACAAACAGGCTATTCTGCAAGAAGTACGAGCAGGAGGAGAACTTACACATGAGGGTCAACGAATCCTCTGCTTTCAGGACTACTCCTCGAGAGTGGCAACAGCGAGGAAGGAGTTTGCACCAGTGTGTACACAACTTTATGAGAAGAAGATCAGGTTTGCCTTGATATACCCTGCAAAGCTGAGAATACATCATGGAGGTACAGTAAAATTTTTTGAAAGCGTGTCGGCAGCTTCTGTCTTTATCCAAAGCCTGACACAGGGAGAAACTGATTGAAAGGTATCCTGGAGAGATGGGAATCAGGCAAAAGATACTTGGGATCTGAAGTTGGAATGCCTGATTAAAGAAGACTCTACTTCTCAGAGTTTCTGATGGAGCCAGCCATGATTTTGATATGTCAAAGTAGCTAACAGTCTGCTCAGATCAACTGTAATCTGTAATTATAGTAAGCTGTTAACAAAAATATTACTTAATGTTTGGTTATGGGAAGGGGAAAAACAGATTTGAAAACCTAAAGGAGGGATCCCCCCTAAAATGAGGGAACGGTATTATTTTGAGTAGGGGCTAGTGCACCTATACGTGATGACTTCCATGGAGAACTCGAGGGAGTGGGGGAGGGAACAGAGGCGGGATAGAGGGTTAGGGTGGGGGGGAGGGGGGGAAGTTTGCCTGAGTGAACAAGGTGTACTAAGTGACAAAGGGCCCTGGGGGAATGCTGAAGGGGAAGTCAAGAATGAGGGGAGGTGGAGGCTGGGACACCTTCTCTCTTACACTACAAATAACTGCATTATTAGCATACTTTTACCAGAAAATGGTTAAGATGGTTTCTTGGAATGTGGGAGGCGTGACCTCCCCGATAAAGAGAAGTAAGATTTTGCAAACCTTGAACAGACAAAAAACTGATATAGCAATGTTACAGGAGACACACTTAACGGGACAGGAACACAAAAAACTATGTAGATGGTGGGTGGGAGATCATGTGGACAGTCCAACGACCAACAGAAAAGCAGGAGTTATTGTACTTTTCCGCAAGGGGCTCCCTGTGATTAAGAAGAGGGTGGTTATAGACCCAAAAGGCAGATATGTTATGGCAGAGGTTCAATTATACAATCAACCCCTGTTGCTGGTGAATGTGTATGCGCCAAATCAGTATGATAGAAAGTTCTACCAAACTATAGTGAACCAGGTAAACTCTTTTGATCAGATGCCCATAATTATGGGAGGTGACTTTAACTCGGTGTTTGACCCGCTATTGGACAGTACGGCGTCTTCTAGAGTTGGTCCAGTGAATATGAGAAAAGGAGTCCCAAAGCTTTGTTCTTTGCTGGATATGGTAGATGCGTGGCGCTTGTTTCACCCGGGGGAGAGGGACTACACCCACCTATCGAGAGCCCATGATACGCTTTCGCGTATTGACTATATCTTGGTTTCATCTTGTACAGTCACATCACTGAAACAAGTGGAGATAGGTCCGACCCAGGTGTCGGATCATGCATTTGTATGGGTTTCCTTCTCTTGCGGGAAGGAGAATACACAAAGAACTCGATGGCGATTTCCTAGGGAACTTTATTATGATGGCCAATTCTCTCCCTTTCTACAAGCTCAGTGGCGTGAGTACACAGAGTTTAATAAAGTCACCTACCAAAGGGACCCGGTATTGTTTTGGGAGGCAGCCAAAGCCGTGCTGAGAGGCGCCATTATTTCCTATTACTCCTATAAGAAAAAAGCTAGGGAGGCGGAGATTCTCAAATTGGGGAAGATAGTGGGGAAGGCACGACAGAGGTTTGGAGCACAGCCCTCGAGCATACATAAATCACAGTTATTAGAAGCTCAGTCTGCTTTAAATCAATTAATACACGCGAAAACCAAAAAATCTATCCAATACTTCCGATACCAATTATATAAGCACGCTAATAGACAAGGGAAGCTGCTGGCTCGGTTAGTGCAACAGGTGGGAGGGTCACGTTTTGTTTCTCAGATAAGGGATGCAAAAGGAGGATTGCAGCATACGTCAGCAGGAATAAATGAAGTCTTTAAACAATTTTACGAGACGTTGTATTCGGCGCCAAAGGAACAGGGACTCCAGGCGGAATGGTATATAGCAGGACAATCACTTCCTAAAATTACGGAGCTTCACCAAGAAAACCTCAAGGGGGATATAACAGAAGATGAGGTGAGCTGGGGTATCCGAAAGAGCCCTCTGTTTAAGGCGCCTGGGGGAGATGGGCTGTCTGCTGAATTTTACAAAATTCTTGCGGATGGAATAACATCATGCCTTACGGTGGTGTTTAATCGTTTTTTACAGATAGGCGCCCTACCAGATTCATTGAGGAGGGCCCAAATAGTGGTTTTGTTAAAGCCAGGCCGAGATCCTTTGAGTGCAGGTTCATATAGGCCTATTTCTCTGTTACCTTTTGAGACAAAGTTGTTTGCAAAAATTCTGGCAAACAGATTGGCAAAGATTTTGCCTCAGGTGGTGGAGGAGTCACAGGTGGGCTTTGTCCGGGGTAGAACAGTAGTGCGTAATATGAGACAGGTTTTGGGGGCTCTAGAGAAAATACATCATCAGGAAACCCCAGCTTTAATAGTTAGCTTTGATGCCGAAAAGGCTTTTGATCATGTCAAATGGGATTTTCGATCTATCCGCCGCTTTTGACACTGTCAATCATGATCTACTCCTTGCCACACTGTCCTCATTCGGGTTCCAGGGCTCTGTCCTCTCCTGGTTCTCCTCCTATCTCTCCCACCGCACCTTCAGAGTTCACTCCCATGGATCCTCCTCCACCCCCATCCCGCTATCTGTTGGTGTTCCCCAGGGATCTGTCCTTGGACCCCTTCTCTTCTCAATCTACACCTCTTCCCTGGGTTCCCTCATCTCATCTCATGGCTTCCAGTACCATCTCTATGCAGACGACACCCAGCTGTATCTCTCCACACCAGACATCACTGCGGAGACCCAGGCAAAGGTATCGGCCTGCTTAACCGACATTGCCACATGGATGTCCAACCGCCACCTGAAACTGAACATGTCCAAGACTGAGCTCATCGTCTTTCCACCAAAACCCACTTCTCCTCTTCCTCCACTTTCTATCTCGGTGGATGGCACCCTCATCCTCCCCGTCTCGTCTGCCCGCAGCCTCGGAGTCATCTTCGACTCCTCCCTCTCCTTCTTGGCACACATCCAGCAGATGGCCAGGACCTGTCGCTTCTTCCTCTTCAACATCGGCAGGGTTTGCCCTTTCCTCTCGGAACACACCACCCGAACTCTCGTCCACGCTCTCATTGCCTCCCGACTTGGCTACTGCGGCTTGCTCCTCACCGGACTCCCACTTGGCCGTCTGTCCCCCCTTCGGTCTGTTCGGAACTCTGCTGCGCGTCTTGTATTCCGCCAGAACCGATATACTCGTGTCACCCCTCTTCTCAGGTCACTTCACTGGCTTCCAATCCGTTACCGCATTCAGTTCAAGCTCCTCCTTCTTACCTACAGATGTACTCAATCTGCTGCCCCTCACTACCTCTCTACCCTCATCTCCCCTTATGTTCCCACCCGAAACCTCCGTTCACAGGACGGATCCCTCCTCTCGGTGCCCTTCTTCACCACTGCCAGCTCCAGGCTCCGCCCATTCTGCCTTGCCTCACCCTATGCCTGGAACAACCTTCCTGAGCCCCTACATCAAGCCCCCTCCCTGCCCATCTTCAAGTCTCTGCTTAAAACACACCTCTTCAATGCTGCCTTCGGCACCTAACTCTTACCTTCAGGATATCTGGACTGCCCCGAATTGACTGCCCCCATCGTATCGTCTACTCACTTGTCCTTTAGATTGTAAGCTCTTTGAGCAGGGCCTGTTAAATTGTACAGCGCTGCGTAACCCTAGCAGCGCTATAGAAATGTTAAGTAGTAGTAGTAGTAGTAGATTTTATGTTTGCTATCCTGCGGGCATATGGTTTAGAGGGGTTCTTCCATGATGCAATAAAAACATTATATCATGGAGCAACAGCTGAGGTTTGGGTGAATGGAAGGGCCTCGGCTCCGTTTGAGATAGCCCGCGGAACTAGGCAGGGCTGCCCCCTCTCACCACTTCTTTTTATATTGGTAATGGACCCCCTTATTAGGGACATCAAGCGGACGGGAGAGGTGAGAGGCGTACAGATAGGAGGAGACTCTTTTAAGATCTCGGCATTTGCGGATGATCTATTAGTGGTCCTGGAGGACCCCCAGGTTTCGCTGCCTTCCTTGATGGATCTTTTTGCGGAGTTTGGGGACTTTTCTGGGTTTCGGCTTAATCTAGAGAAATCAGAGGTTATGACCCTTAATATGAGAGAGGATCAGTGGGTGAGATTAAATTGTCCATTTAAAAGAGCGGGAACGGCCTTTAAATACTTAGGAATTCAACTTACTAAAGACCCTAGACAACTTGGGGAGGCAAACATTGCGCACTTGCTAACTAGTACCAGAGAGACTCTTAGGAGATGGGAAGGGTTACCATTGTCTTTGATGGGACGCATTGCATTGTTTAATATGGTACTGTTCCCAAAATGGTTATATTTTCTGCAAACAATACCGATTTACCTTAAACAAAAGGACGTAAGTGCATTACATAGTATGCTTTCTAAGTTTTTCTGGGCTAAGAAGAGACCTCAGATTAAGTTTGAGTATCTCATGGGACAAGGGAGAGATGGGGGGTTTGGAGTCCCTGATATTAAACTTTATAATATAGCTTGCTTAATACGTCATTTGGGGGATTGGTATCAGCAAACGGAGGCATATACTCCGGTAACAATGGAAAAGGAGTTGTGTAGACCAAGGCACAGCTTTTATATATTACATGCAAAGGGGAAAGACCTGGAGGCACATGTTAGATCTAGTGTTTTAATAGGACCATTGAGAGCACTGTGGAGGGACCTGGCGAAGATTTGGGCCTTTGATGGTGGGTGTAGTAGACTCCTCCCCCTGCAAGGAAATGACGCCTTCCGTCCAGGTACTGAAAATCTTGGATTGAGGGCATGGGGAGAGAAGGGGATAATATTTTTACATCAGGTACTGGAGCCTTCTGGAGCAATCAAAAAGATGGAAGATCTTGGTTTAAGTTCCTTAGATTGGAGCTCAAGATTTGCATATGAACAGGTACGACACTATGTAGCGTCTTTGCCCAAGATGACGCTAGGTGTTGATGTGGCCACCAAGCTGGAAGAACTTTTAGAGGTTCCATCAGGAGATCCTGTTTCCATCTCCCTGCTATATAAGCGTTTGATAGTTACACGACCACAGAGAGATTTAAGAAAAGTGGCTGCTAGGTGGGCAGAAGACACCCAGTCGGAGGTCTCAACCCGGGATTTGCTGCGGGGGCTGAGAGGGGTGGGGAAATGGACTAGAAGTATGGAACTTCGGGAATGTCAGGCTAGAGTTATTTACAGAGCATACACATCACAGCTACGTTTACACCAGATGGGATATTTAGAATCGGCTCAATGTAAGAGATGTGGGGCGTACCGAAGTGATTTTTACCATGCTTTTTGGCAGTGCCCTGCAATCGAGGCTTTGTGGAAAAGGATACTAAGGTTTTTGGAAAGAGTGGGAGGCTCCAGGATTAGGTGCTTGCCAAAATGCATTTTGCTGGGTTGCCAAAGTCCGGTGGAGGGGGGAACAGCTTACCAAAATGCACTTGTCCATAAGGCATCTGTGGTGGGTATGAAGTGCATCCTGGTGAATTGGACATTGGAGAAAGCCCCCTCTTTTTGGCAGTGGCGTAATCGGTTGCATACATTACTTTTGCTGGAGCTTCAGGATGCTCTGCTAAATTTTAACACACAAAAACACTTCTATCTAATTTGGACAGATTATATCAATGTGATGTCCCCCAAAGCACGAAGTTACATTCTTAATAAACTCAGTGCGTTACAGGGCCATAACTCAACAACTTGTGTCACTTAAGTATCAATGTGATCAAGAATTAGTGGGTTCACTGAACACTCAGGTAGAAGGGGATAGGGAGGGGGGAGGGGAATTATATTTAGTTTAATATAATGTACCAGGCTTGATCAGAGAGTACATTGGGATGGTGGGATGGGGGGTCATCAGAGTACAGGCTCCCCATCTGGAACCCCAGGAAGGGGGGCTAATCCAATCATCGGGGGTCTGCAGGCCCATTGCGGGCTTAAATAAATCAGGACTATTGCAGCAGCAGAAAGGGGATGGTCTCTTATATATTCCCGATAGGAAGACATCATTTAAAGGGTTGTTCTCTTTCATATGTATGATGCCAGTATGGGGGGAGGGAAGGAATGGGAGGGGGAGTTGGGAATGTTACTACACAATGTGAAAATTTGATGACAGATAATGTTGTATCGTTTATTTGTATCAGTTGTTCAGACTCTGAAGTGTCTCATAAGTTATGTCATTTATGGATGTCATCAATAAAAATGTTGAAACATAAAAACAAAATTACAGAGCACATCCGAGGACATGGATTACTGAGACCGAGTCAGCACGGCTTTTGTGTGGGGAAATCTTGCCTGATCAATTTACTTCAATTCTTTGAAGGAGTAAACAAACATGTGGACAAAGGGGAGCCGGTTGATATTGTGTATCTGGATTTTCAAAAGGCGTTTGACAAGGTACCTCATGAAAGGCTACAGAGGAAATTGGAGGGTCATGGGATAGGAGGAAATGTCCTATTGTGGATTAAAAACTGGTTGAAGGATAGGAAACAGAGAGTGGGGTTAAATGGGCAGTATTCACAATGGAGAAGGGTAGTTAGTGGGGTTCCTCAGGGGTCTGTGCTAGGACCGCTGCTTTTTAATATATTTATAAATGATTTAGAGATGGGAGTAACTAGCAAGGTAATTAAATTTGCTGATGACACAAAGTTATTCAAAGTCGTTAACTCGAGACAGGATTGTGAAAAATTACAAGAGGACCTTACGAGACTGGGAGACTGGGCAGCTAAATGGCAGATGACGTTTAATGTGAGCAAGTGCAAGGTGATGCATGTGGGAAAAAAGAACCCGAATTATAGCTACGTCATGCAAGGTTCCACGTTAGGAATTACGGACCAAGAAAGGGATCTGGGTGTCGTCGTCGATAACACGCTGAAACCTTCTGCTCAGTGTGCTGCTGCGGCTAGGAAAGCGAATAGAATGTTGGGTATTATTAGGAAAGGTATGGAAAACAGGTGTGCCACGTTAGGAATTACGGACCAAGAAAGGGATCTGGGTGTCGTCGTCGATAACATGCTGAAACCTTCTGCTCAGTGTGCTGCTGCGGCTAGGAAAGCGAATAGAATGTTGGGTATTATTAGGAAAGGTATGGAAAACAGGTGTGAGGATGTTATAATGCCGTTGTATCGCTCCATGGTGCGACCGCACCTTGAGTATTGTGTTCAATTCTGGTCGCCGCATCTCAAGAAAGATATAGTAGAATTGGAAAAGGTGCAGCGAAGGGCGACTAAAATGATAGCGGGGATGGGACGACTTCCCTATGAAGAAAGACTAAGGAGGCTAGGGCTATTCAGCTTGGAGAAGAGACGGCTGAGGGGAGACATGATAGAGGTATATAAAATAATGAGTGGAGTGGAGCAGGTGGATGTGAAGCGTCTGTTCACGCTTTCCAAAAATACTAGGACTAGGGGGCATGCGATGAAACTACAGTGTAGTAAATTTAAAACAAATCGGAGAAAAGGTTTCTTCACCCAACGTGTAATTAAACTCTGGAATTCATTGCCGGAAAATGTGGTGAAGGCGGTTAGCTTAGCAGAGTTTAAAAAGGGGTTGGATGGTTTCCTAAAGGACAAGTCCATAAACCGCTACTAAACGGACTTGGAAAAATCCCAAATCCCAGGAATAACATATATAGAATGTTTGTACGTTTGTGAAGCTTGCCAGGTGCCCTTGGCCTGGATTGGCCGCTGTTGTGGACAAGATGCTGGGCTCGATGGACCCTTGGTCTTTTCCCAGTATGGCATTACTTATGTACTTATCTTAAATTTTATTGTTCAGGGAATCTCTAACTAGTGTAGGAGAAAGCAAACCCAATGTAATATATATAAACCCAAATAGAGGAGTTTGACTCTTATATATACTGATAGTGTGGAGGTGTTCCTTTAAATTGGTGAAAAACAGATAGATTCACCCTTAAAGCTATTAAATCTTAACAAAACGAACCTCAAATCTCCCAGCAAAGAACTCTGCAAAAATATTGTCAATCCCCTGCATAAATGGGAGTGGAATACTATCATAGGTTCTGTTCAAGAGAGAATAGAGAAAAAACCCCCAACGTAAAAACTCATCAACTAGATGAGAAAACCGAAAGGGACATTGTTCAATCTGTTCTGTTACAGTTGAAAGCACAGAATTTAAGTCTACCAGTGGCAAGACATACAAATTAAAACATAGAACTTCATGTGAATCAAAGAATGTGGTTTACCTTTTTAGGTGTCCGTGTAATCTGCTCTATGTAGGACATACCACTCGCCAATTCAAAACTAGGGTCATTGAACATAGACATTGCATTACAAATTCTAAATTGGAAGCACCTATGACCCGCCATTGTGAACAAGCTCAACATCAGTTTAATCAGTTACAATGTATGATTATTGATCAAGTACATATGGGTAAGAGAGGGGGGGATTTAAAAACAATACTTTGGCGTAGGGAACAGCATTGGATTTACACACTTAAAACAGTCGCTCCTCAAGGGTTAAATAGGAACATTGAATGGAATGCTTACTATTAATGAGAATCCTCTAGGGAGGCGTGGTGTTCTTGGCTGTTTAGACATCAGGATAGGTTACGTTTTGGCGTCATGACGTTTTTACGTTATGACGTCATGACGTTCCGTTACGTTTTTTAAAATAAAAGCTGTATTTCACTCGGAGTTTTAGTTCCTGTGCCATCTTTGGGATTTACTTCACTGCTAGTTTAGTTCGTAGAGTGAATTGGGTTTTTCCAGATGGATTTTTAGCGCCCTTCCTGAGGCAGCCACGAGGGTGGCGAAACAAGGCGCTTTTGTCGAAGGGTTGGCGGTTTTTTGCCGCAGCGTTTACTCAGGGCTCCGGAGTTCCTACGTGGGGGGTCCTTTTGACTGAGGGTTTTCTTGAAGTTGTTTCATTCGATTCAAGCTAAGTATATTTTTTTGTATTAGTATTTTTTTGGCATTTGAAAGAGGGTTTTCCTCAATACTGCTGTAAATACTGTTTAAAATCATTATATATATTTAAAGCTGTATAACAATTCAACTTCTAGTTTTCCCCCCCCGTATGGGACTTAGGTAGGCAGTCCTTTACTGGCTGAAGTCAGTTATTTTGGGATAGTTTGGGTATACTGGTGTTCGTTTAAATATATTAGTTATTTACAAAGCTTAAGAGAGAAAGAGAGTTTTTTATCCCTTTCGGTTTTCTCATCTAGTTGATGAGTTTTTACGTTGGGGTTTTTTTCTCTATTCTCTCTTGAACAGAACCTATGATAGTATTCCACTCCCATTTATGCAGGGGATTGACAATATTTTTGCAGAGTTCTTTGCTGGGAGATTTGAGGTTCGTTTTGTTAAGATTTAATAGCTTTAAGGGTGAATCTATCTGTTTTTCACCAATTTAAAGGAACACCTCCACACTATCAGTATATATAAGAGTCAAACTCCTCTATTTGGGTTTATTGTTCAGGGAATGAAATCAGTGGAGTTGCCTGTGTCTTTTGAGCTGGTTATTGGACTCTAGCCAAAATAAAAAGTGAACAGTTGGGTCATTTTGAAGGGGAGATGACGCAGAATCTGGTTCCAATTATTGGTGAACATCTACCACAACAGGCTGCTGGCCATCCTATGGAAACTTTTACATTGGGGTGACTGGATTGATAGAGTCTTTAGAGAGGAAGTCTCCTTGTCTTGCCTTAAGAAATTGAAGGGTTCACACACATTTGACATTCTTGCATTGTCTGTTAGATTGTAAGCTCTTTGAGCAGGGACTGTCTTTCTTCTATGTTTGTGCAGTGCTGCATATGCCTTGTAGCGCTATAGAAATGCTAAATAGTAGTAGTAGTGGTTTGTGAGGAAATTCATACAGAATTTGCTATCAGACAAAAAATTGTTAGAAGAACAATGATTCTAAATTTGTGAAAGCCTTCTCTGTAATTGGACATGATGATGATGTTTATCTTTACTAAAACTTTCTTAATCACTTTTTTTAAACAAGTAAATCAAAGTGATGATAACAAAGAAGAAGGTGGGAGTGATGAATCAGACAACACTACTTCTAATGCAGATGATAATGACAATGATGATGATAAAACATTCTTTGTGTGAGGGAGTGGATAGTATAATGAAGAGTACTCTCTCATGGATGATGTAGTTCAGCCTCCTTGCAGCAGGGAGCACTAGTCTGCCAAGGTGGAGGCTGAAGCTGAGGCAGTTGCTGAGTCAGAGGGGCAGGGCTCAGATCAGGATGGAGCTAAAAGCCCTAAAGCTGATTAGGTCAGGAAGGCCAAGATATTGAGGCCTGAAGAAGAGAGAAGATGCCCTGTAGTGTAAGGGTTCCCCTGCTGATGTGCAGTGATCGTGACCTGGCTGAGGTAAACCATTTTTGCTATTTGACTGAGACTTGCAAGTTGCATTTTCAGGCTTTGTAAGCCACTTTTGCTAGGTGACTGAGACTTGCAAGTTGTGTTTTGAGGTCTGGCTAGGGACAGACCTAAGACTTGGAGAAGAACCAAGAACTTACAGACTGTGTTTGGGGCATGACAGCCCCACCAGCCACAGACTATGTTTGGGCCTGTCGGCTAGAGGCCTGCATGTGTCACATATTCAAAGCAGGAACTAGGTTTGTGAGCCCTTGGGCCACTGCCGTGGAGTGGCAGTGGCAGGCAAAACCACCCCACACCAGAGACAAGGCAGAACTCTGACAAACAGTTAGGCTTCACCTGCACATGGCCACCTTTCACCAGGAGTTGAGCTCCTGGCTGCAGGCGGCTGGTAGGACTTATAGGACAGGGCAGGAACAGGATCAGGATCCCAACTAGGCTGAACAGGGACTGAGGGTCAGAGGGGAAAGGAATATACAGAGGCAGCAAGGCAGGGAAAGGATAAGTGAAAGCACAGGACAGGAAGCTGCAAGCAGCCACTAGACACAAACAGACAAAGACTAAACACAAAACAATAACCCAAAGACAGGACTAGCAAACAGACAACAACCTAATCTAACTACCCACTGACTAACTAAAACAGACAAGAATTAAGGCAAGGAACCAGACTGAGCAGAAGTGCAAACAGCACCCCAACAAACCTCAGGGCCTTAGGCGATGCAAAGGCAAAACAGAAAGATTTCAGAATGGCTAATAAGCCCAGCAGCAGCTGAGGCTTAGCTGCAGCAATCACCAGGCAACTACAGGAGCTGTGCAGGTTTTAACAAAAAGAGCAAGTCTGGCAGTCTGGAAGTTCCGGACCGGACTGGGCTGAAATCTGAAACGGGTGACAATAACCAGACAGTTCATTGCAGCCACCAGGTCTGGCCACCAGGTGGCGAGAAGAAGGAGAGCACAAAACAGGGGCACAACCGTGACAGCATGAGACTGGGTTTATTGAATAGAAAAAGGTTTCCCAACTTATGTTCCTGGCCTTGTGAAGCAACAGCCACAGGAGTCAGATAAATAAATACTTATTTTTGCAGATATCTTGTTGCCAAGCTGAATTCATCCACTGGCCCACCCTCAACCCTCGCTCAGGGTATCACACTTTACTATAAGGATATTAAGTGTTTTAGGCAGAGATTCATCTTTGTTCAATAACTGCAGATTCAGTCAGAAGACTTCAGTAGTATTGTAGCCTGGTCTGATTTTGTGGAACTTTTTATTAGGATTGGACATTCATTTGAAACAATATATAAAATGTCAATGACATAGTCCATGTCATTGCATGTAATTATAAATCAAAAATGAGCAGAAAAAACATGAAAATTAATGTTTTATCATTTGCAGATAAAGTTATTTGCCTATAGCAGGTATTGTCCTTGCCAATTATTCTCACATCCATGGAGCCCAGTGCAGAAATGCTGCCCAGTGTAATGCTTCTTTAAGAGTTTGAGGCAATGCTGTCACCACCATGTGCAGATGCCTTTCTGCTCAACTCGCAAGCACGGGATTATTAGTACAATTATGTAGCTAAAAGGAGAAAACTCCAAGGGGAGGTGGGAGGGTATTTGAGAATAATTTATCTGCTGTCCTCAGAGAATACCTAATATAGGTAAGTAAATTTGCTTTCTCTGAAGACAAGCAGACCAGGTTATTCTCACATGTGGGAATCCCTAGCTAACAGGCTCACCAAAAACAACATCAGGACACTGCCATGGCTCTGACATTGTGAGCCTTGACATGACCCTCTAAAGTCAGTCCAGCCTGAGCATAAGTAAAGGGTGTGCAATCTGCCAGCTAATTGGAAATTGTGCATTTACCAATGAAAACCCCCCCATCCTGTTGGGATCAAAAGAAACAAAAAGCTGGATGGAATATCTATAGGACCTAGTCCACTCCAGAAAAAAGGCCAATTCTCACCTGCAGTCCAAGGTGTGCAGTGCACTCTCTCCTGGATGGGCATGAGTTTTGGCAAAGAATGTTGGGAAGACGATTGATTTAGATGGAACTCCAACAACACCTTAGGAAGGAATTTAGGGTGTGTGTGGAGAACTGCTCTGTTGTGATGAAACTTTGTGTAAGGTGGATCCACTACTAGAGCCTGAAGCTCACTGACCTTGCAAGCCAAAGCAACTGCCACCAAAAACAAGACCTTGCAGATCAAGTACTTCAGTAAACAGGAATCCAGTGGCTCGAAGGAAGCTTTCATCAGCTGGGTAAGGATGACGTTGATGTCCCATGACACAAGCAGAGGTTTGATAGGGGGCTTTGTGAAAAGCAAACCTTGTATGTATTGAACAACTAGAGGTCCATGGCTCACCCTCTACTCGGTGATGGTAACCATTAATTGCACTGAGGTGAACCCTTACGGAGTTGGTCTTAAGACCAGACTCAGAGAGGTGTAGAAGGTATTCAAGCAGGTTCTGTGTAGGGCAAGTAAGTGGATCTAGGACCTTGCCCTCACACCAGACAGCAAACCTCCTCCATTTGAATGAATAACATCTCTTAGTGGAATCTTTCCTGGAAGCCAGTAAAACCTTGGAGATGCTCTCTGGGAGATTCAAGGAAGCAAATTCTAATCTCTCAACATCCAGGCTGTAAAGGCCAGAGACTGGAAGTTGGGATGCAGAAGAGTTCTTTCGTTCTGTGCGATGAGGGTCGGAAAACAGTCCAGTCTCCACAGTTCTTCGGAGGATATTTTCAGAAGAAGAGGGAACCAGATCTGCCTGGCCAGTATGGGGCAGGATCATGGTTCCCCAGTCTTGTCTGAGTTTTAGCAAAATCTTCCCCATGAGAGGAATGGGAGGATATTGTTGCATCCCTACCTTGTTCTTCTGGCAACGGCCATATTGGCAGGATCACCTGAGCAGCAACCATTTTGGGAAGAGCATCTGAGGGGCAGCCATCTTGGAAGGATCATTTGAGGAGCAGCCATCTTAGGTAGCTCATCAAGGAGGCAGCCATCTTGAATGTCTTTTGGGCGTGCCCTATGAGATCTCTCGCCTCTCAGCTGAGACCAGGATCCTCTGATTGGAGGCCTATTTAAGAGCTGGCCTGGGACACCATCTTTGCATCGGCTTCTATCTTGTTAGAAATTTGGTGCTTGTATCATTTGCTTCACTACTACTCGTCTGCTTTACCTGCCTTGACCTTTGGACCATTCCTGACTACTCGCTGTTTTGCTGTCTGCTTTGACCTTTGGACCATTCCTGACTACCCGCTGTTTTGCTACCTGCCTTGACCTTTGGACCGGACCTGATTACCCGCTGTGTTGCTGCCTGCCTCGACCTTTGGAATGGACCTGATTACCCGCTGTGTTGCTGCCTGCCTTGACCCTTGGACCATACCTGATTACCCATTGTAGTGCTGCCTGCCTTGATCTCTGGACTGTACCTGCCTACCAGCCAAGTTACGCCCGCTCTTACCACTAGCCAGGTCAGTGGCTGCCCAACCCCATCCGGATCCCGAAGTCCTGGTGGCTCAACTCCTGGGGAATGGTGGTCGCTTCCCAGGTGAAGCTAGGGGTTGTCCAGCTGCCTGACTGAGTGCGGTGCTGCTCTTCATCCACCGTGCTCAGTCATGGCACAAGGGCTCACTACCCAGTCCTAACAGATATGCATATAGATGACCTGTCCCCCAATGCAGGAGAAAGGCATCTGATGCTAGTCTGTCGTGTAGTTTGAGCCTAGAACAGTACTGAAGGACTCTGTGATTGTAAGGAGTGGCAAAGAGATCCACAGAGGGAGTGCCCCATTCTCAGAAAATCTGTCGGGCAATGCCCATGCTGAGTGACCACTCATACTGTTGCATGACCCTACTCAGTCTGTCGGCCAGGCTGTTGGACTTTCCCACCAGGTAAGTGGTTCTGAGAACCATCCCATTCTGGACAGCCCAGTGCCATATCTGGACAGCCTCCTGACACAGGGGGTAATATCCTGTATCCCCCCCCCCCCCCCCAATGCTTGTTGGTGTAATATATTGCAATCTGATAGTCTGTTTGAATGAGAACAATTTGGTTGAACAGCTGATCTCTGAAAGCCTTTAGAGCATTCCAGATTGCTTTGAGATCTAGAAGGTTGATGTGGAGATCTGCTCCTGAGCTGACCAAGCATCTTGAGTATGAATACCATCTAAATGAGCCCCCCACCCTAAGTGGGATATATTTGTCATCAGCACCCTCTGGGATTGAGGAATTTGGAATGGAGGTCCCATGGTCAAATTGGGTCGAATTGTCTACCAGTGCAGAGATTGAACCAACTCTGGAATGACTCTGATGACATCTGCTAGGCTTCCTGAGTCTTGAGCCCACTGGGAAGCTAGGGTCCACCGGGCAGTTCATATGTAGACTAGTAAAAAAGCCCCGTTTCTGATGCAAATGAAACGGGGACTAGGAATGGTTTCTTCTGTGTGCATGTGGGAGTGTGTGTGTCCCTGCCCTCTCTCCCCTCCCCCCTCTGAGTCCTTCACTGTTACAGAGCCAGCGATTTGATTTCGTGCTCTGCTGTTTTCCTTCACTGACTGTGTTACAGAGAGGGCGGGGCAGACACTCATAGGGAAACTGGATATCTCGCCCCCTTCACACTTCCGGCTGGAGGCTTCATAGAACGTTGGTGTTGCTTTTTATATAGAGAGATGTGCCAAGGGGTGACATGCACAGAGGAGGCCATGTGGCCTAGCAACCTCAACATTTGCCAATCCATGACCTGCTGGCTGGTATGAAACTGAGTGGCAAGAGTGACGAGCAATGGCGTAGCCAGACCTGACATTTTGGGTGGGCCCAGAGCTAACATGGGTGGGCACTATGTATATAAGCATGAGTAGTGTTTCTTGGCATACTACAAAATAATGCCTTAGAATGCACTTGATGATGGATTTCTCTGTCCAACTGCTGCCCTGCATCAACATAAACCCCAAACATATTTAATGGAAAAAACAATATTTTTAAATATAGTTATGTTATGCCATATCAAACTTGACCAGACATAAGTCCATCCTTAGCTAGCATCAGCCTTTCCCTTCTGTACCTTACCCTCTCCTCCCCAACCATCCCCATAGCCCAGTATCAGCCCATCCCCACCATCCATCCCATAGCTAGTCATCAGCCCTACCTTACCCCTTCTCTCACTCCTCCCTGTAGCCTAGTGTCAGCCCTGTCCTACCCCCTAGCCATCCCCCATGGTCTGTCATCTCCTCCCCCTCCCCCAAAAGGCCACCAGCACTAATTATAATTTTTTTTAATGTCCTGGGCCCTGCAGAGCTCACCTCCACCCAGAGACCTGCCTACATTAAATTTAGAACATTTTTTTTTAATCTGGACAATGCAGAGACCAACCTCACCCAAAAACCCACCAACATTTACAACCTTTTTAAAATTTTAACCTGGTCACTACTAAAATTTATTGTTGGTGGGTTTCTGGGTGGGGGGTGGGCTCTTCACTGTCTAGGGCAAAATAAAGGTATATTTTGGACTCTTCACTGCCTAGGAAAAAAAAGGTATACTAATGATTACACACCTTTTTTTTGCCCTAGGCAGTGAACAGCCTACCCCCACCAGGAAGCCACCACCAGCCAACATTACACTGTACACATTAAAATTAAAACATTTTATTTATTTTACCTGGAGGACAGCTGGCCTGCATGTGGTGGCAGGCAGTGCAGACTCGAGCACCGTGCTCAGTTCTGTGTGTGCTGGCTCCTATGCCTGTTCTGGCCTGGGGCTGCAGGGCAGTGCTGAGGGGGGAGGGGGAGGGTCAAGAAAAGGCTGATATTGCTCTAGCGAGGGCACAGTAAAGGAGCCGCAGCAACACTAATTTAAGTACCACGTCGCTTTGCAAATGAAAGAAGCAACATAGAAGTGCCTCTGAAAGAATAAAGAGAAAGCGGAGGCAGAAATTAAGGCAGTTTTCAAAGGAATTTTCCTGATTTACTAAGCAGTTACCTAAGCAAATTCTGTGGGTAGAAAATTGCTCTGTGCTGAAAGGATGAGTACAGGTTTCACAGCTTCCCGGGTCTGCAGTGCACTGTGGCGCCAGCGTGCACATGGGGGGGGGGGGGGGGGGAGAGCAAGGCAAAGCAGCAGAGTCCAGAGTGAAGATAAGAGTCAGACCTCATAGTGAGCAAGGGAGTAGTGTCATGGGAGTGCAGTGCTAGACTGGCCAGGTCTAGATCAGGAAAGGGGACCCGAATTAAGAAAAAAAAATGTTAAGTCTAGTAGGAGCGGGAGTAACTGGAGCGCTGCCGGCTACCAAAACGCTGCACGTCGTGGAGGCTCAACTGAGCCGTGGCAGAAAGGCGCCAAAGCGCACATCCTATCAGGACAACTGGGTGGGCCTGAGTATAGTTTGGGCGGGCCTGGGCCCACCCAGGCCCACCCGTAGCTACGCCCCTGATGACGAGTATCTGCTCAGGTCACAGGGAGAAAAGCTTGCACCTACATTGTATCTAGCAGGGCTCCTATGAACTCCAGTTGTTGAACTGGGAACAGATGGGTAGTTTAAAATGAATCCTAGTAGTGTAGCATGATATGATATGTAGCATGATATGAGGTTAATTGTCAGAGTTATTGATTTTGCTGGATCAGATACATATATATGAATAAAATATGCAGCTGCAAAGACTTTACTTTCCCCTTCCCCCTGGAAAACTACTGAGAACAAGAACTAGCTGGGTGGTTACCTAAGCCCATTAACTCATATCCAAAGAATCAATCACAGAGACTACACTTAACAAAAGACATGGAAACTCAGACTGAAAAGCCCATCTATCTGACAAAAGAAGCCCACCTGCTTCACAGACACAGACTCTTGTAATCCTGTCAGATGCCTTATGGATGTGTATCTGCCACAGCAGAGTCCAGACAGGAAGTCTTATGATGTCATTAAACATGGGACCAGTTACCATGCCCCATCTCAAAACTAGATGAAACCAGTTTTTAGCTATCCCTGAGTTTTCATTGGATCGAATAAACCCCTCCTGACTTCAGCCTAGGGTCCAGCAAGAAAATATAAAATGCCCAGCTCTCTTGAGAGCGCTCTCTCTTCTTTGGACCTGCCTCTCTGCTGGACTTTACAGATATCCTGACAAGATTTTCTCCTGGCTCCAGAAAACAACTTTAAAACAAAAGACTTATTTAGCAGAGAGGATTTCCTTTCATCACTTCAACCAGCTACCAGCAACTTCTATTAAAGTGAGTTACTATATACAGCATAATTTATAATTCAGACTTATTAACTTGAAAGCACATTTCCACTTGTGATAAGATTCTTAAAAACTGCCTCTCACCTGTAACATTATTACATTACCTGTATTGTAAATAAACCTTTTTTAAAAATTAAATATATGGTATTTTATGTTCTGAGCACATGTCCTTAACCCTTACAGTGCAGGTTAATGTAATTTAACAAATATAATATTTAATTCCCCTTTTTCTTACATATCCTTATCTTATTACCTTATAGGTAATTGGTGGAGAATAGAAAAAAAAAAAAAAAAAAAATATATATATATATATATATATATATATATATATATATATATAATTTCCTACAGTAGCTGTAGCACTTGAATAGTTCTCTGCATAGACTCCTGAGCACCCTCATTCAATGTGCTCATCACCAACCAATTGCCCAGATAAGAAAATACATGGACTCCCAGTCTATATAGCGATGCTGTGACTACTACTAGATTTTTGGTAAAAACCCTGGGAGCTAAATCCCTGCGAGGCCAAATGGCAGAACATGGTACTGGAAGTGATGTGATCCCACCCGAAATCTGAGATACTTCCTGTGGCCTGGAGGTATCGGGATATGTATATAGGCTTCCTTTAGAACCAGGGAGCATAGCCAATCTTGTTACTGAATCATTGGGAGAAGGGTGCCCAAGGTAACCATCCTGAACTTTTCTTTGACCATATATTTGTTCAGGGCCCTCAGATCTAGGATAAGATGCATCCCCCCTGTTTTCTTTGGTACAAGGAAGTATCTGGAATAGAATCCCTGCCCTTATTCCCCAGGTGGAACAGGCTCGACTGCATAGACCTTTAGAAGGGTGAAGAGTTCCTCTACAAGTACTTCCCTGTGATGAGAGTTGAAGAAGTTGCTCTCGGGGGGCAATTTGGTAGTCCCGTTCACCGATGAAGAGCATAACTGTGAAAGACAATTTGTAGAACTGACAAATTGGAGGTTACAAGGGGCCCCCTTTCCTGGAAAAATCTCAGCCTCCCTCCTACCTGTAGGTTGTCCGGTGCAGTCACAGTGATTGTGGCTATGCTCCACTGGATCCAGTCAAAATCTCATCCTCTGCTTTGACTGTGGAGTTGTCTGGGGTTCTTGGTATGCTTTTGATGTGAATGAGTGTGCTGGGGTTAAACTGGCTGAGTAGGGCAAGAAGAAGGAGTGTACCTATGCCTTTGAGAGTAGTAGGGACCTCACTTCAAATTGCTTAAAAACCACCTAGAAGAGGAGGGTGCAGAAGGCGCCCATTGGGAGAGTGTCGATGGTATCAGTATATTTTCTGATTAGGTCCATGGCCTCTTAAACCTTCTGTCCAAAAAGATTATCTCCATGGCAAGTGGCATCCACCAATCTCTGCTGGACTGCTGGGTTCAAGTCACAGACACGCAGCCATGAGATTCTGTGCATTGCTGTACTTTGTGCAGAGATCCTAGACAATATATCAAAAGTGTCAAATGCACCCCTGACAAGGAATTTATGACAGGCCTTCTGCTTTTTGGCCAACTGGTAAAGGGACTCGGCCTGTTCTGAAGGGAGAGTGTCCACCAAATCAGTAATACTGCGCATCAAGGATCACAAGTATAGGCTCATGTAAAGCTGGAATGATTAAATGTGGGAGATGAGCATTGAGGCCTGATACATCTTATGGCCCATAAGAGTCCAATGTTTGAGCTTGTTTGCCTGGGGCGCTGAAGCCTCTTGAACTTCTGGCTCATTTGAGCACAGATTCAACTACCTAGGCATGATGAGGCAATTGCAGCCAATCAAAACCAGGTGCTTTCTGAATCTGGTACATGATGTCTATCTTTTTGGGGAGTACTGGGACAGACAGAGGGGATTCCCAATTCTTCACCTGAACATCACGCAAGATCTTGTGAAGAGGAACAGTCACAGCCCTAAGATCTTGTGAAGGGGAACAGTCATAGCCTATCTAGGAGGAAAGTCAGAATCCAGAACTTTTTTTTTTTCTGTTCAATCATTTTTATTAATTTGGATATAACAATAAAAAAGGAAATTAAGTACCATTGACTTAATAACAGTTAAACAAGTTAGAACATGTACACTGACTTATAGAAAAATTATGGACAGTGTTTACATCATCTCTAGAATCCCTGATGCTGTTACATTACAGGTAATTATAACTATAGGAGTAAACATATTATTAAATGTTAGAGGTGGAGATAAGAAATTATACATATATATGTAATTAGTACCCATTTATATTTGCATAGATTATAATAATTAATATTAACTGGATGAGTAATTGAGTATAGGAGACCAGGTTTTATTAAATGCTACAAGGGAACCGCATTTCTCAGCAGCAGCTTTTTCATATTTAGCGTATAGACATACTGTATTCCACCACATATCATAAGATAACTTCGTAAAGTCCTTCCAGTTTTGACATATCAGTTTTAAAGCAACTTGAATCAATATACGAAGTAATTTGGCTATGTGTGGTTGTAGTATCGTGTCTAAACCAAATTCTCCCGTGATTATGATTTTGTATGTTAATGAGATCTTAAAATCTAGAATTTGAGAAATAGTTTCCTCTATATGAGACCAATACTCATCCAGTATATGGCAATGGTAAATTAAATGGTCTAATGTGCCTACATGGTTGTTACAAGACCAACATCTATTTGAAATTTCTTTAGATATTTTGAAAAGTTTGTAAGGTGTCCACATAGCTCTATGCAAGATGTAGAATGATGATTGGGTAAGAGCAGATGATTTTGAAGATTTATATAATAATGTCCAGATTTTTTCCCATTGTTCTTCAGTAATTTAGAACTTTGAATATCTGGGTTTGTCCAACATCTTTAACTTAATGGGGAGGGCAGCTGCCATCTTCTTTACAAAAGCATGGAAGGATAGACTCTCAGGGGAGATTATGCCTCTCCTTTGGTGGGGAGGGGTCTGATTGTATTCCATAGGATTCCTCCTCCGAGAAGTACCATGGATCTTCACCAGACACCCATGAATGGTTTGAATCGGAATCAGCAAAGAACTCTGTATGGGAGGGCTGAGACTGTGCTTGCCTCAGATGTGAGGAACCATGTAAATGCCTGGAATGGTGCTGAGATGCATGCTCCCCTGTAGACTCTGGTGAAGCTTCCTCCACCAACGTTGAGGGAGTACACACATGGGCTGTTGTTGACACTGATACCCCATGCGGCACCAGTGTTGGTGAGTGAACCACAGACTGGGAGCCTTGCAGGGCAGACTGTGTTAGAGTCATGGTTAGTGCAAGCACTCTCTGTCTGATGAACTCTGCACTTCTGGAGAACTGCAAGGAGGCACCTCCACAATAGAGGGGGAGCACCTCTCCCAGCACTGATGCTTATGTGGTACCAACTGCATCGATGCCCCGGAGCTCCCGGCACCACATGATGAGGGGGACTGATACTTGTGCTTCTTGGTCTTCACCCGGTCGAGCATCGAAACTCCTCGATGCCGACAAGGACAACATCAAATCCATATACCGTCTTGGTGTTGAGTCCAATGATGACCAGTCCTGGGAGCCTTGCTCAGGAGCCAGGGTTGAGACAAGTGGAGACCCACTCAATGCTTGACCACTCCCAGTGTCGGATACAGGTCTGGTAGCCATAGGGACCGATGTTCCCGATGCCAGTGTAGATGCTGAGGTCAATACCAATGCTGACTTTGACGATTCAGACCTGGCTCTAAAAATCTTCTCTTTTTGAGCCTCTCTGGATTTCTGTGTTCTTTTCTGAATACACAAAGAATACAGCTTAGCTAGTTATAGTCTGGCCCCAAACGCTGTATATACCAGGAATGGGTGTCAGACCTAGAGATGGTCCACTTGCACCGAGCACAGTGCTTAAAGCCATTTGGAAACCTTCGATGACATGGAAGGAAAAACAGCCGTGGCTAAATCAAACGATTCAATGGTGATTGAGAAAAGGGGAAATATTACCTCAACCCCCCTCCCCCCCCCCAAAAAAAACGGGGAGTACTTGGCTGATGCTCAGGCCTAAGAAGGCCGAATGAGCTGAAAATAAAAGAAGAAAAGACAAAAGTAACTAAGACAATAAGGGGTTACAACTCAAAATATGGGATGAGATCCCAAAGGAAAATTATTAAATTACCCTGCGAGGGAAGGCACCACAAGAAGTGGCAAAAATATCGCTGAGAGGAGCAGCTTCAAATGCGGATGAAAAAAGACTAATGGACTCACGCTCATGAGTTGTGGGAAGGCACCCATGCATGCATGGTAGGAGCGCTGCCCCAAGCTCTTAAAAAACATTACGCTGGGCAGCGTTTCCACACCAGGCTCTGTGGATGATGTCACCTCATGTGAGAATAAACTGGCCTGCTTGTCCTCGGAGAATAGTGTGCACTCTATTTGCAAAGACAGCATCCATTGTGCAAGCATAGATTATTGTGCATTTGCAAACTGTTGCACATGTGTGCATAGTGTGCACTTTTTCAGAAAGAGTGTGTCCTCTTTGCACATAGAGGCACAATCAATTACTTTGCGCTTGTGACAAAAAAAAAGGCTAAATGAAAACAAATAGAATGAGCATTCCCAAAAATGACACAGGAAACAATACTGTATAAAATGAACATTTTTGCCTGCCTATCCCTACTTTATATCAGATTGAGCACTCCACTTCCTGCTAGTGCAGTTATTGAACATCTTTTTAGCTATACTGGTTTAATAATGACCCACAAGCACACCTGCATGAGTGACAGTCATTTTCCCAATTTTGTTTTACTAAACGCAAAGTGGATTTAATCTAAGAGCAATAACATTGGAATAAAAATGTTAACAGTTATTGCATTCATTGTAGTTGTGATACTTTTACTCAAAAGTATTATATTAGGCAATAACTTTGTTTACTTGAGTAAACTGTTTTACATATTTTTCACTGTACTTAAAAACATGCATCTATTTTTACTTTTACGTAAGTACTTTGACTTCGAACTTTGGGAATCTGAATGTTCTTTCCATTCTATCTGTTATGGTATGGTACTCTGCTGGCATTTATCATACAGTATTTCTATTGTATGATTGCTCTCCTATGCTGTTTAATTTGTATATTTCTGATACTATGTCATTTTATTTTACTTCTAGGATACAAGCAGGGCCGTGCCTAGGGTCTCTGGCGCCCCCCTGCAGACTATCAGTTGGCGCCCCCCCCCCCCCTCCACCTGCCTGACTCCAAGGCACTGTGGAAGAGTGTGAACAGTGTACATTATATTGCTTTTGTCATAGCCATGTTGATTTAAGCTACTTGCACAGGTTACTTTTATTTATCTTTCTCCATTGAGCACTGCTTGTGTAATGTGGCAGAAGTCATTTGTGATTTACTACTTACTGAGAGAACTGTTAACTATTTAAAGGCTGACAGAGGCATTTTCTATGTGTGTTAGTTTTGAAAAGCTGTTCTTTTCATAACATCTGCTCTGAAGCTTTCACAGTGTCCTTGCTGTTTGTTTTAAATTGGATTCTGAGTTTCTGCTGATAAGAACAAAAGTACTAACGAGCTTTCTTTAAAGCTGATCTAAGTTGGGCAGCTGAGTGGATACCATAACAGTTTTACAGCCACTCTGATTTGTTTACAGAAACATGGTAGACAGCGTTTTGGATCAATATACTTGGGTCTTAGCCTTGCAGAACTACGCTTTAGCATTTAATGTGTGTGTGAAATTCATACATAAAATACTTGTTTTCGGCGTGCAAGATTTTCAATTGTGTTGCGGGTTTGCAGTTGACATAACTGGTTCCGCTTTTTAAAGCATTTTTTTTTTTGTGAAAGAAAAATATTGCTTGAAATGTTCAGCCATATAAAATTAACGCTACAAAATGTATATGAATATAGTTTAAAGATTACGCTCATTTTTTTAATACTGTAGGTAAATAAAAATCTTCATGCCACAATATCAGATGAATTTGGCTTTTTCCCTGCTGTCTCTTGAGGAGGGAAGGAAGGAACCCACGTTCAACCCTTGCTTAAGTCTTACCACTAAAATGAAAAGGTTTCCCCACTATTTACTGATTTTGAGAACACGGGGAACTTCATTAGATTTAAAAAGTAACCAAATGTACAAATGCTGATTTCAGAAGCTCCGTCAACTACTACTACTACTATTTAGCATTTCTATAGCACTACAAGGCGTACGCAGCGCTGCAAGTCAAGAACACGAAACAAAAAGATGTGGGGAAGATCCTGGATAGAAAGTAAATAGAGATTTTCAGCAGTTTTCCTTACCTGCGCTCTTGGTTTTGGAGAGTAAAGGACATCCTGCCATGGTTTTCACAGACAAGAGCTAAGGTGGCTGAACTACCTTTAAAAAAACATTTTGTGAAGCCGAGTTGCAGGCAGTGCCTCGCGTCTGTCCTGCTTGTAAAACAAGTAAATCTATTCTCCTCATCGTCGTCGTCATCGGGCCTCACTGTGTCCCGCCCTCGCAGAAATAGGAAGTTACCTCAGAGGAGAGCGGGACACAGTGAGGCCCGACGATGAGGGGGAGAACAGATTTACTTGTTTTACAAGCAGCCGAGCAGACGCGAGGCACTGCCTTCAACTCTACCTGCTGTACACTACCTTGGGTGAATCTCTTCATAAAGGCAGTTAATAAATTCCAATAAATAAATACATAAATACATAAACAAAAGGGTCCAAGCTGCAGTAAAAGGGGGCCTGTGCTAGCGTCAGCTTATATTTTTGATGCACACTGAGGCCTCCATTTACCGCAGCAGGTAAAAAGCTGTCTTTTTTGCTGGAAAAGAAATGACTATGTGGTAAGTGAACCACTTTCGACGTGCCATTTCTGGGTGGGAGCACTTAGCTCCACCCACTGAGGTGGCAGTAAGGGCTCCCATGCTAACCTTGTGGTAACCGGGCTAGAAAAATAGAAATATTTTTGTAGCACTGGAAATGGCACGTGCTGCGGGTGGGAACTACCACTGGCTCTTGCGGTAGCCCACCGGTAGTTCTGGATAGGCGCACGGCACTGTTGCCACACGCCAACCCTTTAGTAAAAGGTCTCCAAAGTAAACAGGTGAAAGAGTTGGACCTTGAGGTACTAAAGTGGAGAGTGATAGAGTGACGGGAAAGATTGTGTTAGAAGGGGTGGATTTCGCAATAGGCAGAGTAGGCAACTGCCAAAGAGCAGCTGCCCTGCTTCTGAAAGTACATAAGGATGGTTAGCTGCAGGGGCGTAGCCAGGCAACAGATTTTGGATGGGCCTAGGCATGAAGTGGGTGGGCACCAAGTGTTCTCCCCCCCCCCCCCCCCCCCCCACTACCACCACCAAAAAATTATCTCAGCTGGCAGAAGAATGCTTCTTTCCAGCTTGGCAGTCTGCAGCAGGCATGCGCTGAAAACTGAGCATGCGCAGGTGCCGGTATCGTGGAGAGTAGCGTTTTTGATAGTATCACGGGGAAGTCTTCAGCTGGTACAGCTTGGGATCCCCACCAGCTATCACTAAACGTGTGCTACTGTTGGGTGGGCCTGTGCCCTAAGTGGGTGGGCCCTAGCCCACCTGTGGCTACGCCAATGGTTAGCTGATATGGCTTTAGAAGGGGATGGCTGATTCTCCAAATGCCTAAAGGTAGCTGGGAGCTTAAAACCACCATGCTGTATGTGTATGTGTATGTGTGTGTGTGTGTGTGTGTGAGAGAGAGAGACAGAGAGGGAGTCTGGGGAGAGGGGAGGTTTGCACATTTACCCCCTCAAATAATCCTTGTCCATGTGACTTGGGGAAAGGGGAGAAAAAGTACCCTACCTTTGTCCACTTGGACACCAATCTGAGTAAGGAGAAAGAGTTTGTGTGCTTCCCAAACCTTGCTGATCATCATCAATCTTACTCATTTGGAGGTGTGTGTAATGTATCCCTCCATTCTTCTTAATCCACACCTATCTTGGGTTGATCAGAATGAAAGCGTTCCCAGGAATGTGTGTTTGTTGAACGTGTACTGATCCTACCTGCTGTGCTTGAGAATTTCTGTGATATGTAATGTGAAACAGAAGATGCCAAAAACAGTGAGGCAGATCCAGATCAGTCCCCACTCATTCCTGAGTACCTGCAGCAAGTTCCTGTAGGAAGAGAGAAACAATTTTTAAGAGTTCTTTTCCTTCTCTTCCTTGATGTTTTCTTTTGGGGATCTGACCCCCGTGCTACCTATATCTATATACGTTTTGTAGGGAGGCTGGCCAGGGAGACACAAACATATATGCTTAGTTACCAAAGAAAGGCTGAGCCTATTATTTATAATAACATTATAATGTAGGGTTAAAACCCTGCTTAAGGGACTACAATTGAGCACTAGCCTACATAATGAACCTGACTTTTACAGACTTGGCCACTGTCTGCCCTAATGCAGAGGCTTGATACTATGTAAGGCCTCAGAGTTATTCAGTCTGACAAAAGCAAAACAATTTGGACAATAACAACTTCTGTTGATGTATTGTTATCAGCGTTGATGTCATAAAAGGGACATCAGGTCATCATGTTCCAGTACACCTGGCACCAAGATTTGGGGAGAAAGGTATAAAGACCCCATCCTTGAAGGCATTATCGGCAAGTGAGCTGTTATCATCTGGAACCTATATAGCGACCATCAGCTGGCTGTGAGCCTGCCACCAGAATGAAGGCTCGTTAATCTGCAGCATCACCTGCCTGCATAGATTCTTACCCAGCTGGGAAGAGTCCATCTGCTGAGTTCCTGAGGCCTGATCCATCATCATCATCAATTCCTGACCTGCTTCTGGATCCAATGTTTCTAAGTGGTATCATCTGTCAGGTTGTAATGTTATCTCTTTAGTGTTTGTAAGTGCCTCGGGGTGTTAGGCATCCTAATAATTCAGGATTAGGGTGAGTGTGCACTATCCTAGTTTTCCTGACAGGTACTTGTGACCAATTACCATCATTCTGAGAGATTTGGCATGATTCATTGTCTCTGATTACATTTACTACTATTTACTATATAATAAACAGCTTTACCTTTTTATAATAACATCTGAGCCTTGTGTCTATTACTCTCAGTATAGGTACAAGAGTACATGAGTATTTGGACTGTGAATTAGGATTGCAGATGAGAGGTGAGTTTTGGTTTTGTTTATAATTTTTGTAAGGTGTGCTAAAAGATAAATTATACCTCTCACTCATTGCCAACCCTGTTATGGTTTGGTAATATGTGCTTTGTCCCCACATAATTTGGAGGTTCCATTAAGATGTAGTGTGTTTCACACCATATTCTAATTTACATTTTATACTCCAAGCACATAATTGGAGTTGTGTACCTCAATACAAGGTCTTAGACCATTGGGTGTGAGTTTAAGAACACTGTTGCTTAACATTAAGTGCATAAGTACATAAGAATTGCCATACTGGGACAGACTGAAGGTCCATTAAGCCCAGCATCCTGTTTCCAACAGTGGCCAATCCAGGTCACAAGTACCCGGCAAGATCCCTAAACAGTACAGCACATTTTATGCTGCTTATCCTAGAAATAAGCAGTGGATTTTCCTCATTTTAATAATGGTCTATGAAATTTTCCTTTAGGAAGCCATCCAAACCTTTTTTAAGCCCTGCTAAGCTAACTGCGTTTACTACATTCTCTGGCAATGAATTCCAGAGTTTAATTACACGTTGAGTGAAGAAGTAGTTTCTCCGATTCATTTTAAATTTATTGCTTTGTAGTTTCATTGCGTTCCCCTTAGTCCTAGTATTTTTGGAAAGAGTGAACAAGTGATTCACATCTACCCATTCCACTCCATTCATTATTTTATAGACTTCTATCATATCTCCCCTCAGCTGTCTTTTCTCCTAGCTGAAGAGCCTAGCTGCTTTAGCCTTTCCTCATAGAAAAGTCATCCCATCCCCTTTATCACTTTTGTTGCCCTTCTCTGTACCTTTTCTAATTCCATTATATCTTTTCTTGAGATGCAGTAACCAGAATTTCACACAATATTTGAGGTGCGGTCGCATCATGGAGCAATACAAAGACATTATAACATCCTCATTTTTATTTTGCATTCCTTAATAATACCTTCTATTTGCTTTCTTAGCTGAGCAGAGAGTTTCAATGTATCATCAACGATAACGTCTAGATCCCTTTCCTAGTCGGTGACTCCTAATGTGGAACCTTGCATTATGTAGTTATAATTCAGGTTCCTCTTTCCCACATGCATCACTTTGCACTTGCTCACATTAAACATCATCTGCCATTTAGATACCCAGTCTCGCAAGGTCCTTGTGTAATTTTTCACAATCCTCTTGCGATTTAACAACTTTGTGTTGTCAGCAAATTTAATTACCTCACTAGTTACTCCTATCTGTAGATCATTTATAAATATGTTAAAAAGCAGCGGTCCTAGCACAGACCCCTGGGGAACCCCACTATCTACCCTCCTCCATTGAGAATACTGACCATTTAATCCTTATCACTGTTTCTATCTTTTAACCAGTTTTTAATCCACAATAGAACACTACCTCCTATCCCTTAACTCTCCAATTTCCTCTGGAGTCTTTCATGAAGTACCTTGTCAAATGCCTTTTGAAAATCCAGATACACAATATCAACTGGCTCATCTCTATCCACATATTTGTTCACCCCTTCAAAGAAATGTAATAGATTGATGAGGCAAGATTTCCCTTCACTAAATCCATGTTGGCTTTGTCTCATTAATCCATGCCTTTGAATATGCTCTGTAATTTTGTTCTTTATAATAGTCTCTACCGTTTTGCCTGGCACCAACGCCAGACTCACTAGTCTAAAATTTCCCGGATCTCCACTTGAACCTTTTTAAAAAATCTGTGTTACATTGGCCACCCTCCAATCTTCCGGTACCACGCTCGATTTTAAGGATAAATTACATATTACTAACAATAGTTCCGCAATTTCATTTTTCAGTTCTATCAGTACTCTGGGATGAATACCATCTGGTCCAGGAGATTTGCTACTCTTCAATTTGTAGAACTGCCCCATGGTTTATAGAGATTTTATTCAGTGCTCTGTGTTTGGCCATTCTGCTTTCAGCAGTGTCATGTGCCTTTCTGCTATGGCCACTGTTGGAAACAGGATGCTGGGCTTGATGAACCTTTGATCTGTCCCAGTATGGCAATACTTATGTAGTTATGAAGGTGGATGAATGGGATTGGTGAGAGGGAGATTTTGGGGTGAGGGGGATACTTTAGTGAGGGTAGGGGACGTGCTTGTTGGGGTGGATGGGGAGGTGGTAGGTGGTAGTGGAGTGGTCAGTGTTGGCATGCAGGGTTGATGGTGGGACTAGCACTGAGGCAATGGGAAATGGGAAAGCCTTATGGGATACTGTTTCTACACAAGCCTGACTTGCTCAGTAATGGAAAATATACTGTCATAGAAAAAAGGGTAAAAGGGAAAGAAGGAGGAGAGAAGATGGCCGCTGAGTAGATGGTCGCAGGAGCACCCAGCTCCGCTGACCCCCAGCGATCCAGCCCACGATCGGCTACAAACCGGCCTGGTATCACTGGAGATTATAGCGGAAGAAGCCGCGAAACCGAGGATTACGCTCACTACCTTTTTCAGCCAAGAGCACCAAAGAGAACCCGGTGAAACATCCTGCACGCGACAGTCCCAGGACCACGTGTGGCTCGGCCCCAACCTCAGTATCGGCCCGGCTGCAACTGCATTCAACGCCTTCGGAAGATCGCCCAGACACAACTACCCTGCTCCGCCGAACACCAGCTAACGACGAGTACTGCCTGTGCCTGATACAATCGCGTTGCAGCAGTATTTATGGCTGCCACGCTGTGAGCTCCGCCGCACCTCGCACAAAGCCCAGATCCCGACAGCAGTGGATCCTCTCCGTAGGAACAATCTAATGTTGGAGAGCGGCGGTAGCAGGGAGACAGCCCCGGGCGATTCCCACTGAAGCCTGTAAAAGCACGTGAACTGCCAAACGCTCCGTACCTGGACCCTGACCCAAGATGGCGGCCTAAGGAGGAAAGCGGCATCAGATTG
Source organism: Microcaecilia unicolor (assembly GCF_901765095.1). Lineage (NCBI taxonomy): Eukaryota > Metazoa > Chordata > Amphibia > Gymnophiona > Siphonopidae > Microcaecilia > Microcaecilia unicolor. Next base: position 127,785,899 of record NC_044040.1, read on the forward strand.
GGACACACACCGAATGGTGAGCAGTGGAGCCAGAAAGTGCACGAGTGGTACGAACCCGCAGCAGAGACCAAGAAGCAGGAAGAGTGGGAAGAGCGATTGGTGGCGGGAACAACCGTGAACAGCTCCGTACCAGGTAGGACCCTGCAATCAGCAGTCAGGCCCGGCGACCACGAGGACAGCCACGCAATCCCCCTGGTGAGCCCGAGTCGCAGGTTGGCACTGAGTTCGCCGATCCAAGAGCTCACCCTCGGCCGTCGCGCTCCCCGGCAGGAACTGCCCGGGACCGTGTCGGTTGGGAGTCAGAGGGAGCTCGCCTTCCCGCTGCGTAGCGCAGTCTGCCCGCACCGCGAGTCTTCCAGACTGGGCTGTCGGGGTGGTGCGTGGCAGTCTTCCACAGGCGCCCTGGTCGCTCTGCTGCTTGAGAGCAGCCCAGTTCGATTGCTCTGAGAGCAGCCCAGCTGCTCTAGCTCTCCCTGAGCCACTCTGCTTGCTTGCTCCAGTCTGACGGTTCCAGCTTGTTCCAGTCCGCTGATCCAGCTTCCCCCCCTGCTTGTTCCAGTTCATCTGCTCCGGCCTGCTTGCTCCAGTCCAGCTGCCCTAGCGTGTTGCAGTCTGCCTAATCCCAGCTTGTTCCGGTCCACCTGATCCCAGTTTGATCCGGTCCGCCTGTTCCCAGCTTGTTCCAGTCTGCCTGTTCCCAGCTTGTTCCAGTCCGCCTGATTCCAGCTTGTTTCAGTCCACCTGAGCCCATCTTGTTCCAGTCCGCCGATCCAGCTTCCCCCTTGTTTGTTCCAGTCCATCTGTTCCAGCCTGCTTGTTCCAGTCCAAATGCTCTAGTGTGTTCCAGTCCGCCTGCTCCAAGCTTGTTCCAGTCTGCATGTCTGCATGATCCCATCTTGTTCCGGTCCGCCAATCCAGCTTCCCCTGCTTGCTCCAGTGTTCCAGCCAGGCTTCTCCCTACTGGTTCCAGCCCATCTGCTCCAGCCTACTTGCTCCGGCACACCTGTTCCAGCCTGCCTACCCCAGTACATCTGCTCCAGCGTGTTCCAGTCCGCCTGAACCAGCTTCTCCCTGCTTGTTCCAGTACACCTGCTCCAGTCTGCCTGAACCAGCTTCTCCCTGCTTGTTCCAGTACACCTGCTCCAGCCTGCCCGCTCCAGCACATCCGCTCCAGCGTGTTCCAATCCGCCTGAACCTGCTTCTCCCTGCTTGCTTCAGTCCATCTGCTCCAGCCTGCTTGATCCAGCTTCTCCCTGCTCGTTTCCTGTTCATCTGCACCAGCTTGTTCCAGCCCACCTGCTAGCCTGTCAGCCATTGACTTACTTGCCTGCCTACTAGCCTGCTAACTCATCAGCCATTGACTTACCTGCTAGCTTGTCAGCCATTGACTTATCTGCCTGCCTGCCAACTTGTCAGCCCAACACTTACCTCCTCTCCAGCATCTCCCTGCTCGTTTCTGTCCATCAGCTCCATCATGCCCCAAACCGCCTGCTAGCTTATCACCCACTTATTTACCTGCCAACTTGACAGCCATTGTCTTATCTGCTCCACCCCGCCTGCAAGCTTGGCAGCCACTGCCTGACTTGCCTGCCTGCTAACCTGCCAGCCACTGACTTAACCAATCTCCAGTTCATCAATCCCTCCAATTCCAAACTCCCGGCTCTTCGCTCTATCTACCTGCTTCTCACCTCAGTCGCTACACTTACACCTGTCACATCGCAATCACTACCTATGGCCCCTGTCCACATCCTCTTCCTTGCCCTGTCCCTTCCTAATCTTTTTCGCCTCCCCTTACCCCTGTCTACCGCTGGAACTCATTGCCCACCTGTGTACCCTACTCACCCCCATCCCTCACCACCTCTTCATCTCTCTTGTCCCCCTCCTCCTTCCTAGCCCTTAATCTCCAACACCTCCTTCCTGCCATTAACCCTTCACCATTCCTCCTAAGGGCACCCCGTCTCCGTCGCCTTCGTCGCCTGACCTCCCCCACCCTCCTCCGCACTCTCTTACTCCTTCTCCTGCTCTCCGCAGGAGACATTAATCCTAATCTTGGCCCCCCTCACCTGTCCTCCTATCCATGCAAACGATTCCGTGACATCTCCAACCTCGTCTCTATTCCCCTCCTCCCCCCCTCTTCCTTCCCCTTCTCATGCGCCTTGTGGAATGCCCACTCGATCTGCAACAAACTGCCCTTCACCCACCATCTCTCGTTCCCTCCAACTGCTCGCCCTAACCGAAACCTGGCTCTCCCCTGACGACTCTGCCTCAGTCGTGGCCCTTTGTCATGGAGGTTATCTCTTCTCCCACACTCCCCGCCCAGATGGCCATGGCGGAGGCGTCGGGTTACTTCTCTCGCCCTCCTGTAGCTTCCAACCCCTCCTCCTACCGCAATCTCACTGCTTCTCGTCCTTTGAAGCTCACTCCATCCGGCTATTCTACCCACTACCACTCAGAGTTGCAGTCATCTACCGCCCCCCTGATAAGCCCCTCTCTTCATTCCTTACTGACTTCGACGCTTGGCTCACCATCTTTCTTGATCCCGCATCTCCATCCCTCATTCTTGGCGATTTTAACATCCACGTTGACAACCCATCCAACTCCTACGCTTCTAAATTCCTTACTCTGATATCCGCCTTTAATCTCCAACTATGCTCTACCTCCCCTACTCACTGTGATGGCCATTGTCTCAACCTCGTTCTCTTCTCTTCCTGCTCACCTTCCAATTTCTGCACCTCAGTCCTTCCTATCTCAGATCATCACCTAATCACCCTCACACTTCATCACCCTCCCCCTCAACCTCGCCCAACTATAACCACTGCCTTCAGGAATCTCCAAGCTGTCGACCCCCCTACCCTATCCTCTCACATCTGCACTCTCTTCCCTTCCATCTCGTCTTCTGAATCTGTCGACACGGCTGTCTCTACCTACAATGAAATTCTCTCCACTGCTCTGGATACCCTAGCACCATCTGTCTCTCGCCCCACAAAGTGCATTAATCCTCAGCCCTGGTTAACCCCTTGCATCCGTTACCTCCGCTCCTGCACCCGATCTGCTGAACGACTCTGGAGAAAATCTCGCACCCTGTCAGACTTCACCCATTACAAATTCATGCTATCCTCTTTCCAGTCCTCCCTATTCCTTGCCAAACAGGAATATTATTCTCAATTAACCAATTCTCTTGGCTCCAACCCTCGTCGCCTCTTCGCCACCCTCAACTCCCTACTTAAAGTACCCTCCGCTCCCACCCCCCCCCCTCACTCTCCCCTCAAACACTAGCTGACTACTTCCGCGATAAAGTACAGAAGATAAACCTTGAATTCACTTCCAAGCCTTCTCCTCCCGGTGGCTTCTTAACCCACTCCCTCAACCAACCCAACCTGGCCTCCTTCTCCTCCTTCCCTCAGATCACCGAAGAGGAAACTGCTCGCCTTCTTTCTTCCTCTAAGTGCACCACCTGTTCCTCTGATCCCATTCCCACCAACCTGCTCACCAACATCTCTCCTACAGTTAACCCCTCAATCTGTCACATCCTCAACCTCTCTCTCTCCACTGCTACGTTCCCTGACACCTTCAAGCACGCTGTAATCACACCACTTCTCAAAAAAGCATCGCTTGACCCCACCTGTCCCTCCAACTACCGCCCCATCTCTCTTCTACCCTTCCTCTCCAAATTACTTGAACGTGCTGTCCACAGCCGCTGCCTTGAATTCTTCTCCTCTCAGGCCGTCCTCGACCCGCTTCAATCCGGCTTTTGCCCACTGCACTCAACAGAAACAGCACTCTCTAAAGTCTGCAATGATCTGTTCCTTGCCAAATCCAAAGGTCACTATTCCATACTCATCCTCCTCGACCTATCTGCCGCCTTTGACACCGTCAATCATAAGTTACTTCTTGACACACTGTCCTCATTTGGATTCCAGGGCTCCGTCCTTTCCTGGTTCTCCTTGTATCTTTCCCATCGCACCTTCAGAGTATTTTGGCTCTTCTTCCACCCCCTTCCCGCTCTCTGTTGGGGTCCCTCAAGGATCTGTCCTTGGACCGCTTCTTTTCTCGATATACACCTCTTCCCTGGGCTCCGTGATCTCATCACATGGATTCCAGTACCATCTCTATGCTGATGACACCCAGCTTTACCTCTCCACTCCCGACATCACAGTCGAAACCCAGGCCAAAGTTTCGGCCTGCCTCTCCGACATCGCTGCCTGGATGTCCAACCGGCATCTGAAACTGAACATGGCTAAGACTGAGCTCCTTGTCTTCCCACCCAAACCCTCTTCTCCTCTTCCCCCACTCTCCGTCTCTGTTGACAATGCCCTCATCCTCCCCGTCTCCTCAGCCCGCAATCTCGGAGTCATTTTCGATTCCTCCCTCTCTTTCTCTGCCCATATCCAGCAGACAGCTAAGACCTGTCGCTTCTTCCTCTATAATATTAGCAAAATTCGCCCATTCCTTTCTGAACAGACCACCCGAACTCTCGTCCACTCACTCGTTACCTCTCGTCTTGACTATTGCAACCTTCTCCTCGCTGGCCTCCCACTTAGCCACCTATCCCCCCTTCAATCTGTCCAAAACTCCGCCGCACGTCTTATCTACCGCGTGAACCGATACTCTCATATCACCCCTCTCCTCAAGTCGCTTCACTGGCTCCCGATCCACTACCGTATACAATTCAAGCTTCTCCTATTGACCTTCAAGTGCACTCAATCTGCAGCCCCCCATTACCTCTCTACCCTCCTCTCCCCATATGTTCCCACCCGTAACCTCCGCTCTCAGGACAAATTACTCCTATCTGTACCCTTCTCCACCACCGCTAACTCCAGACTCCGCCCCTTCTGCCTCGCCTCACCTTATACCTGGAACAGACTTCCTGAGCCCATACGACGTGCGCCCTCCCTGCCCATTTTCAAGTCCCTACTCAAGGCCCATCTCTTCTCTCTTGCTTTTGGCGCCTAACCACCTTCCCCATTCCCGATACATACACTGACTACATAGCTTATTACCTTTAGATTGTAAGCTCTCTTGAGCAGGGACTGTCCTTCCCCTTGCCTAAACTTGTACAGCGCTGCGTAACCCTGGCAGCGCTATAGAAATGCTAAGTAGTAGTAGTAGTAGAAATGATTGGTGTACAAGTTAATTCCTTATTGCAATGCTATGCTGGTTTTGGATGTGCATTCTCCTGTGTTGTGAATGCCTGTTCCTCTTTCTTCTCCTCTGTGTCCCTATCCTGTGGCTTGAGTCCCTCAGGGAGTGGTATTTTGTGCTGTAGTGTCAGGTTGTGCAGGATACAGCAAGTCATGAATATAATGCAGATCTTTTCTGGTTTGGCACCTGAATCATGTGTCTGAGCAGTTCAAAGGTACCTTCAGTGATGGCCCTGGTTTGCAAGTGTGCTCCTCGGCCTCATTACTGGGTCTTGCAGATAGGTGTCATTAGCCATTTCCTATGTGGGTAGCCCTGATCATCGGTATGAGATGGGAAGAGTAAAATAATGGACTTGGGGTAAGTGGGAGAGCTGGGACATGTGGTGGGGTACTACTACCACAGGTGCCTGCACACTGGTGATGTGAGTTAGGCTTTGGCACAAGGATGTTTTGGATTGTGGTAGTGTTATTCTGTAGCTCCTTACCTTTGAGCCAGCAACCAATTATCTTCTCGCCATTGAAGCAGTCGTGTATCCCAGAGTGTGCATGGATGTATGAGTTGTGGCAGGAATCAAGGAATGTAGGAAGGCATTGGTGATCTCTCTCGGTGCGTTGCACACTACTTGCATATGGAGAGAGTGTAATGCCTTTTTGTTGGAGTAGGTGGAGGGGTCTGAGGGCCACATTGGTGCAGTCAATGATACCAAGAATAGAGAAGAAACAGGCTACATCATAGAATCGGGTCATGGTGTGTTGTCTCTTCTACTGGATCTGGAGGAATGCTGTGTAGTTAGTGGTGTGTGTGAGAAGGGCCGTGAGGAACTGTGTGATGCACTGGGAGATGCCTGACTGGGTGAGGCACATAGTGGCTGCCAGAACATTCTGGAAACTGCCAGTGGTGAGAAAGGTTGCTGTAGAGGTGACTTTGAGATAGACAGAAAACAGTTTTCTCCTGTGAGTGGTGGAGCTGACGAAGGGCTCCAACTGTTGACAGAAATGGTGAATGACTGCCTTGTCAAAGTAGAAGCGCCCCATGCACTGCTTTTCAGTGAGGTCTAGGAATTGTGTCCTGGGCCTATATGTCCTGTGGTAAGGATATGGCCTATTGGCACACACACACAGACAGACAGACTGCATGTAGGTGAACTTCACACTTATGGTGTTTATACCTCCCTAATCAGGTTGAGTTACGGGGTTTAAAATCCTTTTGCAGAATGATGGAAAATTATTGTGCACCTGTTGCATCCTAAAGAAATTACTGCTTAAATAGGCCATTACTACTACTACTACTATTTAGCATTTCTATAGCGCTACAAGGCATACGCAGTGCTGCACAAACATAGTAGAAAGACAGTCCCTGCTCAAAGAGCTTACAATCTAATAGACAAAAAATAAAGTAAGCAAATCAAATCAATTAATGTGAACGGGAAGGAAGAGAGGAGGGTAGGTGGAGGCGAGTGGTTACAAGTGGTTACGAGTCAAAAGCAATGTTAAAGAGGTGGGCTTTCAATCTAGATTTAAAGGTGGCCAAGGATGGGGCAAGACGTAAAATGATTTCTATTGTGTTTTTAAAAATGGAGAGTCTACTCAGTTGTCATCATAAATCAGTCCATAAGCCGTTCCCACCAGACAGTACTTTCATTTCTGTAGTACTTCAGGTTTATGCAGGTGCATAAGGACCACAGTTCCTTATAACCAGATTTCCTTAGTGTCCTTACCAGACTGGTCCAGAACTTGATGGCTGTTCCTGCCAACAGAAGTGGAGACCTTCTATTCTGGGCTCTACTCTCTAAGGGCACCATACATCCTCAGGTGTTCAGTATTTCACTGTCTCCGGCAAATAGTGACTAGAGATTTGTACAATTCCTGGACAGCTGCTGAAAAGAATCTCCTGGGCCAGTTGGAGAACTGGTATCCAGTTGAAAAGGAGGGGAAAAATCCATTTTATACATTTTTTTTTGAATGATATCTTGGATGAGTAAAAATTTCTCTTGCCCAGCCCATTACATTGTAAATAGTATACTGTGACACTTTCTTTGAATATTTTTACTGCTGTAATTGTCTATTGCTTGTTTGTTTTATTGTTGTACACCATCTTGAGTGAATTCCTTCAAAGGCAGTAAATAAATCTACTACTGCTACTATTTAGCATTTCTATAGCGCTACAAGGCATACGCAGCGCTGCACAAACATAGAAGAAAGACAGTCCCTGCTCAAAGAGCTTACAATTTAATAGACAAAAAATAAAGTAAGCAAATCAAATCAATTAATGTGAATGGGAAGGAAGAGAGGAGGGTAGGTGGAGGCGAGTGGTTACAAGTGGTTACGAGTCAAAAGCAATGTTAAAGAGGTGGGCTTTCAGTCTAGATTTAAAGGTGGCCAAGGATGGGGCAAGACGTAGGGGCAAGTACCTGGCAGAAACCCAAATAGTAGCAACATTCCATGTAGAACCCCAAAGAGTAGCAAGATTCTAGAATTCTAAAGAATAACAAGATTCCATGCAGAATTTCAAAGTGTAGCAACATTCTATATAGAATCCCAAAGACTAGCAAGATTCCATTCAGAATCCTAAGTACATAAGTATTGCCATACTGGGACAGACCGAAGGTCCATCAAGCCCAGCATCCTGTTTCCAACAGTGGCCAATCCAGGTCACAAGTACTACTACTACTACTATTTAGCATTTCTATAGCGCTACAAGGCGTACGCAGCGCTGCACAAACATAGAAGAAAGACAGTCCCTGCTCAAAGAGCTTACAATCTAATAGACAAAAAATAAATAAAGTAAGCAAATCAAATCAATTAATGTGAACGGGAAGGAAGAGAGGGAGGGTAGGTGGAGGCGAGTGGTTACAAGTGGTTACGAGTCAAAAGCAATGTTAAAGAGGTGGGCTTTCAGTCTAGATTTAAAGGTGGCCAAGGATGGGGCAAGACGTAGGGGCTCAGGAAGTTTATTCCAGGCGTAGGGTGCAGCGAGACAGAAGGCGCGAAGTCTGGAGTTCGCAGTAGTGGAGAAGGGAACAGATAAGAAGGATTTATCCATGGAGCGGAGTGCACTTGCCTTAGGTGATTTTCAGTTTTAAAAAAAACACAATCTGTGTCGGCTATCTCGGCTCCATGTTTTAAGGCAAGAGAAGTTTGATTGCTATGAAAACCTGAATTAAGCTTAGCTTTTCTTGTGTGTCAGAGTCCTTCCCTCCTACAAAGCCATTCCAAGGTGAACCAGGATTTTCTGTTCATAGCAGACGTTTGAGGTAGGCTACAGCTGTGGTATCAATTTGTTTTTGTCTTGATGGTACCCAGAATAAATTTGGGCAGAGCTCCCATGGAGGTTCCTACAGAATGTGCCAAGCACTGTCCTCAGTACGAGAGACTGCTCTACTTGGACTCCTTTATTGGACTATAATACCAGCTCAGCTTCTCAAAGAACATTTCTGGTAAGAGTAGAGATTGACACCTGCTCCTGTCTACCTGCATTTTTCAGGTTGAATCCATGGGGAAAGGTAGTCTTAGCTGACAAAGGGGGACCTTGTCTGGTCCATAGGGAACCTTGAAACACAAATATACTTTAGCACTTTAGAACATTACTACTACTACTACTCATTTCTATAGCGCTACTAGACGTACGGAGCGCTGTACACCTGAACATGAAGAGACAGTTCCTGCTCGTCAGAGCTTACAATCTAATTAGGACAGACTAAGAGGACAAACAAGAGATAAGGGAATATTAGAGGATGATGAAATAAGGGTTCTGAACAAGTGAATAAAGGTTAGGAGTTAAAAGCAGCATCAAAAAGGTGGGCTTTTAGCTTAGATTTGAAGACGGCCAGAGATAGAGCTTGACGTACCGGCTCAGGAAGTCTATTCCAGGCATATGGTGCAGCAAGATAAAAGGAATGGAGTCTGGAGTTAGTGGAGGAGAAGGGTGCAGATAAGAGAGATTTACCCAGTGAACGGAGTTCCTGGGGAGGAATTTAGGGAGAGATGAGTGGAGAGGTACTCAGGAGCTGTAGAGTGAATGCACTTATAGGTCAATAAGAGGAGTTTGAACTGTATACGGAAACGGATAGGAAGCCAGTGAAGTGACTTGAGGAGAGGGCTAATATGAGCATAACGACCCTGGTGGAATATTAGTCGTGCAGCAGAATTTTGAACAGATTGAAGAGGAGAGAGATGGCTAAGTGGGAGACCTGTAAGAAGCAAGTTGCAATAGTCTAAGCGAGAGGTGATAAGAGTGTGGATGAGGGTTCTGGTAGTGTGCTCAGAAAGGAAAGGGTGAATTTTGCTGATATTATAGAGAAATGACCGGTTTTATCAGTCTGTTGAATATGTGCAGAGGGAGGAGTCGAAGATGACCCCAAGGTTACGAGCTGATGAGACAGGAAGGATGAGTGTTATCCACAGAAATAAAGAATGGGGGAGGAGGAGAGGTTGGTTTAGGGGGAAAGATAAGAAGCTCTGTCTTGGTCATATTTAGTTTCAGATGGTGCTGAGACATCCAGGCAGCAATGTCGGACAGGCAAGCTGATACTTTGACTTAGGTTCAAGGTTTTGAACCGTGAAACCATTCCAAGCAGATATTGTACTTCAGGAGAGAATTTCACAGCCTGCTGAAGTCTGTAAATCTTGCTTCCTATACCTCTCAGAGCAGGCTTTTAATCAGAGTATGCCGTTGTCTCCTGAATTTACTTCACAAAGCTTTATTAATATGCTCTCAAAAGACTTGGTTCCAGAGCACTTTACAGTAGTCCCCAGGGACTGTGTGGACTCGTCTGCACCAAAGCGTAGATGTTTACAAGCTTTAGAGGATTGGCAATTGGGATCAATTGTGTCTGCTGTTGGCGTCAAACTGTGCAGAGTATCTTTACTGCCTGAGGAGAGAGAAGTTGGACTATTCCAGTAGAGAGGTTCTAAAGGATCTGCAGGATCGAAAGACCATTCTTAAGCTATTGGTCTCAGCCCTGAGACTTAAAAGCATGCACTGCTTATGTTTCAAGAGTAGGACAAGGATGTTCTTTGCTAGACCAGAGGATACCTCGGCAGATTTCCTCCAGCTTACATAGAAGCCTCATCTATACAGCAAATACTGACTTAGAGCTTCTGATTTCCTTTCAAAGACTCCTGTGTCTTCAGAATTGATCTACAGAGGGATAGCTGCTGCTTGGGCAGAGTCACGGGCAGTAGCACCTATGGATATTTATAAAGCAACTACCTGGTCTTTTCTCCACACTTTTGAAGAGCATTAGAGTTGACATGATGCCATGAACAGAAACTTCACTTGGTTCTGAGGTTCCCAGGAGTATTTTCAGTTTTCTATCCTTAAGAATTGCTTTGCTACATCCAATTTTTGGATTAGTTTGATAACGCTAAGGAAGGAGACATTCTTACCATTTTCTTTCCTTTAGTCCTACCATGCCAGTCCAGAAGCCCATCTGACTATTCCATATATTTGTCAAGTCAAAAAGTGATAACTATAGATTCTTGGCTTGTTTCAGAATGCTTGTCTTTGCTTTTGGAATATTAATAATTTTCTGACATTTTTCCCCCTCCTCTAAATCTGTGGGCTAGGCTTCTCCATAAGCTAGTGGTAGTCAAGGACTGCAAAACGGGTCATTTTCAGGATATCCCTATGAGTGTGCATGTTCATTATGGATAGTTTGAAAACCTATCCATTTACAGCTCCACTGGAAGTGAAGACCACTGCAGAAGCAAAGTCCTCTGCTTAGACGGGAAAAATATGCTATCCAGAGGAGTTAATTGCTTTTAGCATGCCTATGTTTTGAATTTTGAAGGGGGGTGTATTAAGTGCAGGGGAAGGTGATTCCAGTCTTCATGCCATAAGTATTTACTTCAACATGCGTGGGATAGGCATAAAGGAATCCTTTGCAGAAGGAATGGATCCACAGAAGCTTAGCTGAAATTGGGTGGCGGGGGGAAGAGGGGTTGGTGGTTGAGAGGCTAGGATAGGGGAGGGCAGACTTATACGGGGTCTGTGCCAGAGCCGGTGATGGGAGGCGGGACTGGTGGTTGGGAGGCGGGAAATACTGTTGGACAGACTTATACGGTCTGTGCCCTGAAAAAGACAGGTACAAATCAAGGTAAGGTATACACATATGAGTTTATCGTGGGCAGACTAGATGGACCATGCAGGTCTTTTTCTGCCGTCATCCACTATGTTACTATGACTAGGGAGTGAGAAGTGGTTGAGCAGATGCAGACAGAGAGGTACTTGTTTGGAGCAGAGTCAGGGATGGATGTAGAGGAGGCACATAAGTGGGAATGGGAAAAGGTATCGGGAGAGGTTTGTGTGGGCAGGCAGGACAGATGGGTGAGAGCTGGACTCCAGAGGGTTTGTGTCATAGGTGGGACCAATGGGGGATGCAGACAGACAGACCTGGATGAACAGAGACAGCAGTCAGGCTCACAGATTTTCGCATTGACTCTTTTCCTCTCAGCACCTATACAAGCAGTCACAAAAACATACTGAGGTGGCCCTTATTCACCTTTTATAGGTGATGTAAGTCATGATGTTTTCTTGTGCTCCCTAATAAAGATAGGACTGCTATTCATGAGGTCTTATTTGCCTGTTATGCCTGGTAGGTTAAGTTCCTAATATTGACTTTATTTTTGGTGTTAACTGGGCATGTTCAGCTGCGATAATCGGTTAAATGCTGCAGAAAATAAAAAGTTATCTGCTGAGTCATGAGTTAACTGGTTGACGGCTGTTCCCATCCAGTTAACTCTCACTGAATATTGACCAGTATGTTTTCACCACCTTCACATTTTGTTCTGACCTGTTCTGAGCTTGCATTTTAAACGTTTAGGGGGTTTGGATTGTGATGTGCTGGGATACCCATGTTTCAAGCATGAGTAGCGCTTCTAAAATGACCGCCTATATTTCCCATTTTACAATGTGAATACACATATAATCAAAAGGATTTCCCTGTTAGCTTTTGCACCTGCTCCAAAATGTATGCAGCTATTGTAAAAGTGCTTATTTCTGCAAGGGTTTAACAGGAGTTATTGAGGATGTTAATGCCCTTTATCCCCCATGTTTTATTTTAGACTTCTGAAATTAAAAAAAAAAGTATTTAGCAGCTTTATTGCTTTATTAGCCCCACGTATACAGGTCAGTATTCAAAAGCATTTATCCAGACAGGTACTGCAGTATCCCGATAGTGCCTTTAGATATCCTTACAGACGTCCTCGGCACTATTTGCATAGTGCTGGTACAGAAATTGGGTAGAGCAAGGACATTCTCAGAATTTATCAGGATAGTATTTATATTTAGTCTGCTATCCAGATAGTTTAGGACAGAAAAGGCTGCCCTAAGTTATCTGGTAAGTTATCCAGGTAGAGGATGGACTATAAATGCAATCCAGATATGTTCTGGTGCTGACCGCATTATCCAGATTTTCAGCACCACCCACTATCTGGATAGTGGCACAGAATTCCTAGACAATTTTTGACTGCCACAGCCAGAATTACAAACAACAACAAACTACAAAACACTGACTACAGCAGCTGAATATGCACAGTGCCCAGAAAAAAACCCTTACATAGTTCAAAATACTTTGCAATTGTTTAACCATTTAGTATGACCTTTGAACATATATTAGTCCATCCTTTATTAGGAAACTCCCTTAGGAAACATTTTGCACCATATATCTTATTTTGTAACAAAAATGTAATTGCAACTTTATCTTCTTCACTAAACCCCCTTTTACTAAAATGGATCTTAGTGGTCACTTCCTAAATGATACCATTTTGAAAATAGGGATTATACAGTTTTTATAGCATTTTGCAGTAACACCTGTCAAAAATAGTAATAATTTTTTAACAATAGTACATTTGTTTTGGAGTTATTTGGAAAACTTTTTTCGGGATACCATGTAGAACTGATAGTTTTCTTAAATGGAAGAACTATGAATAGAATTAGCAGCGTTTATATGTGAAGTTGTGAAATTAATAATAAAACTTTATTTATAACCCACTATATCTATAAAAGTCTGTACTTGTATGTGGAAGCTGCTGAGTGATGCCACTATTTTTTTCTCTATTTTTGCACAATTGATGCTCCCTTGCACATTCCAACAATTACACATGGATTTGCAGGCATCAAGCATATTTTACAAACCTCCACATTCAGCAGTCTTTTGTAAAATACTAGGGGAACCATGGGTTATTCCAACCTAGTCATCCTAATTTCTACTTCAAGGTGCTGTTCAAAATGAAACTGACTTTCTAGCAGTCAGTTATTTGTTGGTGTAAGCTTGCAGCTTACTACAGATGATCCTGGGTTAAAAAAATGATTTATATAATTTAGTTATTTTTGTCTGGCTTGTTGTTTTACAAGAGTGAAATGTTATTTAATTTTTCTTATTGTTCTTGTAGTGCCTTTTCTGGGTATTCATGTTTGATTAGGAGCTCATTTACTCATAGTTCCAGGCCACAATCCCATAGACTATTTGCAAGACCTGACATGGATTCTCCAACAGGCAGGGGCAGACTGACTGTTGGAACAATAGGACAGTGGCTGAAGGCCCACACTAGTAGGGGGGCCCACTCTCCTCTAGCTTCCATCTAATTTAATCACTTTTGATAGGTGGTTAGAGGCCCACAGCCCTTATTTCCCAAGGGCCAAGAACACTGTCAGTCTGCCCATGCCAACAGGAAAAGAGATTCAGCACCTCAGGGTACAAGAAATTCCAAAATAAAAGTCTTTACTGATTAAATTTTCTTTGGATTAAACAGTCAGTGGCAGCAGGTTCCAATGCAGCTTTATACAAGTACACAATGCATAAAGCAATTAGATCCTTTCTTGCAAACACTTCTGGCTCACACCTCTTCCCTTCTTTTGGACTTGGAGCGGAGGAGTAGCCTAGTGGTTAGTGCAGTGGACTTTGATCCTGTGGAACTGAGTTCAATTCCCACTGCAGCTCTTTGTGACTCTGGGCAAGTCACTTAACCCTCCATTGCCCCTGGTACAAAATAAGCACCTGAATGTAAGTAAACTGCTTTGAATGTAGTTGCGAAAAGCAGTATATCAAGTCCCATTTCCCTTTTGATGTTCACTGATTTTCTTGACTCCCCATGGGTGATCTAGAACTCCTTCAGCTTGCATCTTTCCTCTGTCAGTCCTTTTGGATTCCTATGGACTCTTGGGCTAGGCACCAATCCTGAGATGTGCGTGCAAATTACTTGATTAACGAGTCAAATAATGGCAATAATTGGATGCTAACAATCAATTATTGATGTTAATTGGCACCATTTAGGATTTGCATGCATATCTGACTGCGTACTATTCTATAAGGCAGTGCATCTAACTCCCATAATGCATATCTCGAAAGGGGAAGTGGTCATGGAAGAAACATGGGCGTGTTAGGGGCATTCCAAAAATTTGTGCACATACTTAAAGAATATGAGGCCAGGCGCCTAACTTGGGCACCAACATGTACACCAGGTTTTAGCAAGCATAAGTCAGGCATCCATATTTATGAGATCTGTGCTTAAGCACTATTCTATTAAGGGTGTCATTTATAGAATTTGGCCCAAATGGGCAGCTCTCATTCGGTCCTTCCAAAACTTTACACAGATTGTACCTTCTTTGGAACACTAAAATCACTATATACCAAAAGCATCATTAGATATAGAAAGGAGGCTTTCTCTTTCTTTCTTTCTTTCTTTCTTTCTTTCTTTCTTTCTTTCTTTCTTTCTTTCTTTCTTTCTTTCTTTCTTTCTTCTTTCTTTCTTTCTTTCTTTCTCTCTCTCTCTCTCCAGCTCCCTGTTATGATTCTGGTAGAGTTCTGCTAGTCAGACAGTGGAATGCTTGGAACCGCTCCTGATTGGTCCATCAGGGGCTGAGCTGATGTCAGACTGATCTACTTAAGCTTACATTTCCCTACAACACCTGCTTTGGCGTTACTCCAATTCTTCTGAAGCCTTACCTTTGCTCTGTCTGAGCTATTAGCTCTGTGCTTGTGTGGAATTGTTACTCAATCCCTTGCTTGCAGTTTCTGTTGCTCTGTCTCTGTCTGCTGGCTCCTGCCTTTGTGTGTTTAATTACCTCTCTCACTGCACCTGGGTTTCTCTGTTTGGCTGTGTGGTGAGTTCCTACCTCGTTCTGTTCCAGTTTGTTTGTTTTGCTTCCCCTTCCTTCAGAGTTCCCTTTGTGCCGTGTTTGTTTTCTGCTTGGCAGGTCCTGCCCTTGTGGACCCTTTGTTTCTCTCCGTGGGGGTTGTTTGTTCTTTCTGTGTACTCCCCAATTAATTAACCTGTTGTCTACAGGGTGCCCTGCCTCTGGTTGCTGTGTGTGTGCTGAGCTTGGTTTAACCCTTTGTTTGCAGAGATCCTCTGCTTCTGGCAGTTGTCTGTTTACTGCAGTCTTCCCTTTGTGACTGTTTCAGTCCTTTCTTTGCTGTACTACCTCCTGTATTACAGAGCACTGTCCCTTTCTGTGCTGGGTGTGTGTGTTAGGCTCTGCACTCCGTTTTGCGGACTTTTCCCTTCCCTGTCTGCTGAGGGTCTCTGCCTACAGTATCTTATATTACAGTCCCTCACTTTCTTTGTATGTGCTGGGCTTTGGCTTGACGTGTTTCTGTGTTGGCTTCCCTTCCTCCTTGATTACCAGCATCGAGGGTGTTGCTGCTGCTCCGGTCCCCATAGGGGACCCCTCGTTTAGTCTCTTTCTCCCCTCCTTAAGCACAAGTCGGTTACAGTTAGGCCGTGAGGCCCGCATGCTTGAATTCTGAATGAATCGGTTCCCGTTAGGCCGTGAGGCCTGCCAGATTGCCCTATCTTCCCTTTTCTGGAGGTGCAAGTTGGTTGCTGTGTGTATATACAGGGCTTGGTAGCTGGGGTAGTGTGTAGTGCTGGCTCGGCCCACCCTCGGCCTTGGCCTAACCCCTATACTAGGCTTTGGCCAGGACCCAAGGGCTCACAACCAGACTAAGACTCCCAAAGACAATCAGGAACTTCACTGGATTTAGCCCTACTCGGCCATTACCTGGCTGAAATGTCCAAATGGCTGTTAGCTAATTACCTTTATTTGAATGAAAAAAACAAAACAAAAACAAAAAACCAAACAAACAAACAAATGAAAAAACCAATACCAAACCAAAACAAACAAATCTGTTGTATGGGTAAAGGGATTGGTGACAACCTTTATTGCTAGCACATACTCTGGGAGGACTGCAGTTTCCACTGCCAAAATTCCTTAAAATTTTAGGAGTTCTACTTGACTCTGAACTTAAATTTGAAGAACAGATTACCACAGTTATGAAGTCAGGTTTTTTCAACCTTCACTGTATTAGATCTATTTTGATTTTTCTGGACAAAGAAGCATTGCCCACCCTTGTCCACACTCCTATTATAAATAGGGTTTATTATAGCAATTTACTTTATAATGGACTGTCTTTATCGTCACTTAAGCATAGAAGCTGGCTCTGTGGGTGCTGTGGGTGCTTGAGCACCCCCAATATTGAGAAAATTCCTTGTATATGTCCAGGGAGGGGTTATTTCCACTGGGCTTAGCACTCCCAATAATTTTGAAAAGTTGGCTCCCATGCACAAGTGACTACAACCTATACAAAACACTGCAGTTAAGACTCATCCATTATGCAAGGAAAACAGACTGTGTTACTCTATTGTTGATTGCTAATGTAATATATGGTAACATATATTAAATGTTTTTTTCCTGGGGCTCTGGGGGTGCTGTTCCAGGGTTTTGGTGAATGTTGCTGGCTGGAAAAGGTTTAAAGTTTAGTTTAGAAATTGTTAATAGAGTTACCTGAAGAAAGTGTGAGATGCTTCTTAAATATGGTTTTATTTTTCAAGAAATAAACCATGATTAAGTGGGGATTGTACTATAAAAGTTTTCTTGCTGTTTTGGGTACACGTCAGGTTAAAATTAACTTTGAAATTCTCTGTGTAGTAAGTTTTGCAGTAACTTCTATGGGGGAGGGAGACTCTAAACAGATTAGAGAAAAAAAACTGTCTTTCTCTGACAAGCTGATTGGTTGAGTGATGTCAGATCCTCTAGGGGGGGTGAGTTGCCAGGGAGACTGGGTGAGCAGAAGAAAGAAAAAATGTATGTTGTGAGTCTGTATAATGTAAGAGGAATAAAACTACTACTACTACTAGTACTATTTAGCATTTCTATAGCGCTACAAGGCATACGCAGCGCTGCACAAACATAGAAGAAAGACAGTCCCTGCTCAAAGAGCTTACAATCTAATAGACAAAAAATAAAGTAAGCAAATCAAATCAATTAATGTGTACAGGAAGGAGGAGAGGAGGGTAGGTGGAGGCGAGTGGTTACAAGTGGTTACGAGTCAAAAGCAATGTTAAAGAGGTGGGCTTTCAGTCTAGATTTAAAGGTGGCCAAGGATGGGGCAAGACATAGGGGCTCAGGAAGTTTATTCCAGGCGTAGGGTGCAGCGAGACAGAAGGCGTGAAGTCTGGAGTTGGCAGTAGTGGAGAAGGGAACAGATAAGAAGGATTTATCCATGGAGCGGAATGCACAGGAAGGGGTGTAGGGAAGGACGAGTGTGAAGAGATACTGGGGAGCAGCAGAGTGAGTACATTTATAGGTTAGTAGAAGAAGTTTGAACAGGATACGAACACGGATAGGGAGCCAGTGAAGCGACTTGAGGAGAGGGGTAGTATGAGTAAAGCGACCCTGGCGGAAGACGAGACGGGCAGCAGAGTTTTGAACCGATTGGAGAGGGGAGAGGTGACTAAGTGGGAGGCCAGCAAGAAGCAGATTGCAGCAGTCTAAACGAGAGGTGACAAGGGTGTGGATGAGGGTTTTGGTAGAGTGCTTGGAAAGAAAGGGGCGGATTTTACGGATGTTGTAAAGAAAGAAACGACAGGTCTTGGCGACCTGCTGGATATGATCAGAGAAGGAGAGAGAAGAGTCAAAGTTGACCCCAAGGTTTCGAGCTGAGGAGACAGGGAGAATGAGAGAGCCATCAACAGAAATAGAAAACGGGGGGAGTGGGGAGGTGGGTTTGGGGGGGAAATGAGAAGCTCGGTTTTGGTCATGTTTAATTTCAGTTGGCGTTGAGACATCCAGACAGCAATGTCAGACAAGCACGCTGAAACTTTTATTTGGATGCAAGGTGAGATATCAGGGGTAGAAAGGTAGATTTGGGAGTCATCAGCATAGAGATGGTAGGAAAAGCCATGGGATGAGATTAATGAATCAAGGGAAGAAGTGTAGATAGAAAAGAGAAGGGGACCAAGAACAGAAGTGTATAAAATAATGAGTGGAATGGATCGGGTGGATGTGAAGCGACTGTTCACGCTATCCAAAAATACTAGGACTAGAGGGCATGAGTTGAAGCTACAGTGTGGTAAATTTAAAACGAATCGGAGAAAATTTTTCTTCACCCAACGTGTAATTAGACTCTGGAATTCGTTGCCGGAGAACGTGGTACGGGCGGTTAGCTTGACGGAGTTTAAAAAGGGGTTAGATAGATTCCTAAAGGACAAGTCCATAGACCGCTATTAAATGGACTTGGAAAAATTCCGCATTTTTAGGTATAACTTGTCTGGAATGTTTTTACGTTTGGGGAGCGTGCCAGGTGCCCTTGACCTGGATTGGCCACTGTCGGTGACAGGATGCTGGGCTAGATGGACCTTTGGTCTTTCCCAGTATGGCACTACTTATGTACTTATGTACTTAACCCTGAGGTACGCCGACAGGCAGAGTGATAGAAGTAGAAGAGGATCCACCAGAGTGAACACTGAAGGTGCAGAGGGAGAGGTAGGAAGAGAACCTGGAAAGGACAGAGCCCTGGAATCCAAGTGAGGACAGGGTATCGAGGAGTATGCTGTGATCGACAGTGTCAAAAGCAGCGGAAAGCTCAAGAAGAATGAGGATGGAATAGAGACCTCTGGATTTAGCCAGTAATAGGTCATTGGAGACTTTAGTAAGCGCAGTTTCGGTTGAGTGGAGAGGGCGAAAACCAGATTGTAGTGGGTCAAGAATAGCATGTGAGGACAGAAAATCAAGGCAGTGGCGGTGAACAGCACACTCAAGTAATTTGGAGAAAAAGGGAAGGAGGGAGATGGGTCGGTAATTAGAGGGACAAGTAGGGTCGAGTGAAGGCTTCTTAAGGAGAGGTGTGACCACAGCATGTTTAAAGGCAGCAGGGACAGTCGCAGTGGAAAGTGAGAGGTTGAGAATGTGACAGATAAAAGGAATAAGAGTAGGAGAGATGGCATTAAGAAGGTGGGTGGGAATGGGATCAGAGGAACAGGTGGTACATTTTGAGGAAGAAAGGAGAAGTGTAGTTTCCTCAATAGTAACTTCAGGAAAGGAGGAAAGGGAATGAGGGGAAAGAGAGAGAGGGGAACAGACTAGTGGAGGGAGAGATGGGGAGGTAGAGAATGCAAGGTTTATCTTTTGAACCTTGTCGTGAAAGAATTCAGCAAGGGTCTGAGGAGATAATGAAGGGGGAGTTGGGGGAGGGGGCACCTTGAGGAGAGAGTTCAATGTGGTGAAGAGAAGTCGAGGGTTAGAGCCAAGAGAGTTGGTCAGTTGGATATAATAATCCTGTTTGGTGCGTAAAAGAGCAGATTGGAAGGAGGTCAGCATGAACTTAAAGTGTAAGAAATCAGCAAGGGCTCGAGATTTCCGCCAGAGGCGTTCGGCGGAGTGGGTACAGGAACGTAGGTAGTGGATATTAGAAGTCAGCCAAGGCTGGGGTTTTGTACGCCTTATAGGGCAGGTCATCAAAGGTGCAAGAGTGTCTAAGGCAGAGGATAGAATATTGTAGGAAGAAACAGCCTCGTTGACAGACGTGGATGGTGCCACAGTAGAGAGGAGGTTTGAAACATGGGAGGATAGAGATGAAGGGTCAATATCGTGAAGATTCCTAGATAAATTAGATAAGATAGGACGGGACTGGGAGGGAGGAGATTTAAGTGTGAAAGTTATAAGATGGTGATCAGAGAGGGGAAGATCAGAGGCAAGGAAACTAGAGGGTGAACAGTTGGAGGAGAAGATGAGATCAAGACAGTGACCATTTTGATGAGTGGGGGAGGTGGAGCATAGTTGGAGATTAAAGGAGGATGTTAAAGTGAGTAACTTGGAAATATAAGAGTTGGAAGGATCATTAGCAGGAATATTAAAGTCACCAAGGATGAGAGAGGGGGAGGAAGGATCATGGAAGAAGGCAAGACAGGCATCAAAGTCACTGAGAAAGGATGAAAGGGACTTATCAGGGGGACGATAAATGACCGCTATTCGAAGAGGCAGAGGAGAGAAAAGGCGGATAGAGTGGACTTCAAAGGAGGAAAAACAGTGAGATTGAGGTGGAAGAAGGGGTTGAAATCTGGAGGAGGGAGAGAGAAGAAGTCCAACACCGCCCCCGCGACCAGCAGGGCGAGGAGTATGTGAAAAATATAACCGCCATGGCAGAGGGCTGCGACTGAAGCAGAGTCATCAGGGCAGAGCAAGGTTTCTGTTATGGCGAGCAGATGGAGGTGACGCGAGATAAAGAGGTCCTGGATATAGGGGAGTTTGTTACAGATAGAGCGGGCATTCCATAGGGTGCAAGAGAAGGGCAGAGAAGAGGAGGGGAGTAGAGGAATAGAGATGAGGTTAGAGAGGTCACTGTGAGATCTGTAGAGTTGGGATAATAGTTGGTGAGGAGGGCCAGGATTGGGATTGATGTCACCGGCTGAGAGTAAGAGAAGGAGTAAAAGAGAGCGGAGGAGAGTAGGAGAGGTGTGGCCATGAAGGCGTCGAAGGCGAGAGGTATTTAGGTGGAATTGGGAAGGCAAAATGGAGGGAAGAAAGAGACGGAGATTAAAAGCCAAGAGGGAGGAAGAGGGTAGGAGAGAAGGTGAGGTGATGAAGTCAATGGATGGGCAGTGAGTTCCTGTAGCGGAGAGAGGTAGGGGGTGAGGGAAAAGATTAGGAAGGGACAGAGCTAGGAAGAGAATGTGAATAGGGGCCATAAACGATTGAGGTACTTTTGCAACTGAAAAAGATTAGATATAAAGAGAAAAGGGGGGAATGCATGCCTCTCTCTCCCCTCCCTTGTGCGGGCACACTAGGCATACCTTTGCCGAGCCCCACCAGCCAATAAATGAACTGCCACCATTCTCTGCTGCTTGTTTCTGGCTCTGAGCAGCATAATGGAACCTTCTTGCTCTTGCATGAAAAGTCCCAGCCTGATGCTCAGAGTCAGAAACAAGGAGCAGGGAGCAGCAGCAGTCTATTTACTTGGCTGGTGGGGCCAGCATCACTGCCAGCAAAGTAAAAGAGAATTCAGGAGGGGGCCCAAGCCTACATTTTGGGAGTCAGTTGTTAGAATAGCCATGGGGAGGCCTACTTTAACAACCGGCTCCCAAAATTCTTAAAAACTTAACAAACGGCTCTCACGAGCCCGTGAGAGCCCGCTCCAGCACACCACTGGATATGCAGATGAGCTGCAAGTCCTCCACAGCACCTGAAAGGCAGCTGGTGGTAGAGCTGGGCACCTCTCAGCTGAGGAAAGGCTTACCAGGGGTTAGGCCGAAGCCAGCATTCCTCCCCCTGAGGGTCGCCTGATCCTAGCCAAAAAGCACCTGGAAACTCTGTGCACTTGGAGCGAGGGCCCTGGGAAGGTCGGGGTGGACCTGGAGTCACCCCGGATACAGCTGTGAGGAAATGCAGAAGGGCTGCAAGTCCTCCACAGCACCTGGTGGGAGTGCTGGGCACCTAGAGTGGAGGCCCTGAGTGGATCGGAGTGGACTTGGGTGTCACCCCGGAGAAGGCTGTAAGGATATGCAGATGAGCTGCAAGTCCTCCACAGCACCTGAAAGGCAGCTGGTGGTAGAGCTGGGCACCTCTCAGCTGAGGAAAGGCTTACCAGGGGTTAGGCCGAAGCCAGCATTTCTCCCCCTGAGGGTCGCCTAATCCTAGCCAAAAAGCACCTGGAAACTCTGTGCACTTGGAGCGAGGGCCCTGGGAAGGTCGGGGTGGACCTGGAGTCACCCCAGATAGATCTGTGAGGAAATGCAGAAGGGCTGCAAGTCCTCCACAGCACCTGGTGGGAGCGCTGGGCACCTAGAGCGGAGGCCCTGAGTGGATCGGAGTGGACCTGGGTGTCACCCCGGAGAAGGCTATAAGGATATGCAGATGAGCTGCAAGTCCTCCACAGCACCTGAAAGGCAGCTGGTGGTAGAGCTGGGCACCTCTCAGCTGAGGAAAGGCTTACCAGGGGTTAGGCCGAAGCCAGCATTCCTCCCCCTGAGTTTAAAGTGAAATGTGATATTGAAAAAGGGTACTTTAATATTGAAAGTGAGTGAAGGTGAGCTTTGGTGCTGAGAATGAGATGATTTGAGCTTAAAATTGAGTACTTAAATAAACAGACTGCCTTTCTTATGGTTGTATTGCTGAATACATGTGGGGAAACCTGATGTGTTCTGGGTGAGAGAGAGTTGTACTTATAGAAAGCTGTGAGAAATTTTAAACCAAATTTAGTTTGGTTTGGAGTGAAACAGAGGTATGTCCCTGCATGCAGTGAATGGAATGGTTAAGTTCTAAGGGAATTTAAGGTCAAGGAAGGTGGAATGAGAGGCTGTATGCTCAGGTATTAAGTGGACACATGGCTGCCTACTCTTTTTAGAATAGGGGAAAACAGTTGAGACTCAGGTTCTGAGAGACTGTGATTTCTGCTGGTAGTTATACTAAGTGAAAGAAACTATAAGGGTGTCAGGAAAAAGTGTGTAAGGATTTTAACTCTGACACAGGGGAAGGACTGAGAGGTGAATCTGTGATTTGAAGAAAGAAGCCATTAAGCTGTGTCTGTGGGAAAGGTGTGTTGTTGGTGAGAGTTCTGAGTTCAGTACAGGGTTTGATTGTGTAAGATCCCTGAATGGAGTGTAAAAGTTTTCGGCCGCCTTATAGAATAGGGAATTTACAGTGAGAAATAGGCTGTGAAGTGAGTCCTCCTTTAACTTATTTTATTTCAATTAGAGAGTGTGGCCACAGTATTAAGAACTGATTAATTGTCACCAGAGAGGAGTCAGCGCCTGAAAAAGCCAGGGAGTTGTAAGATTTTTCTTCCCTGATTATTTTCTTTATAAGTGAGGTTTAGGAAGAAGAAATCTGGAGAAATTATCCTCTGAAGGGTTCCGGCTGAGCTCCAATGCAAGAAAGACCTCACCTAAATAAATTTAACCACAGCTAAGTGACATTGGCAAAGGGTGATGAAGGACATATAAGTTTTTTTTTGGTTTACAACATTTTAAGAGAAAACTAATGAACAGAACAACATCAAATATAAAAAAATCCATGTTTTCCTGACATGCTTAAGTGTTCTGGGTTCAAGTGAGATCCTTGCACAAACATCCATAACACCTATAAAGACTCAAATTCTGACATCAATAGCAAGGAAAGAATATAGAAACAAATATCTGATTTTGATAAAAAGACAATTTAAATATTTATCTGAAAAGGTTCTTTTCTACCTTTTTAGGTGATTTTGTTGAAAGAAACAGAAAAGGTTAAGGGTATACATGTAAAACTACATTTGAATGTTGAATATGTTATTGCAATTCTATTAAGCCACACACTAATTGTGAATTTGAGTTTATTTGAATGAAAATTTGCTTGCATTTGTATTCAATAAAGAAAAAGATAATTTATAAATCTGAAGGTGCGGTTCTTCCAGTTCAGGAACAAATCCTAAATTTAGCTTCTTTTCCTCCTTTATTCTTTGAGAGTAAAGGACGAGGTTAGTTTATTTGTTCCACTCCCTCGGCTGTGAGTGTGTGTTCCCTGGATATTTGCCACGACTACAACCATCAGGTATCTGGGAGCACATCACTACAGTCCAGCCGAGAGGGGTGGTAACACTAATCATTAGCAACCCTTACATTTATCTAAATGTTTCTTTCCATATGTACAGCAGAGAGCACTAAGGTTTCCTGCCTTGCTTAGATTAGAGACCTCTAGTAGCTTACTAAAGTGTTTTACTGTGAGAGGAGAGAGTTCGCCTAACCAGTGAGGTAATGGGAGGAGGGGACCTGTTTTGGAGAGGAACTGGTTTAAAGCCTCAGTCCCATTATAATCTTTGTCATTGACTAACTCAGCCATTGTGTCATAACTCTTGAAATCTTTGATGTTTTGATAACTATGATGCTGCTTCTAGTGCAATTTGCATTATAATCTATCATGTTTGGCTCTCATATGTCCAGGAAGAAAAGGAGTGGTCCAGAATGAACCAGTTTCATTCTTGATTGGGATAATACAGCTTCATGTAGTGAAACAGGACAAGGCAGTAGTGACTCAGGAATTTGAACCTTGCAACAGGGTGAATCTCCTGTTTCTAGCAACATAACCAATGCTTGAGTCATCTAAACTGAAGTCTTTCTTTAAATCAGTACTTTGAAAGTTTGCTAGGCACCTTGTAATTTGCCTGAGCCTTATGATAAGGATAGAGTCATAAACTATCTCATACTCATAGGATCACACTTGTCCATAATGTCAATAAAGTGGGCAATTTTCTAAGCCATTTTAAAGGTCAAACCTGAATGTTACCTGCAGAAATGGAATATTTTAAAATGAACTACACTATTATTACATTATTTGGTGGCATTGCATCAGAGGAGGTAGCTTGGGGAATGCTAAATATGCATAGTTTTGGATTTTTCAAAACAAGAGGGTTTTTTGTTTTGGCTAGAAAAGGTATCCCAGCAAGAACAGACATAAATGTCTGCAACTACATTTTGCAAGGGCAATAACAAATTAAAAAAAAAAAGACTATCCAAGTAATTTTGCCATGATTATTGATTACACAGGTCAAAAGTACTAGTGGAATTTGAACTAATATGGGTGATTTGATTATTGTCCCCAATATAACAAATGTGTTCCCCAAAACATGCTGCATGAACAGATCACCTCCTGTTCCATATGAGCTTGTGTGTGACACTGTTCAAAATATGGTTATTCTCACGGGCCTGGGGCAAGCCTTAAATAATTTCTAAAATAATTTAGCACTAAATATTTTAATTGGCTTGACTGGAACAGGATTCAGGATACTCAAGCAAGATTCTGGATTTTCAAATAAGCTTGGCTGGAACAGAAGCTAAAAGCAAACAGGGCAGAGACAAGCAGGAAGGGGACTGGAGCTGAAGACAATCAGGGTAGACACAAGCAGGATACAAAGCTGACCTACACAGACAAACAGAACTAAGGCTAAAGCTAAGGAAGAGGGAACTAGAACAAGCAAGGCAGACTAGGCAGGACACAAAGTTGACCCACACAGACAAACAACAGAACTAAGGCTAAAGGCAGAAGTGCACACAGGCACCCAAATTAAGAAAACAAGACACAGAAGTGCCCACAGGCAAACAGACTAGAACAAGGCAGCAAGAAACCTAAACAGGTGCCCAAGGGCACACAGACTACAACAAGGCAACAAGCAATCTAAACAGAAGTGCCCACGGGCACACAGACTACAACAAGGCAGAAGTGCTACACTGCACACGGACTAACCTGGAGGCCTTTGGCATTACAAAGGCCCCGAATGAAAGTACACCACTTCCTCATAAACAGGACAGAGGCAGGAAATACACTGAACCCAAAGTGAGGCTTGAAACACACAGGAAGTAGAACCCTACACTCTGAACACCAAAGTGAGGCTTGGAACACACCAGACAAACACAACAATGCAGATAGAAGCCAGCTCATGAGCTCACCAGCAAAAATAAGGTGAGAAAAGAGGGGTCATGGCCACAATCGTGACAGTACCACCCCCTCAAGGCTCCCGTGTCCCCATGGGAGATTCAGGTTTCCAAGGGTAACTGTGGTGAAACCTACTGATGGGTTTCAAAACATGAACATGGATTACTGGACTGGAATCAGGAGCTGGACCGGGACTGGGACACGGACTGGTATCAGGAGCTGAACTGGGACTGGGACCCAGACTGGTATCAGAGTCTTGACTGGAACTTTGAACAGGAGCTGGACCAGGACTGGACCCCAGACTGGAATCAGTCTTGACTGGAACGGGAGCTCTGAACAGGAGCTGGACTGGGACCCGGACTGGCATCAGGAGCTGAACCTGAACTGGAACCTGGACTGGAATCAGAGTCTTGAGTGGAACTGGAATTCAGAACAGGAGCTGAACTGGGACAGGGACCCGGACTGGCATCAGGAGCTGAACCAGGACTGGAACCCGGACTGGAATCAGGAGCCGAACCGGGACTGGGACCCAGACTGGAATCAGAGTCTAGACTGGAACTGGAACTCAGACTGTAATCGAGAGCTAGACTGGAGCACCAAGCAGACTGCAGGAGAGCCCAGAACTCGGGACTTCTAAGACGCCATCTTTCAGCGTCGGCTTCAAGAGTATCCCGCAGGGCTGGATCCGAGATAAGTCTGTCATGGTAATCAAGGAGCGTGACAGAAGGATCAATAGCAGAAACTGGATTTGCAAAGAAGTCAGACCTACAGACACGCGTTCTCTTCGCTGCAGCTTCACGAGTATTCCTCAAGGCTGGATAAAGAAAAAGTTTTTCATGATAATCACGAAGCGTCATAAAACAATTAAGATCAGTAACTGAGGTGGGAGCGGAATCCAAACTGGAACTAGGGGCTGGACCCAGGTTTAGACCCGGATTGCCAACAGAGAAAAAAGTCATGGGCTGGAAACCCAGCTGGAAGATGATTTTGCCGAGCTCATGGCCTTTGCAACCTGTCACGATCCCAGGCTTTGAACAAACAGTCACGGACTCTGGAACAATGTGAGCCCTTGGCCTACTGTCGACGAGTGGCAGCAGGAGGCAAAATCCCCCAATCAAAACTGGACTAACAGGACTGGAGCTGTAGACAGGCAGGGATGGAACAGACAGACTAGAACAACAGGAGACTGGAACGGACTTGGCTTGGCTGGACCGGAACTGGATTCTGGAACGGACTTGGCTTGACTGGACTGGAACTGGATTCTGGAACGGACTAGGCCTGGCTGGACTGGAACTGGATACTGGAACAAGCTGGGCTTCACTGGACTGGAACTGGATTCAGGAACAAGTTTGGCTTGACTAGACTGGAACTGGATTCAGGAACAAGCTTGGCTTGACTGGAATGGGATTCAGGATAGTCAAGCAAGATTCAGGATTTTCAAACACGCTTGGCTGGAACAGAAGCTGAAAGCAAACAGGGCAGAGACAAGCAGGATACAAAGCTGACCCACACAGACAAACAACAGAACTAAGGTTGAAGCTAAGGAAGAGGGGACTAGAACAAGCAAGGCAGACTAGGCAGGACACAAAGCTGACCCACACAGACAAACAACAGAACTAAGGCTAAAGCTAAGGAAGAGGGGACTAGAACAAGCAAGGCAGACTAGGCAGGACACAAAGTTGACCCACACAAACAACAGAACTAAGGCTAAAGGCAGAAGTGCACACAGGCACCCAAATTAAGAAAACAAGACACAGAAGTGCCCATAGGCACACAGACTAGAACAAGGCAGCAAGAAATCTAAACAGAAGTGCCCATGGGCACACAGACTAGAACAAGGCAGAAGTGCTACACTACACACGGACTAACCTGGAGACCTTTGGCATTGCAAAGGCCCTGAATGAAAGTACACCACTTCCTCATAAACAGGACAGAGGCAGGAATTACACTGAACCCAAAGTGAGGCTTGAAACACACAGGAAGTAGAACCCTACACTGTGAACACCAAAGTGAGGCTTGGAACACACAGGACAAACACAACAATGCAGATAGAAGCCAGCTCATGAGCTGACCAGCAAAAATAAGGTGAGTCAAAAGAGGGGTCATGGCCACAATCGTGACACATACATACATAAAATTTTTTGGAATAACATAATAAAACATAAATAATGAAATATATAAACTATTAAAGGCATCAAAAAGTAGGATCAACACAAATCAAATTTGATGCTTGTCAAAGGGCGACATGAATGCGCCACAACATTTGTCCAGAGTTGATAACCAAAATATGACTACATCAAGACTAAATAATAGGTTATTATACAAATAAAACTATGTAATATAATGTACGTGATAGAAAAATAATAATATAAATGAACATGTAAAAGGCAGCATGAATAAGAACAAATAAAATGTGATCAACATAAAATTAATGGGAGATAACATAAATCAGACAGTGTGTCATACTTCATGAGGAATAACTTCATTACATATCACCATTTAAAAGGGTTTATGGACATACCATACATGATAAATTGACATAAACAAATGGCTGATTAAAAATGTAAAGAAAAAAATGAAAAACATCATAAAACATGTTAAAACATTAAAATCGACACTGGCTGAATTTTATAAAAGACAGCCTAAAGGAAGTACAAATAATATAAAACGACACACCCTACTCTTGGAAGGATAATTTACTGATATGCAACATACTCATGAGGGAAGAGGTTTATAAAAAAACAGAAAGGTCTATCTCCATATTAAGACCAGCAGGGGAGACTGTATTTAATTAAAAAATGGATCTCTGCTCCTGTTGCAAAAGTATTCTATAACATAAGTACATAAGCATCGCCATGCTGGGACAGACCAAGGGTCCATCGAGCCCAGCACCCTGTCACCGACAGTGGCAAAAAGAACAAGCAATTTGTCCCACCCATCCTAGAAATACTGTATTATTCCCTCATCCATTCAATAACATTCTATGGCTTTTTCCTCCAGGAAGCCGTCCAACCCTTTTTTGAAGTCCGCTAAGTTAACTGCCTTAACTACCTTTTCCAGCAGCAAATTCCAGAGTTTAATTACATGTTGAGTGAAGAAAACTTTCCTCCGGTTCGTTTTAAATTTACCACACTGCAGCTTCATCGCATGTCCCCTTGGCCTAGACACTCCACATCGACCCGTTCCATTCCACTCATTATCTTATAGACCTCTATCATATCTCCCCTCAGCCTATCCTGATAGGGAAGTCGTCCCATCCCCTGTATCATCTTTGTCGCCCTTCTCTGCACCTTTTCCAATTCCACTATGTCTTTTTTGAGGTGCAGTGACCAGAATTGAACACAATACTCGAGGTGCGGCTGCACCATGGCGCAATACAAGGGCAGAATAATATTTTTACTGCGCATGTTGGCCACTGTAAACCATTTGTTCCGAAAGCAGTGATGACTCTCAAGGATATGCCAATGCTTGCGTAATATCCTTTTAATATCTTTTGGAAAGATTGGAGAACTTCAGACTGCATACAATATCAGGATTCTTCCGTTCCTCATGTTGTGTAAGTAGATTTTCTCTGTCTGCAGCCATGGCTATTCTAATGCCCTTAGAAATGCATTGTTCTGGATAACCCCTATCCCGAAATCTTTTGGCCATGGGTCTTGTTTGATGTTCAAAATCATGATAATTACTACAAATTCTTCTTAATCTCAAAAATTGACGTAGGGTAAATTCTCTTTCAGATTTCTTTTATGATAGCTTTGAAAGTGGAGGTAGTTGGTTTTATCCGTTGGTTTCTTGTATATCATAGTCTTGAAATTGTAAGTATCTTTTTGAATCAAGATGTCCAGGAAAGGTATTTCTTTCTGATCATAATGCATAGTGAACTTGAGATTACTATCTAAAGTGTTGATCCACATATGGGATTCTTGAAGTTTGTCAATAGAACCTTTCCAGAGCATGAGTACATCATCGATGTATCTTTTCCAAAAAACAAGGTTCTGCTTGATAAGGATGAGTCTCAAGATGCAGATGTTCAAAAAAAGCAACATACAAAATAGCAATATCAGGAGCCATACTAGCACCCATAGCAGTGCCTTTAATTTGTTTATAAAATTTTCCTTGAAAACAAAAATAATTTTCTTAGAGTGCTATGGATGCTAGTTAGACAATAAATGTTGTGGGTATACGAGTATTCTTGTCCCTGTCATTTAGTACATCAGTAATTACTTTCAAAGCCTGTTGTTGTGGAATGTTAGTGTATAATGATTCTAGATCAAAAGTAACAAGAATAAGATCCATCAGGTCACCATCAAACTCGTTAAGAAAATTTATTGCATGCGAGGAATCACGAACATATGATTTAACCAAGGGTGCCATGGGTTTCAAAAAGGAATCTACAAAATCAGATAGGGGTTCAAGTATAGAACCTATCCCAGAGACAATGGGCCTGCCTGGAGGGTTAACAAGGGTCTTGTGTATCTTCGGGAGTGTGTATATCACTGGTATAATAGGGTGATCTGTTGTGAGGAATTCCTTCTCTTTCATTGTTAAAAAAACAGAATCAAAACCAAAAGTCACCCAAAAATCGATCTCCTTTTTGAGTTCCTCAGTAGGGTCCTTGTCCAGTTGGTAATAGAATTCTTCATTTGATAGTTGTCTTTCTATTTCTGTAATATAATCGACAGTATTCATAAAGACGATCCCACCTCCCTTGTCAGCAGGCTTAATTGTGATCTCACGATTACTCCTAAGATTCTTGAGTGCAGTATTTTCATAGTAACATAGTAGATGACGGCAGAAAAAGACCTGCACGGTCCATCCAGTCTGCCCAACAAAATAAACTCATGTGCTACTTTTTGTGTATACCTTACCTTGATTTGTATCTGTCATTTTCAGGGCATTTTGATGTCACGTAAAACACATTGTTTGAAAGTGGAGATCAAAGGATCTGTAGGTCCAGGGGGAATCCATTTGGAGGGGCGTTTGATCACAGATTGGTCATTGTAAGTGGAGTTCATCCCAGCAAAAAAAAATATGTAATCTTAAGCTTCCTTTCAAATTTGAATAAGTCTATCCTCGTCTGCACTGGATCATAAGAATTTGTTGGTACAAATTTCAAACCTTTCTTCAGAACAGACACTTCTGTCGTGGATAATTCAATATTTTATTATAATCCATTTAATACATAGATCAGTCGTTATCTTTAGTTAGCACACAGGACCTTACTAGGGGTCATCTTTGACTCTTCTCTCTCCTTCTCTGCTCATATCCAGCAGATCGCCAAGACCTGTCGTTTCTTTCTTTACAACATCCGTAAAATTTGCCCCTTTCTTTCCGAGCACTCTACCAAAACCCTCGTCCACACCCTTGTCACCTCTCGTTTAGACTACTGCAATCTGCTTCTTGCTGGCCTCCCACTTAGTCACCTCTCCCCTCTCCAATCGGTTCAAAACTCTGCTGCCCGTCTCGTCTTCCGCCAGGGTCGCTTTACTCATACTACCCCTCGCCTCAAGTCGCTTCACTGGCTCCCTATCCGTGTTCGTATCCTGTTCAAACTTCTTCTACTAACCTATAAATGTACTCACTCTGCTGCTCCCCAGTATCTCTCCACACTCGTCCTTCCCTACACCCCTTCCTGTGCACTCCGCTCCATGGATAAATCCTTCTTATCTGTTCCCTTCTCCACTACTGCCAACTCCAGACTTCACGCCTTCTGTCTCGCTGCACCCTACGCCTGGAATAAACTTCCTGAGCCCCTATGTCTTGCCCCATCCTTGGCCACCTTTAAATCTAGACTGAAAGCCCACCTCTTTAACATTGCTTTTGACTCGTAACCACTTGTAACCACTCGCCTCCACCTACCCTCCTCTCCTCCTTCCTGTACACATTAATTGATTTGATTTGCTTACTTTATTTTTTGTCTATTAGATTGTAAGCTCTTTGAGCAGGGACTGTCTTTCTTCTATGTTTGTGCAGCACTGCGTACGCCTTGTAGCGCTATAGAAATGCTAAATAGTAGTAGTAGTACTAGGTAGCTTACAGGACCTAGTAGGTTTAATGATGTCATCATACTCCACCCTTTCCACTACATAAGCACGCAATGGCGTAATGTCCACTGTTTGTCGATTTTCAAACTGAAAGCGTCTGGCTTGAGGATACGGATAATAAACAGTCATTGGTAAGTTTGATTTTTTGTAAGATCCAATCGGCATTTAAGCATTCAAGCCGCTATAGCTGTAAGCGTCTATGTCTTACAACTCTAATTTATACAGACTCACGGCAGCATTTCATATACGTCTAAAATATAATAGATTTGGCCGCGTTACAGAAAAAATATATATGTGATGTGACACAGTGCACATTTATTGATCATTATCAAAAGACAAATTTCAAATGCAAAGATTGTCGGGAGTCTCTTTCGATGTTTTCAGACGCTATAAGTTCCCATCTCTCTGTTTGCTTAACCGAGTAGAATTTGAAGTCAGGATTCCATTAGCTTTTACAAACAAACATATAGAGTTCATGCTGTATCACTATGGACCGATTGGGGTGTGACTAAGGGAGTGACAATATTCCAACATTCTCTATTATGCCAAAATGTTGTGAGTCATCATTTATTGCTGATAATGGGCTACAAAAGTTTTATATAAAAACTTTTTTTTATTATCACATGTTAATGTAATACACTTTCCTGTTTTGAATTAGGCAATTTATCTAGGCTACTTGAACATATTCATTTACCTAGATTGTGAAGATACACTCTGGTAAGCCATTCATATTCTTTGTTTGTTACATTTGTACCCCGCGCTTTCCCACTCATGGCAGGCTCAATGTGGCTTACATGGGGCAATGGATGGTTAAGTGACTTGCCCAGTGGCTCAAGGAGCTGCCTGTGCCTGAAGTGGGAATTGAACTCACTTCCTTAGGACCAAGTCCACCACCCTAACCACTAGGCCACTAGTATTGCTCATTCATATTTTACAAAAACAATGTTTTAAAATAATTATAACACTATGACATGTATACAGTTAGACAACACCATATGATAATTATGAGTTCACTTCATGTTAGTATGGAAGCTATTAATTGGTTCATGGCAGTTTTTTTCTCTGTTTTTATATTTTCCATTATCTCATTATAAACCATTAGGGCTAATACTTACATTCTCATACAAGACTCTGGTCCTCATTTGTTTTATAATATATACCCTTTTGTATAAATCTCTTTATTGAAAGTCAGATTAATTTTACAAGTTTGAAAACCATGTTTAACAGTTAGTCTCGTCTCAGAATAAACAAATAAGTATGTTACTATGTTTTCTCCCTCTCCCACCCTCCCCCCTCCCGTTCCCCCCCTCCCTCCGAACAGTTGCCTATTCCTGCTATTGCATATCTATCTCTTTGCATTCAGTCCAGCTTATAAATTCAAAATCTTGCTTCGTGCTGATGAAGTCAATGTGTCCCAAAAGGGTGCCCAAGTGGTACAAAATATATCTCCTTTCTTTGAGGTTAAGTCTGATATTCCTGAACGTTCCAAAGTACAAAATTGAATCATTGACGAGCGCCAGTGTGCGATCGTGGGCCCAGCCGGATCCAACCACAGCTGCAATATCACCTTCCTTGCCATCAACATAGCTTTTTTCAGGAAGATTTTCATGCCTCGTGGTGTAGGACTCTGTATGTGGAAGACGTCAAACAATTGCTCCGGTGATGGGCGCCAAACAGCTTTCCAAAAGATAGAAACATGTCTTGTGAGAGCTACCCAAAATGGCTTGATTCTCCTGCAGGTCCAAAACATATGGCCCAAATGGGCTTGTTCCTCTGTACATCTTGGGCAGTTGTTATTTTCTCGTAGAGTAGCCCGATATGCTCTGTGCGGTGAGATATGTAATCTTAGTACAAACTTATAATGCAATTCCCACCAACTGGCATTATCTGTTAGATGATAAACTGACATTAGACAAGATTCTACCTGGTCTGGTCTCATATTTAAGACTAACTCTTGACTCCATTTCTGTGCTTCTTTCGAATAATCATATTTTCCAATTATATCTCTCAACATGCCATGAAAGTATTTTAGCGGGGTGCGGAGTTGGGCCTCTAAATCCAATATATCCTTCAGTCTCTCCCATACTTCTGAAGTGAGCATCCTACTGTCCAAGGACTGCACATAGTGGCGAATTTGATAGTATGCAAATATGTCACCTTCGGCTAGACCAAATTCCTCACATAAACTTTGAAATGGCTTAATAGTCCCCTGCTCCGTTATCACATGAAAGAGATAACATATCCCTTTCGCGGCCCACACTTGAAATACTCGCGATGTATCTCCCACAGGGAAATCACAATTCCCTTGAATTGGCAGTAGCGGGGTCATCTTAGGGTTTATAGCATATATTCTACACATCAACCTCCATGCCCTACGCAGAGGCCGAAAAATTATATTTAAGTGTCTCGAGAGGTTTGTTCCCTTTGCCGTGGAATGGAGCCAATGGGCAAAATGCTGTGGTTTCAGGAGGGAGACTTCTGACCTGGTACAGGTGAAAAATTGAGTCGATCTGAACCAGTCTGAGAGGTGACGAGCACTACTAGCTACTGTGAAAAGGCGTAAATTCAACAACCCCAATCCCCCCTTGACACGTGGTAACATGGCTCTCACGAGTGATATACGTGCTCTTTTCCCTTGCCAAAGAAATTTGGTTAACTGCCTGCCCAACCATTTTTCGTCTTTATAACTCAACATGAATGGCAGAGTTTGAAACATATAAATCCATTTTGGAAATAAGATCATATTGTACAGCGCCACTCGTCCCAGCAATGAAATGGGTAATCCCTGCCAGCCCCGCATTACCTCTTCCATTTTGGTTTTGTGGGCCTCTATATTTTTATGGTATAGTTGTGATAGATCCGCCGGAATATATATCCCTAAATATTTTGCTACTGTAGATTCCCACTTTAACGGGAATGGGCCAACCCAATTATCTTTTATTTCAGACTGAATTGGTAAGACCAATGATTTTTGATAGTTTAGGGAGAATCCTGAGTAAAAGGTGAATTCATCTAGTGTTGACAGTAATCTTGGTATAGAACTATCTGGTCGAGTGAGCGTGAGGAAAATATCATCCGCAAACGCCAATATCTTCACTGGCTGCTCCGGCAACCCAACCCCAAAAATATCCGTATCTTGCTGTATGGTTCGCAATAAGGGTTCTAAATAAAGCAAGAATAATAATGGGGACAATGGGCATCCCTGCCTCGTTCCCTGGGACACCTCAAATGAATGTGATTTATATCCATTTACCAAAATACTAGCAGTCGGGTTGTAATATAGAGATTTAATAGCCTGTAGGAACCAACCTCCTATACCTATATGTGTAAGAACCTGAAATAAATAATCCCATTGAACCTTATCAAATGCTTTCTCCGCATCTAGACTGACCAATGCTAATTGTTGTTTGTTTGATTTACAATGAGCTATAGATAAAAGTACTTTTCTCACATTTAGGACAGAATGACGTCCTCGTACAAATCCTACTTGATGTTCTCCCACTACCTGAGGTATATGAATAGCTAGTCGGTCAGCTAGAATCCTGGCCAAAATTTTTAGGTCAACATTTAGTAAGGATATAGGCCTATAGGATTCAACCCTGTCACGCGGTTTACCGGGCTTTGGTATTAGAGTGATCAACGCTTCATTTTCCAGAGAAGAGAAAAAACCCCTATCCACCACTGCATCATAGTAATCCAGTAATGGGCCACACAATTGTAACTCCAACATTTTGTAATACTCATGGGAAAAGCCGTCTAAGCCCGGAGATGAACCTCCTGGCAGGGATTTAATTACTTTTTGAATTTCTACGGCTTGGATAGGCTGTGATAAGTGGAGCTGAGCTGCTGAAGATAGCTTTGGTAGACCTGCGTCTTCAAGATAATCAGTTAAAACCGGGCCTTGCTCATTTTGTGGCCTTGTGTACATCTTTTTGAAATATGAATGGAAAACATGTGCCATTTCTGTTGGAGTAGAAGTAGGGCGTCCACCTTCTGTACTTATCATAGGGATGAATTTCGAATGAGTTTCAGAACGTGCCAGGTGTGCTAGTAATTTCCCGGATTTGTTTCCAAAACGTTGGTAGTTATGTTTCCTAAAGATTAGTCTGGATTTAGTTTTTTCATGAATATATGCATTTAATGCCGCTAAAGAAGCATTCATCTGTTCTCTATTTAAGGGTGTTGGATTTGCTATAAATATCTGTTTTGTTTTTCGGTAATCCTTTTCTAGATTAATAATAGCAGTCGCTAAACGTTTATTTCTAGCACTCATAAATGCTATCACCTCTCCTCGCATCACTGCCTTGGAAGCTTCCCAAAAGAGTGTTGCAGATGAACAGGAGCTTAGATTTGTTTCCTCATAATTTTTCCAACTCAATAGTAGATGTTCTAGAAATTTTTTATCTTGTTTTAAATAAGAGGGGAATCTCCACATATGAGACTCCCTAGCTCTCTCTTCCATTGTCAAATCTATCCATATTGGAGTATGATCTGAAACAGCTAACGGGCCAATGATAGCTTGGTGGATTTTATGAAACCAAGTGGTAGATATCAGTATATAATCTATGCGCGACCATGTTTGGTGGGCCTTCGATTGATGTGTGTAATCTCTGACAGTAGGATTTAGTAGGCGCCACGGGTCTACCACTTGTAAGGTGGAGCAAAAATGAGCAAGTCCTCCCTTCCTCCCAGACCCCGGACCAGGGCTTGGTGATGATCGGTCCAATTGTGGGTCTAAGACTGTATTGAAATCACCTGCCCAAACCCAAGGGGCATCTAGGTATTTATGACCCAGAGTTATAAGAGATTGAAAAAAGGATTGTGAATACCCATTAGGCCCATAGAGTGCACATAGGTAAAAGTTTTGACCCTGATAATTTACCTTCAAGAGTACTATTCTACCTTCACTGTCTTTATACAATAGCTGTGTCTGACATTGCAATCTTTTTTTAATCAAAATGGCTACCCCACTACGTTTTTTGTCCGCAGACGAGTAGTAACAATGTTCTACCCATTGCTGCTGCAATTTTTGGTGTTCCGTGTCCATTAGTTTTGTTTCTTGCAGACACGCTATGTCTGCATTCTGTCTTTTTAATTGGGTCAATATTTTGGAACGTTTTATTGGGGATGAGATGCCGGCAACATTCCACGAAACTATTCTAAGTTTGACCGCACCTTTTGGTTTTGCCTGTCACCACATCTCAAGATTTTAACCATTTTGTTTTGAGCCCCCGGATGCCCAGCCTCCTCCGGGAACCACTCTCTCTGAGACACCAACCTGCTGACCAATCTCTCAGATTGGGGAAAACCGTCATGGACTTTTGGACGGCAACCCACTGAGAAATTAGACCGCAAGGATTTATAATTATTTGCTATTACCTCCTTCACATTTATCATTGTTTGCATGCACTTAGCAGTATATAGTTTTTTTTTTCCACACTCCCAGCCCCCTCCCTCCCCCCCCCCTTCTTTTAAACCCCCAAACTCCCACCATTTTGTCCCGGACCTTCTACGTCAAGCGCGGGACAATAGTCAGAATGATGCCCTAAGGAACCCCCCATCCTTCATTTATAATGTATAACATTTCGTTTTCTATTACACTATATCTCTGGAACTTACTTCTATACAAGTTACCATTAGCATTTCTTTTACAATTATAAGTTTCAAGAAAAGTCAATCAAACCCGTCAGGATTCTATTTCTAATGTCTCCAGCCAGCTTTTTGCCTCCTCAGGCGAGTGAAATGAGTGCCAGCGATTCCCTTGTGAAACTTTCAGTATGGCTGGATATTGTAAGGAAAAGCGTAGGTGTTTTGCTACTAGTAGCGCACAAACTGGAGAAAATGTCCGTCGCTTCGTGGAAAGAGCCCCGGAGTAATCCTGGAAGAGTCGTATTCTCTGCCCATCAAATTTTACATCCTCCGGATGACTTTTATAATGACTTAGAATCTGTGCTTTTTAATATATACCCTTTTAATCAATACTCTGTTTAATGTCATGTATATATCTTTTTATATTAATTTAATTGTTTATTATACCATTTTATGGATATAGATTTCTATGTAGTTTGTATTTATGATTATTGTTTTTGTGTTTTTATGTTAGACCCCTGAGGCAGGCACTTGTGCACCAAAACACAGAGGAGTGGCCTAGTGGTTAGAGCACCGGTCTTGCAATCCAGAGGTGGCTGGTTCAAATCCCACTGCTACTCCTTATGATCTCGGGCAAGTCACTTAACCCTCCATTCCCTCAGGTACAAACTTAGATTGTGAGCCCTCCTGGGACAGAGAAATATCCACAGTACCTGAATGCATAGTAACATAGTAGATGATGGCAGAAAAAGACCTGTACAGTCCATCCAGTCTGCCCAACAAGATAAATTCATATGTGCTAGTTTTTATTTGTACCTGTCCTCTTCAGGGCACAGACCGTATAAGTCTGGCCAGCACTAGCCCCGCCTCCCAACCACCAGCCCCGCCTCCCACCATCAGCTCTGGCACAAACCGTATAAGTCTGCCCAGCACTATCCCTGCCTCCAAACTACCAGTCCCGCCTCCCACCACCAGCTCTGGCACAGACTGTATAAGTCTGCCCGGCACTATCTCCGCCTCCCAACCACCAGCCCCGCCTCCCACCACCGGCTCTGGCACAGACCGTATAAGTCTGGCCAGCACTATCCCCGCCTCCCACCATCAGCTCTGGCACAAACCGTATAAGTCTGCCCAGCACTATCCCTGCCTCCAAACTACCAGTCCCGCCTCCCACCACCAGCTCTGGCACAGACCGTATAAGTCTGCCCGGCACTATCTCCGCCTCCCAACCACCAGCCCCGCCTCCCACCACCTTGAGCTACTACTGAAAAAGGTATGAGCAAAATCTAAATAAATAAAGGACAGCACTTATCTCTTTCCTGAAGGCTCAGTGTAGCTTTTTTTTTTTTAATCTTTGTTGTATGCTTGTATGCTGTATTACCTTCTATTTGTAACTGTGAAAAACCATATATTAACACCTGTTTTAATGTGGGTTGGCTACTATGGTATTTATTAAACTGTGATAACTGAATAGTACCTTGAGCTACTGCTGAAAGAAAAAAAAGCCCAAATTCAAAATTCCAGTTTGGTAAGGGTTTTTCTTGAAGCCTTCAACAGATAAATCACAGAAATTCTCCCTAACTCCTTTCTGTTTCCCTTCCCCCCACTCAGGGTCCCTCACTGCTCTCCCATGTCAAATTGCGAAACTCTGCTTCCCCACCAAAAATGCCAGAAATACCCCCATAATTCTGGGTCCCCAACCTTACCCCCATATCTAGCAGAGCCCTGTGTGGCAAAGGGCCCTGCTGGTGCCATTATCCAAAATGTTATTGCATGATCCAAAGCTCCTCATTTTGAATGACAGTATCCTCATTGTGGATGACCATGTATCATTTCTGCCCCTTTTCTCCCTGTAAAGGGAAGGCCAGGAAGCATGGGAGTGGGGGTTGTATTTAGGTGGGGAGATAGGATTGTCTCCAGGGGCCATGGTTTCACATTAGTTACTGTGTGGCTTATTGGGGGGGGGGGGGGGGGGGGCTAGGCAGGACTCAGGAGGAATATTTTTGTCAGAAGTAGACTAGGGAAGTTTGGGTAGGGATAGTTTCTGTGACCAGGAAGGAAATATAACTTGGGGCAGCAAGATCCTTAGCTGTTATGGTAGTGGTGGTGGTGGTAGGCAATATTGATCCATAGAGAGAATGTACCAAAGAACAGAACGGATCACAGGTGGAGGTCAAACAGTAGTACTTTATTAAAAAATGACCTGTCATCATGTTTCACTCAAAGGCTGCATCAGGATAAGGGATTTTTTTTTTGTACCCCACACTTTCCCACTCATGGCAGGCTCAATGCAGCAGGCAATGGAGGGTTAAGTGACTTGCCCAGAGTCACAAGGAGCTGCCTGTGCTGGGAATGGAACTCAGTTCCCCAGGACCAAAGTCCACCACCCTAACCACTAGGCCACTCAGATAACATTAATAGGCATCAATGAAAAGAGTATCCTCTATTAGCTCACAGTAAAGAAATAAAGCTCCTTCAGAATCGTATGCTGGAGCCATTTCTGGTACGTTGGGCCATTTTTTAATAAAGTACTGCTGTTTGACCTCCTCCTGTGATCTGTTCTGTTCTTTGGCACAATCTGTATTAAACCATTTGTTTACTAGTACTGATTAGCATTAAATAAAAATGACTCAACTGATGAGGACACAAAGGTCATAGTAAGGCAAAAAAAATTATAGTGGAATTAGAAAAGGTACAAAAAGGCAACAAAAATGATAAAGGGAATGGGATGACTTCCCTATGAGGAAAGGCTAAAGTGGGTATGGCTCTTCAGTTTTGAGAAAAGATGGCTGAGGGGAGATGGAGATATGATAGAGGTCTAATAATGAGTGGAGTGGAACAGGTAGACATGAATCGCTTGTTTACTCTTTCCAAAAATAGGACTAGAGGGCATGGAATGAAGCTTCAAAGTGGTAAATTTAAAACAAATCAGAGAAAATATTTCTTCATTCGTGTAATTAAACTCTGGAATTCGTTGCAAGAGAATGTAGTAAAAGTAATTACCTTAGCAGGGTTTAAAAAGGTTTGAATAGCTTCCTAAAAGAAAAGTCCATAAGACATTATTAAAATGGGCTTAGGGGAAAATCCACTGCTTATTTCTAGGATAAGCAGCATAACATGTATTGCACTGTTTTGTCATCTTTCAGTCTGTCTCAGTATGGCAATACTTATGTTCTTATAAACTTAGTTTAATTTAATTTATTAAATACTTGATATTCTGCCTTCAATAACATCTGAGTGGTGTGCAATAAAAACAAAAAACATATTAAAGATTAAGGAAAGGAACTCTATAAAATAAAAACAGGGACAGCACAGATAGAAAACTGAGAAAAAGAAAAGAATAAGTGTAATGCTGTTCCAAGACAGACAGCACCGCAAAGTCAGATAATAACTAAAAAAGGAAAGGCCTGTGAAAATAAATGAGTTTTGAGGAGGGCATGAAGTCAGGGATAAGATTGTTCAACACAAAGGTCATAGGAAGGGCATTCCAAAGTGAAGGAACAGCACAGAAAAAAGCCAAATGCCGAGTGGATTCTAGATGAGAACGGTGGATCGTAGGAGGGTTAAACGAGAGGTAAAAACAGAACAGGGAGGTCTAGGAGGGGTATAAGGAGAGATAGGAGCAGAAAGGTTAGACGGGTTCCCAGAGTAGAGGACCTTGTGAACTAGACAGAGGATCTTAAATTGGATACGAAAAGACAAAGGCAGTCAGTGATGGTGGGCCAGAAGAGGAGAGGCGCAGTCGGATCCATTATTAAAATGACTTGGGGAAAATCCAAGTGGAGGAGTAGCCTAGTGGTTAGTGCAGTGGACTTTGATCCTGGGGAACTGAATTCAGTTCCCACTGCAGCTCCTTGTGGCTCTGGGCAAGTCACTTAATCCTCCATTGCCCTTGGTACAAAATAAGTACCGGAATATATGTAAACTGCTTTGAATTAGTTGCAAAAACCTTAGAAAGGCAGTATATCAAGTCCCATTTCCCTTTATTTCTAGGATAAGCATCATAAAATGTTTTGTGCTGTTTTGGGATCTTGCCAGGTACTTGTGACCTGCATTGGCCACTGTTGGAAACAGGATGCTGGGCTTGATAGACCTTTGGCTTGTCCCAGTATGGCAATACTTATATAGATCTGTGGGCGTGAGAGAGCAAACAGATCAATGCCCAAAGGGTGTAAAAAGACTTACATAAATTCACATACATTTCCAATGTTTCAGACAGTCAGTTAACATTCAATTATAAGCAAACAAATGCGTACTATTGTATTTACCTGATGCAGTATGACCTCTGTCTCCTGAACATGATGGGGTACAATGATAGAGATACCCCCAGCTGAAGAGCAGATTATACTTCCAAAAAGCAGAGAAAATAAAGATCGAGTTAAATTTCAGAATGAAAATATGTTGTCTTCCTTCTTTTTCTTTGTATTGTGGAGTGGTACTCCAGCCTTTCTTCAGTACTGCTTAGGTTCCCTCACAGGTGAATTTGTCTTTCTCTGATTCTGACTCCAGTTCTTCCTGTATTGATGGTGTGGACTTGGAAAAGAATACTGGGCGTTCGCTTCCTCTTCACACCTGGGTCTCTTTCCAGTGTCTCTGACACTGAGGTTCCAGTTTTATCTCTGCAGTGAAGAACAACTCTCCTTAAGTTATGGTATTTGCACTGAACTCCCATTGCTGCTTTTGCTCCAGTCTCTTCTACACTGTGGATTGGAATGTGGTTCCTCCCTTTTTCTGAGGTCCTCCCTTTTTCCTCTCTTCCCTTTTTCCATGCCAAATATTTTTGTATTCTCTTT
Organism: Microcaecilia unicolor; assembly: GCF_901765095.1. Taxonomy (NCBI): domain Eukaryota; kingdom Metazoa; phylum Chordata; class Amphibia; order Gymnophiona; family Siphonopidae; genus Microcaecilia; species Microcaecilia unicolor. The sequence goes on from NC_044040.1 coordinate 127,828,152, forward strand.
TTTGTGTGTCATGTTGATACCTGAAAGAATATACACCCTTTCCTCTGGGTACCACACAGAGCTTTATACCTAACCAGTTGAACAAGCTGTATGAACATACAAGTTACTACTTAACTTCTGGCAATGCAGATCACACTCGGTGCTGGAAAACTGGCAAAAACACTCACCAGCCAGTTTTACAGTTCTGAATGTGATTTGCACTGCCAAAAGTTAAGTAATCACTTTCTTTATTCAAAAATATTTTCTGCTCAAGTACTGTTGTTTAATTTTACAGCTTTTGAAAGTCATGTTTGTGATTTAGGAGAGATTTGTAAAGGACTCAAGAAGGATTTGTAAACATAGTAACATGGAGGGGCATAATCGACCTGGGCGCCCATCTTTAAGGGTGCACCGGCGAAGGGGCGGGGCATCCCGTATTATCAAAACAAGATGGATGTCCATCTTTTGTTTCGATAATACGGTTGGGGACGCCCAAATCTCGACATTTAGGTCGACCTTAGAGATGGCCGACCTCGGTTTTCGCTGATAATGGAAACCGAGGACGGCCATCTCAAAAATGTACAAATCCAAGCCATTTGGTCATGGGAGGAGCCAGCATTCGTAGTGCACTGGTCCCCTCTCACATGCCAGGACACCAACCGGGCACCCTAGGGGGCACTGCAGTGGACTTCACAAATTGATCCCGGGTGCATAGCTCCCTTACCTTGGGTGCTGAGCCCCCCAAAACCCACTACCCACAACTGTACAACACTACCATAGCCCTTATAGGGTAACGGGGGGCACCTAGATGTGGGTACAGTGGGTTTCGGGTGGGTTTTGGGGGGCTCCCATTTACCACCACAAGTGTAACAGGTGGGGGGGGGGGGGGGGTAGGCCTGGGCCCGCCTGCCTGAAGTGCACTGCAGTACCCACTAAGAACTGCTCCAGGGACCTGCATACTGCTGTGATGGAGCTGGGTATGACATTTGAGACTGGCATAAAGGCTGGAAAAAATGTTTTTTAATTAGTTTTTTTGGGTTGGAGGGGGTTGGTGACCACTGGGGGAGTAAGGGGAGGTCATCCCCGATTCCCTCCGGTGGTCATCTGGTCAGTTCGGGCACCTTTTCGAGGCTTGGTCGTGAACAAAAAGGGACCAAGTAAAATCGGCCAAATGCTTGTCAGGGACGCCCTTCTTTTCTCCATTATCGGCCGAGGATGCCCATCTCTTTCAAAAATAAGCTGGATAGTAACATAGTAGATGACAGCAGAGAAAGACCTGTACGGTCCATACAGTCTGCCCAACAAGAAAAACTCATATGTGCTACTTTATGTGTATACCTGACCTTGATTTGTATCTGCCATTTTCAGGGCACAGACCGTAGAAGTCTGCCTAGCACTAGCCCCGCCTCCCACCACTGGTGCTGCGAACCAATCTCTGCTAAACTTCTGAGGATCCATTCCTTCTGAACAGGATTCCTTTATGTTTATCCCACGCATTTTTGAATTCCATTACCGTTTTCATCTCCTCCACCTCCCACGGGAGGGCATTCTAAGTATCCACCACTCTCTCCGTGAAAAAATAAGATTAAAACAATACATTGTGGGTAAGTGATTGATGAACATTGTAGAGCTTGGATTTGGAATAGCTTTGCACTAAAAGGGGCCCTTTTACTAAAAGGTTGTCGTGTGACAACAGGTTTGTCGTGTGTCAATCCGAAACTACCACCGGGCTACTGCAGGAGCCCAGTGGTAGTTCCCATCCCCAGCGCGCACCATTTCTGACGCTACAAAAATATTTTCTATTTTTGCAGTGCTGGTGCTTACTTGGTGGTAATCACTGCCTGGTTACCGCCACATTAGAGTGGGAGCCCTTACCTCCACCTCAATGGGTGGTGAAAAGTGCTTCCCCAAAATGGCCGTGTGGCAAGTGGTTCAATTACCACATGGCCATTTCTTTTTGAGAAAAAAAAACAGCTTCTCAGTGAAAAAATACTTCCTGACATTATTCCTGAATCAGCCCCCTTTCAACCTCAATTCATGTCCTCTAGTTTTGCCATCTTCCTGAATCTGGAAAATGTTTGTCTGTGGATTTATACCTTTCAAATATTTGAACGTCTGTATCATATCACCCCGGTTTCTCCTTTCCTCTAGGGTATACATGTTCACGTTAGCATGTCTCTCCTCGTACATCTTGCTAAGCAAATCCCTTACCATGTTTGCTGCTTTTCTCTGAAGTGCTTCAAGTCTCATTACATCCTTAGCAGGATACGGCCTCCAAAACTGAACACAATACTGATTATACCTGCCCACTACTTGGTAAGCTGACCACAGAGGTGCCTGCACCACTCCTCTCACTGATCTGATGTTGCTGAACTTCCCTACAGTATATATACACAGAGGGGGACAAAAAGAGCACTACTGTGTGTGTGTGTGTGTGTGTGTGTGTGTGTGTGTGTGTGTGTGTTGTGTGTGTGTGTGTATATATATATATATATATATATATATATATATATATATATAACTCAGCTGTAGTTAGTTCCCAAGATGTGGCCTAAATTATTTCTTATTTGTTGAGGCTTTATGATGGATATATAAGATTGTATTCTTTCATTTTCTGGAATTATATTTAGCTTGGAGGAGGGGGAGAGAGGGGAGGGGATTGGGACCCAGGATGTCTAACATCAGCCCTATTGGTTGCTGTATAAAGTTTATGCCAGCCTGTGATTAAATACTGGCTATAAGCCTCTGAAATGATCCTGGGGTTACAGTATCATGTAACTGTACATTTGTCTGTGGAGATGGAGGAACAGATGTTAAAAGGACAATAAAGATTTTGTTTGCTCCATGTGCTGAGCCAAATTATTATTTTTGGATTATTTGGCAAGCATTTGGAGTAGCCTACAAAAAGACTGGGCAGAACAAAATCTGAATCATTAACCAATGCATATCAATATGGAGGAGGTGGAGGGGAAAGTGATATACTAACTTTCTAACCTGCGAAGCAGTCTCTTGAGACTAACATAGTGATGTTTTAAATTAATGAAATGATTCAAATTATGATTTGATATCTATGTTATTTTTCCATGTTTCATATGTACATATGACTCGTAGGGGACTTTTTGTCTTTTATTTTTAACTAGTAAGAAAGGCCCATTTCAAAACGCAATTAAACGGGCGCTAGCAAGGGAAATCCTCATCCATCCTCCCTCCCTGCTGAGTTCCATACCCCCCTCTGTCCCTCCATTTCTCCGTCCGTGGCGAGTTGCAGACCCATTCCCTCCCAGTTCAAGGCCCTGTTCACGCCCCTCCCACCGAGTTGAACCCCTCCCCCCTTGGCGTTACTGCCCGGCCCCCCTGTGGCGTGACCCTCTGGACACCAGCCTTTCGTCCAGAAAACCTCCCCCGAAGCCTGTGCGTACCTCTGCTGATGGAGGTGAACTTCTGTTCTGGCGTTCCTTTCGTTCCCTGAAATTGTTCCGCCTTCGACGTCATCACGTTCGACGCGAGGGCGTGACAGAGAGACATGGGCAGTGGAGAGGCTTCACCACCATGAAGTTACGAACCCTTCATGGAAGTGGGTGGAGCATGGGGGCTTCATTAGAATGTTGGGGTTGCGAATTATGTCCAGATGGGGTGTGGCTGAGGGCGGGTGTATGAGTGAGAGTGAGAGTGAGTGGTGCTGACAGCCTACAACAGTACAGGGCTTCAGTGTTTCCCTGCCACACAGTGAGCTTCAGAATTGGAAGTGAGAATTATTTATATAGATTTACTTTTTTAAAATTTTTGGTCTTTTTTCTGCAGGACAGAACCACATAATGTTTTTTTTTAGCTGTCCAGTCTGTTTCCAGGCAAATTTATAACACTGTTTTTGTGTTACCGGATCCATGACACATTACAGAACTCATTTTTGCCTTTGAGTATGTTATTGTTTTTCCATATTTAAAGCATCTGTTTACGCTTTCCAAAAATACTAAGACTATGGGGCATTCAATGAAGCTACAAAGTAGTAAATTTAAAACAAACCAGAGAACTTTTTCTTCACTCAATGTGTAATTAAACTCTGGAATTTGTTGCCGGAGAATGTGATAAAGGCGGTTAGCTTAGTGGGGTTTAAAGGTTTGGACTGTTTCCTAAAGGAAAAGTCCATGGACCATTATTTAAATGGACTTAGGAAAAATCCACTGCTTATTTCTGGGATACCAACAAAAAAATAAGCAGAGTGCTAAGGGAGAATCATATGGTGGAGTTTATAGGTAAAGTCTCATAAACAGACAGCAGTTATCGTTAAGTATCTTTTGTGCTGCTTTGTTATAATCATAGACTTTTACCCGCCCTCCTACCATTAACTGAGCTACCCAGCACGCTTATTATCTAACTTTTTTTGTCTTTTTTACTTTTTTCTTATGTTTTTATAAAGCATGCCATTTAGCTCTTATATTATATTTATAACAGATGGCTTAAAGGAGAAAGCCAGGAGGGCGAAACAGGCTCCTGTTGGGGAGTGCTGATGTATAGGCATATAGATAAGTTATAAACTCTTTAAGCCATCTGTTATAAATATAATATAAGAGCTAAATGGCATGCTTTATAAAAACATAAGAAAAAAGTAAAAAAGACAAAAAAAGACAAAAAAGTTAGATAATAAGCGTGCTGGGTAGCTCAGTTAATGGTAAGAGGGCAGGTAAATGTCTATGATTATAACAAAGTAGTAATTTCAGTGTATCCAACTAGCAACAGCTTAATATGTAACTTTAATATACAGCTTCCAAACCACTATCCCTTTATGATTTAAATGACCTCAGCGATGTCCGTTGCCATCATATTTATTGTAATGGCAACGTTAGACAACATCAATCATCTTCATCGGTCCACTATAAACTAATTCAAGACTTTTATAATTATTTTTATTTAACTTAGCTTTTGACTTAGCTTTTAAAAGTCCATCTATCCTCAAGCTCAGGGGGTAAAATGCCCGACATATGTTTCGCCTGAGACCGAGCTGTCTCAAGGGACCACCCCCTGGAGGTGTTTTAGCGTCAGCTCTGCCCTATATAGGCACACATTATATAGGGCAGAGCTGACTCTAAAACACAAAGCAGCACAAAAGATACTTAACGATAACTGCTGTCTGTTTATGAGACTTTACCTATAAACTCCACCATATAATTCTCCCTTAGCACTCTGCTTATTTTTTGTTGGTAGTAGTTACATTGAGTGGAGTTAGCTGCATTGCTTGGCGGTATTTCTGGGATAAGCAGCATAAAATGTTTTGCACTTTTTTTTGGATCTTGCTAGGTATTTGTGACCTGGATTGGCTACTGTTGGAAACAGGATGCTGGGCTTGATGGACCTTTGGGCTGTCCCAGTATGGCAATACTTATGTACTTAAACAGTTTACTGATTGTGTGATTTATGCTATAGCAAAATAATAAAATGCTGATTCAATTTAAATTTTCAACTGCAGTTTCAAAAGTCAGAAATTCAAATTCAAGTCTAAATTCAAATTCATGTCTGCATGCGTACACATGCCAAATTTGAATTCAGTTGCCTCAATGATATTTGAGATTTTATGAAAACAAAATGCTATGTGAAAAACCTTAGCCATTACTGTTATGTGTGTACACATACATACCTGCCTGTCCATACTGGATATGGTTCAGGACAAAAAGTTTTCTTCCTGCGTTTATTATGTATATCCACAACAGATATAGGAATAGCTCAGGTACACTTGTCTATCAAGCACATCTGTCTTTCTTGGGTGTCTCCAAACAGGCTTTTTCTTACACATTTATCTTTCCCTATTTCTTCCCTTACTTTCTATCTAAGGGCCTCTTTTACTAAACTGTGCTAGTGATTCCCCGCATTGCAAATACGATGCAGCCCATTCTATTCAAATGGGCTGCCTCACATTTGCTGTGCGGGAATTGCTAGTGCGGTTTAGTAAAAGAGGCCCTAAGAGAATTATTCTTTAGGAATTGCAACTATTCTGACTCAAATTGGACATTCCAGTATTTTCCCAGGTCAGAGAGTCCAGAATAAGAGGTGATGTTTATGTTAACCACAGGACTATGTGCTACAGCCAGAAATCTATATATATAAAACGCACCTCCAACGTTCTATGAAGCCTCCACAAGTCCCAACGTTCTAAATGCATGGTGGTGAAACCCACATTTGTCCATGAGTGCTGGCCCTGCCCTCATGACAAACGTGATGACGTCGAGGACGGAACAATGGCACTCAACCAATCGCATCGCTCCACCCTCGACGTCAACACGTTTGACGCGAGGGCAGGCGAGGGTGGGGCCAACACTCAAGGATGAATGAGGGTTTCAACACCATGTACACATGTTGCCAACACCACATTTTGCCACCGCTCCCCCCCCCTCCACTCACCCCCCGAGGTAACAACACCCTGCTCCACCCTCTCCCCAGAGTCGCACCACCCACTGTTCCACCATCCACTCCCACCACCCCCCCCAAACAGATTGCTGGACAGTCCTCACCGCCGCTCACCCCCCCCCCCCAGACATACAAAAAAAAAAGAACTGTTGCACACCCCCCCACCCTCACAGAGTCAACACCCCTCACCCCTACACCCCCTCAAGTTGCCAACACTACCACCCTCCACACCCCCCCCCCCACATGTTGCTACAGCTCCCACAACCCCCCCAAGGTCACAACACACAGTGTTCCACCCTCCGCCCCCTCCCGAGTAGCACCACCCACTGCTCCGCTCTCCACTCACCCCCCGAGGTAACAACACCCTGCTCCACCCTCTCCCCAGAGTCGCACCACCCACTGTTCCACCATCCATTCCCACCCCCCCCCCCAAACAGATTGCTGGACAGTCCTCACCGCCGCTCACCCCCCCCCTCCAGAGACATACAAAAAAAAAAGAACCATTGCACCCCCCCACCCCCACAGAGTCAACACCCCTCACCCCTACACCCCCTCAAGTTGCCAACATTACCACCCTCCACACCCCCCCCCCCCACATGTTGCTACAGCTCCCACAACCCCCCCAAGGTCACAACACACAGTGTTCCACCCTCCGCCCCCTACCGAGTAGCACCACCCACTGCTCCGCTCTCCACACACCCCCCCCCCAAACAGGTCATTGCCGCAGCTCACCCCACCCCCTCTGTCAGATACAAAGGAAAAAAAAAAAGAGGCAGCGCCGCTCAAACACACACACGCACCCCCAAGTGGCAAACAATAACACCCCCCCCCCACATGTTGCAACCGCTTCCCCCTCCACCCACCCCCGAGTTCACAACACCCAGTGCTCCACCCTCCAACCCCTCCCCAAAGTCGCAACACCCAGTGCTACACCCTCCAACCTCTCTCTGTTTCAACTCCCCATTGCAACGCAGCCGTCATTTGAAACCAAAAGTAAATCGCCGTTGGACCCCGCCCCATCCCACAGTCACCCTCACCCACCCTCCAGCAGCCGCCCACACAACGTTCCGCCACCCTCCCTCCCCACTCCGACTCCGGCAATGCTGCTGAACGCAAATAAAATACACTCTAAGCAAGGAAGCCCTTTGATTAATCTCTGTTTCCTCCCCCAACACAGCCGTCATTCACATACAATCAAACCAAACACACCGAGGAGCTGCTCATCCACATTGTCGGTTTTATTTCCTTCTTACATCTGAAACACATCAAAAGCTGTTTCTACAGGAAAAACTGCGTCTTAACAGGTAAAGGACAAAAGGATTTTGGAATGAGGACCCTGAAACTCTGAGGGAGGGAGAGGGGAGACCCTGAAACTGGAAGGGACCGTGGAACTCGGAATACGGGAGGGGGGATGAGCCTGGAACTCGGATGGAGGGAGGAGGGACCCTGGAACTGGGAGGGAGGAGGGAGGGGCCCCTGGCACACACTCTGATTCTCACACACACACTCTCTCTCTCATGGACACACTCGCACCCAGTCTCACTCTCTATCACACACACACACTCGTACATTCACACTCTCTCTCTCTTTGTCTCTCTCTCACACAGTCACTCTCATACACACTCTCTGAAACATACACACTCCGAGGAAAATTCTCACACACACACTCTCACATGGACACACCCAGTCACACTCTCTCTCTATCACACACACACACACACTCACACATTCACTCTCTCTCTCACTCACACAGTCACTCTCACACACACTCTCTCAAACATACACACTCCGAGGAAAATTCACACACACACTCTCTCTCATGGACACACTCGCACCCAGTCTCACTCTCTCTCTATCACACACACTCACACAGTCACTATAACACTCTCTCAAACATACACACTCCGAGGACAACCTTGCTAGCGCCCGTTTCATTTCAGTCAGAAACGGGCCTTTTTCACTAGTGGTTAATAAGATGTACTCCTGTGACCTCACCAGCTCTGAGCTAATAATCTCTCATGTTTCCTAGCTCCTAAGACTCCGCCCACCTCCTCTACTTAGTGGGTGTGACCTGATTCTCTGTTAGAGGGGCAGCCTTCTATACCAGTTTTTCTTGAGAAATCCACCTTTTTTACAGATTAACTGGCTGTGCTGCAGCTCTGTCTGTACATTTTAGACTGTTGTGTTCAGTTTTGGAGGCTGTATCTTGTTAAGGACATAAAAGACCTGAAACGATTCAGAGAAAAGTGACAAAAATGGTATGGGGTTTGTGCCACAAGACATATGAGGAGAGACTTGATGACCTGAAGATTTATACCCTGGAGGAAAGGAGAGACAGGGGTGATGTGGTATGGATATTTAAATATTTGAAAGGTATTAATGTACAAACAAACATTTTCCAGAGTCAGGAAGGTGACATAGCATAGTAAATGAAGGCAGATAAAGACCTGAACGGTCCATCCAGTCTGCCCAACAAGATAAGCTAATTTTACATAGTATGTGATATTTTATATGTATACCCAAGTTTGATTTGTCCTTGTCATTTTCAGGGCACAAACCATAGAAGTCTACCCAGCACTGTTCTTGTACTAAAAGTTCTGAAGCTAACATCAAAGCCCCTTAAAATTTACACTCCAGCCCATCCATATCTATTCAGTTACGATCAGGGCGTACGTAGACTGTAGAAGTCTGCCCAGGACTGGTTTTGCTTCCCAATTACCGATGTTGCCACCCAATCTCTGCTAGTATTCCGTAGATTCATTCCTTCTAACCAGGATTCCTTTGTGTTTCATCTCCACCACCTCCTGCGGGAGGGCATTCCACGTATCTACAACCCTCGCTGTGAAAAAATACTTATTACTCCTAAGTCTGCCCCCCTTCAACCTCAATTCATGTCCTCTAGTTCTACCACCTTCCCGTCTCCGGAAAATGTTTGTTTGTGGATTAATACCTTTCAAATATTTCAATGTCTGTATCCTGTCACCCCTGTTTCTCCTATCCTCCAAGGTACACATGTTCAGGTCGGCAAGTCTCTTCTCATACGGTTTGCAATGCAAATCCCATACCATTTTCGTAGCTTTTCTTTGCACCGCTTCCAGTCTTTTTACATCTTTAGCAAGATACAGCCTCCAAAACTGAACACAATACTCCAAGTGGGGCCTCACCAACGACTTGTAGAGGGGCATCAACATCTCCTTTCTTCTGCTGGTTATACCCCTCTCTATGCAGCCTAGCATCCTTCTGGGCACGGCCGTTGCCTTGAAACATTGTTTCTTCACCTTCATATCCTCTGACAAGAACACCCCAAGTCTCTCTCCTGAGTCAAGCTTACTAATCTCGCCTCTCCTACTCGGTATGTCTCTCTTGGGAGTGCATCACTCTGCACTTCATGGCATTACATTTTAACTTATTGTAGTACACAGGGGTATTATTAACAATACCGGTTTCTCTAATTGTAGTACTCAAAAAAATACAAAATATCTTTTTATATGTGTGTAATAGTGGTCAGAAACTGGGTGCGCATCTGTGAACTGGTAACCTTAGCCTGCCATCATAGCACTATAATGCTCCTGCCTGCCTCATAATTACTGTTGTTTCTAACAATAATCTTTTTCAAAAAGCTTGTGTAAAAATTTTTATTGTTTATATAATACTCTCCAAATGTTCAACTTATCTGCAGGAAGATGTAACCGGATTCCTCAATGTGGTGCCAAACGATTTATTGCAGTCCTCAGGCTGTAAATCATTCTCCTTGATGAGCTCCCAGTTCCATGTGGTAAATTATATTGTGCTGTGAGATGTGAACATTCCTCCCCCAATTCTTACGTTCCCTACATGCTTGCATGTTTCGCCATTGGGCGTCTTCAGGGGAACGATTAGCTAGAACATTAACGTTATATTCATCAACCACAACATAGCAACATTGTAATAACTCCTTCTATTATATACTCAATTCAATTAATATTTTTCAAATAATATTTCTGAGCAGACCTGTAACAGAGACTGCTCGTCTCCCTCCTCCAAACCGGCTAGATGCCAACGCATGTGCTATCAGAAGGCTGCAGCACCTCCCTCCTTTTAAATGTCATTAGAGGTGTGCCAGTGACCACCAATCAATCTCCTTATTCAGGCCCACAGGGGCTACCGCTTGCCAGCAAAAAATAAATTGTAGTTCTTTGCGCAACAGGGCCGTTGTGATATCACCCCCTCTTCTTAAGTTAATTTGAGACAAGATTACAAATAATAAATCATTTTCCTCGTGATGGCATTGCTCCCAATGACTGACCAGGGGTGCCTCTTTCTTGTGGGTGCGCAAGTTGCTAAGATGTTTAGCAATCCTCTTTTTGATTTTGCATTTTGTTTGGTCAATGTACCACGTATTGCACGGACACATTATCCCATATATCACCTGTGCTGACTCGCAATTAGTGCTGCCTTTCAATTCAAATTTACGCCTAGTAACTGGATGTATCACTTCACTCGTAGAAATTGGGATATCGTCCAAACTCATGATTTCAGAAATTCTGATCTGCAAATAGCGTTCTCCAGAGAACGGAATTTAAAAGAAATATTATGTCCTGCAGACGTGTGTCCAGAACGATGACAACAGAGGGAACACATAAAGCCTGTGGAGCCTGCAGTTTCTGCAACATGATGATTGAATGCAGCAGTTATTGTAATCCTGCGGATGGCAAGACATATAAATTAAGACATTTGACTACATGCCGATCAGATCATGTCATTTATGTCTTGCAATGCCAATGTGGCAAATTGTTCGTCGGTAAAACTGATCGACATCTAAATTGTAGATTGAGCGAACATAAGTCTTGTATCACGTCACTCAAATTGGGAGCTCCGATTGTAGCTCACTGTAGAGCATTTAATCACAGCTTTGACTAATTTAAGTGCTGGGTGATTGATTGTGTGACTGAGCATATACGTGGAGGTGATCGCAGTAAAAAGCTTCTACAGATTGAATAAAGATGGATTTACAGATTACAGACTTTGGAACCGCAGGGCTTAAATTCCATTATCCATTGGGCAGCTTTTCTTTAAATATATCTATGTACACTTTTCAAAGTATATACCTGTATAATTTTTAAAACCATACATCTGCATTTTTCTGTTTGGTCCTTTCACAATGGCGCTATGTGAGTTAAATGTCAGTATCAGCTGTTGTAGTTATCAGCTGATTGAAGAGACAGTTGGCTGAGTGGGAATAATATTGACGTGGCAGCCAGGGATTGCACATTTAAATCTAGCCCGGCCCAGTAATGCTGATGTCAGTCGATGTAATCTCCAGCATGAAGGTAGTAGCATGAGGACATGTCTATTTTTTGTACAGGGGGATCTTTGTGCATTTTACAACGTGCGATATGGACTTGTAACACGATATCTTGTGCTTTTGACTCCAGCATTTATTGTTATCAAAGGTCTTGCAGTATGGTTTCCTGAAGAATATCGAAACGGGACCGTTGGAATCATCACGCAAGCTGGAGCAGACATTTCAAAGATAAGTGGTTGTGTGCATCTTATGAAAAAATCATTATGTGGCAGAAAGAAAGTACACATCACTAGAGTCTATTTGTGTGAAGCATAAAATAAAAAATTAAGAATAAAAGAATAAAAAAATGAAAAAATACACAGATTTTTTAGGGGGGGTTTCTAGTCGATGATGACTTTTTGTGCGTGCAATAAAATTCTTGGATAATAGTTGCCGCATTGGTTGAGACTTTTCCCCCCTTTTCTAATATAGACGTTCTAATTTAGATGTCTTAATATAGACACCACAACTCTGCTAGGGTTTTTTTTTGAGATATCAGATTAGTGAGTAGCAGTTGTTGATCTGTGTATGATGTCTTTGTAGGGGAACATCTGGAAGATGACACAAGATTGCCAGGTGGGACCCCATGTTCCATAACTGTGATGTGCTGTGGGGTGCTGGAAAGGACTAGTAGTAGTGGGCAGAGCAACCGGTTGTTAATCAGCTGGCCTTTTTTGTTTGTTTTTTTTTTGTAGGTGGACATCTGGTAGTGGGCACTTCCACAGGGATGTCAGAGCCTGCAGCACCATGTTGCAGCCAGGATGAACAAGAAACAGGTGAGTACTGAGAGATTGCATTGTGTGTTGCAGGAACTTAAAATAGGACAGTGGTGGTGGTGTGTGTACTTAATTTGTACCCTTTCTATTTTAAGGGTTATGGTCACTAACACCTGTATAGGGAGGACAGGATGGGGAGCTGGTGGAGGAAACTGTGACCCTTCAGCTCCTCAATGTAACCCCCCTGTCTTCTGCTGTTGAGTCCCACAATGACCGGCCTCTTGCACCCCCTGCACCCCCTCCTACAGAGGCATGACAGGATCGGATCGGCGCCAGCTATGGGAGAAGCAGATGAAGTGGAACGAGGGTATCAACACACTGCTTACAGAAGTGGCTGGTCGTGTTCAGAATTCTACAGATGCCATATGCGAGCAGGTGTGCCTCATGTCTGACGCACAGTGCGAGCAGCAGACCTTGGTGGGCAATGCAGTGTTGTATGAGTTGCAGAACACCAACACCCATTTGCATGACCTATGTGAGATACTCCAAAGGAATTTTGATGAGCAGAACATCAACAACCATTTGCGTGACTTGTGTGAGATACTGCAAAGGAATTTCCATGAGCAACAGCAGCAAGCCAAAAGGCATTTTGGGGGTCAGCAACAGCAGATGAGGATGTGCTTTCAGGATCTCTGCCAGGAGATCAGGGAGCTGAGGCATGAGGGATCACAAGATGACACCGCTGTCAGTTCCCACACTGCAAATGATATATTCTCCTTATCTATTCCCTATATACATCTCTCCCACAGTCACATGTTCTCTACCCCTTTGACATAATGTTTTAATCTAATGTGTGTATTCTTTTTCCCCTACTCTCTTGTCCCAGCACGTCTCTCTGTAAGTATTGTAATATATGGTAAGAAATATATTAAATGTTTTTTTTCTTACCTGGGGCTCTGGGGAGGCCGTTTTGGAGTTTTGGTGGCTGGTGCTGGCTGGAAAACGTTTAAATTTTGTTTGGGAATTTTTAATAGTTAGGTGAAGAAAGTGTGAGATGTTTCTTAAATATGTTTTTTTTTTTTACAAGAAATAACCCATGATTAGGTGGGGATTGTACTATAAAATGTTTCTTGCTGTTTTGGGTACAGGTTAGGTTAAAATGGACTTGGAGATTCTGTGTATAGTGAGTTTTGCATTCACTTCTATGGGGGGAAGTGGAAGCCATAATGGAGATTCAGTTAGGACAGTCAAGATTCTAAAACAGATAAGGAAAAAAAAACAGTTTTTAGCTGACAAGCTGATTGGTTGAGGGATGTCAGATATTCCTCTAGGGTGGGGGGGGGGGGGGGGGGTTTGGGGATACTAATCTGTGGCTCGAATGGGCCCATTATACTACAAAGAGTTTGAATGTTTCTAACTGTTATTTTTGTGCCCATGCAAAGGCAGAACCTACTGTAGTCCCCTTTCCTTTAGATCTTTACAATGATCCAGATGGTTTTTGTGTATGTTAGAGCTATTACAGGTAAAAGCTGAAATTAATCAGTCTTGTCAACATCTTGACAAACATCACCCCTACTTACCCCCTCGGATGAGGGTACCACCTGCATTCAGGATTCCAGACCTTGCTACAAGATATCATACATGTCTGGAACGATATGGAGTTAGAAATACACGGTTTCTGGGAAATTTGACCAATTGCAATACCACCCTAGAAAGAGGGGCTCTGCGAGGTCTGAACCTCACAGACTTTTCACAGGCTAGAGCAGATGTATGGTGGTATTGTGGAACCCACACCATCCACCATACACTTCACAGAAGTTGGACAGGCAGATGTGCCCTAGTCAAATTGGTAATTCCAATCATTATAGCATCTTTGATTCCTCCTCATAGCAGCTCTTCCTCACGAGTGAAGAGACATGCAATGCCTGGATCTTTTGATGATCGGGTCTATATAGATGCAATTGGAGTTCCAAGAGGGGTCCCTGATGAGTTCAAAGCCAGAAACCAGATTGCTGCAGGGTTTGAATCTGCCTTCTTTTGGTGGTCTACGATTAACAAGAATGTAGATTGGATCAACTATATATATTACAACCAGCAGAGATTTGTAAATTATACCAGAGATGCGGTTCAAGGAATTGCAGCGCAGTTAGACGCCACTAGCAGAATGACGTTAGAAAATCGATTAGTGCTTGACCAGATGCTAGCGGCCGATGGCGGGGTGTGCCGCAAAATAGGTACACAGTGTTGCACCTTTATCCCAAACAACACTGCTCCAGATGGATCAATTACCAGAGCTTTGAAAGGCCTTACCTCACTGTCGAAGGAATTGGCTGAGAACTCTGGTGTTGATACATCTTGGACTGGTTGGATGGATAAAGCATTTGGTAAATGGAAGACATTTATCATTTCTGCAGCCACCACCATAATCATAGTGGTTGCAATTTTTGTATTAGTAGGATGCTGCATAATCCCTTGTGCTAGAGGCTTAGTAGAACGCTTAATTGAAACTGCCATAACCAAGAAAACAACCACAGGGCAATATGTCCTGTACGAAAATCTCCTTCCCAACACCACAGGAGATAACACATTGGACTATCTCCCTATGAGATGGACCAATCGCTATGCAAATGCTAGAGACAATGTAGAAATGTCTGCAACTGTATAATCAGGTAATAGCACACAGGGATGCAATATAATAACGCAAGGCTTCATAAAATGATGTGATCAATAATCAATATGACTATGTAATCCATGCAAATGTATACTCAAGATATAATCAGTATATAACCAAAGAACTAATGATTGTTAGCAATATATATATATACATACATATGTAAGAATAAGATTAAACCTGCATATTAATAGGTTGAAAGATATTATTGTTGTAATCATAGTATGTTACTTAATCGCAGATATGGGTAAGCCCCAAGACGGATTGGAATAACCGAAGTAGTGCCTATGTTGTGACCTGAATTCCAAAATTTTGACCATACCGGTTTTCAATTTGACTCTCCAATTCAATAGTTTTATAGAATACCTTCTGGAATGGATGGTACCATGGTACGTTAACCCTGGTGTCACCCTATGAGATAGGGTGAAGAGGGGAATGTTAATATGTGTCCCAACTTGAGACCTATCCACTGGAATGGTGGTGGGCCAAGCTACACAGCTTAAACCAGCTGAAAAGCACTGACTAGGCCTGATAATCAGCTGATGGCCTTATAGCAGGGAGCCTGCAAGAGCAGGACTGCTTGGTGAGTCTTATTGAAACCTGGTACAACTTTCAAATTTAGTGTAACACTTAAGATGTAGAAATTAATGACAAAAATGGTAAAAAGCTTGGTTCATAAAATGGTGTCTGTCTTTACAACATGGCTTCCAGTATCACAAGATATAAAGACACAGATCTTTCTCAGTATTAGGAAAGAGGTTTTAAAAGTGTTGAAATTGGCACTATGAAGAAATCTTTGAGAGGAGGGGCAGGTGGGCACCTGATCTGCGGTTAAGTGTGATTCAGAGATGAAGCAAGATTAGAAAAAAAAAGTCCCTCTCCAATTGACTTGTATGTACTGAAAATGCTATATAAGAAGTGGGCATCAGAGCTATCGTTGGAACATTTTCCCCAACGAATCTCCGAAAGGCGAAGCTCTGGCCGGTTGAACCCAGAATCTGTCTGATGAATGTACCAAATTGAAGTCCTGATTTGGGTGAGAATAAAAGACTATTTCTTTCACTAAACTGTTTCAGTCTTTGTTTCAATCTATTCTCTCTCCTCCACCTGTTTCACAGAATACCACACACACACAAGTAAGATTCTTTCTTTCTCACTCACATAGATTTCATGTGGGAACATAAATGGCCAAAGATTCACTTAGATCCAGATAGACAGAAAGCTGTGGTCATGGGAATTAGATTTGAACTGCGCCTTCTGTCACCCCCCCTGCGCCTCCATGACCGGAGGCGCTCCTTAGAACCCCGTGACATAACACCATGGAATGGGGTGTCACTGGAATTTAGGGAGGGGGTGATTAACAAGATCTTAGAAGAACAAACCCTCTGTACACCTCCGTGGGGAAGGGTCCTGCGGGGGTCTAGAGAGGGGTAAATAAAAACAGTTGCTAGGGAGACTGCTGAGCTGGAGGAGAGAGCAGGATGAAGGACTGAGAGTGAGAGAAAAACATATGCTGGGTGTCTGTGAAATTAAAGAGAGAAAAAGTATAGATTTTATGGGTTTAAAGTGAAATAAGTAACAGGAAGAGCAATTAAGACACAGGCTTATGTGTACCAGTTTGAAAGAGGGTACTTTGGTATGGAAAGTGAGCTGCCTGAGGTGAGTGTGAATGGTGTTCCAGTGATAGCACTGAATTTCAAGAAATAAATAGTGAGTTACAATTTTGGGTGAAAGAAATACAAGAGCCTTGGTACTGAGAATGAGGTGATTTGGGCTGAGAAGTGAGTACTTAAATAAACAGACTGTCTTTTTCATAGCTGTGTTGCTGAATACATTTGGGGAAAACTGATGTGTTTTGGGTGAGTGAGAGCTGTACTAAGAAAAAGCTGTGAGAAAGTTTAAACCATATTTAATTTGGTTTTGAGTGGAGAAAAGGTATGTCTGTGCATGCAGTGAATGGAATGGTTAAGCTATAGGGAATTTAAAGTCATGGAAGTTTGAATGAGAGTCTGTATGCAAAGGTACTATGTTGTCACGTTCTTCACCTGTTTGGCGCTCCTCCAGACTGGCTCGGGCCACGGGTTCCTCAGAAAGGGCTGAGGA
Organism: Microcaecilia unicolor; assembly: GCF_901765095.1. Classification (NCBI taxonomy): domain Eukaryota; kingdom Metazoa; phylum Chordata; class Amphibia; order Gymnophiona; family Siphonopidae; genus Microcaecilia; species Microcaecilia unicolor. Next base: position 127,845,343 of record NC_044040.1, read on the forward strand.
TCAGGCTTAGGAAGGTCTGTTTCAGTTTCTGTTTCCTAAGTCTGGCAGCTGTCATCTAGCTTGGATCATGACCACAGCCATCTTGGTTGACTCAGGGGAATCAGCTATGTTTTGGTTTCCTAGTCCGGCAGCCGTCATCCAGCTTGGAGCAAGGACAGCAGGCTTCTTGGCTAGCTCAGGAGGGGGCAGCCATCTTGTATACGAGAACAGGAAGGAAGCCCATATTTGGGCATTGTGCTACTCTGCTGATGGGGGCAGCCACCTTGGATCAGCTGCACATGTTTGAGACTGATTCCTACACTATTTAAAGCCCTGCCTCCAGTCCTTCGTTGCTTCGGCCTCAATTGTGTTTGAGGTCCACGCCGGTGCTCCTTGCCTTCAGTTCCAGTGATCCAGACCTCGGCTTGTTTCCCAGACCTCGCTTGTTTGCTGCCTGCCTTGACCTTGGACTGTTTTTGACTACTCTTTGCCCTACGGATTTACCTGACTTTTGGACTGTGTCTGTTCGCCTGCCTGTCTGGTCAGTGGTCGTGCAACCCTGCCAGTTCCAGAAGTCCTGGTGGCTGCCTGAACCTGGGGCTCAACTCCCAGGGAACGGCGGTCGCTCCCCAGGTAAAGCTAGGGGTTGTCTGGCTGCCCGACCGAGTGCAGTGTCACTCCATCCTAGCCGTGCTCAGTCGGGGCACAAGGGCTCACATTTCTCCAGTCATAACAGTAGGCCGAAGCCATGAGCTCGCCAGACAGCTCCGAGATTTCTAAGTTGGCTCAGGCGGTACACGAGCAGCAGGCGCAAATAACACGCTTGTTCAGCATACTGCAGAATGTCTGTAACCAACTACCAGCGGTCCAGCAACAGGCCATGGCGGCCCCTCCCGGCCCTAGGGCGGAGGCTTCCACCGCACGGGTGCATCTCCCGGAGCCACCTCATTTTGATGGAACCCCATCGGTCTGCCGGGGGTTCCTTAACCAATGTCAGATCCTGTTTGAACTGCAACCGGAGGTTTTTCCATCTGACAGGATTAAGGTGACATATATTATCTCCCTGCTGTCCGGTGCCGCACTGGCTTGGGCGTCTCCGCTGTGGGAACAGCGGAGCCCAGTTCTGACCAGCCTAGAGGAGTTCTTGCGGCAGTCGGTGTTCGACGTGCCTGGCCGACCTTCCTCTGCCTCGGGGGAGCTGTTGCGGATCCAGCAGGGCTCCGGGTCGGTCGGGGCATACGCCGTTCGGTTCCGCACCCTGGCCGCGGAACTCAGGTGGAGCCAGGAGGCATTGACGGCCATCTTCTGGCAAGGGTTGGACGGCCAGATAAAGGATGAATTGGCCGGCCGTGAAATTCCTGCTACTTTGGACGCCCTTATTGCAATCTGCACAAGAATCGACATCCGGTTCCAGGAGCGAGCCCAGGAGAGGGCCACGCAGCGGATGGTGCAGAGATCCAGAGGCCTGACCTGTCGCCCAGAGACGCCTAGGTTACTCGAGGAGGGTTCGGAAGGAACCAAGGAGGAACCCATGGTAATGGGGCGGCATCGCCTATCCAAGGAAGAAAGACAGTCCCTGCTCAAAGAGCTTACAATCTAGTAGACAAAAAAATAAAGCAAACAAATCAATTAATGTGTAGAGGAAAGAGGAGAGGAGGGTAGGTGGAGGCGAGTGGATACAAGTGGTTACGAGTCAAAAGCAATGTTAAAGAGGTGGGCTTTCAATCTAGATTTAAAGATGGTCAAGGATGGGGCAAGACGTAGGGGCTCAGGAAGTCTATTCCAGGCATAGGGCGCAGCAAGACAGAAGGAGCGAAGTCTGGAGTTAGCAGTAGCGGAGAAGGGAACAGATAAGAAGGATTTATCCAGGGAACGGAGTGCATGGGAAGGGGTGTATGCAGGGCCGTGCCTAGGGTCTCTGGTGCCCCCCTGCAGACTATCAGTTGGTGCCCCCCCCCCCCCCCAATGTGGCATTGCCTTTCTCTCTTCTCCCACCCTGCCTCCTTTTTCAGCCCATTACCATAAAAGGTGAATGACAAGGGCTGTAGAATTTAGGCTTTAAAGCAGAAAATGACCTGGGGACAAAGTTTGTCCCCTGTCACCGTCCCCTCATTCTCTATTCCATGCATCAAATTATTTTCTCTCTCGGCTCCAGATTTAGTGGACTGCGACTCTTTAAACAGCAGTTTTCAAAGCATTTCATTATTGAAATAACTATATAATTACAGTCCCTGGTTTCCTGACTCTGCAGATATAAAAATTCATATGGAAATAATCTACTGCTGTAGAGAGACTACTTCCATGTTAATATTTTCATGTAAAAACGCTGCATTTTTACATTAATATAAATGTGACATGAAAAGCAAGTAAACATTTATCAAAAACATACATTTCCAATACTTCAAGAGGTTTTTGCCGATTGTGGATTTGATTTGAGATAGAAGACAAGTTAACTATTTTTTGAAGTTAAAAATGTAATAAAAATTAATGAAACGAAAAGAAAATGCTAAACTTTGTCCTGAATGAAGAAACATAAGCACATTTCAGTCCCTCGAAGAACACATGAAAAAACCAATGGACTGCATTAGGGGCTTATAGCCTATTTAGTTATGTTTAAACAAAAAAGATCTGCATGAAACAAATTATTTATTTTTATTTTGACTTATAAACCACTTGCCCCTGTACAAAACAGAATAATCCATTTGTGTATCTAAAAGGTAAACTAGTACAAAACAGATGAATACAAAAAAGGATGATACTAAGATTTGCAACAGAGTAGACACCCGGGAGGGAGTGGAAAGCATGAAAAGGGATCTGAGGAAGCTAGAAGAATAAGGTTTGGCAATTAAAATTCAATGTGAAGAAATGCAAAGTGATGCATTTAGGGAGTAGAAACCCACGAGAGACTTATGTGTTAGGCGGGGAGAGTCTGATAGGTACTGAGGGGGAGAGGGACCTTGGGGTGATAGTATCCGAGGATCTGAAGGCGATGAAACAGTGTGACAAGGCGGTGGCCGTAGCGAGAAGGTTGCTAGGCTGTATAGAGAGAGGTGTGATCAGCAGAAGAAAGGAAGTGTTGATGCCCCTGTACAAGTCGTTGGTGAGGCCCCACCTGGAGTATTGTGTTCAGTTTTGGAGGCCGTACCTTGCGAAGGATGTTAAAAAAATGGAAGCGGTGCAAAGAAAAGCTACGAGAATGGTATGGGATTTGCGTTCCAAGACATATGAGCAGAGACTTGCTGACCTGAACATGTATACCCTGGAGGAAAGGAGGAACAGGGGTGATATGATACAGACGTTCAAATACTTGAAAGGTATTAATCCGCAAACAAATCTTTTCCGGAGATGGGAAGGCGGTAGAACGAGAGGACATGAAATGAGATTGAAGGGGGGCAGACTCAAAAAAGATGTCAGGAAGTATTTTTTCACAGAGAGGGTGGTGGATGCTTGGAATGCCCTCCCGCGGGAAGTGGTGGAGATGAAAACGGTAACGGAATTCAAACATGCGTGGGATGTGCATAAAGGAATCCTGTGCAGTAGCAATGAATCCTCAGAAGCTTAGTCAAAATTGGGTGGCGGAGCAGGTGGGGGAAGAGAGGTTGGTAGTTGGAAGGCGAGGATAGTGGAGGGCAGACTTATACAGTCTGTGCCAGAGCCGGAGATAGGAGGCGGGACTGGTGGTTGGGAGGCGGGAAATACTGCTGGGCAGACTTGTACGGTCTGTGCCCTGAAAAAGGCAGGCACAAATCAAGGTAAGGTATACACATATGAGTTTATCTTGTTGGGCAGACTGGATGGACCATGCAGGTCTTTTTCTGCCGTCATTTACTATGTTACTATCATAAAGATGGTTTTATAGGGCATCTTCCGCTAGCCTGCTTTCTCCTGACTATGCCAGGTGTTATTTTCCCCCCATCTGGTCTATACAGTACTGAAGGACAGGGGTCAGAGTGCTAATTAAAAATGGGCTCACTATGAAACCCTTAAATACATACATATTTGAGTTTCCAGTGGAGCTCCTGGACTTTGGCTGCTGTGGTTTTTTGAGCAGGAATGAAGCCTGGGCCTGCTGTTGTTTTGGCTTCAGCTCTTCCAGTGAACTGATCTAACCTCCTCCTTGGGCCCGCTCACTTCTGACGCAGCTTCCTGTTTTCAGCAAGGCGGGATGTCAGACTGAGAGGGAGGGAGGACGGACCTTAAGTTGCAGAGGGAGAGGAGGCGACTCGCAATGTGCTCGGCATCCGCGAGTGAGGAAGCTGCGCATGCGCATACGCGCCGATGCGCCAACGCGGTAAAGTTAATTTTTTTTTAATTTTAAAATTCAACTGGACGGCAGCGCCGCGGCCGGCGCCCTTGAAGGCAGGCGCCCCCCTGCGGCGCTTACCCGGCTTACCGGGTTGGCACGGCCCTGGGTGTATGGAAGGACGAGTGTGGAGAGATACTGGGGAGCAGCAGAGTGAGTACATTTATAGGTTAGTAGAAGAAGTTTGAACAGGATGCGAAAACGGATAGGGAGCCAGTGAAGAGTCTTGAGGAGAGGGGTAGTATGAGTAAAGCGACCCTGGCGGAAGACGAGACGGGCAGCAGAGTTTTGAACCGACTGGAGAGGGGACAGGTGACTAAGTGGGAGGCCAGCAAGAAGCAGATTGCAGTAGTCCAAACAAGAGGTGACAAGGGTGTGGATGAGGGTTTTGGTAGAGTGCTCAGAAAGAAAGGGGCGGATTTTACAGATGTTGTAAATAAATAAAGAAAGAAAGAAAGAAAGAAAGACCATGCCGGTACCACAGCAACCCTGGAAGGACCTGTCCATGGACTTTATCACTGATCTGCCGGCCTCCCAGGGCAACACTGTCATCTGGGTGGTGATAGACCGGTTTTCCAAGATGGCCCACTTTGTTCCAATGAAGACCTTGGCCACTGCAGCCAGCCTTGCCACCAGCTTCATCACCCACATCTTCAGGCTCCATGGATTACCCCAAAGGATCATCAGTGATCGCGGCTCACAGTTCACCTCCCGCTTTTGGAGAGCGCTATGTTCAGCATTTGGGGTAACCATTGTCTTTTCCTCAGCGTACCACCCGCAGACTGACAGGATGGTGGAACGGGTCAACCAAACCGTGAAGGCGTTCCTCCGGGCCTACTCGAACCAGCGCCAGGATGACTGTCCACCCTGCTACCCTGGGCGGTGTTCACTTACAACAACAGTCTGCCTTCAGCCTGCCGGACTACACCCTTCAGCACCATCTATGGGCGTCATCCTCATCTACCTCTGCCAATTTCCCCCGCTGAGGTCCCACCTCAAGTTCAGCCCACGGTCCGACGCTTCAGGAAGTATGGAAGAAGGTTCAGGAGCAGCTGCGCCGGGCAGCGGTCAAGGCCAAGGAAATGTACGACCGCAAGAGGCAAGCAGCTCCCAGCCAGGAGAGAAGGTATGGCTAAGCACCCAGTACCTGAAGCTGCGGCTCCCATCACTCAAGTTTGCCCCCCGCTTCATTGGGCCGTTTGCGGTGTGCTCCAGGATAGGAGCGGTGACTTACCGGTTGCACCTACCCGGTCAACTCAGAGTGCACAATGCCTTCCATGTGTCCCTTCTGAAGCCTTTCCGCAGGTCCAAGTGGCATCCGGAGCCCAAGAAGGTAGCTGTGCCAGAGAGTGATCCTGACCCTGAGTACGCAGCTTCGGATCCTGGATTCGAAGCTGCGTGGGGGAAGGTTGTTCTACATACTCTCTTGGAAGCACTACGGACCTGAGGACAACTCCTGGGATCCAGCTAGCCATGTTCATGCTCCCGAGCTAGTCCAGGAATTCCACTTCCGATACCCCTTGAAACCTGGACCGGGACGAGGAGGGGGGCTTCCGGGGAGGATACTGTCACGTTCCTCACCTGTTCGGCGCTCCTCTAGACTGGCTCGGGCCACGGGTTCCTCAGAAAGGGCTGAGGATCAGGCTTAGGAAGGTCTGTTTCTGTTTCTGTTTCCTAAGTCTGGCAGCCGTCATCTAGCTTGGATCATGACCACAGCCATCTTGGTTGACTCAGGGGATTCAGCCATGTTTCGGTTTCCTAGTCCGGCAGCCGTCATCCGGCTTGGAGTAAGGACAGCAGCCATCTTGGCTAGCTCAGGAGGGGGCAGCCATCTAGTATACGAGAACAGGAAGGAAGCCCATATTTGGGCATTGTGCTACTCTGCTGATGGGGGCAGCCATCTTGGATCAGCTGCACATTTTGAGACTGATTCCTACACTATTTAAAGCCCTGCCTCCAGTCCTTTGTTGCTTCGGCCTCAATTGTGTTTGAGGTCCACGCCGGTGCTCCTTGCCTTCAGTTCCAGTGTTCCAGACCTCGGCTTGTTTCCCAGACCTCGCTTGTTTGCTGCCTGCCTTGACCTTGGACTGTTTTTGACTACTCTTTGCCCTACGGATTTACCTGGCTTTTGGACTGTGTCTGTTTGCCTGCCTGCCTGTCTGGTCAGTGGTCGTGCAACCCCACCGGTTCCAGAAGTCCTGGTGGCTGCCCGAACCTGGGGGCTCAACTCCCAGGGAACGGCGGTCGCTCCCCAGGTGAAGCTAGGGGTTGTCTGGCTGCCCGACCGAGTGCGGTGTCACTCCATCCTAGCTGTGCTCTGTCAGGGCACAAGGGCTCACATTTCTCCAGTCATAACATAAGTGGACACACGGCTGCCTACTCTTTTTCTAGAATAGGGAAAACAGTGAAGCGCAGGTTTGCGAGAAAAGGATATTTTGTTAAGTTTATTTTGATTAGTAAGTAAGCAAGCCACTGTATTATTATTCCTTAAATGTCCCAGAAGGATGAGTGGAATCATTAAGTAGTCAGGGTTTTGCTTCCTATTTGATTTCATTAATGCGAGGTTTAGGAAGAAGAAATCTGTGAATTATCCTCTGCAGGATTTCCGGCTGAGCTCCAACGCAAGAAAGAAATCACCTAAATCAATTCAACTACAGCTAAGTGACATTTGCAAAGGGTGTTGAAAGACATATATTTCTTTTTGTTTACAACATTTTAAGGAAACAAAAGCAAAAGAACAGAACAACATCAAATATAAAAAATCTATACTTTTCTGACTTGCCTAAGTGTTCTGGTTTCAGTGAGACCCCTGCACAAACATCAATAGTACACACAAAGACTCAAATTCTTACATTAATAGCAAGGAAAGAGGAGGTCACGTGATGACGCGGAGCTGAGCGGAAGCCTCTGACACTGGCTCCGACTCGAGCGCGTAAAAACCTGCAGAATTACCCGCGATCTACCCCCAAGGTGTTCCTCTGCTCTGCACCATCTGACGGCGGAAGGCGAGGGCTACAAAAGAATACTCCAGCGGAGATTAGCGCTGCAAGTGAAGGAGGGTATGCCCGCTAAGACCCCGCGGGGAAAGCAGAACTCCAGCGCAACGCAGGTTAAAATAGCGGCGGCCCCTGAGACGGTGATGGCGGGAACAATACCAGCAGAGGTAGTTCGAGACTTGGCGCAGCAGATCTCCGCGATGCTGGAAGAAAAATTATCGAAATTGCAGTCTTCGGTAGATCAGATACGCGAGACGCTGGAACGCCAAAGCGCCAGATTGCAACTCGTGGAGGAAAGAGTGTCGGGTTGTGAAGATGCAGCCGTAGGGGCGAACGAGCGCATGGCAGCGTTGGAGAGGAAATGTGAGCAGCTGACACAGAAGGCGGATGATCTTGAGAACCGCAGCAGGCGGAATAACCTTCGGATATTGGGCATCCCAGAAGCAGTAAAAGCGACGGAGCTTCGAAAATTTGTAGAACAATGGCTGCCTAAAGAACTGGGCCTGGACAGCAGCAAATATCCTTTGCAGGTGGAGAGAGTCCACAGAGTAGGAGCGGTACGTGCGAATGAAAGCAGGCCAAGGCAAGTACTGGCAAAACTGTTAAATTACATGGATAAGGAATCACTGCTGCAGGCATATAGAAGTAATCCAGGCCTTGCTTATGAGGGAGAGAAAATAATGCTTTTTCAAGACTATTCGGCCATAGTCTCGGACCAACGGAAAGCCATGGGCCGTCATTGTAAAAGGCTATATGAAATTGCGGGAGGCGCATAGAGTACTTATGGTTCACCCCTCGGACGGTAATAGAAAGACATACATGGAGTGTAGGAAAGAAATACAGAATGTGCTGGACGAGGAAGCAATTTACAATGTTAAATTGTATAAATATAAACCACCAATGGGGCAATAAAATGGGCAAAATGTTAGCATCTCTCGTGAGTCAGAGGACAACGAGAAAATTTATCAGAAAAATTAGAAACAAGCAAGGGAAGGTATGCGCGCAGTTAACTGACATTCAAGAGGAGTTCCTACGCTTTTTCTCGTCCCTATATAAGGAGGGCTACTACTACTACTACTACTACTACTACTATTTAGCATTTCTATAGCGCTACAAGACATACGCAGCGCTGCACAAACATAGAAGACAGTCCCTGCTCAAAGAGCTTACAATCTAATAGACAAAAAATAAATAAAGTAAGCAAATCAAATCAATTAATGTGAACGGGAAGGAAGAGAGGAGGGTAGGTGGAGGCGAGTGGTTACAAGTGGTTACGAGTCAAAAGCAATGTTAAAGAGGTGGGCTTTCAGTCTAGATTTAAAGGTGGCTAAGGATGGGGCAAGACGTAGGGGCTCAGGAAGTTTATTCCAGGCGTAGGGTGCAGCGAGACAGAAGGCGCGAAGTCTGGAGTTGGCAGTAGTGGAGAAGGGAACAGATAAGAAGGATTTATCCATGGAGCGGAGTGCACGGGAAGGGGTGTAGGGAAGGACGAGTGTGGAGAGATACTGGGGAGCAGCAGAGTGAATACATTTATAGGTTAGTAGAAGAAGTTTGAACAGGATGCGACAACGGATAGGGAGCCAGTGAAGGGTCTTGAGGAGAGGGGTAGTATGAGTAAAGCGACCCTGGCGGAAGATGAGACGGGCAGCAGAGTTTTGAACCGACTGGAGAGGGGAGAGGGCTCCTTTCCAGAGGATAAATGCAGGGAATTTGTCGAAGGGATGGGTTTGGCCACTATCTCAGTAGAACAGCGGAAGATGTTAAATGCGCCGATACAGGGGGAGGAGGTTCAGAAGGTCATCAAGCGTTTAACCTTAGCAAAAGCACCGGGACCCGATGGGCTGGGAGTGGAATACTATAAAATCTTACAAGATATGATTATAGCTCCCTTTGTTGCTATGTGTGAGGACACAAGAGAAGCGGGCACTATGGGACCGGTGTTAAATCATGCACATATAGTTGTACTTCCAAAGCCCGGGAAAGACGGGGAGTTGGTGGGCTCATATAGGCCAATATCTCTGCTGAACCAGGATGTAAAGATTTTGGCAGCGGTGCTGGCGGATCGTTTGGGAAGGGTGGTCCCTTGCCTGGTGCATGCAGACCAGGTAGGATTTGTTAAGGGCCGGTATCCGTCGGCCAACATCTTAAAAATATGCAGAGTGCTTCTGGAGGGGAAAGGGAGAACTGGGGATGCCATTCTAGCTAGCCTGGATGCCGAAAAAGCCTTCGATAAAGTGATCTGGAAGTATATGTTTTGGATATTGAGGCGTTTCGGCATCCAGGGAGAATTTTTGAATTGGATTCAGGCATTGTATAGTTCCCCGACGGCTCAAATACTTGTGAACGACTCCCTGACGGATACATTCACCCTGGGAAGGGGGACCAGGCAGGGGTGCCCGTTGTCGCCCTTATTGTTTATTTTGACACTGGAACCACTAGCAGCTAAAATAAGACAGGAGTCAAGTTTGAAAGGGCTAAGAGTGGGAGGAGAGGAACATAAAATTAATCTGTTCGCAGACGACATGTTGTTGCTGATAGACGATGCGACTGAAACTCTGCCTCGGGTGATGCACACTATTTGAGAATTTGGAGAATTCTCGGGCCTTAGCATAAATTTTGAGAAATCAGAGGCGCTACCGGTCACTGCACCATGTCGATGTAGAGAATCGGCGACTTTCCCTCTGCGCTGGGCACCGGGAGGCATTAAATACCTGGGGGTACACCTTAGTGCAGATCAAGCCTGGGTATATAAAAGAAACGTAATTGACCGCATAGAGGAGGTAAAAAAAATTATGTAACCAATGGAAAGACCTACCATTAAACTTTATGGGCAGGATTGCATTAGTGAAAATGGTGTTACTACCCAAGCTCATGTATCCGCTACAAATGCTCCCGCTGTGGGTGAGAAAGGAGGAGGAGAAAAGGTATAGAAGTATTATAGGCACTTTTATCTGGCATTCAAAGCGCTCCAGGATTGCATTTACTAAATTGATTCACGGGAGGGCACAAGGAGGCCTCAGACTTCCAGACCTGAGGAGATATAACGTGGCGGCACTGATGCGGTGGATACATGAGCTGATCTCAGGGGAGGGGCATTATGCCCTCCAGGGTTTTTGGGAGAGCTGGTGCAGTCCAAATGATCCTTTTACGGTATTAGAATCCTGGGTAGTGCAGGGAGCTAGGAAGATAGTGGAGAACCCATTTGTGGCTGCGCTACAGCGGGCGTGGAGGTGGTGGAGAGGACATGGAGAAGCAGGTAAGGGGGTCAGCCCATTCATGCCACTAGTAGAGAACTTGGCCTTCCCGGCAGGGCAGGGCGTGTCGGTATTTGGGAGCTGGCGGGAAAAGGGATGTCGGTTCATAGGTCAATTTAGGAAACAGGGGGATGACGCCTTTCCAACCTTTGATATGGTAAAGCAGGAACTGCAGATAGCTGGCTCGCAATTCTTTGCTTACTTACAGGCCCGAGACTATGTTCTGAGTGAAGAGCGCAGGACCCGGGCTATAGCTCATTTCACCAAATTGGACCTCCTGTTTATGCAGACTAATCCAATAAGCAATAGACTGACCAGGTGGCATCAAGCGATTAGAGATCACAAAAAAGCACCACATATGACCCAATTGGCAGAGAAGTGGAGTGGGGACGTGGTAGAAGAAGTTACGGTGGAACGCCTAGGGGTAACATTTAGAAACCTGAGTATGATAACCCCGAATGCAGCATTGCAAGACATCCAGTATAGGATTCTCTACAGGGTGCATATCACAAAAGCAAGAGGGAAAGCATTGGGAATGTGGGAGGATGACACATGTAATAAGTGTAAGAGGAATGTGGGTTCATTCCTACATTCTTTTATGGAATGTCCATCATTGCACTTTCTCTGGGTGAATGCGTTGCGGTTGTTGGAAGAAATTCTGCAATGCACAGTGGAGTGGCAATACACCGTTACTCTGATGGGATGTGGGGAGGCACTGAAAGGACAGGGACTGGGCGCAGCCCAGATCCGCTTTGTATTGCAGGCATTGATAATTTTGAAGAAATGCATATTGCGGGAGTGGGTCAACGAGACATCCCCGGAGATGGAATCATGGAAAAATAGTATGATAGAAATGGGCAGCTGGGTTAACATGACATATAAATTTGCTGTTGCTCTGAGACTCCGTCAATACCGAGATCTGTGATGCAGAGCCCAGACACTGCTTTCGCAACAGCACTCCAAATCCAAGTAGTAAAGAATGTGTATAGTTGGGGAAACTCTCTACTAAGGGGGGGGGGGGGGGGGGGGAGGGGGGGAAGGGCGGGAGGTGGAGTGAGGGGGGTTAAAAAGAAACTGTCATGGAGTCCAATCAGATTAAAGGCTATGCTGTATTTGTACCATGAACAATTTTATTCAGCACCTGTTACACTTTGTTTATGTTATAAGATGTATTAAGCCTGACTTCATGCACCAATAAAATATAAAAAAAAAAAAAATAGCAAGGAAAGAGAATAACAACAAATATCTGATTTTGATAAAAGACAATTTAAATATTTATCTGAAAAGGTTGTTTTCTGCCTTTTTAGGTGATTCAGTTGAAAGAAACAGAAAAAGTAAAGGGTATACATGTAGTTCTACATTTGAATGTTGAATATGTTATTGCAGTTCTATTAAGCCACACACTAATTGTGAATTTGAGTTTATTTGAAGGAAAATTTGCTTGCATTTGTATTCAATAAAGAAAAAGATAACTTGCAAATCTGAAGGTGCGGTTCTTCCATATCAGGGACAAATCCTAAATTTTAGCTTCTTTTCCTCCTTTATTCTTTGAGAGTAAAGGACGAGGTTAGTTTATTTGTTCTACTCCCTCGGCTGTGAGTGTGTGTTCCCTGGATATTTGCCACGACTACAACAACAGGTATCTGAGAGCACATCACTACAGTCCAGCCGAGAGGCGTAGTTATAGATTTTGGCGTAGTCAGCCATGATTTTTCCTGATTTGGGAGTTCCTGTTGGAAGATACAGGGGCAAGCCGTAGCCATATTCTGTGGCTTCGAGCGGCCGCCCTTCACCGAAAAGGACACATGCATGCGGCGGCAAGGACGACCTAGCCCGACCACGCGGACACCGAGAGGCCAACCAGGTAATGGCCGAAATCCAAGGGGTCACGCCGGAAACACTACAGTGTTTTGTCCATCGGGCGCTGGCTGAAAATTTCTGAGTGCTGCGAGGGGTTGTGGAGTGGAAGCGGCCTGCCTTCTCGACCCACCCACCGGCCCCGCGCTGCAGGCTCTCTAGTTATCTGTCTGATTACCGTTTCCTTCCCATGTGAGAACGCCATACCAGCACATCAACTGAATTGATGGGGGAGCTGCCCAACCGCCGATTTGGGAACAACCCGCCAGCCAAACCAACACGAGCGGATGTACTTAAACCCGGTGGCGAAAGCAGTTGGTGGAACATATCTCCAGACCTTCTGCCCTCACAGGTCAACTGCACTGCTACTCTTAAATGTATCTCAAGGTCTCTCAAATGTTTTGCCTTAGTGCTTTGCTTTTAAATGTTCCCAAACGCCTTGCATTATTAATGATTGCCACACTTAATTAATTAATGCTAGCATAAATGTTTAATTATCTTACTACTTTCAAATTGCTCCACCTTAATGCCTTGCTTTTAAATGCTTCTTAATGCCTCGCATTACAAATGACTGTTACACTTAAAACGTTCAATGCTAGCACAAATGTATTAATTGCCTTAATACTCTAAACATATGCTAAAGCCTCTCAAATCACTCTGTTTCTAACATTATTAAATGCCTACCTTTTTAGAGGTTTTATAAACGACCGATCAGATATCTAACAATACCATAAGGAGGCACGCACTGCGACCTGCTATATAATCTTAAACACATATTACGGACCTCAATACAACAGCAAACATGAATACCAACAAACTAATTATGATAATATACTTCCTCTCCCTAATACACCACGTATGGACTATTCCCAACACAAACACCAATCCACCCACAATACACGCACCCTACAGACAACTTACGCACAACCCACCAGAAAAAAGAACAACAATCAACTAACAGGAAAAATAAATATATATGGAAATAACCAACAGAAAGGGAAGAAAGGACACAACAAAATTAGACACCAGGACAATAGGCAACTAATAAAGATCAAGACATCAACACCCCAAGCTGAACCCTACCACACAATCCAAATGGGATACGTAAACGCCAGATCAGTAGTAAACAAAACAGAGACCTTAACTGACTGGATTACTGATGACAACCTTGACTTTTTATTTATTACTGAAACCTGGATCCACAACCTCCAAGACCCTATAATCTTAGAACTATGCCACCAGGATACAAAATTACACACTGGACAAGAAACGGAAAAAGAGGAGGAGGAATAGCCATAATATACAAATCTGAGTTCATCATCACAAACATAGCTGAATCCATACTGCCACAACTTGAAATTGCTTCTATAAGAATCAGTCACCCAAAATTGCAGGAATACCTTAACGCAGTTATACTTTACAGACCACCAGGAAACTGGCGAGATTGCCAAACACACTTCATGGACTTTATCTCGAATACCTGTATCTCTTCCTCAAACCTCATCATAATAGGAGACATTAACCTACACCTGGAAGATCTCACCACATCAAGTACCCAAGACTGCAAAGAGTTCCTACATTTATGGGATCTACAGGGACCAAATACTCAACCAACACACAAACACGGACACACACTGGACATCATAACATATAAATTGGACCACAATGCAAACTTTATACTAATGAACACTAAATGGTCACCTACACTGTGGTCAGACCATTACAAAGCACACATCACCCTCCAATGGAGAATGAAAGACTCACCTAACAAACAAACACGAAAAACTTATACCACTAGAGGAAAATAGATCCGGTTGAATTCTGGCAACAGATTTACACTGACGAATGGACAATTAAAACAGACATAATCCAATTCCTCTCAATATGGGACAATAGATGTAAATCAATACTAGATACCATCGCCCCGATCCAAACAAGAACCTCGCACAGAAAGAACTCAACACCATGGTTCAACGAAGAACTGAAAAAACTCAAAACACAAGTTAGGAAACTAGAACATGCGTGGAACAAAAAGAAAGACGATACCACTCTCAACGCCTGGAAGCAACTCCGATGGAAATATAAATATACCATAAAACAAACCAAAAAACAATACTACAAAACTGAAATTGGACCAAATTACAAGGACACACACAAACTCTTCCAACTCGTGAATAAACTACTAGACACCACCCCAGTCACCAACAACAGCATAGACACACTAGGAGCCGATGATTTGGCGAAATACGTCAAGGAGATAATCATACAACTGCGACTCAAAATACCTGTCAGTCCAACCGAATACACTACACTCCTGGAGTGCCTAGACCCGGACCCTGGAGCCTACCCAGCAGACAGGATCTGGACTGAATTCACAATACTACCAGAAGATCTTATCTCACAAACACTTAAAAGATTCGCCAAATCTCACTGCAAACTAGATATATGCCCAAACAACCTCATGAAGTCGGCCTCTAAACAATTTATAACAGACCTAACAAACCACTACAAAATGGACTCTTCCCTAGGGAAAAGGGTAACATTTTACTCACCCCCATATCCAAGGATGTGAAGAAAAATGCTAATGAACTAATGAATTACAGACCAGTAGCATCCATTCCCTTGATCACCAAAATAACAGAAGGAGTGGTGACCAAACAACTCACAGAGTATCTAAACAAATTCTCAATACTACACGATTCCCAGTCAGGATTCTGCTCTAATCACAGTACAGAAACCGTACTAGTTACGCTCATGACCAGAATCAAACAACTGATAGCAAACGGCAACAACATACTACTGCTACAATTCGACATGTCAAGCGCATTTGACATGGTTAACCATGGAATTTTACTACACATCCTCAAATACTTTGGAATCGGAGGCAACGTTCTCAACTGGTTTAGGGGGTTCCTAACTACATGCTCATATCAAGTGACATCAAATTTGACTACATCAGCTACTTGGACACCTGAATGCGGAGTCCCACAGGGATCCCCCCTCTCACCGACCATATTCAACCTAATGATGACACCATTGGCCAAACTACTATCGAATCAGAATCTAAACCCTTACATATACGCTGATGATGTAACGATCTTTATCCCATTCAAACAAGACCTAAGGGAAATCTCTAATGAAATCAACCAAAGCCTACACATCATGAATTCCTGGGCAGATGCATTCCAGCTGAAACTAAATGCAGAAAAAACCCAATGCCTAATACTCACCTTGCAATACAATAAGAATAAATTTACCACCATCAACACACCCAAACTAAGTCTACCAGTTTCGGATACCCTAAAAATTCTTGGAGTTACCATTGACCGACACCTAACGCTTGAGAATCATGCGAACAACATAACTAAAAAGATGTTCCATTCAATGTGGAAACTAAAAAGAGTTAGACCATTTTTTCCAAGGAGCATCTTCCGCAACCTGGTACAATCATTGGTACTCAGCCACTTGGACTACTGTAATTCACTCTACGCCGGCTGTAAAGAGCAAATACTCAAAAAACTCCAGACAGCTCAAAACACGGCAGCCAGACTAATATTCGGCAAATCAAAATACGAAAGTGCAAAACCCCTACGAGAAAAACTACACTGGCTCCCACTCAAAGAACGCATCACGTTTAAACTCTGTACTTTAGTCCATAAAATCATCCATGGTGACGCCCCAGCCTACATGTCAGACCTAATAGAACTTCCACCCAGGAACGCAAAAAAATCTTCTCGCACTTTCCTCAACCTTCATCCACCAAATTGCAAAGGACTGAAATACAAATTAATGCACGCATCTACCTTTCCCTATATGAGCACGCAGCTCTGGAACGTGTTGCCACGCAACTTGAGAACTGTCTATGAACTGACAAATTTCCGCAAACTATTGAAAACCTATCTCTTCGACAAGATATACAACAAAGATCAACACATGTAACTTTATAATCTTTGACTTATCCAGAAATGTTTTATACTATCTTTTGCTTTAATACTATCATTTAACCCAAAACTCTCTGTTAATAACAAATGTATGTTCCCTTCTATTTTCCATATCCACGATGAATTGTAAGCCACATTGAGCCCACAAAAAAGTTGGGATAATGTGGGATACAAATGCAATAAATAAATAAATAAATAAATAAATAAGTTTTGGGGTTTATTGAAGTGAACTTTAGTCCTGCAGGTCTGGTACCAGCGGCTGAATATTTGGAAGAATTCTGCTGTTGGTAAAGTTTAGCTGCATAAAAAAATTTTTTTTGCAGTGGTTGTGCGTATTATTTTGGGTAAGTGTTCTGGGTTTTTGTTCTCCCAGACATCTCTGTTTCTGAGGCAACACCAGTCTTCATAGACGAAAGAAGATGGAGGGTGAAGGAAGTCATGCTGTTCTCCAAGATCGAACAGTAAAGGATTTCTATGGATTCCCATGAGGTCCTGAAGATTTAAAAGTTGAAGACTGGATAGACAAAATGAAGTCTAGGTTGAGGGTCTTACGCGTCCCTGTAAAAGACCAAGTGGAAGTGATCAGGGATCATTTACGAGGAATTGCCCTGGATATGGTCAAATACTCTCTCCAACAGTGGCGTTCCTAGGGGGGCTGGCAGCCGGGGCGGATCGCTGATTCGCCCCGCCCCCCCGGGTGCAGCGCCCCCCCCCCCCGATGCAGCGCGGATCCCCTCCTCGGTTAAAAGACACCCCCGCGAAGGAAATCCCCCGCCAGGTGGAGGGGGTGCCGCGCGAGCCTGTCCTCCGTTGTTCCATGCTTCTTTTCTGCCCCGGAACAGGAAGTAACCTGTTCCATGGCAGAGAAGAAGCATGGAACAACGGAGGGCAGGCGCGCGCGGCACCCCCCCGGTGGCATGCACCCGGGGCGGACCGCACCCACTGCCCCCCCCCTAGGAACGCCACTGCTCTCCAAGGAGATTGCTCGATGGAGGACATCTATGATGTGTTGAGACAAGTATACAGAGACAAAGTAGTGTTGGGTCTTAGGATTCAAGAGTTTTATAACTATAGGCAAGGGGAGAAAGAGACCATTCATATTTTCTCCTATAAACTGCAAAAGAAATTGGAGGCAATTAATAAGAGAGACCATAGAAGAGTAGGTAATTCTGAGGAAATGTTGAAAGAACAATTTATTGGTTTGCGTGATGAAGTGCTTAAGAGAGGAGTGTCCAAGAGGAATGAAGATAATCCCGCCGGTTCATTTTCAGAGTTGGTGCAGTCCGCAATCCGTTGGGCTGGAGAAGAAAGAGGACTTGAAACCTTGGGAGTCCTCCCCCAAAAGAATTTTACAGAGAACCAGAGATGAGACAGGTCAGAGGAATATGTTACAGTAGCAATGATGCAACAAATGACGAACATGTTTTCTAGAATGTGTGAAAGACAAGAAGAGGAGTGAAGTCATCAAAGGAGAGAGAGAGATAATGTGAGATATTCTGGCTCCAGAGTTGGCGGTTTGGGAAACAATCAAAATTGGAGGCCTTCTCGAACCAATTCAGGGGAATTAATTTGCTTCAGGTGCCAAGAAACAGGGCACATGGCACGCAATTGCTTAAGTGAGAGGATAAATCGGGCATACCCTGTGGTAGACAGGGCCAATGCAGAAGGTCCAAGTACCAGTGGAGCTTGTATGAAGAGTGGGAATGATAGAGGTGAAACGTCTGGACTTCAGAAGAGAAGTGATCCCAAATCTATTGTTCGCATGCAGAAATACATTTGTAGCAAAGAGAAGAAAGAAGAGAAACTATTTGGAGAAAGGGCTATAGGATCCAGTCCATTGTTAAAAGTGAAAATTGATGGTATTGAAACACTCTGCACTGTGGATACAGGTTCAAGCGTGTCTACAATTTTGACTAGCTTTTTCTATAAAAATTTTGCCAACACCAAGTGCTTGCAAGATGCAAGTCAACTGACTTTAGTGGCAGCAAATGGCACAGACCTTCCTGTCTTGGGATATATCGATGCAGATGTGCAGTGCCTGGGCCAGCTAGTGCCTGAGAGATGTATTTTTGTGGTCAAAGATAACTTCTGTGATGGACAGGTGGAGAGTAACGCCATTCAAGGAATAGTCGAAATGAATGTGCTGCAACATCTGGAGGGGCTGTTCAAAGATCTTTCCTGTTTCACTTTGGAACCGGTGAGAATTGCAAATATCTTATCAAAAATTTCACAGAAGCAGATCCCGGAAACCCGAGGGTCTGAGGGGTTGGTGAAGCTGCAAGGGAATGTGGGTCAGATAATTCCGGCCATGTCTGAAAAAATTCTGGTGGGAAAATGTCAGCAAGTAAGGACGTCAGGTGTACTACTGATTTCAGCATCTAGAAAAATCAACTTACCAGACAAAGTGATGGTCGCTAACACGTTGGTTAAATCCAATCAGGGTACCATATGGGTGAGAATGATTAACATGGGAGTGAATGATATTATGATCCCGTGAACAACACAGATTGCAGAAGTGCATAAACCGGAATTGATTATCCCTGAAATAGACTCTGGCGGGCGACTGGGAAAGAAAAATACCAGATGTAAAGGTGGAATGGGATAAACTACTACCATCGCAAGCTGAAAAAGTAAAAGAACTTTTGAATAAACATCGAACTGTATTTTCCAGCAGTGATTCAGACATTGGTTTCTCAAATGTGGTGTCACATAGAATCAATACCGGGAATGCTACTCCTATCAATCAACCATTCAGGAGAGTTTCTCCCCATATATTTGAACAATTCAAATCACATGTATTTGTTCTTGTGCATCAAGGAATTCTACAGAGAAGTCACAGTCCATGGGCGTCTCCGGCGGTGGTGATTAAAAAGAAGGATGGAAGTCTCCATTTCTGTTGTGATTATCGAAAATTAAACTCTGTCACCATAAGAGATGTGTATCCATTACCACGGATAGATGAATCATTAGATGCTTTAGGAGCTTCCCAATGGTTTTCTTCACTGGATATGACATCAGGATATTTCCAAATGGGGATGTGTCCAAATGACAAGGAAAAGGGATAGGGAAGAAGCTGGAAACTACAGGCCGGTAAGCCTCACTTCGGTTATTGGAAAAGTAATGGAAGCGATGCTGAAGGAAAGGATAGTGAATTTCCTGGAAGCCAATAAGTTGCAAGATCCGAGACAACATGGTTTTACCAAAGGGAAATTGTGCCAATCGAATCTCATTGAATTCTTTGATTGGGTAACTGGAGAATTGAATCATCAACGTGCTATAGACGTAATCTACTTAGATTTTAGCAAAGCTTTTGACACAGTTCCCCACAGGAGGCTCTTAAATAAACTCGATGGGCTGAAGATAGGTCCCGAAGTGGTGAACTGGATTAGGAACTGGTTGACGGACAGACGATAGAGGGTGGTGGTAAGTGGAGTTCGCTCGGAGGAGGGAAAGGTGAGTAGTGGAGTGCCTCAGGGATCGGTGCTGGGGCCGATTCTGTTCAATATATTTGTGAGTGACATTGCCGAAGGGTTAGAAGGTAAAGTTTGCCTATTTGCGGATGATACTAAGATTTGCAACAGAGTGGACACCCGGGAAGGAGTGGAAAGCATGAAAAAGGATCTGAGGAAGCTAGAAGAATGGTCTAAGGTTTGGCAATTAAAATTCAATGCGAAGAAATGCAAAGTGATGCACTTAGGGAGTAGAAACCCAAGAGAGACGTATGTGTTAGGCGGGGAGAGTCTGATAGGTACGGACGGGGAGAGGGACCTTGGGGTGATAGTATCCGAGGATCTGAAGGCGACGAAACAGTGTGACAAGGCGGTCACCTTAGCGAGAAGGTTGCTAGGCTGTATAGAGAGAGGTGTGACCAGCAGAAGAAGGGAAGTGTTGATGCCCCTGTATAAGTCATTGGTGAGGCCCCACCTGGAGTATTGTGTTCAGTTTTGGAGGCCGTATCTTGCGAAGGATGTTAAAAAAATGGAAGCGGTGCAAAGAAAAGCTACGAGAATGGTATGGGATTTGCGTTCCAAGACGTATGAAGAGAGACTTGCTGACCTGAACATGTATACCCTGGAGGAAAGGAGGAACAGGGGTGATATGATACAGACGTTCAAATATTTGAAAGGTATTAAACCGCAAACAAATCTTTTCCGGAGATGGGAAGGCGGTAGAACGAGAAGACATGAAATGAGGTTGAAGGGGGGTAGACTTAGGAAAGATGTCAGGAAGTATTTTTTCACAGAGAGGGTGGTGGATGCTTGGAATGCCCTCCCGCGGGAGGTGGTGGAGATGAAAATGGTAACGGAATTCAAACATGCGTGGGATATACATAAAGGAATCCTGTGCAGAAGGAATGGATCCTCAGAAGCTTAGCCAAAATTGGGTGGCGGAGCAGGTGGGTGAAAGAGGGGTTGGTGGTTGGGAGGCGAGGATAGCGGAGGGCAGACTTATATGGTCTGTCCAGAGCCGGTGATGGGAGGCGGGACTGGTGGTTGGGAGGCGGGAAGTACTGCTGGGCAGACTTGTACGGTCTGTGCCCTGAATAAGGCACGTACAAATCAAGTTAAGGTATACACATATGAGTTTATCTTGTTGGGCAGACTGGATGGACCGTGCAGGTCTTTTCCTGCCATCATCTACTATGTTACTATGTTAAAAGACTGTGGTAACTACACCTTTTGGGCTGTTTGAGTGGACCCGTATGCCGTTTGGCCTATGTAATGCCACGGCTAGCTTCCAACGGTTAATGGAGACCGTGCTGAGTGAGTACGTTTTCAAAATCCTATTGCTGTACCTCGATGACATATTAATCTATGCACCAACGTTCAAGAAACACCTGGAGAGGCTGGATTTGGTCTTACAAAGATTGAAAAGTTGTGGACTGAAGTTAAAACTGTCAAAATGTAAATTGTTCTGCCAAGAAGTCCGTTTCCTGGGGTATATGGTGTCCAAAAATGGTGTTTAAGCAGAGGAGAAAGTGAAGTCATTGCAGGAATGGAAAAGCCTAACAAGCAAAACTGAAGTCCGTAATTTTATGGGTTTCGCCACTTTCTATCGCCGAATTGTGGAAAAGTTTGCGCAGATAGCCGCACCATTGCATGCTTTGACTCGTCCTTCCCTACACCCCTTCCCGTGCACTCCGCTCCATGGATAAATCCTTCTTATCTGTTCCCTTCTCCACTACTGCCAACTCCAGACTTCGCGCCTTCTGTCTCGCTGCACCCTACGCCTGGAATAAACTTCCTGAGCCCCTACGTCTTGCCCCATCCTTGGCCACCTTTAAATCTAGACTGAAAGCCCACCTCTTTAACATTGCTTTTGACTCGTAACCACTTGTAACCACTCGCTTCCACCTACCCTCCTCTCTTCCTTCCCGTTCACATTAATTGATTTGATTTGCTTACTTTATTTATTTTTTTGTCTATTAGATTGTAAGCTCTTTGAGCAGGGACTGTCTTTCTTCTATGTTTGTGCAGCGCTGCGTACGCCTTGTAGCGCTATAGAAATGCTAAATAGTAGTAGTAGTAGTAGTAGTAGTAGACTGGAAAGCTCATTCAAGAAGGTGATAAGTTTTTTTGGAATGAAGAGTATCAGAAGGCTTTCGATACTCTGAAGCAAAAACTTTCTTCATTACCAGTGTTGTCATGCCCAGTGTTCACAGAGCCATTCATATTGACTACAGATGCCAGTAATAGAGGTTTGGAAGCAATACTGAGCCAAGTGCAAGACGGCATGGAAAGGGTGATTGCTTTTGCCAGTTGGGGATTGTGGAAATCTGAACGTAATTCCAGTAACTACTCAGCTTTCAAACTGGAGTTATTGGCCTTCAAGTGGGCGGCCACAGAAAAATTCAGAGAATACCTGATTTACCAAACGTTTGTGCTTAGAACTGATCACAATCCTTTGAAATACCTAGAAACGGCCAAGGTACAGGCTGTGGAACAGCGATGGCTTGCTCAACTGACTGAGTTAGACTTTGTTGTGGAATATAAACCAGGTCCGAGTAACCTAGTTGCTGATGTTCTGTCACGCTTACCTGACACTGAAGAACCAGAACTAGCAGAAAAGGATCCGGGAAAAGATTTCCTGAGCTTTCCTTGCTCCTCAATATCTGTAAAGTCAAGTAGAAGAAAGGATCGTGTCCAGAGAATATGCAACGGGTTGCTTCCAGAAAATCAGAATGCAGAAATTTGGAGGGCTCAAAGGGAAGATGAAGTGTTGAAAACTGTTATACTGTGGTTGGAAAACAATCATTCTCCACAGACGAGTTTGGGTCCCCAGAAGAGAAATCACTGTGGAAACACCGTGAGAGATTGCAGCTTCGGAAAGGAATCTTGTTCTGGCAATACGAGGATTGACGACATGGAGAAGATATGTTGCAAGTGGTAATACCCGAAATCTTGAAAAAAGAAGTGTTGGAAAAATTTCATGATCAGATGGGACATTATGCTGCAGAGACTACTTTTAAAAATGTGTGGAAAAAACATTTCAGGGTAAACATGAAAAAAGATGTGGAACATTGGGTACTAAACTGTAAACATTGCTGTTTTTCCAAGGATTTGTTTCCCCGAGAAAGGTCAGAAATGACTTGTTTTAATGTGATCAGACCACAGGAGGTTCTAGCCATAGATTACACAGTGTTAGAAAGAGACAGCGGTGGTTTCGAAAACATACTGGTGATGACCGACATGTTTTCTAGGTTCACAGTAGTGGTGCCACCTAAGAATCAAATGGCCAGGACAACAGCCCAAAAATTAGTTATGCAGGTTCGCAGTTTATGGACTCCCTGAGACACTACATTCCAACCAAGGGCCAGCTTTTTAATCTTCTGTAATCAAGGAACTTTGTAGATGGTACGGGATAAAGAAAACAAGAACAACACCATACCATCCGCAGGGAAGGTGTGAACGCTTTAATCGCATGATTCTTCAAATCCTCCATACTTTTCCTGAAGAAAAGAAGAAGAGGTGGTCAAAATTTATTCCTGAGCTGAACCAAAACTACAGTAGTTCAGTACACCATGCCACGGGTTTCACTTCAGCGTCTCTTTTCTTGGGGAGACAAACCATCCTTCCACAAGGTTGATGATATCTGAAGAAGAAGTATGGAGGAAGGAGGAAAAATTGGAAAATTTGGAGGATTGGATACAGTCTCATCGTGAAAAGCTGGAATTCTCCCAGGAATTGGCAAGAAGGTGGGCAGAACAGCAACATCTGAAAATGAAAAAGCAGTACGATAAGAAATCCAGAGCTGCCGCCCTCCAAGAGGAGATTGGGTGCTGCTCAGGAGACAGAGATTTACCAGGAGACACAAGATTCAGGACATTTGGGAAGCACAGCCATATAAAGTCATTGCACTTGTGGGTGATAATTTGAATGTCATAAAGATACAAAATGGAAGTGGGGTGAAGAAAACGGTACATAGAAATTTGCTGAAGCCTTATAAATGGGAGGTGATAGAACCGGAATCTAGACCAACTCAAGATATGATAGAAACTCAGGAGGATCAGTTATTGGCTTCTAAAACAGTGGCTGATCCAAAACAATGTTGGTATACCATTAGCACTAGTGTGATCATGATGCCTGTTAGTGTGGAAAATGTTCTGGAAAATAGTGAAGGCGTAAGAAAGTCTTCCAGATGTAATAAAGGTACATGTTCTTCTTTCTTGAAAGAGAACTTCATTTTGAGATAACTGGGGGGTAGCAGATCTTGGATTTGTACAGCTTTAACGTGGGGTACGTTGTATTCATTAAGGGGAGAGTTAAACGAACAGAAGTGAAAATCGAATGTAACAGATTTTTGATGGATACTTGTTCAAAAGTCTGAATCTCCTAACTGTACACATTCTTAATGTTTGGAGGCTGACAAAGGAAAATTGGCTGATTATTAAAGTGTTAAATGTTTGACCAATAGTTATGGTATAGGAGAATTAGTACTGATAGTTCTAGGGGGAAGGAAGGCCTGGACATTGGGGGTAGGATATACACCATCACTTAATTAGGCTGTTTTGGAATGATTGGTAACGGAGTGTGTTTTGGGTGGTATATTTTCCTTCTAGTTTCTTGAGGAAAGGCTATTAGTGGGAGTGGGTACTCCATGTGAGACTGGGAGGATGGTTGGAGATGAAGTGGTTTACACTAGATGCTTGGAATCGAGTAGAAATCTGCATCCTGGAGTATTTGCATATTTAGAGTATGAGTGATTTGGTAGTGACGGAATGTTATGAGGAAATTGTTGATGAAAGAGTGGGTGTAGTGGTAATATTGGGGACAATATTAATTTTAAGTATGGACGAATTTTAAGTATGGACGAATATATGGTAAGAAATATATTAATTGTTTTTTTCTTACCTGGGGCTCTGGGGAGGCCGGTTTGGGGTTTTGGTGGCTGGTGCTGGCTGGAATAGGTTTAAATTTTGTTTGGGAATTTTTAATAGAGTTAGGTGAAGAAAGTGTGAGATGTTTCTTAAATATGGTTTTTTTTTTACAAGAAATAACCCATGATTAGGTGGGGATTGTACAATGTTTCTTGCTGTTTTGGGTACAGGTTAAGTTAAAATGGACTTGGAGATTCTGTGTATAGTGAGTTTTGCATTAACTTCTATAGGGGGAAGTGGAAGCCATAATGGAGATTCAGTCAGGACAGTCAAGATTCTAAAACAGATAAGAAAAAAAAAACAGTCTTTAGCTGACAGCTGATTGGTTGAGGGATGTCAGATGTTCCTCTAGGGGGGGGGGGAGTTGCTAGGGAGACTGCTGAGCTGGAGGAGAGAGCAGGATGGAGGACTGAGAGTGAGAGAAAAACGTATGCTGGGTGTCTGTGAAATTAAAGAGAGAAAAAGTATAGATTTTATGGGTTTAAAGTGAAATAAGTAACAGGAAGAGCAATTAAGACACAGGCTTATGTGTACCAGTTTGAAAGAGGGTACTTTGGTATGGAAAGTGAGCTGAGGTGAGTGTGAATGGTGTTTCAGTGATAGCACTGAATTTCAAGAAATAAACAGTGAGTTACAATTTTGGGTAAAAGAAATACAAGAGTCTTGGTACTGAGAATGAGGTGATTTGGGCTGAGAAGTGAGTATTGCTGAATACATTTGGGGAAAACTGATGTGTTTTGGGTGAGTGAGAGCTGTACTAAGAGAAAGCTGTGAGAAAGTTTAAACCATATTTAATTTGGTTTTGAGTGGAGAAAAGGTATGTCTGTGCATGCAGTGAATGGAATGGTTAAGCTATATGGAATTTAAAGTCATGTAAGTTTGAATGAGAGTCTGTATGCAAAGGTACTAAGTGGACACACGGCTGCCTACTCTTTTTCTAGAATAGGGAAAACAGTGAAGCGCAGGTTTGAGAGAAAAGGATATTTTGTTAAGTTTATTTTGATTAGTAAGTAAGCCACAGTATTATTATTCCTTAAATGTCCCAGAGGAATGAGTGGAATCATTAAGTAGTCATGGTTTTGTTTCTATTTGATTTCATTAATGCGAGGTTTAGGAAGAAGAAATCTGTGAAATCTGTGAATTATCCTCTGCAGGATTTCCGACTGAGCTCCAACGCAAGAAAGAAATCACCTAAATCAATTCAACTACAGCTAAGTGACATTTGCAAAGGGTGTTGAAAGACATATATTTCTTTTTGTTTACCACATTTTAAGGAAACAAAAACAAAAGAACAGAACAACATCAAATATAAAAAATCTATACTTTCCTGACTTGCCTTCTGGTTTCAGTGAGACCCCTGCACAAACATCAATAGTACACACAAAGACTCAAATTCTTACATTAATAGCAAGGAAAGAGAATAACAACAAATATCTGATTTTGATAAAAGACAATTTAAATATTTATCTGAAAAGGTTGTTTTCTGCCTTTTTAGGTGATTCAGTTGAAAGAAACAGAAAAAGTAAAGGGTATACATGTAGTTCTACATTTGAATGTTGAATATGTTATTGCAGTTCTATTAAGCCACACACTAATTGTGAATTTGAGTTTATTTGAAAGAAAATTTGCTTGCATTTGTATTCAATAAAGAAAAAGATAACTTGCAAATCTGAAGGTGCGGTTCTTCCATATCAGGGACAAATCCTAAATTTTAGCTTCTTTTCCTCCTTTATTCTTTGAGATTAAAGGACGAGGTTAGTTTATTTGTTCTACTCCCTCGGCTGTGAGTGTGTGTTCCCTGGATATTCACCACGACTACAACAACAGGTATCTGAGAGCACATCACTACAGTCCAGCCGAGAGGGATAGTTACAGTATCTGCCTTGGCTACCATATTCATAGATTCCTAGCCACCAAACACCCACATATTTGTGCACTTTTAACCTTGTTTTTTTTTCTTACAGCCTGGATGCCAAGCCAACTCCCTGTCCCTCCCTTTTGTCCCAGCCCTTCTCTTAGTAGTAAGTATCTCACGTGCCTATTGTGTTCATATTTTGCAGATGCACTCTTAACTCGTTTTTTTTTATCCTCACAGCCAGTGCGTTAGACTTCCTCACTAGCCCTCCCTTGTGTCCTGGCACCTCTCCCGATAGTATTTTTCCCTGTTCACATTTAGCAAATGCACGTGTAACCCAATTTTTTTTTCACAAGCAGGACTGCAGGACACCCCCCTGTCCCTCCCCTGTGTAGTAGCCCCTCTCTCAATAGTAAGTATTTTTCCCTGTTCATTGTTGGCCAATGTACTTTTAACCCTTTTTTATTTCCAGCCGGGGCTTCAGGCCTCCTCACTATCCCTCCCTTGTGTCCCAGCCCCTCTACCAATAGTTAATTTTTTTCCGGTTCATTTTTTGCTAATGCATTCAAAGCTTTTTTTTTTCCTTTACAGAAAGGACTACAGACTACCTCCCTGTCCCTCCCTTGTGTCCCAGCCCTTCTCTTAACTGTATTTTTCCATGTTCATGTTTTACAAATGCACTTTTAACCTTTTTTTTTCTTGATAGCCAGGACTACAGGCCACCTCCCTATCCCAGGCCCCCCTGTCAATAGTAAATAATAAAGTATTTTTCCATGCCTACAGTGTTTACATTTTCACACCCACCAGACACACCCATAATATACACTTTTAAAAGTTGTTTTTTTTGTTTCCTCGCAGCCAGGATTACCAGTGTGCTACTGCAACCTCTAGCCCTTCTGTCCTCAGGTACGGTATGTTATGAATACTCTGGTATGACACTGCCCCCCCAACAAGATCCACTGATACAAGTCCCCACCGTGCTGTTTTCAGAATTCACAACTAATTTTTTGTTCTTTCTTTCAAGGCACAGTGAAACAGCAAGATTCATCAGTCCTGCGTGACAGTGCAAGTGGAACACCTTGAACACCAAAGTCTCTGTTTTTTAATGCACTTTTTTAACTTATCATGTGTCCGGGTTTACCATCTTGTTGATTATACATTTTGGGAAATAGGTTCGAGTTGGATAGATTTGAGGTGTGTATTGTATCATACTGTTTTTTGTCCTTGACCACAAACCTTGATAAAGGTGACAGTAGCACACAGAATGCCATGTTTTTGTTACTGAACTAATATACTGTTATAAACATTGGTTATATATGTGATATTGTGTACACCGCACACAAGGGTTTTGCCACAACTTTTTATTTGTATGCTATTAATAAATGAACATTTCAAGTATTCATACTGATGGTCTTTCTAATGAATGAAATATAAGCTGTGGTTTAAAGAATGCTGTGCATATATGTCTTCTTGGCTTCTACCTTGGTAACTCTATATATACGATACAGTAATGCACAAGTGGTTGCTGACTACACAGGCTGTGGAACTCTGGCAAAGTACTCCTGGATCAGCTGCTGTCACACCGCATTTTCCCTGGTTACATTGGATCCTTGTCCAAGGGGTTATGTCCACTTCTAGAGGCACTACTATGTCGATCTCTAGACAATGCTTCAGTGCGATGTTATGCAGCATGCAGCACACAGTCACCATGTCCGCCACCTTATCAGAGGAATATTGCAGGGACCCCCCCGGACATGTGCAAGCAGCGGAACCGACTCTTTAGTACCCCAAAGGCCCGCTCAATAGTACACCTAGTCGAGATGTGTGACTCGTTGTAGCGCTTCTCTGCCTCCAACTGGGGCACCGTGAGTGGGGTCAGTAGCCATGTTTTGGATCCATATCTGGCATCCCCTGCAGGAACACAATACATTACTATCAGCACCTAACAGTATGCAAAACAAAGGCCCTTCACAGCTGTCTAGTGCCACTTTTAAAACAGGTATCATATGTATCCCCTCTGGCACCACTGCCATATCTGTTAAAACACAAAAACAATCACCAAGTAGCCACCCTTGTCCAAATTCCCCCTTGGCAAATTTCTTCCCCAGCGAACTGTTTGCCAAGGTGTAAAAGTCTTGGCAGCTCCCTGGATAACGTGACACAACATCGAGGATCCTCAGGTTTGTATCACATGCCACTTGGACATTCAGCGAGTATCCCATCTTGCGGTTATGGTACTGTATTTCTTGATCCATACACGGGGAGAAAGCAACATGTGTGAAGTCAATAGCCTCCAGGACACTGGGCATGCCAGCAATCTTATAAAAGTCCTGCTTGATCCTCCTCTGCTCCTCTTCCCCCGCAGGGTATCTAATGTACTACTACTACTACTTACTACTACTTAACATTTCTAAAGCACTACTAGGGTTATGCAGCGCTGTACAATTTAACATAAATGGACAGTCCCTGCTCAAAGAGCTTACAATCTAAAGGACAAATGTACAGTCAGTCAAGTAGGGGCAAGTTACATCAGAGGGCGGGACTTGAGGGAAGGCCGGCCAACGACGAAGCGAGTTTTCTGCCCTCAGACGCGAGGCACCAGCACCGCCGCTTGGAGGTTTTTTTAAAATGCTGGGTCGGGTCAGGTGAGGTGCGGGCGACAGAAGAGGGTCGTTTGGCGGGTCGGGGAGGGGGTGTCAGACAGGAGATGTCTCAGGTGGCTGGAGGGAGGGGGAGCAGCAGGGGAACGAGGAGACTCGCGTCGCGGGACATGGGTGGAGGGCAGGGGGGACGGGGGGGGGTTACTGGACATAGGTGGATGGCAGTTGGCAAGGGGGGCAGGAGGGTCGCTGGACATGGGGTGGATGGAGGGGAGGAGGGCTTCTGGACATAGGGGGATGGCAGGGAGGACAGGAGGGGTGCTGGACATGGGTGGATGGCAGGGGAGGGCATAGGGGACGGGGGGGGTTTGCTGGACATGGATGGCAGGGGGGACAGGAAGGTCGCTGGACATGGGGTGGATGGAGGGGAGGAGGGCTTCTGGACATAGGGGGAGGGCAGGGGGCATAGGAGGGTCACTGCACATGGGTGGATGGCAGGTGAGGGCATAGGGGACAGGGGGGGTTGCTGGACATGGATGGCAGGGGGACAGGAGGGTCGCTGGACATGGGGTGGATGGAGGGGAGGAGGGCTTCTGGACATAGGGGGATGGCAGGGAGGACAGGAGGGGTGCTGGACATGGGTGGGTGGCAGGGGAGGGGGGTTTCTGGACATAGGTGGATGGCAGGGGAGGGCAGGGGGCACAGGAGGGTCGCTGGACATGGGTGGATGGCAGGGGAGGGCATAGGGGACGGGGGGTTGCTGGACATGGATGGGAGGGGAGACAGGAGGGTCGCTGGACATGGGTGAATGGCAGGGGAGGGGGTTTCTGGACAGGTGGAGGGCAGGGGGCACAAGAGGGTCGCTGGACATGGGTGGATGGAGGGGAGGGGGTCTCTGGACATAGGTGGATGGCAGGGGAGGACAGAGGGGACAGGGGGGGTTGCTGGACATAGATGGATGGCAGGGGGGACAGGAGGGTCACTGGACATGGGTGGATGGCAGGGGAGGGGGTTTCTGGACATAGGTGGAGGGCAGGGGGCACAGGAGGGTCGCTGGACATGGGTGGATGGAGGGGAGGGGGTCTCTGGACATAGGTGGATGGCAGGGGAGGACAGAGGGGACAGGGGGGGTTGCTGGACATAGATGGATGGCAGGGGGGGGACAGGAGGGCCGCTGGACATGGGTGGATGGAGGAGAGAGAAGAAATGCTGGACATGGATGGAGGCGAGGGAAGAGTGAGGAAGGAGATGAGGTGAGGGAAAAGGAAGACAGGAGAAAAAGTGCACATGGATATAGAAAATAGGCAGAAGCTGGATCCACTGGACAGTCAAGTCTGCGGAGGACCCAGCTTTTACTTACGGATGTAGGGCAAGAAATGAAAAAGAAAGGCGGAAATAAATGGAAAGGAAGCCCTGGAAACGGAGTTAAGAGGACAGATAGCAGCCCAATCGGATACTGAGCCAGCATGATCAGAAAAACAAAGTCACCAGACAACAAAGGTAGAAAAAACTATTTTATTCAGGTTTTATTAATTGGAATATGTTAGTTTTTGGAAATGTGCATCTGTGATATTTTTCATGTAAGTTTTAATTTTTGTAGTATTGCTACATACTGAGTCTGACTTCTTGAGGTAACTTTCCAGTTCAGTATTTTGCATTCATGTGTTTTTCAGGTATGATCAAGGAAGGTGCAGTATTCTGCTAGCGTATAGTTTGCCGCCCTTTTTGTTTGTGTTTTTTCACTAGGTTGTGCACTGGTGTTTTAGAGCCCGGTGTAATTACAGTTGCCTTTCCACGCCACGCATAAGGTTGTAGCTCGTCCTGTCCTTGGAATTAGTGCTGTTTATGGTTTGTTAAGGTTATGAGTGTGTTTTTGCACACGTTTGTGTATAGTGTTTTGCAGTGGAGAGATTGTGTGTTGGCCTTACTAAGGTGGCACCAAACATCGGAAAGGGTGTAGAGCCTAAATCATGACACACTCTCTCTAAAAGGGTGTTTTGTGGCTCTACATGAGAATTGTGATATTATGATCCCTTGCTAGCTTCATA
Source organism: Microcaecilia unicolor (assembly GCF_901765095.1). NCBI lineage: Eukaryota > Metazoa > Chordata > Amphibia > Gymnophiona > Siphonopidae > Microcaecilia > Microcaecilia unicolor. The sequence goes on from NC_044040.1 coordinate 127,876,553, forward strand.
TTGTTGATAATCTGCATTTTCCGTATGGCTGGTATATTGGTGTATAAGGTATTAATTGTGACTTTTTTTTTTTTTTACTTATTTTTTTCTGTGTGTTGTCAGACAATTATGGATGACAGAGTCGGAGTCTTCTTGAGTCAGAGAGTTGTGGTATATATTTTAAAACAATTTTAATACCTTGGTGGTCTATATGTTTTTATATTGTACATTATATTTTACATATCACTTAATTTTATTGTATATCTTTTCATTTCATTTTTATTTTATTGCATACTAGTAAAAAAGGCCCGTTTCTGACACAAATGAAACGGGCGCTAGCAAGGTTTTCCTCGGAGTGTGTATGTTTGGGAGAGTGTATGTGAGAGTGACTGTTTGAGAGTCAGAGTGAAAGTGTGAGTGTGTGAGAGAGAGAGTGAGTCTGGGTGTGAGTGTGTTTGTGACAGAGTGTGTGTGTGAGAATGAGAGTGTGTGCAAGTGTGTATGTGAGACACAGTGTGAGAGAGAGTGTGTGTGTGTGGGCGAGAGAGAGAGTGTGTGTGAGACACAGATTGTCTGTGAGAGTGAGTGTATGAGACCAAGCGAGTGTGTGAGTGACTGTGTGGCACATAGAGAGTGAATGTGATACAGTGTGAGATAGTGTGTGAGAGTGAGAGTCAGAAAGACATTGTATATGAGAGAGAGAGTGTGAGCCCTGCCCTCCCAATCCATGCCCATCTGTGCCCTGCCCCCTCCATTCATCCTTTTCCAGCAATTCCCCTCTCTCCCTGAGCCCTGCCCTCCCAATCCATGCCCATCCATGTTCCTCTGTCACCTGCCCCCTCCATTCATCCCTACCCAGCAATTCCCATCTCTCCCTGAGGCCTGCCCTGCAATCCATATCCATCCATGCCCATCTGTCCCCTCCATTCATCCCTATCCAGCAATTCCCCTCTCCCTGAGTCCTGCCCTTCCAATCCATGCTCCTCTGTCACCTGGCCCCTCCATTCATCCCTATCCAGCAATTCCCCTCTCTGCCTGAGGCCTGCCCTGCAATCCATTTGCATCCATGCCCATCTGTGCCCTCCATTCATCCCTATCCAGCAATTCCCCTCTCCCTGAGTCCTGCCCTTCCAATCCATGCCCATCCATGCTCCTTTGTCACCTGACCCCTCCATTCATCCCTTTCCAGCAATTCCCCTCTCTCCCTGAGCCCTCCCCTCCCAATCCATGGCCATCCATGCTCCTCTGTCCCCTGGCGCCTCCATTCATCCTTTTCCAGCAAGTCCCCTCTCTCCCTTCCATGACCCCCCCTCGCATCCATGCTCCTCTCTCTCCCATGTCCCAGCCTGGCCCGCCCTCTTCTCCCCCCCCCCTTCGCATCCATGCTGTCGTTTCTCCCCTGCCCTCCCGCTCCCATTGTTGTACTTTACTGGCCACCCTCTTCTGTCCCCCCAACATGCGTTTTTTTTTTTTCTTCTTGTTAAATTTACCTCCTTGGCGGTTCCGGCAGCGAAGCGTCAGGGAAGGAGGAGGTGCTCCCGACGTCTAGGTTTCCCTTCGCTGTGTTCCGCCTTCTTTTGACGTCATCCTTGACGTCAGAAGAAGGCGGAACACAGCGAAGGGAAGGCTAGACGTCGAGAGCGCCGCCTCCTTCCCTGACGCTTCGCTGCCGAGCGATGCGATTGGTTGAGTGTCATTGCTCCGCCCTCGACGTCATCACGTTTGACGCGTGGGCGGGGCAGACACAAAGCGATCTCACCCCCTTCACTTTTAGAATGTTGGCTAAGAGAGGCTTCATTAGAACGTTGGAGGTGCGTTTTATATAGAGAGATATGGGTTACAGAGTAATAGGGGAATTTGAAAGTACTGAATCTTTTCTTAATATTTTTCCTTTATTCTCCTTTGTTATGAGAATTGGAAATACTAATTGTAGTGGACTTGAACTGAATAATTTCTGGGGAGGGGAGGTTTCATGATAGCATTGTGCTTATTATTTCAATCAGTTTTTTGTACAAGTTTAGCTTCATTTGTCTTTATTTGAAATTTCATAAATAAAAAAATGTTCTAAAAATGGAATAATTTTATCAATGGGGTGGAGCTAGGGTGGTGGCGGGACTACAGTGGGGCGGGGCTATGGTGGGGGTGGGGCTAGGATGGGGCCCCACCAAATTGGTCTGCATAGGGCCCCGCACTTGCTAAGACCGGCCCTGCCTGTGAGCGGCGGTTTCGGGTGGGAACGTAAGGGGAGATGAAGGTAGAGAGATAATGAGGGGCTGCAGACTGAGTGCATTTGTAGGTGAGAAAGAGAAGCTTGAACTGTATGCGGTATCTGATCGGAAGCCAGTGAAGTGACCTGAGGAGAGGGGTGATATGAGTATATCGGTTCAGGCGGAATATAAGAAGTGCAGCAGAGTTCTGAACGGATTGAAGATGGTTAAGTGGGAGGCCAGTGAGGAGTAGGTTGCAGTAGTCAAGGCGAGAGGTAATGAGAGCGTGGATGAGAGTTCGGGTGGTGTGCTCAGAGAGGAAAGGGCGAATTTTGCTGATGTTATAGAGAAAGAAAAGCGACAGGTCTTGGCTGTCTGCTGGATATGTGCAGAGAAGGAGAGGGAGGAGTCGAAGATGACTCCGAGGTTGCGGGCGGATGAGATGGGGAGGATGAGGGTGCTGGCGAACACATCTTTTCAGGGTGCACAGAACCTGCAATATAGCGCAAAGGGGGGAGGGGGGTCATAGTGTATATGATGTATTTAGTAATGCACTTTTATGTTTAAATCATTTTTATTCAGAAGAAACCAGCAAAATGCAATACAGCGTTGGTATTCTCTAACATATATAACTTGCTTTATCAAACCCCCCTCCCCTCCCCCACCTCCATTTACCCTCCCCTACCTTCCCACCGCTCCCCCCTCTCTTCCCTCTATCTACCCCCCCCCCCCCCCCGCACAGGAGTTGTAATCTGTAGGTGCAAGCAGTGAAGGAAGCCAACACTCCCCTAGTTTAAGATTCTGCTCCTGACTGCTGGTTGTAAAGTGTCCCAAAAGTTCGCCCATGTCTTCTGAAGATGTTCCCCTTCCTTAGAGGACATATCCGTGATTCCGCATCTTTCCAACTTCAAAAGTTCTGTCATTTGGGTTCTCCATGCTCCTATGGATGGGCCTTTATTTTCTCTCCAGTGCAACAATATGGTTCTCTTACCCATCAGCATGGCTCTCCGCAGGAATGCGCAAAAGCCAGGAGGGACTGGGCGTGCGTATTTGAACTCCCCAAATAACATCAGAGGCTGTCTCTTAATTGTATGGCCCCAGTACCGCTGTAGCTCCCCAAGCACCTGGGCCCAAAACAGTCTAACTTGTGGGCAAGACCAAAACATATCTCCCAGTGTTGCTGGGGCTTGATCGCACCACGGACATGCATTTGAGCTCCCAAAGCCTGCCTTGAAGGCTCGTTCCGGCGAAATATACAGCCGGAGAGTAAATTTGTATTGCATCTCCCAATATCGACTGAAGGCGGAACCTTTTCGTATGGAGATCAGGAATCTGCGCAGGATCTCTTCCGTTACTTCTGGCGTCAAATCTTTGGCCCAGCGTTGCGCTCCTGTGTGATAGTCTATGTCTTCAGCAGAGTCTTGTAAAAATCTGTGATGGAATTTGAGAGGTATCGAATTCTGTGCCCCCAAAGACAGTGCTGTGCTTAATGTATCCTGAACATCTTCACTCAGGTTGGTCCAGCCTAATGCTGAGATGTAGTGGCGCATCTGCAGATATGCAAACCGATCTGCTTCTGTGCGAACTCCTGCTGCAGTTCCATGAAGGGCCGCGCTTTCCCTTCGTCTGACACCAGCTGATAGACGTACTGTATCCCAAGCTTCCGCCAGCGATGAAACGCCACTGAGGTAGATCCCTCTGGGAAATCTGGGTTATGAAGCAGCGGTAAGAAAGGGGTAGCCCTCCAGTCAAATCTGTGTCATTTGCAGAGCCACTTCCAAGCCGCCCTCGCTGCTGCAACTAGTGGGTTCTGTTCTTTCCCTGTACCTAGCCCCCCTCCTGGGGCGTGTAACCTCCATCCTGTGTATAGTAGGGACAAGAGCCCTCTCCAGTTCTAGTGCTGAAAAATCCCCCGCCCCCACCAGCCAGTCCCTGATATGTCGCATGGAACATGCTATTGTGAGATACCGTATATTAAGCAGCCCCATCCCCTCCTGTGGTCTTGGTTTCTGTATAACCTGGATTGGGAGCCTAGGTCTCTTCCCATTCCACAAAAAAGTCTGTATGGAACGATGCAACGTCCGCTCTTCCCCCCTTTTCAGATATAGTGGCAACATCTGAAACAGATATAGCCATTTGGGGGCTATCATCATGTTAAACAGGCCTGTGCGTCCGGAGAGAGATAAAGGACAGGCTCCCCACAATTTCAACAAGCGCCTAGTGGTAGCCATTAGGGGTTTTATGTTTGCCTCATATAGTGTCTCCATGGCCCTGGGGATGGTCACCCCTAAATATCGGAGCTTACCATCCGCCCACTGTAAGGGAAAATGACCTCTCTATTCTGATTCCAGCTTGTCATCTAGGGCTAGTGCCATTGATTTTGACATGTTAAGCGTGTATCCTGAAAGATCACCATAGTCAGTAATAGTGTGTAGAAGGTGCTCCAAAGAGATCTGCGGATCACTCAGGAGCACCATCATATCATCCGCATAGGCTAGTACCTTTAGCTCCCTCCCACTGACCCTAATCCCCTTTATGCTGTCCTGTGCGCGGATCTTCATTAACAGAGGTTCTAGCGTTAGCAGAAAAAGTAGCGGGGATAAAGGGCAACCCTGGCGAGTGCCTCTACCGATGTTAAGTCTTGTAGTTTGAACCCCATTGACCCAAATCATAGCTTGTGGTTGCGTATAAAGTGTTTCTATGGCACCAAGAAACCACCCACTTAGCCCTATGCCTTTCAAAGTTTCAAATATAAATGGCCATTCTACCTGGTCAAATGCGCGTTCCGCGTCCAGGTTCACCACCAATCTCTGTTCACCAAGATGTGGGTTAGCTAACATTGCAAGAATCAATCTGCGTGTGTTCAACACCGACTGGCGGCCCCGGACAAAACCCGCTTGGTCCTCTTTAACGAGACTCGACATCAGTGGTGCTAATCTCTCTGCTAGTATACAGGATAACAGTTTGATCTCTACATTGATCAGAGAGATAAGTCTATAAGAGTTGGGTTGCAGCAGGTCTCTGTCTTTTTTGGGGATCAAGCTAATTAACGCCGTATTGGCATGTGGAGGGAAGTGTCCTGTCTCCACCACGGTGTTAAGGTACTCGGTCAGCGGCCCTACAATCTGTGCGCTAAGCAATTTATAGAACTCTCCGGAGAAACCATCTGGCCCTGACACTGAGTATAACCTCAGCGCACCGATCGCCTTTTGTAGCTCTTTAGCCGATATCGGAGCGTTGAGGGCAAGTAGTTGGGCTTTGGGTATTCTCTCTAGTCCTACATCTTTCAGGTACTGCTGAATAGCTTCTCGTGTTCCTACCCTCTCCCGTTTTCCCCTGTACAGGGTGGTAAAGTGTTGATGGAAAGTCTGCGCGATCTCATGCAGGTCATGTGTTATTCCCCCCGTCGATGTACGTAGCGCCGTGATGAAGTGGGCTTTTTGCGCGCCTTTCACGAGTCTGGCAACCATCCCTCCCGCCTTGTCTCCATATTTGTGTAGCTTGTATTTCTTGTACAGGAGGGATCTCGTTACCCGTTCATGCAACAAACTATTGAGTGCCACCCTGGTGGACGTAAGTATTTCATAGTTTGCCTGGGTCGGTGTTCTAACATATGATCGCCTTGCTGCTCTGAGCTGTCTTTCTAAAGCTACAACCCCTTGAGCAATTTGCCGGTTCCATTTACTGACGTAAGCGATAATCTCGCCCCGGAGCACAGCCTTGGCTGTGGACCAGAACAGGACTACATCCTCTAGATGTTGCTGATTGTGTGAAACAATCTCCTCCCATTTCTTTTGTAGATACATGGTGAAGTCTTTGGAGGGAGACAGGTAAGCAGGGAATCTCCACCCCGGCGGCTGGCTAAATATGAAGTTGGTTCGAGATCTACCCATATTAAGGAGTGATCCAAGATTTCCTCTGGGCCCAGGGCCACCGAGAGCCGGGGCTAGGCCTGGGACAAGACCGCCCCCGGCCCCCCCACCCGAAGTCGCCGGGCCCCCCCCTCCACCCGAGGTCGCGTCGCGCCCCTCCCCACCCGAAGTCGCCGGGCCCCCCTTCCACCCGCTGCCGGGCCCCCCTCCACCCGCTGCCGGGCCCTCCGAACTAACCTGAAGCGCCTTCACGTTCCCATCGCAGCAAGCATCAGCAGCATCAGCAGGGCAGACCTCTCCTTCCTTCCGTGCCCCGCCCTCGCAGACGTTACATCAGGCGAGGGCGGGACACGGAAGGAAGGAGTGGCCTGCCCTGCTGCTTGCTGCAATGGGAATATGAAGGCGCTTCATGTTAGTTCCGGGAGCTACGGAGGGCGGGCGGGCCGGACTGCAGTGGCGCCGGGCCCCCCCCCGGAGGCCCGGGCCCGGGGACTTTTGTCCCCCCTGTCCCCCCCTCTCGGCGGCCCTGTCTGGGCCTATGATGGCTTCTAAAACCTGGGGGAATAGAATCTGGGAAGTTAAGATGTAGTCTATTCTGGACTGTGTCCGGTGGACCCTGGATGTGTGGGTATAATCTCTCTCCTACCCGTGTAGTATTCTCCATGGGTCCACCAGTCCCATTTCCTGACAGAATGTTTCTAATACAGAGGGGGCGGGTGACGTTTTCATTTGTGGGTGTTTAGACCGATCTAGGTCTACGTCCATCACCTGATTCATATCTCCCGCTAAGATCAGTGGGAGCGGATGGTGCCCCCGATACCGTGCTAATATTTGGGCAAAGAAACCTGAAGATGTTGTGTTGGGGCCGTAGGCTGACATCAGAAGCATCTCCCTGCCCTGCAAGTTAATCTGGACCCCTACCATCCTCCCCTCATCATCTTTGAATTCTAGTTTTGTCTTGCACATAAGCGATCTGTGAATCAATATAGCTACCCCCCCTTTCCTTCCCATAGCTGGTGAGCACCACACCTCTCCCACCCAAGAATGCCTCAGTTTTTCATGCTCTTCCTGGGAAAGTCTCGTCTCCTGGAGGCAGGCTATCCCAACCCCGTGTCTTTTTAGGGCTGCTAAAATTTTAGCTCTCTTAACTGGGGAGGAGATGCCGCCCACATTCCAGGAGATCAAGCGCACCTTATTCGAAGCAGTACTGAATCTGTGTTTGAGTGTGCCCCGGGATGTACTGTGGAACGTCTCCTGGGCACCCAGCCTTACCCCTGAGACTTCTGGTAACCACTACCCTCCTTACTGCTAGGCAGCTCATGTACTGGTGTGTGGTGGGCCCTTCTCTGCCAGATGTTCTAACTTGTGCAATTAAATCCTGTGCTTTCCCCATCCCTATCTTCCCCCCCTCCCCCAGTGAACCGATCTAATTCCCTTCCTCCATGCATCAAATGCTACTATTAATTGAGAAGCCCATTCCATGCTCGAGGCCTCCCCGCCCTCAACCGGTACAATTTTCCAAACCTCATCTCTTGTTACACTAGTGTGCTGCAGCGAGTTCAAAGTTGGGCTTGATCACTCTCCCACCAGCTGTCCATTCGGGTTTGCCTGTTGCTGCTCCAGTTCTGTGATGTGGGCTTTTACCGCATCTATCGATTCAAATGCCTTCCAGCGTCCCTCGTGGCGGATCTTCAGCACAGCCGGGTAAACAAGCATGAATCTGACGTGCAGCTCTTGAAGCCGGCAGCACAGTGGGGTACATTTCTTCCGGCGCTCTTGGAGGGGGGCAGAGAAGTCCTGAAATATTCTGATCCGGTGTCCATCATATTTTGTATCCTCTCTCTTCAAGCGATAGCCCCGCAGGATCTCTTGTTTGTGTAGGTAATTATGTACTTTCAAGATAACAGCGCGCGGGGCCTGGCGGCCATCTTGGATACGGCCTATGCGATGCACCCTTTCCAAGCACAGGGCCCCCGCGTGATCCGACAAGGCAAATTCCTCTTTAAGCCATTTCTCCACTACCGTTGCAAGTGTGGAGTCTCCAATCAATTCGGGTAGGCCGATCAATCGTAGGTTGCTATGCCTACCTCTGTTCTCAAGTTCGTCTATCTTGTCAGAGAGCGTTGTCACTGTGGTCTGCAGCTGACAGATTTGTTGTTGCAGCGTGGTGCACGTGTCTTCGAGTTCGGAAACTCTGTGTTCCAGGTCTCTGGTCCGCCGCGATTCCTCCGCCAGTCACGTCTCAAAGTTTTCAATCTGCGTCGATATGCGCTCCAGCCTGGGCTCCAGCGCTTGTACTACTTCTGCTGTCAGTTGTGAAAGTTGCAAGAGCTGTGCCTCCGAGAAGGGCGGTCCGCTTTTCTGCAGTTGTTGGTCCACGCCGAGATTCGCCGCTCTTGGTGGGTCCTTGTCTTTCTTCGCACTGCGTGCCGGCATGATTTTGGAGGGTTTATCAACAAACTTGTCCATCGGTGATATCGCTGACCGAATGTTGTCGCTAGCTGCTCAGAGATGAGGTAGAAACGCATATTTTTTTATCAATTTTGGGCGTTGGGCCTCGGAGAGCAGGGACACATGTCCTACTCTCTCAGTGCATCACGTGACCTTTCGTAATGCACTTTTTAAACTCATCATGGCTCGAGAATGTGAGCAGTCCTAAAAATGAATACAAGTGGATAGTGCTGTAAGGGAGATATGAGAAGAGGGGTGTAACAAAGGGGGAAGAGGGCAGACACCATGGAGGCAAGACGGGGAGGGTGGAGGGCGAAAATCAGAGTAGTACCTGTGTTAGATGTCTTGAAACACTAGACTGGTCCACGCTGCTGTTACCCCCTAACACATACTGGAATGTCCCTGTGGCAAGGAACTGCAGAACAATCAGCAGCTTCACCAGCTCAGGTACTGCATGATCTTGCAGTGGGTGGGTCAATATCAGCTCGTATTTCCTCGTACAGCTCATATATAGCTAGTCAGGACAAGCGGTAGTCATCTACTATTTTCCTGTCTGACATGTCTTCCAACACCACCTATGGACGGAACACATGTGGGCGGGGGTGGGGGCGATTGTGGGCTGGGCTTGATGAATGGGTCGCCTTGGCTCCTGGCCTTCCAGCTTGTTGCCTTCCAGCTTCTTGCCTCTCATCAACAAAGTTCAACTGTGCCAAGAAGAATCCACCATCCATTTCCCGATTGTGGCGAGACACGTGTAAGACAAACGTACTGATAGCACGCAGATTTGTGCGTCACTTGTTAATGACATAAAAAATCCCCGGTGCTACTTCCAGGTCATATATATGCACCCACACAGCCAATGCATGGAGACGTGATGACCTCAAAAGTAAAAGCCGATTGGTTTGTCTGTGTTTTCCCTCCCCTGTGCTGCCATCATGTAGTGTAAGATGATGGTGCGTTGTTATTTTTTTTTATCCTTTACTTTTTTTTTATAGCTGCCCATTGCATTTTCACACGATCTGGTGTAGATTCCAGTTTGCATTTGTTCACTTTCACCTTGCCCACCGCAAGTCAGGAGACTAACGTTGCTTCATGCTGTATTTCTGATCACAGGCTGACTTTGAACCCCCCCCCCCCCCCCCCCCCCTCTCATTTTGATCAACATGTTGTTTCTGGGTTTTTTTCTACTACAGTTTGAATCTATTTCTCACTAATAATTTTTCTGTGGGGCAATATTTCTGTCCGCTGGCTGTCTTATAACCCCCCCCCCCCCCCCAAACAACCTTTTGGAAAACAACATCACAAGAAGAACACACATAATTGTCTTAACTAACAGATACTTTATACGTTTTCAAAGGGAGGAGGGTAATATATAAAAGGGTGATGTGGAAAAATGCAACAAGGGAGGGGATATACATATACACTATATACAAGGTGGGAGATATATTATACAGATGGGGAAATATATAAAATTTACATGGGGGTACATATAGGGGTGGAAATATTTACAATGTACAGGGGGAATATATATACAGGATGGAACATATTCACACTATATACAGGGGGGAGGTGGAATATATGTACAGGGGGGTTGCTACGGGGGGGGGGTGGAATAAATAAAAGGGTAATGTGGATAAATGCTGAAATGGAGGGGATATATTTACAATATATACAGGGGGAGGATATATTATACATGGGGGAAATATATAATTTATACAGGGGGTATATATAGGGGGAACATATTTACAATATATATGGAGGGATACATATACAGGGGGGAAATATTCATAATATATACGGGGGAGGTGGAATATATGTACGGGGGGTTGCATATGGGGGCGAGGGGTAGAAGAGGAGTTCATGGATGTGGCACAGCGGGCCCTAAGTGGGAGGAGAGATACTGGAGCGTGTGGGAAAGGTCCTCCAGTGCCTCCCCTCCCATATGCAACAGCTGTGCCGCCTCCATGAGCTCCTCTGTAGAGAGGTTCATACCAGTGGTGTAGCCACAGAGGGCTCAGGCCCACCCAACAGCAGCACACATTTAGTGGTAGCTGGTGGGGATCCCAAGCTCCGCCAGCTGAAGACCTCCTCCTGATGGTGCTGAAAACATTGCTCTCCACTTCAGAAGTCTGAGCTCCCTAAGCTGCCGATACTGGCAACTGTGCATGCTCAGTTTTCAGCGCATGCCTGCAGCAGGCTGCCAAGGTAGAGAGCAATGTTTTCCTGCCAGCTGAGATATTTTTTTAAGTTGGTGGGGTAGAGGGGAGAACACATGCCCACCCACTTCTTGTCTAGGCCCACCCAAAATCTGCTGTCTGGCTACACCCCTGGTTCATACGGGAGAGAGGGATGGGGGATGAAGCACGGTCAACAAGGGCAGGAGTGGGAGGGATAGGGGAGGTGGATCTGTCGGTAAGGGTGGGAGCAGGGGGAATGGGGGAGGTACTGCGGTCAACAAGGGTAAGGGGGGTGAGAGGGTGGGTGAGAGGGGATGTCCTCCCCTGTGAGGTCCACTATAGCACCTGCAAGTAAAGACAAAGAAGGCCTGTTAGAAAGCTTCCTCACAGACACCTTTAACATGCACACATCAGTGTAGGCAGTACCTGTGCAACTCACCATGGACGACTATCAACTCATACCGCTCCAGGTGGGGGATGACTTCCTTGTGGGGGCCCCCGGCACGGCTCGCTACAGGCAGGGAATAGGGGAGGGAAGTCCAAGGGGGAGCTTGGGAGAGGGTGGCAGGTGTTGTAGAGGGAGTGGCAGATGTGGTGTCGGTGGTGGGAGGGCTGGCAGGCTGGGAGAGAGGTGGGCTAGCGGCTCCGAGGGAAAGGAGGGCTGGCAGGATGGGGAAGATGGGCTGGTGGGATTGTGCGGCTCTGGAGGGAGGCAGTGGGGCTCAACTCTGTGCGGGGAGGAGGAGAGGTTAGGTGCAAAGGGTGATGCTTTGGGGCAGGCAATTGCATCACGGGGGTTTTACGGGATCTCTTGGAGGGGGGGGGACCAGAAGACGGGCCGGGATGGACAAGGGTATAAGGACAGGGATGCGGACCAGGGGCAGGACCAGAAGGGCGGGGAGGAGCAACACCTGCCAGGGACCCCTCATCATCATCATCATCGCCGTCTTCCTCCTCCTCCTCCTCTGAAGAAGACATTTCTGCACAGAGTCAAGGGAACTATGACAACCGTAGGGCATTATCACATCTTGAGCTGCAGTTAAACCTATGGCCAACCAATAAGTAGCTGGGCTGTTATCGAGGTTTTCCTTAACCTCCTGGAGCCATTCCCGGTGATCCTTGCACAACACCCTTGTGCGCTTCTTCAGCTGTTCAACCTGTAAAACAAGAGGGAGGGCTCTAAGTGTCATTGCATGACAAATGAAATAAAGGACAGAAAAAAAGCAATGATATGATGTCTTTTTTGTATTTTGGGGGGGTTACATACACATTATGAACGCCCGTTTTGTATCTATAAGAAAATGTAATGTATAATATACCGGCAGGAGTACAACTGTTTGATAAGGAAGGCAAGAGGAAGGAGGGAGGGAGAGAGGAAGGGACAAATTGCAAAATACTTACAGATCTCGTGTACGAAGACCGCCTGTTGAAGAGGCATTGCAGCACCTCCCAGCCCTAGTCCATTCTGGTGATGTCTCGCCTCTTCCCCTGTCAGGGGAAGAGGTGCTTCTCATTCACCACGATCAGCTGTGCAAGCCAGAGCACATCCATATTGGACAAATTGGGCTTTTTCCTTCGGGGACCATGTGCAGCCATGACTTCTCCAACATAGATTTGCGCGCGTGCGCACACATGCTTAAATAGCACGTCGTAGACAGGGCTTATGCATGCACTTTATGAACGTGTTATGATGTGTTTATGGCCGTGTTATGATGGCAGATGACAGCTCTCTAGAGTTACCGGCAGCCCCTGAGCACCCGTTCAATATATCACGTTAAAGGGGTGGAAACCTTTATGTACATTGAACATAAATGGCTGTGCATCATGCATTGCTTGCATTTAAATGAGAATCACATAATTACAATACATTTGCATAGCATTTTTGTTCTGCGTTTGCAAATGCGGTAAACAGGTTGCTGTGGGCTTTGGTACATTCGTTGCTAGATACTGTGATCGCTAAGCCGGTTCAAACTGGTTCTAAACGATCGCTCCTGGTATGGTAAGTGTGATGCATCTGGATCTAGGGTTCCTTTTCTCACTTTTGACTTTAGTTAATTTCTTGAAATATCTTGGTGTCATTCTTGATTGCTCTTTAACATTTGAACATCACATTTTTAAAGTCACCCGTTCTTGCTATTGTTCGCTTTGACTTATCCACTCACTGCGCCCTTATTTGGAAAACAGTTCTTGTGCCACTATTTTATATTCTTTTATGGCTTCAGACCTGGATTATTGTAATATCATCTACAGAGGTCTGCCACAAACATCTCTTAAAAGCCCTGAAATGATTCAGAATACAGCAATTCAGGTCCTTTTTCATACCTAAAACTTTGATCATATTATTCTGCTATTAAAACAATATCACTAGTTACAAATTTTCCATTGCATTCTACTACTACTACTACTACTTAACATTTATAAAGCGCTACCAGGGTTACGCAGCGCTGTACAATTTAACACAGAGGACAGTCCCTGCTCGAAGGAGCTTACAATCTAAAGGACAAAAAAGTGCAGTCAATCAAATTGGGGCAGTCTAGATTTCCTGAATAGATGAATAATGGTTAGGTGCTGAAAGCGACATTGAAGAGGTGGGCTTTGAGCAAGGATTTGAAGATGGGCAGGGAGGGGGCTTGGCGTATGGGCTCAGGGAGTGTATTCCAAGCATAGGGTGAGGCGAGGCAGAAAGGGCGGAGCCTGGAGTTGGCGGTGGTGGAGAAGGGTACTGAGAGGAGGGATTTGTCCTATGAGTGGAGGTTACGGGTAGGAGCGTAAGGGGAGATGAGGGTAGAGAGGTAATGAGGGGCTGCAGATTGAGTGCATTTGTAGGTTAATAAGAGAAGCTTGAATTGTATGCGGTACCTGATTGGAAGCCAGTGAAGTGACTTGAGGTGAGGGGTGATATGAGCATATCGGTCTAGGCGGAAGATAAGACGCACAGCAGAGTTCTGAACGGATTGAAGGGGGGATAGATGGTTAAGTGGGAGGCCAGTGAGGAGTAGGTTACAGTAGTCAAGGCAGAGGTAATGAGAGAGTGGATGAGAGTACAGGTGGTGTGCTCAGAGAGGAAAGGGCGAATTTTGCTGATGTTATAGAGAAAGAAGCGACAGGTCTTGGCTGTCTGCTGGATATACACAGAGAAGGAGAGGGAGGAGTCGAAGATGACTCCGAGGTTGCGGGCAGATGAGACGGGGAGGATGAGGGTGTTATCAACTGAGATAGAGAGAGGAGGGAGAGGAGAACTGGGTTTGGGTGGAAAGACAATGAGTTCGGTCTTGGCCATGTTCAGTTTCAGGTGGCGGTTGGACATCCAGGCAGCAATGTCGGATAAGCAGGCCGATACTTTGGCCTGGGTTTCCGCAGTGATGTCAGGTGTGGAGAGATAAGGCTGGGTGTCGTCAGCATAAAGATGATATTGGAAACCATGAGATGAGATCAGCGAGCCCAGGGAAGAGGTGTAGATTGAGAAAAGAAGGGGTCCAAGGACAGATCCCTGAGGAACACCAACAGAGAGCGGGATGGGGGTAGAGGAAGATCCATGAGAATGTACTCTGAAGGTACGGTGGGAGAGATAAGAGGAGAACCATGATAGGACAGAGCCCTGGAATCCAAATGAGGATAGTGTGGCAAGGAGTAGATTATGATTGACAGTGTCAAAAGTGGCGGATAGGTCGAGGAGGATGAGGATGTAGTAGTGACCTTTGGATTTTGCAAGGAACAGGTCATTACAGACTTTAGTGACTGCCGTTTCTGTCGAGTGTAGAGGGTGAAAACCGGATTGAAGCGGATCGAGGATGGCATGAGAGGAGAGAAAATCAAGGCAGCGGCTGTGAACGGCGCGTTCAAGTATCTTGGAGAGGAAGGGTAGGAGGGAGATGGGGCGGTAGTTGGAAGGACAGGTAGGGTCTAGTGATGGTTTTTTGAGGAGTGGTGTGACTACAGCTTGCTTGAAGGTGTCATTCAATATAAGATACTTATATTGGCACAAAGGGTTCTTCACATGAGTATTCCATCCTATCTTTCTTCTATTATTACCCCTTATAGTCCTTCTTACTTACTGTGCTCTGCATCTGCATATTGTTTAATTATTCCAGCTGTTTACTGTTCACAATTGGAATCAACCCACCATTCTGGATTTTTCTCAGTTACTCCATCTCTTTGAAATTCTCTTCCCTCAGTAATTCATGCAGAATAATCTTACCACAAATTTAGATCTTTAGTGAAGACCTACCTCTTTACTCAAGCATTTCCTGAAGGGGTTGAGATTTGACCGGATAGACAGGATGATTTGTAAGGGAGAGGGTTCTCTCCCCCCCCCTTTCTAGTAATGTGTTTTATCTATCTTATCCCTTTCCTGTTTGATTATTGTAGTTCTTTTTTTTTCCTATTGTTATTAGTTTTAATTACAAACCACTTTGATGGCTGATTGAAAGGTGGTATATCAAGTTTTAATAAATATAAACACATATAAAAAAGCATACCTGAACCAAATTGAATTAATTTTATGCATAAACATGCAAGCAAACAAACAAATGAAGCAGATCAACAATAAAAAAGAGGTGCTTTGTTGCACAATTACCCGACGTGGCCATGTTTCGCCCACAGGCTGCATCAAGGGTAAAACTAAAACAAAAAGAATATACATAAAAATCTCTTAATACATAAATAATTAATCTAAAAACAATGCTTAAAAAGTAAAGCCAATGCATAGAAAATCAATAAATACTTACATAAATAGGACAGGTATGTTCAGTGTGAATACATGTGCATAAAAAGAATAAGAAATTAACCCCCCTGTTTTACAAAGCCAAATGGCAATGCTGGCACAGTCCATTCAAAGGGAATGTGCTGTGTCAGCATTACTGCATCACCAGCCACTAGCACGGCTTTGTAAACAGGAGGTTAAGTACTTCATGCCTACTACAAGCATCAGTGAACACATCAATGTTCCATGCATCGCTGAATATTGGGCCCACTGAGCACAAAAACATCTAGCAAATGACCATTTTTGAAACAAAAAGTTGGACGTTTTTCTGGTTTGTAAATGGCCATGTTCAGTACTGAATATTTGGATTTTTTTCACAAAACGTCCAAAATCGGATTTCGATGTCATATCAAAAAATGCCCCTCATTGTTATTCCAACATGTAAAGCAGCATATTTTTGCAACATGACGATTTTAGGAAAGGAAGTAATGATTATCATAAATTTATAGAATCCATTACTGCTGATGTGTTGTAATTGCATTGCTATTGTAAAGGGTCATGGATTTGATATACTGCCTTTGTGTTGCCCTAGTAGGCTTGTGGATTTGAAGAACTTGCTGTTTGTAAAAGGGAAAAAGGAATATAGAAAAAGTAAGCAGAGCAAGAAAGTGCTGAAAAGAAATTATAAAGGATAGAGACCAAAGAAACAAAAAAGAGCTAAGAACCAGAGAAATGGAACGGAAATAACACCGCAGCATGTTAGGATTAGTGAGCAGAGAAATACCATTTATAGATTTTTTCATTTAAAATATTTTGAAGCAGATCAAAGGTATGAGCCACAGTTGAATGTACATATGCGCAAACACACGTAAGCTTTTTTGTATTTATGTAAATGTATATATGTATATACACATGTATGTATACATACAGTGGGGGAAATAAGTATTTGATCCCTTGCTGATTTTGTAAGTTTGCCCACTGACAAAGACATGAGCAGCCCATAATTGAAGGGTAGGTTATTGGTAACAGTGAGAGATAGCACATCACAAATTAAATCCGGAAAATCACATTGTGGAAAGTATATGAATTTATTTGCATTCTGCAGAGGGAAATAAGTATTTAATCCCTCTGGCAAACAAGACCTAATACTTGGTGGCAAAACCCTTGTTGGCAAGCACAGCGGTCAGACGTCTTCTGTAGTTGATGATGAGGTTTGCACACATGTCAGGAGGAATTTTGGTCCACTCCTCTTTGCAGATCATCTCTAAATCATTAAGAGTTCTGGGCTGTCGCTTGGCAACTCGCAGCTTCAGCTCCCTCCATAAGTTTTCAATGGGATTAAGGTCTGGTGACTGGCTAGGCCACTCCATGACCCTAATGTGCTTCTTCCTGAGCCACTCCTTTGTTGCCTTGGCTGTATGTTTTGGGTCATTGTCGTGCTGGAAGACCCAGCCACGACCCATTTTTAAGGCCCTGGCGGAGGGAAGGAGGTTGTCACTCAGAATTGTACGGTACATGGCCCCATCCATTCTCCCATTGATGCGGTGAAGTAGTCCTGTGCCCTTAGCAGAGAAACACCCCCAAAACATAACATTTCCACCTCCATGCTTGACAGTGGGGACGGTGTTCTTTGGGTCATAGGCAGCATTTCTCTTCCTCCAAACACGGCGAGTTGAGTTCATGCCAAAGAGCTCAATTTTTGTCTCATCTGACCACAGCACCTTCTCCCAATCACTCTCGGCATCATCCAGGTGTTCACTGGCAAACTTCAGACGGGCCGTCACATGTGCCTTCCGGAGCAGGGGGACCTTGCGGGCACTGCAGGATTGCAATCCGTTATGTCGTAATGTGTTACCAATGGTTTTCGTGGTGACAGTGGTCCCAGCTGCCTTGAGATCATTGACAAGTTCCCCCCTTGTAGTTGTAGGCTGATTTCTAACCTTCCTCATGATCAAGGATACCCCACGAGGTGAGATTTTGCGTGGAGCCCCAGATCTTTGTCGATTGACAGTCATTTTGTACTTCTTCCATTTTCTTACTATGGCACCAACAGTTGTCTCCTTCTCGCCCAGCGTCTTACTGATGGTTTTGTAGCCCATTCCAGCCTTGTGCAGGTGTATGATCTTGTCCCTGACATCCTTAGACAGCTCCTTGCTCTTGGCCATTTTGTAGAGGTTAGAGTCTGATTGATTCACTGAGTCTGTGGACAGGTGTCTTTCATACAGGTGACCATTGCCGACAGCTGTCTGTCATGCAGGTAACGAGTTGATTTGGAGCATCTACCTGTTCTGTAGGGGCCAGATCTCTTACTGGTTGGTGGGGGATCAAATACTTATTTCCCTCTGCAGAATGCAAATAAATTCATATACTTTCCACAATGTGATTTTCCGGATTTAATTTGTGATGTGCTATCTCTCACTGTTACCAATAACCTACCCTTCAATTATGGGCTGCTCATGTCTTTGTCAGTGGGCAAACTTACAAAATCAGCAAGGGATCAAATACTTATTTCCCCCACTGTATGTATATGTATATGTGTGTGTGTATGGGGGGGTCACGTGATGTGGTGTGATTAGCGGCTGTGTTTCAGCGCTGCTCCGGAGCCCTCACTTTTAACTTACGGAATATCGCTAATCTTACCCCTCGTTAAGATGCCTCACGCACACTTAAGCTGTGCTAAGTAATATATGGAACAATACCTGTGACTGATGCCTTCTGGAGTGACATGCCGAGGCACCAAAAGTGAAAAAGAAAAATCCTCACCGCCCAGAGCAAGCACCAAGATGGCGGAGGTAAAAAATGAAGCCGGTGGGGAGTTCAATGACAAACAGTTGGCGCAAATTACGGAGGCGGTTGGAGCCGCATTAACACTGCGATTTGACCTTCTGGCTGGACAATTGGAAAAATTGGATACAGTGCTGGCAGATGTGGTCAAACGAAAGGGAGAAATGGAAAAGCGGATATTGGATTTGGAGGACACGTGGGCCCACTGTGACCCAAAGATCTCATGCCTAAAAGACTTAGTAAAAGTCCAGCATGAAAAGCTCGAGGATATAGAGAATAGATCACGCAGATGTAACCTAAGAATTGTGGGACCGCCTGAAAAAATACCAGATAAATCACTAAGGCACTTACTGGAACAATGGCTGAGCAAAGAATTGGCTTTGTCTGATAGCTATGGAGCGATATGTATTGAGCGTGCCCACAGAATTGGACGGGTACACCAAGGGAACCAGAGGCCTCGGATCGTCATTATCAAGGTCCACAACTATCTCCACAAGGAGGAAATCCTGAGGGGCTATAAATCGAAACGTGAGGCGCTGGAATACGATGGGGCCTAGATTAGGATTTTTCAAGACTACTCTGCGGGAGTGCAGGAAAGGCGGTGGCGTTTTCATCCAATTTGCTCAGCTCTAGTGGAGAAGAAAATTCGTTTTATGTTATTGTATCCAGAAAATTTAAAGATTCAGCACAAGGGACAATGGCGCTCCTTTGATTCAGCATCCGAGGCACAGAAGTTTCTAAATACGGAATTGTGACTCCATACAGGGAGAAAAGTAAATAGAATTGCTTCACGTCATGGTATTGGCTGAAATCAAGGAAAGCAGCATAGACCCTGACAAAGAACATGGAAGGGCTGTCAGTAGACCTCGGCAGAAGGGCAAGAAAGGCAGCAGAAAGACTTTGCAAGAATCCAGAAGTATCTCTGGGGGAAGAACTTCTACAACTGAGCTAAGACTGTTTGATACTGTTCCTATAGGGGTTAAGCGGTTTGAATGATTAATGTTGCGGTTATAGAGTGAATATTGGTAACGGGTAGTTAACAGGCGGGGGGGGGGGGGGGGGGGTGGGGGCTCCAGCATCAACAAGGCCTGACTGATGAGCGGTTGCTCCTCAGACATAAGGGGGGGGTTCTAGAAGGGGGGGAACAAATGGAATACAGGGCAAGTTGGGAAGAGGCTTCTACAGGGCCGGGGGGGGGGGGGGTAGGGGAGATATGATGGGGGGGGAGATGGGGGAGGGGGGTTGGGGAGGGTGGGAAACAGATGGAGAATTCAAAAGGTATTTTAAACTAAAGGGTTTTGGGAATGCTCATATCATAATAACCAGAAGGCTGGGAGCATGGGTGATGCAAAGGGGGGAACACTGTGGGCCTCTGGGGCAGGGCTGGGACCTGGGGGCTGTAAGATATGTCAATTTACTGCTGTGAGAATGGCTTGTAACAACACACTGTAGAATAATCACCTGGAATGTGGGGGGGAATCTCCTCCCCGATTAAACAGAAAAAGCTACTGGCGCATCTGAAGTGTCTTAAGGCTAACATTGTCTGCCTCCAAGAAACTAGGCTTATGGCCCAAGAGTATGACAAACTTAAACAGGGATGGGTGGGTCAAATCATTTCTGCTCCATCCAATGGACGTAAAAGAGGGGTAGCAATCCTTTTTCATAAGCAGTTGGCATATACGGCTGAGACAGTTCTAACAGACCCTCAAGGGCGATATGTGTATGGTTAAATTGTGGTTGCAGGGCAGAGAGGTGTACCTACTCAATGTGTATGCCCCTATTCCATTTGACAGTAAATTTTTTCCAGGACTGATGAGGGATCTTCTACCTTTCCAAGGGAAACAACTAATTATAGCGGGAGACATGAACACGTTGATGGATCCCAATGAAGACTGTACCGGGGCCAGGGGGGAGGGGCGCATGGGACGCAGGGAAAGAGGGATGTTACAAGAGTTTGTGGCCTCTCTCTCTGTGGTAGATGCTTGGAGGCTTCTGCATCCAACAGCAAGGGATTTCACACATCAGTCTAGGGCTCATGGGACTTGGGCTCGTCTTGACTATGCTCTCATGACAGCAGACCTTTTCCCATGGGTCAAAGATGCGGGACTGGAAGAGATAGTGATCTCGGATCATGCACCAGTGTGGTTCGAGTTAGATGCCCGGGGGTGTTTCCACCCCAGGACCATATGGAGATTCCCCAGTTATCTTTCAAAGGCTCCAGAATTTCAGAAATGTTTACATGAAAAGTGGGCAGATTATGTGGTGAATAATAAGGAACATAAATCCAACCCACAGGTGTTCTGGTGTGCTGCTAAGGTAGTTATGAGGGGAGAACTGATTGCTTATGAAGCAGCACACCGTAAGAAACTTGCGACCAGTATCATTCATTTAAATCGACAATTGCAAAGAGCCAGGCACAGATACATGGCTACATCTACAGAGGCCTATAGAGATAACTATTTATCAGTTCAGGCGACTCTCAACACACTTACAGGAACAAACGCAAAGGAATATAATGTATCAAAAGTACCGATTCAGCAGGTTTGGTAATAGGGTGGGGGGCATGTTGGCCAGGCTTGTACAAAAAAGAGGGGGGAACAGAACGATATCAGTATTAAAAGATCTGAAGGGTTCAGTGGTGAATAGGCCAGACAAGATACAAGAGATATTACGGGATCACTTTAAACAATTGTATGAGCAGAGAGAGGCAGGAAGTAGTGAGAAGGTGAAGGAGGTTTTGGCCAAAGCGAAAATGCCCTGCCTGAGTGAAGAAGCAATAACTAGTTTGGGATCTTCCTTGCAGCCCAGGGAGTTACAGAGAGCTATCAAAGAGATGAAGCATTTTTCGGCTCCAGGGGTTGATGGGTTTTCTGGTCAGTTTTACAAAATGACGCAACATTCAGTATTGGGTCCATTGCTGGAGTACCAACAATCGGTTATCCAAGACGGAGGCTTTCCACTATATGAGAATATGGCGCGGACTTCCCTTTTGTTGAAACCAGGAAAGGCCCCAGATGAGCCTGAATCTTACCGTCCCATCTCCTTAATTAATGTTGACATCAAGTTGTTGGCCAAGGTGCTAGCCACCAGGTTAATGAGGTTTTTACCAGATTTGATAGGGCCGGCCCAAGTAGGGTTCATACCTAAGCACCACTCAGTAATCCATATATGTAAGGTTTTACTCTCTTTAGCTCACTATATTCATCAGAATGACTCAGCAATCATAGTGAGTCTGGATGCAGCCAAGGCATTTGATCAGGTTGGGTGGGGGTTCTTGTTTTAAGTTCTTGAATGGGTGGGCCTGCCTAGTAGTTTTATAAGAGCGGTTAGGGCACTATATAAGGGAATGAAGGCGCATATAGCAGTAAATGGAGGGATATTGGAGAGCTTCCAGGTGCATTGTGGAACAAGACAAGGATGCCCTCTCTCCCCCCTACTGTTTGATCTGGCACTGAAGCCCTTGATTAGGCTACTGAATGACAGTACGGAAATTGGGGGTGTAAGAATAGGGGACCAAGAGGTTAAGGCCTTAGCATACGTGGATGATATCCTGTTAATCTTATCAGATCCACAACCGTCCCTGGAGGTGGCTTTGGATTTAATAAAGGAATATGGTTCTTTATCTGGGTTCACTCTTAACCTCAAAAAATCATGTGCAATGGCTGTAGATGATTCAGTGGAAATCACATGGAGGGGGGGAGTTTCCACTTAGGTGGGTAGATAAGAAGCTGAAATATCTGGGGGTACATATTGTCAGGATTGCAGGAGGTCAAAATTATTGTTGGACATACTTATATTAATATGAAATCAGTTTGACAATATTAAACCACCTTCTGACCTCTGATAAACTCTCCCCCCTTTCCTGCAAGAACCACTGAGGATGGCACCAAATGGTGCTCAGAGAGGCCTGATAGCCCTTTGGTTTCTCAATTACTCTTGATTAACATACCTTTTGTTCCATCTGGGAGCAGGGCTTCAGAGCAACCAAAGCCAGACAGTCAGGCTCCATCACTAGGGATTTCAAACAGGACAACCTGTGAAAGTTGTCACCTTTCCTGACTTCAGAAAGTATCTGGAGTTCTGTAAAGGAAATAACTGGGAAAGAGAAGTTTTTGATCTCTCTCTGCTCCTGTTCCCTCTCAGTTCTTATTAGGTATAAAGCAGAGCTCACTAGGGCGCTCTCTCGATCTGTCTTTCTCTGTGCAGCAGAGCACAGAGCTCAGCTTGGGGTCTACTGCCCCCCCCCCTTTCTCTGTCTGGGGCACTGCTCTCTGTCCGGGGGCATCTCTGCCCTCTCTCCCTGCAAGCAGAGCACACCGGGCTCTGCATGCACTACTTCTTTCTCTCACTTCCTTAAACACACACAGATACAGGCATATACCAGCTACCTGTACTAAATGCTGTGAGCCAATGCATATATGCAAATATAATATACTTTATATATCCAAATCCGTGTGGATTGCATATTCTTCGTTGACACATATCACTAGGGAAAGGGCCTCATTATATAAGGCTAATGTACATCCGTTGTTGGACATGACCAGAAGCAAACTAACAAAGTGGAAGTCTCTTCCACTTACAGTGTGGGGGCGGATAGCACTGTTCAATATGATGTTGGCTCCTAAGTGGCTGTATGTGTTTCAACAACTTCCCCTTTTCCTTAAAAGTCGAGAGGAAAGGATTCTGAGGAGACTTTTACAGGATTACCTTTGGCAAGGGAAAAGACCAAGGTTGCCATACGAGATAGCTGCTACTCCAAGGGATGGTGGAGGAATGGGCCTCTTAAACATTAGATCTTTAACAATAGCATGTGCAATGCGACACATAGCCGGCCCTGAAATTTGAGGGGGGGGGGGGGAGGGAATACATGCCTCTCTCTCCTCTCCATTGTGCAGGCACATTAGGCATACCTTTCCTTTGCCCCTTCCCCTGGCCCCGCCGCTGACATACCCCCATTTATACCCACGAACCGCCTCCCTCTGTTACCCGCCTCCTCACCCTCCCTTGTCTGAATTCTCCCCCTGAACTGCTCATTTACTGATTCTTGTATTTACGCACTTATTCTCCATGACTCTCGCCAGACGTAATGCGTTCTTTCAATAAATTGACCACATAAATTGCACTACTGGTCTGTTTAAGCTTTGCCTTTCCCCAGATAGATACAGAAGTCACCTTGCCGTCTCCCACAGAGGGAACCACTGTCAGCAAAGAAGAGCTACCCCATAAAGTATCTGACCTGAAGGCTATATAGTTGCCAAGGATCGTTAGATTAAAGGACAGATGAGCGGACCTCAACTTTACCCGGTTTGGGCTACAAGATATCATTGTGCAAGGATTTGTACAGATGCATCAATTGGTCCATGGGGGAAAAAGAGAAGCACTCCACTTACTGGAGTTGCAAGAAGCTTTGTCCTTATGTCTGAATCATCTAACTCGTAAGTCCTGCAGGCCTCCTGCAGCTAAGGGCCCAACCCTTGGTGAATGGTAGTCATCGCAGGTGAAGATTCCGTACCTACTGGCCATACAGTGCAACACAATGGCCACAATTTTGACTGTTTTTGTGCATCATGTTTTCCTGAACCTGTACCTGCATACGTCACCATATTAACTGCCTACATCCTCTTATTACCTATCTGTACCAATCTGTCTTGCACATTATGCAAGCCAGAAGTGGGGATATAATCTGCGGACCCTGTTCCTTGAACAATATGAGACTTTGCCTTTTGACCTCAATTAATCAGGAGATAAATAATTTCATTTCCACTATTGCTATTAATGGACTCATCTTTCCTTCAATTTTATTTTCCCATGTTTAATTACTTCAGTCGAGTCCTTTGTAAATGGCCTTTATGGTTTCCCTTTTGGTTTTACATTTAATTAACAGTGTATTTTCATGTTAGCATGTTTCTTGAAATATATGTATTACTTCTGCTTATTCAATTCAGGCTGCCAATGTCCACCAAGAGATAGCAATGTATTAGCAGATATCACATGTTATAGAGGCTATAGATATTTAGGTATCATTCAGGCATACAGTTATTTTGCTTTTTCAATCATACAATGCCTTGAGACTAACTTGTTCCTTTGCCAACCTCTGACTCTTGATGGACTAATTATGATTGTGCATGCCTAGGATAACGATATGGAAAGATCCAAGTTTGTACACCGCAAGTATTACGTCTTCAAGATCTATCCAGGCCCAAATGATGTTAGATCCCCCAAGGTCGTGGCAATAATCTTTACACCTTGCAAACTACTGGACCACAAGTCTCAAGACCAGCCACTTCCTTCAGCTGGTCAGCAGCGACTGTCACTTCTACTGATTCCTTGCCCAAGTCGCTGGGAAAATCCAGCCCTGTTAGATCTTCCAGATCTCTGTCCAGATTCTTCAGTGCTTCCACCACCTCAACCATGATCAAGGAAAGAGAATTCAGAACCAACTGATACTTAATTTGAGATTTACTGTTGCTGTTTATGGACATTATAGATTCATATTTTGTTTTATTTTCAGTTTAGCAGTAATCCTGTCTATATATTAAAAAGGTTTTATTTTTATTTTCCTATTATTTCCTTTATTGTTCTTATTGTTTTTCTAAGAGTTTCCCCGTTATTTCTGTTTATGTAATTTAAATTGAAGTTGATATTGCTCAGATACAAGGGTAACATCAAAACCTAATACTGGCTAAGATATCATAATGTAGGTGTAAACCCTGTTAGTATCAACCAGTTATGCAATTGTTTAACTCTGGTGTAGGCTTACTTAAGTTGCATGTCTTTCTGTAGGTTTGACTAAGCTCCAAGTGGGGTAACGGATATATAAAATGCTTCCCATACTTCCAGGTCATTATGCATATGTCAAGATCTATGCATGACCTTTGTTAATATAAATTTTCCTAGGATTGACCATTTTTGCTGTATGAGGCAACCTCATACTTGCTATCCACTTTTTAGTGCTCATGATTGGATGCCAATGATGAGTAATAGTAAGGTCCAGGAATTCTGACGTGTTTAAGGATTCTGAATACCTACAACAGCCTGCAATCAGAGTACTAACCATATATTTGTTGAGCCCATAACAATGCTTAATCAAAACCACTATTCCTTCCCAGGACCACTGAGACAGATACATTAGATTATCTCCCCATGCACTATGCAACAGATACAATAGAAGCCATAGAAAGACCTGAAAGTATTTATTAGCATGATCCACCTGAAATTGCTATTACCCACATACCTATACTTCATGAGATTTTGTAGATGAACTCATGGATTTGTCCCATTCATAAAACCTTTTTCACTACAGGTTTGAGTGAGTCAAGAGAGATGACATCAGGATTAAGGCCCAAGGGGTTGGGTAATATAAAGGGAATTCCATATGCCCAATAATATACCACCTGAGAATGAAGTTTCCTGTCTTGCATAATATCTGCTAGCAATTCATAAGAGCAAAACTCGTCCTCTCGTTTGATAGTTTGGCACCTTCTGGAATAGATAGTGACAAACTAGTTTTGTGTCACCCCCAGCTGCTGGGGTGACAAGTGGGGAATGTATAATTATAGTACAGCAAGAGGCCCTCACTGGATGCCCACCGGAAGGGTGGAAGGCCAGATTTTAGGACTCAGGCTGTAAAAATACCAGCTAGGTTTAAAAATCTATGACTGGCTGAGCAAGGACTTGCTTTTCCAGCAAGTTAATATGTGTCCCAGCTTGAGACCCATCCACTGGAATAGTGGTGGGCCGAGTTATATAGCTTAAACTGCTGAAAAGCACTGACTAGGCCTAAAAATCTGATGATGGCCTTGTTGCTGAGCACCTGCAGAAGCAGGGCTGCTTGGTAAGCCTTATTAGAATTTAGTGTGACATTCAAAAGCAGTGCAAAAGCCAAGATCAAGGAATTGATGGCTAAAATCCTAAAAAGTTTGGTTCAGAACATGGAGGCTGATACAGGTAAAATGGCAGCCAGAGTCACAAGATATGGAACTGATCTCTTCATCTTAGAAGAGATGGTTGCACAAGATTAGGAACAGTCCATATTAGGAGTTGGTGGGGCCAGCATCACTGCCAGCAAAGTAAAAGAGAATTCAGGAGGGGGCCCAAGCCCACATTTTGGGAGTCAGTTGTTAAAGTAGCCATGGGGAGGCCTACTTTAACAACCGGCTCCCAAAATTCTTAAAAACTTAACAAACGGCTCTCGCTAGCCCGTGAGAGCCCGCTCCAGCACACCACTGCAGAGGAGGGGCCTATCCATACATACTTAGACTTGCAAGCCCAATACGGAATTTCACCTAGACACACATTTGAATATTGTCAGTTGAAACATTATATTGCCACACTGACATGGACAGATCTGACAGAAGACGTGGTAGAAGTGCTGTCAGAGACATATTCTCTGGGGGCTCAATTATCCATTCCATTGAAATTCCATCACCAACAGCTAAAAGATTCCACTGAGGAGATAGATTATGTGCGCCTGGCTCTTGACTGGTCGAAGGATCTTACATGTGAGGTGTCAGCTAAACAATGCAGGTCTTATTTAAAATCCCTATATGCCCAGAGGCTTTCAGTGCCACAGAGAGAGAGAGAGGCTATATAAATGGCTTCTGAGACTTCATGTGTCCCCACACAGGGCATTTCAAGCAAAACGTGTGAATAGTGGGAGTTGCCCTAAATGTGGTTGGCAATTGGCGACGTTGGGACATATGTATTGGCAATGTCCTTATAGACAACGATTTTGGAAGGCAGTATTACAGGGGGTGGCCCAGATGTGGAATTGCACCTTACTCTATGACCCACTGTTGCTTTTCAATAACTTTACATACACATCAGACCCCCCCCCCCAGAGGGCTTTCGGGGTTTAATTAAGATAGCCATATACTATGGGATTACCTCTATCTTACAGGCCTGGAGGTCTACTACAGGGCCTTTACTACAACTTTGGAGGTCACAGTTAATAAAGCAGATGCATCTAGATCGTTGTGGTATTGCGAACCTTGAGAGTGTTCCGGGCAGTGGTGTGCTGGAGCCGGCTCGCACCGGCTCGCAAGAGCCGCTTGTTAAATTTTGACAGTTCTTGCGAGCCAGTTGTTCTCCGGGGCGAGCCGGCTCCATTGCAGGAGGTAAGCATGGCAGGAGGGGCCATGCTTACCTCCCCTCCCGCTCCCATCCGTCTGTTTCTAGTACCTCCGTCGAAGCGCCGCTTTATTTAAAGCCCTACTGCCCATCTCCAGCCTTCCCTGGTTGCTTCGTGATGAGTTCGTTCCCTTAGTCCAGCCTTCTGATGTCATTTCCTTTTTCCGGGAAGGCGGGACTGAGGGAACGAACTCATCATGAAGCAACCAGGGAAGGCTGGAGACGGGCAGCAGGGCTTTAAATAACGCGGCTGTTCGACTGAGGTACTAAAAAAAGATGGAGGGGAGGGTGGGGGCGAAGGACAATCACTGTGGGACGGAGAGCCAGAAGAACCGTTATTGACGCTGCCCAACATGTACGGAGGGTCGCGGAAGAGCGGGAAGGGGGAACACAAGAGCACGTCCTCAACGGAAGAGGCCGGCGGCAGGAAAGCGAAGCTTTTGGTGTTCGGCTATGCCTTTAAAGTGTTCCGCGACGACGAGAAAGCTCTGTTCCACGAGCAGGGAAAATACCTCATCCCATGGATGGGAGACCACAAAATCCTGATCGATAGGTTGGTGTGCCATTAGCCAGGCTGCTGTTGCACTGCATGCTGTCTGACCCAACCTTTTCTTTTCCTGCAGGCATACAAGTCCGTCATGTGGACCACAGTACATACTGATAACCACCCCCAGATAGATGGTCTGTCATCTCTTCCTCTCTCGCGTGACTTTGTGCAGGAGGTCATGGGGGAAGAAGGGTTGACACGTCTTTTTCAGATCAAAATGAAATTTGAGATTCAAAAATTCAGCTAGAAATCGGGGGAGGAGGGGCGTCTGCCAAAAATCTGACACTCTTGGGTATATGAACTGGGTTTCATAAAGTTTTAAGTTGGAATGCTTTTTGATCTGAAAAGAATGAAGTGTTTAACTTGTTTGCTCCATCGTTTTCATTTTCTGCAGAGTTTATATAAATTTGTGTTGGTGAGTAGAATAGGAAGATAGTAAATCACAACCGATAAAGACTTAAATGACCCGTACAACATATCCAGCAAGGTGTTTAGGCTGGTGAACTTTCTCTTTGGAGGTTAATCATAACCACTTGTTTCTTTATCCTTGCTGTCTTTCAGCACCTATAACTCATGTTCAAATTGCTCACTGTGGCAAGAATAATTGCATATTCTTGTCAGATCTATTACAAACTAATATGATATAGGCCTGCTACAAAATGAATAATGCTCGGAGCAAACTTTACAATGTATGCTGATATATAAAAATTGTAAGTTAAGGAGGCTTACATTTCAACATTTAAAAATAAAATGTAACATATTTACTTTGGAGAAGTTAAGAATAGTATATGTCAAACTTTTGCAGGCGTTCAAAATGCCCTTGTTTGTATTTTCCGGAGAATGTGGTGAAGGCGGTTAGTTTGGCAGGTTTAAAAAGGGGTTAGACGGTTTCCTAAAGGCCAAGTCCATAAACCGCTACTAAATGGACTTGGGAAAAATCCACAATTCCAGGAATAACATGTATAGAGTGTTTGTACGTTTGGGAAGCTTGCCAGGTGCCCTTAGCCTGGATTGGCCGCTGTCGTGGACAGGATGCTGGGCTCGATGGACCCCTGGTCTTTTCCCAGTGAGGCATTACTTACGTAGTTATGTACTGGACATGTTTGGGAGCGGGAGGGCAGGGGAGAGAGGAGAATTGCTGCTGGGTATGGATCGATGCAGGGGGCCAGGGGAATGGATTGCTGCTGGGTATGGATGGATTAATCCGCAAATGAACCTTTTTCGGAGATGTGAAGGCGGTAGAATGAGAGGACATGAAATGAGATTGAAGGGGGGCAAACTCAAGAAAAATGTCAGGAAGTATTTTTTCACAGAGAGAGTGGTGAATGCTTGGAATGCCCTCCCGCGGGAGGTGGTGGAAATGAAAACGGTAACGGAATTCAGACATGCGTGGGATAAACATAAAGGAATCCTGGTCAGAAGGAATGGATCCTAAGGAGCTTAGCCGAGATTGGGTGGCAGAGCTGGTGGGGGGAGGCGGGGATGGTGCTGGGCAGACTTATACGGTCTGTGCCAGAGCCGGTGGTGGGAGGCGGGGATAGTGCTGGGCAGACTTATACAGTCTGTGCCAGAACCGGTGGTTGGGAGGCGGGGATAGTGCTGGGCAGAGTTATACGGTCTGTGCCCTGGAATGGACAGGTACAAATCAAGGTAAGGTATACACAAAAAGTAGCACATATGAGTTTATCTTGTTGGGCAGACTGGATGGACCGTACAGGTCTTTTTCTGCCGTCATCTACTATGTTACTATGTTACTATGGATAGAGGGGGTAGGGGAGAGAAGAGAATTGCTGCTGGGTATGGATGGATGCAAGGGGGCAGGGGAAAGAAGAGAACTGCTGGGTATGGATGAATAGAGGGGGTAGGGGAGAGAAGAGAATTGCTGCTGGGTATGGATGGATGGAGGGGGGCAGGGGTGAGAAGATAATTGCTGGGTATGGATGGATGGAGAGAGGGGGTCAGGGGAGAGAAGAGAATTGCTGCTGGGTATTGTTTATTTACACCTTATATGTGTGTAAACAAAGAAACTGACACCTATTATAAAGAAGAATAATCAACAATTTTTATTTTTTCAACTGTCCTCCCTTGGACAGAGGCAGTATGAGAACATCATACTGGAAGCAATGTATACTCACAATATATATAATCAGCAGTAATACAGAGATATATGTTTGCTTTGCTTAGGTTACATATATTTTGCTCTTCTTATATACACTTACTTTCATACTGCACCCAATGCCTGCACGTCAGCAACCCTTTTCTTTGAAGCCTGTTCTTTCTTATCTACAAATGTCAGCAGCATTCCTTCTACCCTAGCACAGACTGTTTCTGTTTCACACAAGGCTACCCAGCTCAAGGCTGATTCTATGACTCCCTTATTATTTTCACAGGTTTGTGACTCATATCTCTTTTGCCTTAATACTTGCATTCCACTGACCATAGGAACTTTCTTTTTTCCTCATTATATTTAACAGTATGGATGGATGGATGGAGGGGGGCAGGGACGAGAAGATAATTGCTGGGTATGGGTGGATGGAGGGGGTCAGGGGAGAGAAGAGAAATGAAGAAGAAAGGAGGAGGAAAGAAAATAAATAAATGGAAAGGAAACCCTAGAAACGAAGTCAAGGGAACAGATAGTGAGCAGCAGAATCAGATACTGGGCCAGCATGATCAGAAAAACAGTCACCAGACAACAAAGATAGAAAAAAATTATTTTATTTTCATTTTAGTGTTTGGAATATGTCCAGTTTGAGAATTTACATCTGCTATCTTATTTTGCAATGATTAGCAACATGTTTCTTTCTGTTTTCCTGGTATTGTGCTGCATGCAAAGTCTAACTTCTTAGGATTTCAGGTTAATTTTTGAAGAATTTGAATAGGGCCTATCTCTGTTCTGCATGTATGACTGCAAGGCTAACCTGCTTATAATTGAAAGAGAAAAACGCCTATATTCCGACCAGTGGCGTACCTAGGGTAGTTGACACCCGGGGCCGGTCATTTTTTAACACCCCCCCCCCCCCCCAAATCCAGTACTAGGCATGCCGAGAATACAAAACACTCAGGACCTATAGAGCAATTCTACCATACCATAAGCAGTCATTTCTACGAGTCACACAAGGAAAAGGAAAGCATCTTAAACACTACAGTGAGCACTAGAACATCAATTAACCTATTGTAAAACGAAACCAGACAGAATAGTACAGATCGTAGATCCTGCACAGTCAATGCCAACTGAAAGCCATGTCTTTTTCACAAACACAGATACACCCTAATCCACTATAGAATAAGTAATCATAAACTTTCTATTTAGACAAAAATTAAACTGAACCCCCAATGCCAGACTCTGCATACAATGCAACACCACAGAAACAGAAACTGTCCCCTAGTACTGTGCAAAATATAAAGACAGCAGATGTAAATTTGAAAAAAACTAACAAGTACCAATCACCACTTTACAAATTAACAAATAGAAATAAAACAAATATAGAAAGTAAAATAATACCATTTTATTGGACTAATACATTTAGCTTTCAGAGGCCAAAACCTCCGTCCTCGGGTCAATACAGTATAGTGCTGTTACAGTATCCTATCCTGACCTGAGGAAGGGGGTTTTGTTCTCCAAAAGTTAGTCAAAATGTATTAAAATTAGTCCAATAAAAAGATTACCTTATTTACATGTTCTATTATAAACATTTAACACATCTACAATACTTTATCCTAAAGCAAAAAAAATAAAAAAATATATTTTATTTACAGTTTTTTTGTCTCTGGTTTCTGCTTTCCTCATCTTCTTTTCACCGTCTTCCTTCCATCCAGCATCTGTCTTCGCTCTCTCTCTCTCTCTCTGCCATCCAGTGTCTGCCCTCTCTGCCGTCCTTCCATCCACTGCCTGCCCTTTCTCTCTGCCCCTTCAATCCACCATTTGCCCTCCCTCTCCCATCCATCCAGGGTCTGCTCTCCCTCTCGCTCCCCCTTCCATCTAGGATCTGTCCCCTCTCTCTCTCTGCCCCTTTTTTCAGCCCCCAGTTCCAGCCCCCTTCTCCCCTCTGAACACCCCCACCCCAGTCCTCTTCTCCCCTCCCCTTCTCCTGTCTGAGACCCCCACCACAGTCCCCTTCTCCCCTCCCCTGTCTGAGACCCCCACCCCAGTCCCCTTCTCTCCTCTGAACACCCCCACCCCAGTCCCCTTCTCCCCTCCCCTTCTCCCCTCTGAGATCCACACCCCAGTCCCCTTCTCCCCTCCCC
This sequence comes from Microcaecilia unicolor, assembly GCF_901765095.1. Classification (NCBI taxonomy): domain Eukaryota; kingdom Metazoa; phylum Chordata; class Amphibia; order Gymnophiona; family Siphonopidae; genus Microcaecilia; species Microcaecilia unicolor. The sequence goes on from NC_044040.1 coordinate 127,908,646, forward strand.
TGTCTGAGATCCCCATTCCAGTCCCCTTCTCCCCTCCCATTTTCCCCTCTGAACACCCCCACCCCAGTCCCCTTCTCCCCTCTGAGATCCCCACCCCAGTCCCCTTCTCCCCTCCCCTGTCTGAGATCCCCACCCCAGTCCCCTTCTCCCCTCTGAACACCCCCACATCAGTCCCTTTCTCCCCTCCCCTTCCCCCATCTGAGACCCCCACCCCAGTCCCCTTCTCCCCACCCCAGTCCCCTTCTCCCCTCCCCTTTTCCCCTCTGAACACCCCCACCCCAGTCCCCTTCTCCCCTCCCCTTCCCCCATCTGAGACCCCCACCTCAGTCCCCTTCTCCCCACCCCAGTCCCCTTCTCCCCTCTGAGATCCCCACCCCAGTCCCCTTCTCCCCTCTGAACACCCCCACATCAGTCCCTTTCTCCCCTCCCCTTCCCCCATCTGAGACCCCCACCCCAGTCCCCTTCTCCCCACCCCAGTCCCCTTCTCCCCTCCCCTTTTCCCCTCTGAACACCCCCACCCCAGTCCCCTTCTCCCCTCCCCTTCCCCCATCTGAGACCCCCACCTCAGTCCCCTTCTCCCCACCCCAGTCCCCTTCTCCCCTCCCCTTCCCTTCTCCCCTCTGAGATCCCCACCCCAGTCCCCTTCTCCCCTCCCGTCTGAGACCCCCACCCCAGTCCCCTTCTCCCCTCTGAACACCCCCACCCAAGTCCCTTTCGCCCCTCTCCTTCCCCACCTCAGTCCCGTTAAAACCGGTGAAGCAGCGTCGCAGGCAGCGCCTCGTGCCCTGCTTGTAAAAAAAAAATTAAAATCTCCTTCCTTCTCCTCATCTTGACGTCGACTCGGGCCTTCCAATCAAATTGATTGGAAGGCCTGAGTCGACGTCAAGACGTCAAGACGTCAAGACGAGGAGGAGAAGGAAGGAGATTTGATTTTTTTTTTACAAGCAGGGCACGAGGCGCTGCCTGCGACGCTGCTTCACCGTTTTTTTTAATGTGCGGCGCCGCGGGAACAGCCACGGGAGGTGGCGGGAGCGGAGCACCCCCCACCCACTGGCACCCGGGGCGGACCGCCCCCCCCTTGGTACGCCACTGATTCCGACCTAAATCGGGATATGGACGTCTTTCTCACGCGGGTGCCCAAATCGGTATAATGGAAAGCCGATTTTGGGCGTTTCCAAATGCACTCCGTTGCGGGAACGAATAAAGTTGATGGGGGCGTGTCGGAGGCGTGGTGAAGGCGGGACTGAGGCGTGGTTATCGGCTGAGCAGAGATGTGCGTGCTCGGCCGATAATGGAAAAAAGAAAGGCGTTTTTAGAGAAAATTTAGGTCACTTTCGTTGGACCCGTTTTTTTCACGAACAGGTCCCAAAAAAGTGCCCTAAATGACCAGATGACCACCGGAGGGAACCGGGGATGACCTCCCCTGACTCCCCCAGTGGTCACTAACCCCCTCCCACCAAAAAAAAAACGAACGTTAAACACTTTTTTTCCAACTTGTAAGCCAGCCTCAAATGTCATCCCCAGCTCCATGACAGCAGTATGCAGGTCCCAGAAGTAATTTTAGTTTAGTTGGTGCTTCGCGGGACCCATGCAGAGAGGAAAAATCGGAAGAAAAAAAAAAACAAGCAAGTGCAGTCAGGGATGTCTAAATTACCCCGCTAGTAAAAGGGGGAATCTAACCAGCAACCTTCTGATTACAAGCTCAGTGCTCTAGCCAGTGCACCACTGCTTAGATGTCCTTCCTTTTCCATTAAGTCCCGCCAGGTTTCTGTCAGCCAATCACAGCTGTTTAGCTGACACCGATGTCAGCTAAATGAGCTGTGATTGGCTGACAGAAACTTGGATGGACTTAATGGAAAGGGAAGGACATCTAAGCAGTGGTGCACTGGCTAGAGCACTGAGCTTGTAATCAGAAGGTTGCTGGTTTGATTCCCCCTTTTACTAGCGTGGTAATTTAGACATCCCTGACTGCACTTGCTTGCTTGGTTTTTTTTTCTTCCGATTTTTCCTCTCTGCATGGGTCCCGCGCAGCACCAACTAAACTAAAATTGCTCTGGGGACCTGCATACTGCTGTCATGGAGCTAGGTATGATATTTGAGGCTGGCATAGAGGCATCTCAGGGGGACCAGTGCACTACGAATGCTGGCCCCTCCCACGACCAAATGCCTTGGATTTGGTAGTTTTTGAGCTGGGACGCTTCGGTTTCGATTATCGCTAAAAAACAAAAACGCCCAGCTCAAAAAACGCCCTAATCCAATGTATTTTCGAAAAAAAAGATGGACGTCCATTTTTTTCGAAAATACAGTTCGGCCAGCCCCCTCACATACCCGTTATCAGAGATGGACGTTCTTACACATAGGCGTTCGCGTTTGATTATGCCCTTCTAAGTGTCTGAATAGGGAGGGATCTGTTTGTTAAGTTCTGAGATTTTGGTAACACATTTTTTTAGAGTTGGCAAGACTGTCTGTTCTCCTAATTCCTGGTCTATATGCTATTTGGTTTGTGTCATTTTGGGTATACTGCAGAGATTATTTTTTTCCTGGTAAAGGGCTTCTAAAACAGACATCATGTTATGAGAATCAGGTTCTCAACATTAAAAGTTTATATTTATTTACTTATTTATGGCATTTTATCCCGCATTAAACATGAATTAGATTGGAACCTGCGAGCATTTAAATGTTTTTTTCCCTAGAGAGATTAATTCATTGCCGCCGCCCCCCCCCCCCCAGACTCTCTCCCCGGCTATAGCCAGCTCTGCAATTTGGGGGGGGGGGCGCAGAGTTGGATGGGGGGTGCAGAGGTGGACTGGGGGGGGGGGGTGCAGAGGTGGACCGTGGAGATAGCCTGTTGTTAAACATTTACCAGCACACCACTGGTTCCGGGCCTCAAATTTCGAGCTATGTGGGAGCCATTATGGGACTCTCTTCCCCCCAAAGGAAGAAGCTTTGTGCTGAATTTTTAAGTAGAGCATATTCAAAATAGAGCAGGGAGGGGGGGAAGGGGGGGATGACAGGATGAAGGTACTGTTATGTTCACTGATTACAGACCGGGTGTTGGGAAATATATTAAAACATGAAAATAATATGTTCTGGTTCGGGGGCACCCGTCTCTGAACCCATAACACTATGTTAGTTTATGTTATATGTACTGGTATTGTATTGTGCATATTGGTGCATCCATAGTTTGTATTACGCTTCATCAATAAAAATGATTTGAACATATGTGTGTGTTTATATATCTACATGTATGTGTGGGTGCATTTATATGTGCATGTCGGTGTGTACATATATGAATATGTAGATATGTGTATATATGTATATATATGCTCTTTTAGTGCATATTCATATATCTGTATATTTTTATGGTTCATTATTAATATGTCCTTTTTGTAAAGTTTAACTTTCACCACTTTTTTATATTTTATTTTACACATAATTTTAAGGTTTATTTTAACACATGCATATATGTTACATTATTAGGGTTTAAACCCATCATTGTAACATCATGATATGATTCTCCATATATATACATGTAGGGATGTGTATATACCATTCATCTATATAAATGTGGTTGCTCTACATTCCTTATTATGGGCCCTGTTTACTAAGCAGCATTATAGGTGTGTTAACATTTTTAACGCACGTTAACCATGCACGCACATTAACCATGTACATGCCTACAATATCCCTATAGGCGCCTACATGGTTAGCATATGCGCTAAGTTTAGATGCGCTAAAAACACTAATGCTGGTTAATAAACAGGACCCTATCCTGCTTATTTTTGAAAGGAGAAAAACGCCTATGTTCGGGAGATGGGCGTCCGTTTCCCATGGGCGGCCAAATCGGTATAATCGAAAGCCGATTTTGGTCGTCTTCAACTGCACTCCGTCGCAGGAACAAATAAAGTTGACGGGGGTGTGTTGGAGGCGTGGTGAAGGCGGGACTGGGGCGTGGTTATCGGCCGAGCAGAGATGGGCATGCTCGGATGATAATGGAAAAAAGAAAGGCGTTTTTAGCGAGAATTTAGGACACTTTTTTTTTTACCCTTTTTTCTCATGAACAGGTCCCAAAAAAGTGCCCTAAATGACCAGATGACCACTGGAGGGAATCGGGAATCACCTCCCCTGACTCCCCCAGTGGTCACTAACCTCCTCCCACCAAAAAAAACCCACTTGCAAAAACCTTATTTCCCAGCCTCTATGCCATCCTCAAATTCCGTACCCACCTCCATGACAGCAGAATGTGTTCGATCGTCTCACGGCCTTTCCCTAGGTCAGATGTGGCTCTCGGGTGCACTGCAGGGTCACATCAGCATTGCATTGTGGTGGGTGTAGGGTACTGTACTGGGCTTCGTGATTTCACTAGCTTGTGTACACCATTCTGCCAGCTCTGACCTACTGCTAATCTTAGTACCACTGGCAACGAGTCTCCCTGGTACTAAGATTAGCAGTAGGTCAGAGCTGGCAGAATGGTGTACAATGCCCTCTTTCAGCAACATTCAAGGTAAGAACTAAGTGCTGTAACGTGGCTAACACACGAAAGGGATCTAAAACGGACTTACAAAAATGGCCACTACCTCGTGGACTACCGGAAACAAAACAGGGCACACTCAGACGCAATAAGCAGAGGGAAAAGCACCATGGGAGAAGAGCCTACCAACTACCAACATCGTGAGACTGTAACACAAGCTAGTGAAATCACGCAGTTTTAGTGGGTAATGCAGTGCACTTCAGGCAGGCGGACCCAGGCCCATCCCCCCCCTACCTGTACCACTTGTGGTGGTAAATGGGAGCCCTCTAACCCCCCCCCCAAACCCACTGTACCCACATGTAGGTGTCCCCCTTCACCATTAAGTGCTATGGTAATGGTGTTGAGTTGTGGGGAGTGGGTTTTGGGGGGGGGGGATTTGGGGGTCTCAGCACCCAAGGAAAAGGAGCTATGCACCTGGGAGGTAATTTAATGTTTTTTCCTAATTTTTAAAAGTGCCCCCTAGGGTGCCTGGTTGGTGTCCTGGCATGTGAGGGGGACCAGTGCACTACGAATCCTGGCCCCTCCCACGACCCAAAGCCTTGGATTTGGTCGTTTTTGAGCTGGGATGCTTTGGTTTCGATTATCGCTGAAAAACGAAAACGCCCAGCTCAAACAAACGCCCACATCTCAAAAACGCCCAAATCCAATGCATTTGCCTGGCACAAACCGTATTTTCGAGACTAAAGATAAACGTCCATCTTTTTCAAAAATACGATTCGGCCCACCCTTTCACGACCCGTTCTCGGAGATGGACGTTCTTACACATGGGCGTTTACGTTCGATTATGCCCCTCCACATGATTTAGCACACATGTAAATGGATAGATATGTACAGTGGGGGAAATAAGTATTTGATCCCTTGCTGATTTTGTAAGTTTGCCCACTGACAAAGACATGAGCAGCCCATAATTGAAGGGTAGGTTATTGGTAACAGTGAGAGATAGCACATCACAAATTAAATCCGGAAAATCACATTGTGGAAAGTATATGAATTTATTTGCATTCTGCAGAGGGAAATAAGTATTTGATCCCCCACCAACCAGTAAGAGATCTGGCCCCTACAGACCAGGTAGATGCTCCAAATCAACTCGTTACCTGCATGACAGACAGCTGTCGGCAATGGTCACCTGTATGAAAGACACCTGTCCACAGACTCAGTGAATCAGTCAGACTCTAACCTCTACAAAATGGCCAAGAGCAAGGAGCTGTCTAAGGATGTCAGGGACAAGATCATACACCTGCACAAGGCTGGAATGGGCTACAAAACCATCAGTAAGACGCTGGGCGAGAAGGAGACAACTGTTGGTGCCATAGTAAGAAAATGGAAGAAGTACAAAATGACTGTCAATCGACAAAGATCTGGGGCTCCACGCAAAATCTCACCTCGTGGGGTATCCTTGATCATGAGGAAGGTTAGAAATCAGCCTACAACTACAAGGGGGGAACTTGTCAATGATCTCAAGGCAGCTGGGACCACTGTCACCACGAAAACCATTGGTAACACATTACGACATAACGGATTGCAATCCTGCAGTGCCCGCAAGGTCCCCCTGCTCCGGAAGGCACATGTGACGGCCCGTCTGAAGTTTGCCAGTGAACACCTGGATGATGCCGAGAGTGATTGGGAGAAGGTGCTGTGGTCAGATGAGACAAAAATTGAGCTCTTTGGCATGAACTCAACTCGCCATGTTTGGAGGAAGAGAAATGCTGCCTATGACCCAAAGAACACCGTCCCCACTGTCAAGCATGGAGGTGGAAATGTTATGTTTTGGGGGTGTTTCTCTGCTAAGGGCACAGGACTACTTCACCGCATCAATGGGAGAATGGATGGGGCCATGTACCGTACAATTCTGAGTGACAACCTCCTTCCCTCCGCCAGGGCCTTAAAAATGGGTCGTGGCTGGGTCTTCCAGCACGACAATGACCCAAAACATACAGCCAAGGCAACAAAGGAGTGGCTCAGGAAGAAGCACATTAGGGTCATGGAGTGGCCTAGCCAGTCACCAGACCTTAATCCCATTGAAAACTTATGGAGGGAGCTGAAGCTGCGAGTTGCCAAGCGACAGCCCAGAACTCTTAATGATTTAGAGATGATCTGCAAAGAGGAGTGGACCAAAATTCCTCCTGACATGTGTGCAAACCTCATCATCAACTACAGAAGACGTCTGACCGCTGTGCTTGCCAACAAGGGTTTTGCCACCAAGTATTAGGTCTTGTTTGCCAGAGGGATTAAATACTTATTTCCCTCTGCAGAATGCAAATAAATTCATATACTTTCCACAATGTGATTTTCCGGATTTAATTTGTGATGTGCTATCTCTCACTGTTACCAATAACCTACCCTTCAATTATGGGCTGCTCATGTCTTTGTCAGTGGGCAAACTTACAAAATCAGCAAGGGATCAAATACTTATTTCCCCCACTGTATCTCCTTGACCTCTAATATGTCTATCAATTCTGATCATTAGTCTGTCTTAACCTCACTTTGTATTTGTTCATGCCGGTATTGGCGACTGCCACTACTGCACTATGTAAGCCACATTGAGCCTACAAATAGGTGGGAAAATGTGGGATACAAATGCAACAAATAAATAAATAAATTACCGATTTACCCATGTGAATTTTGTTGTATTCTTCATTTTACATTTATTTACTACATCCACCAGGCAGTGGCGTAGCTAGGGTAGTTGACACCTGGGGCCGGTCATTTTTTAACACCCCACTCCAAAATCCAGTACTAGGCATGCCGAGAATACAAAACACTCAGGACCTATAGCGCAATTCTACCATACCATAAGCAGTCATTTCTACGAATCACACAAGGAAAAGGAAAGCATCTTAAACATTACAGTGAGCACTAGAACATCAATTCACCTATTGTAAAATGAAACCAGACAGAATAGTACAAATTGTCGATCCTGCACAGTCAATGCCAACTGAAAGCCATGTCTTTTTCACAAACACAGATACACCCTAATCCACTATAGAATAAGTAGTAATATTTAAACTTTCTATTTAGACAAAAATTAAACTGAACCCCCAAGATGCCAGACTCTGCATACAATGCAACACCACAGAAACAGAAAATGTCCCCTAGTACTGTGCAAAATATAAAGACAGCAGATGTAAATTTGAAAAAAACTAACAAATACCAATCACCACTTTACAAATTAACAAATATAAATAAAACAAATATAGAAAATTGTTTTAATTCTTCCTTTCTATCCCAGGAAGAATTGCCCCTCTCCCACAATGGACATGTGTCCAAATGGCTTAAAATATATTCCTCTAATATGACCTCTTTCATCTGACTCCTGATATCCGTGAATATCAGTAGATGTGTAAGGGTCTTACCCATAACTAATTTAGGCTCAGGAGGTTAAGCATCCTGCTAGTCATTAGTTAAGAAGGAGAGAAGACAGATAGCAAGGGTAATTACCTTTATTACATCTTACCACAATAACACAGTAGGATCAAGAATACAAGCAGATAGGTGGACGGCCGAACAGCACTTCGTGTAGCAAGTCAGAAGGTCTTCTGGCACGCCCAAAATCTACCCACCTTATATATTCTCATATCTCCATTCTAAGTAATGGGGCCCATAAGCTACCATGTTAAGTTGTTTATCCCAAGCTAGCTGACCACAATATTGCCCAATTGGAAAGTTGACAACCCTTTTTCTTAATCATTTCCTTGCACCTGGCATGACGCATTCATTTCTCAACTTGTTTTTCTAACTTAGATTAGAGAAAAGTCCACTTTGTAACTGATAGTTTCCATTTTAATTCTCTAATCTTCCATTTTGTTTCATTTTTTCCCTTGACCTAACTTTCCAATTTAAGTCATTCAGGCCTTTTCCTAAGCCTGACAACTACACTTGGCTTTACCATCAGGCCTCTATCTGTGCTAACAACTAGGCCATACTTTTCCAGTAAGCTCCCAGTTATGTCAGCCATCAGATTTCTGACAGCCAAGGTCTGTAATAGCCTGAGCTCTATGACTGGGCCCGCCACCATTCCAGTGGGAGGGGGGGGGGGGGTCTTTGGCTGTACCATAATTATACAAAATAAATACCATTTTATTGGACTAATACATTTAGCTTTCAGAGGCCAAAACATCCTTCCTCAGGTCAATACAGTATAGTACTGTTACAGTATCCTATCCTGACCTGAGGAAGGGGGTTTTGTTCTCCGAAAGTTAGCCAAAATGTATTAAAATTAGTCCAATAAAAATATTAGCTTGTTTACATGTTCAATTATAAACATTTATTAACACAGCTACAATACTACTTTATCCTAAAGCAAAAAAATAAAAATATATATTTTATTTACAGTTTGTTGTCTCTGATTTCTGCTTTCCTCATCTTCTTTTCACTGTCTTCCTTCTATCCAGCATCTGTCTTCGGTCTCTCTCTGCCATCCAGTGTCTGCCCTCTCTGCTGTCCCCTCCATCCAATGTCTGCCCTCTCTCCCTGCTCCTTCCATCCACATCTGCCCTCTATCTCTGCCCCTTCCATCCACCATCTGCCCCTGTCTGCCCTCTCTCTCTCTCCCCTTCCATTCACTGTCTGCCCTTTCTATCCCTTCCATCCACTGTCTGTCCTTTCAATCCACCATTTGCCCTCCCTCTCCCATCTATCCAGGGTCTGCCCTTCCTCTTACTCCCCCTTCCATCCAGGATCTGCCCCTCTCTCTGCCCCTTTTTTCAGCCCCCAGCTCCAGCCCCACTATCCCACCAGTCCCCAGTTTCAGCCCCTGCCCTTTTCTCCCACCAGTCCCAAGCTTCAGCCCACAGCCACTTCTCCCTGTCCCCTTTTCAGCCCCCAGTTTCAACCCCAGCCCTTTTCTCTCACCAGTCCCGAGCTTCAGCCCCAGCCACTTCTCCCTATCTCCTTTTCAACCCCCAGTCCCCACAGTTTCAGCCCCTGCCCCTTTTTAGCCTCCAGTCCCAGTACTGGCCCCCTTATCCCACCTACCCTTCTTTTCATCCCCCAGTTCCAGCCCCCTTCATCCACATGCCTTGCATTAGTGCCCCTCTTTTCAGCCCCAGAACCATTCTCCCACCTGACCCACGCATGCCCCATTTTCCCACCAGCCCCAGGCATGGCCCCCATTTTCCTATATGGCCCCTTCTCAGACCCCAGTTCCAGCCCCCTTCTCCCATCTGAAAGCCCCCTCCCCTCCTCCCATTCGAGAACCCCCTCGCCTCCCCACCCCAGTCCCTTCTGCCATCTGAGAACCCCCTTGCCTCCCCACCTCTGTCCCCTTCTCCCATCCAAGAACCCCCACCCCTCCCCAGTCCCCTTCTCCCATGAGAACCCCCTCCCCACCCAAGAACCCCCTCTCCTCTTCAGTCCCCTTCTCCCATCCGAGAACCCCCTCCCCACCCCAGTCCCCTTCTCCCATCCGAGAACCCCACCAGGATCCCTTTGTGTGCATTGTTAAGGATCATTTTTACATTTAAATTTCTATTTTATTTTTTGTGCATTTATTAATATGATTTATGTTCACATTTTCATTTAACTGTGTTTCCTCCGGGCTTTATTTTATCAATATAGCTGAATTCTTTTTATCATACACTTCCCACCAGCGTCTTCGGTCTTATTCTTTTTAACATACTCTTCCCACCAGCATCTTATTCCCTTATGTCATCTCTGACAGCACTGTCCTTCTACTCTTTAGTATTTTTTCACACGTCATCACTGACGTCACAATCTTTTTTTGTGCCTTTTTCCCTTTAAATGTCCTTGCTTTTTACCGGTTTACACAGTGCATCCTGTTTTACAGTGATCACCTGCTTTAGCGCTTCATTATCTACATTTCTCCAGCACTTAGCTTAAGGTAATGCTCTCCTTACATACTCTGGTTTTTATTCTTTACCGTTCTCTCATTAGGCTTCTTCAACTACTTTAGCACTTCTTCAACTATCTTTCTCCTGCACTGAGCATTTGTTCCAAGGTAATGTTCACCCAACATACTCTGTTTTTATTCTATACTACGCTCATACCTGATTACTTCCTCCCAATGGTTTCCATCCATTCCGGTGTTCTTTTTGTATTTTTGATTGCTTTATCCTTTTCATCCATTTAGTGACTCTCACCATTTTCCCATCTGAGCTTTGCACTCCTCCGCACATGCTGCAATATTTTTTTTTCTCAAAGGCTGCTGTGTTATTTCTCTGCTCACTGTTCCATATTACTTTTTTCTTTTCATCAATCTGAGATTTGCACTTTCTCTTTCTTCGTCGTGTCTCCTCATATGCTGCATTGTTATTTCTCTGCTCACTAATCCTAACAGGTTGCGGTGTCATTTCCGTTCCATCTCTTTTTCTCTTAGCTTTTTCTTGTTTCTTTGGTCTCTATCCTTTATACTTTCTTTCCAGCACTTTCTTGCTCCGCTTACTTTTTCTATATTCCTTTTTCCCTTTTACAGATAGCAAGTTCTTCAAATCCCCAAGCTTACATTTTCATACCAAGGTGCGTTTCTCTGTTTAGTACTCATTTTTGTTCACATAAATATATTTGTTTCACATTCCATGGTATTTATGACATAAACTAGCCGTTGAGCCCGTAAAAACGGGCTGGTATTGGGGTTTTCCTTCCCCCTCCCCGCGAGGTCGCCACCTCTACCATTCCCCCCCCCCACCCCCAGAGTCGCCGCCACCACCCCTCCACCCGGCCCGGGCCCTCTCTCCGCTACTAAACGTACACATCCATTCGGGAACGCAGCATGCACATCAGCTGAGCTGCCGTCGGCCCTTCCTTCTCTGCCTGTGTCCCGCCCTCCTGTGACGTAACGTCAGCGAGGGCGGGACACAAGCAGGGAAGGAAGGCCGATGGCAGCTCAGCTGATGTGCTTGCTGCGTTCCGTCAAATGGATGTGTAAGTTTAGTAGCAGAGAGAGGGCCCGGGCCGGGTGGGGGGGTAACGGTAGCGGCGACCTCGGGCGGGGGGGGGGGGAGCGGTATCAACCTCGGCGGCGCAATTTCCCTCTCTGTCCCGCCCTCGTCATCACGTATTGACGCGGGGGCGGGACAGAGAGGGAAGTCTCTACTGCGCATTTGCGAGTGAGTCGGTCACTCGCCGTTTATATGTTTGATATTTTCTTTAAGAAACATGTTTTTTTCTGTTCCTTTTGTAGACAACATATATTATATGTTACACTTCTTTTCTAAATGAGATTGTTGTATTTCAGATCCCATATGTTATATTTGCTACATGTACATTTTGTCTCTGTCCCTTCATTTTTATGTAACTGCATACAGGTATTTTGCTTTTTTAAATAATTGCCTCATTGTTCTTATTTACATATGTATACATGTATTTTTAGGTTAAGGTTCACATTATCATTTTTATTTATTTCTTTATTTATTTTCAATATAATTTTTAATGTATTTGTTTATTTTAGGCCCCTGAGGAAGGCACTTAGCTGAAACACAGTGCCGTGTCGGGCATTACGAATAAAGTTTTTCTACTATAAGCTCCATCCTCCTGTTGTCATTGGTGGTGCCTCGCTGGTCACATTACTCCTTTGTTTGGACTACTATATATAGTGGACCACAGCCTTCCATTCTGCGGCTGTCTTTCTCTTCTGCCTTAGTAGACTCACAATCTAAATTTTTGTACCTGGGACAATGGAGGGTTAGATGACTTTCCAAAAGTCACAAGGAGCTGTAGTGGGAATTGAACCCAGTTCTCCAGGTTCTCCATCTACTGCACTAACCATTAGGCCGATGGTTCCCAAACCTGGTCTTGGAGGCACCCCAGCCAGTCAGGTTTGGAACCACTGCATTAGGCTACTCCTAGTCAGATGTTTAATTTGATATCGATTCTTTGTAGGATTATTATTGGGACATGTCTGTTAGACATAATTTTATTACATGGCGATAAATCGAATAAAGCAACAGGGTATGTGCAAGAATTTGTTTAAAAATTGCACTTATTACAGGATATTAATGATGTACCATATTATTTTTCTTATTCATATAATTTTTATAAATGTTTCTAAGTATGCAATTGCCCTATAGAAATGTATTTTATTTATGTTTACATATTTATACATAATATAAATTCAATTTGGTTCATATGCAGTATGGTATGTTTTTTAACATATGTATCACTGAATGGGGAGGGTGAGTCCTTGGGCCTCAGCCGAGTTTATGCTGCTTAACTAATTTGGAGGCTAGGAAGGCCCTGACTGGTGGCAGGTTAGTCAAACCCAGACCAGGATCAGAGCTGGCCAAGTCTTGAGGTTCACCAGGAGAGTAGGGAGTACTGTATTGGAGGCCAACAGCAGGCAAGCTGGTCCAGATTCCAACAATGGTACTGAAGAGGCCCAAGAAAGTCCCAATATCATTGCAGGGGATAGGGCCAGGAAAATTGAAGCAATACCGGAGGTCAGGACTGGCTGTGATGAAGGCACAATCAGGCAAGGAAGAGTCAGGGCAGGCGGTGGTCCAGAGGAATAGAGGAGACAAACCAGGGACAGAATCGAGAAGTCAAACCAAGTAAGGGAGCAGCAACAAAGGCAGGATGGCTGGAGACATGGACTGGAACAAGGGCAGTTTGGCTGGAGACATGGACTTGAACAAGGGCAGGCTGGCTGAAGACATAGACTGGAACAGGAACCAAGCATAGCAACTCACACCAGGCTAAAGCTAAGAGACCTGTTGCAAAGGCAATGCAGAGAAGTCCCAAGATCCCTTATAAGGGCCCCAACTCATGAAGTCATCATTGGGCAACCAGATGATTTCCTGCCATGGGCCCTTTAAAACATGACTCCCGGCATGTGCGACCAGGAGAGTCGGCATCGGCCTGAGCCTGTGGTTTCAAAGAGGGAGCGCCAGAGGCAGCAGCACAGCTAGCCCACTGCATCAAAGAGGCAGCCTGGAGTCTCAAGGGAAGCCACAGAGCCCAACCCCAACACCCCCCAACGGTAGCAGGTGAGCCAGGGCACGGGGCATGGCCAAGGCCACAACAATATGTTTTGTTTGAATCTTTGTTATTGATAATTTTAACTTTGATTTGTTTTTAGATTTTATGCCATGGCCTAGTGGTTAGGGTGGTGGACTTTGGTCCTGAGGAACTGAGTTCAATTCCCACTTCAGGCACAGGCAGCTCCTTGTGACTCTGGGCAAGCCACTTAACCCTCCATTGCCCCATGTAAGCCGCATTGAGCCTGCCATGAGTGGGAAAGAGCGGGGTACAAATGTAACAAAAAAAAAAAAAAGCCAAACATAACCACTTCAGGCTTGTTTGAATAAAAGTGACCTTTCCCATACTTCACTGGACTGTGTGTTTTATCCAACTCTTTTTCATACCTTTCCAGCATTGAATATCTGTGCCTGTGGAGGTCATCATTTTTATGTTTCAACATTTTTATTGATGACAGAGACACCATTACAAAGATAAGGATAAGAATTCAAGCATTTCATCAAAGAAAAGGACAAAATGTACAAAGTACTTGCCCAGAACATAATCTGTCATCGAACTTTTATCCATTTAACCCCCCCCGCCCCCCCCACTAACTGTTAAAACACAACAAATGCTATAATGGTAGTATATTGAAACCCATAGATTAATAGTCAATGACAAAATACGTGTACAAAGCCTGACCCCCAAACCCCCCTTCCACATCCTCAAACCACAAAAGTAACATTGGTGCATCCCATAATTACCTGATTCCATAACTCCCTGCTTGCCTAAACTAATATCAATTTAAAAAAAAGGCTAGAGCAAGAAAACAATCAATCAATCTCAAGCAGTAGGTATGCACTGACTATAAATGGGACAAAGCCGTCAATAAACCCTTCCCCTCCCCTCACCCTCTCCCCTCAACCCCTCCCTCCACCCAGAAAAGAGATACCTTGTATAGAGGCAACTCTATATAATCACAACCTAAACTGGAATACAACGAAATCCCACCTCCCCAGAGGCATTTAAAGAGAAAGAGAATTAACTACTAAACTTTTTCTCCGAGTGTGCAAAGATTGTATGTAGGGTCCTCAAATATCTAGAAACCATCTCTGTCTCTTATGAGAACAACGGACTCCTCGATGTTCAAATAACATAAGCCCATGGAATTTATTCCTCCAGTGCCAATAGTCCGGAGGGGATTCACTGGTCCACAGACTCAAAATGAGTCGCTTACCAATCAAACAAGCCTTACGGATCAGTTGTCTGGCAGGGCTGCTCTGCAATGCAAAAAGCTCATACTTGTCTAAAACAATTCCAGAAGGGGTACACGGAATTCTAGAACCCAGCAGGAACCCAAAAGTTCTGCACCAAGAAGCAATCCCATAAAGAGTGATAAAAAGAGCCTGGAGCACGTCCACATTTCTCACATAACGGAGTATCCACCCCCCCCCCCCCCCCCATTTTAAAAATCTGAGCTTTCGTGAGGTATGCTCTATGTAGGATGCAATATTGACACTCCCGTAAATCAGCATTACTAGTCTACATAGGAATCCTAGAGGTCAAAACATTGAAATCTAAGGAAAGGTTGGGCTAGACAAGTCCCGAGCTCAGCGCTGCCCAATCAACTCCTTATCCTTACGACCCGGCAAAGTTACTAAAGCCCTATGAAGGCCCCAGACCGACAGCCGACCCCCCCTGTACCAATTGAAAAAACAGCCTCATTTGATGGCTATGTCTAGAACGTAAAGCGACAGCACATAAAGAATTAACATAATGTGCAAGCTGATTATAAGCAAAAATATTATTGATCTCTTATCCAATCCCCAAGGCTCCCAGACTCAACAAAGAACCCTGTGCCGTCAAGACATGCTCCAAGTGAATTATAGCCATTCGCGTCCAACACCAAAAGGTGCTGTTATCATTTCCGGGCTTGAACAGCAAGTTTCCACAAATTGGTAGCAAGTCAGACGTATGAGAGTCCAATCCTCAAGACCTCACCATGTCTCTTCAGAGCACATGTAACGAAGTTAATAGTAAGCTGGTTCGTAAATGAACTGGAATAACAGACCTCAGAGCTTGTAGCAAAAAATAAAAATGACAAGGAGCAAAATAATGAAGCTCCAACTGCAGGGGCGTATAATCCTCCCTGCCAAAAAACCAATCACCCAAATGATGAAGAAGACATGCCCGATTATACCACCTTAAATCAGGCTGGCTCATCCCAGAAGCCCAAGAGAAATGATAACTGGAGCTTGGAGTTCTTACCTCCCTAACAATAACACTACAACAAACTATAAAGCAATTTAAAGTCCCTCTGACGAATATAAAAGGGCAGAAGTTGCAACAAATAGAGCCAACGTGGAAACTCCACCATGCGAAACATCTGTATTCTACTATACAACGTAAAAGGCAAGGACACCCATTCTCTCAACCGTGTCTCTGTAGCCTGCATCAATCAAGTAACATTTAGATGGAATAATTCCGACAATTTCATGGATAGCCTGAGACCCAAATAAGAAAAAGAGCCACTTACCCAACGAAGAGGGAAACTCGACCCCCACTTCCTTCAAAGGTCCTCCGTAGAGGCCAATGTCATGGACTTAGAGTAATTAAGCTTAAAACCAGCAAAACCACCAAACTCTTGAAATAGTTCTAACAGCGCTGGCAATGACCTAAAGGGAGCAGTAAGGTGCACTAACAGATCATCTGCAAAAGCCAACACAATAAAACTTGAGGAACCAACTGGGACCCCTGCAATGTCCGGGTGTTGAGCTATCTCTCTAATCAGAGAATCCAAAGACAAAACAAATGAAAGAGGAGACAATGGGCACCCCTGTCTCATACCCCAATAAATCCTAAACCATTGAGAACACACCCCATTCACCCCATACAAACTTGAGGCTATAAATAGATAACCCAGACAAAAAAACTTCAAAACCATAATGCCTCAAAACTGCAAACAGGTAGGGCCATCTTACCCTATCAAACACCTTTTCTGCATCAAAACTAACTAGAAGAGATGACAAACGTTTCTGAGCCACAACTTCCAAGGATGCCAAAATGGAACAAATATTTTCGAATGCCATCCGACCTTTCACAAACCCCACCTGGGCCACATCAACCAGATCTGGAAGCACAGTAGCCAATCTATTTACTAACATCTTGGCATATAATTTAAGGAGAGAGATAGGTATATAAGAGCCTGGATCATCTGGATTCTTCCCCTCTTTAGGCAACACAACTATCCGGGCTAACTTAAAAGTCTCTGGGATAGTCTGACCGGCCACCATAGAATTAAACAAGGCCAACAGCGGAAGTTTAACCCGATCATAAAACTGCTTATAGAATTCTATTCAATATCCATCCAGATCAGGTGTTTTGTGTAACGTGCTTTGTTATAAGGCTACCATAAGGTCCCCTTCCATAAAAGGCCTATTTAAAAACCTCAGCTGTTGAGGAGAAAGCTTGGGTAGTTCTAAATTGTTTAAGTATAAATCACTGTCTAACCCATTTGCTTCTGGAGTCGCATATAGATTCTCATAAAATTGGCAAAAACGATCAGCTATTTCCCTATCCAAACACAGCATCCTACCATCTGTGGCCCTCACCTGAAGGATCTGAGAGGACCCATCCCTTCTCCAAACCATCTGAGCCAGCAATCGCCCAGCCTTATTACCATAACGAAACAATTGATATTTATAATATAACTGTGACTTAACTGCCCTTTGATGTAACAGTTCATTCAACTCCTTCTGGGCTACCAACAGAGCCTCTCTTTGCACTCCAGAGTGGGAATATCCATACTTCCTAACTATCTATCCTATACTATACTATCCTAACCTCTATACCTTTCAGGAAATCTAGACTGCCCCAATTTGATGACTCCTACTTGACTAACTGTATATTTGTCCTTTAGATTGTAAGCTCTTTGAGCAGGGACTGTCCTTCTATGTTGAATTGTACAGCGCTGTGAAACCCTAGAAGAAATGTTAAATAGTAGTAGTAGTAGTAGTAGTAATATCCATACTTAATTCTATGACTCCTGACCAATCTCTCTAGATGAAAGATTTCTTTCTCCCTAAGTTTTCGCTCTCTCGCTCGATAGGAAATGATATCTTCCTGCAACACAGCTTTCACCGCTTCCCAAAAAAGAGCAGGCTGATGTTTATGAATGCCATTGTGGAACTCATAGTCATCCCAACGCTCCAACAAGTAAGCCAAGAACCTTTGGTCTCCTACCAAATCTACAGGATATTGCCAGGAGAAGTCTCCCCCTGTACCGCAGGGACAATCTAACAAAAGCCAAAATTAGGGCATGATCCGACACCTCATAAGGGCTGATCTCAGCCTGAGAAATCTGAGAAAAAAGGGGGCTCGAGACAAAAAAATAATCTATATGGGATTGAGACGCATTGGCTCTAGAGAGATGAGTGTAGTCCCACTCCAAAGAATGCAGAACTTGCTATATATCCACCAGATCCAATGCATTTCAGGGCAGCGATAAGGCACCACGACCCCACCCCCCCCGGAACTCCCCGCACCAGAGCCCGACCTATCCAAGGAAGGGTCAAACACCAAATTGAAATCCCCCCCAAGAATAACATTCCCATCTTTATAGGAGGCCAGCCTAGCGATCAAACCCTGATAGAAAACCTTGTCAAAAACATTTGGGGCATAGACATTACAGAGTATTAAGGGGCGACCCACTACTTCCACCGAGATTAATAAATATCTACCTGCTGGGTGGGCCACCATGGATTTAACCAAAATTTGTAACCCCTTCCGGAAAAGAATCATCATTCCCACCTTATGCCCAACTGTAGGCGCTTCTACCAAAGAGCCAACCCATCCTCTCCTAAACTTAGCATGCTCCACTGAGGATAAATGCGTTTCCTGTACAAAAGCAATATCCACTTTATGTCATTGTAGAGTCTGCAATACCTTAGTTTTTTTAATAGAAGATCCCCCCCCCCCCAAATTCCACAAAATTAATTTAAGTGATCCCAGAGGCCCAAAAATCCCACAAACCATTGCAAAACATTGTATTGCAAAAAGCAAGAAGGGATGCCCCCTAGCCCCTGGGCTCCCCTCCATATCCCACCAAACCAAGCCCTTTGGAAATGTTTCAGTTGTGTTCACATAACAGACAGGAAGGTACCTCATACTCACCCTCCATAACCACAACCAATTTACCCCCAACCCCCTTGAATTCCCAACATACCCTCTTCCAGGACCAGATCACGGAACTCCCTCCCCTGCCCACACACGCTAAAAAACAAAGAAACAAAAACCTCATTCATACATACATAGTCCCCAACTTGCCCTCATAAGTATTAAGCATCAAAACTGTGTCCAATATGGGCATATCCTCCTCAGGGCAAATGCGAGCCAACATAACTCTGTCCAAAATGAAGAAGGTCACTTCAGCTCCAATGTACCCAACTTCCTGTTTCACGAACCGGAAAGCTTCTGCTGGAGCAAAAAAAAAATGCCCTCCATTATACCTAACCCTCATTCCGGCTAGGCAGTGTAGATCAAGGTGGATCATTCATGCATACAGAATCCCCAGGTTGACCACATAAGTTTTAAACATCAAAACTCTGTCCAACATGGGTATATTCCCATTGGGGCAAATATCGTCCTCCATAATTCTGCTCAAAATAGAAAAGGTCCCAACAGCTCCAATATGCTCACACCCTGCGTCTCGAACTAAACAACTTCTTCAGCTACAGCAAAGGAATATTGTCTGTCATTATACTCAATCCTTCGTCTGGCTTGATATAAAAACACAAACAAACAAAAAAAAAAACACTTATCACTCATGTATCTATAAGCCTCAAGTGAACCACTTAGGTTGAAGTATCAAAACTTTGTCCAATATGGATATATTCCCATCAGAGCAAATACTGAACACCATAATTCTGTCCAAAATAGAAAAAGTCACATCGACTCCAAAGTGCTCGCTGCCTACTTCGCGAACTGTAAAGTTTCTGCAGCTTCAGTAAAAATCCGCTGCTTTCCATCATACCAAATCTTCCATCTAGCTGGGTAAAGCAGGGCAAATTGGATCTTTTTAGAAAATAACAGACTACAAGCCTCTCTGAATGCCCGTTGGCGTGCAGATACCCCCGCAGAAAAATCCTGAAAACAGCGTATCGAACATTTTCATATTGTAAAGGGCTCTCATGTCGTATAGCCCAAAAAAGTTTTTGTTTAGTACCTTAAAAATCACTACTCGGGGGCGCGGATCAGTGACTCTTCCAGGCCCCAAACGATGGACACGCTCAATGCACAGTGGGCCCATCAATGTTTGCAACTTTAAAACTTTGGGAAGCCATCCCTCCAGGAACGCCTGCAACTTCAGATCTTTGATTGTTTCAGGGAGCCCCACCATCCTTATGTTGCTCCTCCATGCCCGGTTCTCAAGGTCATCCAATTTAGCCTCCAACTGCTCCAGTTTCTGTTGCATAGATTGCTGTAACTCCCCATGTTGCTGAAGTTTATCCTCTACGTCAGATAGACGCTGCTGATACAGGGAAAGATCCAATCTAATAGTGCCCAGCTTCTCATCAATTCCTACAAGTTGATTCATAATCTTCTGCAACTTTAGATCCAATGAGAATTCTAACATAAGGGAGACTTCCGCTGCCACCTCTGCAGCCCACGCGGAGCTGATCGACCTCGGGCTCAAGCCTTCTCCATCCGCCATCTTGGAATCCCCTGCACGGCTTTGAGTCCCCTCTTTCCTCATCTGTTTGGACGCCATTCCAACCTGATATAAGTTCCAACCCTTGCAGCCGTATTCCAAACTTAGTAAGCTCTCCAAAATTACACATACACTAAAAAAATAAATTTAAAAAAAGCGTGTGGGTAGATGTTCAACCGGGGGAGCCAGGAGCTCAGCTCAGCGACAGCCACTCTTTAGCTAAGCATCACGTGACCCCGTCATCATTTTTAAAAATGCTGACTGCTACCAGTTGGACGGTTTCCTAAAGGACAAATCCATAAACCACTACTAAACGGACTTGGAAAAATCCACAATTCCAGGAATAACATGTATAGAATGTTTGTACGTTTGGGAAGCTTGCCAGGTGCCCTTGGCCTGAATTGGCTGCTGTCGTGGACAGGATGCTGGGCTCGATGGACCCTTGGTCTTTTCCCAGTGTGGCATTACTTATGTACTTAATATTGACTGGATTGAAATTTTCAGTCCTATGTGTCACCAGCTGCTAAAAAATCAACTAGATTGTTAAAGATTATCTGAAAAGGGATGGAGAGCAAAACTGAGAATATCTTTATGCCTCTGTATAGGCCCTTACTTATTTGAGATAGAAACGTTTCAGAGAAGAGTGAGAAAAATAATTAAAGGGGATAGAACACCTCC
The DNA here is from genome assembly GCF_901765095.1 of Microcaecilia unicolor. NCBI lineage: Eukaryota > Metazoa > Chordata > Amphibia > Gymnophiona > Siphonopidae > Microcaecilia > Microcaecilia unicolor. The sequence continues at coordinate 127,929,474 of NC_044040.1, forward strand.
CTTATGAAGAAAGACTAAGGGGGTCTTTTACTAAGTGGCAGTAAGCCCAACGTGGGCTTACTGCTTAATAAATTGGAAGTACCGCTGGGCTACCACAGTAGCCTGGAGGTAGTTTCCACCCCCCAGCGTGCGCCATTTCTCATGCTACAAAAATATATTTTTGTAGCGCCGATGTTTACCTTGCGGTAATCAGGCAGTGCTGCGCACTGCCTGCTTACCACTAGGTTAGCATAGGAGCCCTAACTATCACTTCAATTGGTGGCAGTAAGTGCTTCCCCCCAAAATGGCCACGCGGCCAGTGCTTCACTCACCACATGGCCATTTTTTTAAAAACAAACAACACAGCCTTTTACTCACTGCGGTAAAAGGGGGCCTCAGTGCGCATAAAAAAAATGCATAGATGCCAGTGCAGGCCCCCTTTTACCACAGCTTGTTAAAAGGACCCCTTAACTGGTTAGGACTCTTCAGCTCAGAAAATAGATGACTGAGAGGGATTATGAAAAGAGCTTATAAAATTGTGAGTGGGGTGGAATGGTTAAATAGGGACAACTGTTCAACCTTTTAAACAACACAAAAATAAGAGGACACACCACATACCATGAAACTAATGACCAGCAGACTGAAAAACAAAATCATAGAAAGTGTTATTTTTTTTTGTTCAAGTAGTGCACAATGAAGTTGTGGAATCCATTGGCAGAGGATAAGGTCAACATAAATGATACTAGGATTCAAAAGAGGTTTGGACAAGTTCTTGGAGGAAAAGTTCATAAGTATTATTAGCCAAGTAGACTTGGAATAATCATTGCTTATTGCTGGAAATGAGCTATGAGAAACAGATCTACTTTTTGGGATCTGCTAGGTACTTGTGACTCATACTGGCCACTGTTTTATGCTTAATCCCTGTATTTCCACAGACTCTGTGTGATTTTCACAAAATTATTTGTTCTGACAATATTTTCATTTACCAGCTGTCACTGAGCAATGGCAACAGTAACAGTTTTATTACTCATTATCCTTTTCACCCGTTGGGAAAGAAACATACAGTAGACCATAAATTCTAACAATGGTAAAGGCTGGTGGGGTTAGCTAGGATTGACTCTGTGTGATTGTAATGTTATTCTTTGCAACAATAGGGGATTGTTTCAGTTTGGTTGTATGCCACTTTGAACCATGTGTATTGCAGTAAAAAATGTCATTGTTTTTAAAATTACATTAAAATAAACTGTTCCTAAAAGTTCAAGTTGCTGAAGTGCTATTCTATTTGTTAAATAGTTGCTCAACAATTTTCCATTCTTACAGTAGGTGTTCTTTTTTTATCCAATGATGTGTGAAGCTGGGCTTGATGTTTTAGAAGAGATTCTTTTTGATAGGAACCTTGTATTTTCCATGGTTCTGATGATTATTTCTAGGTTTAAAATATTGTGGCAGGAACTTAGCAGCTATATGGTTTTGGAGTTCAGTTGCTTTCTTGGGGAATTGTCTCTTGTATAGTAGACTACTGTACTGGAGTTCTGGGGTAACTAAGCTCTGACACAGTTCTCTTGTTACCTTGCCAATTCCTGGTTTAAGGTTATAGCCAAGAATCCTGGCTTGTCCATATTGTAATGGTGCTAATGACAAATCTTTGATTTTTAATGGATCCACCATGCCCTCATCTTGGAGACACATTCTAGTCAGCTCCTTCCGCCTCTTACGGAGTTCCTCCACTTCTTGTTGCATCTGTTCTCTCCCAATAGTTTGGTAAATCCTCTCCCAGAAAGTTCTATTAAAGTGAATGTAGAGCTCCCAATCCAGTTTGTTCCAGCTCTTGATCTTCTCTGTGCTGTTTTTTGAAAGGGCCACTCTATTTTTCCCATCTCTGCTATTGAGAGGAAAGGATACCACATCATCCAATTTCTAACACAAAGTTTCTTTTAGTAGCACCATGGACTCATCAAAGTACTCTGCAATGAGCACCAGGTCAAACATAGCCTTAATTAGTTGAATGTTTAGGTGAGCATGCTTGGCTGAAGATTTGCCGTTATGATTAAAACCAAAATCAAATGTCATAAGGTTTTTAGCATAAGAACTATCAGAGTCTGAGGCTTTATAGAATTTTATTGGCTGGTCTAGAAACTCATCTAGAGTCTTGGCTCTGGAAAATGGTGAAGTTGATTTGTAGTAGGCAAATGAAGACTCCATGAGATGAACTGGATTGCGTAGGATGGAGAAATAAAATGTGTCATTAGGCATTACTTTCTGGACCTGTGTAAAGAGAATAACACATAAATTTTATATAAATCCATCACTGGTGAAATCCATTCATGACAATGTATTTGTTTTGGTATGCTCTAATTTTGTCTATTTAGAGAGCAGTAATAAATCCTATTAAATAAATAAACTATTCACACTAGTGCAAATTATGTGGATACTTTTTACCTGTGGGATTGCTCTAAGTGAAAACAAAACTATTCTTACTTTTTTTATTCACCGGAAAAAATGTACTCTCAGAGATAAATGTCTGCTTTTTACAAGAGTACTTTTTCCCTTTGAAATAGTGCTATTCCTTTTTCCCAAACGAAATATACCTTTGGGAATGCCTCCAGACAACATATGCAATTTATCACATTTCATGTTTATTTACTATACTGCAAACAAAATGTCTAAGCAGTTTACAAAAAATAATAATTTGATAATGATATGATATGATATGATATAGCACTTATATCCTGCTAGCTCCCAAACCACATGGTGGTTCAAAGCGGGTTACAAAGTATTGGCACATCAAGCAAAGAGTTTAAACATAGTATTTTCCGAATAGGTATGTTTTCAAGTTCTTACAAAAAGAGGTGTAGGAAGTAATTGAATGCAAATCCTCATGTAATGAAAGCCTTGACTGAACTGCTTGATAGCCAAAAGAATATTCTAAGATAGAGGTTCACAAACCTGGTCCTGAAGGCACCCCAGCAAGTCAGGTTTTCAGGATACCTATAATGAATATTCATGAGAGAGATTTGCATGCACTGCCTCCACTGCATGCAAATCTCTCTCATGAATATTCATTCTTGAAAGTTAGACTATTGGGGCCTATTCATTTATGAGTTATATAAGAAAGCACAGTACAGGTTACCTAGACTGGTTGGTTTGTGGCTTGACAAGATTTTAGCGCATTAGTTTGTTAAATATATTTATTAATAAAAAATAGAGATATTATTTAATGATATAACTCAATGATTTATTATTCAAGATGAATATTCATTGTAGATATCCTGAAAACCTGACTGGCTGGGGTGCCTCCAGGACCAGGTTTGGGAACCACTGTTCTAAGACTTTCTTAGACTTAACTTCCACAAACGATGGGCAAAGTAGGAGAGAAGGGTCTCTAGATCTTGAGGATATCTTACAAGGAAAGGCCAACAAGTTTAACAAATACTCTGGACTGGCCCCATTAAACATCTTAAATACAAAACATGCTAGTTTTAAAAAAATATGAGCTTGTACAGGCACAGCTGTGGTAACACAGTCATGCTTTTTCAAATGAAAAATGAGTCTCTCAGCAATATTCTGTAAAATCTGCAATTTGGTTCACAATTTAACTGTGATAGAAGAATACAAACTATTATAATAGTCTAAATGGAATAGCACAAGGGCTTCGACCAAAACTGCAAAATGCTTCCTATGAAAGTAATGACATACATTACGGATCAAAGCTTTAAAAATACTATCTTAATAATATGATTAGCTTGAGGTTCAAAGGAGAGTGTTGAGTCAAGAATAAAACCCAAAACCTTAGTAGTACGTTCAACCTTTAAAGAAAGATCTTTAGAAATAGTAAGTGTATCTGGAATAGAATTTGTTACAGCATCTAGCCATAATAATTTGGTCTTATCCTTGTTTAATTTAAAACAATGAATTGAACTATGACATTCATTCAGAGAAATACAAGAGGCAACCTTAGACATAGTGGCAAGGTGATCATCAAATATTGGAACCAAAACAAATATATAATTTGAGTATGAGTAGAACCTTACTTTTAAGGCTGAAAATCCTGATTCAAAGTAAGCCATGTATATATTAAAGAAAATAGGCAATAAAGGCTAACTCTGTAGAATGCCAAAGGGTAGATCCAACTCTGAGAAAACTTTCCTCATTTTCACAGTATAAGCTCTATTAAATAAAAATTCTGAAAACTATAACAAAACCTTGCCAGTAATTCCCATTGTAAATAAGTTTAAAAGAAGAATCTCATGATCTACCATGTCTAAGGTAGTAGTCAAATCAAATTGCAGTAAAATGGACACATGAGGCAGCCTAATTCACAATAAGAAGTATTAAATCATATGATGGTTGATATTCAAAATAATTTAACCAGTCAGAAATGGCTGCTGACCAGTTAAATTGCTTGTTTGGGGCTATCCACTAATTTCCAGCATATCTTAACCTGTTATTGCCACTGAAAAATAGCGCTTAGCACCTAAGTGAAAACTGGCTATTTTGGGGGCATTCTGGGGGCGGAGTCAGCACTTGGCCAGTTAAATGCCGATATTCAGCAAATTAACTGGCCAGGGTAACTACATAAATGAGACCTCATTAAACAAATCTTATCTTTATGTGGCAACTCATGGCTGATGTCGTTCTGAATATCAACTTAACTGGCTCCGCATAAACCGAATATTCAATGCCAAAGCTTGGACATGACCCAGCATTGAATATCCAGGAATAGCACTAGCAGCAGTCGGCAAAATGTTCACCTCCGTTGGCTGAATATTTACTCCATAGCATTAAATTTATTCTAAAATACATTAGGAAGGAGGATGAGATAAGAAGCAGACATAAACTGGAGTGAAATGAAATCTTGTTATCAGGGATCACCATAGGGGAATAACTCAAATACATGTAATTGAGGTTTAAAGGGAAATGCTTTGGGGAAAAAGTGTGTCTTAAGAATAGGCTTGTAGTTTTGAAACAATAATTCTTGCCATAGTTGAAGAAGAATGGTATTCCAGAAGGTAGGTGCTATGACAAAGAAACAGGATGTTCTGGCGGAATGAGAACAGACCTGAAAATGGGTGACTAAAGTCAAAACAAGAACCTTAAAGCTAATCCAGTAATAGAGGGGAAGCCAGAGTAGGATAGGGGTGACACTATCAAATTTCTTAGCACCATGAATCAGCTTAACTGTGGTGTTTTCAATTAGCTGCAGTTAAGTTGAGATTGTCATAAACCTTGGAAAATAGAACTACAGTAGTCTAAGCTGGGAATAACTAAAGAGTGAACCAGTAGATGGAGTATAGGAAGGGTTTGGATCCCTTTGATGTAGAGATGAAAAATAGTCTCTCTTGGCTGAAGTAACTGATTGCCTATAGTGGGGTACTGCATCTTTATACAATGATAAGTATACGGGGAGTCAAGATTTAAGCCATTGAAGTTGGTGCCTCAGAGGTCTAAGGCCTTAATGATACCGGGGGTATGTGTGATAGTAGTGTAATTTTACTATAAGAGTAGGGGCAACGTTATCCAAGGTTGTTGGCATGATGGAGTTCCAACTTGGTTGTCCAAAGAAAGTAATGCAAACTTTGAAGGAAATGTATCACAGCTAGACATAAAGCAGTCTGGGGTGAGATGTCCTGATTTTCTAATCTGCTTAAAGTGAGATTAGTCATTTTGGAAATTTGAGGTTAACAAGGGATATAGAAATTTGAGAATATGATGATCAGATCATGGAACTGAGGAGCTGATAATATTTGAAGTTACAGAAAGGGAAGAGGTGATAATAAAATCTAGTGTATGTTCAGTTGAGTGGGTGGGTGAAATGACATGGAGGGGCATTTTCGAAAGAAACGTCTAAATCAGAATTTGAACATTTTACAAAGACGTCCAAACTCCGAACAGGAAAGAAGGTCATTTTCAAAAATACTATGGACATCCTGTGATTTCGACATTTTGTGATTTGGACATCTTTGTTTTTCGGCCATTAAAAAAAAAAAAACCCATCCAAGTGTAAAACGTCCAAAATCATGCCATTGGGACATAGGAGGAGCCAGGATTTTTAGTAGACTGGTCCCCCTGACATACCAGGACAGCATTAGGGCACCATAGGAGGCACTGCAGTGGAGTTCATAAAATGCTCCCAGGTACACATCTGACCATTGCTCTCTTACCTTGTGTGCTGAGCCCCCCAAAACCCCCCCGAAACCCACTACCCCCAACTGCACACCACTACCTTAGCCCTTATGGGTGAAGGGGGCACCTATATGTGGGTACAGTGGGTTTCTGGTGAGTTTTGGAGGCCTCACAGTTTCCTCCACAAGTGAACAGGTAGTGGAGGTATGGGCCTGGGTCCACCTGTCTGAAGTAACATAACATAGTAACATAGTAGATGACGGCAGAAAAAGACCTGCACGGTCCATCCAGTCTGCCCAACAAGATAAACTCATATGTGCTAGTTTTTGTGTATACCTTACCTTGATTTGTACCTGTCTTTTTCAGGGCACAGACCGTATAAGTCCGCCCAGTACTATCCCCACCTCCCAACCACCAGCCCCGCCTCCCAACTACTCTAGGGACCTGCATGTTGCTGTAATGGACCTGAGTATGTCATCTGAGGCTGACATAGAGGCTGGCAAGTAATGTTCTTCAACACACGTTTTGGGGGTGGGAGGGGGTTAGTGACCACTGGGGGAGTAAGGGGAGGTCATCCCTGATTCCCTCCAGTGGTCATCTGGTCATTTGGAGCACCTTTTTGTGCCTTATTTGTAATAAAAACAGGTCTAGCTCAAAATGTCTAAGTTTTAGTCCTGGACATTTTTGCTTTGTTCCATTATGGCTGAAAGACGTCCAAGTCTTAGGAATGCTCAAGTCCTGCCTTGAACACGCCCCTGGCATGCCCCCTTGAGATTTGGACGTCCTTCTGACGGACTTCAGAGAAAGACGTCCAAAAAGAGGTTTCAATAATACTGATTTGGACATTTCTGTGAGATAAACGTCCAAATGCTGACTTATGTCACTTTTTGGACGTCTATCTCTTTTGAAAATGAGCCAGATCGTGTCTTAAATTAGAATCAGAGAGAAAAGTCCAAGAATCAGAAGCAATTGGTCACTACTGTCAAAAAGATGAATATTAAAGTCACTTAAGATAATCGATAGTGACATATTAATTAGGAAGAGAGAGACTAGATCATAAAAAGCCTGTAGTAAAGTATGGGTGGCAGAGTGTGATACATAAATTAAAAGTAAGAGAAGAGATGGAGATGTAGGAAGTTGAAAAGCGATTCCTTCAAGTAAAAGTAATGAGTAAGTGTTCAATTGAGTAATTTCAAGAAAAGAAAATAGAACCACCAGTCCTCCAACTCGTCTAATTGGTTGGAGAAAATAAATCGATAGGGGGACAATATTGCTTAAGAAAGAATTTATCAGTCAGATAGCCAAGTTTTTGTGAGACAAAGATCTAGTCTATGATGAAGATCATAAATAAAGTGTGTCTTACGATGAATGGATTACTGATTGTGGAATAATCAGAATAGAAGCTGAGGGCAGTATAGGTGTAATAGTACAAAAACTCACTATGGTTGGCAATAAACACCATATAGGGGGACAAAGCCACTGACCCCATAGTACAGGAATGGACAAATAGAGAATCCAGCCTAAAAGTAGCAGCAAAATTGTGATGAGCGATAGAATAAAAGGTGCCAAAGAAGGTGCATAAAGGAACGCATATAGGAGCACGACTTGCTCCCTATCACACGCTGCTGTGTGTGCCATGAAAGAACAATAATTCAATTTAAGCAGTAGGAAAGGTAACCTCATTTCCTGTGATGTCAGAAAGGGGGCATAGTCCTGCGAGGGCAGTAAGAGAAGGCAAAAAAGGCTGGGCAATCTGGAAGACAAAACACAGAAACAGAGCTCATATGTATTGAGGGTTGCAAATTGTCAAACAGCCTATTTCCATTGGTAAAACTTTCATATGTCCCCCTTATTTTTCAAAGCATAGGGAGGACAATTTTCAAAAGCCATTGCATGTGTAAATAGCTATTTGTCTGGGTACAAGGGCTTCTGAAAACTGCACATGTTTTAAGCAAATGAAAGTATGCATATTTTTCCATAGCACACTTAGTGGCAATTCTATAAAACTTATGCACCATTTGCATGCACAAAATCAACATCAGGCAAGCCCATAAGCTGGGAACACATTCAATGGTATTCTATACTGGCAAAACAGGTGTGTGCATGTGCAACATGTTGCTTACATGTAGGTGCCCTGAAAGGGGACATGTTTGGGACAGAGATTAGGCACGAGCTAGGCAAGACCAGCAACCAAGCACACAGGGGCACAAGGGACATCACATATAAGATATGCTCAAATGCACATCCCCTATAAATGGCAGGGAATATGCCTCTTTTGACCTAAAGTATTGCTTGGTGCATTGTGCTACTGGTTGGCATCTCAGTGCATGGTCAGACCTCACTCTTTGTTTAACTAGATACCTTTCTGCCCTCACTTAACTAACTACAACCTCATTAACTCCCTGTTTGTTCTATTTTGTTCCTTTCTACCAAACACCATGTCAGTCCTCTAAAACCTGTCCCCCCTCATCTCTCTTCAGGTTCTCCACCCCATCTCTCTTTGCAACAGTGTGTATATTTGTGGTTTTGGGTGTATCCATCTACCTCTGTCAGTCTGTGTATCTATAATTGGCTGTGTCTGTTTATACCCTGTGTGTATGTGCATGTGAGTGTGTGTGTATCTGTGTGTGTGTATACAGTCCTGTACCATAGTTGGTGATGGTCACTGGATGCTACTAGTGCTGGTCATTGGTTGTTATTGGTGGTGGTTACTCGGTGGTCTTGGTGGTAGTCACGGGGAGTTACTGGTGGTAGTTACTGGGTGTTACTAGTGGTGGGTATAAGCATGAGTGGAAGCAGGGTATTGCTCCTGTGTGCCCTTTCTCATAGGAAAGAGAGGCAACAAAGGTTTAGTAAACAGACCATAGTGTATCTGTGCAATCAGCTAGAGCCCGATGCGTGGAGAGGACAAGCCCTACTAGTGCGCCTGATGTTCACCATAGCCCTAGTATTTTTTTTACACCAGAACCTTTCTAACACCCCTCAGGGCAACAGCAGGCATCTTCCAGCCAGCCACTTCACAGTGCATAGCTGTTTATAATGGCCTTTCTCAGGAAAGATACTCAATACATTTTCTTCCCTGAGCAGCAGTACAAAAATTATTTGACCTATCACATGTCCTCTCAGGGCTAGGGGCCACTGCCTGAACACACATATAGCCATTAGATGAACAAACATATAGCCATTAAACCACCTGTTGAAAGGCTATTTATAGGAACTGTATGCCATACTATTCCCTTGATATGCTGACGGTCTAATACCTGAAACATCACAACTGATGTGTGTGCCTGCTACCCAGGTTTCTGTCACAATTCCTACATGCTGTCACAATGTGGCATCAATGACTACTTTGAGAGTGGCAAGATCACTGGGGGATGGCTGCTAGGTGAGCTCACTACACTCATCCATAACCTTACTGCCACTAACCAGCACTTTCTCTCCCCACAGATGACTCCCTCTACCTGCAACAACCATCCCTGTAAATCTCTGAGATCATCAAGACTGCGATGTATCAACTCATTACACTAGATATACTGGCACTAATGTAGCCTTTTCACTCTTCCTTGAAGGTGACAGAGGCTATCCTCTCAGGGCCATGAATTCATCCAGACACATTTCTTGTGTGTACATAAAAATTTTATTACAGTTGCTCTTGTGAACATCACAAAAATCCAAACGGTGTGTATGCCTTGTTCTGAAAGTCCCTTGTTTGGTTGTATTTCCATGGTTTTATTATCTATTGTAAACTGCTTTGATGTCACTATATGCAGTATATCAAATAAAAATGACCCATAACAGTGCCAACGTGCTCCTGAATAAAACTTTCCTTCCCCCATGTGTGTCACTGTGTACATGTGTCTTTTCTGTCCTAATTCCCCCACCTTCCCTGTGACCCTTCCACATCTGTCTCAAACCCTCCCAATCCCTAGTTCTTTCCCCTGCCACTGTCATGCTTTGATGGAGCTGGATGCAGGCAAATGCTGTTGTGGGTCAGAGGGCTTACTAAAAGAGACTGGTCACCCTCTGTGCCTCACCATGGAAGTTGGGGGAAAACCAGGCATTGATGACTCTGGGGTATGTTGATGTTGGGAGAGGGCACAGTCATAGAGATGACTTGGGTAGGGTGATGTGGTTTGGAGATGTTCAGAGAGCGCATAGTCATAGAGATGTCAGACATGAAACTAGCTGGGGGAGCAAGGAAGACAGGGTACAACTCAGGGACTGGAGCTTACCACTCATGACCCATATGTCTTGATGCAGTCCACCTAGTCCCTCCTTCACAGTGGCTTGCAGACTCTGAACATCCTTGTGGAGGCCTTTTAGCTCTACCCGAGTGGGAGTCATCTTGAGAAATGTGGCTAGACAGTTTTGATATTATATTATCCCTTTGCCCAGCCAGGGCTGCTAATGTCTTGGGTGTCAGTCTCAGCTGTTGCAAGCTTTTCAGGCTGATGGAAAATATACTGTGATGGCTCTCCAATGTTCTCCTTGTCTTCCACCTCCTCCTTGGATGATAGCAGTGCCTCAGGCTTACTGTCCACTGATGTGTCCTCTTCACCCTTTTTAGAGTTGTAGATCTCCTCTTCAGGCTCCTCTGCAGGGCCCACAGGTACTGATCCCTACTAGCTTAGGACATCAAGGTATTGCACTGATGTCAGTGAATCACTGGACTCTGGAACGTTGGAAGGACTGGCTTTTTCATCCCTGCTGCCCAATGACTCGCTGCACCATCTGTAGGATAGACCAAAAAATGCTTAGCAATGGACTGAACTGAGACTTTGTTAAGGTAAGTGGGTTCATGTTTGCTCAAGAACTAGCAGGATCAGAGTACTACAAGAACAGATAAAAGAGAATTGTTTATGAGTTAACTAGCCGTTGAGCCCGTAAAAACGGGCTGGTATAGAGGTTTTCCTCCCCCCGCGGTCACCACCACTCCCCTCCCCCCCGCGAAGTCGCCACCGCTCCCCCCCCTCGAAGTCGTCGCCGCCGCCGCCGCTCCACCTGGTCCGGGCCCTCTCTTCACTTCTGAACTTACAGATCTATTCGCCGAACACAGCAACGCACATCAGCTGAGCTGCCCCTTCCTTCTCTGCCTGTGTGTGTCCCGCCCTCGCTGACATTATGTCACAGGAGGGCGGGGCCACAGGCAAAGAAGGAAGGGCTCACTGCAGCTCAGCTGATGTGCGTTGCTGCGTTCGGCGAATGGATCTCTTCAGAAGGGAAGAGAGGGCCCGGGCCGGGTGGAGGGGTGGCGGCGGCGACTCCGAGTGGTGGGGGAGCGGTAGCAACGTCGGCGGCGCAGTTTCCCTCTCTGTCCCGCCCCCCCCCGTCATCACGTATTGACGCGGGGACAGAGAGGGAAGTCTCTACTGCGCATTTGCAGTGAGTACGGTCACTCGCCGTTTATATGTTTGATAGACTGTGCAGACCTTTAGAACACACTTGAATAAGGTTAAATCATTATCGCCCCACAGGGGTTCCTTTCTGCAACTTTGCTAGACCCAATGTGAACTTCTATGAATTGCCAGTGAGTGCTACACACCATAGCATGTGTGTAGGTTCAGCCTTCTAGTGTTGTCTTTTGGGGGTTCCTTGTTGCATATGCGGCACAGGGATGGCTATGCTAACCTGGCTATGGTGCATTGATGTGGCAATCTGTCTTTCTACATTCCTACCATGTAGATCTCCTAGTCCATCTACCTCAGTGTGTTGTGCTCTTATGTGGCTTTATATTGTAAACGGGACCGCTGCGCCAGTAGGGGGAGGAAGGAAGTCTCCTCCCCAGGATTAATCCAAGCCCCACAAATTGCCACCAGCAGATACTTTCAAATATTCTTTTCTTTTTCTTTTTGTTTCCAAGTTACAAACAAAAGCTTCAGTCCAGCCCTGGGGTTAGGGCTGCCCCAGGCAGGGTAGTGCTGCCCCTCACCCAGCAATCCAAAGTCTCTGACCGTTCTTGAGGGCTGCAATAGTCCCCTTTGGAAATACTTCCTTTTCACAGTACGTATCACAAGCAGTGCTGGCCCCAAAGTACGTATCACAAGCTGTGCTGGCCCAAAGCAAAATTGTTCCCTCCTGTCCAACCAGGGTTTCCAGCTCCCACAGTTCTTACACAACCAACAGGAGCAGCTGGGGAACCAGGCTTATAATGAGGCAGTGGGCAAAAGAAATTGATTAATTCTGAGAAATCATATTAAGTGTTAATTCTGCTTAAAAATCTGGTGTTTAAAAGTTTGGTTTAGTTCTGCAAGTGATGGAGGAATGTCATCTGGTTTAGATTATTTAGAAATCTAGCTAAAGGTTAGAAAGGTCAGAAAGACCCCTTGTGAGTGATGGATTGCTAAATGCTGGCACATCTGTATACTATTATGAATGAACAAAGCATGAGCCAGACATGCTGTAGTTTAAAAGTAGTTTAAAGCTGGTTAAATAATTTTAGAAGTTCTTGATATGTAGATTTGTTATAAGGAATATTGATTCTGTGTATTTTAGAATATGTGTATTTTGTGTAGTTAATATGTAGAATACCTTTTTAAATCTAATGTTTGTTTAACTCTTTGCCTTACGTTCTGAGTAGGGCTGCAGTGAAGAGATCAGCATATGGTTTGACTTAGCCATAGTTCTGGCTGGTTTGATGTATGAAGCTGATAGGTGAAAAGAGGTCAGGACTAGTCAACTCTCTTCTCCTTGATTAATTATAGGTAAATGTAGGAATGGGTCTTGAAAGTAATAACTGATATGTATGCTATTAAGTAAGACTGGCCCTTGACCCCTTAATGAATGCCAGAGTTCAGTTAGTATGGAGTTGACTAGGAATATGAGAATTTAATAATAATAAAATGTAAGAGACTGGTGCCAAATTGTCTAGCGTGAGGGGCCCCAGGTCATAGGTCAGTTTGAGAAATATCAAACCTATGTAACTGATATTTTTAAAGTAATGATTGGCTGAGGCAAGGTAACCAATCCATTCTTTACCATCTGGAGAGTAAGGGGGGCTAGAGGTTAGGACTGTATTTAAGTGGGAGTAGAAGCAGCTTACGTCAGAAGGAACAGACAGGAGAAAGAGAGCTGAAGGAAGACAGGCAGCAGAAGAAGAGAAGAAGCTGAGACAGAAGCCATAACATCCAGAGAGCTGAGAGAGAGAGGAAGAGAGCTAGAACTGATGTCCTGCTTTGTTTGCTGGCAAATAAAGAAGATTTCTCCCTCATTCTGGTGTGTGCTGTTTGACTCCTGAAGTACCACAGATTCTGCTAACAATAGGGGTAATTCATGCATCAATTCCTGCAACAATAACTCTTCCAGTCCTCTGCCCTTCCCCCACAGCAAACAGTTCAAATCAAAACAGGCTTCTTCCTTACAACAGGTTTTAAATCAAAACTTTTAAACACATAGCTTTCCCCCTTTAGGTGCTACCTTCCTCCGGGCTCTCCAGCTCCCATTCCATCCTCCTTCTGCCTCTTGCTCAGCAGCCTTAACCCCCTCCTCCACCTGCTTTTCACCCCACCCTTCCCTCTACAGGTGGGAGGCATCATGTATTGATTACGGAGCCAGGGAACTGGGCTTCTTCCTTCTCCCTCCCTCTTGTGGTCAGAGTAGGTATATACCCATCCTGTCTATCCCTGGGGCTCCCTTTGCTGGGACGGGCAATGCATTCTGGGAGACGTAGTTCAGGATTTTGTTGTTTCATTTTGTACCTCTGGGCTGTAGCCTTGTCACAATATACACTGTTTACATGATGGTGGGGCAAAAGGGATTGCAGCTGGCCCCTATATGGAATTTGTGCTGTGCATCTCTACTTATATGTGTAGTCCCTGTGAGCATAAGTGCTTCCTCTTTACCTATCCTCCCCTTCCTCTTGAGGGTATTAGCAACTCCTTTCACTCTTCTCCAGGTCAGGGGTTTGCTACTCATTGCAGGTTTATTCTATAAGTTGTTGACCTTTTTCCATTCCCACTTTGTCACCCTCCAGTTTGGCTCTGGACCAGTGCTATGTTTTCTGTAAAACACCTCTAATTCAGGCACAGACTGGGGACTCTACCAATTATCAGTGTTGTCTTATTGTAGCCATCCAGCCGAATACCTCAAGTTCTCAGAACATTCCTCAACAGAGATGTACAGTTATACTAACCTCGTTCTTTCAGTTCAAAACCAAAAGAAGGAAAAGAAAACTAAGTGAATTGAGTTCAGGAACTAGATAGATGTTTCATCAGATTTTATTTGAATTCCAATGGAAAAATTAGCAAGATGTTATCAAAATGGAATTAACAGCTAAAGTATCTATATTTTTTCCTTAAACGTGTGACAAAATAACTTTCTGATTTACCCAATACTGATACTGATTAGCTTTCTGTGTAATACACAATTTTTTTTCCTTCAAACAGATTTAAATAAACTTTTGTCATGCCTCAGGCTTTAGAAGCAGCAATTATTTTTCACGTTCTACTAGAATTGGCGAAGGGTGAGCCCTTGTGCTGATCTCCAAGGGAAAGCAGCAGTCAACAAGCCAAGACTTTCACCTATACCAGTCATGATTCCCCAAGGGTTGAGCCCTCAGGTTCAAGTGACCAACAGGACTTACAAGTGGGCTGAAGGGTGAAGACAGCAGGAATGCTAGGCAGGAAACAGCAGATGCTGGGTCTTGGTAGGCAGAGTCAAGGTGGCAGGGGTCTGGAAGGCAGTGTTGAGGTATGGTCTGAGTCTTGGCAGGTAGCTGGCAGGCAGTGTCGAGGTCTGTTCTGGGTCTTGGCAGGCGGCTGGAAGGCAGTGTAAGAAACAGGCAGGCAGGCTCAGCATAAGAAAACCAAAGTCGAGACGCAGAAAGGTAATGCACTGGGAGCGCTAGAAGACTCCAAGCTGAAGAAGTATCTTGCAGATAGGAAGGCTTGAATATCTAGAGAAGGCAGGCGTCTGATGTCGGTGATCCCCCGACGCACCGGTGATGCTACTTCCACACCACGTGATCTAAACTGTAGGGTGAAGCTGTTCATCCTACCCATGTGCACACACTCCAGGGTGCGACCCCTAGGACCATCCGCTCCGTCCAATCCTGCTGGGATGTCGCGCCTTGCACTGAAGGTTGCTAGCCTGGCCCAGAGGACAGGGACGTGAGGTAAGCAGCTGCAACAGTACACTCCCCATTAAAGTCCTGCCCTGAGGGCCATGTTTGGAAGGATGACAGGCCCGAAGCGAGGCAGGTGCGTGAATGTGTGTTGCAGGTTCCCAAGAGTTATCCTCTGGTCTGAAGCCTTTCCATGAGATAGTACCTGCCTATGCCTGAAGTCTAGGATACCATCGTCTTCATATTCTGGGTCTGGATCAATGTCTAGAAAGGTTACCCAACCCTTATCAGAATGCCACTTTGAAGAGGTGTACGACTTGAGGAGGGACACATGAAAAGCATTATACACCTTCATCGTGGAAGGTAAATGAAGGCGGTAAGTCACCTTCCTAATTCACTACCATACGTGAAAAGGTCCAAGAAATCTAGAGGTGAATTTCTGGGAGGGTATCCAGAGTAGTAGATGTTTGGTGCTGAGCCAGACCTTCTGACCTGGAAGAAGGATGGGGGCAGGTCTCCAAAGATGATCAGCCCGATGTTTATAAGCGTCAAGATATAGTGGATATCATCTATTGTCCGTTGGGCTGCTGGAGTATCACCGGTCTCTGTGATGGGCATGGGAATTCGAGGATGTCTGCTGTACATGGCGTAGAATGGAGACGTTTGGGATGACCCGTAGGTGTTATT
The DNA here is from genome assembly GCF_901765095.1 of Microcaecilia unicolor. Classification (NCBI taxonomy): domain Eukaryota; kingdom Metazoa; phylum Chordata; class Amphibia; order Gymnophiona; family Siphonopidae; genus Microcaecilia; species Microcaecilia unicolor. The sequence continues at coordinate 127,945,321 of NC_044040.1, forward strand.
GTTGTAGGCGAATTCTGCGCAAGGAGAAGAGATGACCAGTTATCTTAATGAGAATTGATATACATCCAGAAGAAGGTCTTGAGGGTCTGATTGATGTGATCCATTTGACCACTGGTCTGAGGGTGGCAAGACGAGGAAAATTGCAAGGTAACTCTAAGAGAAGTACAGAGGCATTGCCACTTGACCACTGGTCTGAGGGTGGCAAGGCGAGGAAAATTGCAAGGTAACTCTAAGAGAAGTACAGAGGCATTGCCAGAAGTGTGAGGTGAACTGCATTCCCGATCACTGAGTATTCAGACAAGGAGCCCATGGAGCCGAAAGATGTGATGGACAAACAGGCGGCAAGAGCAGCTGCTGATAGAAGATGGGGCAGAGGAATGAAGTGAGCCCACTTGGTGAAACGGTCAACAACAACCCAGACGAATGTATTCCCATCTGACGGGGGAAGGTCCATGATAAGGTCCACGGAAATCTCCTCCCAAGGTTCCTTCGGAAAAGGTAAAGGTTGAAAAAGGCACCATGTACAGGTATGTGTAACTTTGTGTTGGGCACAAGTGGGTAAGTGAGAACATGTCTTGGTTCATAGTAACATAGTAGATGACGGCAGAAAAAGACCTGCATGGTCCATCCAGTCTGCCCAACAAGATAAACTCATATGTGTATACCTTACCTTGATTTGTACCTGCCTTTTTCAGGGCACAGACCGTACAAGTCTGCCCAGCAGTATTTCCCGCCTCCCAACCACCAGTCCCGCCTCCCATCACCGGCTCTGGCACAGACCGTATAAGTCTGCCCTCCACTATCCTCGCCTCCCAACCACCAACCTCTCTCCCCCACCTGCTCCGCCACCCAATTTTGGCTAAGCTTCTGAGGATCCATTCCTACTGCACAGAATTCCTTTATGCATATCCTACGCAGGTTTGAATTCCGTTACCATTTTCATCTCCACCACCTCCCGCGGGAGGGCATTCCAAGCATTCACCACCCTCTCCGTGAAAAAAATACTTCCTGACATCTTTTTTGAGTCTGCCCCCCTTCAAACTCATTTCATGTCTTCTCGTTCTACCACCTTCCCATCTCCGGAAAAGATTTTTTTGCGGATTAATACCTTTCAAGTATTTGAACGTCTGTATCATATCACCCCTGTTCCTCCTTTCCTCCAGGGTATACATGTTCAGGTCAGCAAGTCTTTGCTCATACGTCTTGGAAGGCAAATCCCATACCATTCTCGTCGCTTTTCTTTGCACCGCTTCCATTTTTTTTAACATTCTTCGCAAGGTACGGCCTCCAAAACTGAACACAATACTCCAGGTGGGGCCTCACCAAAGACTTGTACAGGGGCATCAACACTTCCTTTCTTCTGCTGATCACACCTCTCTCTATACAGCCTAGCAACCTTCTCGCTACGGCCACCGCCTTGTCACACTGTTTCGTCGCCTTTAGATCCTCGGATACTATCACCCCAAGATCCCTCTCCCCCTCAGTACCTATCAGACTCTCCCCGCCTAATACATAAGTCTCTCGTGGGTTTCTACTCCCTAAATGCATCACTTTGCATTTCTTCGCATTGAATTTTAATTGCCAAACCTTAGACTATTCTTCTAGCTTCCTCAGATCCCTTTTCATGCTTTCCACTCCCTCCCGGGTGTCCACTCTGTTGCAAATCTTAGTATCATCCGCAAATAGGCAAACTTTACCTTCTAACCCTTCGGCAATGTCACTCACAAATATATTGAACAGAATCGGCCCCAGCACCGATCCCTGAGGCACTCCACTACTCACCTTTCCCTCCTCCGAGCGAACTCCATTTACCACCACCCTCTGTCGTCTGTCCGTCAACCAGTTCCTAATCCAGTTCACCACTTCGAGACCTATCTTCAGCCCATCTAGTTTATTTAAGAGCCTCCTGTGGGGAACCGTGTCAAAAGCTTTGCTAAAATCTAAGTAGATTACGTCTATAGCACGTCAATGATTCAATTCTCCAGTTACCCAATCAAAGAATTCAATGAGATTCGTTTGGCACGATTTTCCTCTGGTAAAACCATGTTATCTCAGATCTTGCAACTTATTGGCTTCTAGGAAATTCACTATCCTTTCCTTCAGCATGGCTTCCATTACTTTTCCAATAACCGAAGTGAGGCTTACCGGCCTGTAGTTTCCAGCTTCTTCCCTATCACAACGTTTGTGAAGAGGGACCACCTCCGCCGTTCTCCAGTCCCTCGGAACCTCTCCCATCCAAAGATTTATTAAACAAATCTTTAAGAGGACCCGCCAGAACCTCTCTGAGCTCCCTCAATATTCTGGGGTGGATCCCGTCCGGTCCCATGGCTTTGTCCACCTTTAGCTTTCCAAGTTGTTGATACATACTCTCTTCCGTGAACGGTGCTATATCCATTCCATTCTCAGGTGTACTTTTGCCAATCCCTCGCGGTCCTTCTCCAGGATTTTCTTCAGTGAAAACAGAACCAAAGTATCTATTTAGCAAATTGGCTTTTTCTTCATCATTATCTACATAGTGGTTCGCTGTATCTTTTAGTCTCACAATTCCCTTTTTAGTCATTCTCCTTTCACTAATATACCTGAAGAAATTTTTGTCGCCCCTCCTTACATTTCTAGCCATTTGTTCTTCCGCTTGCACCTTCGCCAGACGTACCTCTCTCTTGGCTTCTTTCAGTTTCATCCGGTATTCCTCCCCGTGTTCCTCTTCTTGAGATTTTCTATATTTCTGGAACGCTAACTCTTTAGCCTTTATTTTCTCAGCCACTTGCTTGGAGAACCATATCGGTTTCCTTTTTCTCTTGCTTTTATTTACTCTCCTTACATAAAGGTCTGTGGCCCTATTTATTACTTCTTTCAGCCTGGACCACTGCCCTTCCACTTCATGTTCGTCCTCCCAGCCCATCATCTCCTTCCTCAGGTATTCCCCCATTTTACTAAAGTCAGCACGCTTGAAATCCAGGACTTTGAGTTTAGAGTGGCCGCCCTCCACTTCAGCCGTCATATCAAACCAAACCGTTTGATGGTCACTGCTTCCCAGGTGTGCACCCACTCGGACATTTGACACACTATCCCCATTTGTGAGCACCAGATCCAGCATCGCTCCCTCCCTCGTGGGTTCCATCACCATCTGTCTGAGCAGAGCACTTTGGAAAGCATCCATGATCTCTCTACTTCCTTCCGATTTGGCAGACGGAACCTTCCAATCTACATCCGGCAGATTGAAATCTCCCATCAACAGAACCTCTTTTTTCTTTCCTAATTTTTGAATATCTGCGATCAGATCTTTATCTAGTTCCTCTAATTGTGTTGGGGGTCTGTAGACAACACCCACGCGGACAGAGGTTCTATCCTCTCTTTTTAAGGTGATCCATATCGCTTCTTCTTTTCCCCAGGTCCCTGTCATTTCAGTTGCCATGATATCATTCCTCACATACAGAGCTACTCCTCCACCTTTACGACCCTCTCGGTCCTTCCTAAATAGATTATAGCCTGGTATGCTTGCATCCCATTCGTGGGAACCGTTGAGCCATGTCTCTGTGATTGCAACAACATCTAAGTCTGCCTCCAACATCAGGGCTTGAAGGTCATGAACTTTATTGCTTAGACTACGAGCATTTGTGGCCATCGCTTTCCATCTATATTTCTTGGTATGTGTTTCAACATTAGTGATTTGGGGGTGTCTTTTCACTTTGGGGACCTTCATGTCTTTTTGTTCCAACTCTAGTGCTTTTTCCTCTGCCTCAGTTCTATTTTCAGGAGCATTACAGTGCTGTAATGGAGCAAAAGAATTCTTTAGTGGCAGCACTTGTGCGGGCGGATGCTTCTGTGTCACATGACGAAGTCTGCCTGAGCCTACTGTGAACCATCTGTTCTTATGTGGTTTTATTCTTTGAGGGAGTGGTGAGAAGCTATTATTCTGTGCAGTCCTGGAAGCTGCTTTAATTGTATCCAATTCTTGCATTACTTTACTGAGCTCTTGTTTAAAACTAGATAGCTGAAAACAGATAGGGCAAGCTTTAAGTCTCCAGATGATTGGCCTTGAAAGTAAAGCACCACAATTATTGCAGAGAATAAAAGTCATCCTGATTGGTTGAAATGGGTATGAACAGGTGTACTTAGTTGGGGTTAACAGTCTGTAAGACTGCCTGTGTATGACTGAGTAAAGTTAATGAGGTTTGGTTTGTCTATAAATGAGTGGAAAACCCTGGGGTGGGTGGGATTATAAGTCCCAATGGGTCAACTAAATGCTGTTATCAAGGCAATTCTCTGGATGGGACCAGAATTGGTACAGTCTGGTCAAAGAATTTTCAAATGATTTAACTTTCAAAATTGCCCTACAATATAAAAAACTTTCCTTGTTGTAATATAAATCCAGATATTCCCAATAATTATATCAGTTTCAACAATGTAAAATGCACTTTAGAGCCTCAATACAATGCAATGCAGCTTCCCTCTCTATCAGAGCTTGGCAGGAAGAGAAAGAAAGAAAATAAGAGGTTTCACAGGTCAAAATGAATTAATTAAGCAATAAGCATTAAATTAAAGAGAATATCAGGTATCTCACCTATAGCCAGAAAGTTGAGGTTTGGAATTTAAAAGATCAGAATTTGCTTTACTTTGGAGGAGTTTGCTTCAGGTACATTCTATGCCACCAGTACCAGCAGAATATCAGCAGCAACATTCTCCGGATTTTGGGATGCCCAGCCAAGCAAGAGGAGTAGGCCCAATATAAAACCTCTCAACACTTCTGAGTGGGAACTAATTTTATTCCCGGGGAGGAATGAGATGCGTAGAGGCTAGAATTTTAGTGGGGTCCACAATATATTGGGGTTCCTTGGGTTGTTCATCTGGCTAAAGAGATCTAGACAAGGCGTTGACCTGGAAGTTCTTCTCTGAGGGCCGGAAAGTAAGATAAAAGTCAAATTGGGCAAAGAATGATGCCCACTGAGCTTGCCAGGGGTTAATGTGCTATCAGGCTTTCAAGGCTGGAACTAGGTTTGTGAGCCCTTGGGCCACTGCTGAGGAGCGGCAGCGGCAGGCAAAACCACCCTCAAACCAAGGACAGGGCAGAACAGGACTGGAACCCCAGACTGGGGTTGCTGCAGAGGCAAACAAGCTGGAACAGGCAGAGCAGGAACCCTAGTCTTCACCTGCGCTTAGCTGCTTTTCCCCAGGAGTTGAGCCCCTGGGTGCAGGCGGCCAGCAGGGCTTTGCAGGACAGGGCAGGGGCTGGATACCAACAGGCAACACACAACAGAGTAGGGCTAAAAGCTGCCAACACAGCCACAAAACAAGAAACACAAACAGATAAGGATTAGGACTGAAAGCTGCCAGGCAGCCACTAAACAGGAAACACAGAGAACCAAGAACTAGACACAGAATACAGACCAGAAACCAGACAAGGAAATAAGCAATAAAACCTAAACTAAACTACACACAGGCTAACTAGAATCAGGCAAGGATCTCAGACAAATTCAAACAAGAACTGGACTAGGCAGAAGTGCACTAAGCACACCAGGGACCTTAGACGCAATGCAAAGGCAAAGCAGAGAGTTTCCAAATGGCTAATAAGCCCAGCAACAGCTGAGATTCAGCTGCAGCAATCACCAGGCAACTACGGGTGCTGTGCAGGCTCAAACAAGCCAAGCAAGTCTGGCAGGCCGGAAGATCCAGACTGGACTGGGCTGAAGTCTGGAACGGGAAACAGCACACAGACAAACCAATGCAACCAGCACAGAGACAGAGACAGAACTAACACAGGAAGAACAGACAGGAGCCAGCTCAGAAGCTGACCGCTGGAAATAAGGTGAGTCTTAAAGGGGTCACGGCCACAGACATGACAGTACCTCCCCCTCAAGGCTCCCGTGTCCCCACGGAAGCTTTCAGGTTTCCATGGGTAACAATGGTGAAACCTACGGAGGAGCTTCAAAACAGGATCATGGTTAGCTGGACTGGAACTTGAACTCGGCTGGGACTGAGCAACTTGGCTGGAACTGAAACTTGACTTGGACTCAGCATCTTGGCTGGACCTGGAACTCGGCCTGGACTCAGCAGCTTGACTGGAACTGGAACTTGGCTTAGGCTCAGCATCTAGGCTAGAACTGTGACTCGGTCTGGACTCAGCATCTTGGCCGAAACTAGAACTCGGCTTGGACTCAGCCTCCTGGCTGAAACTGCAACTCGATCCGGACTCAGCATCTTCTTGGCTGGAACTGAAACTTGGAGTGGACTCAGTATCGGCTGGAACTCATACTCAGAGTGGACTCAGCATCATCTTGGCTGGAACTCAAACTCGGAGTGGACTCAGCATCAGCTTGGCTGGAAATCAAACTCGGAATGGACTCAGCATCTTCTTGGCGGGAACTCAAACTCGGAGTGGACTCAGCATCATCTTGGCCGGAACTCAAACTCGGAGTGGACTCAGCATCATCTTGGCTGGACTTCAAACTTGGAGTGGACTCAGCGTCATCTTGGCTGGACCTCAAACTCGGAGTGGACAGCAACTGGGCTGGAACTGGAACTCAAACTCGGAGTGGACTCAGCATCATCTTGGCTGGACTTCAAACTCAGAGTGGACTCAGCGTCATCTTGGCTGGACCTCAAACTCGGAGTGGACTCAGCAACTGGGCTGGAACTGGAACTCTGAACCGGAGCTAGACCGTACCAGGACCTCAGAACGCTCAACGAAAACTGCACCCGAGCCTGGTACTCAGGACTACTACAATGCCTTCTTTCAGCGTCGGCTTCAGGAGTATCCCACAGGGCTGGATCCGAGAGAAGTCTGCAGCGGTAGTCGAAGAGTGTGATAGAAACATCAATAGTGGAAACTGGGTTTCCCAAGAAACTGGAGCCCTCCCAATGCTTTCTCTTGGCCGCAGCTTCAGGAGTCTCCCATAGAACTGGATCCGCCCACAGTTTACTACGGTAATCCAGGAGCGTCATAAAAGGATCAAGAGCAAAAATTGGGTTGGAACTGGGATACATCCCGGAATCCGGAGCTGCACCGGGGCTGGAGCCCGGCTTGCCACCAAGGGAAAAAGTTCTGGGCTGGTCGCCCTGCTGGAAGGATGATTTCGCTGAGCTCATGGCCTTTGCATTCTGTCAGGCTTTCAACGCTGGAACTAGGTTTGTGAGCCCTTGGGCCACTGCTGAGGAGCGGCAGCGGCAGGCAAAACCACCCTCAAACCAGGGACAGGGCAGAACAGGACTGGAACCCTGGACTGGGGTTGCAGCAGAGGCAAACAAGCTGGAACAGGCAGAGCAGGAACCCTAGTCTTCACCTGCGCTTAGCCGCTTTTCCCCAGGAGTTGAGCCCCTGGGTGCAGGCGGCCGGCAGGGCTTTGCAGGACAGGGCAGGGGCTGGATACCAACAGGCAACACACAACAGAGTAGGGCTAAAAGCTGCCAACACAGCCACAAAACAAGAAACACAAACAGATAAGGATTAGGATTGAAAGCTGCCAGGCAGCCACTAAACAGGAAACACAGAGAACCAAGAACTAGACACAGAATACAGACCAGAAACCAGACAAGGAAATAAGCAATAAAACCTAAACTAAACTACACACAGACTAACTAGAATCAGGCAAGGATCTCAGACAAATTCAAACAAGAACTGGACTAGGCAGAAGTGCACTAAGCACACCAGGGACCTTAGACGCAATGCAAAGGCAAAGCAGAGAGTTTCCAAATGGCTAATAAGCCCAGCAACAGCTGAGATTCACTGCAGCAATCACCAGGCAACTACGGGTGCTGTGCAGGCTCAAACAAGCCAAGCAAGTTTGGCAGGCCGGAAGATCCGGACTGGACTGGGCTGAAGTCTGGAATGGGAAACAGCACACAGACAAACCTATGTAGCCAGCACACAGAGACAGAGACAGAACTAACATAGGAAGAACAGACAGGAGCCAGCTCAGAAGCTGACCGCCGGAAATAAGGTGAGTCTGAGAGGGGTCACGGCCACAGACGTGACATGTGCCTAGCCTGAGATTTTTGTGTTTATGATAACTGTGAAGGTATGCTGAGCTCCTTCCAAGAGATACCTCCACACTTCTAAATCCAGTTTTAGAGCAAGAAGCTCACGGTCGTCAGTAGTATAATTGCACTCAGTAGGAGTAAATTTCTTGGAATAAAAGAAACAGGGACACAGGTGTCCTCCCAGAGAGGCTTGGGATAAGACAGCCGCTGCCCCTATCCCAGAGGCGTCCACTTCCAAAATGAATGGCTGTGTAGGATCAGGCCGATGTAAAACGGAAGCAGAAATTAAGGCCTCTTTTAAGAGCTGGAAAGTCCTCTGGTGGCCAATACTTGGGGTTAGCCCCCTTAGTGAGGGCAGTGAGGGGAGCAGCAAGGGCGAAGTAGTGATTAATGAACTGTCTGTAGTAATTTGTAAACCCTAAGAATCATTGCAAGGTCCGTATGGCTGCGGCTATTCTATGATTGCCCGAATCTTCTCAAAGTCCAGAACCAGGCCTGATGAAGATATCACATACCTGAGAAACAGAATGGTCTCCTGTGAAAGACACATTTCTGAAGTTTTGCATATAAGCTGTTTTCCCTCAGTCATTGTAGGGCCAATCGGACATGCCCAGGGTGATCGGAAATGGGAGAAGAATAGACAAGAATGTCATCCAAGTAGACGATGACTAAGGTGTATAACAGGTTTTGAAAGATATCATTGACAAATTTCTGGAATACCGCTGGGGCATTACAAAGCCCAAAGGGCATACCTAGATATTCATCCTGACTATTAAATGCAGTTTTCCACTCATCTCCTTCTTTTATTCTAATTAGGTTGTAGGTGCCACGAAGATCTAATTTTGTGAAGACAGCAGTCCCTTGAAGCCTGTCGAATAACTCAGGGATGAGTGGTAGTGGATAATGATTCTTGATCATGATATTATTTAGTCCTCAGTAATCAATGCGGGGACGGAAACCCCTATCTTTTTTGTTAACAAAGAAGAGCTCTGCTCCGGCTGGAGAGGTAGAGTATGAATCCCTTCGAAGATTCTCTTCAATATAGTCAGACATAGCCTGAGTTTCAAGTCGGGAGAGGGCATGGGCTTAGTTTGATTGTTTCATTTGGGGGGGGCAAAGGGTGTGGCTTGGCACATTTGCATATCATTTGCATACATACATCTCATACATATTCATTATGGCTATTAATAAAAACAACAAAAACACACACGCACCAAACTAAAATGCTGAATATGAAGCCAGCATATCAAAAACAATAGGGCCAGACGCTTTATGAAATAACACAAAACCCTACAAAAAGACACTCAAAACCTATACAGAAAACTTAACACACAACAGTCTTAACCCACCTATGAAAGACAGTGCTATAAATTTTACACTTGACCCTAGAGCACCAATATACTTGCTACTGGAAAACTGTAACAAGCTGGACTGTTACACATTCCTTCACAAACACTTCATGCTAGCAGAATCCGTCACATCAGTCACATATGCAGAACATGGACAGACCCTCATGTGATACAAAATAGGGAACCACAAAAAACATGCCCACAAAAACTGAAATATGGATCTCTTCAAGAAAGCCAGACTCTGTAAGCAGTGCAAATACTGGTAAGAGAGAAACAGAAATGTATTTTCTCCTGTACTCTGCAAAATACAACAATAGAAAAAATGTACGTTTCACAAAGCAAAGCACATCTTAGTCCTTAAAAAGCATTAAATAAAAAGAATGTTTTCTTTTCTACCTTTGTTGTCTGAGCATTCTATTTTTCTAGTTGGTCTGGTCCCAGTCTCTTTTCCACTTTCCATGTATCAGTCTTCTCCTAAATTCTTTTCCAGGTTGACTTTTCCATTTCTTCGCTCTTCTCTTGTCTTCTTCCTGTCCTTCTCTGCATCTGTCCCCCCTCCCCCCCCCACACAAACACTTTTCTCTCACTCTTTAGTCCTTAGTATCCACCTACCTACTGGCTTTGACCATCTCCCTCTCATTCCCTCTCCAGCACTCCCATTCTCCCCTCTGTCTCTCCCTTACCCAGTCTAAATTCCTCCCCATCTTTCACCCATTTCATTAGTCCCCCATTCCTATACTCTATACTCACCCCCTTTGCCCTCATCTACCCTCCACTGCATCTCATCACCCTATCAGTCCCAGTTCCATCCATGTCTCTCCTTCCTTCCCTTGCCTCCAAGACCACTCTTCTGCCTGTTACCTTATACCCCATGCCCAATAACTTATCTTTCACCATCTTTTTAACCCCTTTGTACCCTAACTCAATCCCTTTCAGAGACTTATCCCCTTCTCCTATACCCTTCACCAGTACTCCAATCCCTTTTCAATGCCTCTTATCCTCTCTCCAGTCTCCCAGGACATTCACATTATGTCTCAACCTTTTCCCACATCATCCCTTTTTCTTGCCCTTTTTCTCATATCCCTCATTTCACATCCTGCTTCTTCCCCTCTCCCACCCCCCAGTCCTAGCCATCTCCTGCTCTTTCACTCTGCTCACCACCCCTCCCAGTCCCATCCATCTTCTGCTCCTTCCCTCTGCTCACCACCCCTCCCAGTCCCATCCATATTCTGCTCCTTCCCTCTGCTGTGCCCCACCTCTCCCAGTCCCATCCATCTTCTGCTCCTTCCCTCTGCTCACCACTCTTCCCAGCCAGTCCCATCCATCTTCTGCTCCTTCCCTCTGCTCACCATCCCTGCAGAAAAAAGGCTTCTGGGGCAGTGCGAAGGCAGCGTGTATACAATGCTAACGCTGCCGGGAGTCCAGATAGATTGAAGACTACAGCGCCGGAGGGAGGGAGGAAGAGAGGGGGTAGACGGAATTGCGATCGGCAATGCAGGCGGTGGCAAGCCATTTGGGGGGGGGCACTGCCCCCTCACCCCCCCCCAAACTACGCCCATGGGAGAGGGCATACACTCGTCCACGGGGTGGTTTATTCACTGGTTGGAGGTCTATGGCACAATCAAAAGGTCTATGGGGAGGTAGGTTTTCTGACTGTTTCTTGCTAAATACGTCTACAAAGTCTTGATATTCTTCAGGGAGGCCCAGAAGACTGGGGCCTGATTTAGAAGACGACACTGGGGTGACCAGTCCTATGGGGTGAACCTGAGTCAAACAAGACTGGAAGCATGCAGGTCCCCAAGGCACAATGTCATTGGTGCTCCAATGACAGGGCAGGGGCATGCTAAACATGTATATACTGAGGTTTACAATACTGTCAGTTACCTTCTGGGGACACTTATTGGCGAAGTGTCCAAATCTGCCGCAATACAGACAGAGATTGTTCTGCCTCTGGTGGGACTTTTCTTCCTCTGAGAGCCAGTAGTGTCCTACCATCATGGGTTCCTCCATCCATCTCTGGACTTATTGGAGGGGCCTACCGATACCATGGGTCTCTGAAAGCGGGGTTCCAACCGGGGTATTTTACCAGCTACACCTCTCTTTTAAGTCCTCTCCTGGAATTGGACGTCAATCCGGACACAGAAGGCGATCAGCTCGTCCAAGGTTGTCGGCGTCTCATGCCCTGCTAGTTCATTTTTCACTCTCTCCACCAGGTCCGTAGCCAAACCTTGCAGTGGGAGGGGGCTAGAGCCCGAGGTGGGGGGGGCACATATTGGTCTACCACCCTGCCGCTCCCCACCCACTGCTGTAGCAAATACCTTGGCTGGCGGGGGTCCACAACTCCTGCCAGCTGAAGCCTTGTCCAGCGCCAGTCTACAGCGCCGCTGTGTTGCCTGCCCTGCTCTCTCATCCCCTCACATCCTGCACGCTCCTTTTAGTGAAATTGAGCATGCTGGAAGAGCTGGACTGGCTCATTCTACTTCTATAGAATGAATGCTGCAAAGGATTCAACTTGTGATTAAAAAAAAAGAGAGAACAAGCACTCCAGTGCAGTTCTCTTTATTATCCACATTACACTATGTTCTCTAACCATTACATTATCCACATTACAATATGTTATCTAAACCTGTTCTCTAAAGGGTGTGCCTGCATGCATGCCCTTTATAGAATATATATATATATATTTTGACACTGCTATTTAGGTGCACCTATTTAACTGAGTGTCCTTTATAGAATTGACCTTACACCCCATATGCAAATTTACGTGTCTTGGGACTGCAATAGTGCATGTTGGTTATAGAATAGTAGCTGTTCAATTTATTGCTTAATTGGGCACACGTTGGCACAAACAACCAGTAATCTACTATAATAAAACTTACCCTCAACGTTCTGAAGACAACGTTCTGAAGTCACTCAGTCACTCACTGAAGGGTTCATGGATTCATGGTGGTGAAGCCACAACACTGACCATGTCTCTCTGCCCCGCCCTCGCATGACGGACCAATCAGAAAAAAACACACTCAACATTCTGAAACACAAAGGACCAGCACAACACCGTTCCCAGGCAACACTAGGCAACGTAAGACGGACCAATCAGAGGAAACTACGTGACAATAAGGGAGGAGCATTCCCCAGCAGAATGGCTCATTATCTGGGCAGCACGGAGAGCACAGAACCACCGCTGGAACGAGAGAAGAATATTCCTGCTGTGGGTATGTGCAAAAAATAGACTGGGGGGGAGGGGGGGGGAGAAATTTTTAAATGCCTAATGCCAGTACTGAAGAGTGCCAGAGGGCCTATAGCACAGACTATATTTGGGATCGCTTGACATGGAGTCAGAGGAGCCAGAAAACAACGTGCCCGTCACCATCTGGGACGTGGGCGAACAGGACAAGCTGCGGCCCAGCTGGAAGGATTACCCGCAACCCAGCCAGCAGCAAACAGCGACCAAGGAAGGGGGAGGAGTACTCCTTCCCTGCCTAGGAATCGCTCGAGACTGGCTGCCAAACTAACAAAACAACCGCACACCGACGCACCACCTCCATCATTCGAAAGGCATCCACTCTTTCATCAACAGAAATGCAAACTAATAATACAAAACAAACAAAGAATACATGGTTTCTCAGGTGGCTGCAGGTAACTCCCCACCCCCTTCCTCTTCCCCTTTTGCTGAAGTGGCCAAGGATGTGCCCAACCATCCCCAGCCTCAGGCAAGCTGTCTCCCACCTCGGGGATTCCCCGAGCACCCGGAAAAAGACGGCGCTGATTCCTGCAGCGCATAAATGTTCCAGCATTCCCCTGCAGCCGTCAACAACCTGCACACACACCGCACCCTCACACACTCTCACACATACACACACACACAAAATAACTCTGTGACACATACACACACACACACACACACACACAAAACCACATGCTAGCGCCCATTTCATTGGTTTCGGAAACGGGCCTTTTTTACTAGTTGACAATAATTGTAGTTAATTGGCACTAATTGACACTAATTTGCAGTTATGCATGTAACTGTACTTAGGTGCTATTCTATAATGTTGTCTCCTAAATTCTACAGTACAGGACATAAGTGAGATAGGGGTGTGGATGCAGGAGTAGCAATGACAGGGCAGGGACATGCTAAGCATGTATGCACTGAGGTTTACAATACTGTCAGTTACATGTGTAACTGCTATATTTAGGGGTGAGTATTTATGCCGACCATAGATCTAGCTTAAGTGTTTGCATTGTGAAAGATCCGTTCCTCCGCCAGGGGTTCTCAGGATCCCGTCTCTTCCTTTGAGACTTCAGCTATGGGCCAAGCTTCATGCCCAGCCCCCATAACCCACTGTAATCCACAGAGTCCGACTCGGGTAACCAACAGTTCCAAAAGAAAAAACCAGCAACCTTTTATTTCCTTGGTGCTCACAGTCCAGCAGTTCAAAATAAAACAGGAACAAAAACACAGCCCCCACTGTTTTTCCTCTTCACTGGAAACAGCACAGCAGAGTAAAAAGAAACATAACCCCCACTGCTTCAAGAACTCAGTTTGTTCCCCTTAAACAGCCCTACAGACTAGCGCTTCCCCTCCCCCCTGGGGGCGCATCTGCAGGCTACAGCTCAAAAAACAAAACCACTGCTACATGTCTTCCCCAGGTGCAGTGGCCAACAGTTCAAAAAAACATCTTCCTTTCACTTTGAGTAGTGCACACAGGCAAAACAATAATCCCTCCCAAAACAACACACTTTTCACTCTAGGTAGTTCAGCAGCACACAGTTCAAAACCGCCTAAACTCTATGGGGAGATACAAGGGTCCCACCCTTTCAGGGTCACACTTTCACTATCACTGACCCTCCTCCCGCATGATCCTTTTCTTCTCCCTTTCAGTCCAGCTGCCATACCAAGAAGTCACCTGCTTCCTCAGCTTTTTCCCCAATGAATGAGCCCATGCTGCTATGTCCATGGGTTCCTCCAGGCTCTCCTCCTTCTCTCTCTCTCCAGCCTCTTGCCACTCCATGGGTTCCTCATCCCACCCTTTTCTCAGCTGTTCCTCCTCCTCCTGATGAACCCCAGGGGGCACCTGCCTTGCCTTGTCATGGTTCTCCCCTGGAGGCTGCTGGGGAGGATAGTTTCTATACCAGGGTTTTCCCCGGGGCTGATGGGTATTGTAGTTCTTTTCCAGCCTCCATTTTTCAGTGGGAAGAAACCCTTTTCTTTTCTTCCTCTGTGGGAGTAGCAAAGGCAAGGCTCTGTTCTGTCTCCCTTTCCTCTGGACCCTCTTCACTTCTTGTTCCAGCTTGCTCCAGTCCATCTGTTCCAACTTGTTCCTGCCGTCTGTTCCAGTCTATCTGTTCCAGCTGGTTCCTGTCCGTCTGTTCCAGCTTGTTCCAATCCATCTGTTCCTGCTTGCTCTAGTCCGCCCGTTCCAGTTGTTCCAGTCCGTCCGTTCCAACTTGTTCCAGTCACATCGCATCAGCCCCTGCCTTCCTGCCTGCCTGCTAGCCCATCAACCAACCTGCCTGCCTGCTAGCCCATCAACCAACCTGCCTGCCTGCCTGCTAGCCCATCAACCAACCTGCCTGACTGCTAGCCCATCAACCAACCTACCTGCCTGCCTGCCTGCTAGCCCATCAACCAACCTGTCTGCTTGTCAGCCCATTGACTTACCTGCTCGCCAGCCCATCAACTTGCCTGCTTCTCAGCCCATCGACTTGCCTGCTTGCCTGCCCATCAACTACCTGCCTGCCTCAAGCAGCACATCTACCTACCTGCCTCCCCAACCCACCTGCCTGCCTTCAAGCCTGCATATCTACCTACCTTCCACCCCAGCCTACCTGCCCGCCTGCCTGCTAGTCACTACTTATGGCCCCTTTACACATTCTCTTCCTTGCCATGTGCCTTCCTAATCTTTTTCCCCTCCCTCTAACGCTGTCTACCACTCAAACTCACTGCCGATCCATGTCCTCTTATCTCTTTCACCATACCTTCAGAGTACATTCTCATGGATCTTCCTCCACCCCCATCCTGCTCTCTGTTGGAGTTCCCCAGGGATCTGTCCTTGGACCCTTTCTTTTTTCAATCTACACCTCTTCCCTGGGCTCGCTGATCTTATCTCATGGTTTCCAATATCATCTTTATGCTGAAACCCAGCTTTATCTCTCCACACCAGACATCACTGCGGAAACCCAGGACAAAGTATCGGCCTGCTTATCCGGCATTGCTGCCTGGATGTCCAACCGCCACCTGAAACTGAACATGGCCAAGACTAAGCTTATCATTTTCCACCAAAACCCACTTCTCCTCTTCCTCCACTCTCTATCTCAGTTGATAACACCCTCATCCTCCCCGTCTCATCTGCCCGCAACCTCGGAGTCATCTTCAACTCCTCCCTCTCCTTCTCTGAGCATATCCAGCAGATAGCCAAGACCTGTCGCTTCTTTCTCTTTAACATCAGCAAAATTCGCCCTTTCCTCTCTGAGCACACCACCCGAACTCTCATCCACTCTCTCATTACCTCTCGCCTTGACTACTGTAACCTACTCCTCACTGGCCTCCCACTTAACCATCTATCCCCCCTTCAATCCGTTCAGAACTCTGCTGCGTGTCTTATCTTCTGCCTGGACCGATATGCTCATATCACCCCTCTCAAGTCACTTCACTGGCTTCCGATCAGGTACCGCATACAGTTCAAGTTCCTCCTTCTAACCTACAGATGCACTCAGTGTGCAGCCCCTCATCACCTCTCTACCCTCATCTCCCCTTACGTTCCCACCCGAAACCTCCGCTCACAGGAAAAATCCCTCCTCTCAGTATCCTTCTCCACCACCGCCAACTTCAGACTCCGCCCTTTCTGCCTCGCCTCATCCTATGCTTGGAATAAACTTCCTGAGCCCTTACGCCAAGCCCCCCCCTGCCCATCTTCAAATCCTTGCTCAAAGCCCACCTCTTCAATGTTGCCTTCGGCACCTAACCTTTATACCTCTATTCAGGAAATCTAGACTGCCCAATTTGACTGCCCCTATTTGACTGACTGTACATTTGTCCTTTAGATTGTAAGCTCCTTGAGCAGGGACTGTCCTTCTATGTTAAACTGTACAGCGCTGCGTAACCCTAGTAGCGCTTTAGAATGTTAAGTAGTAATAGTAGTTCTTCTTCTTCCACCTCCATTTTATCCACCCCCTCGTCCTTCTCTTCACATACCCCCCCTTAAGAGACTTCCCCTCTCCTGATGCCCAGGTTCTGCACCCTCCTCCCCCATTTGGGATAAAGCATCCGCATTGCTCAGGGCACTGCCCGGCCGATGCTCCACCGAATAGCGGAACGGCTGCAGAGCCAAATACCATCGCATTAGGCGAGCATTATTATTTTTCATTTGATTAAGCCATTTTAGGGGGGCATGATCTGTTACCAGCTTAAACTCCCTCCCCTCCAAATACACCTGACAGGCCTGGACTGCCCATCTAATGGCCAAGCACTCCTTTTCAATAGTCGAGTAGTGGACTTCATGTGGAAAGAGCTTCCTACTTAAGTATAGCACTGGATGCTCTTCCCCCTCATGTTCCTGGGACAACACCGCCCCCAGACCTACCCCGGAAGCATCGGTCTGCAGGACAAAGCTTTTCCCAAAATCTATGGCCTTCAACACTGGCTCCTGACACAGAGCCCTTTTCAAGGTTTCTATCGCCCTCCCCCTTCCTCCCTCCACTTTAATTGATGGGGTTCAGCATATCTGTAAGGGGAGCAGACAGGGTAGAGAAATGGGGGATAAACCGGCGGTAGTACCCAATAAGCCCCAAGAACCCCCTGAGCTGTTTCTTTGTGTTAGGCCGGGGAAACTCCTGGACACTCTGGACCTTGTCAATCAGCGGCCTCACCTCGCCCTGACCTACCCTATAGCCCAGGTATTTCACCCTCCTTTGGGCACAGTGGCATTTTTCTGGATTAAGCGTTAGTCCAGCCTCCATGAAAGAACTAAGCACTGCTCGGACCCTGGCCCCATGGGTATTCCAGTCCCTACTGTGAATAACCACGTCGTCCATGTAGGCCGCAGTATAGTTTTGATGGGGCTGCAGCACCCTATCCAGAAGGCGCTGGCAGCTAGCTGATGCCGAGTTCAACCCAAAAGGCAACCACGTAAATTGGTAAAGCCCCTGGGGCGTACTGAAGGCCGTCTTGGGACTGGCCTCCTCTGACAGGGGGATTTGCCAATACCCTTTGGTCAAGATGCCCCGTTAGTATCCCACTGAGTAGAAATGAACCACAATGATATTGATTTGAAGTTCGTGGTACTGGACCAGATTCCAGCGAACATGACAGGAGACATTACATCCATTCTGATCCGTAAGGAACAACGTCTTATTTACTAATATTGGCAGACCGTCACCCCACGTGGCCTAAACAAAGAGAGAGTGGGTGTTATGAAAGTTTAAAAGGGCTGGAGGGATACGTCATTATATGAGCAGTGCGCATGCACCGGCGTCCGATCAACGGATGGTTTGAAGTTGTTAATGTCTTACCTACAGGTTAGCCGGTACAATGAGTTTGAAATAATATTCAACTACGATGCACATATGCAGATAAGACACTGGTAAAGATATTTGATTGAGATGTGCTTGATGTGACTTTCTATAATTCATATTTTATCATTCCAGACAGTATGGTGTTCCCCTGAGGACGCTAAGAAGTAAAACATGACGAGCATGTAGGGAACCGGTAACAACTACCATCTTGAGTGCTGGATTTCAGACCCGAGTTTAGGGAGTTGTATAACCACAATTGTGTTTTAAGCCACACTGCGGATGGGGATCCCCACAGGACGTCTATGCATCAGCACACAATCACCCCTGGAGGAGCTAAGTAGTAACATCTTGTTAATAATTTGATTGGACTAAGTTGATTAGAATAGCTTCAATGACTTATAAAGCATAGAATAGGACCGGGAAGTTGGAGTGCTATGATGTTTTAAAGGGGTTTAAAGCAGTGCATACTACGAGTGAGTCCTGTGGACATAACCCCTTCCACTGAGCACTATTAGCATATTTAAAAAGGAAAAATAATTTGTGTTTCACAGTACACATTTTTTGTTTTACTTTGCATGGAGTATAGGTTTCTTGATGTAGTATTTAGCAATAAACAGGTGGGAACCGGACGGTATCTATTTACCTCGGAAGTTAGCTTTAATTAAATTTTAACTGCCAGACCCTCGACCATTCTTCTAACGTTCGGAGATCCCTTTTCATCGTTTCTACTCCCTCCAGGGTATCCACTCTATTGGCTATTTTTGTGTCATCCACAAAAAGGCACACTTTTCCTTCCAACCCTTCAGCAATATCTCCCACAAATATATTACACAGAATAGGCCCCAGCACCTACCCCTGAGGAACTCCACTGCTCACCTTTCTTTTCTCTGAGCGGATTCCATTTACCACCACCCTCTGCCACCTGTCATTCAACCAGTTTCTTATCCAGTTCACCACTTTCGGTCCTAAGTTTAACCCTTTCAGCTTATTCACGATTCTTCTGTGGGGGACTGTATCAAAGACTTTGCTGAAGTCCAAGAAGATTACATCTAGCGCAAGTCCCTCATCCAGTTCTTTGGTCACCCAATCAAAAAAGTCAATAAGGTTTGTTTGGCAGGATTTTCCTTTGGTAAAGCCATGTTGCCTCTGGTCCTGTAATCCGTCGGTTTCTAGAAAGTTAACTATCCTTTCTTTCAGCAGCAACTCCATTATTTTTCCTACCACTGAAGTGAGACTTACTGGTCTGTAATTTCGCACTTCTTCCCTGTCTCCACTTTTGTGAAGAAGGACCACATCCGCTCGTCTCCAATCTCGCGGAACCTCTCCCGTCTCTAAAGATCTATTAAATAAATCTTTAAGAGGTCCCGCCAGTGGCGTACCAAGGGGGGGGGCGGTGGGGGTTGCTTCCTGTTCCGGGGCAGAGGGAGCATGGAAACGAAGAGCTGACAGGCGCGTGGCACCCCCCCCCCCCCCCCGCCAGTGACGTGCACCCGGGGGGTTCTTTCGCCGGGGGGGGGGGTCACGCTGTTCCGGGGGGGGGGGCGCTGCACCCGGGGGCGGGGCGCATCGGCGATCCGCCCCAGGTGTCAGCACCCCTAGGAACGCCACTGGGTCCCGCCAGGACCTCTCTGAGCTCCTTCAGTATCCTGGGATGTATCCCATCCGGCCCCATAGCTTTGTTCACCTTCAGATTCTCCGGCTGTTTATAAACTCTTTCTTCCGTAAATGGCGCAGTATCCACTCCATTCCCAGACATTCCCTTGGCAGCCAACCGCGGCCCTTCTCCAGGATTTTCCTCCGTGAACACCGAAGAGAAATAATTGTTTAGCACGTTCACTTTATGTTCATCACTCTCCACACAGCCATTCTCATTATCTTTCACTCTCGCAATTTCATTCCTATCTCTTCTCCTTTCTCCAAAATATCTGAAAAAAGTCTTGTCACCTCTGTTTACATCTTTAGCCATTTTTTCTTCCGCTCACGATTTCGCTAGCTGTATTTCCTTCTTCGCTTCTTTCAGTTTAATCCGATAATCTTTTCCGTGATCCTCTCATTGCATTCTTTAGTATTTCTTGAACAAAGCCTCTTTTGCTCTTATTTTTTCAGCTACTTGTTTGGAGAACCATATAGGCTTCCTGCTTCTCTTGTTTTTGTTTACTTTCCTCACAAAAAGATCAGTTGCCATATTTATAGCAGCCTTTAGCTTGGACCACTGTTTTTCCACTTCTCCTATGCCTTCCCGCGCCAACAGCTGCTTCTTCAGGTATTCCCCCATTTTATCATAATCAGTATGTCTGAAATCCAGTACTTTGAGTTTTGTGCGTCTGCACTCCGCCTTTGCCCTTATATCAAACCATACGGTAAGATGATCACTATTACATAGGTGGGCACCCACCTGGATGCCCACCTATGTAAAAGTCTAGGCTCCACTCCTTCTCCTGGCTCACTTCCTCCCAGGTGGGACTAGTGCTGTTAAAGTGGCTCAGGCTGCCTAAGGGACTATTCTTAAGGATGAGAGGCAGAGTTCTATAAACCCCATCACACCTTGGTTAAATAAAGAAAGGAGAGAGAGACAAGAGTTAGAAAAAAGAAGGTATCCTTAGACAGTTCAATAGACTCGAGGAGTAACAGCTCAGGAACAAATGAAGATTCCTGTAATTTTTTGGATGACAGACAACAACATCGGTGGAAAAGCAGATGGAGACATGACAACAGAGACCAGAATCAATACGACAGGCCAATAACTCAGACATAGATTAATCAGAGATTCCACTGATTAATCTATCAAAATGCAGTTTAACTTCAGAAGAGTTACAGGTTTTGGCAAAATGATTAACTTTTATACCAACTCAAATGTTATGATCCCTTTCAAATGAGGATCAATGTGGAGAAGTTTATTACAAGCCAATGGATTTGAACTCTTCAAGAGTTTGTCCTAAGTCAACATGGGTACCCTGGGGCCTGTGGACCATTTAATAAAAGCATTTCATCATTTAATATTAACAGATACTAGTATTATAGAACATCACTTGAAGAAAAAGGGTATTAATTTGACTAAACAAGAATAGATGCATATATGGCACTTAGACAGAATACAGATATAGAGGGGCATTATCGAACGGCACTGGCCAAATAGATGGCTGGCCATCACTATGGCCGGCTCCGCGAAACAGAGGATCAAACCGTATTTTCGAACGAGATGGCCGGCCATAAGGGCGGCCATAGATATACCATTATCGCGGTAGAAGCCGGCCAAATTAAATCCGGCTAAAGCATAGCAAAAAGGCCACCATTAAACATTCCATTACTGCGGTTCAAACCGGCCAAATCAGGGACGGCCAAAGTATACGAAGAATACGGTAGTGGTGACAAATAATACGTTACTGTACTTGATAGTTTTCACTGTTCCTTAAATGTTCCCTCTATCTGGATGTTCGCAACTACATGCAGTGTGCTTGCAGAACATGCAGGTATGGGAAATATATTGTGGATGAAGTTCGCATATTTGATAATGATCCATAAATGAAAAATCCCATATAAGGAAAACTCCACACGTAGGCCCCACACGCATGACGGCCATGCGTCATAGCCGGCCATGTGGATGTGCACGTACTAACCTATCCATATATGGAATGGCGAACCATATATGGAGCCTAAGGCCGGCCATCACGGCATGGCCAGCCATATAAGATGAGGCACGTTTTCCTGTATTCAATTAAAAATA
Source organism: Microcaecilia unicolor (assembly GCF_901765095.1). Lineage (NCBI taxonomy): Eukaryota > Metazoa > Chordata > Amphibia > Gymnophiona > Siphonopidae > Microcaecilia > Microcaecilia unicolor. Next base: position 127,966,882 of record NC_044040.1, read on the forward strand.
TGGCGATGAGAAGGGAGCCCAACTTCTCTGTGGCAGAAAACCTGCTATTGGTGACCCTGTGCCTAAGGCACAGGCGTGTTCTTTTCCCCAGGCACCACCATCTGCCCACCAGGAATCGGTGCATACAAACCTGGGGTTACATCAGAGACCAGATAGAGAGGTAGGTGTCCCCCCCTCCCTCCTGCAGCTATACATCTAAGAGCTCCCTCAGCAGTGTAACCACAAACTCTAGTCTGCATTCAAGGGTCATCACTGATATGTATACATGCCCATTCATTAATAGAATCCAGGTAGTAGAAATAAACAACATTCCCACATCCCTACAATACTACACACAAAACTTTCTCTGTCCTCACGTCCACCTGTATGACATTATCTCTACCAATGTTATGTCCCCCCCCCCCCCCCCCCCAAGAAGTGTTCAGAATGTCTTCTATTTGATGTACAAATGATTATTTGTGTGCTGAAGGCAAGAAGGCCCATCCCCTAACGCCTGGTTTACAAACTTATATCTTGCAGAAGATTTGGCATCAGGAGGGACTTGGAGTCCCTCCGCCGTAGGTTCCGCCGCATCCGGCTGCAAAGGCCAGACATGATCTGGGCTATGAGTCGGCGGATCAGAGATCAGCGTAAGTATTATAAACAGGGCACCTGTACTCATTTCTAAATGACTTCATAATGCATATGTCCTGTACAATATCACATTCCAAGTGGCTAATAGGCAACTAGTAGGTCAAAACACCTCTGTCCCAGATCAAGGCCTGAGGTTGCCGCTACCCTCCCGTGAGTGTGGCTGCAACTTCCAACTCACCTGTTCTGAGATGAGATGAATGAGATGACATGCCTCACTTCTGTATCCCCCTTTCTGAGGTGGATACTGTAGGGGTATGTCCCTGTGTCTCCCTTGCTGGTCTTGGCCTATACAAGCCTATGACATCTTGTTACTAGAAGATGGCTGCTGCAAACCTCTGACCTGCATATCTCTGTGTCAGAGTCCGCTTCAGTTTGTGGAAAATCACTGACAGGCTTGCTGAAGCCAAGGACACTCTGTGCTCCAATTATTTCCCTTCTATCTCAGAGATGATGAGAAGGGAGGCATGCATAGCACCAGAAGTTACCATTTCCAAGGTCACAAAGAAAAAAAAACAAGAACTCTTCTTGCCCATGCACAGGGTGGTACAAGAGGATAATTGGTATCACCTGACCGAGAGGCGCTGGAAGAGCGGGAAGAGTTGGGGAGTTGGAATCCTTGGAAGAAGGTGGAGGTGGAAAGAAGACCAGTGACCTAAGAAGGTCCACCAACTGATGAACTGTGTATCTGGAAGAGTACCGTGTGATTCAGCTACCTACAAGGTGTGACCTGTGCCTTTGCTGACTGCTGCAGAGTGCCTGTCGTGGCTCTGACGAAGACTCGCTGATCTCTCAGCTTGAGTCTGGGAAGTAACCTGTGCTACTCCTGAGAGGCGTCCCCAGAGGTTGCCTGGTGAGAGACACAGTGATCTATCTCCTATTAGTCTGGGTTAGCGAGTGGTGATTACCTGAGCATAAGGCTGGTGTTAGTCATAACCTTGGTTGGGAAAGAAGCTGCTAATTACCATACTACCTTGTAACATAGTTATTGCATTCTAATCAGTTGTGCAAGTTTACCTAGCAACCAGTAAGAAATGTGTGTAGTTTGAGAATATAGTTGTAAGAATTACTGCCAGTATTTTTGTTCAGGCAAAGCTCTATTTTGTATATCTCTTTTTATATTATCCATAATAAAGCTAATATATATCTCAGCCTGATTTCTCAGCTCTCTCTCTGACCGAAATAGTGGCATGTAGGGCCATAGCTAAGGTTTTCCCCCTTCCCCTAGACAGAGAACAGAATATTTTGCTTGCGGATAGTTCTGTTGGGAAACCTTGTTTCAGGTAATTTATTATCTGGGAAATCCGCCTACAATACTCGTTCATGGTAGTGCTGCCTCTGGTCCTACTCTTACTGGATGTCATTGCCTCATATTAAAGTGATGCGCTCCCCCCCCCCCCCCCCAAACAAAAATAAAGGAAACCCCAAAATGGTCAGCCAAGCAGAATCACAAATCATTATGCAAACATGCTGCTCAGCAATGAGTGTGGTCTGCCTGTGTAGTCTGAGTCAGACCAGCATCCAGGGTTCCCTGTCATCTCATCTCATGCATCCCACACCCCATCCCCTGCCTCAGGTCAGCCAGCTCCTCAGGCCAGCTACGTAAGCTATGTTGGATGTGCTGATCTCAAACACAATCCTGTTACATACACAGGGTGGCAGCAGGAGGAGGGCCAGGAGCAGGTGGAGGGCCAGGAGACGGAGGAGGAGGGCCAGGAGACGGAGGAGGAGGCCCAGGAGGAGGAGGAGGGCCAGGAGACAGAGGAGGAGGCCCAGGAGGAGGAGGCCCAGGAGATGCAGGAGGAAGGCCAGGAGGAGGAGGCCCAGGAGATGCAGGAGGAGGGCCAGGAGAAGGAGGGCCAGGAGGAGGAGGCCCTGGAGATGCAGGAGGAGGGCCAGGAGGAGGACCCCTGGGCAGACATGCCTCCCCTTGAGGGGGATGATGAGGGGCCCCACCCCCCTGCAGTCTCCACCCCATCCCCACCCCCATTCCTACACCCATCCCTAGCCCCACCCCCATCCCTACCCCCATCCCCAGCCCCATCCCTTGCCCCAGTACTGCACCTCCTGCAGCAACTGGTTGATGGCCAAACCCAGTTGTTGCAGGAGGTGTCAGCAATGAGGCAGGAGATGGGGGCAATGCAGCAGGCTAATGAGCAGCACCTTAACGCAGTGAGAGTGCTCCTGGTGCTGCCCATTAGCCTGCTGTGCACGGCCACTGCGGGTGGACGATGTGGGCACCATTGAGGGACATTGAGGGAGGGAGGGGGGAAATATTGTACAGTTTGATTGCATTGTTACATTTGAATACACATTTGATACTTTTGATATAACAGGGTGTGTGTCTCTCTTTGTGTACTACATATTTTCAAATGCTGGGGTTGATGTGAGAGGAGGCAGCAATATGAATTGCATGACAGGTGACCTATGACAGATAAACGTTGGTACATAGGTGTGATGGGTGGCCATACAGAAGGCCACCTGTTCCAACCAAACTGCATGGCTGTATGATAAGGGGGGAGGCTGGGTGGGCGTTTCTGTTGAGGAACACAAATGCCCATCCAGACTCACCCCCCCCCCCCCTTACCATAAAGCCCCACAGCACAGAGTTGGGTAAATAATAGGTATGTTGTCTAGCACTAGTGATCTGCCAATTAGAAACTAGCAGATACCCATAGGTAGCACATAGACGATGTTTGCTCTGTGATCGCCAGACACCCTTACCCACAACCAATCCTCATTGGTGAGGGCAAGGAAGGAGCTAAAAACAGCTGGGTCATCTTTTCACATTGAGCAATGGTATATAGTGCTGAGGAGAAAAGGGAAAACAATGGTAAAAGCATTAGATGGATGTTTACTTCATCACAATTGCAATAAAATACAACAGGTACAGAAGGCCACATAAATATGCATTTTTTATTTTGATGACAGCTTTTTCAGTAGTAGCTCACAGTGAGTTATATTCAGGTACTCTGCATGTTTCTCAGTGCCAGGAAGGCTTTGAGTTTGCATCTGAGGTAATGGTGGGTTAAGTGACTTGTCTAAGGTCACTAGGAACAGACTTTGAACCCACAATCTCTGGATTATAAGACCAGTGCTCTAACCACTAGGCCACTCCAGCCACCAGGTTGTAGCCACCTGCAGGTAATTTGGAGTAGGAACTGTAACAATAAACCCTTTCTCTCACTATGACTTAAGGGCTCAGTAGGCACCTACCTGTGGCCACCTTGAAATTAGTTTGTAGGCTAGAATGTAGAAATGTTGTTGTTCCATACTTATGGAGGATTGTAGGACTGTGTTGAATAATGTGGAAAAGACATTCAGGGCATATGTATTGCTGAGAAGTGGCCTAGTGGCTAGGGTGCTGGACTTTGGTCCTGGGGATCTGCGTTCAATTCTCACTTTAGGCATAGGGCAAGTCACTTAATCCTCCATTGTCACAGGTACAAATAAATACCTGTATATAATATGTAAGCTGCATCAAACCTGCCATGAGTGGGAAAGGCAGAGTTACAAAAGTACCAAACATAATGTATTTATTTGTAGCATTTATATCCCACATTTTCCCACTGGATGCAGGTTCAATGTGGCTTATATGCCTCCCCTTGAGGGGGATGATGAGGGGCCCACCCCCCATGCAGTCTCCACCCCCATCCCCAGCCCCATGGTTTACATGAGGTAAACCAAGAATACTGTATTACTGACATAATAAAACAATGCAAGCAGTGGAATAAGAAAGAACATATACTGATTTGTTATATATTGAAATGGGTTGGCGGCCATCTATTTTAGGCACAGCACTAAAGCTGGCCGGAACTGTATTATCGAAAACGATGGCCGGCCATCGTTTTCGATAATACTGTTTTAACCGGCCAAATGCATTGGATTTGGCCGGGGTTTGAGATGGCCGGTTTCTTTTTTTAGCGATAATGGAAAGTTATGTCGGCCATCTCAAAGCCGGCCAAATTCAAGGCATTTGGCCGTGGGAGGAGCTAGTATTTTCAGTGCAATGGCCCCCCTGACATGCCAGGACAGCAACCGGCCACCCTAGGGGTCACTGCGGTGGCCTTCAGAAAGCTCCCACGTGCATAGCTCCTTTACTTTGGGAGGTGACCCCCCCAACCCCCCCCCCCCCCCCGAAAAGCCCATACAACACATTCTGCTCTCATGGAGGTGGGTATGACATTTGAGGCTGGCAACACAATAATAATGGGGGATTTCAATTACCCGCATATAGACTGGGTTAATGTAACATCTGTACACGCAAGGGACATAAGATTTCTTGATGAAATCAAGGACAGCTTCATGGAACAGCTAGTTCAAGAGCCGACAAGACAAGGAAAAATACTAGACTTAGTCCTTAGTGGTGCTCATGATCTAGTGCAGGGGGTAACGATACGAGGGCCGCTTGATAACAGTGATCATAATATGATCGGTTTTGATATTGGCATTGAAGGAAGTGAAACTAGGAAATCAAGTACGCTAGCGTTTAACTATAGAAAAGGTGATTACGACAAAATGAGAAAAATGGTGAAAAAAAGACTGAAAGGAGCAGCTCGCAGAGTAAAAAACTTGCATCAGGCGTGGATGCTGTTTAAAAACACCATCCTGGAGGTTCAGGACAAATATATTCCACGTATTAGAAAAAAGGGAAAAAAAGACTAAACGTCAGCAGGCGTGGCTAAACAGTAAGATAAAGGAAATCATTAGAGCCAAAAACAATCCTTCAGAAAGTGGAGAAGAGAACCAACTGAAAGTAACAGGATAGATCATAAGGAATGCCAAGCCAAATGCAAAGCGGAGATAAGGAGGGCAAAAAAGGACTTTGAGAAGAAATTAGCGTTGGAAGCAAAATACATAGTAAAAATTTTTTTAGATACATTAAAAGCAGGAAACCGGCCAAAGAGTCGGTTGGGCCGCTGGACGAAAATGGTGTTAAAGGGGCGATCAAGGAGGACAAAGCCGTAGCGGAGAAATTAAATGAATTCTTTGCTTCGGTCTTCACCGAGGAGGATTTGGGGGGGACACCGGTGCCGGAAAGAATATTTGAAGCGGGGGAGTCGGAGAAACTAAACAAATTCTCTGTAACCTTGGAGGATGTAATGGGTCAGTTCAGCAAGCTGAAGAGTAGTAAATCACCGGGACCTGATGGTATTCATCCCAGAGTATTAATAGAACTAAAAAATGAACTTGCGGAGCTACTGTTAGAAATATGCAATCTGTCCCTAAAATCGAGTGTAGTACCGGAAGACTGGAGGGTAGCCAATGTTACTCCGATTTTTAAGAAGGGTTCCAGAGGAGATCCGGGAAATTATAGACCGGTGAGTCTGACGTCGGTGCCGGGCAAGATGGTGGAGGCTATTATTAAGAATAAAATTGCAGAGCATATACAAAAACATGGACTGATGAGACAAAGTCAGCACGGATTTAGTGAAGGGAAGTCTTGCCTCACCAATCTAATGCATTTTTTGAGGGGGTAAGCAAACATGTGGACAATGGGGAGCCGGTTGATATTGTATATCTGGATTTTCAGAAGGCGTTTGACAAAGTGCCGCACGAAAGACTCCTGAAGAAATTGCAGAGTCATGGAATCGGAGGTAGGGTATTATTATGGATTAAGAACTGGTTGAAAGATAGGAAGCAGAGAGTAGGATTGCGTGGCCAGTATTCTCAGTGGAGGAGGGTAGTTAGTGGGGTCCCGCAGGGGTCTGTGCTGGGTCCGTTGCTTTTTAATGTATTTATAAATGACCTAGAGATGGGAATAACTAGTGAGGTAATTAAATTCGCCGATGACACAAAATTATTCAGGGTCGTCAAGTCGCAGGAAGAATGTGAACGATTACAGGAGGACCTTGCGAGACTGGGAGAATGGGCGTGCAAGTGGCAGATGAAGTTCAATGTTGACAAGTGCAAAGTGATGCATGTGGGTAAGAGGAACCCGAATTATAGCTACGTCTTGCAAGGTTCCGCGTTAGGAGTTACGGATCAAGAAAGGGATCTGGGTGTCGTCGTCGATGATACGCTGAAACCTTCTGCTCAGTGTGCTGCTGCGGCTAGGAAAGCGAATAGAATGTTGGGTGTTATTAGGAAGGGTATGGAGTCCAGGTGTGCGGATGTTATAATGCCGTTGTATCGCTCCATGGTGCGACCGCACCTGGAGTATTGTGTTCAGTACTGGTCTCCGTATCTCAAAAAAGATATAGTAGAATTGGAAAAGGTACAGCGAAGGGCGACGAAAATGATAGTGGGGATGGGACGACTTTCCTATGAAGAGAGGCTGAGAAGGCTAGGGCTTTTCAGCTTGGAGAAGAGACGGCTGAGGGGAGATATGATAGAAGTGTATAAAATAATGAGTGGAATGGATCGGGTGGATGTGAAGCGACTGTTCACGCTATCCAAAAATACTAGGACTAGAGGGCATGAGTTGAAGCTACAGTGTGGTAAATTTAAAACGAATCGGAGAAAATTTTTCTTCACCCAACATGTAATTAGACTCTGGAATTCGTTGCCGGAGAACGTGGTACGGGCGGTTAGCTTGACGGAGTTTAAAAAGGGGTTAGATAGATTCCTAAAGGACAAGTCCATAGACCGCTATTAAATGGACTTGGAAAAATTCCGCATTTTTAGGTATAACTTGTCTGGAATGATTTTACGTTTGGGGAGCGTGCCAGGTGCCCTTGACCTGGATTGGCCACTGTCGGTGACAGGATGCTGGGCTAGATGGACCTTTGGTCTTTCCCAGTATGGCACTACTTATGTACTTATGTACTTATGTACTTATGTTTATGTTTTTATATTTTTAGTATGGGAGGGGATTGGTGACCACAGGGGGAGTATGGGCAGGTGATCCCCGATTCCCTCCGGTGGTCATCTGGTCATTTAGGGCACTTTTTTGGGACTTGGTCGTGAAAAAAAAAGGTCCAAAGAAAATGACCTAAATGTTCGCTAAACATGGCTAATTTTTTTCGATTATCGACAAAAGCCGGCCATTTCTGTCCAGCCCATAACCACGCCCCAGTCCCGCTTTCACCACGCCTCCGACACGGCCTTGTCAATTTTGGCTGGCTCCGCGACGGAGTGCAGTTAAACGCGGCCAAAATCAGCTTTCGATTATACCGATTTGGCCGCTTTTAGAAGATGGCCGGCCATCCCCCGATTTGTGTCGGAAGATGGCCGGCCATCACTTTCGAAAATAAGGCGGATAGTGAACCATAAAGCTGATAAAGGAGTTGCAATAGTAATGTTAGATTAAGAGAATTATTAATTGGAGGCATAAGATCAATTTTTAAACTCTTCAGATTATCTGATTGTAGATGAAGATCCAACTCCTAGATTACAAAAAAATGATTCAAATAATAACCAAGGCGGTGCTTGATGATGGATTCCTAACTAATAAGCATATAGATTTTTGAACATTTCTTATCCTAAAAATCCTGTTTTTTTGAAATGATTCCAAAAATTCATAAATTTCTTGATAAACCACCAGGCCATCAAATTGTTTCCAGTAAAGGTTCTCTTTTGGAAGCTGTATCCATTTATGTGAATAGCTTTTTATGGCCTTTAGCACATAAGATATCATCATATATTAAGGATATTATGGATTTTCTAAACAAATTAGAACAATATGTGTTAACATCTCATTAAATTTTGTTGGTAACTCTGGACATTAAATCCCTTTATACTATGATTCCTCAGGATGAGGCATTATTAGTATTAACTGATTACCTAGAGAAGAGATCTGATCTACAAAAGATACTAACAGCATTTATTATGCAATTAGCAACAATAGTTACATAAGTGCATAAGTATTGCCACACTGGGACAAAACAAAGGTCCATCAAGCCCAGCATCCAGTTTCCAAAAGTGGCCAATCCAGGTCACAAATACCTGACAAGATACCGAAAAAGTTCAATACATTTTATGCTGCTTATCCAGAAATAGCAGTGGATTTTCCCCAAGCCAATTTAATAATGGTATATGGACTTTTTCTTTAGGAAGCTGTCCAAACCTTAAAAAAAAAAAAAAACCCACTAAGCTAACTGCCTTTACCACATTCTCTGGCAACGAATTTCAGAGTTTAATTATATGTTGAGTGAAGAAAACTTTTTTCCGATTTGTATTAAATTTACTACTTTGTAGCTTCATCGCATGCCCCCTAGTCCTAGTATTTTTGGAAAGAGTAAACATAAGTACATAAGTATTGCCATACTGGGACAGACCAAAGGTTCATCAAGCCCAGCATCCTGTTCCAACAGTGTCAATCCAGGTCACAAATACCTGCAAGATCCCCCCCAAATACAAAACATTTTATGCTGCTTATCCCAGAAATATTTTCCACAAGTCAATTTAATAATGGTCTATGGACTTTTCCTTTAGGAAGCCTTCTAAATCTTTTTTAAACTCTGCTAAGCTAACCGCCTTTACCAAATTTTCTGGCAACGAATTCTAGAGTTGAATTACAAGTTGAGTGAAGAAACATTTTCTTTGATTCATTTTAAATTTACTACTCTGTAGCTTCATCGCATGCCCCCTAGTCCTAGTATTTTTGGAAAGCGTAAACAGACAATTCACATCTATCCATTCCACTCCACTCATTATTTTATAGACCTCTATCTTATCTCCCCTCAGTTGTCTTTTCTCCAAGCTGAAAAGCCCTAGACGCTTCAGCCTTTTCTCTTAGGGAAGTCGCCTCATCACCATTATCATTTTCGTTGCCCTTCTCCTTTTCTAATTCCACTATATCTTTTTTGAGATACGGTGACCAGAATTGAACACACTATTTGAGGTGCGGTCGCATTATGGACCGATACAAAGACATTATAATGTCTTCACTTTTGTTTTCTATTCCTTTCCTAATAATACCTAACATTCTATTTGCTTTCTTAGCTGCTGCAGCACACTGAGCAGAGGGTTTCAACGTATCATCAACAATGACGCTGAGATCCCTTTCTTGGTTGGTGACTCCTAATGTGGAACCTTGCATTACGTAGCTATAGTTTGGGTTCCTTTTTCCCACATGCATCACTTTGCACTTGCTCACATTAAATGTCATCTGCCATTAAGATGCCCAGTCTCCCAGTCTCGTAAGGTCCTCTTGTAATTTTTCACAATTCTCTTTTGATTTAATAACTTTAAATAACTTTGTGTTGTCAGCAAATTTAATTACCTCACTAGTTACTCCCATCTCTAAATATGTTAAAAAGCAGCGGTCCCAGCACAGACCCCTGGGGAACCCCACTATCTACCCTTCTCCATTGAAAATACTGACCATTTAACCCTATTTTCTGTTTTCTATCCTTTAGCCAGTTTTTAATCCACAATAGGACACTATCTCCGATCCCATGACTCTCCAATTTCTTCTGGAGTCTTTCATGAGGTACTTTGTCAAACGCCTTTTCAAAATCCAGTTACACAATTTCAACTGGCTCGCCTTTATCCACATATTTGTTCACCCCTTCAAAAAAATTTAATAGATTGGTGAGGCAAGATTTTCCTTCCCTAAATCCATGTTGGCTATCAGGCTCATTTTCGAAAGAGAAGGGCATCCAAAAAGCGACAGAAAAGGCACATGGGCATCCCTATGAAAGAAGGTTGCCCAAATCCAATAATCGAAACAGGGCCGTAAGGACGTCCTCAGTGCGAGGACACCCATCTATGGTCATCCCCACAGGGGGTGTGTTAGGGGCAGCATTACGAAATGGGCACCTCCAACGTATAACGGCTAGCGAAATGGTTTTGCATGGGTGGGAACATGGGCGTCCTTAGTTAGAACTGAAATAAAAGCGACCAAGGTAAGGGGGAAGTCATCTTTAGACCCATTAGCGATTTTGTGGAGATGGAGAGTGGCGAGAGCATTTTTTGGGAGAGAAAGCTGAATTGTTGTTTGCAGAAAAAGCTGAGAGTTTGTTTAGTACCTGTTACCTTTGTCTGTGTGCTGTAGTCGGAACGTTTTCACCCTCACCTGCCTCATTTGTGTTTTACCTTTTCAGCTTTGCCTACTTCTTCTAGCCCCCAGACCCAGACACCACTACTTCTTCCTCTATCTCCCCCATCCCCTCCCCCCTCTCCATTCACTGTCCCCAAGTTCATATTTCATTCCATTACTTTTTGTAGTCTCTGTTTGTCTCTTCGTCCTGTGTACTTCTGCAGCCTGTTTGTGAAGACTACTTGGAGAGTGAGTGGCTAGAGGGTGTGGCAGGAAAGTTTGTAGTGGGTCAGAGAGTGCTTGCAGTGTGGCTCTGCTGTGTGTGACTGCATTGTTTGTCGGTGGTGGGAGAGTGAGTGTCAGCTTCTGTTTGTTGCTGCTGTGTTTCACCAAGCTGGTAGGGAGAGGTGAGAACAGGTGTCACTGCATTGCACCTGTAGTGCGGGGAAATGAAGGCACTAAATGCACAGGTGGCTTACATGTTGGAGGAAGAGGGGAGGCACCACAGGAGGTACTCACGCCTAGAGTTTTCATTCCCCGTAGCAGTTTCCTAGACCTCACTGACCTGCAGTGTCTCACTAGGTACCGCTTTGATAAGGCTGCCATTCAGCACCTTTGTGACCTGCTCAAACCCATCCTGCAGCCCATGACCCATAAGAACAACCCCATCCCTGTGCACCTAAAGAGGCTACCCACAGCGGAGTTGGCTCATGACCCCCATAGTGCACCCACAAACAGGGTCAGAGGAGAACTACAACAGTAGACATCGGACTACCCGTGGCATCATCGAGCGCACCTTCGGACAACTTACATATTGCAGCACTCGGGCATTTTTCGCAGGTTTGACCGAGGGGAGATCACCGGCGGATGGCTCCTAGGTAAGTGCGGCATGGATCTGCCCTCCAACAGGCAGCCCTCAGCACTGTCTCCTTCCAGCTCACTCTACAACCCACTATTCCCCCCCCCACCTCCACAAGGTACCCACTCCAAACATTACACACTCATCATCTGTCTTATTCTGCTTCTCTCCAAAGGTGATCGAGGCTACCCACAGCGGACTTGGCTCATGACCCCCATAGTGCACCCACATGTCGCGTCCCGCGCCCCTACCTGCTCTTCCGCCACGGGGGGCGGGAGCCAGTGTCCTCCGCGGCGAGGGGTAGCGGCCCGAAGGCCTTGGCGTGGAGTCAGGCTCCGCCGCAGTGATGGCGGTTCCGGCTGGGACCGGAGGCCGGCGACTGCGGCCGCCGGTCTCTCGGTCGCCGGTTGTGGAGGCGATGTTCGCGCTGCCGAAGGAGGCGGTGCCAGAACGTGATGGTCGGCGTCTTCCTCCCTCCTGGGCAGGAGGGCCCGGAGCTCCGCCTCTGAGGCGCCGGATTGGGAGGCCAAGTTGGTGGTCCCGCCTGGGAAATCGGACAGAGCCAATCAGAGGGGCTCTGCCGATACCCAGGGCCGGATTGGTGGGCTGCTTCTACGGGGGCGGGGCGGCTGATGTGGTACTGTATTTAAAGAAGGGAACTGAGCTAGCACTTTGCTTCAGGTTCTGTTCCCGAAGCCTATCTCCGTGGTTCCTGTGTTTGGTTGTCTTCCTGGTTTTGCGGATTTTGGAATTTGGACTGTTTCCTGGTTTCTCTGCCTAGCTGCCTGCCTCGACCTCCAGCCTGACTTTGTCTTCTCTACTAGCCGCCGGCCTTGACCTCTTGCCTGACCCCGACTACGCTTTTGCTGCCGGTCCTGATCTGCTGCCAGTCGTTGGACTCTTCTTTCCACCTGCCCACCTCTCTCCCGGTTCCAGCCCAGGCCAGTCCTGTAACCCCGCAGTTCCTGAAGTCCCGTTGACCGCCTGCAGCTGGGGGCTCAACCCTTGGTGAACGGTGGTCGCCGCGGGTGAAGACTTGGAGTTGCGCGGCTGTCCTTTGAGGTCCTTTTGGGCCTTGCAGGACCTAAGGGCTCACCCTCCTTGTGGACAAGACAGGAACCTGAAGCCATGAGCTCGCCTACGCAACCTGACCTGCGGGACCTGGCTAAAGTTCTCCAGCAGCAGCAGGAGCAGTTGAATGCCCTGTCGGGGGCCCTCCAGAACGTATGCTCTCAGCTCTCTTCGGTCCAGGTACAGAACCACGCCGCTGCGGTCCAGGGTGCCGCAGTGGCTCCCCGTCCGGGAGGGTCTTTCCCGGGACCTCGGTTCCCTGAGCCTGCACGATTTGATGGCATTCCCGGAAGCTGCCGGGGTTTCCTCAACCAGTGCAATTTATACTTCAAGATGCAACCAGAAGCTTTTGCATCAGACCAGATAAAAGTGGCCTATGTTATTTCCTTGCTTACGGGACGGGCCCTGGCATGGGCGTCCTCGTTATGTGGACAACAGGATCCGCTCTTGGACAATTATGCGGAGTTCCAACGCCACTTCCGCATGGTGTTTGACCTCCCAGGAAGGCCGTCTTCCGCCGCGTCTGAACTCCTGCTGATTCAACAGGGCGAAGGGACCGTGGCAGACTATGCTATTTGATTTCGGACTTTGGCAACCGAGTTGCGTTGGAATCAGGAGTCCTTATCTGCAATCTTCCTGGAGGGACTTTAGGATCGAATCAAGGATGAGCTGGCGGGCCGGGAGGTCCCGGGGCAACTGGATGCTCTGATCTCGCTCTGTGTCCGGGTGGATACCCGTTTCCAGGAGAGGGCTAGAGCTCGAGCAGACCGGCAGAAGGGATCCAGGGGTGTGTCTCGGCCTGGTCAGGGACCGTCTCCCCGCCGTGGCTCCCGAGATCTTAGGGAGACCTCCGAAGAACCTATGGTAATCGGCCGCCAACGATTGACTCCGTCGGAGAGGACTCAACGTTTGCGGGGTGGTCTTTGCCTGTATTGCGGCGAGGCGGGTCATTTCATTCGCACTTGCCCCGCACGGCCGGGAAACGCCACTCCCAAGGCGCCCTGAGGGGAGGGGTCTTGGGGCACACTACGCCCCTACCTGATCATCTGATAACACTTCCGGTAACTTTGTGGTGGCAGGAGATGATGGTTCACACCCGTGCCCTCTTGGACTCCGGGGCTGGGGGGAATTTCATTTGCCAGGAACTCCTGCAGCAGATGGAATGGCCCACACTGCCCTATCGACCTGCGCTGCAAGTAACATCCATTCAGGGTACTACGTTACCCCAGCCTATCACAGAGGTAACCCCCTTTTTGGGGCTTCAGGTGGGGGAGGATCACCGTGAGGAGGCTCAATTTCTGATCTTACCCCGCACCATTCATCCTGTGGTGCTGGGCCTGCCCTGGTTACGGCGCCATACCCCCGTTATAGACTGGACTTTAGGGAAGATTCAGGCCTGGGGTGATGCCTGCATTGAGGCCTGTTTGAAGGGCCGGGAATCCAGCTGTCCCGTGGTAGTAGCTACCCCTAGAACTGTGCCAGCCTGTCAAGCTACTCTGCCAGAGGAATACCGGGAGTTTGCGGATGTATTTAGTCCCGTGGAAGCGGATGTGCTACCGCCACATCGGTCCTTTGATTGTGCCATTAAGTTGATGGCTGACACAATGCCACCTCAGGGCCGTCTCTACACACTGTTCCGGGAGGAATCTAAGGTAATGCAAGCCTATATCCGGGAGAACCTCCAGAAAGGGTTCATCCGTCCCTCTACGTCCCCTGCCGGGGCGGGATTCTTTTTTGTGACCAAGAAAGATGGCTCCTTGAGGCCCTGTATTGACTACCGGGGCCTAAATGCCATCACCGTGAAGGATCGATATCCTCTGCCCCTTATCCCAGAGCTGTTTGATCGGTTGCAGGGGGCCCAGATCTTCACCAAGTTGGATCTCCGTGGGGCCTACAACTTGGTCCGTATCCGGCAGGGGGACGAATGGAAAACTGCATTTAATACTCATGAGGGACATTTCGAGTATCGGGTGATGCCCTTCGGCTTGTGTAACACTCCCGCAGTGTTCCAAAGGTTTATTAACTTCGCTCTCGAGGAGCTGTTGTATACTACGGTAATTGTTTACTTGGATGACATCCTGATCTTCTCCAAAGATCCCATGGAGCATGTGACCCATGTTCGAACTGTACTTCAGCGCTTACGACAATTCCGCTTGTTTGCCAAGCTCAGCAAATGTTCTTTTCATCAGCAGTCTCTGCCTTTTCTGGGACATATTCTGTTACCAGGGGGTTTGCAGATGGATCCAGATAAACTCCGCGCTATCCGGGAGTGGCCTCAACCTCAGGGACTGAAGGCTCTACAACGGTTCCTGGGGTTTGCGAATTACTACCGTCAATTTATTCCTTACTATTCGCAGTTGACAGCTCCTTTGACAGCGCTCACCAAGAAGCATGCTGATGTCCGAAACTGGCCAGCCAAGGCGCAAGCAGCATTCAGTCAATTGAAGAAAGCCTTTGAATCTGCTTCCATCCTTCAGGCTCCGGATCCTGACAAACCATTTGTGGTAGAGGTGGACGCTTCTGCTTTGGGCGCCGGGGCAGTCCTCTCTCAAGTTAACGCCAAGGGCCGGCGCCAACCTTGCTTCTTCTTCTCCCGTAAGTTCTCCCCAGCGGAACGCAACTATACTGTGGGAGACAGAGAACTACTAGCCTTGAAGTTAGCTCTGCAAGAGTGGAGACATTTGCTGGAGGCGGCAAAGCACCGGTTTACGGTGATTACGGACCACAAGAATCTCTTGTATCTACAGGAGGCCCAAAGACTGAATCCACGGCAAGCCCGTTGGTCATTGTTTTTCGCCAGGTTCCACTTTCAGCTTGTATTCCGGTCTGCTGCCCAGAATACCCCTGCGGACTCCCTCTCCAGAGCCTTCGAAGCTCCAGAGGAGATTGAAGAGCTTCATCCTATGCTGGATCCAGTCTGCCTCAGTGCGGCCCCAGGAGGGGTCGCCCCGGTGAGAAAGCTTGTGCCTCCACAGGACTGGGGAAAAGTAATGCATTGGGGACATTCCTCCGTATGGGCCGGACATTTTGGGTTCCAAAAGACCCTTCGTCTGATTTCTCGACAGTACCAGTGGCCTCACATGAGGCAAGATATCCTTCAGTTTGTCACGACCTGCCCTACCTGTGCCCGGACTAAGTCTGTGGTAGGGCGCCCTTGGGGAGACCTGCAACCGTTGCCCATTCCTGCAGCTCCCTGGGAGGAATTGTCTATGGATTTCATCACGGACCTTCCCCGCTCCCAGGGACACACCATGATTTGGGTTGTGGTAGACCGTTTTTCCCGTATGGCACATTTTGTTCCCCTGCCAGGACTTCCGTCGGCGGCATTGTTAGCCCAGCAGTTCATCCAGCATATTTTCCGGCTCCATGGGCTACCTGTCAGGATTATCAGTGACCGTAGAACCCAGTTCACTTCAGGATTCTGGAGAGCCCTGTGTTCCGCTCTGGGCCTATCATCCTCAGACCAATGGTATGGTCGAACGGATTAACCAAACATTGAAAGGGTTCTTGCGGGCCTTTGTCAATAAGCGGCAAGACAACTGGGCATCCCTTCTTCCGTGGGCCGAGTTTGCCTATAACCACAGTGACCATTCTGCCTCTGGGCAATCTCCCTTTTTCATGGTGTATGGACAACATCCGCGGCTTCCTTCGCCCATTCCCTCTGACTCCTCTACGCCCATGGTCACAAACCCTGGCCGACCTGCAGGAGGTCTGGAATATGGCCCGTGAACAACTACAAAGAGTGGCCGCCAAGTACAAGTCGTTTGCTGACCGACACCGGCGTCCCGCCCCGGTGTTGCAGCCGGGGCAAAAGGTATGGCTAAGTACTAAATACCTAAGGCTCCAGGTACCCTCTCGGAGGTTGGGACCACGGTACATCGGGCCGTTTACGATCCAGTCTCGGATCGGAGACATACCGCCTGCGGCTACCTAGTACTCTACGGGTTCATAATGCCTTCCATGTTTCTATGTTGAAGAGTTTCCGGGGATCCAAATGGCAGCTACAGAATAAAGAAACTGTCGTTCCGGAGGCTGACCACGATCCCGAGTATGAGGTTGAAGAAATCATTGACTCCAAGAGGCGGCGGGGGAAGCTACACTACCTGCTATCTTGGAAGCATTTCGGTCCCGAAGACAATTCCTGGGAACCAGCTACCAACGTACATGCTCCGGAGTTGGTAAGGGCTTTCCATGAGCGTTATCCTCTTAAACCTGGCCCCGGGAGGAGGGGGGCATCCGGGGGGGGGGGGATACTGTTGCGTCCCGCGCCCCTACCAGCTCTTCCGCCGCGGGGGGCGAGAGCCAGCGTCCTCCGCGGCGAGGGGTAGCGGCCCGAAGGCCTCGGCATGGAGTCGGGCTCCGCCGCAGTGATGGCGGTTCCAGCCGGGACCGGAGGCCGGCGACTGTGGCCGCCGGTCTCTCGGTTGCCGGTTGTGGAGGCGATGTTCGCACCGCCAGAGGCGGCGCCAGAACGCGATGGTCAGCGTCTTCCTCCCTCCTGGGCAGGAGGGCCCGGAGCTCCGCCTCTGAGGCGCCGGATTGGGAGGCCAAGTTGGTGGTCCCGCCTGGGAAATCGGACAGAGCCAATCAGAGGGGCTCTGCCGATACCCAGGGCTGGATTGGTGGGCTGCTCCTATGGGGGCGGGGCGGCTGATGTGGTACTGTATTTAAAGAAGGGATCTGAGCTAGCACTTTGCTTCAGGTTCTGTTCCCGAAGCCTATCTCCGTGGTTCCTGTGTTTGGTTGTCTTCCTGGTTTTGCGGATTTTGGAATTTGGACTGTTTCCTGGTTTCTCTGCCTAGCTGCCTGCCTCGACCTCCAGCCTGACTTTGTCTTCTCTACTAGCCGCCGGCCTTGACCTCTTGCCTGACCCCGACTATGCTTTTGCTGCCGGTCCTGATCTGCTGCCAGTCTTTGGACTCTTCTTTCCACCTGCCCGCCTCTCTCCCGGTTCCAGCCCAGGCCAGTCCGGTAACCCCGCGGTTCCTGAAGTCCCGTTGACCGCCTGCAGCTGGGGGCTCAACCCTTGGTGAACGGCGGTCTCCACGGGTGAAGACTTGGGGTTGCGCGGCTGTCCTTTGAGGTCCTTTTGGGCCTTGCGGGACCTAAGGGCTCACCCTCCTTGTGGACAAGACACCACAAAGAAGGTCAGAGGTAGGGTTACCATATGGCTCCAGAAAAAGGAGGACGGATTGAGCCAGCCGGGTTTTACTTCCATTGCTTTCAATGGAAAGCAATGGAAGTAAAACCTGGTGAACTACAACAGTAGGCATCGGACCACCCATGGCATCATAGAGCGCATGTTTGGACTACTAAAGAACAGGCTCCAATGTATGGACCATTCTGGAGGGGAGTTCCTGTACAGCCCCCAAAAGATGGCAAAGGTATTCCTGGCCTGCTGCATGCTACATAATTTGGCAATGTACAGAGGACAGGCCCTCCCAGAAGAGCCACAGCTACCAGAGCAGCAGGCCCCAGATGTAGAGGATGAGGAGCCCCCTCCACCTCCCACCCACAGGGCAGAGCAGAGTGCACACCAGCTGGGGGTCAGAGGCAGGCAAAGACTGATCAAGACAAGTTTTCTGTGAGAGTAAGTTGACATTTTATTTGTATCACATAGTATTTACACACCACCACCACCTCCACTCCCACCACCATCACCCGCTCTGTGCATATTCCCCTCCCTCTAATCCTAACCCCCTAGCATGTCATCATCATCATCATTTATTTATTTACTATACCGTTACTTATTGCTATAGCAAAACAGAACGGTTTACATAAAAGAAATAAAACATATAAAACACATATAATAACATCTAGGAAATCCAGTACTTGATAGGAAAGCACAGCAAACCAACCGTAAAAGATCATAACTAATTAATAATAACGATTACAAACAAACTTAAAATATATAATAAAATATAGTTTAGCATCCAGTTTATGGTTTTTTTTTTTTACTTTTCTTTATCCTGCATCATTGTCATATGCATTTTGAAAGAGATATGTCTGTAACCTTTTGCAAAAACTGGTATATGTGTCCTCTAATCTTAATAATTTCGGGAGACCGTTCCAAAGTGATGGCCCTGAAAAAAAGAAAGCCGACTTTCGTGTAGATTCCCATCTAGCCCTTGTTAATGATGGAATTACTAATCTATTATCTGTGAGCGATCTAAGGGTACGTATCGGTGCATAAGGTATAATAAGATTAGCTAAATATGATGGAATTAGTAAGTGTAATGCTTTGTATGTCAAAATATAGATCTTAAATTTTATTCTTGCTTCAATCGGAAGCCAGTGAAGCTGATATAAGAACGGTGTAATTGTATCATATTTTGATGCTCGACAAATTACACGTGCTGCAGTATTTTGTATTAATTGTAGCCGTCTTAAATTTAACTTTGTGACACCTTCGTAAATAACATTACAGTAATCTAGGCGTGAAATAATATAAGCATACATTAACGTATGTAACAAATCTTTATCCAATGAATTTCTGATGGAACATAATCTCTGTAAATGGTAAAAGGATATCTTTATTACATCTGATATTTGCTGATCAAAAGATAAAGCAGAATCAAGAATAACTCCTAAATATTTAAATAATGATACCATAGGTAATTGTTTACCAAATAGAGTAGGTATTAATGTAAGTATTGGTCCATGACCTGTTATCCAGGATGTTATTGTTTTATCTGGATTTAATACCAACTGTTGTTTTTGAAGCCAATTTGCTACTTCATCAAGACAATTTTGGATAGGTGTTAAATCAATGTTTTGTGGTTGTACGTAATGAATGAGGAGAAAGTCATCAGCATAGGAATAAGAGCTAATACCTAAAGTCTGGATAAGCAACGAAAGTGGACTAACATATAAATTAAATAATACGATGACAAAAACGATCCTTGTGGTACCCCACAGGTGATAATGTGTGAATTTGAAATAGATCGATTTTGAACAACTTTAAAAGAACGATTACTAAGGAAAGATGTAAACCATGTAAGAACGGTACCAGAAATACCAACTTCTTTTAGGCGACTAAGTAATAGATCATGGTTTATTAGATCAAACGCCATGGAAAGATCAAGGAAAACGATCAATGCAATAAAACCTTGTTCCAATCTAGAATGTAATTCACTTAAAAGAGAGGTCAAAATCGTCTCCGTACTATGTCCTTTCCTAAAACCTGATTGTCTTAGATGTAACACATTTCTTGACTCTTTGTGAGACTGCAACTGTGTGAGAACTGTCATCTCCAAAATTTTAGCTAAAAATGGGAGATTTGAAACTGGACTATAGTTATTCGGAAGGTATGGGTCCAATGATGATTTCTTTAGACTCAGTTTAACCATAGCTTCTTTAAGAGCATTTGGGACCACTCCATCTTCAAGACTTTTTTTTATAATTGAATATAAATAAAATTGTAGCTCTAATGAAGGAAATTCAACCAACTGGATGGTATGGGGTCCAACGAACAGAAAGTAGGTGGAAGATTTGATATAATATTTTGAAATTGTATTAAAGATGGAGTCTCAAACTGATGCCAAATCCCTGATAGAGCTGAAAAACCTCTCTCTTCCCTATCTATATTCTTTGTGAAAGAAGCTCTCAACTTATCAATCTTTAAAATAAAAAATTTTGCTAATGTTTCCGACTCTATATATAGTATCTCCTTGTTTATTTCCGGTTTTGTTACTAACTGATTCATAACATGAAACAATTGTTTAGATGAATTTGC
Source organism: Microcaecilia unicolor (assembly GCF_901765095.1). Classification (NCBI taxonomy): domain Eukaryota; kingdom Metazoa; phylum Chordata; class Amphibia; order Gymnophiona; family Siphonopidae; genus Microcaecilia; species Microcaecilia unicolor. The sequence continues at coordinate 127,987,102 of NC_044040.1, forward strand.
AGCCATGTGTATTTGTTTTGAAAAATAAGATGTTTTTGCAATCCTTAGCTGTTTTATATAGCACCGTTGACATTGTTTACATTTATTTTTTTGTTCTAACGTCTTTCCCTTTCGCCATAATCTTTCTGCTCTACATAATTGCTGTCCCATCACTTTCTCCGCCCCCTCCCCTCCTACCCCTCCCACTATGTTCCTTTGCAGCTGGTGCTGCAGGGGAACTCTGTTGAGAGTCCTCTGATGAGCTCCCACTCTCCTCCTCTGTGTCCACAAGGCAGCTTGCTTCCTGGGCTGCCCTGTGGAAGTTCGGCCACCTTGCGGTCTGTGGCTTGCCCTGCAACCTGGGCACAGGACCCAGAAGGGGAGCTGGTGTGGTGGCTGCTGGACCAGTGGCTGGGGAGGCTGAGGATCTCAAGCTCCTCCTATTTGTGGGTGATTGCTGTGCAGTGATGGAAGTAGATGCCACTTGTTGCTGCATCAGGGCTGTACTAGGTGCTTTCAGGTCACGGCGGAGGCCCTCGATGCTGTGCTCCAGCTGTTGGAGCTGCTGTACCACTTCACGTTACATAAGTACATAAGTATTGCCATACTGGAAAAGACCAAAGGTCCATTGAGCCCAGCATCCTGTTTCCCACAGTGGCAAATCCAGGTCACAAATACCCGGCAAAATCCCCAAAATGTACAAAACATTTTATATTGCTTATCCCAGAAGTAGTGGATTTTCCCCAAGTCCATTTAATAACGGTCTATGGACTTTTCCTTTAGGAAGTCGTCCAAATCTTTTTTAAATTCCGCTAAGCTAACCGCCTTTACCACATTCCCTGGCAATGAATTCCAGAGTTTAATTACACATTGAGTGAAGAAACATTTTCTCTGATTCGTTTTAAATTTACTACATTGTAGGTTCATCGCATGCCCACTAGTCCTAGTTGGGCCTGTACTGCTTCCCGTTGCACCTGGAGCGCTTCCCGTTGCAGCTCCAATTTCTGGTGCCGGTAATCTTCCATGTGCACATTTTGGCCCAGCAATTGTGTGGCGAGGCGCAGTAGCTGCCTCCTCTGGCTGGATGGCCTCTGCTGAGGATGTGCCCCCCCCCCCCCCCCCTTCTGCATCTTCTTCTTCTGTGCCACCTCGGCTAAGGCTGTGGGTAGTGGAGGGAGAGCCTCTGCTGTGGGTGGTGGAGGAAATCCAGCGCTGCTGCTGCTGCTGCTGGGTCCTGTGGTTCCACCCCATGGCCCTGTGTGCTTTCTTGTGCAGGCCCACTGGTTTGCTACTCTGTGTACTGGGGCTGGTGACCACTAGGGCCAGCTTCTTCCTCCGACTGGCTGTCATCACCTGCATTGCAAAAGGGGAGGAAGTGTGTTGGTCAAAATAACCCACTTTTGTTTTTCAGCATTCATATACATAGCCCCACAGGCAAAGACTCAGCAAAGTGATGGTGAGGAATGGGATTGGCAGGCAAGCCACAGATGTCATTGTACATGGTACAGAGCTGGAGACAAGGAGCACAGTGTACTACAGAAACTGATGTGCAAGAGAGCCACACAGGCAGGTGGGTAGACATAGAACAGTGGAAGGAGTGCAGAGGACACAGTGGCTATAGCACAGAGGTGTGGGAAGGAGATATGCAGAGTTTGGTGATGGGAAAAGAGGAGGGAGTGGGGAAGGCCCCCAAAGCTGTGAAACAGTGCTAACCTACACACAGTTTATTTATTTTATTTAGATAGTATATTTTATATTTTACATATATTATTTACATATATTATCTATATTGCTGGAAACCCTCCCCCTCCACTCTCCTCCTCCCCCCTCCCCCGGCTACTCCCTATGTCATAGTCTGTAATGAATAGTGATTTGTATTGCATGTGGTGTTCTCACCCCTTCCCCTACTGAGGAGCACCACACTGTCCCCCACTTGTGTAAAACAGAGTGTAGTGCAGCACAACAGATACCCCAGCTTCCTAATGGTCAACCTACCTGAGCCCTCAGGCTGTGCTGATGTGTCAAGGGACCCAATGCCGTGGATCCCCTCCTGGGGCAAGAGCTCATGAATAATGCACTTGATGGGGGTCAAATTAGCAGTGTCATCTGCTGGGGGGTTGGCACCAGCCTTCTTCCTGATATCACGCCTCAGCTGGCGCCACTTCCGTTTGCAGTCTTCCACATCCCTGGCACAGTGGAAGACCGCATTGACCTGGTCCCTTACTGCCTCCCATTCTCTCTGCTTTGTTGTAGTAGCCAGCCTCTGTCCCGTGGGAGCAAAGAGATGCGTGTGCCTCCTCTGGACTTCCTGAACCAGCACTTCAATTTCAGGGTCGCTGAAATTACCCTTGCGGGTGGGTGGTTGCTTTGGTGTCATTGTACCAATACCATGCAAAGAATCGAAAATACTGAGGACGCTTAAATACTATCCCAGGGATGCCCATGTAAGAACGCGATGTGCGTCCCTGAGATGGGCGTCCTAATTTTGATTATTGACAAAATCCCTAAACGTCCCCAGCTGCTCTGGCGATTTGGGCATCCTCATTTTGATTATGGGTAGGGAACTATGGACGTCCCTAGCTGTTCTGTGTTTTGGGCGTCCTCATTTCGATTATGGGTGAAAATGATAGTCCCCAGCTGGTCTTCCCATTTGGAAGTTTGCATTCCCTTTATTGGTGCCTCTTTAAAACGGCTTTCTCTGTGCTTGCACTTTAGAGGTTTTTCTTTAGATTATGGGGTGGTATTTCGAAGCGTTTTAGCTTCAGTTATAGTAAACCTTGTTTTTGCCACTGTATCCTTTGTACACCTGTTTGTTTGGGGTTTTTTTGTGGGGGGGGGGGGGGGGGGGACTTTTTTGCCAATTCCTGAAAGATGGGCTTTGTACCTTTCATTTCCAAAAGTTTCAGATTGGGTGTTAGCTGGTAGCTCAGCATATACTCTGCATTTTCTACTTGTGACCAACTCTTCATTCTCAACCTTCCAGGAGTTCCTTGCTCTGTGTGATGTGCTCCCTCACTGCCCCCCCTTCTCTCTCTCTCCTTTGTTGAAGCAGGCAGCCTCTGGTCCCTTGGAGCCAACAGATTCTTGCTCCACAAGTTCAAGGTAAGCTCATACCTCTCAGCCACCTCTTCCCTTTCTGCTATGTAGGTGTTAAACTAACACTTCTTGCATTTTGCAGGTCAGCTGGTCAAGAGGATTGCAAGAGACAGCAGTGGACTGTAATACACTGAACTCTGAAAGCCATGATTGTTTCTACCCAATTCATTGTACAGATGTCTTGTTCTTTATTGGACACACTCAGTTGTGGCTGCCTGTGGGGTGGGGGAGGGGAAGAGGCCCTGAGAATGGATGTGTGCATCCCTCATGGTCAAGGGCTCCCCATTCTCTGTATGTTCTCTGGATTCAAATCTTACCTCTATTTTCACCAGGTTCACGGGTATCCACACAGCTGGTAGGTTGTCTCCCGCTTTGCACATCATGTGTCTCCCCGCTAGGTCCCACCCTTCTTTATGTGGTGAGCCCTAGTCCCCTTTCATGAAGTGCCCACCTATTCTCAAGGTTGCTGGGGGTGGGGAGGGGGGGAAGCATATATGCACTGAATGTCTTTTCCACATTATTGAACACAATCCTACAATCCTCCATAGTTATGGAACAACAACATTTCTAAACTCTATCCTGCAAACCATTTTCAAGTTGGCCACAGGTGCGTGCCTACCATGGCCTTCAGCCCTTAAGTCATGGTGAGGGAGAGGGGTTCTGGTTACAGTTCCTATTCTAAATTACCTGCAGGTGGCTACAGCCTGGTGCCTATATAATTCCCCTAGCCTGTGCCCTTCTGTACCTGATGTATTATGTTGCAATTGTGATGAAGTAAACATCCATCTAATGCTTTTACCGTTGTTTTCCCTTTTCTCCTCAGCACTATATACCATTGCTGATACATTCAATGTGAAAAGATGATCCAGCTGTTTGTAGCTCCTTCCTCGCCCTCACCAATGTGGTTTGTTTGTGGGTAAGGGTGTCTGGTGATCAGAGAGCAAACATTGTCTATGCGCTATCTATGGTTATCTGCAAGTTTGTACTTGGCAGATCACTAGTGCTAGAGAACATACCTATTATTTACACAACTCTGTGCTGTGGGGCTCTATGGTAAGGGGGGGAGAGGCTGGATGGGCATTTCTGTTCCTCAACAGAAATGCCCACCCAGCCTCCCCCCCCCTTACCATACAGCCATGTAGTTTGGAAGGAACCGGTGGCCTTCTGTATGGCCACACTTATGACACATATGTACCAAAGTTTCTCTGTCACAGTTCACCTGTCATGCAACCCAGATTGCTGCCTCCTCTCACATCAACCCCAGCATTTGATAATATGTAGTGCACAAAGTACAGACACACACCCTGTGGAGGAGTAGCCTAGTGGTTAGTGCAGTGGACTTTGATCCTGGGGAACTGAGTTCGATTCCCACTGCAGCTCCTTGTGACTCTGGGCAAGTCACTTAACCCTCCATTGCCCTTGGTACAAAATAAGTACCTGAATATAGGTAAACTGCTTTGAATGTAGTTGCAAAAACCTCAGAAAGGCGGTATATCAAGTCCCATTTCCCTTTCCCATGAAAAATAAGAAATGTATATTTAAGTAAACCAAAAAAAAAAAAAATAACTATTTACAATTTCCCCCCCCCCCCCCCCCTGAAATCATTCTCTCCTCTCCTGTCTCCTGTCCCTCCACTAGTAACAACTCAATCACCAGCAGCATGAGTCGGCTATGGGTCTGCTGGCAGGCCTCGACAGAGTGTCGCAGTGCTGCCACCTGACTACAGCAACCAGTTACTGCAGGAGTTGCAGTACTGTGGCACTGTTGTCCACAGGTGGTGGTGGTGGTGGTGTTGCTACTGGAGCTGGTGGGTGCTTCTCCTCCTCCCCCACCAGAGGAGGCATATTTGCCCATTGGTCCTCCTCCACCTCCGCCTCCTCCTCCTGTGCTACTGGTGCTGTGGCCGCCTCCTCCTCCTCCTGCTGCCACCGCTGCTGCCCTGTGTATGTAAAAGGATTGTCTTTGAGATCAGCACATCCAACATGGCTTGCATAGTGCAGGAGCTGGCTGGCCTGAGGCGGGGGATGGGGAATGGTGTGGTGAGCCCTGGGCTATACCCACGGGGTGTGAGAGATGCATGAGATGACATGACAGGGATCCCTGGAAGCTGATCTGACACAGAGTACACGGGATATGTTGGCAGACCACACTCATTGGTCAGCAGCATGTTTGCATTATGATTTGTGACTATGGTTGGCTGACCAGTTTGTTTTTTTTTGGGGGGGGGGTTGGGAGGGGGGGAGCACATAACTTTAATATGAGGCAATGACATCCACTAAGAGTAGGACCTCAGGCAGGAATACCATGAAACAGTATCCACCCCAGAAAGGGGGATACAGAAGTGAGGCATGTCATCTCATTCATCTCAGAGGAGGTTAGTTGGAAGTTGCAGCCACACTCATGGGAGGGTAGCTGTAACCTCAGGCCTTGATCTGGGACAGAGGTGTTATGACTTACTAGTTGCCTATTAGCCACATGGAAACTGATATTGTACACGACATTTGCATTATTCAATAAATACATTTACAAATGAGTACAGATGCCTGTTTATAATACTTACGTGGAGCCCTGAGGCGCCATCGCATTGCCCTTATCATGTCAGGGCTCTCCTGCTTTATTCAGCCGAACCTGCGCCAGAGGGACTCGAGGTCCCTCCGAATGCTAAATCTTCTGCAAGATATAAGTTTATACACCAGAGTCAGGGGATGGCCCTTCTTGCCTTCAGCACACAAATTCATTTGGAAATCAAATAGGAGAGACACACAACACTGATTGGGGGGGGGGGGGGGGGGGGGCATTACATTGGTACAGGTGATGTCATTCAGGTGGACATGAGGACAGAGAGTACCGTTTGTGTGCAGTATTGTAGGGATGTGGGAATGGTTTTCCTTTTTAGTACATAGATTCTATTAATGAATGTGTGTGCACATATCACTGATTACCCTTGAATGCAGACTACAGTTAGTGCTTACACTGCTGAGGGAGCTCTTATATGTGTAGCTACAGGAGGGGGACCTGATAGCCCAGGAGGGTGGGGGGAAGCAAACACTTACCTTTCCAACTTGTCTTTTATTTGACACCAGGTTTGAATAGAAACAGTCCTGGGGGGCAGGTGGTGGTGGTGTATATAAAGAATGCGCCGGTGTTTTAGACAAAGGTGCACCAGGCACAAGCTTTCAGCGTCGCTGAAGTTTGGTTCTCTTCTGAGTGCTATCTCAGTGAATAACAGTTGGGAAACGTGCATCGCCTTATATGGACGCCCATGCGTGATGGATGTCCTAACATGCACAGTTCCATATATGGATGACCATCCCATATATGGACGGGTCAGCACGTGGACATCCTGGCATATATAATGGGTCCGCATATGGACGGCTGTCACGCATGTGGGGCCTTATCTGGATGAGTAGGTGCTCACACGTGCGGAATCTTCCTTATATGGATCATTATCAAGTGTGCGAACCTCTTCATATATACAAAATAAAATATGTATGTTCCTTATATTTCCCATAGCTGCATGTAATTGCGGACATCCAGGTACGGGAAATATAAGGAAAATTAATAGTGATAAATACAGTAAAAAGACGTTTCTCACAGAACTGCCGAAGGACATCCCTCTTACAGGCCCGCCGTCCTTCGGTGGGCCTAGTAAGATGGACGTCCTTCGGCAATTCTGCCAGAAACATGTCCTTGTTACTGTACTTTGCACTTATGAATATTCTTTATATTTCCCGTACCTGGATGTCTGCAACTACATGCACTGTACTTGCGGAACACCCAGATACATCAGAGAAGTCCAAAGTATAGTAATAAGGACGTCATTCTCATAGAACCGCCGAAGGACGTTCATATGACAAATGTTGGCAAGTACAGTGAATGTTGGGGACGTCCTTTGGCGGTTCTGGAAGATGGGCGTCCTTTTTTACTATACTTTGGGCATCCCTGATTTGGGTGTTTCGCACTGCGATAATGGAATGTCTAAGGGCGTCCATACTATTTTTCGATTATACCTACCTGATTTTGGATGACTTCGCGAGGGTATCCTAATTCATACTTGGATGACCTTTCGAAAATATCCCTCCATGTCTCATTAATCCATGCTTTTGAATATGCTCTGTAATTTTGTTCTTTATAATAGTCTCTACCGTTTTGCCCAGCACCAACGTCAGACTCACCGGTCTATAATTTCCTGGATCCCCTGTGGAACCTTTTTTAAATATCGGCGTTACATGGGCTACCCTCCAAACTTCTGGTACCACACTCGATTTTAAAGATAAATTACATATTACTAACAATAGTTCCGCCAGTCCATTTTTCAATTTTATCAATACTCTGGTATGAATACCATCTGGTCCAGGAGATTTGCTGCTGTTCAATAGTTATGAAAGAAAGTTTTTTTTTCTATTTGAAGGTACATTATAACAACGAACTTCAGGGGTAGCCATGGGAATTACCATGGGCCCTTTGAAACAAAATGGGTGTTTTCATCTTCTTATTTTAAAGAGTTTGCCCTTTGGCTATGGTTTATGGATGATATATTTTTTCTGTGGATGAGTTCCAAGCAGGAATTGGATTTGTGGAATGGCTGAATACATAAAATGATAGGATACAGTTTACTATGGAGTGTAATCCTGTGGAAATTTCATATTTGGATGTGAAGATTACTTTATGTGAAGGAAGATTTTATACATCAGTATATAGAAAAGCAACAGATAAGAATACCTTACTCCACTATTCAAGTTTTCACCCTGAATCTCTTAAACAAAGTTTACCATTTTCACAGTTTTTATGATTTTGTCGCATATGTTGCTCTGTGGAAGAATATAAAGAGCAATCTCAAGACCTCATTCAAAGGTTTTGCAAGAGGGGTTAACTGAGGAATATAGTACTAAGAGCTTTTTTTTTTTTATAAGATGGCCAACAGAGAAGGACGCTTGTGACCCAGCTCCAGCCGTCCACCCCTTTTCTCGTGTCTGCTGGTTACCAGAGCTGCCATACTACAAACCTCCGGGGACAAGACAAGAACCCAACTACGGAATGGGAGGCCCAAACCGCACCAAGAACCTGACAATGGAACAGGAGGCATGAACAGTGTCTCATGCGCATCCCTACATGTGAAACGAACTAACGCTGCAGATCAGCAGAAGTGGCACCATACTGTCCAGATAAGGACGAACAAGCGGACCGAAGAATGGGATCTGAGATCGTTCACGAAGAGCGGGGCAACCTCATGCCAATTCCAGTGGCAGGGTAACCTCGTGCCGATCTCAGTGACAATGTGGGATGCCTGGACGTGCCTGTCAGCACGGCCACAGAGACGGAGGTGGGGCCCGAATGAGGAGAAGCCCCTCCGTGGAACAAACACCTGAGCATGCCTCACCCAGCACTTCTTCACCCAGCTCTCACTGACCCCGCCACACTGACTGCTGACTACAGAGTCCCAACACCCACCCTCCTGCAAAACCAAAATGACCACCCAACAGGCAAGCACTGAGGCAAGAAGGTGATGGCGTAGCCACTGAGAGCCCCTACACTCAACCCAGATCCAACAGTCTCTGCTTTCACCTTAGCCCAGATTTTTGTTGCCACTCTTGATTCCTACAGAGATGGAATGGCGATGGTATAGCCGACTCCTGCATAACTGAAATGACCACCCAACAGGCAGGTTTATGTTACTGCTCTCAGCACCAAACAACATAGCAGGAGTAAAATCCAATCACCTGCGACACAGGAGGAAAATGAGAGCCCGTTGCTCACTACTCCACACCAGAACAGAGCATGTTGCCAACCTTGACTGCAGCGGGGCCCTCCACATATCATCCAGACTCCGAATCATCTGAAGGCGAATGGTGGTAGAAGTGGACACAACTGTGAGTGGTGACAACGCAGCTGTGCCGCTCCACAAACCAGAAACACACATTTACAGACCTTACACCTTCCCCCAATTTACTATATAAAAACACAGACTGGAGGAGTGGCCTAGTGGTTAGAGCATCACTCTTGCAATCCAGAGGTGGCCGGTTCAAATCCCACTACTGCTCCTTGTGATCTTGGGCAAGTCACTTAACCCACCATTACCTCAGGTACAAACTTAGATTGTGAGCCCTCCTGCAACAGAGAAATATCCAGTGTACCTGAATGTAACTCACCTTGAGCTACTACTGAACAAGGTGTGAGCAAAATCCAAATAAATAAATAGAAGGCACCAGACCAGACAGGAACTGTTCTGACTGTAATTTTCTTCTCCTCACACCTTCTCCACTTTTAGAAGGTGCCAGACTAAACAGGTACTGTGTTCTGTCTCTGATTTTCTGTTCCAGAAAATATGTAATTTGTAACTTTTAACTTCATTGAAAATTGCTAATTATCTCCCTCCTCCTGAAGCAGAAGTGAAAGAGGGACTGTTTGGTTACATACTGTGATAAGTATGAGGCTGTCCTACCCTGGTTAGGCCCCTAGAGGGCGCTGTTACCCTAAAATGTCCTGGGAGAAGGGCTGGGTGAGTCACTAAAGGGAGCCAGTAAGGGGATGTATAGCAGGAGGTCGCTAGGACCGAGGAGAGTCCTGGAGGAGGAAACAGGTGCAGCAGGTTATGGGCTGGGTCCTGTTTAGCCATTAACCACTTAATACCCCACCTGAGTGGGAGGGAGAGAAGAGAGCTAGCAGCTGAAGCAGAGAGCTGGGAGCTGAGGCAGAAAGATCCGCATGGAAAGTACTGGTGGAGCCCTATGGACTGGTGGTGAATTGTGTGTATAAAGAAAGGAAACTGGCTGGGGTAAGAAGGCCCTTGAGCTTTAAGTATAAGAACTGTGTGTCCAAGTACAGAGAGAGGCAGGCTGCAAAGCCTGGGGTTGGAAGTCCCCAAAGTATTGCTGTACTGAGAGAAGCAGGCTGCAAAGCCTGGGGATAGGTCCCCAAAGTATTGTGGAGCTAAAGGAAGTGTGCCCTAGGGGCTGAAATAAAGTTTTGTATGAATAATATTCTGTTGGTGAGACCTGACTGTGTTTGCCTTTTGAGAAGCAGGTCACCCCGAGCCGAAAGGGGTATGAGACTAATTTGCATATAATCTGCATACTAAAATCCAGCTCACCCTGAGTGAAAGAGGGGCCTGGGATCTAGAGGTTGGAGCCTCCTCTCACAAGAGGAGGTAGGGGATATCACAATATGAAACAAACAGGTACTGCCAGAAAATATGTAACTTGTAACAAAATCATTTTATTTAAAATTGTTAACTATCTCCCTTTTCTCAAACGCACAAAGATTGTAACTTAATACTCTAACAAATACTCTACTGTGATTGTCTATTCTAGAAAATATGTAACCTTGTATCAAAATCAAGCACTGTACAGATTGGAAATTAACACTTTTACCGAAAACCGAAAACCTATCTATCCCACCATCCTCAACCTAATTTCCCCAAACAAAATCACCACTAATACCTCACAAACACCATACCAGGCCTATGTGAGCCAGCAAAGAGTGTCTCCACTATTGCCCTCCAAACCCAAAGCAGATCCCAAGAAAGCAAAAGTAAACACCCTCATCCCCCATTTCACCTCACCACCTTCCATCCAACCTAGAACAATTCCAACAAGGTACCCAACAACAGACCCCTCAACGCAAAAATCAATCAATCAACAACAACAGCAACAACAACAAAACTCACCGAAGAATATGTCCAACACCAAAACTAACAAGCACGTGTACCTCAAATCTATTCAACTCATTTACTCCACCTCCACAACACCTAACCTCCACACAAACAATATATACAGTATTCCAAACATATCCCACACATACCTTAACAGCATATCAACATACACCCACAACAGTGATCTCACAACACCACACAACAGCTTTTGCAAACCAAACCCACAGAAACAAGAAAGTAAATAAAATAGAAATATAAAATCAAATAAAACTGACAAACATAACCTTATCAAAATTCACTGTAACAATGACTCAGCCCCCAGTTACCTACCATTACCATTTGCATATATAAATGTCAGATCAGTGGTGAACAAAAAAGAAACTATCAGAGGATGGATAGAAGAGGAAAACCTCTCTATTCATTATAAAAACCTGGATTCAACTTGAAAATGACCCTATCCTAAATGAAATATGCCCCCAGGCTACAAAATCATATACACTACAAGAGAAAGGGAAAAAAAAGGAGGTGGAATAGCAGTGATCTTCAAATCCTTCCTCAAAACAGAACTTATCTCCAAATTTAGCTCTCCGCAACTCAAAATATTATCATGCACAATACAATACAACACCCTTCAAGATCAACTATGCTGCATCCTCTTCTACAGACCACCAGGAAAATGGTCAGAAACCCAACAGGAATTTACCGACTTCATCTCCAACACATGCATATCTCACTCAAACATATTGCTCCTCAGAGATCTAAACATACACCTAGAAAACACAAACGATGCAAACACCATAGAATGTTACAATTTCATTCAACAATGGAACTTCCGATACCCATTCCCTCAACCAACCCATAACAAAGGCCACACACGTGACCTAATAGCATATAAATTCACAGAAACACACCACCTAATGCACAACGACCTAAAATGGGAAGAAACACCATGGTCCAACCACTTCAAACTACTCGCAACCCTCAACTGGAAAGAGGCCTCCCTCCAAACTTCTACTGCCCACACAACTTACGAATCCTGAGGCAGAATCAACAACAAAGCCTTCTGGACCAACATCTATTCCAATTCTTGGTCTCCCCTTCATAATACCACACAATTCATAACATCCTGGGAGGACAGATGCCAGATCATCCTCAACTCCATTCCACCTCTAAAAACAAAGAGAGTCGCCAGAAACAAGGGGAATCCATGGTACAACAACAAACTAAAGGAACAGAAAAGAGAATGCAGAAAATTAGAAAGACTATAGCAGAAACACAAAACAGATGACAAAATGAAATGGAAATCAGAAATCAGACAATACAAAGCAAAACTGAGGAAAATCAAATTCAACTACTACAAACAACTAATTGGATCTGACTACAAAAACACAAAAAACCTTCTACAGCATAATCAACTTATTTATTTCTACAGAGCAACTGACAAGCAAATCAGAAAACTCACCGGGAGCATATGAACTAGCCAACTATTTCAAAAATAAAAATAACATCAATGAGAGCATCCTTCCAAAAAGATGACCCAGACCTTGATCTGTTTCTGGACGAACTCACCAGAAAAAAATGAACCTTTTGATGCTGACAGATCATGCTCATCATTCTCACCTCCAAACACCGCTCTAGTTCGGTAAATGCTATTTAAAACCACCAAATCCCACTGCTCACTGGACACATGCCCCAGCTACCTACTAAAAGAACCTCCCGCCTAATTCCTAGAAAACATCACAGCCTATCTAACTGACCTGTTAGCCGCAGAATCTTCCCTAGGGAAAAGGGGAACATCATTCTAACACCTATCCCCAAAAACCCTAAATCAAGCAAAAGTGACATCAAAAATTACAGACTAGTGGCCTTCATACCCCTCAATGCCAAATTACTAGAATGCATAGTCAACAAACAACTCATTGCATATTTGAACAACTTCTCAATACTATACAATTCTCAATCAGGCTTCAGATCATGCCACAGCACAGAAACTACACTCACCACACTGCTCGCCAACTTCAGAAGAGAAATCAGTCAGGGCAGAAACAATTCGATATGTCCTTAGCCTTCAATATGGTCGACCACTGTGTCCTAATACTTGACAACATTGGCATAAGCGGGACAGTACTCAAATGGTTCTAGAGATTCTTGGCCAAAAGATCCTACCAGGTCAAAATGAACAAGGAACTATCCTCCACCTGGTTAGCACAAACAGGAGTCCCAAAGGGATCTTCCATCTCTCCAATGCTATTCAACATCATGATGACCCCATTAGCCAAAAAACTTTACAACCAAGGTCTCAACCTATTCATCTACGCAGACAATGTGACTATCTTTATACCATTTGAAAGTGACATCAAAGACATTACAGAGGAAATCAAAAGAGGCCTAAACACACTAGAAAACTGGGCCACCACATTCAACCTCAAACTCAACTGAGACAAAACCCAATTCCAGATAGTAACAGCACCCCACAAACAAACCATCCTACCCAATATAATTATAGACAGGACCACATACCCCCTCACAAACAACCTAAAGCTCCTTGATCCATTGATCAAAAATTATCTTTCAAACCACAGTTCACAAAGGTAGTAATGACCACATTCCACACAATGTGGAAACTAAAAAGAATTAGAAACAACTTCCCCACAAAAGTATTCCGACTCATAGTGCAATCCTTAGTTCTCTCACACTTAGATTACTGCAATGCAATCTACTCAGGTTACAAACAGCAAATCATAAAGAGACTCGAAACTGCCCAAAATACAGCAGCCAGACTCATTTTCAGGAAGACATAATTTGAAAGAGCCACCCCTCTACTACAAGCACTCCACTGACTTCCAATCAAAGCCCACATAACCTTCAAACTCTGCACCAGGGTCTGGCTCATAGTCCACGGTGAAGCACCCACTTACCTCTCAGATATGATCATCCTACCTCTTAAGAATACCCTAGAGGATGCGAGGAATACCTGACCCTTCACTTTCCCTTATGTCACAAGCTAATCTACAAGTCCGTTCACTCAGAGAACTTCCCCTACCAAAGCTCCAAGCTATGGAATGCCCTTCTCAAGTCATTAAGGACCTTAACACCGCACACCAACTTTCAGAAACACCTCAAGACCTACCTGTTCAAAAAGTTCCTACCAACAGACAACAACAAGCATACTAACTGACTCTCCCCATCTTCTCCCTAAGTCAACCATCCAACATCTCTCTCCCCAATTAAGACCTCCCTCTAGACCCTCTTCACATCCATCCAGCCTCTTAAAATACAAATCGCTAAAAACTTACTAAAAATGTAATTCTCTTATTCTTCTCCTCCCCCATCCACCCTCATATAATGTAATTCCCCACCTCTCTAACCAAACTGTAAGCCACATCGAACCAAACATGTTTGTCTATCTATATTTATTTCCCACATTTTCCAGACATATATATAAAAGAGAGCATTGTATAATAATAGAGAATTGTTATTGCAATCAAGGCTGATTTCCTCTCGATGAGAAGAGTCTGTCACCTGTGTGATGACATACTTCAACACAGTTTTCAATTGTCATGGATTTTGAAAAAAACATTGGCGTGTACTCAGCACCTGCACTGCATTTTGAAGGAAAGTCATTAAGAATTGCTTTCTACAGGGATCGGAGCTTAAAAGAAATTTTGTGTCCTAACCCTGCTGTATTTGGAAATTGTTCAAAGGGGAGGGGGTCACAGTCCATATTGCTCATGTCATTTTTGTTATAACATGCAAGTTACCAGTGTTTTTGTCAATCCAGTGGATCACAAGATGTATAATACACCTTGCAAGACTGACTGTAGTTTATTGCCTTCAATGCCCTTGTGCTAAAATCTATATTGGACAACTTTTGCTCAGGTTGTATATGCGATTGACTGAACATAAGAGTAATTTAAAAAGTAGAAACCCAGAGGCCCCCATTTTAAACACTGTTTACAATATAACCACAACCTTTAAGATCTTAAGATTGAGGATTTAGATCATATAGTAAAAACTTGAGAACATGAGACCAAAAAAAGATTTTAGTTCTAAAAGAAGAGAGATGGATATATACTTTGGGATCAATTGAGCCAGTGGGATTAAATGCCTGCATTGAATGGTGTCATTTCTATTGAACAGAGACTACCTATCATTGTGGAATACATGTAGGAGAGTGATTGGCCGGTTCCACTTTATTAGAGACTGTTTTGAATTCTAAGCAGTAGATAGATAAGTAGCATTCTAAGTAGTAGATCGTGTATTGGTATGTGAAGAGTGGTAAGTAATTTTTGTTATTATAGAAGTTATATAAAATGTTTGACTATAGTTTCTTTTATAAAGCAATTTAAGCAGCAACATAAACCTTTCCCTGAAGCAGTGGCAGGGGCTGCGAAAACACTGGCTGCGATGGAGCTGTTTAATCAAGACTGTTTAATCAAGACAAGAACTGTGATGTCTGTGGGAAGAAGTGTGTGGAGCTGCATTAACTTTTGAAGAGATTTTCAGCTCAAGATAATGTAACCTGATGGGTTATATTTATTTTTTTTCTTTATTTTTTAAATTTTTACCTGGGGTCCAGGGGAGGCTCCGGGCTTCCAGTGATTGCTGGTGGCCAGTGATGTGGCTCCAGAAATGGTCCTGGGCTTCCTGTACAGAGCGGAGCTGTCCACGGCATGCCCCAATGCTCTGAGCATTGGATTTGTTTTTATTGAGTGGGCATCTCTCAGGCATGTATGTGGGGTGATGCAGAATTTAATTAGAGTGAATATCTCTAGTTTTATAGATGCTTTGATAGAGATTTATGGTAAAAATCTGTAAATGTCTTTAAATGTGTGTTTAAATTTATAAAATATGCACTGTATGTGTAGCTTGATGGCGCTAATGATTGTAAGATATTTTGATCAAATATCAAATTTTATGGGTTTTTTTCTAAAAATATAACTTTTCTATTATTTTCTATGGAAAGTTGTTTTCCAAAATGGAGATTGTGAAAAATGCTAATTAGGGTCCATGAGGCAAACACCCTGTATTCTGAAACCTTATTGGCTGGCAGAGGTCAGCTAGTGACTCAGAGACACAGTCTCCCTTGGCAACAGCTTGCCAGGAAGTAGAGAAAGGGCTGAAGACATTGAAGAGGGAAGATGTGTATGTGAAAACTCTGACTGCATGACAGAATTTCTGAGACAGAAAGTATGTGAAAGTAAGTTTTTCTGCAAGTGTTTGTGCTCTAAGTGCAGATGAAGTAAGCTGGAGGAGAAAGGTGTTGGATTTGTGCAGAGGAAAAAAAAGAACTAAAACTGATTTTTGTTTGTTTGTGTGCTATTTAAAAATTTTGCAACTTGAGACTGTGGTAGAGAGACCAAGTGGATGTTTATGTAAAACAAATTTGTGCAAGTGGATTAATCCCAGTTAAATTACTAGGAAAACTGGTCTCCAAAGCTTAAGGTTGGGCTGACAGCATGTGTGTTCTGCATAGTCTGCTGGTGTGCTAGTGTGAAAGATTGTAAGATTTTGGGGAGACCAGGTTGCTGTGGGCAGTGTGTCTACAGGATCTAATGAAGAGTGCCATTCCTGAGTTAGGGTACTCAGTAATAGAATAGAAAAAAAACTATTTAAGGTTATACAGTTATTATTTATTTTGTTAGTTACAATGCCACATTTGTCCCTGAATCCCAGCTAGGGCTGTTCCTGCTGTTAGTCAGGGAGGAAGTCTTTTTTGTTGATTTAATTTAAAGTGTGAGGCACTAGGTTCCTGTACTGGAAGAGAAGAACCTGAGTTCCATTGTTCAAGCAAGGAGAAGAAAGAATCTCCAAGAATGGCCAAAGATAAGTCTGTACTCCTATGTACAGCTAAAGAAAGGACACTGAAAGGTCACTGAGTTTAATCTGATTTACCTGTTCAAGAGACTGGATCTGGGTGTTCACACCTGAAAGACATAAATTAGTTGAAAAAGAATCTTCTTGAGACATACACCATAAAGAAAAGTTATAACTATAGAGTAAGAGACAGCAAATAAGATACTTTGGTTAATACTTATCTGATGGTTTCACTGTTGTTCTTAAGCTATACCACTTCACCTGTTAGAGAAATTTCTGCTGTTAATGTTTAAATGAATGTTTATGCAACAAAAGAACCTAATGTGTTAACACCACCACATTTTCTATACTCCAAATTGGGTTTAAATAAACAACTAGTAACTAGTACTTACCATCTGTCTGGTTACTGGGTCTTAAAATCCTTTTAGTTTTCTTTCCTCTCCATAGTTTAGAACGTTGGAGATGAGGTTAGTTTAATTGTCTCTGATCTCAGAGGTGAACTGCAAGCTTGAGGTATTCGGACATGGGTAATAGTAGAGCTTGCAGGGCCTTCTGAGACAAGGAAGCTACAATAAGTAAAAAGATTATGAGTAAGAAACTGCTTTTTACAGATGCATATGAATGCCCTAAAGTGTTTTTGAAGATTGATTGGTTGAATCAAGAGACTGTTTTACAAGAATTAAGAAAAGATATGAACATGCAATGTGTAAAAAATGGGGAGGTTATTTTTAGCCAATGATTGGATGGCTACTCCATATTCTGATGCTTTTTCTTACCCCAAATAAATAATTACATTTTTGTGGTTTTTGGACATTAATTAGACAAATATTGAAAAAAAGATTACAGTGGAATTTTTATGTTTTGTGTGTTTTGGCCACTGTTCTCATGTATTTATAGTGTGTAATACATTTATGTTTTGAAGAATTGCCTATAGAAAACTGTGCTTGGCAACTTGTAAGTAGGAAAATAGCTGATTCAGGGGGACAGTTTGTCACTCTTGGTTATGATCTTCTTCCATTGCTAGCAATTATTGTATGCTGTGGTGAATAAACATAGTAACATAGTAGATGATGGCACAAAAAGACCTGCACGGTCCATCCAGTCTGCCCAACAAGATAACTCATATTTGCTGCTTTTTGTGTATACCCTACTTTTGTTACGTCTGTGGCCGTGACCACCCTCAGACTTACCCTGTTTCTGGGAGTCAGTGGCTGTGCTGGCTTCTGCTTGTCTCTGTGTCTGTCTTAGTTTCTCTCTGGCTCTGTGTGCTGATTGCCCTACTGAACCTCACCTGTGTGGGCTATGCCTTTTCCAAGATGGCTGCTGCCGACTCCTCTATGCCAGTATCCAAGATGGCTCCCGCTGGGCTGACTTCTCTGTGTGTCAAGCCTCTGTTTGGATGCAAGGTGATTGCTGCAGCTGTGCCTCTGGTGTGGAAGGGCTTTATTAATCACTTAGAGACTACAGCCCTGGCCTTTGCGTTTCATTTAGGGCCCTGGTGTATAGAGTGCTCTGTACACTGTTTCAGTGTTTGCTCTGTGTGAGTTTCTATGTTTGACTAGATAGCTTAGGCACCGTGTGGCTTGTTAGCCTGTGTATAGCTTTGCTAGTGCTCTGTGTTTGTTTAGACTAGCCAGCTTAGGCACCGTGTGGCTTGTTAGCCTGTGTATAGCTTTGCTAGTGCTCTGTGTTTGTTTAGACTAGCCAGCTTAGGCACCGTGTGGCTTGTTAGCCTGTGTATAGCTTTCAAGTCTCCTGAGTGTGCTCTGTGTATGTTTCTTGTGTATGACTGGTTTGCCTGGGTATAGCGTTTCTATTAGCCTAGGTACAGTTTTCTAGTCATTGTGTTTAAACCTGCCGACTGCCAGAACCCGGACAGTCCCTGCCTGTCGGCCTTGCCTGCGCCTAGGTGCCAGGGGGCACTCCTGGATCTTCATTCCTGCTGTTCCTGCTTGCAAGTTCCAGTTCCGGGTTTTCCTGTAAGTCCTACCGGCTGCCAGAACCTGAGGGCTCAACCCTCGGGGAAAGGTGGTCAAGCGTAGGTGAAGCCTAGGTCCAGTGTGTTCCAGTCCAGCGGGTTTCACTCCGGTATGTTCCAGTCCTGTGGGGCCCTCCAGTGTGTTCCAGTCCAGCGGGCTCCACTCCAGTGCGCACCTGTCCGGTGCGTTCCAGTTCCGTGTATTCCGGTGTAGAACTCCAGTCCGGGGTTCCGGTCCAGTTTTGTCTCATCTCTACCTTGGAGGTGACCTTGCCTGCCACTGCCGCTCCACGGTAGTGGCCCATGGGCTCACGAACCCAGTGCTCCCGGGGAAGAAGCCTGACAGTATGCCAAGGTCCTCGAGCACGCGACAACTTTGATTTGTACCTGTGCTCTTCAGGGCACAGACCGTATAAGTCTGCCCCACACTATCCCCGCCTCCCAACCACCAGCCCCACCTCCCAACCACCGGCTCTGGCACAGGCACAGACCTTATAAGTCTGCCCAGCACTATCCTCACCTCCCCACCACCAGCCCTGCCTCCCAACCACCGGCTCTGGCACAGACCGTACAAGTCTGTCCAGCACTATCCCCGCCTCCCAACCACCAGTCCCGCTTCCCACCACCGGCTCTGGCACAGACCGTATAAGTCTGCCCAGCCCTATCCCCGCCTCCCAACCACCAGCCCCGCCTCCCGATCTTGACTAAACAATCTCTTATAATGGCTTGTTAGAATTTGACAAAGTTCCTCATGGGAGACTCCTGAGAAAATTAGAGTCATGGGACAAGAGACAATGTTGTGTAGTGGATATTGGTTATTGGACAGAAAACAGAGGGTAGGACTAAATGGCTAATTTTCAATGGAGGAGGGTGAATAGTGGAGAGCCACAGGGATCTGTACTGGGATCAGGGCTATTTAATCTATTTATAAATTATCTGGAAATCGGAACAAGTGAGGTGATTAAATTTACAGATAATAGTAACAAGGTAACATGGAGGGGCATAATCGAATGGCGCTGGCCAAATAGCTGGCCGGCCATCTTCGCCACCGGCTCTGGCACAGACCGTACAAGTCTGTCCAGCACTATCCCCGCCTCCCAACCACCAGTCCCGCTTCCCACCACCGGCTCTGGCACAGACCGTATAAGTCTGCCCAGCCCTATCCCCGCCTCCCAACCACCAGCCCCGCCTCCCGATCTTGACTAAACAATCTCTTATAATGGCTTGTTAGAATTTGACAAAGTTCCTCATGGGAGACTCCTGAGAAAATTAGAGTCATGGGACAAGAGACAATGTTGTGTAGTGGATATTGATTATTGGACAGAAAACAGAGGGTAGGGCTAAATGGCTAATTTTCAATGGAGGAGGGTGAATAGTGGAGAGCCACAGGGATCTGTACTGGGATCAGGGCTATTTAATCTATTTATAAATTATCTGGAAATTGGAACAAGTGAGGTGATTAAATTTACAGATAATAGTAACAAGGTAACATGGAGGGGCATAATCGAATGGCGCTGGCCGGCCATCTTCGCTAATACGGTTGGGCCCAGCCAAATGTCAGAGTTCGCCGGGTTTGAGATGGCCGGCATCGGTTTTCGGCCATAACGGAAAATAATGCTGGCGATCTCAAACCCAGCCAAATCCAAGGCATTTGGTTGTGGGAGGAGCCAGCATTTGTAGTGCACTGGTCCCCCTGACATGCCAGGACACCAACAGGGTGTAAAAAAATGGGAAGGTTATTTTTAGCCAATGATTGAAGAGAGGGAAGAGCGGGAACTAAGAACATTTGGACATTGATTTTTCACTAAAGCTTTGCATAGTCTGATATTCAAAAAGTATTGCAGTGATCAAGAACATACAGCAAGAACACGATTGGACTTGCACAAACTCTATCTAAGCTAAGTAGATGATATGTATTTCAGATCTTTCACTTTCCATTAATAGAGTATCAGAACCAGGTTTTCGGATAAGGAATATTGCTTTTCTGCTTAGCACTTTGATTAGGATGGAGGTAGGTTGTGCAATGATGTAAGTATGGTGTTTATACACATTTTGAACCGCCAGGTCACTGTAATACACCAAAAAAAACTGAGCACAAACCAATATTTTGAATAAATATTTTTTAAATTTTTTTATTGATATCAATATAAATAGTTTATATAAATATATTTTATATTTTACACATTTTTTAATTTATTATTTATTTATTTTTTTTGTGGTTTCTGTAATAGTCTACCAATTGTGATATTAGAAACCGATCTTTATAGGTAACCCAGAAATTTGATTAGTATATTAAATTTTAACTGCCAGACCCTCGACCATTCTTCTAACTTTTGGAGATCCCTTATTGTTTCTACTTCCTCCAGGGATCCACTCCATTGGCTATCTTCGTGTCATCCGCAAAAAGGAAAACCTTTCCTTCCAACCCTTCAGCAGTATCTCTCACAAATATATTAAACAGAATAGGCCCCAGCACCAACCCCCGAGGAACTCCTCTGCTTACCTTCCTATCCTCTGAGCGGATTCCATTTACCACCACCTTCTGCCACCTGTCGGTTTATTCACAAGTCTTCTGTGGGGGACTGTATCAAAGGCACGTTCTTCATCCAGTTCTTTGGTCACCCAGTCAAAGAAATCAATTAGATTTGTTTGGCAGGATTTTCCTTTGGTAGAGCCATGTTGCCTTGGGTCCTGTAATCCATTGGCTTCTAGAAAGTTAACTATCCTTTCTTTCAACAGCGACTCCATTATTACCGGTCTGTAGTTTCCCACTTCTTCCCTGTCTCCACTTTCCACTTTTGTGAAGAGGGACCACATCCGCTCGTTTCCAATCCCACGGAACCTCTAAAGATCTATTAAATAAATCTTTAAGAGGTCCCGCCAGGACCTTCCTGAGCTCCCTCAGTATCCTTCAGAATCTCCAGCTGTTTATAAATTCTTTCTTTCTTCCATAAACAGCGCGGTATCCACTCCATTCCCATATATTCCCTCGGCAGCTAACCGCAGTCCTTCACCAGGATTTTCCTCCATGAACACCGAAGAGAAGTAATTGTTTAGCACATTCGCTTTATCCTCCTCACTCTCCACATAGCCATTCTCGTTATCTTTCACTCTTGCAATTCCATTCCTATCTTTTCTCCTTTCTCCAATATATCTGAAAAAGGTCTTGTCATGTCTCTTACCATCTTTAGCCATTTTTTCTTCTGCTCGCGCTTTCACTATTCGTATTTCTCTCTTTGCTTCCTTGAGTTTGTTGAGAATAGAGGGGTCCCGAGCCCCCCCAAGAAGGCTGGAGTGACCTTAAATCTGACTCCATCTCTAAATAGCACTAGTACTGGGGTAATCAAGGAGTTATTGCCTCTAAGGGAGACGTTAGATCTAAGGAAAGGATACCAGCCTTATGACAAACTGGATTTAGACTACAGGTTATACAATGCAGCGAATGACAGCCTGATGTAGCAAAAGCATTTATACTTACAGCCTTTCATCATTAAGTGAAGCCCACAAATCATCATTTGGAATGAAGAGTTTATTTGCAAATCAGACTTTAATCAGATACATTCATCAGACAAATTCTGGATTCAGCTGACTGGAGCTCTGCGTCCTAGATACGCTGGGGAGAACCTCCGAAATATGCTTGGGTGACCAGTCCTTATATACCATCTGGTCCCCATACAAGTCTATTGAGAGGGACTTTTTTCTAATCTTGCTCAATCTATGAGTCATGTCCTCCGGCCAGGTGCCCCTCTTTCCGTTTTTGTAAACACTTCCCTAGATACGGACATCCAAACATCCAAACATGGCTATTGTGTAATTTCCTTTTTTGTAAACACTTTGTTCTTATGAAGATATCTAAATATAGATATATCAATTTCATAACATCTTGTGATCTGGGTGCCAACTTATTAAAGACAGACTCCGTGTTATGAACCAAACTTCTTATCATTTCTGTCTTTAATTTCTACATCATGTGTGTTACACTCAATTTGGAAGTTGCACCAGGTTTCATTAGAACTCACCAAGCAGTCCTTGCTCTTGCAGGCTCTCTGCTATAAGGCCATCATCTTGTTATCAGGCCTACTCAGTGCTTTTCAGCTGTTTAAAGCTATGTAGCTTGGCCCACCACTATTCCAGTGGATAGGTCTTTAGCTAGAACACATATTAACTTGCAGGAAAAGCAAGTCCTTGCTCAGCCAGTCATAGATTTTTAAACCTAGCTGGTATTTTTACAGCCTGAGTCCTAAAATCTGGCCTTCCACCCTTCCGGTGGGCATCCAGTGAGGGCCTCTTGCTGTACTATAATTATACAAGTTTAATCTGATAATCTTTTTTGTGATACTCTCATTGCGTTCTTTTGAATTTCTTGAACAAAGTCTCTTTTGCTCTTATTTTTTCAGCTACTTGTTTGGAGAACCACATCGGCTTCCTGTTTTTTTTTTACTTTCCTCGCGTAAGATCAGTCACCATATTTATAGCAGCCTTTAGCTTTGACCACTGATTTTCCACTTCTCCTACGACTTCCCTTGCCAACAGTTCCTTCTTCAGGTATTCCCCCATTTTATCAAAATCAGTACATCTGAAATTCAGTACTTTGAGTTTTCTTTGTCTGCTCTCTGCCTTTGTCCTTATATCAAACCATATCATATGATGATCACTATTACATAGGTGGGCACCCACCTGGATATTAGAAACACTTCCTCCATTTGTGAGCACTAAATCCAGCATCGACCCTTTCCTCGTGGGTTCCATCACCATTTGTCTGAGCAAGGCACTTTGACAGGAGTCCACAATTTCCCTACTTCTTTCCCATTCCACAGAAGGGACGTTCCAATCCACATCAGACAAATTGAAATCTCCCAACAGTAGCACCTCCCCTTTCATACCAATCATTTGAATATCTTCTATCAGATCCTTGTCTAGCTTCTCCGTTTGTGCCAGAGGTCTGTAGATAACCCCCGTGTGGATACAGGTTCCATCTTCTCTTTTCAGGTCGATCCATAAAGCTTCTTCTTTTCCCCAGGTTCCCCGCATTTCAGCCGTTCTGATATTGTCTCTCACATACAGCGCCACTCCTCCACCTCTTCGGCCCTCTCTATCATTCCTAAAAAGATTATAGCCCAGTATAGCTACATCCCATTCATGGGAATCATGGAACCACGCCTCTGTAATAGCAACAGTATCCAAGTTTTCTTCAAACATCAGGGCTTCCTAGTCTTCAACATTTTTACCTAGACTAGGAGCATTTGTGCTCATTGCTTTCCATGTGCTTAGTGAGTTTAGGTGGTTTTCTATAGTTAGGTGACCTTGTCCTCTGTCATCATGTTTATTCTGGGGATGACTTTTTGAATTCCCTTGTTTCCTTTTGTCACCCCGCCTTCTAGTTTAAATGTCTAGAAACATAGTGTCTGAATTTCTCCCCAATGATCCTTTTTTTCCATCACATAAAGATGTAGTCCATCATTAGAGTACAGCCTGTTATTCCTCCACGTATTGCCCCATGCTCCTATGTATCTAAAACCTTCTTCTTTACACCAAGACTCAAGTCACTTAATGAAATCCACTGTTTTGTGTAGTCTTTCCTCTTCTTTCCCCCACGTGGGAATTACTTCAGAAAAAGCCACAGTCTGAACCAAAGATTTGAGTCCAAAAGACCCAAGGAAGCGAACTCTATGCTCTCAACATCCAGGCCGTGAGAGCCAGAGACTGGAGGTTGGGATATAGAAGTGACCCCTTGTTCTGAGTAATGACGGTCGAGAAACACTCCAATCTTCATGGTTCTTCGGAGGACAATTCCAGAAGAGGGAACCAAATCTGACATGGCCAGTAGGGCACAATCAGGATCATGGTTCCATGGTCTTGTTTGAGTTTCAACAAAATCTTCCCTACCAGAGGTATGGGAAGGTATGCATACAGAAGACCTGTTCCCCAATGTAGGAAAAAGGCATCCGATGCTTGTCTGCCATGGGCCTGAAGTCTGGAACAGAACAGAGGGACCTTGTGGTTCAGTTGAGTGGCAAAAAGATCCACTGAGGGGGTGCCCCATGCTTGCTTGGAAGATCTTGCGGGCCACGCCTATATGCAGCAACCACTCATGAGGTTGCATTACTCTGCACAGCCCATTGGCCAGACTGCTGTTTACACCTGCCAGGTAAGTGGCTTGTAGAAACATGCTTCCTGACACAGAGGGTGAGATCCGGTGCCTCCCTGCTTGTTGGTGTAGTACATCGCAACCTGATTGTCTGTTTGAACCAATATAATTTGGTTGGATAGCTGATCTCTGAAAGCCTTCAGAGTGTACCAGTTCGCTCGGAGCACCAGGAGGTTGATCTGAAGATCTGATTCCTGGGGGGTCCAGGCTCCCCATCCCAGGAGAGATGCATTCATCGTCAGCACTTTTTGCGGTTGAGGAATTTGGAATGGACATCCCATGGTCAGATTGGACCGAATTGTCCACCATTGAAGAGAATGTACAAAATCAGTGGGCACATGGATGACATTTTCTAGATTCCCTGTGGCTTGATACTACTGAGAAGCTAGGGTCCATTCAGCAGATCTCATGTGCAGACGTGCAATAGGCATGGCATGAACTGTGGAGGCCATGTGCCCCAACAGTCTCAATATCTGCCGAGCTGTGACTTGCTGTGATGCTCAAACCTTGGACACTACGGACAGAAGGTTGTCTGCCCACACCTCGGGAAGACAGGCTCGAACCGTTCTCATGTCAAGCAATGCTCCAATGAACTCCAATTTCTGAACCGGAGTGAGATGGGACATGAGATAATTTATTACGAACCCTAGCAGTTCCAGCACCTGAAAAGTCTTCTGCATGGACTCCCGAGCACCGTCCTCCGAGGTGCTCTTCACCAGCCAATCGTTGAGATAAGGGAACACATGCACTCCCAGCCTGCGCAGCGACGCTGCAACTACCACAAGGCATTTTGTGAATACTCTGGGAGCTGATGCTAGGCCAAAGGGCAGCACACGGTACTGGAAGTGCTGCATTTCCAACCAAAATCGAAGATACTTCCTGTGAGCTGGAAGTATTGGCATGTGTATATATGTATCCCTCAAGTTCAGAGAGCATAGCCAATCATTTTCCTGAATCATGGGAAGAAGGGTGCCTAGGGAAACCATCCTGAACTTTTCTTAAACCAGGAATTTGTTCAGGGCCCTTAGGTCTAGGATGGGATGCATCCCCCCTGTTTTCTTCTGCACAAAGAAGTACCTGGAATAGAATCCCAGCCCTTATTCCCCTGGTGGAACGGGTTCCACTGCATGGGCTTTTAGAAGGGCGGAGAGTTCCTCTGCAAGTACCTGCCTGTGTGAAGAGCTGAAGGAATGAGTTCTTGGTGGGCAATTTGGAAGTTTGGATTCCAGATTGAGGGTGTATTTTTATTTATTTATTGCATTTGTATCCCACATTTTCCCACCTTTTTGCGGGTTCAGTGTGGCTTACAATATGAGTTGAATGTTGGAAATACAATTTGTTACAGATAGTTATGGATTACATTGTGCAGGGTTAAGCCAAACAATTGAGGTGTCGTTAAGGAATGTAATAATGGAACATAGGCATTGCAACTTTGGAAGGAAACAATGGGAGCTTAGAGGGCGATAAAAAGGCATGAAGGCGTATGGTATATATCTTTCTGTGAGTGAAGGTATGAGTGATGTGATAATGCGGGAATGGGAGTTCAGAGGTGAATGTATGATGCATTAGTGAACAGTAAGTGTGGACTTTATGTGTTTTGTTTCTTTCCGTAAATGTTTTCGAAAAGATGGGTCTTCAATAATCTGCGGAAGGAAGCTTGCTCGTTGGTTGTTCTTAGGTTGCGCGGCAGTGTATTCCAAAACTGCGTGCTCATGTGAGAAAAGGTTGATGCGTGTAGCGCTTTGTATTTCACGCCTTTGCTATTGGGGAAGTGGAGGTTAAGGAAGGTTCGGGATGATCTTTTGGCATTTCTGGGTGGTAAGTCTATCAACTCAGATAGTAGGCTGGGGCTTCGCCGTGAATGATTTTGTGGACTAATGTGCATACTTTAAAAGTGACGCGTTCCTTGAGTGGAAGCCAGTGCAGTTTCTCTCTTAATGGTTTTGCACTTTCATATTTTGGCTTTCCAAAGATGAGTCTGGCTGCCGTATTCTGGGCTGTTTGAAGTTTCCTCAGTGTTTGTTCTTTGCAACCTGCGTATAGTGAGTTGCAATAATCCAAATGGCTGAGCACAAGGGATTGCACTAGGCTGCGAAAGACGGATCTTGGGAAGTATGGTCTTATCCTTTTTAGTTTCCACATGCTGTAAAACATCTTTTTTGTTGTGTTGTTAGCGTAAGTTTCAAGCGTTAGGTGGCGGTCGATAGTGATTCCAAGGATTTTTAGCGTTTCTGAGATTTGAAGGTTCAGGTTTGGTGTGTTTATGGTTGTGAATTCTTTTGTGTTGTATTGAGAGGTGAGAATCACGCATTGAGTTTTTTCTGCATTTAATTTCAGTCGAAATGCATCCGCCCATGTGTTCATGATGTGTAGGCTTTGATCAATTTCGTTGAGGATTTCGTTAATGTCTTGTTTGAAGGGGATGTATATTGTCACATCATGAGCATAGATATATGGGTTAAGGTTATGGTTTGATAGGAGTTTTGCCAAAGGGATCATCATTAAGTTGAAAATGGTTGGTGAGAGAGGTGATCCTTGTGGTACTCCACATTCAGGTGTCCATGCTTTAGATGTGGTTGAATTTGATGTGACTTGATATGAACGTTGGGTTAGGAACCCTTCGAACCAATTCAGGACATTTCCTCCAATGCCAAAGTATTCGAGTATGTGTAATAGGATTCCGTGGTCAACCATATCAAAGGCACTTGACATGTCAAATTGTAGGAGGAGTATATTGTTGCCAGTTGCAATTGTTTGTTTGAATCTGGTCATAAGGGTGACTAATACTGTTTCTGTGCTATGATTCGACCGGAATCCTGATTGGGCGTCATGCAGTATTGAGTGTTTGTTTAGATAGTGTATCCTAACCGGACTATTTGAAGAACCCACTGATCGGAGTTTGAAAGGCCACCTTTAGTAAAAAAAAATATTAACCTCCCCCCCAACTGGCAAGTCGTCTGACACAGACACTTTTACCGTGACTATGCTTGCCTGAAGCCAGTCAAAAGCCCGTCCCTTGCTTTTGCTGGGGAGCAGCAGGGGCCTTAGGCACACGCTGTTGATGGGAACGAGCTCGCTGGGGCTGAGCCTGAGTATGCTGTCGAGAAACGGGAGTGTACCTATGCTTAGAATAGGAATAGGAAGCACTCCGTGACCCACCAAAAAACTTCCTAGTTGAGGAGGTGGTAGCAGAAGGCGCCTGGCGGGAGAGAGAAGCCATAGCACCTGTGTGCTTCTTGATTTGGTCAACTAGATCTTCTCTCTAAAAAGATTATCCCCCCCGGCAAGGAACATCCACTATCCTCTGCTGGACTGAATGATCCAGGTCAGAAATACGCAGCCATGAGAGTCTGCATATTGCTATACCTTGAGCAGAGATCTGGTTGCTACATCAAAAGTGTCATATGCACCCCTGGGCAAACATTTACACACGTCTTCTGCTGTTTGACCAGCTGGTGAAAGGGTTTGGCCTGCTCCGGAGGGAGGGCATCGACGAAACTGGACAGCTGCTGCACCGAGTTCTGCAAGTGGATGTTCGTGAAGAGCTGGTATGATTGTATACAGACAGCGAGCATGGTGGCCTGATACATTTTCCTCCCAAAAGAATCCAAGGTCCTAGCCTCTCTGCCAAAGCATAGTCTAGTACTCTTGGCTCTTTTGAGGGTGGAGTCCACCACCATGGAGTTGTGGGGTAACTGAGACTTCATCAATCAAGGCTCCCCATGGATCCGACATTGGAAATCTGTCTTCTTCAGGACAGTGGGGCTGCCCTGTTTCGCATAAGGACTTCCCTGAGTACCTTATGCAAAGGAGATGTCACTGCCTCCCTAGCTGGAGAGGTGTAGTCCAGGACCTTGAGCATCTCAGCCCCGGGCTCAACCTTCACGCCTATGGGGAATGGAAGGCCTGAATCATTTCCCACACAAAAGATGAGAAGGAGAGGAGGAGACAGTCTTCTTTCAGGTGGAGGGGAAGGTTCAGAGGGAATCCCAAAGGACTCATCTGGGATATTCCTCTGACTCCCACGAGCGTTCTTCCTTGGTGTCAGAGAGCACTTCCCTAAGTGACTTCAGGGATTGGACCCACCTCAATTCGGAAGACCCATGATCTCGATGGCAATGTTGAAGGGACGACCCCTGCAAGGACTGCGGCGAAGCTTCCTCCATCGATGTCGATGGGGAGTCGACCTGGGTGGCAGCTGACACCGGAGCCGCAAGTGGCACCGAGCTCAGAGGAGGGCCAGACACAGCTGCAGCAGACGGCAAGGTAGGCGCAAGCACCACCGACGCAGGTGCAGTTTGGCGCAACAGTCCTTCCAGAAGCTCTGGAAGCAAGGCCTGAATCCGCTTGTCAAGAGCCTCCATCGGAAAAGGCTTTGGGGCCGGTGGAACAGTTGGTGTCAGAGCTGCCTGGGGTTCGGGAGCAGGAACTGGACTGCTGGGAGACCGATGCGCCGGTACCTCTTGTATGGAGGGGGAGTGGTCCTTCCGGCGTCAACGCTTCTCAGGTGCCGATGTCCTTGGCACCCCAGAGCTCCTGGCACCAAGTGTCGAGGGAGAATGATTTATTTATTTATTTGTAAGCATTTGTATCCCACATTTTCCCAACAATTTGCAGGCTCAATGTGGCTTACATTTGCCGTAATGGCGGTTGCCATTTCCGGGTAACAGAATTACAACTGGTAATGTGTTAAGTTGCACACATAGATGGTAACATACATGTAACATAACATACGTGAACAGATCATGGTATAGATATATATCATGTGCATATATATGTTAAGGAAGAATAAATTATGGTAATACATGAACGTTTCTGAGTAAGAAATTGGAAGAATAAATTATAGTAATGATGTCGGTGCTTCTTAGCCTTCGCTCGATGCACCTCACCGAGGCTCCTCGGTACCAACGAGGACGATGTCGAATCCCCATGTCTCCTCGGAGTCAGGTCCGATGATGGATGGTTCTGGCGGGCCTTCATAGCAGGAGGCTTTGAAGTGGGTGGAGACCACTCAATGCCTCACTGCTCCCAGTGTGTTGAGGTCTCTCAGCAGCCATGCCTACCTCAGTTCCCGATGTCGATGCCTCCCTCGATGCCGATGCCAACATCGAAGGACTGGACCGAGCCCCAAAAAGTTTTTCTCTCTAGGCTTCTTGAACCAGTTGAGTCCTTTTCTTCATACAAAGACAAAGGGCACAACGGGCCGGGCTATGGTCGGGCCCAAGGCACTGAATACACCACGGTTCTCATTTTCTTAATACGTTCCTAAAGTCTTTTATACCAGCTCTGGGTATTTCACACCACACTGTTTGTATTTATAAACCCACTAGCAATGGCCTTGTTGAGCGATATAATGGACTTTTGAAAACTAAATTGAGACAACGTATGGCAAATGGAATTAAGAATTGGCTTGATGCTCTGCCGCTGGCTCTTTGAGCCCTTCGAGCCACCCCATCTGCCTCTTTGAAGCTGACTCTTTTTCAGCTCTGTACAGGCCGCAATATGCGCCTTATTAAAGGCAATCCTGATAATCACTTGCCCAACAAATATTCTGTTTACTGGGATGTGTTACAAACTATCATTACTTCTCTGTCTGAGATGGTCCGGTTGCACCGAGAACAGCGTTTGAAGCCACTGGGAGTCTTCGTTGACATGGAAGGGAAGACTGCCCTAGACAAATCAAAAAATGCGATTGTGCTGAAAAATATGCACGAATCAAAAAAATAAACCCAAGAAATAAAAGGATTTTTTTTTTTTTACTATACTAAAGAAATAAAAGAAGAAAATTCAGGCAAAAAAGCCGCAAAAAAAGAGGCATTGAAGGCTCTCCCGGGTGACGAAGCAGAGCCAGGAAAACAGCTGATGCTCCTCACATGGAAAAAAAGTAACCAAGGAGCGCAGCCGCACGGCAGGTGGGAAGGCACTCGGCGAATGTGCAGTCGGACGTGCGGCGTGCTAAGAAAGCTGTAGCAAACTTTTTTGCTATTCTAAATGCTGGTTCTCGGGCCGGCGATCCCACTTGTGAGGATTATTTCAGCATGTTTGTCCTCAGAGAAGAAAGGTTTAAACACAAAGGGGGGAAACAACACACATAATAAAAAACAAGCCAAAAATAAAAACAGTACAGTAAACATAAAAATTTTCCATATATTTCACAATGACAGTAAATTAACAGAAATCAAAACATAAACAACTATTCTCAAAACAGAACAGGTTAAAAGGTTAAGAAAGTAACTTTATAACAAGTCACCTTTATTTGAAGACCACCTAGGTGCCTATTCCAGCCTATTTTATAAAGCCACATAAGATGCCATCTTATTTTTATGAAATGCTAGGGGCAAAGCAGCAGAACTCACATCTAGATTGATGCTGCAGATATATAGGTTTACGTAGGCTCAGGTATAAATATTCAACTGCAAAGTATGCATATATGCATGTATTTTATAAATTAGGTGCATATCTATAAGTAGGCACCTCCATTTTGCCACCCTGATTCAGCACAGTGATAGCCTATTCTATAATAGCATCTAAGAACTCAGATTCCTTTATAGAATACTAGTGTAACTTGGTATTGGTGGGCCTTACATTTACATAACCTACTTTCCTTTCCAAAATGACAGCATAAAAGGATATATATGCATTTAAAATTTAAGTTTGAGCACATACGTAAATGGGAGTGCCAAACTGCGGCAGATATCTGTATAATTTACAGTATTCTGTACGTTACAGATGCAAGTGGGAGCCCCGCTTATGCTCTGCCCCTGTTTATATACCCCTTGCAAATACATGCTATGTAACTATGTGGGTTTTTGCAGAACAGCACTTAGGTAGCATGCTGACATATATGTGTGTATGTGCATACATATGTGCATATATGCTAGTATTCTGAACATACACATAATGTATATATAAATATTACCACTTGGTTTATAGAATTTCCCCAAATATGAACACTACTGTAGAAAGGGGCATGCTTCTTTGATCTTGGGAATTATTTTTCTTTTCCATTTTATGCTAGTTTAGAACTTTTTATACTTCAATATGCACAGTCTACAGTCTTTCTCTCCCTTCTTTTCTGCATTGCTTTTCTCACTCTCTCCCTCTCCCTTTTGCTACACTTTTTCCTTTCTTATTTTCCATTCTTTTTCTTTCCTCTACTCTCATCTTACCTCTGTCTTCAGAAACCTCATGTGATGGCACATGATGTTGAACAGAGTCCTTTTGTTTGGAGAGAAACCTTCTACAAATGAAGCCATGAAATAATGTGGATAGAACAACTGAGTGGCATTGTTGTATGGGAAGGCAAATGTTAAGTTCCGGGTGTCACCAAAGCGGAAGAGAATGTTCATAATTGTGCTGCTGGCACTCTTGTGCACTTTGAGGAAGACAATATTTGTTTGGGATTTGCAGCTTGAGCTAGTGAGGGAACTGGAGAGCAGTGACTGACCCTGAGCACCTCTGAACACAGCTGTGCCAGGCTTTGCAGAAGTTAGTTCTCCCTTTAATAACATTCCATGCCTCTGTACTGGAGCAATGATAGACTTTGAATTATTCTTTTTGTGTGCTCTGATTGATTTTTGGGTTAAAAATGTATTAGCAATTGCAGCACTCCTGGAAGTCTTGTTCATTCTGTTTGAAGAGAAGTAGACAATGGCCTCTAATGGTGCTGGTTCAAGGAGCTTGTCTGTGTTTATGCTGTCTGGTGTTGCTAATGTCTTTTTGAAAGGATCTGCACTGGCTTGTGCAAAATCATTGACCCCACTGACAGAGGAAGCTCTTGTCACTGTCAAACTATCAATTCTAGATTTCATGAAAGAGTTCTGAAAGTCTGCATCAACATCATTATCTGAGTGGAGAAGCCACATTTCTGATGTTTCCTTTGGGAATCCCCTTATTTCTGACTCCTGCAGCTTTTTTAGACTGTTGCTTAGTCCATTAGAAATAACAAATTCCTTGCTGAGTTTCATCACCTCCGTAAAGTAACCACTAGAAGTGGGATCCACCAAGGACTTCTTTTCTCTGCTTTGTTGAATGCTATCATGCACGGATTCTATAGGTGAGTCCTTCTGAAAATGAATAGAATTCTGAATACCAGAGATGTGCTTTAGGAGAAGAGACTTGAATTCTTGGTCACATCTGTATAAGAGAAGATAGTGTTTAGCTATATAGAGGAATAGTCAGTATTGTCAGCATAACCTATTCCCCCCCCCCCAAAAAAAAAAAAAAATCTACAAGAATTAATACAAATTTCTAATGACCTACCTTTGCTCTAACTTACACTTTCTAGTCCCTGCTACTGCACTGAATTTACGTTTATTGCATTTTATTTGACTAGTGCTCATTCTGGTTGAGGCTGTTGGATACTCAAAGGACATCCTACCATAGAGAAGGAGAAACTGGAGGGCATTGATGGGTCATCACAAGCCTTTCCTATGGGGCCCTGTGAATGTTAACCACAGTCTCCACTGAATGCAGAAAGCCTGGAAGTGAGGAAAGATGGGCAATTAAGCCAAGGAAAAGAATCCACATGGAAGCTAAAAGCCGAAATTACATGACAATCTGCCTTAATACACTGGGTCAGGCAAGAAAGAAAATACAAGCATGGATACTGCAAGTGAAGAAACTTAGAAATGTATAAGGAAGTGAAAAGAGTCAGTCATTAATTGCATCACAAGAAGATACTGAAAAGAAACAAGTTATATTATAGGAGTACAGTCATCAAGATAAAGAAGTTTAAAAGGTGCAATATAAAATGTTGACTTTGATACATCAATGTATATATGGCAAGATTCCGCAATATTTTGTGGATTCTTTGCTCATATTTGAACCACAACGAGATCTATGTTCTGTGATGAAGAAACAATTAGATGTGCCTGTTTGTCGTTTATCAGAAACAAGGAATTGTGTTTTTTGTAAAAAGCATTCATTGATAGATAAAGATTAGTTTGTCTTAGCAGCTCTTTCTAATATGTTTACAGCACTTAAGATTTATGAGTCTATGGAGCTCATTTTTCTTACAAAAACGTCCAAATTGGTATTTTCAAAACCAGTTTTTAGACTTTTTTCTATAAAGTCCGTCAGAAGTGCATTGGGCCTGGATGGGCCCAGGCCCAGCCACTTTCCCTCCAGGCCAGCCCAGCCAACATCCGGTGTATCAAGGGCGGGGCGGTGGGGGCGGTCCACCCCGGGTGTCAGCAGGTGGGGAGTGCTCCGCTGGCACTGCAGTCCCCACCTGCCCACCAGCTCCGTCGACGGACAGACGACCCTCTTCTCGTGCCACCCAGCATCCAGCTTTAAAAAAAAAAAAAACCTATGAAGCGCCTCGCCTCTGCTCTGCTGTAAAGGAAGCAAATTGCCTTGTCATGTCGGCCCTTCCCTCACTGTGTCCCGCCCTCACGGAAATAGGAAGTTACATCAGAGTAGAGTAGAGCAGAGCAGAGGTAAGGCGCTTCATAGGTTTTTTTTATTAAACCTGGGTGCCGAGTGGCAGGAGAAGAGGGTCGCCTGTCCGTCGACGGAGCTGGTAGGCAGGTGGGGACTGGGTCGGGGAGGGGGGCTCAGATAGGAGAAGGGTACTGGGACTGGGTCTGGGGGGGGGGCTCAGATGGGAGAAGGGAACTGGGTCTGGGGGGGGGGGGCTCAGATGGGAGAAGGGGACTGGGTCTGGGAGGGGGGCTCAGATGGGAGAAGGGACCTGGAGCTGGAACTGGGGTCTGAGAAGGGGGCAGGAAGGAGAATGGGGCCATGCCTGGGGCAGGTGGGAGAATGGGTCTGGGGCTGAAAAGGGGGGCCCTAATGCAAGGCATATGGATGAAGGGGACTGGAACTGGGGGCTGAAAAAGGAGGGTAGGTGAGATAAGGGGGCCAGTACTGGAACTGGGGGCTGAAAAGGAGCAGGGGCTGAAACTGTGGGGACTGGGGGCTGAAAAGGGGACAGGGAGGAGTGGCTGGGGCTGAAGCTCGGGACTGATGGGAGAAAAGTGCTGGGGTTGAAACTGGGGACTGGGGGATGCTAAAGGGGACAGGGAGAAGTGGCTGCATAGGCGGTCGGTGGCCCAACTGTTTGGGGATGCTAAAGGGGGCGGGGTTAGGGGTGGAGCCAGGAGCGGAGCTTATAGCCACAATTAACACAGAAAAAAAATAAGTAAACATAAGTCACAATTAATACCTTTTATTAAATTTAGATATTAGATATGTATCATATGTCAAAGAATAAAGTGGTTGCTCAAAGCATATACTAACCACAATCGCTCAACTGCAAAACACTATGCACAAATTTGTGCAAAAACACACTCAGAACCTTACTGTACCATAACACTAGGCAGACCCTAATATGCCAATATACCACCCATATGGAAAATGCAGACCGTCAACAATATGAAACAAGGGATCATAATATCACAATTCTCATGTAGAGCCACAAAACACCCTTTTAGGGTAGATAGTGTTCACAATGAGCTCCTTTTATTAACAACTATATGTAGATCCTTCAAGAGGTAGTGTGTGATGATTTAGGCTCTAAAACCCTTTCTGATGTTTTGGTGCCACCTCAGTAATGCCAATACACAATCTCTCCACTGCTAAACACTATATACAAACTTGTGCATAAACACACTCATAACCTTAGCAAACCATAACAGCACTAATTCCAAGGACAGGACGAGCTACAACCTTATGCGTGGAAAAACAGCACTGTAATTACACCAGGCTCTAAAACACCAGTACACAACCTAGTGAAACAAACAAAACAAAACAAAAAAAACCAAAAAGGGCTGTAATTTCTACACACTAGTAGAATACTGCACCTTGATTACACATGAAAAACACATGACACAACAGATATGAAGGCAAAACTGGAAAGTTACCTCAAGAAGTCAGACTCAGCATGCAGCAATACTAGAAAAATTGAAACTTACATGCAAAATATCACAGATGCACATTTCCAAACGCTCAAAGAAAAAACACACAGAGTGTGGAGGTGCACTTGATCCCCACAGGACAAAAGGGAGAAAACAGAAAAGGGGTGGGGAAAATAGGCTCTATTCAAACAATGGGGGAGACGTATGGATTAGTTAAAACAATGATATTTATTATGAATAGGTGACTCAACACAGCCGTGTTTCGGCGCCGTAGCGCCTTCCTCAGGAGTCTATAAAAACAAATATAATAACAGATATAATACATAAATACTGCATACAAAATACATATATCAATGTACGTATATACTAAATAAACATCTCAGAACATATATATGAATAAAAACCAAATGAACATATATAGATGTAAAAAACAAGAGCAAAATTATAACCAATTTCAAATCCATAAGGGTAATATTAAAATAATGTCAAGTAATCTCTAAAAGTATTAAATGTGAATAAAATGGTGTTGCAGAATGAATGCATGCATCAGTAATGCAAAAACAAATGCTTGTACAGGGAGTAACGTAAAGTGTGATGTTTACACAATACACAGCAAACACAGGGTTTCAACAGTATCTGATGAGTAACATACAAGAGTCTGTAGGTGTCCAAAGATTGTTGACCAGAAAGAGTGCAAGGAGTATACAAAGAGTGACAGAGTGACAAACATGATGTATAGGCAAATAGAGTGTATAGATGATGAAGGGTGAGGTAGGCTTGAAACATGCACATGAAAAAAATAGTGTGTATGTGTAAATATGTGAGAAAATAGATAGAGAGTGAAGATGAGGTGCTCAGTGTGTGTGGGGGCTAAGAGAAAGAGAGGGGTTATGGGGGGGGGGGGGAAGGGAAGGAAGAGGAGAGGAAGGAGGGAGGGAAAACAGGACT
This sequence comes from Microcaecilia unicolor, assembly GCF_901765095.1. NCBI lineage: Eukaryota > Metazoa > Chordata > Amphibia > Gymnophiona > Siphonopidae > Microcaecilia > Microcaecilia unicolor. Next base: position 128,023,578 of record NC_044040.1, read on the forward strand.
AAAATAGGAAAAACAATATCAAAAAAGGAGTGTATCAAAAAAATCAGGTTGAAAAATAATATCAGAAAGAAAATTTCCAAGTGGATGTATAACTAACCTTCCGGAAGTGTTTCAGTCTTTAAGGTGATTGGCACACTGGGAAAAAACACTAAGGAATACACAATCCTTTCTGAAAAAGAAATAAATAGGTATGGTCAAAGTAGATATTCTAAAGGGAAGAATGGGAAATGACAAATGCCAGAGGGGAGAATAATATGAAGAAATAAAAAGATTATATATAAAAATATAAATAAAAATATCAAGGTATTAAAATGTAATAATGAAATAATGCATAGGTAGGAATCAGGGGGTAGAGAGATGTAACCAAGGCCAAAAGGCGTTTGACAAGGTACCTCATGAAAGGCTACAGAAGAAATTGGAGGGTCATGGGATAGGAGGAAATGTCCTGTTGTGGATTAAAAACTGGTTGAAGGATAGGAAACAGAGAGTGGGGTTAAATGGGCAGTATTCACAGTGGAGAAGGGTAGTTAGTGGGGTTCCTCAGGGGTCTGTGCTAGGACCGCTGCTTTTTAATATATTTATAAATGATTTAGAGATGGGAGTAACTAGCGAGGTAATTAAATTTGCTGATGACACAAAGTTATTCAAAGTTGTTAAATCGTGACAGGATTGTGAAAAATTATAAGAGGACCTTACGAGACTGGGAGACTGGGTGGCTAAATGGCAGATGATGTTTAATGTGAGCAAGTGCAAGGTGATGCATGTGGGAAAAAAGAACCCGAATTATAGCTACGTCATGCAAGGTTCCACGTTAGGAATTACGGACCAAGAAAGGGATCTGGGTGTCGTCGTCGATAATACACTGAAACCTTCTGCTCAGTGTGCTGCTGCGGCTAGGAAAGCAAATAGAATGTTGGGTATTATTAGGAAAGGTATGGAAAACAGGTTATAATGGATGTTATAATGCCGTTGTATCGCTCCATGGTGCGACCGCACCTTGAGTATTGTGTTCAATTCTGGTCGCCGCATCTCAAGAAAGATATAGTAGAATTGGAAAAGGTGCAGAGAAGGGCGACTAAAATGATAGCGGGGATGGGACGACTTCCCTATGAAGAAAGATTAAGGAGGCTAGGGCTATTCAGCTTGGAGAAGAGACGGCTGAGGGGAGACATGATAGAGGTATATAAAATAATGAGTGGAGTGGAACAGGTGGATGCGAAGCGTCTGTTCACGCTTTCCAAAAATACTAGGACTAGGGGGCAAGCGATGAAACTACAGTGTAGTAAATTTAAAACAAAAAGGAGAAAATATTTCTTCACCCAATGTATAATTAAACTCTGGAATTCGTTGCCGGAGAAAGTGGTGAAGGTAGTTAGCTTAGCAGAGTTTAAAAAGGGGTTGGACGGTTTCCTAAAGGACAAGTCCATAAACCGCTACTAAATGGACTTGGGAAAAATCCACAATTCCAGGAATAACATGTATAGAATGTTTGTACGTTTGGGAAGCTTGCCAGGTGCCCTTGGCCTGGATTGGCCGCTGTCGTGGACTTATGTACTTATGTACTTATAAACAGGTAAAAATAAAAAGTATTTACTGACCTTCCAAATGAGTATTCAATGGTTAGATGGATAACACTCAGGAAGATAATAGCATAAAGGAATGCACAGTTCCTCCTGAAAGAGATAATGGGTATGGGAAAAGGTCAACAAAGACTACTGATCGTAATCAAGGTGAAGGAACCATGTAGATAGGAATAAAAACCGTGATGTGGATTGGCTGATGGGAAAGCCTTTGAATGCTCGCATTGGGAATGACAAATGGCATTTGTCATTTACCATTCTTCCCTTTAGAATATCTACATTGACCATACCTATTTATTTCTTTTTCAGAAAGGATTGCGTATTCCTTAGTGTTTTTTTCCCAGTGTGCCAATCACCTTAAAGACTGAAACACTTCCGGAAGGTTAGTTATACATCCACTTGGAAATTTTCTTTCTGATATCATTTTTCAACCTGATTTTTTTGATACACTCCTTTTTTGATATTGTTTTTCCTATTTTAGTCCTGTTTTTCCCTCCCTTCTTCCTCTCCTCTTCCTTCCCTTCCCCCCCCCCATGCCCCCTCTCTTTCTCTTAGCCCCCCCCCACACTGAGCACCTCATCTTCACTCTCTATCTATTTTCTCACATATTTACACATACACACTATTTTTTTCATGTGCATGTTTCAAACCTACCTCACCCTTCATCATCTATACACTCTATTTGCCTATACATCATGTTTGTCACTCTGTCACTCTTTGTATACTCCTTGCACTCTTTCTGGTCAACAATCTTTGGACACCTACAGACTCTTGTATGTTACTCATCAGATACTGTTGAAACCCTGTGTTTGCTGTGTATTGTGTAAACATCACACTTTACGTTACTCCCTGTACAAGCATTTGTTTTTGCATTACTGATGCATGCATTCATTCTGCAACACCATTTTATTCACATTTAATACTTTTAGAGATTACTTGACATTATTTTAATATTACCCTTATGGATTTGAAATTGGTTATAATTTTGCTCTTGTTTTTTACATCTATATATGTTCATTTGGTTTTTATTCATATATATGTTCTGAGATGTTTATTTAGTATATACGTACATTGATATATGTATTTTGTATGCAGTATTTATGTATTATATCTGTTATTATATTTGTTTTTATAGACTCCTGAGGAAGGCGCTACGGCGCCGAAACATGGCTGTGTTGAGTCACCTATTCATAATAAATATCATTGTTTTAACTAATCCATACGTCTCCCCCATTGTTTGAATAGAGCCTATTTTCCCCACCCCTTTTCTGTTTTCTCCCATTTCCAAAAGCTGACATATTCCAGTTAATAAATTCTGAATAAAATACTTTTTTCTACCTTTGTTGTCTGATCATTTAGTTTTTCTATTTGCTTTGGTCCCAGTGTCTTCTTTCCATTTGATATTTTTTCTCTCAACATGTCCACCATCCTCCTGTGTCCTTATGCGTCCTGTCTACCATCTGTAGCCCTGTCCCTATCCTTTCTCCAGTTTCAGCATCTGCCCTCAAAGTGTTCCAATCCAGCCCTTAAATTTAGCAATTTTCCCTCCATCCATATCCAGCATTTCTCCCCTCCCCTCCATCCATGTGCATGAACTTCCTCTGTCTTCTCTCCCCTCCATCCATGTCCAGCATTTCTCCTTTCTCCCTTCCACTCCATCCGTGTGCATCTCCTGCCTTTGTCTTTCCTTCCCTCCATCCTTGTCCAACATTTCTCCTCTCTTCCCTCCCCTCCATCCATCCATGTCTTTCTCTTCTACCCTTCCATCCAGTGTCATCCCTCTTTCTCTCTCCATCCTTCTATCCATTACCCTCTCCCAATCCTTCCGTCTATTGTCTCCCTCTCCTTCCATCCATTTTCTCCCTCTATCTCCCCTTCCTTCTAAACAGTTCTCTCTCTCGACCCTTTTCCATTCAGCATGTCCTCTCTATCCCCATCCTTCCAGTGTCTTTCCTCTTTCCCTCCCTAACCTTACGTCCAGTGTCTTCCCTCTTTCTGCCCCCTCCTTCCAGCATTTTCCCTCTTTCTCCCTCCTTTCAATCAGCATTTCTCCGTCTGACAGTTAGGGTCTCCCCCAGTTTCTCCCCAGCAGCTTCTCTCTCTCTCCTGCCCATGTCCCCTCTTTCTCTCCTCATCTTTCCACTAATCTCTCTCTCTCTCTCCTCTTCCATCCAGCATCTTCTCTCTGGCTCTCCCCTGCTCTCTTCCATGTCCCCTCTTTCTCTCCCCATCTCTCTCTGGCTCTTCCCTGCTCTCTTCCATGTCCCCTCTTTCGCTCCCCATCTCTTTCTGGCTGTCCCCTGCTCTCTTCCATGTCCCCTCTTTCTCTCCCCATCTCTCTTTGACTCTCCCCTGCTCTTTTGCATGTCCCTGGCTCTCCCCTGCATTTTTCCACTTTCTCTCTCTCTCCTCCAGCGTCCTCATGCATCTCTCCTCTCCCTCATGCATCCCACTTTTCTCTTCCCTCCCCTTCTTGCTTCCATCACTCTCCTTTCTCCACCCCCCCTTTTCCCATTCCCTGCCATTGCTTTCCTTCCTCCCTCTTCCCCTTAGATGTGGCACCTCACATCCTCCTCTCTCCACCCCCTTTCCCTTTGGTCTGGCAGTTGGCTGGCATGATGCATCGCTCCCCCCCCCCCCCCCCGGACTAGTTCGGTATCGCTCTCCCCCTCCGCTCCTGTCATGTCTTTGAACTTCGAGATTTCCTTCCGGTAGCAGCAGCAGCATCAGCAATGATGTAAGTGCTGATTTCAGCCTGCCCCGGAAACACTCTCTGTACAGTTTTCCGCATAGGAGGGACGCTGTCCAAAGAAGGCTTCCGGGGCAGGCTGAAAGCAGCGCTTACATCGTTGCTGCTGCTGCTGCTACTATCGGAAGGAAACCTCGAAGTTCAAAGATGACGTGACAGGAGCGGAGGGGGAGAGCGATACCGCAGTAGTCGGGGGGGGGGGGGGGCTAAAGATTGCACGGTCCACGCACCAGTCGGAGGGGAGGGAGGGAGATGTTCAAGGCAGCGGGAGCTGCACCCGGGGCGGTCCGCCCCGCCCTTGCCGCACTTCTGGCTGGGGAGGCTTAGCCTCCCCAAGCCTCTTATACCGGGCGCCTATGAGTGGCTGGGGGCTGAAGCTTGGGACTGGTGGGAGAAAAGGGCTGGGGCTGAAACTGGGGACTGATGGGATAGTGGGGCTGAAACTGGGGGCTGAAAAGGAGGGGCAGGTGGGAGTTGTGGGCTGGGGCTGGAACTAGGGGCAGGTGGGATAATGGGGCTGGAACTGGGGCCTGAAAAGAAGGGGCAGCGAGAGGGAGGGCAGACCCTGGATGGATGGGAGAGGGAGGGCAAATGGTGGATTGAAGGGGCAGAGAGAAAGGGCAGACAGTGGATGGCAGAGAGAGAGCGAAGACAGATGCTGGATGAAAGGAAGACGGTGAAAAGAAGATGAGGAAAGCAGAAACCAGAGACAACAAACTGTAAATAAAATATATATTTTTATTTTTTTTGCTTTAGGATAAAGTAGTATTGTAGATGTGTTAATAAATGTTTATAAATAGAACATGTAAATAAGGTAATCTTTTTATTGGACTAATTTTAATACATTTTGACTAACTTTCAGAAAACAAAACCCCCTTCCTCAGGTCAGAATAGGATACTGTAACAGCACTATACTGTATTGACCTGAGGAAGGAGGTTTTGGCGTCTGAAAGCTAAATGTTTTAGACCAATAAAATGGTATTATTTTATTTTCTATATTTGTTTTATTTGTATTTGTTATTTCTGATGCCAAACTATGGGGGAGGGGGAAGGGCAGGGTTGATGCCGGGCTACAGTTTCAGGCTGGAGATTTTGGGACAGTCCTGCATTTCTGACCACCCTATGGTTATGGGACTTGCGGCACTGATTTCCATGGGCAGAATCAGGCACTGCAAATCCCACACTGATTTGGGTTATAAAGTTTAAATCAGGTCTGCAGAAAATCTCAAGCCTGGAACTGGGTAATTTGCCATCTCTGTGATTTCTAATTTTTTTGTGTTTTATTCTGCAATTTGTAAGGGGTGGTCTGTGTTCTTGGCATCTCTGCGATTTCTAATTTTTTGTCTTTTATTCTGCAGTTGGTAAGGGGTGGTCTGTGTTTTGCATGTGACCGATGTAAAAGATTCTGTGTGCATGTAGTTCGTGTGGAGATCTATATGAGTCTGACTTCTCTGGCTTTTTAAATGGGAATGTCAGTTTCAGAATTTACCTGTTTTATGAATACAGCTTAATCAGGCATTTGCATTTGTTACAAAGCAAAGTTTGAAGGATATGTTCCATTGACATGTTTGCCTTATAGCAGTCATATTTGGTCAAGTTTAAGATATGGGATAAAATCACTATATTTAAAAATGTCGGTGTTCCATGAACCAGGTATGTGGTTTATGTTAATGCAGGAGGGCTGTTGCACAGACTGTTTACTTGGAAATCCATCATCAAGTGCACTCTGAGGCATTATTAAGGAGTATCCCAAGAAACACTACTCACACCTAGTGCCCACCCATATTAGCTCTGGGCCCACCCAAAATGTCAGGTCTGGCTACGCCACTGTTTCAAATAACAAGAGGGTGTTTCAGGGATATGTTAAGGGCGGGATCTGGGCGTTCCTAACACTTGGACATTTTTCAGCCATGGTGGAACAAAACAAAACCGTCCAGGACTAAAACTAAGATGTTTTGAGCTAGACCTGTTTTTATAATGAATACGTCACAAAAAGGTGCCATAAATGACCAGATGACCACTGGAAGGAATCAGGGATGATCTCCTCTTACTCCCCCAGTGGTCATTAACCCCCTCCCACCCCCTAAAAATGTGATTAAAAACATTGTTTGCCAGCCTCTAATCCAGCCTCAGATGTTATACTCAGGTCCATTAGAACAGCATGCAGGTCCCTGAAGTAGTCTAGTGGTGGGTGCAGTGCACTGCAGGCAGGTGGACCCAGGCTCCTACCTCCCTTACCTGTTACACTTGTGGAGGAAACTGTGAGCCCTCCCTCACCAGAAACCCATTGTACCCACATATAGGTGCCCCCTTCACCCATAAGGGTTATGGTAGTGGTGTACAGTTTAGGGTAGTGGGTTTGGGGGGGGGGGGGTTGGGGGGCACAGAAGACAAGGTAAGGGAGCAATGGTGAGATGTGTACCTGGGAACATTTTATGAAGTTCACTGCAGTGCCTCCTAGGGTGCCCTATTGCTTTCCTGGGATGTCAGGGGGACCAGCCTACTAATAATACTGGCTCCTCCTACATCCTAATGGCTTGATTTTGTTACACTTGGATGTTTTCTTTTTTTCGAAAATGAACTAAAAAAACAAAACATCCAAATCACAAAACCTTGTTCAAAACAGTATTTTTGAAAAAAAAAAAAGTTAGATGTTTTTCTTTTTTGAAAATGACCTTCTTTCCTATTCAGATTTTAGACGTCTTTTGCAAAACGTCCAAAGTTGGACTTAGATGTCATATCGAAAATGCCCCTCCACATGTCCAATAATGTCTAATGGATATGCTTTATATTGTCAATGTTTTTATTATAACCCCCCCCCCCCCCCCTTTGATTTTAAAGCATGATATAAATCCATGAAATAAATAAATGAGAGAAGATAAGCTGGGCTGAAGAAAATAGCACAAGAAGCAGTACAAAAAGGAGACTTGAAAACAGAGTATCTCATAATCAATCGGTTAATAGAACAAAGGAGGCAAAGTCATTACAGACAAAAAAGTGTAAAGAGTAAAGCAGTGTAGCTAACACAGCTCTTCCAAGGAAAATAACTTCCTCTCGCTCCTCATTCAATCTTTATACATTCCAATTGTATCTGATATTCTGGAATGACAATGTCATAATGAAACTCTGTAAGCCACATTGAGCCTGCAAATAGGTGGGAAAATGTGGGATACAAATGCAATAAATAATAATAATAATAAAAACAGGAGGATGATGTAGATAGGGAAAGGACTTTATTCTTTAAAGGACCTGACACTGCACCGTGTTTCTGCTACGTGCCTGTCTTAGGGGTCTAAAAACAACAAATAAACAAATTACACAATAGTTTATAAAGAAAGATAAAGTAAAAACATATATATAAAAGCATCAATTAAAAATATCCAAGATCAATACATACAAAAACATAAAAGAACTGTTAAACAATCTCTTTTCATTAAAAAAATGTTTCCTTGTCATCAAGCAGATGAAGCCATTACGTATGGGTTATGTCCATCAACCAGCAGGGGAGATAGAGAGCACTCAAACTTTCACAGTGCCCTCTTGGCCAGCTAGCTCCACTGCCTCTTCAGTATTCTCTATCTCCCTTAGCAGGGTGGCTGCAGCTTGTTCGAGCTCCAGAAAAATCTGCCGGGAGGTGGTTCCTGGCTTGCCAGTTGTTAACCAGGGTGTTGGAGGCTATAGCAGCTTCACTTTAAAGGCACATAGGTTAGCCCTTTCCCTGCCTTACCCATACTGAAGGGGTGGAACGCCGGATACTACTTGAATACTGTGAATACTACTAATACTACTGACCACCAGAACAACTTCATGTTTTGTGCCTACTGATGGACTTATACTTATGGACTCTACCTCTGCTTTTGGCCTTTAGCCATACTTTATTGATGCACTGGACCTTTTGTGCCTTACATATAATGAGCCTAGACTAAGACTAAAACTTGTGCAGTTTGGACCTTTTTTACTAGTAGTGTGTATTTGTTAACCAGCAGCTAGATAACAAATTGTAGTAGTCAGCAATGTAGAAAGGCAGCTGGCCCTGCCAGCCCAGTCTCGTGATCTATGCATAGAGGCTGTATTGTGTAGATGTGCTGGAACACTGCAATAAGTTACATTTCTTGCAAAGTAACAATTTCTATGAAAGCTATGAAACTGACGTATCTTTTCTCTGTGAGAACTACAGAACTACTAATGTATTGCGCATGTGCCTGTACTGCGCATGTGTGTGTGTGACGTATGATGCGTTTTATGCGCATGACCAGTAATCTGTATAAGAACGAGTGTCAGATGACGCTCAACACACAGTATTCTGAGATTGTACTCGGGGCTGTGTGAAATTGCTGGCAATAAAAAGCTGTTTTGTTTTGGAACCAATTTGTCTTTCGCCTCCTGATTTTCGGACCCGTTACATTGGCGACCCAGATGGGACAGGAGTAGAAAGGGAAATCGGATTATATTCTTTCCCCTTCCCACTGCAGGCGGATCGGTTCACCGACTCCCCCGACCGGGAAAGTGGTTAGTGGCCACCGCTGACTTCAGCGTCCACTTCACGGCGGGAGGGCCGATCAATTCCGGCCGGCTGAAAGTGGGACTGTGTGGCTCCGACAAAGCAGCTTTCTCATTTTTCTTTTTCCTCTCCGGAGAGACGCGTACGACGGCGCGGCCTGCTGGGACGACGGACAGGCGAGTATACTCAACGTAGTGACCGGCTCGGTAAAGGGCCGAAGAAGAGGATTGATCACCCTCTTAGCCAGTGACTAATACGGACTAGGTCCCGAAACCTCACTAGGCCTGGGCGAAGAAACCGTACGGGAGGGTTTCTTGTTGTGTGCGAAAGTTGTGTGATTGGGCCTGCAGTTCCAGGCTGGGCGACCACATCCTGGTCAGGCCGAGTGTTGAACCTTCTGTGTCCGGTGGATCGAGACCCCTTACTCCTCCACCATCCCTCTCCCCTTCATCTGTCTCCTATCCTTTGGCACTCAGGTTAGGATGGGCGGGGGTGGTTCCACACCGCTAGACTTAATGACGGAACACTTTAGCGAAGTGTTCGACCAAGATAAATGCAGTAGGGCCGGGATGATACAGCGATGTCAGTTTATGTGGCCCGGGCTAGGAATTGCCGAATGGCCCCCGGAAGGGTCATTTGAGTACGAGAAGGTGGCGGCGGTCATGAATATTGTTATAGTTGGGGGAAACCCCGGGTGCCCAGAGGACATCCCCTACATTGAAGCGTGGTTAAGCGTTGTCCGAGACCCGCCCGATTGGGCCCAACATAAAGTAGAAAAAGCCGCCCTTATGGTGATAAAACAGAGGAAGGGGCGGGGAGCCAAACGAACCCCGGCCTTCGCTCTCCAAACTCCGGCAGTCGCTGCCGTTCCGGAGGCCAGGGGAACCGCCCCTATAACGCCCACCGCCCCTTCCGTCAGAGCCCTAGAGGCCACGCCCCGTACTACCGCCAAGAATAGTAAGGCCACGCCCCGTGCTACCAGTGCGCTTCCCAAACCTAGACCACCCATGAAAGGCCGAGGGAAAGCGCAGGGCCCGCCCGAAAAGGTGCCCCCTAAGGCCCCAGTTCTTGTGACCACGGAAACCTACGAGGATGATGTGGCGCCTCCTCCATATGTTCCCCTGTACCCCGACCTCGCGGACTTGTCGGATGGCCCGGATGACGCTGAGGCCTCCGAGTCCGAGTCGGATACTGGAGACGCTATAACCCCGGACCCCAGAACTAACAGGAAGAGTCACAGAGTAGTGAAAGCCGTTACTCGATACCCCCAGTCGAGTCCGAGAAGTACACTTCCGGCTTCCCGGAGGACAGAAGTGACTAACCTATACCCGGTCCGGCTGTCTACGACCTACACCCCTAACCCAGTGGCCGATGCCCAGCCCATTCAGTCGACCGTCTATAGCCACGTCCCCTTCTCCAGCGCTGACCTATATAACTGGAAGCTGCACGGACCATCCTATGATCAGAAACCCGAACAACTGATAGAACTGGTCGAAGGCATCATTTACAGTTATAATCCCACGTGGGCCGACCTCAGGCAGTTGAGCGCCCACATCCTGACCACTGAAGAACGCCGCCTCCTACAGCAAAATATGGAACAAGCGATCCGAGACGCCAACCCGGGAAATGCTAACGTACAGGCCATCCTAGATACAGAAGCCCCTACCGCGGTCCCTGCATGGGACTACCGGACCGAGGAAGGACAGGCCGTTATCCGCCGGTACCAACAGGCATACCTGGCGGCCCTTAAGAAGGGAAAACAGAAGATTACAAATATGGGAAAAATTCACAATATAGTTCAACAGAAGAATGAAAGTCCGGGGGACTTCCTTGAGCGCCTTATGGATGCATTCAGGAGACATAGTCCAATAAACCCCGAGGACCCTAAAAACGTCTCCACAGTGGTCATGAGTTTTGTTAGCCAGTCAGCACCCGACATACGGAGGAAACTCCAGAGAACCGAAGGATTTGAAGGGATGGGCATCAGCCAACTGAAGGCCATAGCTGATCGCGTGTTCGGATACCGCGACCAAGAAGAGAAGGCCGAAGCCCGGAAGGAGTCCACCAGGCGGATGCGCGAGAATGCGGATGTGTTGGCCACAGTGCTGGAAGAACGTTTAGGGTCCAGGCCACGGGGCAGGGGTAGAGGCCGAGGGGGGAGAGGAACACGGTCCCCCTTAGGACGCAACCAATGCGCAAACTGTCGGGAGGAAGGGCACTGGTGGGCGGATTGTCCGGAGAAACCGCGTGACCAACAGAGAGGGGGAAAAGATACCGACCACCCAAAGGCCCCCAGACAAGGACAACGAGGACGGGGCCGCGGCCGGGAACGGGCCGAACAGCAGGAATGGCAGATGGCTCTGGACGCCACCCGGGACCATACGGCATGAAGGGACCGGGAGGGCAGAGTCCCCACTGACCCTCTGGTGGAGATCCGCGTGGGGACGCAATTGATGAAGGCCCTCCTAGATACGGGGGCCCAACGTTCTGTCATCACCACAGCCATCGCCCCGGCCACAAAAGAAACCATACCAATTATCGGTGCTTCTGGAAGATCGCTTACAGCCCCCCTCCTCAGGGAACGCCAAGTCCAGATCGGTGGGACGATGGTGTCTCACCAGTTCATCCATATCCCCGAGTGCCCCGTTCCCCTGATTGGCCGTGACCTACTGTGTAAACTCCAAGCCACCCTGAAGTTCAAACCAACGGGCGAAGTGGAAGCCCATTTCGAAGACCACCCAGTGACGCTCCTTTGCCCGGTGCGGGAGGAATGGAGACTATATGCCCCCCTTATTGCAGGCCCTGACGACGGCCGCTATTACCAGGACACCCCTTTCGCACAACAGAGAAGGGACCTAATGGAAGAGGTGCCCAACGTATGGGCGGAGGTGAACCCTGGTGGGTTAGCCGTCAACGCCATCCCCCTCTGGATCGAACTCAAACCAAATGCCCAAGTTGTCAACCAAGGACAATATCACATCCCTTATGCAGCCCGGCATAGCATGCAAAAACACCTACAGAAACTCCTTCAGCACGGGGTCCTGAGACCTGTCAGATCTGCTTGGAACACCCCATTATTGCCCGTGAAGAAGCCAGGAACGTCGGAGTATAGGCCCGTCCAAGACTTGAGAAAGGTCAACAACCAGGTAGCCGACATAGTTGCCCTCGTACCGAACCCTTATTCCATTCTCGCCCAAGTGCCAGCCCAGACCAAGTGGTACAGTGTCATTGATCTGAAGGACGCCTTCTTCTCCATCCCCCTTGCTGCCGACAGCCAGAAGTTGTTTGCCTTCACGTGGGAAGACTTACAGACTGGTAATAAGCAGCAGTTTACCTGGACACGACTCCCCCAGGGATTCAAGAACTCCCCCACCCTCTTCGGCGACCAACTCGCTCAGGACCTGAAGACGTATCAGGACGAGTATGGGCCGGTCGTCCAATACGTGGATGATCTGTTGGTGGCCCGTGAAACGTACACGGACTGTGCAGAAGCTACCCTTTACCTCTTGAAAACCCTGGAAGCCCAGGGGTACCGGGCCAGTCGCAAGAAGGCCCAGATATGCGAGATCGAAGTCGAGTATCTGGGGTTTCGCCTCCGAGAAGGAACCCGGAGGCTCGGTATCCCCCGAACCCAAGCTATCCGCAACCAACCCACTCCTGCAAATAAGAAGGAACTACGGGCACTCCTCGGAGCCGCTGGATATTGCCGCATTTGGATCATCAATTTTGCTATCCTGACCCACAGTTTGTATGCCAAACTGAAGGGGCCTGAACTCGAGGGCCAAGATCTCCAGTGGGAGAAAAGCGAACTGAAAGCCCTTCAGGACCTTAAGGATGCCCTTGCGGCCCCACCAGCGCTCGGACTGCCAGATGTGACTAAGCCGTTCCACTTGTTCATCAACGAAAAGAAGGGATTGGCACTTGGAGTCCTCACCCAACTGGTCGGCACCTGGCAACGCCCTGTAGCATACCTCTCCAAGGGCATGGACAACGTGGCACGAGGATGGCCGGGCTGCCTCCGAAGCATTGCGGCGGCCTGTCTGTTGATACACGAGGCCAATAAACTCACGTTTGGCCAGACACTCTTTGTGACCACACCCCACACCATCCGCGGCCTACTCGAGAGCCACGGACCTAGATGGATGACCAACTCCCGATTGGTCAAATACCAAGCCCTCCTGTGCGAAAATCCGGAGGTGCGGATCCTGGACACCGCTAACCTTAATCCCGCTACTCTCCTTCCGGTCCCTGAACCACCACTCCACGACTGTGAAGAGGTAATGGCCACTGTGCACTCGAGCAGACCTGACCTGAAGGACCAACCCTGGCAAGGGGGCATCACCCTTTTTACCAATGGAAGCAGCCAGGTGATAGAGGGAATTCGAAGAGCTGGCTATGCGGTGGTGTCTGAGGACCATGTGATCGAGGCTATGGCCCTGCCGCCCGGAACGTCAGCACAGAAAGCGGAGCTAATCGCCCTCACCAAAGCCCTCCAGTGGGCTGAAGGAAAAGTTGTTAACATTTACACCGACTCCAAATACGCTTTCCTCACCCTCCAGGTGCATGGAGCCTTGTACAAGGAGAGAGAATATCTGACAGCTGAGGGGAAAGGACTTGCAAATGCCGCTGAGATCTGCCAGTTACTCGAGTCAGTATGGAAACCGAAGAAGGTGGCTGTGATGCACTGCAGGGCCCACACCGGGAGAACGGACCCTATAGCCCGGGGAAATCAGCGGGCAGACGACGCTGCAAAAAGAGCAAGTCAACTCCCTTATCTTTCTTGTTCCTCTGACCCTGTACTCATTGTTCACCTCCCCACCGAGATCCCTATCTATGCCCCGCAAGAAACGGAATGGGCCCGGCAAGAGGGCCTGGAGTCACGCAATGGCTGGTGGATGTTACAAGACGGACGCGTATGGATACCCGAGGCCCTGGCGTGGACCGTGGCCAAGGAGGCCCACGAACGTACCCACCTAGGCAAGAACGCTCTGGGACGCCTGCTCGAGAAGACCTACTACATCAACAAACTGTCCATGTGGACCAAAAATGCTTCCAGTCAATGCTTAACCTGTGCTCGGAACAATCCAAGGGCGGGACCTGGCCCGTCGCCAAGCCATGTTCTCCGGGGCACTAGCCCATTCCACGTTTGCCAGATTGATTTCACGCATATGCCCCCAGCACGGGGATATAAAGCTATCCTCGTTGCTGTGTGTACCTACACTGGATGGATTGAGGCTCAGCCCACCAGAACGGAAATGGCAAAGGAAGTCACCTCCTTATTGATCCAGCACATTCTGCCGAGATACGGCCTCCCCAAGCAAATAAACTCTGACAACGGCCCTGCATTCGCCAGCGAAGTGACACAACAGCTCAGTACGAGACTGGGCCTCGACTGGAAGTTGCATTGTGCCTGGAGGCCCCAGAGCAGCGGTATAGTGGAGAGAGCTAACCGTTCCCTGAAGAATCAGCTAGCCAAGCTGTGCCAAGAGGCAAAGGCCAAATGGCCCGACCTGCTCCCACTGGCCTTGTTACACATGAGGTGCACCCCCAAGGCCACAGGCCTTACTCCTTATGAGATGATGTATGCTAGACCACCACCACTACCCTCTTTTCCCGACTCCTTGCAGATACAGGGCGAGAATTCCTTAGTGAGACAGATGAAAGCCTTACGCGAGGTAGTACAGGACATTCAACAATACACTGAGAGTGTAGGTCCCTTAGTTCTTACCAGTCCTACACACCAGTTTAAGGTGGGGGATGAGGTTTGGGTAAAGGAGTGGGATGAATCGGACTGTCTGAAACCCAAATGGAAAGGGCCCTCCCTTGTTCTTCTAACGACTCCAACCGCTGTTAAAATTGCAGGAAGCCCAGTGTGGATACATTGGACCCGACTGAAACCTGCTGCTCCTGCTAACAGCACCCCGAAACAGTGGACAGCGCATCAACATCCTAACGCTCCACTACGGCTGACCCTCAGAAAGACGTGAACCGGTAGATTCATGCCTGCCCAGCAACAGGACCCCAGCTTTTGGACCCACTGTGTCTTTGGCTCTGCGTTTATTGTAGCCATAATCGTGGGCCTTATCATCTTCTTGCTGCAAAGGCTCGGATACCTCCCACCATATATGTGATGATGCTGAGTCTACTCCTCCTCCTCTGCACAGTCCCAAGCTACTACCCCCTGAGCCAGAACTGTACTGAATGTTTGCGCCTGGTGCGCCATCGTATAGAAGGAGGGTACCACCTAGTCACCACCCTCATCCACCAGTCGCAACCCCCGGACAACGGTTGTCGGCTCCTTCCGACTTGCGCCATTATCACCCCGGCTGGCCTCCAACAGTTCCACAGGTGCCTCCAAGGCAACCTCACCGTCTGCCATAGCCCCACCAAGCCAAGATACTACAATGTCACCCTCAGTGTAGGACTCCCCGCGTATGTGGCTGGGTTCCCGGGGGTTGAAGGGGATGGCATTCTGTACTACGTTAATTCCACTCGCATCCTTGCTGGCGGCACCCAAACTGTGGCCACACTCACCTTCGACGTTTGCGCCGCCATGGACAAACACCCTTGGTCCCGTAAGTGTGGTAGCCAAAGTTGGCGTGAGGCATATGTGAACGACCACAAGTATGTCTGCCCTTTCAGTGCAGACATGAGATGCTGCTCCCCTTGGGTTTGGCTCCCGTGTGCCGGCGACACTCGAGCCTCGGGCTGGGAACGAGTATGCGCTTACACGGGAGGAGGATATACCGGATGTACTGGCCTGGGCGAATTTCGTCGAGGGTCTGGTAACTATGTGTCCCTAGACTGGCCCATCCGAAGCCACGACATGCCATGGAGAGGAACATGGGGCCTTGGCATTGACGGAGGAGGAATGGATCCGCTGACGTATATTACCATATATCAGACCCTCGAAACAAAGCCTCCCACGCACTACCAGACTACTGTCGTTGGGTACCAAGAGGTATTCGATGAAATCGCTCGTGCGGAAGAAGCAGCGACTAAGTTCCCCATCTCCTCAGAAGCGCGGAATATGTTCCTCAACCTGGCCGAAAACATTGCCCTCTCCCTGGGAATTACCAATTGTTTCGTCTGTGGAGGCACCGACATGGGTGAGCAATGGCCTTGGGAAGCAAGGGAGATCCGACAACAGACATGGGATGCGCTTAACACCACAAACATTACCTTTCCCCAGCGCCCGAAGCCGTACGAGTGGGCCCTGAGAACCAATATCATAGGTACCCTCTGCGCTAGTCGAGCGCCATCGCAGCATTATTCTGTACCCGTGGGAGATTCCGCTTGCACGGGGGTCCTTCAGTTTAACGGCAGTCGACATACCTGGTGGCAGACGGACCGCCTGCCTGCCCCGGAGCCCATCTGGACTGAACCCACCTTGAACGCAACGTGGACACACGGGGGAAAGGCCTCCCTTAAGTGGGTAGCCCCGGAGGGCTACTATTATATTTGCGGGCGCCGGGCTTATGAACAGCTCCCGGCCCGCTGGTACGGTACCTGTCTCTTGGGCACCGTCCGACCTAGTTTCTTCCTTCTACCCCTGCGAGTCGGCGAGACATTGGGCATCCCCCTTTACATGGAAACGGGGCCAGATAACCTTGGCAGACGTAAACGGTCCCTCCCAAATACTAAACCCAAAGTCCAGATAGGAGACTGG
Source organism: Microcaecilia unicolor (assembly GCF_901765095.1). NCBI lineage: Eukaryota > Metazoa > Chordata > Amphibia > Gymnophiona > Siphonopidae > Microcaecilia > Microcaecilia unicolor. The sequence continues at coordinate 128,040,077 of NC_044040.1, forward strand.
AAGGATAACGAGTGGCCGCCAGAACGTATCATTCATTATTATGGACCGGCCACATGGGCTGAAGATGGTACATATGGGTACCGTACTCCTATCTATATGATAAATCGCATTATCCGCTTGCAGGCGGTGCTTGAGATTCTTACCAATGATTCGGCTTTTGCCCTCAATATTTTAGCCCGACAGAACACTAAGCTTATTACCGCAGTTTACCAAAATCGTTTGGCTCTTGACTACCTCTTGGCCCAGGAAGGTGGGGTGTGTGGCAAGTTTAACCTCAGTAATTGCTGCTTACAGATTGATGACCAAAGCCAAGTCATCAGCGAAATAACTAACCGGATGGTCAAACTGGCCCACGTCCCTGTCCAAACCTGGAACAGCGCTTGGGATTGGACCCCCTCCCTAACTAGCTGGTTGCCGACCTCCGGGAGCCTAAAGGGTCTCTTCGTCATGGGGGGCCTGTTTTTGCTGTCCTGCCTATTAATACCTTTGTCTCTCCCCTTAGTTTTCAGGTGTCTCCGCTCCACCATGGAAAGCATCGCTGACCGCCGTGCTGCTGCCCAACTTATGGCTCTCCAGATGTACTCCCCCATTCCCCAGTCTGATGAAGCTGACGATGAAGCACCTTGTGGCCGACGTGCACCTTTCACCTCCTGAGTCACTTAATGGGCCAGTACCCTTGTGTCAGCATAAGACCGGATACAAAGGGGGGGGGATTCCACTAGGGGCCCTCCGTCTCAACCCCGGCGAAGCAACCAACGGCTGCGCAAGGGCTTAGGGCTCGCTTTTTGTCTCCCTGCTAATGCTTCTTGTCTCTCTCTCTTCCCTTTCAGGGTTCATGGAGGTGATACTCTCCACCAGATGGATGTTCAAGTATCAAAAGGGGGGAATGAAGGGGTGGAACGCCGGATACTACTTGAATACTGTGAATACTACTAATACTACTGACCACCAGAACAACTTCATGTTTTGTGCCTACTGATGGACTTATACTTATGGACTCTACCTCTGCTTTTGGCCTTTAGCCATACTTTATTGATGCACTGGACCTTTTGTGCCTTACATATAATGAGCCTAGACTAAGACTAAAACTTGTGCAGTTTGGACCTTTTTTACTAGTAGTGTGTATTTGTTAACCAGCAGCTAGATAACAAATTGTAGTAGTCAGCAATGTAGAAAGGCAGCTGGCCCTGCCAGCCCAGTCTCGTGATCTATGCATAGAGGCTGTATTGTGTAGATGTGCTGGAACACTGCAATAAGTTACATTTCTTGCAAAGTAACAATTTCTATGAAAGCTATGAAACTGACGTATCTTTTCTCTGTGAGAACTACAGAACTACTAATGTATTGCGCATGTGCCTGTACTGCGCATGTGTGTGTGTGACGTATGATGCGTTTTATGCGCATGACCAGTAATCTGTATAAGAACGAGTGTCAGATGACGCTCAACACACAGTATTCTGAGATTGTACTCGGGGCTGTGTGAAATTGCTGGCAATAAAAAGCTGTTTTGTTTTGGAACCAATTTGTCTTTCGCCTCCTGATTTTCGGACCCGTTACAATACCTCTGTGGATGTGGACATATTGCCTTGCTTTCCCTGTCCTTACCCACCAACAGTGGATGCAGGCATATAGGTTCGCCCTTTCCCTGCCTTTCCCACTCATCTGAGCCTCCGGAGTCTTCAGTACCTCTGCTTTCCTCACAGCTTAAAAAAAAAAAAAAAAAAAAGTCGCGTCGCGTTTTTAAATGCAGAGACGCTGGAACAGAGGTTTTTGACCTGATTTTCAGCAGGATCGCAGTTGTACACTAGATCCTTTGAGGTAAGAGAGTTTTCCAACTCCTCCGGGGTGGGCCCACGATCGGGGCGATTTTGGCGCGAAACCGCCATTTTGGATTTTACCGCCGTTTTTCAGTGATGGCTGCGGACAATGTAAAGCGCTGTTCCACTTGTGGCAAGCGCAAATCAGCAGCAGGGCTCTGTAAATCGTGCTGTATTGGCGTAGGAGCCAGCCCGAGCATGGCGAGCGATGTTTCTTCCCGCTCTGAGCTGGCAGCGGGCGCCATTTTGCTTACACCGCATGGCGCGGCCTCCGTGGACACGGAGAGACCTGAGCCGGGTGGGGCACCTCGAGATGAGGTTATTTCAGGAGTGGCTAGCACCGGACAGGATTTGGGTGCCCAGGGTGAGATTTTCTCCCCGGATTTTGTGCTTTTGCTGCATAAAGCATACATGATGAAAAGAGCTCTTCCTCAAGGGTCGCCCGAGGCTCCTCTGATTGCCCCCCCCCCCCCCCGATGGATTCTGGCCTGGGACTGCCCAGTGAGGCTTTTTTCCCGGATGCTTGGCCTAAAGATAAGCGCAGAAGGGTTAATTCCCCTTCAGATTGTGGTGCACCTTTTTCCCCCCCGTGGTCGGGGTGTGAGGATTCGGAGAACTCTGACAGATGTTCTTGGTCTGAGGAACCAGAGTCAGGTGCGGATTTACCACAGGATCTGGATGATCCCTCTGCGGTGAGGATTTTCCACCGTGATGAGCTGCCAGCGCTTATTTCAGATACCCTGCAGGCCCTCTCGATTGAAGATCCTGACAATGGCATGGCCTCCTCGGGTAATCCCAGGATGGCTAGTACCAAGAAAGCTGCTCGGGCCTTCCCTTTGCATGACTCCATCCTAGAGCTTGTTTCGGCTCAGTGGGCTGACCCCGAGGGACCTTTGAGAGTTTCCAGGGCTATGGGGCAGTTATACCCTCTGCGTGAGGGACATATGGCTCGTTTTCAAATGCCTACAGTGGATGCCCTAGTCACTGCGGTGACAACGAGAACTAACCTCCCTGTTGAAGGAGGTGTTGCCCTGAAGGATGTTCAAGACCGTAGGCTGGAAACAGCATTGAAACGGTCCTTTGAAATTGCAGGTCTCACTGTTCGGGCGTCTGCATGCAGCTGTTATGCTGTGAGAGCCTGCCTAGTTTGGCTGCAACAGGCAGTGGCTCAGCCCGGAGATAGAGCAGAGCCCTTCTTGGATGTGGCTCCGCGGATGGAGGTGGCCTTGTCCTTTCTGGCTGATGCCCTTTATGACCTTGTCAGAGCTTCGGCTAAACAAATGGCAGTAGCAGTGGCGGCTCGCCGTCGTCTGTGGCTACGACACTGGGCAGCGGACATGGCCTCTAAGCAAAGGTTGGTGAAGTTGCCTTTTCAAGGACTTCTCCTATTTGGTGAGGAGTTAGAGAAAATTGTGAAAGGCCTGGGTGATCCAAAACCCCAGCGCTTGCCCGAAGATAGGCAGAGGCCTTCCTCTAAGGGCCAGGCGGTCCACTCCTCGTACAGACCTCGCTTCCGTGAAGCTAGAAGGTACCGCCCGGGGCGTTCTGCTGGGTTCACTTCACGTGCCCGTGGTCAGCAGAGGAACTCCTTTCGCTCGGACAAGCGTTCCGCAGCCGGTGGCTCAAGACCAGGAGTTCATGGGCGACCCTCTCAATGATGGTGCGCCGGCCCTCTCCTCGATGCCTGTCATCGGAGGACGGCTTTCCCTCTTTGTCGAGGAGTGGGCCAAGATTTCCTCAGATTAGTGGGTTCTGGACCTGATCAGAGATGGATACAGAATAGAATTCAACGCCCCAGTAAGAGACGTGTTTGTGGAGTCCCGATGCGGTTCTGCCGTCAAACGGGCGGCGGTGGAGGAGACTTTACAAGGTCTGATTCAGTTAGGGGCAGTGACCCCGGTGCCTCCCGCCGAGCAAGGCTGTGGCCCATACTCCATCTACTTTGTGGTGCCACGAAAAGGTGGGTCCTTTCGCCCTATTCTGGACTTAAAAGAAGTGAACAAGTCCCTGAGAGTGCGGCATTTCCACATGGAATCCCTGCGCTCCGTCATTGCGGCGGTTCAGCCAGGAGAGTTTCTCGCATCTCTAGACCTGAAAGAAGCTTACTTGCACATACCGATTTGGCCCCCGCACCAGAAGTTTCTGAGGTTTGCGGTGTTGGGAAAACATTTCCAGTTCAGGGCCTTGCCTTTTGGCCTCGCCACAGCTCCCCGAACCTTTTCGAAGGTAATGGTGGTAGTAGCTGCTTTTCTCAGGCGAGAAGGTATCAGGGTTCACCCGTACCTAGACGACTGGCTCATCAGAGCAGACTCTGCAACAGAGAGCTTACAAGCTACAGCCAGAGTGGTCTCAGTACTGCAATCTCTAGGCTGGGTCGTCAATATGGCCAAAAGTCACCTGTCCCCTTCACAATCTCTAGAGTTTTTGGGGGCCAGGTTCAACACAGTCTCGGGCTATGTGTTCCTACCCGAGCTAAGGCGGTGCAAGCTTCAGAATCAGGTCTGTCTGCTCCTGAGGATGCCCCGCCCGCGAGCTTGGGACATTGTCCAGCTGCTGGGATCGATGACAGCCACGATGGAAGTGGTACCCTGGGCGAGAGCGCACCTGAGACCTCTACAGTATTCCCTACTCCGGAGATGGTCTCCTATTTCTCAGGATTACCAATGCAGACTTACTTGGCTCCCTGCGGCCCGTCTCAGCATGGAGTGGTGGCTCTCGGACAGCATGCTGCGGCGAGGAATGCTGCTGACGCTCCCCGTTTGGTGCCTAGTGGTAACAGATGCCAGCCTGAAGGGCTGGGGCGCACACTGCAAGGGGAAGCATGCCCAGGGTCTATGGACACCCGAGGAGTCGGAGTGGTCCATCAACCGCCTAGAGTTGAAAGCGGTGTTTCAGGCGCTTCTGGCCTTTCAAGTGACCCTGGAAGGATTGGCCGTCAGAGTGATGTCGGACAACACGACAACGGTGGCCTGTATAAATCGACAAGGCGGAACAAGGTGCAGAGCACTAGCCACGCAGGCCGAACTGATTTGCCACTGGGCCAAGCTGCATCTTCAGTGTCTGTCGGCAGCTCATATTGCAGGTCAGAGCAATGTGCAGGCCGATTATCTGAGCAGGCTTCAGATCGATCCAGCAGAATGGAATCTGGCAGACGAAGTATTCCTGCAGATCTGTGCCAAATGGGGCTAGCCCGTGATGGATCTAATGGTGACAAGTGCCAATTCAGCAGACGGAGAGATCCTCGCTCGGCGGGGTTGGATGCCTTGGCTCAACCCTGGCCTCCGGGTCTACTTTATGTGTTTCCCCCATGGCCCTTGATAGGGCGCCTGCTCTTGCGGATTCGGCTGCACCCAGGAGAAGTGGTCCTCATCGCCCCGGATTGGCCAAGGAGACCTTGGTATGCAGACCTCCGACAGATGCTCCTGGAGGCTCCTCTGCCGTTACCTCTGGTACCGAACCTGGACTCAGGGACCGGTAGCCATGGAGGACGCCGGCCGCTTTGGTCTTACGGCATGGCTATTGAGAGGGCGCAATTGAGGGATAAAGGTTATTCCAATAAAGTTATTTCCACTCTCTTGCAAGCCCGCAAGCGGTCCACTTCCGTGGCTTATGCCAGGATTTGGTGCCTGTTTGAGTCTTGGTGTGCTTCCAGAGCCATTGCTCCAATGCGGGCTCCTGTCTCGTCGATTCTGGACTTTTTGCAGGAAGGTGTACAAAAAGGCTTGGCCTATAATTCCCTGCGGGTGCAGGTGGCAGCGTTGGCCTCCCTTCGTGGTAAGGTGGAAGGCGTGTCTTTGGCTGCTCACCCAAATGTGGCACGGTTTCTTAGAGGGGTGCTTCGGCTCCGACCTCCAATGCGAGCACCCTGTCCAGCTTGGAACCTGGGGCTAGTTTTGAAAACCCTGCAGGCATCTCCTTTTGAGCCGCTTCGGCGAGCATCGGAGAAAGATTTGACACTGAAGGCCGTTTTTCTGGTGGCCATTACCTCGGCGAGACGGGTGTCAGAGCTCCAGGCGCTGTCCTGTAGAGACCCATTTCTGCAATTTTCAGAGTCCGGAGTCACGGTTCGGACCGTGCCTTCCTTTATGCCTAAGGTGGTTTCAGCCTTTCACCTGAACCAGCCTATTTTCTTGCCCTCTTTTTCAGAGGAAGAGTTTCCAGAATCTTTTGGGCAGCTGCACCTTTTGAATGTGCGCAGGACTCTGCTGTAGTATCTGCGAGTTACTAACTCTTTCAGGACTTCTGATCATCTGTTTGTTTTGCTATCCGGTTCTCGCAGAGGGTCTCCAGCGTCTAAAGCCACTATTGCCCACTGGCTCAAAGAAACTATCTTTTCAGCTTATCTGCTGGCCGGCAGGGTTCCGCCTGTAGCCTTTAAGGCACATTCTACTAGAGCGATTTCTTCCTCTTGGGCTGAAACTGGAGCACTCTCTCTTCAAGAGATATGCAGTGCAGCAACATGGGCTTCTAAGCTCTCCTTTGCCCGACATTACAGGCTGGATGTGGCTGCCAGGAGGGATGCGCGTTTTGGTGCACAAGTGCTAGCGCATGGTGTGGCTTGTTCCCACCCTATCTAGGGATTGCTTTGTTACATCCCATACGTAATGGCTTCATCTGCTTGATGACAAGGAAGGGAAAATTAGGTTCTTACCTTGGTAATTTTCTTTCCTTTAGTCATAGCAGATGAAGCCATGAGCCCTCCCTGTATGATTGTCTGTATGCTGTGAATCTGTTTTTCAGGTTCTGTTCTAATTTCCTGAAGTTCCTTCCTTGGGAGAAAGTTGGAAAACAATCTTCAGGATTCATGTTCAGTTTAAATTTAGGAGGATGTGTTCATTCCCTCCAGCATGTTTTTTTGGAGGATGTGTTGATTCTCTCCAGGAGGCGCGTGTGTTCCCCTCCAGTTCTATAAATAGGAGGATGAGTTCATTCCCTCCAGTGTGTTGGGAGGATGTGTGATACCCTCCAGGAGGCGCGTGTGTTCCCCTCCACTTATACAATAAGGAGGATGAGTTTATTCCCTCCAGGAGGATGTGCATTCCCTCCTTTATGAGTTCATGCCCTTGTGATGGGCCACCGTTCGCTGTGAGGAAAGCTCTTGTGATTCCCATTGCGGTTTGCCATACTGCTTTGGAAGCTTCAAATACTGAAGAGGCAGTGGAGCTAGCTGGCCAAGAGGGCACTGTGAAAATTTGAGTGCTCTCTATCTCCCCTGCTGGTTGATGGACATAACCCATACGTAATGGCTTCATCTGCTATGACTAAAGGAAAGAAAATTACCAAGGTAAGAACCTAATTTTCCCATGCATAACAAAGATGCCATAACAATGGAGGAGTGGCCTAGTGGTTAGGGTGGTGGACTTTGGTCCTGAGGAACTGAGTTCAATTCCCACTTCAGGCACAGGCAGCTCCTTGTGATTCTGGGCAAGTCACTTAACCCTCAGTTGCCCCATGTAAGCCGCATTGAGCCTGCCATGAGTGGGAAAGTGTGGGGTACAAATGTAACAAAAAAAAAAAAAATCAATCTAGAATAGACAAAACATTAAAACACATAAATACAAACAACTTGACATAAAAGTAATGACTAGTCTTGAAAGAGGAAAATACTTATAATAATTTTAAAAAACCCCACCTTTTCAAAAGTCTGAATGAAACCTTGCTCTTTTAAATCAAAATGAAACACACAGTCTAAAGAGAAGAGCATGAAAAATATATGAAGTAATTTTGACATGACTATGTAAATATAAACAAACATATTATTCAAAAAGATCAATAAAAGATGAAGAGAAAAGAGGAAGAATTAAGTGTTTGTGCAGCTAGGGGAAAAACAACCTTTTAGGAAAATGTGAAAAATGTGTAATAAACCGTATGACCTGATTCTGTTATAATGCCAATATCTACATCTACTAAAGGACTAATGGTGAAAACTGTGTGGTGATGCAGCCAACCAATGTGCCTCACAGTGCAATGAAAGAGATAAATGTGAACAGTGTTTAATAAACAACATTATGTGATTCTGCTCTGATGCCAATGTCTATTGAAAGACAAATAGTGAGAAATATACATTAAAAATATAGTAATATGACCAGCAATATAGTAACGTGCCTCACAGTGAAATGAAAGAAATGAATATACAAAGGAAATTGTTTGCAATATAGAGTGCCTCACGAAATAAAGAAGAAAAAAAGAAAAGAATAAATAAATACACGTGACGTGTAAAGAAAATTCTTCTTCTTTTATTAATCTTTTTTGAATAGTATGTTTGTTCATATTTACATAGTCATGTCAAATTTTCCTTTCATTCAGACTTTTGAAAAGGTGTGAGGTTTTTTTCCCCATTATAATAAGCATTTTCCTCTTTAAAGATATGTCGTTACTTTTATCTCAAGTTGATTGTATTTATATGTTTTAATGTTTTGTCTATCTTGGATTGATATTTGTTCATATCCATTGTTTTTACCATTACTATCTTGGCACCTTTATTATGTATACACGTTTTAATGAAAATTGTTTTATAGTTCTTTTAGCGTTTTTGTATGTATTAATCTTGGATATTTTTAATTAATGTTTTCATATATTTGTTTTTACTTTATCTTTCTTTATACATATATAAACTATTGTGTAATTTGTTTATTTGCTGTTTTTAGACCCCTGAAGCATGCATTTAGCCGAAACATGGTGCAATGTCGGGTTCTTTCAAGAATAAAGCATTTTTCCCATCTATGTTTCCTCCTGATTTTCCTTGGAAGAGCTGTGTTGGCTACAATACATTTCTCTTTGGCCCTTACATTCGTAGGGCCCTATTTACTAAGCCGCATTATAGGCACATTAGTGTCTTTAACGCACATTAACCATGTACATGTGTTAACTGTGTACGCGCCTACAATATCTCCAGAGTGTCAATGCATGGATAAGACGGTGGTACAGGGATGAGGGTTTTAGATTTGTTAGGAACTGGGCAACATACTGGGGAAAGGGGAGCCTATTCCGAAAGGATGGGCTCCACCTTAACCAGGGTGGGACCAGGCTGCTGGCATTGGCATTTAAAAAGGAGATAGAGCAGCTTTTAAACTAGAAACTGGGGGAAGGCCGACAGTCACTCAAAAGTGCATGGTTTGGAATAAGGTATCTTTCAAAGATATCACCAAAACAGGGAAGATAGGGAATCCCGATAGTGAGGTTACAAAAGAGACCATAGTAGATCAGCCTGCTTATTTTCGAAGGAGAAAGGCAACCATCTTCTGACACTATTCGGGAGATGGCCGGCCTTCTCCTAAGGCCGGCCAAATCGGTATAATCGAAAGCCGATTTTGGCTGGCTTCAACTGCTTTCCGTCGCAGGGCCAGCCAAAGTTCAAGGGGGTGTGTCGGCAGTGTACCGAAGGCAGGACGGGGGCAAAGTTAAGAGATTGCTGGCCTCGGCCGATAATGGAAAAAAGAAGGCCGGCCCTGACAAGCATTTGGCCGACTTTACTTGGTCCCTTTTTGTTCATGACCAAGCCTCGAAAGGTGCCCAAACTGACCAGATGACCACCGGAGTGAATCGGGGATCACCTCCCCTTACTCCCCTAGTAGTCACCAACTCCCTCCCACCCAAAAAAAAATTAAAAAACATTTTTTTGCCAGCCTCTATGCCAGCCTCAAATGTCATACCCAGCTCCATCACAGCACTATGCAGGTCCCTGGAGCAGTTTTTAGTGGGTACTGCAGTGCACTTCAGGCAGGCAGACCCAGGCCCATCCCCACTACCTGTTACACTTGTGGTGGTAAATGGAAGCCCTCCAAAACCCACCCGAAACCCACTGTACCCACATCTAGGTGCCCCCCGTTACCCTTTAAGGGCTATGGTAGTGTTGTACAGTTGTGGGTAGTAGGTTTGCGGGGGGGGGGGGGTTGGGGGGCTCAGCACCCAAGGTAAGGGAGCTATGCACCTGGGATCAATTTGTGAAGTCTAATGCAGTGCCCCCTAGGGTGCCCGGTTGGTGTCCTGGCATGTGAGGGGGACCAGTGCATTACAAATGCTGGCTCCTCCCATGACCAAATGGCTTGGATTTGGCCAGGTTTGAGATGGCTGCCATTAGTTTCCATTATCGGCGAAAACCAATGGCGGCCATCTCTAACACCGGCCATCTCTAAGGGCGGCCCAAATGTTGAGATTTGGCTGGCCCTGACCGTATTATTGAAACAAAAGATGGCCTGCCATCTTGTTTTGATAATACAGTCGGGTACGCCGCTTAACGGGGCCGTCATTAGAGATGGCCGCCCTTATAGATGGGTGCCCCTGTTCGATTATGCCCCCAGGTGTCCTTAAATAAAAATCAGACAAAAGATTGCAAATTAATAGTTAAGTACTGAGCATTACGTAAATAGGAAAAACAAACATAGGGCCCTGTTTACTAAGCTGAGTTATAGGCGTGTTAATGTTTTTAACGCACGTTAAACATGTAAGCGCCTACAATATCCCTATAGGTGCTTATACGGTTAGTATGCACGCTAATTGTAGGCACATTAAAAATGCTAATGCGGGGCCTATAGTTTGAAATGTCTATATGTGAATGCCAGAAGCCTAAGAAATAAGATGGGAGAGTTAGAATATATTGCACTAAATGAAAAATTAGATATAATAGGCATCTCTGAGACCTGGTGTAAGGAGGATAACCAGTGGGACACTGTCATACCAGGGTACAAATTATATTGTAGTGATAGGGTGGATCGAATTAGTGGAGGGGTAGCATTGTATATTAACGAGATCCTTGAATCAAATAGATTGAAAATTTTGCAGGAAACAAAACACATCTTGGAATCCCTATGGATTGAAATTCCATGTGTAAAGGAGAAAAGGATAGTGATAGGAGTGTACTACCATTCGCCTGGCCAAGATGAACAGACGGATGTAAAAATGTTATCAGAAATTAGGATACCCGATATTGACTGGGTAAATGTAACATCAGGGCATGCTAGGGAGCTAAAATTCCTTGACAAAATCAAGATAAAAAACAACAAAGCAGTGGAATCAAATGCATTTATTGGAACAATACCCGACGTGGCCACGTTTCGCCCTCAGGCTGCGTCAGGGGTACAAACTATAAAAACAAAACATAAGTATAAAAACATGTATAACCATACATATTAACAATGTCATAAGCATGATTCAACTAATAAAAGGCAATTATTTAAAAAATTCAACATATATAAAACAATCCTTTAAAAGTTCTAAAAAACATGTATAGACATACATGATATCATCTGTAAAACAAATATTTATAATTATCATTAAAATCATACATCACATAAAATTTTTATCAGAACATCTACAATTACTCATATCACATTTATAACTCTCAATAAAAAATGTTAAAATCATACAATTAGAATCAAAACAATTCAATGAAGAGGGGAAGAAATTTCTTTATACATACCTATCAAAAGTGTATGTAAATATATCATACACACTAGTAGTTCCAAAAATCTAGTTCTACACCGATACTGATGTGGCAACGTAACCTAACGTTACCTAGATGTAACAAGCGGGACTACATACCAAAAACAAAAATAAAGTAAAACAACAAACTAGTGACCAAGAATGAGGACGCGTGTAAGTTAAAGTGTAAAAATAATAATAAAAGGAAAGAAATGCCCTGCGAGATGACGTTGGAAGAAAAATCAATTGCTGACGTAACTGACGTCATGAAGACATCACCTAACGTGCCAGAAGCACAAAAACGACTAATGTCTTCCTTAATTTGGACTAACTGGTGATAAAAATATAAAATAAAAGCACTAAAAATGATGAAAAATGTGGGTGATGAAAATAAAAGAAAAAATTAGTAATAAAAATTAAAATGATGAAAAAAATATATAAAAATAATTTAAAAAATTGTGAAAATGTAAGAAACATGGTGATAAGAATAAAATTACAAAAAAAGTAATGATAATGGTGATGGTAACAAATTAAAAAGGTTGAAAAAAATAAAAATATATAAAAATAAAAAGTAATAATAATAATAAACCGAGAAAAAAACATAATAATACTAGTTCAATAACAATGACATGACTAAAGGTACATGTATAAACAAAATTAAAATTAAAAGCATTAATAAATAATTAATTAAAGTTACAGATGATTTATACATACAATTGAAAATAATTAGCCATAAAGACAATAGAAATCATAAAGTAAAAACAGAAAAATAGTACAATTAAACCATGTGAATAATAGTCAAAATAAATTGTCATACTGTAAATTATATATTTGTATATAATATATATAATGTAATATTAATCATAAAAATATGTAAAAATAAATACAATGATAATGGAGATGCAATGTAAAATTTCAATGTAGCGAAAATAAAAAGGAAAATATAAAAGTAGTCCTAAACAAAATAATCAATTTTGAATGGTTCCTTCATATAATAAAAATGAGAACATACCAAACCCTTCACTTCCCAAGTTGTAAGGGCCTGAAGTATAAATCAACATACGCATCCAGTTTTTCCTACATATGTACACAGCTTTGGAATACACTACCAAAAGGCCTGAAAACCACGAACAATCATCTAAAATTCCGTAAAAACCTAAAGACTCACCTTTTCAGAAAGGCATACCACACAACCGATATAAACACCAAATAATGAAACAAAACAATTTAACTAGGAAACGGACAGTACTCAACCCCTGACACATGATCCCACCCTAGCAATTTGCTTGGGATGAACCACACCAAATTTATTACCTGTACTCCTACACTGTATTTGTTCATTGTACCTGAGCTCCAATACTAACCACCTCTCCGGAACTATGTAAGCCACTTTGAGCCTACTAATAGGTGGGAAAAAGTGGGATACAAATGTAACAAATAAAAAATAAGCCATAGTTGGCATAAATAAAACAGAAATAATTGTTAAGCATAATAACACAATGTAACTAAAATTATATATATCTATGTGAATAATTATAATAGTAAAATATATTTGTGACTGCAATCTAGAAATCTGTTGATTAAAATGATGAATTGCTCATAAAAATGCTCATAAAAAATGATAAATTGCTCATAAAAAATATATCATTTCAATCTCTTTGTTCAAGCCCTTCGGTGAAACACATGCCAATTGATAGATGGCACGTTGTTCTGCTCTTAATAGTGTTAAATCAATATTACCACCTCTATTGTTTATTTTAATAACTTGAAACATGAAAAAATTTATATCATCGATTTTGTGATTTGCATGAATCCAATGCTCTACCAATGGTGCAGTTTTAATCTGTCTCTTAATACAACTGCGGTGTTCAATAATCCTAACTCTGATCATCCTATTTGTTTTGCCAATGTATAGCATTTTACATGGACAAATGATGATGTATACAACATTCTTGGTATTGCAATCACTGTTAAATCTGAGTTTATAATGTTTGCCAGTAATGGGATGTATGAAGGTATCAAGCTGAATTGAGTGTGCGCAAACCGAGCAAGAGTTACAAGGTCTGTGACCTATATATTTCTGAGATGTATCACCTTGTAACATTGGTAGGGCGGATGGTACCAAATTATTCCTTAGATTGGGATTCCTTGAGAGAGCAAAAGTGGGAGTAATGTCTCTGAAGCAAGGATGTGTTTGTACACTATGCCAATGTTTAAGAATGATTTTTTTAAAGGCATAACTCATAGATGAAAACAGGGGCGTAGCTACGTTTTTCCTACTCCTCCAACCAATCAGTGCACAGCCTTTCAGTTCTGCCATGGCAGCGTATCCGACAGGAAAAAGAGCAGGGTGCAGCGCGTTTATTTTTGTGTTTGCTAAGGTGGTAGGGACAGCTCCGGCCAGAAGACTGAATGTTGAGTCCAGATCGTGCGAGCAGGAGCTTTGAGAAAGAGGAAGTAGATTGGAATAAAAAGGAGTGCCCCCCCTGCTGAGCCCACACCCGGGGTGTGACCCCCCCCTCCCGCGAAGGAGGACCCTTGCACTGTGCCAGCCATCGCCTGGAGGTGCCACTGCTCTGCACACTGGCACCAAACCCGGGGGGAATCCGCGATGGCTTTTGGAAGCACCTCTCACGGGGTAACCCTGAGCCCTTGAAGTGTACTTTGAAATGATTAGTGCGATTTGGCAGCAATAATTCAATAGCAACTAAAAACAGATTTTTGCGGTTACTTAAATACTTTACTTGCCGAGTATTAGCTTCATTGGACAGAACCGATCGTACTGGTCAAGGTGCACCTTTCGTTTTTTTTCTAGGCAATGATACTGATCTATGCCAAAAAATATCGGATCGGAGTGGGGTAAGGCTGGAAATCTGGGAAGGGGGGTGCTGCCTGTGTCAGGAGGATGGTAGGGAACTGTACTCTGTGCCCTAGGAGAGGCCAGAAATGCGATGGGAAAAATAAACGCGGATAGATTGTGCCAGTTTGTGCGTTCAGCGAGTCACTCATTAAACCTGAGGTGCCATTTATTTTCGATAAGATTAACCGCCAGTTCAGATAGTCTGGCTGGGGTAACTTCTCCATCCTGTGGTGAAAGTTATCGTGCTTTAAAAGTACATAATGAATGAGGAGCTGTTTTTGAGTTCTTTCATTATTTATAGTTGTTTACTGTATTTTCTCTGAACGTTTTGTTGTAACCCACCCTTATCAAATGTAAATTTGTTAATTAAATGCTAGAGACTAAGCAGGAGGAAATCTTCAGTTAGTGGGGTTTGTAGATCCCCTCCTGCTCAGGTATTTAATATTGTGGGCTTGCAGGTGGAGGGAGGGATGAAGAGAAGACAGTGGAGCAAAGCAGAGCAGAGGGAGCCTAGGGACAGGGGGCATGAATTCTGTGCCCACCCACCTTGGACTCAGGCCCACCCAAAATTGGCTGTCTGGCTACGCCCCTGGATGAATATCGGAATGTACGTACTATCTCAGGATTTAGCTTGGGTTTTGTGCCGGTTTCCAATAATTCCTCCCTCGTTCTAGCATTGGCTTTATTAAAGCCTTGTGATGTACATGCTTTGGGATATCCACATTGTCTGAATCTGTTCAATAGTGCTCTAGAGTGTTTATGAAAATCATCTGTCTTTGCGCATATTCTTTTAATACTAAGAAACTAACAGAATGGCAGATTATTTTTAAGGGCGCGATTGTGATAACTAGAATAATGTAAGTAGCAATTTTTGTCCGTACACTTCCTATATAAAGTTGTTGATAGTCAGTATTTATCTTTCCTTACCATTATATCTAGAAATGGGACGTTCTCCATATCAAACTGCATTTTGAATTTGAGATTAGAATCGCAGGTATTGATCCATTCAAAAAATAGATTTAATGAATTAACATCACCCTTCCATAGGATAAAAATATTGTTGATATACTGCTTGTATATCTTAATTTGATCTTTATACAGGTGATCAGATAAAAAATTCTGTTCAAATTTGGCCATGTATAGGTTAGCTATATCGGAGGCCATGGATGCCCCCATAGCTGTGCCTTTGGTCTGTAGATAAAAATGTCCATCAAAACAAAAATAATTTTTAGTAAGGGCCAAAGTGGCCAGTGTCAGAATAAATCTATTAGGAATCCGTGTGTCAGTCTATCGATTTCGCAATGTCTCTTCAATATGTTTGCATATAAATGACTATATATATGGTTATGCTTATTATTATTGTTTTTATTTTTATTTTTAATACTTTGTGTGTTTTTAGACCCCTGAAGAAGGCTTGTTGCCGAAACACGGACCGTGTAGGGTCCCAATAAACTTTGTTTGGAGCTTTTACTTCTGTGTTCTGGCTGGTCACTTGGACTTGTTTTCTTCCACCCTGTGGTTGGTTTCCTTTTCAAAAAATACCATCCTGGAAGCCCAGGCGAAATATATTCTGTATATTTAAAAAAGGAGGAAGGAAGACCTTACAACAGTTGGCATGGTTAAAAAGTGAGGTGAAGGAAGATATTAGAGCTAAAACAAAATCCTTCAGAAAATGGAAGAAGGAACTGACTGAAAATAATAAGAAACAGCATAAGGAATGTCATGTCAAATGCCAAGCGCTGATAAGGAAAGCAAAGAGGGATTTTGAAAAAAAGACTGCGTTGGAGGCAAAAACACATATTAAAATTTTTTAAAGGTATATTAAAAGCAAGAAGCCAGCAAAAGAATCGGTTGGACCGCTAGATGACCGAGGGGTAAAAGGGGCAATCAGTGAAGACAAAACCATAGCGGAGAGATTAAATGAATTCTTTGCTTCAGTCTTCACTGAGGAAGGTTTAGGAGAGATACCAGTGCCAGAAATGGTATTTAAAGCTGATGAGTCACAGAAACTGAATGAAATCTCTATAAACCTGGAGGATGTAATGGGGAAATTTGACAAATTGATGAGTAGCAAATCTCATGGACCGGATGGTATTCATCCCAGAGTACTGATAGAATTGAAATATGAACTTCCGGAACTATTTTTAGTAATATGTAATTTATCTTTAAAATCAAGCATGGTACTGGAAGATTGGAGGGTGGCCAATATAACACAGATTTTTTAAAAAAAAAGTTCCAGAGAAGATCCAGGAAATTATAGACTGGTAAGCCTAATGTTGGTGCTGTGCAAAATGGTAGAGTCTATTATAAAGAACAAAATTACAGAGCATATTCAAAAGCATGGATTAATGAGGCAAAGCCAACATGGATTTAGTGAAGAGAAATCTTGCCTCACCAATCTATTACATTTCTTTGAAGGGGTGAACAAACATATTTTGTTCATTTTTGGTATATTTCACATACCAAATTAATTAGAGCTGTGTTTTATCTTCTTCCACATTCCAAATCATTTCACACAAACAGAATTACTTCTAATCAAAAATACAAACCCCCGAGTGCACTGTCGGTCAAGGCAGAGTTGAAAAGCAATCTTTAAAATCTTCCATTACATTCACTCAACATGTAATTAAACTCTGGAATTTGTTGCAGAGAATGTGGTAAAGGTGGTTAGCTTAGTGGGGATTTAAAAAAGGTTTGGACGGCTTCCTAAAGGAAAAGTCCATAGATCATTATTAAAATGGGGAAAATCCACTGCTTATTTTTGGGATAAGCAGCATAGAATGTATTGTACATTTTTGGGATCTTGCCAGGTATTTGTGAGCTGGATTGGCCACTGTTGGAAACAGGATGCTGGACTTGATGGACCTTTGGTCTGTCCCAGTATGGCAATACTTATGTACTTTATCTCTATAGGCACCTACACGGTTAGCACGTGCGCTAATTGTAGGTGTGTTAAAAACACTAATATGCCTTACTAAACAGGGCCCTTAAAGTGTTTTCCGGTCCTCCACTCCTGTGGTTTTCTTCATGTGTTCTTTAGACAAAAAAGTTCAACATTTAGAAAAACATTGGGAAATACTAAACCACCCAAAGCCTGAAACAGCATTAGACCAGCTGATTGCTGAAACATTAACAGAGCTGCAGATAGATTCCAGGCCATTCATAATGGACAAGTTAAAGCTATTAAGGGACTAAAGAAGAGAAAATCACCTGGACAAACAACATCTGTGCAGAAGTCTTGAAGAAAGGATCAAATCAAATAATAAAATGATTGCTATGACTGTATAATGCAGCATGAGAACAGGGAAAAAAAAAACACCAGATGACTGGAAGAAAGATATAATTGTAAATCTGCAGAAGGAAGGAGATTTATTAGTCTGCAATAACTGGAAGGGAATTGTTCTGTTATCTGTACACCAAAATGTTACAGTTAAATGATTCTTAGCTGACATAGAGGAACATTTTTGAAAGAAACGTCTAAGTCGGAATTTGGACGTCTTTGTAAAACATCCAACTTCGGAAGTGGGGAAAGGTCATTTTCAAAAACAGATGGACGTCCATCTTTTGTTTCGAAAATACTAAGGACGTCCTTGGATTTGGGGCATCCTTAGATTTGGACGTCATTGATTTTCGGCGATTTTCGAAACCAAAGACGTCCAAGTTTAAAACATCCAAATGCAAGTCATTTGGACATGGGAGGAGCCAGCATTTCTAGTACACTGGTCCCCATGACATGCCAGAACAGCAATCGGGCACCCTAGGGAGCACTGCAGTGGACTTCATAAAATGCTTCCAGGTACATAGCTTCCTTACCTTGTGTGCTGAGCCCCCCCAAAACACACTACCCCCAACTGTACACCACTACCATAGTCCTTACGTGTGAAGGGGGCACCTGTATGTGGGTACAGAGGGTTTCTAGTGGGTTTTGGAGGGCTCGCTGTTTCCTCCACAAATGTAACAGGTAGGAGGGGGTATGGGCCTGGGTCCACCTGTCCGAAGTGCACTGCACCTACTTAAACTGCTCCAGGGACCTGCACGCACTGTCATGGACCCGAGTATGACTTCTGAGGCTGGTAATCAATATTTGTAATGATGTTTTTTGAGGATGGGAGTGGGTTAGTGACCACTGAGGGAGTAAGGGGAGGTCATCCCCAATTCCTTCCAGTGGTCATCTGGTCATTTGGGGCACATTTTTGTGCCTTATTCGCAATAAAAACAGGTACGGGTGAAAACGTCCAAATTTTAGTATTGGACATCTCTGCTTTTTTCCATTATGGCTCAAAAATGTCCAAGTCTTAGGAACGCCGAAGTCCTGCCTTCACCATGCCTCCGATATGCCCCCCCCCCCCCCCCCCAGATTTGGATGTTCTTGCGACGGACTTTCGCTATAGACGTCCAAAATCGGGTTTCGATTATACCGATTTGGACGTCTCTGAGAGATGTACTTCCAAGTGCCAATTTATGTCGGAAGATGGACGTCCATCTCTTTCGAAAATGAGCCTGTTAAGGCTCAAGTGGACTACTTAACTACAAGAACAACAAGCCAGGTTCAGGTACAATAGATCCTGTGTACAATAGATCAAATTTTCACTCTGTGCAGAGTATTCAAAAAGCTTGTTGAGTGAGTATAAAATTCCAGTACTTATAAATGTTATGGATTTTGAAAAAGCATTCGACAGCATTGATAGATATAGCTTATGGAGTATGGAATACCTGCCTATTTCATCCAAGTTATTGAAAACCAGTAGGAGGACAGTGAATGCTGTGTGAATGTAGAAGATGGTTACTCAAATTGTTTTAAAATAGTACCTAGAGTCAAGCAAGATCATGTATTGTTACCATTGTTATTTAGCTTAGCCATGGACTGGTTAATGTGGAATACAGTAGGAGTGAAAAATATAGGAATCATGTGGCTTGGAAACATGTAGTTAGAGGACATGGATTTTGCAGGCAATGTGGCCTTGTTGGCAAATTCTCTTCAGGCAATGCTGACTAAGACAGATAGAATAATGCATTATGGTTAGCAGATTGGGTTAACTAACCTGCTTATTTTCGAAGGAGAAGGGCGCCCATCTTCCGACACTAATCGGGAGATGGGAATCCTTCTCCTAAGGTCACCCAAATCGGCATAATCGAAAGCCGATTTTGGGCGTCCTCAACTGCTTTCCGTCGCGGGGATGACCAAAGTTCAAGGGGGCGTGTCGGCAGGATACCGAAGGTGGGATGGGGGCGTGGTTAACAGATGGGCGTCCTCGGTCGATAATGGAAAAAAAGAAGGGCTTCTCTCACGAGCATTTGGCCGACTTTACTTGGTCCATTTTTTTTCACGACCAAGCATCAAAAAGGTGCCCGAACTGACCAGATGATCACCTGAGGGAATTGGGGATGACCTCCCCTGACTTCCCCAGTGGTCACTAACCACCTCCCACCCCCAAAAAAAAAACAACTTCAAAAACGTTTGTCTTTTTTTAGAGTATGTCCTTTGCTATGCCTCTGTCCCTGTGACGGCAGTTAGGGGTGTCCAAAATGTGGATGTTTCTGTGAGAAGGACATCCATGCCTTTGCTATGCCTCTGACACTCTCTTTATTTGTTTATTTGGATTACAAGTAGTAGCAGTGGGATTTGAACTGGCCACCTCTGGATTGCAAGACCAGTGCTCTAACCACTAGGCCACTCCGCTCCCTTGAAATTTGGCCATCCCTGGGGGGGGCAGTATGCAGGTCCCTGGGGGGGAGGTATGTGTGTGTCAGCGGAGGCATAACGAAGGCGTGGACGTCCTTCTTTCAAACATTTTGGACATCCTCAACTGCCCCCCACAGGGATGGCCACATTTCCAGGGAGTGGAAGAGTGGCCTAGTGGTTAGAGCACTGGTCTTGCAATCAAGAGGTGGCCAGTTCAAATCCCACTGCTGCTACTTGTGATCCAAAATCTAAATAAATAAAAAAGAGGGTGTCAGAGGCATAGCAAAGACATGGACATCCTTCTCACAGGAACATCTACATTTTGGACATCCTCAACTTCCGTTGCTTCCCCTTCTTAGGAAGGAAATCGTGTGCAAATGAGCTAACAGCGAGCAGCTCATTTGCATGCAATTTCCTTCATGCATGCCCGTTCCTTTCCGGATCGGTAAGGGAAGGGCTTTTTCCATTCAGTTAGTGGGACCAGTGCACTATGAATGCTGGCTCCTCCCATGATCAAATGGCTTGGATTTGGTCATTCCTGAGATGGGCGTCCTCGTTTTCCATTATTGCCAAAAACCGGGGACTACCATCTCTAATATCGACCTAAAGGAAAGATGGCCGCTGCCTAGAGGTCTCGAAAGCAACCAGCTCCGGCGACCCAGGTCGGAAATCGGCCTAAAGCGAGGGTCATTTGGCCCCACGCACGTAGATCTTGCCTCAAAGACAGAGGAGAACGTGAGGGTGGACCGGAGCCTCCCGCGAACGTCCTGCCAAGGATAGACCGGAGCCTCCTGGAGCCCCTCACGGAAGTTCTTCCCTCAAAGGCAAGAGTGAGTGCGAGGGTTGACCGGAACACCCAGCGGATGACCCGCCAAGAACAGGCTGTTGCCGAGCACCGAAGGCGGCTACCACCCTGCCCAGAACCACCACTGAGTACCAGACGCTGAAAACTGACCGCGGATCACACCCGATGCGAACCGCGACCGTCGGCCTACCTCGTGGCTGCGGCGGATCCCAACTGAAAAAGGCCAAGCCGTGCAAGGATCGGCCAACCACGCCATCCGACGAACTTAGTGAGAGACCGAAGCGGGTCTGACTAACCTGGCCCGACTCGAGGTGCAGAATCCGACTGGCAAGGTACCGGCCGACCGGAATAGACCCTACTGAGGCTCCAGCCCAAGCGATTCAGGGAAAGCCGCGGTCATCGGCATACCGTGTGGTTACGGCGGACCCGGCTGGACGAGACCTAGCCTACCGGGATTCGCCGACATAGCCAACTAACGGCATTCGCGGGAAACCGCCATGAGTCCAACCACCCAGATCCGTGTCGGAGTGCTGAGAAAAGCCCTCGGCGATCGCGCACGCCCAGAAGGGGCACGAAGTGAAGAAACACCGGATCAATCCAAAGCAGAAAGAGAACTGCACGGTCAGCCACGAACGGGATCGCAAGCCCGAAACAGACGGGAATCGCAAGACTTCCCCAACGCGGCGTTCCAACACGGGACAACCTAAGCTAAGTGCCAGGGAATTTTTGCTGTTGATGTCGAGCTGCTTGCAACCTTGCTGCTTGCGCAATGCTTGGGGTGCTCAGAGTTAAAGATCGAGCGGAGACCCGAAGAAAACTATCACTGCTAAGCTACCAAAACAGATTGCTGCTGACGAGACCCTGCTTAAGCACAGCTTCAGCGACCCAGAACACACTCGCAGTTTGTCTGTCTGTCTACCACCTGTTGCATGCTTGATTGCTCGAATGCCATGTATAGCTGCACTGCTCTCTAATTATAGGACACCGCTTTATTTGTGGGGCGCTGCTTCAGTGACCAAAGCACTCTTGCAATTCATCTGTCATTGCCTATATGCAGTCTTGCATCCTTACTCTGCCTGAAAACCAATTTTCCAGCGTCTCCCTGCTTGCTCCAGTCCGCTGATCCAGCGTCTCCCTGCTTGCTCCAGTCCATCGGCTCCAGCGTGTTCCAGCTTGTTCCAGTCCGCTTGATCCAGTTTTCCCCCTGCTTGTTCCAGTCTATCGGCACCAGTGGGTTCCAGTCCGCCTGATCCAGTTTTCCCCCTGCTTGTTCCAGTCTATCGGCTCCACTGTGTTCCAGTCCGCCTGATCCAGCTTCTCCCTGTTTGCTCCAGTCCACTGGCTCCAGCATGATCCAGCTCGTTCCAGTGCTCCTGATCCAGCTTGTTCCAGTCCGCCGTTCCAGCCTTCCCCCTGCCTGTTCCAGTCCATCGGCTCCAGTGTGTCCCGGTCCGTCTGCTCATCCTGACACAGTTCATCTGTTCCTGCTTGTTCCAGCTTGTCCATCTGTTCCTGCCTGTTCCGGCTTGTTCCTGCTTGTTTCAGCTTGTTCCGGCTTGCTCCAATCCATCTGCCTGTTAACACATCGAGTAACCTGCCTGCCTGCTTGCGAGCCTCTCAGCCATTGACTTACCTACCTGCCTGCTAGCTTGTCAGCCATTGACTTACCTAATCGCCAACCCAAAACCTAGCTTCAAGCCCTATCTATCTGCTTAACACCTCAGTCATTACATAGTCACCTATTAACACCTGTTAACTGTTTAACACCTCAGTCACTATATAGTCACCTGTTACACCTCAGTCACCACCTATGGCCCCTGCCCATGTTCTCTTCCTTGCCCTGTCCCTTCCTAATCTTCTTTCCCCCCCCACTCCCACTGTCTACCATTAGAACTACCCGCTGCCCTCCCACCCTGCCCGCCACCGCAATACCCTATTCACCTCCATCCCTCACCTCACCATCCCTCTTGTCCCCCTCCTCCTTCCTGGCTCTCAACCTTCGGCACTTCCTTCCTGCCATTAACCCATCCCCTTTCCTCCTAAGTACACCCCGTCTTCGTCGCCTTCGTCGCCCGACCTCCCCCACCCTCCTCCGCACTCTCTTGCTCCTCCTCCTGCTATCCGCGGGAGACATTAACCCTAATCCAGGTCCCCCTCACCTGTCCCCGTCCTATCCTTGCGAACGATCCCAGGATGTCTCCAATCTTGTCTCTATTCCCCTCCTTCCCCCCTCCTCCCTCCCCTTCTCATGCGCCTTGTGGAATGCCCACTCAGTCTGCAACAAACTGTCTCTCACCCACGATCTCTTTATCTCTCGCTCCCTTCAACTGCTCGCCCTAACCGAAACCTGGATCTCCCCGGAAGACTCTGCCTCAGTTGCAGCCCTCTGCCATGGAGGCTATCTCTTCTCCCACATGCCCCGCCCAGTTGGCCGCGGCGGAGGCGTTGGGCTACTACTCTCACCCTCCTGTAGTTTCCAACCCCTCCACCTACCGCAATCTCACTGCTTCTCATCCTTTGAAGCCCATTCCATCCGGCTATTCTACCCACTACCACTCAGAGTGGCAGTCATTTACCGCCCCCCTGATAAATCCTTCCCTTCCTTCCTTACCGACTTTGATGCTTGGCTCTCTGTCTTTCTTGACCCCTCATCTCCGTCCCTCATTCTCGGAGACTTTAATGTACATGCTGATGACCTATCCGACCCCCATGCTTCTAAGTTCCTCACCCTAACATCCTCCTTCAACCTCCAGCTGTGCTCCACCACCCCTACTCACCTTGACGGCCATTGTCTTGACCTCGTCCTCTCCTCCTCCAGCTCACCCTCCAATTTCCACGTCTCAGCTCTTCCTCTCTCCGACCATCACCTGATCACATTCACACTTCTTCACCCCCCCCCCTCCACCCCGTCCAACTTTAACCACCACCTCCAGGAACCTCCAGGCTATTGACCCCTCCACCTTATCATCTACTATCTCTAATCTCCTCCCCTCCATCACGTCCTCCGAAACTGTCGACAAAGCGGTCTCCGCTTACAATACCGCTCTCTCCTCTGCTTTGGACACCCTCGCGCCATCCATCTCCCGCCCCACAAAGCGCACCAATCCCCAGCCCTGGCTGACTCCTTGCATCCGTTACCTTCGCTCCTGCACCCGATCCGCTGAGCGCCTCTGGAGGAAATCTCGTACCCTTTCAGACTTCCTCCACTACAAATTCATGCTATCCTCCCTCCACTCCTCCCTATTCCGTGCAAAACAGGACTATTACACCCAATTGACCAATTCTCTCAGCTCCAACCCTTGTCTTCTCTTCACCACCCTTAACTCCCTCCTAAAAGTGCCCCCCGCTCCTACTCCCCCTTCTCTCTCTCCTCAATCACTGGCCGACTATTTCCGCGACAAAGTGCAAAAGATCAACCTTGAGTTCACGACCAAGCCACCACCTCCTCTTCACCCTTTAACCCTCTCCCTCAACCAACCTACCCAGGTCTCTTTCTCCTCTTTTCCTGAGATCACCGAGAATGAAACTTCCTGCCTTCTTTCCTCCTCGAAATGCACCACCTGTTCCTCTGATCCCATCCCCACCAACCTACTCAACACCATCTCCCATACTGTCACCCCCTCCATCTGTCGCATCCTCAACCTCTCTCTCTCCACTGCAACTGTCCCTGACACCTTCAAGCACGCCGTTGTCACACCTCTCCTCAAAAAACCTTCACTTGACCCTACCTGCCCCTCCAACTACCGCCCCATCTCTCTTTTACCCTTCCTTTCCAAAATACTTGAGCGCGCCGTTCACAGCCGCTGCCTTGATTTTCTCTCCTCTCATGCCATCCTCGATCCACTTCAATCCGGTTTTCGCCCTCTGCACTCAACAGAAACGGCACTCTCTAAAGTTTGCAATGACCTGCTCCTGGCCAAATCCAGAGGTCACTATTCCATCCTCATCCTCCTCGATCTTTCTGCCGCGTTTGACACTGTCAATCATGATTTACTTCTTGCCACGCTGTCCTCTTTTGGGTTCCAAGGCCCTGTCCTCTCCTGGTTCTCCTCTTATCTCTCCCACCGCACCTTCAGGGTACACTCCCATGGATCTTCCTCCACTCCCATCCCACTATCTGTTGGAGTTCTCCAGGGATCTATCCTTGGACCCCTTCTCTTCTCAATCTACACCTCTTCCCTGGGCTCGCTGATCTCGTCTCATGGTTTTCAGTATCATCTTTATGCTGATGACACCCAGCTATACCTCTCCACACCTGACATCACCACGGAGACCCAGGCCAAGGTATCGGCCTGTTTATCCGACTTTGCGGCATGGATGTCCAACCGCCACCTGAAGCTGAACATGTCCAAGACCGAGCTCCTCGTCTTTCCTCCTAAACCCACTTCTCCTCTTCCTCCACTCTCTATCTCAGTTGATAACACCCTCATCCTCCCCGTCCCATCTGCCCGCAACCTCGGAGTCATCTTCGACTCCTCCCTCTCCTTCTCTGCGCATATCCAACAGACTGCCAAGACCTGTCGCTTCTTCCTCTTCAACATCAGCAAAATTCGCCCTTTCCTTTCTGAGCACACCACCAGAACTCTCGTCCATGGTCTCATTACCTCTCGCCTTGATTACTGCAACTTACTCCTCACCGGCCTCCCACTCAGCCATCTATCCCCCCTTCAATCCGTTCAGAACGCCGCTGCACGTCTTATATTCCGCCAAAACCGATATACTCATATCACCCCTCTCCTCAAATCACTTCATTGGCTTCCGATCAGATATCGCATACAATTCAAGCTCCTCCTCCTTACCTACAAATGCACTCAGTCTGCGGCTCCTCACTACCTCTCCACCCTCATCTCCCCCTATGTTCCCGCCCGTAACCTCCGCTCACAGGACAAAGCCCTTCTCTCAGTACCCTTCTCCACCACTGCCAACTCCAGGCTCCGCTCATTCTGCCTTGCCTCACCCCATGCCTGGAACAATCTTCCTTTACCCATACGCCATGCCCCCTCCCTACCCATCTTCAAATCTCTGCTTAAAACTCACCTCTTCAATGCCGCCTTCAGCGCCTAACCGCTCGAGAAATATAGAATGCCCCAATCTATCCACCTTATCAGATTAACTGTTCACTCGTCCTCTAGATGGTTCACTTGTCTTTAGATTGTTCTCTTGTCTTTTAGATTGTAAGCTCTTTGAGCAGGGACTGTCCTTCTATGTTTAAATTGTACAGCGCTACGTAACCCTAGTAGCGCTTTAGAAATGTTAGTTAGTTAGTTAAATTTCATGATTTGGGTGCCCATGATTGTATTATTGAAACAAGATGGATGCCCATCTTGTTTCGATAATACGGGTTGCCTTGCCCCTTTACAGGGCCGTCCTTAGAGATGGGCACCCTTAGAGATGGGTGCCCCCGTTCGATTATCCCCCTCTATATCTCTCAACTATAAGTAGATTAACACAGCAATAAAATTAAAAGAAGTTGAGCTAGAAAAAGTGTCATAATTCACCTATTAATGAAGTCAGGTAACAGAAGAAACAACACAGAAAAAGAAATGAAAATTAGAATTGGTAAAGAAGCATCAGTTGTGAACAGATTGGATAAGATCTGTGATAATAAAAACTAACAATTTAAATAAAGATGTATGTGTATAATAGTACAGTAATACCCACTCTGTAAAATGGTACAGAAATCTGGCAAGTAAAGAATACTCTCTAAAACAGACTAGATGGTTTTGATAAACACAGCTTAAGAAGAATCCTGTATGTCAAGTGGCAAAATTAAAACCGAAGTGATAGGAGAGACAAGTAAACACCCACCAGTTAATAAAATACAACAGTAATGGTGACTTAGATGGTTTGGGCACTTACAATGAATGAATGTACAGAGCATACCAAGGCAAGCTGTGTACTGGAAACCAGAAGGGAAAAGAGGTTGAGGAAGGCCAAGATAGACCTGGCATCAAACAGTTGAAAAGGACCTCACTGAGTTGAATATCAGTTGGCTGGAACTTAAAAGCACTTGACGAAAAACAAAACTAAGGAGCTTATTTTCAAAGCATATGCTCAAATGGACATCCATATGCTTGAAACGTCCAAATCTGGTAGGTATAACTCATGGCGTGTTAATATCAGAAAGATCACATGAAAGGATATCTGGCCCTTTCTTCGAAAACAAGTTTAGAATGGAGTCTAAATTTTCTGTATTGTTCCCCAGGCTGTCTCAAAGGAGCTACTATTGATCAATTCCAAATACAACTTCTGGGACAATAGGATGGTAACATGTAAACTCAATAAATAATAGTGGAAGGAAAACTTCAAAGCATAGGGAGATGGAAAAAGCAGGACCAGCATTGTCATGGAGACCACAAGGCACTGGGAGAGGGGTAAAGCAGCACTACCTTTTGACTGGAAGACTCCAAGGCAATGAGGATGAAATGTTTTGGCACTGGTATTCAGTAGGCAGGGAAGTTATTCCCCAAAGATGTGGTCATTCTGGGTTCAGTTTGAAGGTCAATGTTAGAAGTGGCATTGATACTCATAAGTACATAAGTACATAAGCACCACCATACCGGGAAAAGACCAAGGGTCCATCAAGTCCAGCATCCCGTCTCCGACAGTGGCCAATCCAGGCTTCAAGAACCCGGCAAAACCCCCCCAAAAAACTTAATTCTTAATAATGTTCAATGGACTTTTCCCTCAGGAATCTGTCCAAACCCCCTTTAAATTCCGTAAGGCCAGCTGCTGTCACTACATTTTCCCGCAATGAGTTCCAGAGTCTGACTACATGCTGAGTAAAGAAAAACTTTCTCCTATTTGTTTTAAATCGACCATATTCTAGCTTCATCTTGTGTCCCCTGGTTTTGTTGTTGTTTGAAAGTGTAAACAAGCGCTTCACATCTGTCTGCTCTATTCCGCTCATTATCTTGTACACTTCTATCATATCACTCCTCAGCTGCCTTTTCTCCAAGCTGAAGAGCCCTAACCTTCTCAGCCTTTCCTCATAGGGAAGCCGTTCCATTCCCTTTATCATTTTCGTCGCCCTTCTCTGCACCTTCTCTAATTCCTTTATATCTTTTTTTAGATGCGGCGACCAGAATTGGACACAATATTCTAGGTGTGGTCGCACCATGGAGCGATACAATGGCATTATAACGTCCTCGTGTTTGTTTTCCATCCCTTTCCTAATAATACTCAACATTCTGTGTGCTTTTTTTAGCCGCCGCAGCACACTGAGCAGATGTTTTTAACATCTTATCAACGATGACTCCCAGATCCCTTTCTAGGTCCGTGACTCCTAACGCGGAACCTTGCATGACATAGCTGTAATTCGGGTTCCTTTTACCCACATGCATCACTTTGCACTTGTCAACATTGAACTTCATCTGCCACTTGCACGCCCAATCTCCCAGTCTCACGAGGTCCTCCTGTAATCTTTCACACTGCTCCTGTGACTTGACAACCCTGAATAATTTTGTGTCATCTGCAAAATTAATTACCTCACTAGTTACTCCCATCTCTAGGTCATTTATAAATATGTTAAAAAGCAGCGGTCCCAGCACAGACCCCTGCGGGACCCCATTAACTACCCTTCTCCACTGAGAATATTGACCATTCAGTCCTATTCTCTGCTTCCTATCTTTCAACCAGTTCTTAATCCATAGTAATACCCTACCTCCGATCCCATGATTCTCCAGTTTCCTCTGGAGTCTTTCATGAGGCACTTTGTCAAACGCTTTTTGAAAATTCAGATACACAATATCCACCAGCTCCCCATTGTCCTCATGTTTGTTCACCCCCTCAAAAAAATGCAGTAGATTGGTGAGGCAAGACTTCCCTTCACTAAATCCGTGCTGACTTTGTCTCATCAGCCCATGTTTTTGTATGTGCTCTGTAATTTTATTCTTAATAATAGCCTCTACCATTTTGCCTGGTACTGACGTCAGATTCACCGGTCTATAATTTCCCAGATCTCCTCTGAACCTTTTTAAAAAATCGGCGTAACATTGGCTACCCTCCAGTCTTCCGGTACCACACTTGATTTAAGGGATAGATTGCATATTACTAACAGTAGCTCTACAAGTTCATTTTTCAGTTCTATTAATACTCTGGGATGAATACCATCAGGTCCTGGTGACTTACTACTCTTCAGTTTGCAGAACTGACCCATTGTTAGGTCCTGGGTAGTGAGCCCTTGTGCCACGACTGAGCACGGTGGATGAAGAGCTGTCAAGCAGCCAGACAACCCCTAGCTTCACCTGGGAAGCGACCACCGTTCCCCAGGAGTTGAGCCCCCAAGTGCAGGTAGCCACCAGGACTTCGGGATCCGGACGGGGTTGGGCAGCCACTGATCTGGCTGGCGGCAGAGACAGGCAAAGACCACTCCCAAGGTCTGGCAGGCAGCAGCACCATGGGTGGTCGAGTTCAATCCAAGGGTCTAGGCAGTCAGCAACACAGTGGGTAGTCAAGTTCAGTCCAAGGGTCTAGGCAGGCAGCAACACAGCGGGTAGTCAAGTTCAGTCCAAGGGTCTAGGCAGGCAGCAACACAGCAGGTAGTCAAGTTCAGTCCAAGGGTCTAGGCAGGCAGCAACACAGCGGGTAGTCAAATCCAGTCCAAAGTCAAGTTCAACAATCAGGTGGAGAGGAACACAATCCAATGTGCCAGACTTCTAACCAGAAAGAAGCTGAAGCAAAGATAGTGGCTCAAGCCAGCTCTTAAATAGGCCTGCAATCAGAGGATCCTGGTCTCAGCTGAGAGACAAGAGATCCTATAGGGCACGCCCAAAAGATACTCAAGATGGCTGCCTCCTAGAGAGCTACCTAAGATGGCTGCTCCTCAAATGATCCTACCAAGATGGAGGCCCCTCAGATGATCTTCCCAATATGGTCGCCGCCAGAAGAACAAGGTAGCGTTGCAACAACCATTACATCCTCCAAGTTTACAGAGAATTCGTTTAGTTTCTCTGACTCACCTGCTTCAAATATGCTGTCCTGCACCGGTGTCCCTCCCAAATCTTCCTTGGTGAAGACCGAAGCAAAGAATTCATTTAATTTCTCCGCTACGACTTTGTCTTCCCTGATCGCCCTTTTAACACCATTTTCGTCCAGCGCCCAACCGATTCTCTAGCCAGCTTCCTGCTTTTAATGTATCTAAAAAAATTTTTACTTTGTATTTTCGATTCTAACGCTAAGTTTTTTTCAAAGTCCTTTTTTGCCCTCCTTATCTCCGCTTTGCATTTGGCTTGGCATTCCTTATGTTTGATCTTGTTACTTTCAGTTGGTTCTTTTCTCCACTTTCTGAATGATTGTTTTTTGGTTCTAATGACTTCCTTTACCTTACTGTTTAGCCACGCCGGCTGACGTTTGGTCTTTTTTCCCCCTTTTTCTAATACGCGGAATATATTTGTCCTGTACCTCTAGGATGGTGTTTTTAAACAGCATCCACGCCTGATGCAAGTTTTTTACCCTGTGAGCTGCTCCTTTCAGTCTTTTTTTCACCGTTTTTTCTCATTTTGTCGTAATCACCTTTTCTAAAGTTAAATGCTACTGTATTTGATTTCCTTAGTTCACTTACTTCAATGCCAATATCAAAATTGATCATATTATGATCACTGCTATCAAGCGGCCCTCACCGTTATCCCCCGCACTAGATCATGAGCTCCACTAAGGACTAAGTCTAGTATTTTTCCTTCTCTTGTCAGCTCCTGAACCAGCTGTTCCATGAAGCAGCCCTTGATTTCATCAAGAAATTTTATCTCCCTGGCGTGTATCAATGTTACATTAACCCAATCTATATGTGGATAATTGAAATCCACCATTATTATTACATTGCCCATTTTATTTGCTTCCCTAATTTCCTTTGACATTGCTGCGTCTGTCTGTTTGTCCTGGCCAGGTGGATGGTAGTACACTCCTATCACCATTTTTTTTCCTTTTTCACGTGGAATTTCGATCCACAAAGATTTCAATAGTGGTTTAGTATCCTGCAATATTTGCAGTCTATCTGAGTCGAGGTTCTCTCACAACCAATCATTATCCTTCCATTAGCTGCCCCCACACCCATACAAGCTAAGTTGAGCATTAGACTAATGATGATCTCTTGCACACAGGGTTTCCTAACTCTCTTTCCCCCTAGTGGCAGCCAATCTACACATCCTGCCAGCTTACACCCATGTCTTCCCCTATTGCAGCTAGGAGTCCAGTCCAGGTTTTCCATCTCACCCCCTGGCTCCTTGCCTGCAATGCCTTCTGAGACTTGTATTTCAGACTGACACTGCCTTAACCCAACTATCCTGGATGTGATTTTATCACAGGTTCTATCTTTTCCCCTGTGGGCTGTAATCAGAAACATATCCTCGGTGTGAGAGGATAATGCATCCTCTGGTGGGCAGGTCCCAGGTACAGGAGTACTTCCTACTTCACCAGGGCAATGTTCTCCTTCTAGGAGACTTCTCTCCTCCAAAGTAGCACGGGGCTACCTGGCTGGAGTAATGCTCAGTAAAGTAATGCAAGAATTGGATGCAATTAAAGCAGCTTCTAGGACTGCACAGAAAAATAACTTCTCACCACTGCCTCAAAGAATAAAACCACATAAGAACAGATGGTTCACAGTAGGCTCAGGCAGACTTCGTCATGTGACACAGAAGCATCTGCCCGCACAAGTGTTGCCACTAAAGAATTCTTTTGCTCCATTACAGCACTGTGATGCTCTAGAAAATAGAACTGAGGCAGAGGAAAAAGCAATAAAGTTGGAACAAAAAGACATGAAGATACCCAAAGTGAAAAGACATCCCCAAATCACTAATGTTGAAACACATACCAGGAAATATAGATGGAAAGCGATGGCCACAAATGCTCGTAGTCTAAGCAATAAAGTTCATGACCTTCAAGCCCTGATGTTGGAGGCAGACTTAGATGTTGTTGCAATCACAGAGACGTGGCTCAACGGTTCACACAAATGGGATGCAAGCATACCAGGCTATAATCTATTTAGGAAGGACAGAGATGGTCGTAAAGGTGGAGGAGTAGCTCTGTATGTGAGGAATGATATTATGGCAACTGAAATGACAGGGACCTGGGGAAAGGAAGAAGCGATATGGATCACCTTAAAAAGAGATGATAGAACCTCTGTCCACGTGGGTGTTGTCTACAGACCCCCGACACAATTAGAGGAACTAGATAAAGATCTGATCACAGATATTCAAAAATTAGGAAAGAAAAAAGAGGTTCTGTTGATGGGAGATTTCAATCTGCCGGATGTAGATTGGAAGGTTCCGTCTGCCAAATCGGAAAGAAGTAGAGAGATCGTGGATACTTTCCAAAGTGCTCTGCTGAGACAAATTGTGACGGAACCCACGAGGGAGCGACGCTGGATCTGGTGCTCACAAATGGGGATAGTGTGTCAAATGTCCAAGTGGGTGCACACCTGGGAAGCAGTGACCATCAAACGGTTTGGTTTGATATGACAGCTGAAGTGGAGGGCAGCCACTCTAAACTCAAAGTCCTGGATTTCAAGCGTGCTGACTTTAGTAAAATGGGGGAATACCTGAGGAAGGAGCTGATGGGCTGGGAGGACATACAAGAAGTGGAAGGGCAGTGGTCCAAGAGAGAGGTACGTCTGGCGAAGGCGCAAGCAGAAGAACAAATAGATAGAAATGTAAGGAGGGGCGACAAAAATTTCTTCAGGTATATTAGTGAAAGGAGAATGACTAAAAAGGGAATTGTGAGACTAAAAGATACAGCGAACCGCTATGTAGATAATGATGAAGAAAAAGCCAATTTGCTAAATAGATACTTTTGTTCTGTTTTCACTGAAGAAAATCCTGGAGAAGGACCGCAAGGGACTGGCAAAAGTACACTTGAGAATGGAATGGATATAGCACCGTTCACGGAAGAGAGTGTGTATCAACAACTTGGAAAGCTAAAGGTGGGCAAAGCCATGGGACCGGACGGGATCCACCCCAGAATATTGAGGGAGCTCAGAGAGGTTCTGGCGGGTCCTCTTAAACAGTTGTTTAATAAATCCTTGGAGACGGGAGAGGTTCCGAGGGATTGGAGAATGGCGGAGGTGGTCCCTCTTCACAAAAGTGGTGATAGGGAAGAAGCTGGAAACTACAGACCGGTAAGCCTCACTTCAGTTATTGGAAAAGTAATGAAGGAAAGGATAGTGAATTTCCTAGAAGCCAATAAGTTGCAAGATCCGAGACAACATGGTTTTACCAGAGGGAAATCGTGCCAAACGAATCTCATTGAATTCTTTGATTGGGTAACTGGAGAATTGAATCATCGACGTGCTATAGATGTAATCTACTTAGAATTTAGCCAAGCTTTTGACACGGTTCCCCACAGGAGGCTCTTAAATAAACTCGATGGGCTGAAGATAGGTCCCGAAGTGGTGAACTGGATTAGGAACTGGTTGACGGACAGACGACAGAGGGTGGTGGTAAATGGAGTTCACTCGGAGGAGGGAAAGGTGAGTAGTGGAGTGCCTCATGGATTGGTGTTGGGGCCGATTCTGTTCAATATATTTGTGAGTGACATTGCCAAAGGGTTAGAAGGTAAAGTTTGCCTATTTGCGGATGATAATAAGATTTGCAACAGAGTGGACACCCGGGAGGGAGTGGATAGCATGAAAAAGGATCTGAGGAAGCTAGAAGAATGGTCTAAGGTTTGGCAATTAAAATTCAATGCGAAGAAATGCAAAGTGATGCATTTAGGGAGTAGAAACCCACGAGAGACTTATGTGTTAGGCGGTGAGAGTCTGATAGGTACTGAGGGGGAGAGGGATCTTGGGGGTGATAGTATCCGAGGATCTGAAGTCGACGAAACAGTGTGACAAGGCGGTGGCCGTAGTGAGAAGATTGCTAGGCTGTATAGAGAGAGGTGTGATCAGCAGAAGAAAGGAAGTGTTGATGCCCCTGTACAAGTCGTTGGTGAGGCCCCACCTGGAGTATTGTGTTCAGTTTTGGAGGCCGTACCTTGCGAAGGATGTTAAAAAAATGGAAGCGGTGCAGAGAAAAGCTACGAGAATGGTATGGGATTTGCGTTCCAAGATGTATGAGCAGAGACTTGCTGACCTGAACATGTATACCCTGGAGGAAAGGAGGAACAGGGGTGATATGATACAGACGTTCAAATACTTGAAAGGTATTAATCCGCAAACAAATCTTTTCCGGAGATGGGAAGGTAGTAGAACGAGAGGACATGAAATGAGATTGAAGGGGGGCAGACTCAGGAAAGATGTCAGGAAGTATTTTTCACAGAGAGGGTGGTGGATGCTTGGAATGCCCTCCCGCGGGAGGTGGTGGAGATGAAAACGATAACGGAATTCAAACATGCGTAGGATATGCATAAAGGAATCCTGTGCAGTAGGAATGGATCCTCAGAAGCTTAGCCGAAATTGGGTGGCGGAGCAGGTGGGGGAAGAGGGGTTGGTGGTTGGGAGGCGAGGATAGTGGAGGGCAGACTTATACGGTCTGTGCCAGAGCCGGTGATGGGCGGCAGGACTGGTGGTTGGGAGGCGGGAAATACTGCTGGGCAGACTTGTACGGTCTGTGCCCTGAAAAAGGCAGGTACAAATCAAGGTAAGGTATACACATATGAGTTTATCTTGTTGGGCAGACTGGATGGACCATGCAGGTCTTTTTCTGCCGTCATCTACTATGTTACTATGTTACTATGTAACATAGTCTCCTGAGGTACTTGGATGCATGTAATCTGATAGCCTAGGAGGAAATGTTACTCTTGAGGGCACAGTAATTGAGGGCTAAGAGATGTAGTAGCCTTTTAAACCCTATTGTAATTGAGGGCTAAGAGATGCAGTAGACTTTTAAACCCAAGGTCTCAACCACCTGAAAGGGCTGGTCATTCAGGGTAATCAGTTCCCAGATGCACAGTGTTTCCACCTTTGATGCTGCCTGCTGCTTGCCCTGGGACATGATGATGATTGCCAAACACAACCTGATATCCTGTATGGTGACCTGCCACTGTGGGGAAGAGGCTGAAGTCTCAACTTGGGAAATGGATTTCTCTTTGTTGTAGCTTTTATGCAGCTGTTACTTGCGATCTTCAGTCTAGTGTCAGCATGCGAGACTGAAAGATAATGAGAATGGTTATGTGGAAAGTGAGGAGGATAAAGTGAATGTGCTAAACAATTACTTCTCTTCAGTATTCATGGAGGAAAACCCTGGTGAAGGACCGCGGTTGGCTGCTGAAGGGATATTTGGGAATGGAGTGGATACTGCGCCATTTACAGAAGAAAGAGTTCATAAACAGCTGGAGAATCTGAAGGTGGACAAAGCTATGAGGCCGGATGGGATACATCCCAGGATACTGAGGGAGCTCAGGGAGGTCCTGGCGGGACCTCTTAAAGATTTATTTAATAGATCTTCAGAGACGGGAGAGGTTCCGTAAGATTGGAGATGAGCGGATGTGGTCCCTCTTCACAAAAGTGGAGACAGGGAAGAAGTGGGAAACTACAGACCGGTAAGTCTCACGTCGGTGGTAGGAAAAATAATGGAGTCGCTGCAGAAAGAAAGGATAGTTAACTTTCTAGAAGACAACGGGTTACAGGACCCGAGGCAACATGGCTTTACCAAAGGAAAATCCTGCCAAACGAATCTTATTGACTTTTTTGACTGGGTGACCAAAGAACTGGATGAAGGACCTGCGCTAGATGTAAAGGTTTGCCTTTTTGCAGATGACACGAAGATAACCAATAGAGTGGATACCCTGGAGGGAGTAGAAACGATGAGAAGGGATCTCCAAAAGTTAGAAGAATGGTCGAGGGTCTGACAGTTAAAATTTAATCTTGTTGATATCTCGGAAGCTAAAAAGTTGACTATAAGGCAATTACTTATTTGGGTTATTCAGAAGAATTCTTTTCAATTTGAGAATAAGTTCTATGTTCAGAAAAGAGGTGTAGCCATGGGGGGCGATGGTAGCGCCTTCCCTGGCTTGCCTCTACATGATGGACTTCGAGAATAAACATGTATATTCCTCCCCATGGTACAGCAAAGTGGTGCAATGGAGGAGGTATATAGATGATGTGATACTGTTTTGGTGGGGTTCAGAAAACAAACTTGCTGAATTTATTGGAACACTCAATGCAGCAGACCCCTTTGTCAAATTTACCTCACATGTGTCCAAATGGGAGATTGCATTTTTGGATATAAAAATTAGTAAATCAGTGACCGGTGTTATGTCCACATCGATTTTTTGGAAGCCTACCGACAGGAACACCCTTTTACATTACTCGAGCCATCATCATGTTGCATTGAGACTGAGAAGTTTGTGTTCGTCTCTTGAAGATTTTAAAATTCAGGCTCAAGACATGACCAAAAGGTTCAGGCAGAGTGGGTATCCTATGCATATTTTGAAGAGGGCGTTCAAGAGAGCACGGTACGCTCATAGATCATGGCTATTATCTCCAAAACAGACGTCAATGGTCAAACCTTTAGCTTGTGTTCTTCCATTTTCCCACCATGCCCCGGAAATTGGACATGTCATACATAAATACTGGCATGTGTTAGGGGTACATTTGGTGTTTAAAGAATACCCCAAGATGGCATATCGTAGGAAATCAAATTTAGGCGAACTGTTAAAAAGACCTACTTTATATAGGTATGATGGGCATCACTCCCCTTGTGGTGGGTGTGTGTATTGTAGATATGCCATCACTACAAATGATGTTATGATCCCAGGAACGAATAGGTATTTCTATCTACAATCTATTACCAATTGTAATAGTGAGCGGATTATATACTGCATTATGTGTCCATGTAGTAAGTACTATATAGGGCACACTAAAAGGAAACTAAAAAATAGGATGGCTGAACATATCAGAAATCTGAGAAATTTAAAGATGGAAGCCCCTTTAGATTCCCACTGGGCTGAGTATAAACATTGAGTGGAAGATCTTAGATGTTTGGCTGTAATACAAATTCCTCCACCTACTCGGGGAGAAGATGTGAGTAGCCTATTATTTAATATAGAGCAACGCTATATATTCCAGTGGAATACTATAGCTCCTTGGTGCTTAAACCTTGAAGTAGAATGGTTGTAGTGTTAGATGACACATGTCCAGGGGTGGGGCGTTGAGTGAATATTTAATTTGGGCGAGGTTCTGTATGGAAGTACGTTCGGACGTCACTTCCGGTTACTCAGGCTTGGAGGGCAGTCCCATGGGTAAGTTGCCAACTATTGATTATTATATTGCATGTAAAGTAACAGGAAGAGTTGTTTATTTGATGGGTGGATCTGTTAAAACTGGGATTTGGTATATATGTGTTTACAGATTGCGTGATTTGGTTCTCCTGAGGAAGAATTTGGCGAAATGCGGTCTCGCATTGAGGACCAGGATATGTTAAGAACATATTAAGAGCTGACGTATGGGTGGTTTCCTCAGCAGCCTGTCTCTAGCTCAACGCTACAATTTTGCCAGGAAGTAGCTAATGCAGTGGAGAAAGGAGAGTTTTACCTCTCGCATCATTATCGTTGTGACTCTTATCATCTTTATCACTGTTTTGAAAACGCGATTGTCAGTGATTTATGGAGGACATGGATTGCTATGCGTTTTTATAACGTATGGTGTGAAATTGAGGTTCAACCCAAATGTATATCAAATACCATATGTGAAGAAATTTTGAGTTCTATATGTAAGAGTTAAAAACATTAAAAGGAATGGTGAGAATGATTAGATACACATGAGTGTATTGTGCGATTGTGAGCAGATGGTGAACTAGTAGACAAGGAATACTGAGGTCTCTTTGAGATATGTGAAGTTTGTACATATCCACATAATGTAACTGAATAAATTTTACTTTGTATGTAAATTTGATTATAGAGTTGAAGTGTGAGTACTGTGGGTGGAAATTAGTTAAAATTTAATGCCAAGAAGTGCAGAGTGATGCATTTGGGGTGTAGAAACCCAAAAGAGAGATATTGAATAGGAGGGGAGAGATTAGCAAGCTCGACTCAGCAGAGAGACCTTGGGGTTTTGGTGTCGGACGATATGAAGGTGAAAAAACAATGTGACAAGGTGACGGCCGTGGCTAGAAGGATGCTAGGTTGCATAGAGAGGGGTATAACCAGCAGAAGAAAGGAGGTGTTGATGCCCCTCTACAAGTCATTGGTGAGGCCTCACTTGGAGTATTGTGCTCAGTTTTGGAGGCCGTATCTGGCTAAAGATGTAAAAAGACTGGAAGCGGTGCAAAGAAAAGCTACGAAAATGGTATGGGATTTGCATTGCAAACCGTACGAGGAGAGACTTGCCGACCTGAACATGTATACCTTGGAGGAAAGGAGAAACAGGGGTGACATGATACAGACGTTCAAATATTTGAAAGGTATTAACCCGCATACGAACCTTTTCTGAAGAAAGGAAAGTGGTAGAACTAGAGGACATGAATTGAGGTTGCAGGGGGGCAGACTCAGGAGTAATATCAGGAAGTATTTTTTCACGGAGAGGGTGATGGATACATGGACTGCCCTCCCACGGGAGGTGGTGGAGATGAAAACGGTAATGGAATT
Organism: Microcaecilia unicolor; assembly: GCF_901765095.1. Classification (NCBI taxonomy): domain Eukaryota; kingdom Metazoa; phylum Chordata; class Amphibia; order Gymnophiona; family Siphonopidae; genus Microcaecilia; species Microcaecilia unicolor. The sequence goes on from NC_044040.1 coordinate 128,078,179, forward strand.
CAAACATGCGTGGGATAAACACAAAGGAATTCTGTTTAGAAGGAATGGATCTATGGAATCTTAGCGGACATTGGGTGGCGACACCGGTATTTGGAGAATAAAACCGGTGCAGGGCGGACTTCTATGGTCTGTGCCCTGAGAAAGGCAGGGACAAATCAAACTCGGATATAAACATAAAGTATTACATACCATGTAAAATGAGTTTATCTTGTTGGGCAGACTGGATGGACCGTTCAGGTCTTTATCTGCCGTCATTTACTATGTTACTATCAGGCTTATTTTCGAAAGAGAAGGGCGCCCATCTTCCGACACAAATTGGGAGATGAGCATCCTTCTCTCAGGGTCGCCCAAATCGGCATAATCGAAAACCGATTTTGGGCGTCCTCAACTGCTTCCCGTCATGGGGACGACCAAAGTTCACGGGGGGGGGGGGGGGGGGGGTGTCGGCACCGTAGAGAAGGCGGGATTGGAGCATGAGGAGGTGGGTGTCCTCGGCCGATAATGGAAAAAAGAAGGGAGTCCCTGACAAGCACTTGGCTGGCTTTTCTAGGTCCATTTTTTCTCACAACCAAGCCTCAAAAAGGTGCCCGAACTGACCAGATGACCACCAGAGGGAATCGGGGATGACCTCCCCTTACTCCCCCAGTGGTCACCAACCCCCTCCCACCCTAAAAAAAAACTTAATTTTTTTTTTACCAGTCTGAAATGTCATACCCAGCTCCATGGCAGCAGTGTGCAGGTCCCTGGAGCAGTTTTAGTGGGTGCAGTGCACTTCAGCCAGGCAGACCCAGGCCCATCCCCCCCCCCCTACCTGTTACACTTGTGATGGTAAATGTGAGCCCTCCAAAACCCACCTGAAACCCACTATATCCACCCGAAGCCCACTGTACCCAAATGTAGGTTCCCCCCTTTCACCCCTTAGGGCTATGGTAGTGGTGTACTGTTGTGAGGAGTGGGTTTTAGGGGGCTCAGCACCCAAGGTAAGGGAGCTATGCACCTGGGAGCAATTTCTGAAGTCCATTGCAGTGCCCCCTAGGGTGCCCGGTTGGTATCCTGGCATGTCAGGGGGACCAGTGCACTACGAATTCTGGCTCCTCTCATGACCAAAGGGCTTGGATTTGGTCGTTTTTTAGATTGGCGTCCTCGGTTTCCATTATGGCCGAAAACCGGGAACGACCATCTCTAAGGTTGACCATCTCAACATTTAGGTCGACCCTCTCTAAGGTCGACCTAAATGTTGAGATTTGGGCATCCCCGACCATATTATCGAAACGAAAGATGGACGCCCATCTTGTTTCGATAATCCGGGTTTCCCCGCCCCTTCGCCGGGACGTTCTTAGAGATGGGCGCCCTTAGATGGTCATCCCTGTTCGATTATGCCCCTGCACGTAACCTAGATTGAAAAAACATTGTTTCTGCAAAAGATGCAGCTTGTCACTATTTAAAAGATCACTTATCCATGGAGCAAAAAATATGATAGTGTTGCCTCCCTGAGCACTGGCTCCCTATTCATTACTGTATTTCTTTGAAGGTTTTGACTTTGATGTATCAAATTTTCCATTGTGGACTACTTCAATTCCCTTTTAGATCACTTCTCCTCTACAACCCTGCAAGCAGTTTATACTCCTCACAGCAACGCTTACTCATTATCTGGACTCTCCTACAAATTCACTCACACTGTGCTAGAAATATCTGTTTCTCTGTCATTGCCCCTACCCATTGGAACTCAATATCCCTTGAGTTTTGAGTAGAACTTCCATTTAAAAATTTCAAGGTGGTCTTGAAATTGTATTTCTTTACTAGGGTGTTTGAATCTGCTGGTTGATGATTCTAGATTTTCCTAAACTCATCATTAAATCTTTATTCCCCTGTTTGTGGCCCTAGATGGCGCTTCTCTAAAGTAATGTTCTCTGCCTTCACTTCCTCTCTCCCTTTTGTCTTTAGGGTTTAATTATTTCCTGTTCTTCTCTTTCCCCTGGTTCCTTTTAAAGTTAATATTGAAACCTAGGTCCCTTGTATGTTTTTTCCCCTTTTCTCTTACCTTCCTGTATTTTGTTTTACTTTTCTAAACCACTCAGTTGTTATTGATTTGCGATATATTAAATAAAGTTGAACCTTGATCCTTTTCTCTACTAATGGCATTCTGTATTCTGCAATCTTTAAGTACTTTAAAGTGCCTCCATACTTTTGATGTTTTATGAGACTTCCTCTGTTTCCTTAGGGGCTACCTATATTGTAGATGCTGCTGCAGCTTGAATTGAGGACAAGGACAGACCAGAAGAAGAAAAGATAGAGACATCTTTATCATTTTCTACTATCTGCTCTACCTATAAAGTATTCTTGGCCCTGGCAGTGTCACTTTTGAGACTGACCACATTTCTGTTTCAGTTACGTTACCGGAACTAGCCTCAAATTCTTTTTCTATCCACTTTTGGTGGAAAACAAAAATTTGTGCTTTGTTGTCTTTGTCTTGAGACACTGCTGCAAGAGGTCATGGCAGCCATTTTGAGAGTAGAGCTGACATGGGCAAGAGTGACTGCGGATAACTCCTGCCCTGAATATACCACTAAATGGACCAGAAGCAACAAGTAAGGGAGTAGATGAATCTTCTGACACCAGATGACGTTACAAAGTCTTTAATGTAGAAACACAGCAAGGGCTTGGCTCAATTAGACTGAACACAGTGCCGCAGTGGCGTTCATAGGGGGGCTGACACCCGGGGCGGATCGCCGATGCGCCCCGCCCCCGGGTACAACGCCCCCCCCCCAGGAACAGCGTGATCCCCCCCCCCCGGCAAAAGAACCCCCCTCTATCCTCCAGCGAATGAACCCCCCCCCCCCGGGAGCACGCTGCTGGGAGGGAGGTGCCGCGTGCCTGCCGGCTCTTCCCCAGTGGCGTGCACCCGGGGCGGACCGCCCCCACCGCCCCCCCTTTGGTACGCCACTGCAGTGCCGTGTTTTGGCATGTCCACCTGCATCAGGAGTCTTGTTGTTCTGAGTCCTAATTGCACGGATGATAAAAGGCAAACAATTTCCAGTATAGATATTCAAAGACACAATGCAGATAAAACAGTGGTGAGCAATATACAACTCCCCTATTTGTTGCTTTCCACTGTTGGTTTTTGTAGATGGTTCTCCATTCCACCACCATGCATGGTTTTTACTGTCCTATACCACTAGACCACTAGGGATTGTAAGGTAGTCTGAAGGAGGGGGCTAATCTTTGCATTCTTATTTTTTGTGTGTGTAATCTGATTGCAAGTACTTCAGTTATGATCTTGCATAGTAGTTATATTGTAAACAGAATGTTCCAAATAAATGCTTTTGATACAAAAGTATAGCAGGAATTTAATTCTGTTAAATTAGGGACGATAAGCTCCTTTAAGGATTAGCCTCTCTGATATGACATCAGCTGTCACGCCAAATGTGGCACAAAGTCAGTCATTGTAAAAACACCACGGCTTTTAGTTTTAGTTTTCATTAGCTGAGGTCCATATGTGCAGAGACTATTTTGTTTTGAGGTGAAATATGGTCTTTAATTATTTAAATTATTATATATATTCTGGCTTGGATACTATTTGAGTGATTCTAAAGAATTTCCTGGCTCTGTTGGGAATGATGAAGAAACAGCATTTTAATCAAACTCGTGGTGTGCATAAGTTAAATTCTATGAGAAAGGAATCTGCAGTGATTGTTTTGAAGTTCAAGTGCTAGTCAACTTACAGTGTTAGTAGGGAAATGATTATAGTGAAATGAAGTGTATATATAAGAAATGAATTTGAGAAAGGATTTGAAGATGGGCAGGGAGGGGTCTGGCGTATGGGCTCAGGGAGATGACACAAAACTATTCAATGTAAATTGCAGGAAGACCTTGGGAAATTGGAAGACTGGGCATTCAAATGGCAGATGAAATTTAATGTGGATAAATGCAAAATGATGCACATTGGAAAGAATAATCTGAATCATAGTTACCTGATACTAGGGTCAACTTTGGGGGTCAGCATCCAAGAAAAAGATCTAGGTGTCATTGTAGACAATATGCTGAAATCTTCTGCCCAGTGTGCAGTGGTGGCCACAAAAGCAAACAGGATGCTAGGAATTATTAGGAAAGGGGTGATAAATAAGACCAAGAATACTAAAATACCTTTGTATCATTCCATGGTGCAACCTCACCTTGAGTATTGCATTCAGTTCTGGTCAGGGCTTTTTTTGAGGGGGTACTTGGGGGTACTGAGTACCAGCACCTTTTCCATTGTCTGATAAAATTGACCCATGGTACCTAGGTTTTAATGAAAGAGCTCAGGCTCTACACACCAATTCTGCCTTGTCATAGATTCTGTGACTGGTTGCAGGGGACCAGGCTATTGTGGGGTGGGTCCCTCAGTGATCACCCCACCCCTGAAGGGCAGCCTGGCAGTTGAGTACCAGCACCTTTTTCGCTAGAAAAAATGCACTGGTTCTGGTCGCCATTTCTCAAAAAAGATATAGCAGAATCAGGGGCATAGTACTGCTGCTGGTCCTACATATTTTGAGAACTGACTTTTCTCTTCTGCTGTCACTAGTACTGCTACCCCTTCCAAACAAGTTCTGGGACTGTCTTTCTTATGTATGTCTGTCCAGCACTACAGATGCCTGGCAGCACTTCAGAAATGATATGTACCAGTAATAGTAGATGACTGCCTCTGCCTATGTGCGTTGTCTGTGCTTTGTCTGTACTCTCATTGGATTGCTTTCCTCTATTCATTCTCTCTGACTCTAGAGCCTCAAAGCCTGTGAGATTTTTAACCTCCCACTTCTTTGTTTCTGAGTGTGATATGTCCTACCTATCTGGGTTTCTTAGAGCCCTCTCTCTGCCATTTGTTTCTATCTGACTGACTATACAGTTTCACTTGACTCTGGAGCAAGAGTGTCTGAGATATTTTTAAAACTATCTGCCTCTCAGACAGATACAGTGCTGCTTATCTGTTTCTCAGAGTCCTATTGATCTTTGGATGATTATTGTATTCTTAATTACTTTTGCACTAAAGCAAAATTAATTTGGGAAGCAGCAATTTGCAATCACCTTCTTTCTGTGAGTGGAGAAGAGAAAATGGTACTCTGCTGCTGCTTTTTAAAAAGTTCCTACTGAGATGCTGATGTCTTCATCATAGGAGTTGGGAGAAGAGAGGCAAGGGTAGGATTGTTTGGCTGCTTGTTGAAAAGTCTTAATATGATTGATGAAGTGCCTTGTACTTCTGTTTTATCCACTTCCAAATCTACTCTACTATGCCTGGCTCCATAGTCTGCATTACAGTGTTGTAAACAAATTGAAGTGTGTTCCTTGGTTTTACTTTTATACCTACTACTACTGCTACTTATCATTTTCTCTTTAATTTGTTGTTATTCTGGAGGTCTCTACTTTCCTTTTTTGAATACTAGCACTACAGGTGAAATATGAACCTATAATTTAGAGCACAAATACTTACACCATGCATAAAACTTGTGTAAATGCTCATAGCTAAATGCTCGAGATATGTGAGTAAGTATTCTGTAAGTTATGGATGTAAATGTAAGTGTGAGTCCTGCCCATTCTCCATCTACTTGTATGGCCATCTGTCAAATATGTGCTATGTAAGATGTATGCATATTTACAGAATAGCGCTTAGGCAGAAATTTGGCATATACATATGTATGTGCACACATACATGTGTATATGCCAATGTTCTAACAATTTACACATAAAAGTTAGCGTCCACTTAATAGAATTACTCCCTCTGTCTAGCAACCACACTCACTACACCCTTACCATCACTAAGCATCTTTATCTCTCCACACACAGGTGACTCTCTGGAGGTGGAAGGACCTGTCTAGATTGTGATAAGTATGAGGCTGTCCTATCCGGGGTAGGCCACTAGAGGGCGCTAGTAGGAGAATAGGTGGAGGTCGCTAGGTCCGGGGAGAGCCCTGGGATGTCCACAGGTGTAGGAGGTTATGGGCTGGGTCCTAAGTAGCTAATTAACCACTTTATACCCCACCTGAGTTGTGAAAGGAAGAGAAGTGAGCTGGCAGCAGAAGAAGAGAGATCCCCCTGGAAGATACTGGCTAACCCTATGGACTTGTGGTGGACTGTGTGTCCAAAGGAGAGAAGCAGGCTGAAAATCCTGGGGTAAGAAGTCCCTAAAGCATTAGTGTTGGACTGTGTATCCTCAGTACTTATAGGAACTGTGTGCTCAAAGAAGGAAGGACTGTGTGTCCCAGTACTGAGAGAAGCAGGCTGCAAAGCCTGGGGTTGGGAGTCCCCAAAGTACTGAAGCTAGTACTGAGCCCATGTATCTGTGTGGGGCGGCTCAGTGTGAAGACCTATGAAAGCATAAAGTATTAAGCTAGAAGAAGTGTGCCCAAGGGCTGTAATAAAGAGTTGCCTGAGAAATATGCAGTTGGTGAGACCTGTTTAATTTGCTTAGTGGGAACCAGGTCACCCTGAGCGAGAAGGGGTAGCACACTAATTTGCATATGATCTGCATATTAAGAACCAGGTCACCCTGAGTGAAAAGGGGGATATCACAAGATACAGCATGAGCCACCACTTTTGGGAAATGACAACCCACAAAATGATATTTAATCCTTCAGTAATACGTTGAAAAAGCTTGATTAAAATAAGTTTTTAGAGTTGCCTTAAAGTTTATTTGTTTGTTTTAGTGAGGTTTCCAAACAGACCCATAGAGGCAAGCTGTTCCAGAGCATTGGTGCTATCACACTGAAAAAGGAATTCCTAGTGGATACAAGGCATAGCTGAAGATGAGAAGGAGTGATCATCAAGTTCTGTCGTGAGGACCGAAGTGTTCAGATCAGAGAGTATGGAATAAGAATACTAAACAGAAAAATGGGTAGTCCAGAATGATATACTTAGTAGGTAATAATGAGAGTTTTAAAAGATATCCAATATGAGATCAGAAGCCAATGTTCTTTGCACGTTAGAGTGGTGATATGATCATACTGTTTGGCTCCAAATAATAGTTTAACAGCGGTATTTTGGCAGAATCTCATTCTGTGTGCTGCTGTTGTTTCAGTACTACTACTAATACTTGCACTGGTGGGGAAATGGATGCACTAAATTCACTGGCGGCTTCCATGTTAGAGGAAGAGGCCACACACCGCAGGAGGTATTCATGGCCCCGAGTGTTCAGGCCCCGCACCACCTTCCTTCAACTCACTGACCAGCAGTGTCTGACAAGGTTCAGGTTTGATAAGGCGACCATTGTGCAGCTTTGTGAGCAGCTGAAACCCCTCCTTCAGCCCCAGACCCATAGGAATAACCCATCCCTGTCCACCTCAAAATCACTGCCTCTCTCTCTGTCCTGGCCACTGGGAGTTTTCAATCTGTAATAGCTGCTAACACAGGGCTCACCCAGGCTTCTATTTCACACTGTCTCACCCAGTTCCTGGATGCCGTTCTAACTCACACCTCTCACTACATCACTTTCCCCATCATCCCCAGGCCCTGCACAACAACATGTCCGCCTTCTATGCTGTTGCTAGATTCCCCTCGGTGTGATTGACTGCACACACGTCCCACTCAGACCCCCCCCCCCCCCCCCCCCGGCCACACGAAGCCACCTACAGAAACAGGAAGGCATTTCATTCAATGAACATGCAAGTTGTGTGTGATGCCCAGGGGGAGATATTAGACGTGTGTGCCAGGTACCCCGGTTCCACCCACGATGCCTACATCCTACAGCACTCGGGCATCTTCCGCAGGTTTGAGCAAGGGGAGTTCACTGGTGGATGGCTACCAGGTAAGTGCAACATGGATGTACCCGTGTATACCTCCTCCACTGGGCAACCCTCCGTCCTGCCTTCCTCCACCTCACTCCACAACCCACTATCCTAATCCCCCCTCCCCCCCCCCGTACTTGCTCCAAGCAATACATACTCATCTATCTCATTCTGCTTCTCTCCAAAGGTGACCGAGGGTACCCGCAGAGGACGTGGCTCATGACCCCCGTGGTGCATCCACAACCAGGGGCAGAAGAAACCTATAACAGGAGGCATCGGAGCACCCGGGGGATCATTGAGCGGATCTTTGGCTTCTTGAAAAACCGGTTCCGCTGTCTAGACCGGTCTGGAGGAGAGCTGCTTTACAGTCCAGAAAAAGTGGCCAAGATCTTCATGGCATGCTGCATGCTGCACAATTTGGCCCAGCGCAGAGGAAAGGCCCTCTCAGAGGAGCCACAGCCACCAGAGGAGGCCCTAGATGAGCAGGAAGAGGAGCCCCCTCCACCCCCAGCCCACAGAGCAGAGCTCACTGCTTACCAGCTTGGCGTTAGAGCCAGACAAAGACTCATAGAAACAAGTTTTCTGTGAAAGTAAGTGCACATTTATTTGTAATACTCACATAAGTGTTACCATCACACCCACCACCACCAACCCTCACCCTCCAGCATGTGCCATCACTTTCCCCGTCCCCTCCCCAGTCCCCTCTTACCCCTCCCACGGACTTCCTTTGCAGCTGGTGCTGCAGGGGAAGTCTGTTCAGACTCCTCCGATGGGCTACTCCCACTGTCCTCCTCCATATCCACACAGCAACCTGCGGCTTCGGCTGCACTGTGGAAATCCGGCCACCTTGTTGGCTGTAGCCTGGCCACAGGACCCAGAATGGGAGCTGGTTTGGTGGGTGCTGCACTAGTGGCTGCGAAGGCGCCTGATCTCAAGGCCCACCTCTTAGCTGGTGGTTGCTGCCCACTGGAGGAGGAAGTGGATGGCAGGTCTTGCTGCACCACCACCACTGGAGTAGGTGCTGTGACCTGAGGGCGCAGGCCTTCAATGCTGTGCTGCAGCTGTTGGAGTTGCTGGAGCAGTTCCTGGTGGGCTTGGCGCTGCGCCTGCAGTGCTTCCCGCTGCAGCTCTAATTTTTGCTGCCGGTACTCCTCCAAGCACACATTGTGCCGCAGCAAATCAGTGGCCAGCCACAGGAATTGCCTCCTTTGGCTGGAGGGCCTCTGGCGAGGAGCTGGCCCCCTATATGCATCCTCCGCATCAGAAAACTCAACCGGTGGTGGAGGTGCCGCCTCTGCCGGTGGTGCTGGTGGAGGTTGGGCCTCTAGTGCTGGTTCTGCTGCTGCAGGTGGTGGAGGTAGAGGCTGGACTGGTGCAGGTGGTGGTGTTAGAGGCTGGACTGCTGCTGCAGGTGGTGGCGGTAGAGGGTGCACTGGTGCAGGTGGTGGAGGTAGAGGCTGCACTGGTGCAGGTGGTGGTGTTAGAGGCTGGACTGCTGCTGCAGGTGGTGGCAGTAGAGGGTGCACTGGTGCAGGTGGTGGAGGTAGAGGCTGCACTGGTGCAGGTGATGGTAGAGGCTGGACTGCTGCTGCAGGCGGTAGAGGTTGAGGCTGTCCTGCTGGTGTAGGCCTTTGTTGTGATTGGAGGCCACTAGGGCCAGCCTCATCAGAGTCATCACCTGTATAGCACAAGGGTGAGGAAGTGTGTTGGTGAAAATAACCCACTTTTGTCTTTCAGCATTCATCTACATAGCCCCACACTTGATGACACTGCAAAGAGATGGTGAGGAGGAATGGGTTTCAGACCCCTGTGAATGACAGCCCCACAGGCAGCTGGGTACAGCTGGTGGACGGACAGCCAAGACAAGGACACCGCTCACAACTTTGTGGACCCGGACAAGCTGTTTGTTGTATATTAGTTAAAGTGAAGGACATTTGAGCATGTCTTGTGTTACTACTGACTTGGTACACTGCCTAGAACTGCTTTATGACCCCAAATACAGGCTCCTTAAGTTGCATGCATGTGGCCCACACTAACTAGAGCACAAAGGTGACAGAAGGAAATAGGCACAGTTTGGTGATGATGGGAAAATAGGAGGGAGTAGGGAAGGAAGAGCCCCAAAGTTGTGCCACAGTAGTAACCTACACACACCCATAGGATAAAAGCCAAGTGTAAAGTATTACTGGGGGTGCTAAGCCCAGTGCAAATAAGCCCTCCCTGGACACCTACATGATATTTCCTCAATATTGGGGGTGCTCAAACACCCACTGAGTCTGCTCCTATGACACACATTAATACTACCACTACTCAGAGACCTTACACTGTAATTAAGCTGCACACACAGGACAAGTAAGAGGGAAGCCAATGACTACGGTAGGAATAGAGAGTAAGGGTACAGAGCAAGTGAGTAGGGGGTAGGAGGTGAGGACACCATCATAAAGGTGGGCGTTTATTCCACATATGAAGACAGCCTGAGACACACCGTGGTGAAACTCCTCCCCCACCTCCCTCCTCCCCCTGGCCCCAACTTGTATAACACAGTGTAGTGCAGCACAACAGATATCCCAACATCATAATGGACAACCTACCTGAGCCCTCAGGCTGGGCCGAGGTGTCAAGGGAACCGATCCCGTGGATGCCCTCCTGGGGTAGCAGGGCGTGGATCATCAGATCCATGGGGGTGAAGTTGGCTGTGTCATGTGCTGCGGGATTGGCCCCAGCCTTCCTCCTCACATCCCTCCTCAGCTTGCGCCACTTGCGCTTGCAGTCCTCCACGTCCCTTGCACAGTGGAAGACTGCATTCACCCTGTCACGTACCACCTCCCATTCCCGCTGCTTGGTGGTTGCAGCCAGTCTCTGCCCTGTGGGAGCAAACAGGTTGGTGTGCCGTTGCTCTATCTCCTGCACCAGGAGCTCCACCTCGGCATCAGAAAAATTACCCTTCCGGGTTGGGGGCTGGCATGGCAGCATTGTACCAATGGGGTTTCGAAAATACGGAGTGGGCGTTTATATCGTCGCCAGGAATGCCCATTTTGGACGGGGGATAGGCGTGTCTGATATGGGCGCTTTAATTTCGATTATACACACAATTCCTAAACGTGCCCAGCTGAGATAGCGATTTGGAGCTCTTGATTTCGATTATGGGTAGATAACTATGGGCGTCCCCACCTGCCTTCCCCTTTTTGATTGCCATTTAAACCGCCATTTTATGCACTGGGACTTTGGCAGTTCTGATTCACGTGAGTTCTCACGTGTTACCCACATTTATATTAAGGTTTGTGTTTGGCAAGGTATGCTTCGGTACACCTGTGTATTTTGGGGGGTTGTTATTTGTGGTTGACCTCAGCCCACAACGCTTCCGTTTCCATCCTTTGGGCCTCTTCCTGTCTCCCATTCTCTCTGCCTGGTTGTAGCAGGCAGTCTGTGGGAGCTAAGAAATTGCTTCAATCGCACCAAATCAAGCACCCCTCGGTAAGGGTCATTTCACTGAGGCAAATGTCCAGCTAATGTTCCAGAAGATAGAAGGCGCACTACACATTCTTGAAACAGACGTTCATGGTAAGCTCTTGTTTCTCTGCCACCTCTTCTCTTTCTGCTCATCATCAAGGAGTGTCCATTCACTGTATGTAGTCTGCAGTCATGTCTTAGCTCTCTTTTCACCAGATTCCTGTGCACTGGTTGGAAGCCATCAGCCCCCATAGGCATAGTTTGACTGTTTCATTTGAGGGGGCAAAGGAAGGGGTGGGGCATATTAGCATATTCATTTGCATATATGTATATGCAAATTATGCTAATATGGAGGAAGGAAGGGAGCAAGAGCTGGCTTTTTTGGGAATAACCAGTGTTCGTTTGCCGATGGATAGCCAGTGAATCGGAGAGGCAGCGGGTTTGGCGGCAGGCAGTGGTGTGCTGGTAAATGTTTAACAACAGGCTCTCCCACCCCCGGTCCCCCTCTGCGCCCCCCCCCCCAAATTGCAGAGCTGGCTATAGCCAGGAAGAGAGCCTGGGGGGGGGGTATAAATAAGTAAATATAAACTTTTAATGTTGAGCACCTGATTCTCAAAGTGAACATATTCCAAACACTATAATGAAAATAAAATGATTTTTTTCTACCTTTGTTGTCTGGTGACTGTTTTTCTGATCATGCTGGTCCAGTATCTGATTCTGCTGCTATCTGTCCTTTTAACTCCATTTCCAGGGCTTCCTTTCCATTTATTTCTTTCCTTTCCTCCTTTCTTCTTCATTTCTGGTCCTCAGCTTCTGCCTATTTTCTTCATCCATGTGCAGTTTTTCTCCTCTCTTCCTTTTCCCTCATCTCATCTCCTTCCTCACTCTTTCCTCCCCTCCATCCATGTCCAGCATTTCTTTTCTCTCCGCTGCCCTCCATCCACCCATGTCCAGCGACCCTTCTCTCCCTTTGCCCTGCAAGCACTCATACCCAGCGACCCTCCTTTCCCCTGCCCCCATGCCCAGTGGCCCTCCTTTCCCCTGCCCTCCATCCACCCAGTCCAGCAGTGACCCTCCTCTCCCCTGTCCCCATGCCCAGTGGCCCTCCTTTCCCCTGCCCTCCATCCACTCAGTCCAGCAGTGACCCTCCTCCCCTGCCCTCTCTTCATCCTGCCCTCTCCCAGTTCCTTTTCCCCCCCCCCCCCCTCCGCAGCGAGCCAGTTCTCCTCCCTCCCTCTGGATCCGTCCTTCACCAACTTGATCTTCGAATTCTTCGCCTGCCCGCTAGCGCTGACTCTCCCCTGCCGGTTGGCGCTTCAAAATGGCCGCCGAGACTTCAGCAGAAGTCTCACGAGGCCGCCTCTGGAAGTCTCGGCGGCCATTTTTAAAGCGCGAACCAGCAGGGGAGAGAGCGCTAGCGGGCAGGCAAAGGATTCGAAGATCAGGTCGGTGAGGGACGGATCCGGAGGGAGGGAGGAGAGCCAGCTCACGAGGGAGGAGAAGGAACGGGGAGAGGGCGGGGCGAAGGGAGAGCTGCCTGTTGCCGGCCCTGAATTTGGGGGGGCATTGCCCCCCCTCGCCCTCCCAGTCTACGCCCATGTCAGCCCCGTACTGTGTGGTTCTGCCAGGTCCTCAATGCTGTGGGCCAGCTGTTGCAGCTGCTGTATTGGTTCTCGGTGGGTTCAATCCTTGTTTGTGTGCTGAACCCCAGTCCCCATTTATGAAATGGCCACCCATTCTCACTTTTGATAGGAGGGGGAGGGGGAACAATATAGGCAAATCATGTTTTTAGCACAGTATTGAACACAGTCCTACAATCCTCCATAGTTCTGGAACAACAACATTTCTAACATGTAGGCTGGAAACTAGTTTCAAGGTGGCCACAGATACTGCCTACTGAGCCCTTAAGACATGGTGAGGGAGAGAGTTTGTGGTTACAGGTCCAAACCCAAATTACCTGCAGGTAGCTACAACCTGGTGTCTGCCGTGGCCTAGTGGTTAGATCACCAGCCTTATAATCACAAGGTTGCCGGTTCAATTCCCACTGCTGCACCTTGTGATCTAGAGTGAGCCACTTAACCCTCCATTGCCTCAGGTACAAACTTCCAGTCCTCCTGGGACCGGGAACGACCTGCAATGTAGGTCACCTTGACCTCCTACTGAAAAAGGTGTGAGCGAACACCATATTTATTTGTGCCCTTCTGTAACTCTTGTATTATATTGCAACTGTGATGCAGTAAGCCTCCATCTAATGGTTTTCCCATTGTTTTCCCTTTTCTCCTCAGCACTATATACCATTGCAGATGCATAGAATGTGAAAAGATGAGGCAGCTGTTTGTAGGTCCTTGGTGCCCCCCCCCCCCCCCCCCCAATTTGGTATGGTTGTGGGTAAGGGTGTCTGGTGATCACACTGAGAAAACATCATGTATGTGCTACCTAGGGTTATGTGCAAGAGTGTACTTGGCAGATCACAAGTGCTAGACAACAAATCTATTATTAATGCCACTCTGTGCTGTGGGGCTGTATGGTAAGGGGGAGGGAGAGAGGCTGGATGGCCATTTGTGTCCCTCAACAGTAAATAGCCATCCAGCCTCCGCGGCCCACCCCCCTGCACATAGGGCCATGGAGGTTGGAATGAACAGGTGGGCTTCTGTATGGGCACCATTATCACAGACATGCATCAACTTTCTCATTCACACTTCACATTTCATGCAATGCATATTTCTGCCTCCTCTCACATCAACAGCACCATTTGGTTATATGTAATGCACAACACACACACTGTTAGTTTAAATGTGAAAAATATTTTTTATGTGCAAACCCCAACATATTCCCCCCACCCCCACCCCTACAAATTCCCCCCCCCAAAAAATTCCCCAACACCCCTACTTATCCCCCAACCCCGCCTCCAACATTTCCTCCCCCCCCAACATACAAACAACCCACCCAACAACCCCCCCTCACAAAATACAAACTGTCACCCCCTTCCCCCCTTCCTCCCCCCCCCCCCTAGGACGGGTGGCCACGGCCTCTAATCAAGGCCCTCTGTAGCATGGTAATGAGCAGCAGCAGGACCACCCTCAGTGGGCCCTACAGCTGCTCATTACCCTGCCTAATGGTTTGTAGCTCCTGCAGCACCTGGTTCTGGCCATCTACCAGGTGCTGCAGGAGACGCAGAACTGCCGCTGGGCCAAGGGCTGGAGGTGGCCCAGGGGATCCAGATGATGGCCCAGGGGAGGGAGGTGGCCCAGGGGATGGAGGTGGCCCAGGCGATGGAACTGCCTCAGGGGATGGAGGTGGCCCAGGTGATGGAGATGGCTCAGATGGAGCTGCAGGTGGGGAGGGGTCCTCCAGAATGTCCTCATCAATGATGAGGACCCCCTCCTCCTTCTCCTGGTAGGCCTCCTGGGCTGGCTCCTCCTCCTCCTCCAGGTGCCCCTCCTGGCCTGGCTGCTCCTCCTCCAGTTGACCCTCCTCATCTGCCTGCTCCTCCTGCTGGTGCTGGAGCCCTGTGTATGTAAACAGAGTATGGATGAGATGAGCACATGCAACATGGTCCCGGTGAACCCCGAAGCGTCTGTAAGATATAAGTTTGTAGAGCAGGAGTCAGGGATGGTCCTTCTTGCCCTCTGCACACACATTCATTTGTTATTCAAATAGCAGAGAGAGGGTCAACACTGTTGGGGGGGGGGGGGGGGACCACCTCCACTAGTACAGATTCATAGGAGCCACCTTTTTAAAATTTTTGGGGGTGCTACCCCCAGTGGAGATCACCCCTCCCTGGATACATACAAGGCATTTATTCTATACTGGGGATGCTCAAGCACCCACAGCAGCCACGGAGTTGACTCCTATGCAGATGATGCCATAGAGGTGGCTATGAGGCCAGAAAGTACCGTTTGTATGCATTATAATTTATGCTTGTAAAACTACTTTATATGTGTTATCATTACCATGTTATCAAGTATGCTATACGTTTAATTGGTATAATGTTTCCACTATTCCGATGTGTTGTAAGCCACATAGAGCCTGCAAAGAGGAGTGGGAAAATGGGTTCACAGGCAAGAAATAATTAGATAACGAAATACATTATTGTAGGGATGTGGGAATGGTCGTCCTTTCAAGAACATACATTTTATTAGTGATTGTGCATGTACTCGTATTACTCATTATCCTTGCATGCACACTCCAGTTACTGGTTACATTGATGACAGAGCTGTTATATGTGTAGGTACAGGAGGGGGGTGTGGGCCAAACACTTACCTTTCAAGCCTGTCCCTAATGCGGGACCAGGCTCTCATGGCCTGCAGCCTGGGGGGTAGGTGGTGGTGCTGGATGAACAGTCTATGGCGGTGCCTTAGACACAGCCACACCAGCAGCAGGCTCTCCTCGTGCCCGAAGTTTGGCTCACATCGGTGCGCCATTTTTTCAGGTGTTGGGAAACAAGTGCCTTATATAGAAGTCCTTGCGTGACAGATGTCGTTTCGTGCACAGCTCCATATATGGATGACCATCCCATATATGGCCCTATCAGCACGTGGACGCCGTCGTAAGCATAGACGTCTTTGACATGCATGCCTGGTTGTTATGCGTGCGGAACTTGCCTCATATAGATGAGTATGAAGCACCCGACCCTTTTCACATATACACAATATGCATATAGCTGCATGTTCAGTAGGTGTACAGTGCATGCAGTTCCGGACATCCAGATAGGGCACATATGAGGAATATATCGGTGGAGCAGCATGATCTTTCTGTAGTTGACGCGTATAAACGTCCCTCATATTTTCCCGTACCTGGATGTCCAGAACAGCATGTACTGTACTTGTGGTACACCTATGTACATTCTTTTACACACTTTCTGATTTGGTCGTTTGCACCTGCGATAATCGAACGTGTTAGGGCGCCCTATTTAATCACGCTTATGGGCTCCTCATTTGGTCGTTTTGCTACAGGGATAATCGATTATCGAAAAACGCCCATACTATTTTTCGATTATACATGCCTGATTTTGGACGTTTTCGTAAGGATGTCCTAATGCGTACTTGGACAACCTTTCGATTATGCCCCTCTATATCAACTTACACTGATACATATATTACCCTAAAGCTCACTCAGAACTCTCTCTCCACATTCATTACAGCACCCAGAAACTCATCAAACTTGCTGGATAAATTTTAACATTGAGCTATTCAATCCACTTCAAATAATCACTTGTTATAATATATCATAATATGTATATTATTGTATTTTTCTAACCCAAGCTTGTGGCACCTTGCCTTGCATGACCTAAAGAGTCTTCCAGGTAAAGTTTTTTTTCAAGCACTATACAGTGCCATATGTTGTCAATCACATTATAAAAACGCTCAAAACATTTGCCACTTATCTGAATAGTCTTGTTCATACAGCAGTTCTTGCAAGATGTACTTTCTTTAATTTTAAATTTGCCGATGTATAAAGTCCAAATTTTAACTTCGCCTGAATGCTGCCACACCACAGCTCTGGGGTTCCTTTTAATGTTTCTGCCGGTGCTCGAATGAGGCTGAGAGGCTTCCTGGTGAACCTCCAACTTGAGTAAAATAGTTTAAATTTAATGCCAAGAAGTGTAGAATGATGCACTTGGGGTGCGGAAACCCAAAAGAGAGATACTGGATAGGAGGGGAGAGATTAGTAAGCTCAACTCAGGAGAGAGACCTTGGGGTGTTGGTGTCGGAGGATCTGAAGGTGAAGAAACAATGCGACAAGGCAACGGCCGGGCCCAGAATGATGCTAGGCTGCGTAGAGAGGGGTATAACCAGCAGAAGAAAGGAGGTGTTGATGCACCTCTACAAGTCATTGGTGAGGCCCCACTTGGAGTATTGTGTTCAGTTTTGCCCAACACTATTACTCTCACCATAATTCCATCATCTGAGCAACTACATAAAGCCGACACCTACACAAGAACACAATGCATTCTTCTACCACATACATACGCACTTGATTGCAAAAACACGTGTTAACAAGTACGTAAGCACACAATGCATTCTTCTACCTTGTATGTACGCACTTGATTATAAAATCATGTGCATATCTAAAGTCCGGAAATGGCAAATCGCCATAATGGCAAATGTAAGCCACATTGAGCCTGCAAATGGGTGGGAAAATGTGGGATACAAATGCTACAAATAATAATAATAAAAAGCACCATAGAAATTAGATGTTAAAAAGCACAGCTGACCGGACTTGTTTTTTGGAGTGAAGTGGAGAAAATGGCAAGCCTAATATCTAAAACAATTTAAACAGCCAGGAGAGTCTCCTGGCTAGTTAAATCGCCAGTCTGGGCTATCTGGGCATATTCAGTGGCACCTAACTAGATAGTACCACAGAAAATGCCTGGTTAGGGGTGAATTCTATATATGGTGCTAAAAAAAGTGCTATTCTATAAGCCGTGCTTAAAGTTAGGTACAGTTTATAGAATAATGCTTACACCCAGGAATCGTGCCTAACTTTAGGCAAGGCCATTTGCACCAACTGAAATGTGGAGAAATATGCATGCCTAAATTAAGCATGCTTCCCCCTTATTCTATAATCACACTGTTAATTTTAGGAATACCCTCCCCCCATTCTGCCCATGATCCTCCCATTTCCGTGCCCCCTTTTTGAACTTGCACATAAAATCTAGGTGCTTATATTCCAATTAAATCTAATTAGTGCCAATTGCTTTAAGCTAATTATCAGTGCTAATTAGCTCATTATTTAATTAAATTGTATGCGCAAATTGGGCATGCACCCAAATTTGCATGTGCAATTTTTAGTGACCTTTACAGAATTAGGGGGATAGTGCCCACCCCAAAACTGGTTATTTTTAGGGCGTTCTGAGGGTGGAATCAGCACTTGGGCGGTTAAGTGCCAATATTCATCATTTAACTGGCCATGGTAACTGCATAGATAGAACTGCATATAAGTCAGACCTATCTTTATGTGGTTCACCATAACTTCTTAAGTGATGAATATCACACTTCACTAGCTATGATTTCACTATTCCCATATACCTGGAAATTCAATGCCTGTCATTGAATTTCTGGGGATAAAGCCAGCAGCAGTCAGCAAAATGCTGATTACCATTGGCTGAATATTGGGCCCAACATGCTTTTTCATGTCATGAAGTAAGGGCCTTGTGCAAGGCCAGTGCAAGAGTATTGCGTGCCCTAGGCAGAGGTTCAGCATTATGCTCTCTTCAAATAACTTTCATGCACCTAGTCCTGTCTTCCCAATGAAGACTTCAAAAATTTGTCTTAACTATTATGAACATCCCAGCAACATAATTCTTTAAAAAATGTATAATTGGATATCATACTTATAAATATTTGTTTTGTGTGTTTTGGCTATTAGTATCTACTGTTTTATTTTGAATTTAGGGTCTCTATGCTGCCACCCTAGACGTTGGTGTCCTAGGCAACCACTCAGACTTGTCTAATGGTTAAGACAGCCCTGTTTTTGTGACAGGTGCCACCCAGCATTTGAATAATTCACTTGTTCCTTTTCCTTAGGTTTGAGCAGCTTAAGGAAACCAATGTGGTGAAAAATATAAACTATCTATTGACTGTTCAGTTTTTCTGACTTGAACAAATTTAGAGGACAATTTTCAAAGGTTTTACATGGATAAATATAGATTTACCTGACAGTGAAAACTGAAGGTCCAATATTCAGCAGGACTTATCTGGAAGGTTATTCAGGTACTGCTTATATTCAGGCTATTACCCAGATAATTATTCAAACAAGTTAGAACAGAAAAGTAGCTATCCTAACTTGTCTAGATAGTTATCTGAGTACTTGCACTTAATATCAGGAGTAGAGGTGGATAGCTCGCTGTATATGAAAACTCAGGTAAATACTGTGATTTAAAAAATCCTTCTATTTACTTTAAAAAAATTAGAATTATCAGGAAATACTTTGATTTGGCTGCTTTCAGGCTTCTCATACTAACACTAATTCTGTCCAGAGTGAACTATTGTAATAGGATGCTCTAAGTTCCTTATAAGACAGCTTCAAATTATGCAAAATACTGCAGTTTTGGTGTATTCTCTCTATAAATTTGATTCTGTTACCCCTTTTTTTCTTAAATTACACTAGCTTCCAATAAGCCAGAGTACAATTTAAATTGTGCACAAAATGGCTCATTCCCACACTTGAGGAAATGAGCCATAACTTGGCTGAGCTGAAGATAGCGTTAAACATTACTGTAGTGAGGGGGGGGGGCATGTCAAGATGGCGCCATGAGCAGTTGAGTTGTTAGCGAGCTCCAGCTTTGTTCCCTCCGAATATCAATTTCAGTACAAAATATGCCCCATACTAAATGAAAAGGGACTGTCCGCGGGGTTCCCCCACCTACTGGGGACGTCCACAGCCGGAAAAGACCTGGGCTGGAACGCTTCTTCCCTGCCATTTCACGAGCAGGCGGGATGGATTCCTTAGCAGGTGGTGTCAGAGAAGCCCCCCCCCCCCCCCCCCCCCGCTGGAAGTCGAAACATCTCTTTCTCCGCCGCCAGACTCTAATATCCCTCCAAGCTCAGCAACTGTTGCTAGTCAAGAAGGGTTTCTCTCAGAACCCGGAAAGGGCGATTCTGTGAACCCTGTGGAGACTTGACTTAGCAGTGAGATCTGCAGCTGCGAGATTAGAATCGGAGGTGAGCCTAGGCAAGATCTGGCTGAAACTTCTTGAAATGGAGAAAACCTTACGACCAGTGGCGATCCTAGGGGGGCTGACACCCGGGGTGGATCGCCGATGCGCCCCGCCCCCTGGGTGCAGCGCCCCCCAGGAACAGCGCGACGCCCCCGGCGAAAGAACCCCAGATCCCCCGACGAAAGAACCCCCCCCGGGTGCACGCCGCTGGGGGGGGGGTGCCGCGCGCCTGCCGGCTCTTCGTTTTCATGCTCCCTCTGCCCAGGAACAGGAAAGTAACCTGTTCCGGGGCAAAGGGAGCATGAAACAAAGAGCCGACAGGCGCGCGGCACCCCCCCCCCAGCAGCGGCACCCGGGGGCGGACCGTCCCCACTGCCCCCCCCTTGGTACACCACTGCTTACGACAATCATCTGATGAGGTAAAAACTCTGAATGTGAATGTGCAGGAAGTGAGGACTCTATAGCTATGGTTAAACAAGATTTTTCCTTGAAATAGAGGCAATACAGGAAGAGACTAAGAAACAGATTAATTTAAGTTGGCTGTAATAAAAAACAATGTTGAAATAA
The DNA here is from genome assembly GCF_901765095.1 of Microcaecilia unicolor. NCBI lineage: Eukaryota > Metazoa > Chordata > Amphibia > Gymnophiona > Siphonopidae > Microcaecilia > Microcaecilia unicolor. The sequence goes on from NC_044040.1 coordinate 128,098,609, forward strand.
GGAGAAAGATCGAACAAATGGAGAATTTTAATAGAGATTAAATCTCCGATTGTTGAATTTTCCTAAACTTTTGGGTGTACCATTAGAAATGTTTACAAGATTTTTGAAAGAAAATTTTAAGTTTCCTCAGAAATAATCCCTCCATTGAATAAGATTTATTATATACCAAGTACAATGAAAAAATCAGAAGGAGAAAAATCTACAGATTTGCAAAATATTACAGCCATTTGGAACAGTCACTGGAAGATGTTTCTGGAAAGAGGGATGTTGATAGTGTCATTCGTTTTTCAGCAGGATTTAAATTCAATAATAAGACTTTACTTTAAATCAACTAACCGCATGTTTGGAGGCCAAAAAATTTGGCTTTATCCTGATGTAACTAAGACTACTCAGGAAAAGAGGAAAATGTTTCTTTCCATGAGGCCCAAAATATTAGAATTAGGGGGTACCTTCCTCCTTGCATATCCCTGTAAAATGTGTTATAAGGTTAAATCAAACAAAATATGTGTTTTTTATACCTGATCAGCTAAGACTTTCCTGGACGCAAAACAGCAGTAGAGCTTTTCAATGTGTGAGAAACGCGCCATATTTCTTATTTGGTTATTGTTTGAAAAATAAAATGTAATCTTCACTATTCTTACCCCCCTTCAAATATAGGGTCTAATGAAGCTAACTTAGATTGTTGGAAAGAATGTATTTCCTATAATGGTAATATTATACCTTTTGGCTGTATTTCACTTAACAGTTTTATGTCTGTTTAAGTTATATAAAATCAATAAAAATTATAAATCATAAAAAACATTACTGTAGTGAGAAGGGGGGGGGGGAGGAATGGAGTTTAATGGAGCATTAATGGGCTCACATCAGAGAAGGTTTGTTGCTTGCTGCTGTAGCTGGCACCAATCAAAAGAAAGGTGGATGAAACTTGAGGGGATGTTTTTTAGGTTGGTGTTCTATTTTTGTCAGGAGCCTGGGCGGGAGGAGGAATTTTGAGGAAGGTCTGTGGAGGCCTTACCAGATCTGGCGAGTTGGGGTTTGCCTTTGAGTGTCGATGGTGGTCGGTGGAGGTGGTCCAGGCTCCATCAGGTGTGTAGTGGGTGCGGTGCTGCATGCTCCATTTGGTTTCTGCTGCAGTTCATTCGGCAGTGACTGAGCATCTGAGCTGCAGTGTTGGAAGTACAGCTTTGCGGTTTACTGTGAGGTCTAGTGCCTGCTGACTTTTTGCTTTGAAGGTTTATTAGGTGATATTTTGTGCCTTTTAAGGATCCATCCATATCCAGCAAATTTCCTCTCTCCTCTGCCCCCTCCATCCATCCATGTCCAGCAACTCTCCATTCTCCCCTGCCCTCTCCTCCATCCACCCATATCCAGCAAAATTCTTCTCTCCCCTGCCCCCATTCATCCATCCATGTCCAGCAACTTTCCATACTCCCCTGCCCTCTCCTCCATCCACCCATTCCAGCAAAATTCCTCTCTCCCCTGCCCATAGGAGCCAACTTTTCAAAATTATTGGGGGTGCTAAACCCAATGAAAATAACCCCTCCGTGGACACATACAAGGGATTTTCTCAATATTGGGGTGCTCAAGCACCCACAGAGTCGGCTCCAGTGCCCCTGCCCCCATTCATCCATCCATGTCCAGCAACTTTCCATTCTCTCCTGCCCTCTCCTCCATCCACCCATATCCAGCAAAATTCCTCCCCCCTGCCCCCATTCATCCATCCATGTCCAGCAATTCTCCTTTCTCCCCTGCCCTCCTCTCCATGTCCAGCGATCTCTTCTCTCCCCCTGCCCTCCCCTCCTTGTCCAGCGATCTCTTCTCTCCCCCTGCCCTCCTCTCCTCTCCATGTCCAGCAATCTCTTCTCTCCCCCTGCCCTCCCCTCCTTTCCATGTCCAGTGATCTCTTCTCTCCCCCTGCCCTCCCCTCCTCTCCTCCCCATGTCCAGCGATCTCTTCTCTCCCCTGCCCTCTCCTCCTCTCCATGTCCAGCAATCTCTTCTCTCCCCCTGCCCTCCCCTCCTTTCCATGTCCAGTGATCTCTTCTCTCCCCCTGCCCTCCCCTCCTCTCCTCCCCATGTCCAGCGATCTCTTCTCTCCCCCTGCCCTCCCCTCCTCTCCATGTCCAGCGATCTCTTCTCTCCCCTGCCCTCCTCTTCTCTCCATGTCCAGCGATCTCTTCTCTCCCCATGCCCTACCCTCCACTTCTCTCCAGCAATCTCTTCTCTTCCCCTGCCCTTCCCTCCCATCCATGTCCAGCGATTTTCCCTGCCCTCCCTCAGCTCCCCGATAGCCCTGTTCTCCATTCCTCCCTCCCCCCAGCGCATTTAACCATTTTATTTTCAGTGGCAGCGACGGCAGTAAAGAAGAAAGCATTGCGGGCTCGCCTCCTGCTTCTCCCTTCCCTCAAACAGTGCCCCGCCTTCCGTGATGATGCATTTCCTGTTTCCACAAGGGCGGGACACTGTGTGAGAGAAGGGAGAAGCTGGAGGTGAGCCCGCAGTGCTTTCTTCTTTACTGCTGTCGCTGCCATTGAAAATAAAAGGTTAAACGTGCCGGGGGGGGGGGGGGGGGAAGGAACGGAGAGGAGGGCTGATGGTCGCGGAGCTGAGAGCTGAGGGCAGGACGGAGGGAGAGCTGCCTTCAGCACTGTGCCGGCCCTGTGTTTGGGGGGGGGAGCAATGCCCCCCCTCGCCCCCCAAACTACGCCCTTGGGCTAAAGTAGCAGACTTGGAGTAGCTCAGGAAGACAGAGAGGTACATAGAGCAGGCCTACAGGGATGTTGTAGAGAAGTCCCATCTCCAATCTGGCAGCCCCTGTGCTGACTTGGAGGAGGGAGGTCTCCTAAAAGGAGAGCATCGCCCTGGAGAAGTTGAAAGTAATCCTGTAGCCAGGACCAGCCCACCAGAGAATGCAATATCCTCTCACACCGAGGATGTGTCTCCAGGAGCTTCTGTCCAGGAGTGAAGGGTTAAGACAGCTGTTGTAGTTGGTGATTCAATTATTAGGCATATAGATAGCTGGGTGGTTGGGGGCATGAGGATCACCTGGTCACTTGCCTGCCTTGTGCGAAGCTGGTAGACTTCACGCATCATCTAGATAGGATTTTAGATAATACTGGGGAGGAGCTGGCTGTTTTGGTACAAGTGAGTACCAATAACATAGAAAAATGTGGGAGGGCAGTTCTGGAAGCCAAACTTAGACTCCTAGGTAGAAAGCTGAAATCCAGATCTTCCAGGGTAGCATTTTCAGAAATGCTCCCTATTCCATGCGCAGGACCTAAGAGACAGGCAGAGCTCCGAAGTCTGAATGCGTGGTTGAGACAATGATGCAGGAATAAGGGATTTAGATTTGTTAGGAACTGGCCAACATTCTGGGGAATGGGGGGAGCCTGTTCGGAAAGGATGGGCTCCACCTTAACCGGGATGGAACCAGGCTGCTAGTGCTAGCATTTAAAAAGCAGCTTTTAAACTAAAATGGGGAGGGGGGAGTCAACATTCGCCTAGGAACACATGGTTCCGTGCGGAGTATCCTTGAAGGATACAATTGAAACTGGATCTTTAGGGAATCCCAATAGAGAGATTTCAATAAGGGTCAAAGAATGCCAGGCGTGTTCAATGGGAGAACAGAATAAAGGATGCAAATTATCCTTTTTAACTTCAAAGCAGTAACATATAGTAACATGCGTAGTTACTATATGTTAGTTACTATATGTTACTGCTTTGAAGTAAGCAGCCTGTGGATGCAAGGAAAAAAGACAATTTGAAGTGCCTATATACAAATGCTAGAAGCCTTAAAAATAAGATAGGAGAATTGGAGTATATAGTACTAAATGAAGAGATAGATAAAATAGGCATTTCAGAAACCTGGTGGAAGGAGGACACTGTGTTAGCAGGGTACACATTATATTGCAATGATAGAGTGGATCAAATTGGGGGGGACGGGGGGTTCCACTATATGTTAAAGTGGAAATTGAGTCAAACTAAATAAAAATTCTATAAGAAGCAGGTAGCAGCGTGGAATTATTTTGGATAGAAATTCTAGGTGTGAAGGGAAAAAGTATACTGGTAGGGCTGTACTTTCATTTTTTTTTTAAGTGTATGGCGTTCCTTTCATTTTCTTATTTATATATCTTGTAAGTTTGAGATATAAACCGCTCTGGCAGTTAGTGCGGTATAACAAATTTTAATAAACATAAACTTACTACCGTTCACCAGGACAGAACAGACAGATGAGAATATGTTTACAGAAATTAGGAAAGCTGGTAAATTAGGCAACTCCAGACTCCATTCCTTCTATCTTGCTGCACCGTATGCCTGAGCCAGTACGCCAAGCCTCATCTCTGGCCATCTTCAAATCTAGGCTAAAACCCACCTCTTCGATGTTGCTTTTAACTCCTAAACCTAAACCTTCAACTGTCCCCTATCCCTGATATGTCCTGTCTGTCCTAAGCCTTATCCCTTACTTGTCCTGTCTGTCTGTCATAATTAGATTGTAAGCTCTATTGAGCAGGGACTGTCTCTCCATGTTCAAGTGTGAAGCGCTGCGTACGTCCGGTAGCGCTATAGAAATGATAAGTAGTAGTAGTAGTAGATAGGCGATTTCAATTATCCTAATTTTGACTGGATAAAACAAATAGTTAAATGCTATACACGCAGGTTCTGTGGATGTGAAAAGTGAATTGGTCTCCTTGACTTCAAACATTGTAAGTGTGCATGCACTTCACTACTTCAGTCAGAGGTCAAACTTTTGTTTTTCAACATGGCTATGCTGAGGCAAAGTTTTGCTTCTAGTCTGGCTGGATCTTTGTATTCTATCTGTATGTTCATCATGTCTTTTTCTACTTCCAAGTCTTGTTAACTTTAAAGAAAAAATCACTCTAAAGGTCTGATTGGATAAATGTTACATTAGGGAGTGCTAGGGAGGTAAAATTTCTGGATGTAATAAATGACTGCTTCTTGGAACAACTGGTCCAGTGCCAACGAGAGGGGGAGCTATTTGGATCTAATCCTTAGTGGAATGTGGGGCATAGTACGAGAGGTAACAGCGTTGGATCTACTGGGAAACGTGGAGGGGCATAATCGAACGGCGCCAGCCATCTCAGAGGCCGGCGCCCTAAGGCGGGAGGGCGATGGTATTTTCGAAACGAGGTGGGTAGCCAATCGTGTGTTTTGATAATACGGTCGAAAGCCGGCCCAAAATAGAGGCCGGCCAACTTACAGGGAAAGGCCGGCATTACACATCCATTATCGCAGTTGAAACCGGCTAAATCAGGGGAGGCCAAGAATACGAAAAATACAGCAGTTGTGTGAGAAAGCCGTTACTGTACTTCTCAAGTGTCCTTATATTTTCCCCTTTCCTGGATGTGTGCAACTACATGCACTTGTACTTTGTGGAATATGCAGCTATGGGAAATATATTTTATTGTGTACATATGAAGTTCGCACCCTTGATTATGATCCATATAAGGAAAACTCCCATAAAAGGAAAACTCCGCACGTAGCTCCCAGACGCAGCACGTAGGCCACGCACACATGGTGACACAATCCGTGGACGGCCATCCGTGATGGGCGGCCATGGCTGGAGACATTATACATGCCAAAACATGCACGTACTCACCTATCCATATATGGGATGCAGAACCTTATATGGAGCTGTGCACGTAAGGCTGCCCATCACACATGGCTGGCCATATAAGGCGACGCGATGCATGCGTTCAGCGGTTCTTGACGGAGAAAAATGAGCCTCAGACGGGAGCCAAATTTCTCAATGGGAGAAAATCTCCTGTTAGTGACCCTGTGCCTAAGGCACAGGCGTGTCCTGTTCCCCCGGCACCACCACCTGCCCCCCAGGAATCCTTGCATCCGTACCTGGGGTCAAAATCCGAGACCTATTGGAGAGGTAGGTGTTCCCCCCCCCCCCCCCCCTCCCTCCTGCAGCTACACATCTAAGAGCTCCCTCAGCAGTGTAAGCACAAACTGTAGTCTGCATTCAAGGGAAATCAGTGATATGTGTACATGGCAGTGGCGTAGCCAGAAGGCAATTTTTGGGTGGGCCAACAGGTTGGATGGGTGGGCACTAGAGTTGCCAACTTTTTTGAAAAAGAAAAAAACAGCAAACCTGATGCACCCATGCTCTGTCCCTACCCCACTCCCCATAACTTCAATGAGGGTTGCAGTGCAGGCTTCAGTGGTTGCAGGCCAATTGAGAGCTAAGGGAAGTACAATAGACTGCACTATTCAGCCCCACTGAGCCATGGTCCTCCAACACATATATGGTATTGAAGCCAAACACATTCTGCATCCAGAGAACCTCCTGGCTGTCCACCAACAATGGATACAGAGCACAGCAAGGACAATTCTCCATAAAACTCATCATATAAAGAAATTTTGTTTTCTAGTGTAATCTCAATTACAGACATATTATAAATTAACTTTAAAAAATCTATAAAACAAAAGTCACTCAGAACTTAGAGCAATCTACCATGCCAACACTAACTTCAACTTCCAAAAAACAAAGATCCTACCTATGAAAAGAAGTGCCTTAAATATTATAGTAGGGCCCTAAAATACAAATAGATTTATCAGGAAAGCTGAACAAGCCAAATACTACAGAATGCTACATGGAAACTTCATGCTAACAGAATACCTCAGTCACACACACAAGACACAAATGCCAAATACAGAATAAGTGACCACAAACTCTAGAAATATAATTAAAACGGAAACCCCAAGAAACTAGACCTTGCATGTAGTACAACACCAGAGAAACAAGAAAGAAAGGCATTTGCTCCTGTGCAAAATATAAAGATGGCACATGCCAGGGATGGTGTTAGGGATGCAACTAGGGCAATTGTGCTTGGTTCCTTGGCCAGAGAAGCCTGCATGCTGGAAGCTGAAGGCACAGCCTGGTAATGGACTTTGGGGTCCTTTCCTAGATTTCTGTCCTGGACCCCAGCCATGTTAACATCAACTTTGGCAAGATGTACATTCCAAATCCAACATATATATTCACAACTTTGAAAATAAAATATTTTTTTTATACCTTTTGTTGTCTGGTCATTTTTTCTCAAATCATTATGGTCCCAGTCTCTGGTTTCTGCTTTCCCTCTGTCGTCTCTTAACTTCACTTGCCGGGTCTCCTATTTGACATTTCTTTCTTTCTTCATGTCCATCTTCCATCCTCCATCTCTGTTTTTCCTATGATTCCTCATTGTTCAGTCATCTCCCCTTGTTTCATATCCCCCTCATCCATCATCAATTCCCTCTGTGCACCTATGCACCCCATGCGCCAGCTAGTCCCTTATGCGTTCCTATTCTCTCCCTTGTTCTGGTATCTCTCTTTCCCCCCCGTGTCCATATACCCCCCTCTCCAGTGTCAAGCATTTTATCTCTATTCCATATCCCCGTTCCCCCCCCCCCCCCCCATTGGTCAGGCATACCCCTCTGTGCCCATGTGCCATCCCCATACAGCATCTCAACATTTGGTCCCTGTCCCCATGCTCCCACCTAATGCCCAGTATCTCCCTCGGTATCTGTATACTTCCCCATGTCCCACTTTCTCCCTCCTCCACACCAATGGTCCCTCTCCTCTCTGATCCCACCCCCCAACCAGCTTCTCTTCCTCTCTTTCCTTCCCCTTATGCATCTGGCTCTTCTCCCTGCATTCTCTCTCATTTCCCTCTGCATATCATCATCTGCATATCCAGCACATCTCCTTCAGCCCCCCCCCCCCCCCCCACGTCCAGCATCTGTCTCCCTTTCATCCAGCCCCCCTACTGTTCAGCACCTCTTTCCCTTTCATCCAGCCCCCATACATGGTCCAGCACCTCTCCCCTTCACTTCAACCCTCTGCATATCTCCAGCACTTCTCCCCTTTCCCCTCCACCCCCCTGCATATCCAGCACCTCTCCCCTTCCTTCCACCCCCCTATATATCCAAAACCTCTCCCTTCCCTCCCAACCTCCCCTCTGCAAATCAAAACCTCTCCCTTCCTTCCAACCTCCCCTCTGCAAATCCCAAAACCTCTCTCCTTCCTTCCCAAACCTCCCCTCTGCAAATCCAAAACCTCTTCCCTTCCCTCCAACCCTCCCCTCTGCAATCCCAAAACCTCTCCCCTTACTTCCAACCTCCCCTCTGCCAAATCCCAAAACCTCTCTCCCTTCCCTCCAACCCCTCTGCCCCTGGCAAGTCCAGCACCCTTCTGTTCCCTCCCTCCCTGCCTTCCCCTTACTGGGCCAGCACGCAGCACCCCCACTGACTTCCTCACCCTCTCCCACCCCTGCGCAGCGCTTCATTTAATGTTGTCGGCGCTGCTGTTACAGTTTCCCACCCCCACGGCGGCACTTTACTGACCAGCAACACTACAGATGCAGCGCTGAGCGTCAGACGTCCTGCTCCGCCTCCGGGGCCTTCCACGCTGATGTAACTTCCTGTTACGGAGGCGGGACGCGGAAGGCCCCGGAGCAGGATGTTGGACGTCAGCGCTGCATCTGTAGCGTTGCTGTCAGGTAAGTGTAAAGCGCCGCCGCTGGGGGGTGGGAAACTGTAACAGCAGCGCCGACAACATTAAAGAAGCGCTGTCCGGCAGGGGTGGGAGACCGGTCACGGTAAGCATCTGCTTCTGGGCGGGCGGGCCTGAGGCTAAACTGGTTGGGCCTGGGCCCATCCAGGCCCCCCCTTAGCTACGCCCCTGGTACATAGCCATTCATTAATAGAATCTAGGTAGTAGAAAGCAAAACCATTCCCACAACCCTACAATACTGGCCACAAACATTTCTCTGTCCTCACATCCACCTCTATGACATCATCTGTACCAATGTTATGCCCCCCCAAGCACTGTTCAGAATGTCTTCTATTTGATGTAAAATGATTATTTGTGTGCTGAAGGCAAGAAGGCCCATTCCCCTGACGCCTGGTGTACAAATTATATCTTGCAGAAGATTTGGCATCAGGAGGGACTTAGAGTCCCTCTGCCGCAGGTACCGCCGCATCCGGCTGCAGAGCCCTGAGATGATCCGGGACATCAGACGGCGCATGAGAGATCAATGTAAGTATTATAAACAGGGCACCTGTACTCATTTGTAAATGACTTCATAATGCATATGTCCTGTACAATATCAGGTTCCAAGTGGCTAATAGGCAACTAGTAAGTCATAACACCTCCGTCCCAGATCAAGGCCTGAGGTTGCCGCTACCCTCCCGTGAGTGTGGCTGCAACTTCCAACTCACCTCTTCTGAGATGAATGAGATGACATGCCTCACTTCTGTATCCCCCTTTCTGGGGTGGATACTCGTTTCATGGTACTGCTGACTCAGGTCCTACTCTTACTGGATGTCATTGCCTATATTAAAGTGATGCGCTTCACCTTCCCCCCCCCCCCCCCCAAATAAATAAAACCCCAAATGGTCAGCCAAGCAGAGTCACAAATCATTATGCAAACATGCTGCTGAGCAATGACTGTGGCCTGCCTGTGTACTCTGAGTCAGACAAGCATCCAGTGTTCCCTGTCATCTCATCTCATGCATCTCATAGCCCATCCCCCGCCTCAGGCCAGCCAGCTTCTGCACTTATGTTATGTAAGCTATGTTGGATGTGCTGATCTCTAAGGCAATCCTGGTTACATACACAGGGCGCCAGCGGTGGCAGGAGGAGGAAGAGGAGGAGGAGGAGGAGGAAGCCCAGGAAGAGGAGGAGGAGGAGGAGGCCAGGAAGAGGAGGCCTCGCCACAAATGCCTCCCCTTGATGGCGAAGATGAGGGCCCACTCCCAACCCCCATCCGCAGGCCCCTCTCCAATCCCCTGCTCAATCCCCATCCCCATCCGCAGGCCCCTCTCCATCCACTGCTCATTCCCCACCCCCATCCGCAGGTCCCTCTCCATCCCCTGCTCAATCCTCACCCCACATCCGCAGGCCCCTCTCCATCCCCTACTCAATCCCCACCCCCATCCACAGCCCCCTCCCCATCCCCTGCTCCATCCCCACCTCCATCCCCAGCACTGCACCTCCTGCAGCAACTGGTGGATAGGCAACACCAGTTGGTAAATATCCAAACCCAGTTGCTGCAGGAGGTGTCAGCAATGAGGCAGGAGATGGGGCAATGTGGCAGGATAATGAGCAGCACGATAGGGCAGTGAGGGTGCTCCTGGTGCTGCTCATTAGCCTGGTGTGTACGGCCCTTCAGGGAGGACGACGTGGGCATCCATAAAGGACATTTTGGGGGGGGGGGGGGGGGGGGGTTGGGTAAAAGCAAAAATGTTATTGTTGGGGTTATTATAATACAGAGGACATATTTCATATAACAGTGTGTGTCTCTTTGTGCACTACATATTATCATATACTGGGGTTGATGTGAAAGGAGGCACCAATATGGATTGCATGACAGGTGAACTGTGACAGAGAAACTGTGGGATACATGGGTGATGTGTGGTCATACAGAAGGCCACCTGTTCCTTCCAAACTGCATGGCTGTATGGTAAGGGGGGAGGCTGGGTGGGCGTTTGTGGTGAGGAACACAAATGGCCATCCAGCCTCTCACCCCCTCCCCCCCCCCTTTACCATAGAGCTGCACAGCACAGAGTTGTGTAAATAGGTATGTTGTGTAGCATTAGTGAGCTGCCAAGTAGAAACTTGGACATATCTCTTGGTAGCACCTAGACGAGGTTTGATCTTTGATCACCAGACACCCTCACCCACAACCAAACCACATTGGTGGGGGCCACAAAGATGTTACAAGCAGCTGGGCCATCTTTTCACATTGAGCAATGCTATATAGTGCTCAACAGAAAAGGGAAACCAATGTTAAAAGCATTAGATGGATGTTTGATTCTTCACAAATGCAATACAATACCACAGGTACAGAAGGGCCTAATCTAGGGGACATAAATGTATATTGTTGTACTGATTTGGGTTTGCTCACAGCGTCTTCAGTAGTAGCTCAATGTGAGTTACTTTCATGGTTCCAGGAGGGTTGTAAGTTTGCACCTGAAGCAATGGAGGGTTAAGTGACTTGGCCAAGATCACAAGGAGCAGCAGTGGGATTTAAACTGGCAATCTAACCACTAGGCCACTCCAGCCACCAGGCTGTAGCCACCTGCACCTAATTTGGAGTAGGAATTGTAACCAGAAACCCTTGCTCTCAGTGTAACTTAAGGGCTCAGTAGCCACGTACCTGTGGCCACCCTGAAAATAGTGTGCAGGCTGGAATGTAGAAATGTTGGGGGTCCATAATTATGGACGATTGTAGGACTGTGTTTAATAATGTGGAAAAGACATTCAGGGCTTATTAATTGATTTGTTTATTTATTTAAAGCATTTATATCCCACATCTTCCCACTGGATGCAGGTTCAATGTAGCTTACAAGAGCGCCATGAAGAATACTGTATTACTGACATACTAAAACAATACAAGCAGTAAATTAAGTTTGCAATAATACACAGCAGTGGCATAGTAAAGAAAATATATGGTAACTGATTTGTTATATATTGTTATGTATGTATGCTCCCCCACCCCCCACCCCCAACAACCCTGAGAATGGGTGGGCACTTCATAACAGGGGACTGGGGTTCACCACATAAAGAAGGATGGAATCTAGCGGGGATACACATGAGGGCCAAAGCGGGACACAATCTACCAGCTGTGGATACCCGTGAACCTGGTGAAAATAGAGGTACAATATGAGTGCAGTGAAGACAGAGATAGAATGGGGAACCCTTGACCATGAGGGATGCATACATCCATTCTCAGGGCCTCTTCTCCCCTCCCCCACCTCCACCCCACAGGCAGCCACAACTGAGTGTGTCCAATAGAGAACAAGACATCTGTACAATGAATTGGGTTGAACAAATCATGGCTCTCAGAGTTCACTGTATTACAGTCCACTGCTGTCTCTTGCAATCCTCTTGACCAGCTGTCCTGCAAGATGCAAGAGGTGTTTGTTTAGCAACTACATAGCAGAAATGGAAGAGGTGGCTGAGAGGTATGAGCTTACCTTGAACTTGTGGTGCACGAATCTGTTGGCTCCAAGGGACCAGAGGCTGCCTGCTTCAACAGAGGAGAGAGAGAGAATGGGGGGCAGTGAGCCAGCACATCACACACAGCAAGGAACTCCTGGAGGGTACAGAATGGAGAGTTGGTCCCATGTAGAAAATGCAGAGTATATGCTAGGCTACCAGCTACCACCCAGTATGAAACAAGTCCACACATCAGTTTAACAAAGTCCACACATCAGTTTTCTTTCAAAAAGTGCCCCCCCCCCCCCCTTTCAAACACTGCCCAAAAACTCACCCCCCCCCCCCCCCCCCACAAGAACCCACAACAACAAACAGGTATAGAAAAGTATACAGTGGCAAAAAGAAGGTGTAATATAACAGAAGCAAAGACGCTTTGAAATAGCACCCCATACTATAAACGGAACCCTCTAAAGTGCTGCACAGAGAAAGCCCTTTTCCAAAACACAGTGCAGGTAAGAACACCCGTAGTTCGATACCGATAATCAAAATTACAGCGGCCATTTGGTTCGCAAATTATCAAAAATAGGCCAGCCATCTGGGGAAAACAGCTGTGGCCGGTTAGGGCTTGTCACGATAATCGAAATTACGCGGCTATGTGAGACCCGCCCATATCATTCTCATATGGCCGGCCATAAGAGCGTATTTAGCTGGCATTCTCAGTATTTTCGAATCTTTTGCATTGCAGTGGTACAATGCGGCCCAAGCTACCAGCAACCCGCAAGGGTAATTTTAGTGATGCTGAGGTTCAACTGCTGGTGGAAGAAATTGACAGGAGGCACACCCATCTGTTTGCTCCCACCAGCCAGAGGCTAGCTGCAACCACAAAGCAGCGGGAATGGGAAGCTGTCAGAGACAGGCTGAATGCGGTCTTCCACTGTGGCTGGGTTGTGGAGGACTGTAAGCGAAAGTGGCGCCGGCTGCGGCAAGATGTGAGGAGGAAGGCTGGTGCCAACCCACCATCAGATTACACTGCTAACCTCACCCCCATTGAACGCATTATCCATCGTCTCTTGCCCCAGGAGGGGATCCATGGCATTGGGTCTCTGGACACATCAGCACAGGCTGAGGGCTCAGGTAGGTTCACCATTAGGGAGCTGGGGTGGGGGATCTGTTCTGCTGTACTACACTCTGTTTCACACAAGTGGGGGACAGTGTGGTGCTCCTCAGTAGGGAAAGGGTGAAAAGAACAGCATGCAATGCATATCACTACTCATTACAAACCATGACACAGGGAGGGGGAGGAGAGGGAGGAGGGGGGAGGGTTTCCAGCAATGTATATGATAGATGTAAATATATTTTCAATATAATATATACAATGTTAATACAATTCATACCCTGTGTGTAGGTTTGCACTGTTTCACAGCTTTGGGTGCCTTCCCCATCACCACACTCTGCATATCTCCTTCCCACACCTCTGTGCTGTAGCCACTGTGTCCTCTGCACTCCTTCCACAGTTCTATGTCTACCCACCTGCCTGTGTGGCTGTCCTGCACATCAGTCTCTGCAGTACACTGCACTCCTTGGCTCCAGCTCTGTACCATGTACAATGACATCTGTGGCTTGCCTGCCAATCCCATTCCTCTTTGCTGGGTCTTTGCCTGTGAGGATATGTATATGAATGCTGAAAAACAAATGCAGATTATTTTGACCAACACACTTCTTCCCTTTTTGCTATGCAGGTGATGACAGCCAGTGGGAGGAAGAAGCTGGCCCTAGTGGGGCCCCACCACACACAGCAGCTAACCACTGGGCCTGCACAACAACCCACACAGGACCATGGGCTGGAACCACACGACCGAACAGCAGCAGCAGCACCGCCTATCCCTCCACCACTCTCAGACTGTGCTGATGGTGGCAGTGAAGAGGAAACGGAAGATGCCGAAGGGGGGGCACCTGCTCAGCCAAGGCCAGGCAGCCAGAGGAGGCAGCTACTGCGCCTGGCCACACAACTGCTGGGCCAGAATGTGCAGATGGAAGAATACTGGCGCCAGAAATTGGAGCTGCGCCGGCAAGCACTCCAGGTGCAGCAGGAAGCGCTCCAGGAACAACGGGAAGCACTCCAGGTGCAACGGGAAGTGGTAGAGGCCCAACATGCTGTGATCCAGCAGCTCCAACGGCTGGAGCACAGCATTGGGGGCCTACACCATGACCTCAGAGCACCTACTGCAGCTGTGCAGCAGCCATCACCACAACAACTGGCGTCCACTTCTTCCACTGCACATGAACCACCCGCAAAGAAGTGGAGCTTGAGATCCTCAGCTTCCCCAGCCACTGGTCCAGCAGCCACCACACCAGCTCCCTTTCTGGGTCCTGTGCCCAGGTTGCAGGGCAAGGCACAGAGCACAAAGTGGCCAGACTTCACCAGGGCAGCTGGGGCAGCGGGCTGCCTTGTGCACACCGACACAGAGGAGGAGAGTGGGAGCTCATCAGAGGAGGACTCTCAACAAAGTTCCCATGCAGCACCAGCTGCAAAGGAACACGGTGGGAGGGGTAGGAGGGGACGGGGGAGGGGGCGTGGAAAGTGATGGGACATGCTGGGGGCTGAGAGGTGGAGGGGAATATGCACAGAGCGGGTGATGGTGGTGGTGGGGGGGTGGTGTTGGTGTGTAAATACTGTGTGATATCAATAAATGTCCACTTACTTCACTGAAAACTTGTGTCAATGAGTCTTTGCCTGGCTCTGACCCCCAGCTGGTGTGCACTCTGCTCTGCTCTGTGGGCAGGAGATGAAGGGGGCTCCTCATCCTGTTCCTCTGGGGCCTGCTGCTCTGGTGGCTGTGCCTCTTCTGGGAGGGCCTGTCCTCGGCGCTTTGCCAAATTATGTAGCATGCAGCAGGCCAGGAATATCTTTGCCACCTTTTGGGGGCTGTACAGGAGCTCCCCTCAAGAACGGTCCAGACAATCTGTTCTTTAGTAGTCCAAACGTGCGCTCTATGATGCCATGGGTGGTCCAATGCCTACTGTTGTAGTTCTCCTCTGACCTTCTTTGTGGGTGCACTATGAGGGTCATGAGCCAAGTCCGCTGTGGGTAGCCTTGATCACCTTTGGAGAGAAGCAGAATAAGACAGATGATGAGTGTGTAATGTTTGGAGTGGGTACCTTATGGAGGTGAGGTGGGGGGGGGGGGGGGGAATAGTGGGTTGTGGAGTGAGCTGGAAGAAGACAGTGCTGAGGGCTGCCTGTTGGAGGGTAGATCCATGCCGCACTTACCTAGGAGCCATCCGCCGGTGATCTCCCCTCGGTCAAACCTGCGAAAAATGCCTGAGTGCTGCAATATGTAGGCGTCATGGGTGGAACCTGGAAATCGCGCACACATGTCTAGAATCTCCCCCTGGGCGTCACACACCACTTGCATATTCATGGAGTGGAATGCTTTCCTGTTCCTATATGTGGCCTCTCATGCCCGGGAGGGGTCTGAGTGCGACATGTGTGCAGTCAATGGCACCTATGACCGAGGGGAAGCGTGTTACGGCGTAGAAGTAAGCCATGTTGTTCTGCAGGGCCTGGGGGGGTGGTGGGGAAGGTGATGTACTCAGCGGTGTGGGTAAGGAAAGCATCAAGGAACTGGGTGAGGCAGTTAGAAATGGAAGGCTGAGTGAGACCCGTATTCACAGTTAGGACAGACTGGAAACTCCCAGTGGCCAGAAAAGAGAGAGAAGCAGTGATCTTTAGGTGCACAGGGATGGGGTTGTTCCTACGGGTCCCGGCCTGCAGGAGGGGTTGGAGCTGATCACAAAGGTACTGAATGGCAGCTCTATCAAACCGGAACCTAGTGAGGCACTGCAGGTCAGTGAGGTCTAGGAAAGTGCTATGGGGCCTGAACACTCTGGGGTGTGCGTACCTCCTGCGGTGCCTCCCCTCTTCCTCCAACATGCAAGCCACTTGTGCATTGAGGCCCTCATGATCAAAAGCCCTGCGCTGTTCCAAACAGCGCCCTAAAAATAGCGCCAGGACAGCGCAGGGCTTTTCTGCATCGATGATCAAAGATAATGCATGCAAATCTAAGCAGCGCTATTATCTTTGATTATCATGTTGAAGTGCGGGAGAATTGCGCCTGAGCATGCGCTCAGCACAATCCTCCCGCACTTGTTTGACAAGTCTGGGCTGTCAAAAGGTCAAACCTGTCAAACAGCCTGCCCCAAGGCCCGAACGAGGCCCCCCTCCCCCCTAAACCCCCAGAAAACGTCGTGGCCGCGGCGGCTAAACCCTCTCCCACCCTCCCACCCAGCTACGGGGGGGGGGGGGGGCTGGAGGTCCGGTGGGTCTCCAGCCCCCGAAACCCCCAGAAATCGTTGCTCCATCGACGGGGGGGGGGGGGGGGGGGCTGGAGGTCCGGTGATTTTGCTGCGGCCAGCGACCCAATCTTTGGCGCGCTGGTCGCTGATCATTGGGGATGAATGAGTTAAGCGCCAATTAGCATGTATTTGCAAGCTAATTGTGCTAGAAGCCCTGTTTAGCATGCATTTGCATGCTACTTGCGCTGAGAGCCCTCGAGTGCACTGTTTCAGGCGCTCGACGGCTCTGATCATGGGTCGGCTGCAAACTCTGGTGCTAGTATGGCGTTAACAGCCTCTAGCGCCAGAGTTTGCTTTTGATCATGAGGGCCTTACTGCCTCCATTTCCCCACACTACAGGTGCAATACACCAGTGAAAGACAGCAGCAGGGTTGCCAGGTGGAAAATTTTTTTCCCACCCAAACCAGCCTAAATCCAGCCCAAAACCCGCCCAAACTCAAACCCCCCCCCCCACCCCCGCGTCATCACCCCCGCCCCCGCCGTAATCAACCCCGCCCCTGCCATCATCAACCCCGCCGTCATCGGCCCCGCCCAGAATGTCACTAACCCCGCCCAAAACATCACTAACCCCACCCCCCGTGGCCGATAAAACCGCCCAAAAGACAAAAAAGAAGCCCAAAAAACCGCAACCCGCCATGGGCAAAATTTTCCCGCGGCGGGTCGCAGAAAACCACCCAATTGGGCGGTAAAACCGCCCACCTGGCAACACTGGACAGCAGGAACAAACAGAAGCTGCCACTCATTCTGACACCACCCACAAACACCCACTACAATCTCTCCTGCCACACCCTCTAGCCACTCACTCTCCAAGCAGCAAAGGACAGTCTTCACAAACAGCTGCAGCAGTACACAGGACAAAGACCAAAGACAAAAACACAGACTACAGACAGGTAAGGGAATGAATTATGAACTTGGAGACACTGAAGGGAGAGGGAGAGGGGATGGGGGAGTAGAGGAAGGAGTAGGGGTGCCTGGGTTTGGGGACTAGAAGAGGTAAAGCTGAAAAGGTAAACCACAAATGAGGCAGATAAGGGTGAAAACGTTTGGACCCAGACAAAGTAACAGGTACTCAACAAACTCTCAGCTTTCTCTGCAAACACCAATTCAGCTCTCCCAACAACGATTTCGCCACTCTCCAACTCCACACAATCGCTAATAGGTCTAAAGACAATTTCCCCCTTACTCTGGTCGCTTTTATTTGTGGTCTAACTAGTGCCGCTGTGTTGCCGCCCATGCAAACCTATTTCGCTAACTGTTATACGTTGCAGCAGGCCATCTCGTTACACCGCCCCTAACACGCCCCATGTGATCCCGGGCATAGATGTCCGGCTTTATGTTGACGCCGGCGTTACGACCCACAATCGATTATTGGATTTAGCTGGCCTTCTCTAACGGAGCCGGCTATGTGCCTTTTTTGTCGCTTTTTCGCCGGCGATCTGTTTCGAAAATAAGCTGGATAGTAACGTGGAGGGGAATAATCGAACGGCGTCGGCGAAATACATGGCCGGCGATGTATTTTGGCGGCACCGCAAACAGCTGGCCAGACCCGTATTTTCGAAAAAGATGGCCAGCCATCTTTTGTTTCGATAATACAGTTCCTGCCAGCCAAATGCCTTGGATTTGGCCAGGGTTTGAGACGGCCGGCGTCGTTTTTTAGCGATAATGGAAAGTTATGTCGGCCATCTCAAACCCCAGCCAAATTCAAGACATTTGGCCATGGGAGGAGCCAGCATTTTTAGTGCACTGGCCCCCCTGACATGCCAGGACACCAACCGGGCTCCCTAGGGATCACTGCGGTGGACTTTAGAAAAGCTCCCACGTGCATAGCTCCCTTACTTTGGGAGCTGAGCCCCCCAACCCCCCCCCCCCCCCCAAACCCACTACCCACAAATGTACTGCACCCACTAAAACTGCTCCAGGGACCTGCATACAGCCTCTAGGACTTATTGCTGCTGTATAACTTTGGCACACCAGTTGACACCTGAAGACTAATCTCGTTGAAAAAGTCCTTTATTTGAATAAGCATGTTTACTCACAGTTAACTGCAGATCAGAGGTTGTGCCCCACTGGCAAAGAGTCCCCTGGTACTAAGATGAGCAGTAGGTCAGAGCTGGCACAATGGTGTACAATGCCCTCTTTCAGCACCATTCAAGGTAAGAACTATGTTCTCTAACGTGGGTAGCACAAGAAAGGGAACTAAAACTGGCTTACAAAAATGGCCACTACCGCATGGACTACAACAGGAAACAAAACAGGGCACACTCTGACCTAGTAAGCAGGGGGAAAGCACCAGGGGGGTAGAGCCTACCAACTACCAATACCTACACCCACGACAATGCATTGCTGATGTGACTATGCAGTGTAAATAACAGAAAAGGTGTCACACTCACCCCAGAGCCACATCACAAGCAGGAAAAGGCTGTCGGAGGACAGAACACATTCTGCTGTCATGGAGGTGGGTACAGCATTTGAGGCTGGCATACAGGCTGGAAAAAAAGTGTTTAAAGTGGAGGGTTTTTGGTGGGAGGGGGTTAGTGACCACTGGGGGAGTACAGGGAGGTCATCTCCGCTTCCTTCCGGTGGTCATCTGGTGAGTTGGGGCACCTTTTTGAGGCTTAGTCGTGAAAATAAAAGGACCAAGTAAACCCGGCGAAATACTGCTTAACACCTTTTTTTTTTCCATTATCGGCGAAAGCCGGCTATCTGGTAGCCACGCCCATACCCTCCCATGTCCCGCCTTCGCTTCGCTGCCGACACGCCCCTTTGAACTTTCGTCTGCGAGGCAACGGGAAAGCGGCAATGCTGTCAAAAAAGCAGCTTTCAATTGTACCGATTTCGTCGCTTTTCCTCGATCGCCGGCCATCTCCTGATTTGGGTCGGGAAATGGCCAGCGATCACTTTCGATTATGAGCTGGATAGTAACATAGTAGATGACGGCAGAAAAAGACCTGCATGGTCCATCTAGTCTGCCCAACAATTTAAACTCATATGTGCTACTTTATGTGTATACCTGACCTTGATTTGTTTCTGCCACTTTCAGGGCACAGACCGTAAAAGTCTGCTCAGAACAAGGCCCACCTCCCAACCCTCCAGCCCTGCCTCCCCCCACCGGCTCTGCCACCCAATCTCGGCTAAGCTTCTGAGGATCCCTTCCTTCCAAACAGGATTCCTTTATGTTTATCCCACGCATTTTTGAATTCTGTTATCGTTTTCATCTCCACCACCTCCCGCGGGAGGGCACTCCAAGCATCCACCACTCTCTCCGTGAAAAAATACTTCCTGACATTAGTGAACTGAATAGGCTCACTGCACTCCAGTCTATTAAACATCCTTCAAAATTTGCCAGCTCACAGGTTTATTTGCCGTGCCCGAGTGAACGTCAATGACGACTGCGCGTGGCAGTAGAAACAGAGACTAACCATACAGCTTCCCACCCACAGTGGACTAGACAGGCTCACTTCTTCTCCAGTGATCATAACATGATCAAATTGAGCTGATATCTGCAGTGAAGTCACTAAGGAAATCTACTGTAGCAGCTTTTAATTTTAGAAAGGATGACTATGACAAAATGAGGAAAATAGTAAAAAGAGTAGAGGAGTGGCCTAGTGGTTAGAGCACCTGTCTTGACATCCAGAGGTGGTTGGTTCAAATCCCACTGCTACTCCTTGTGATCTTGGGTACTTAACCCTCCATTGTCTCAGGTACAAAATTAGATTGTGAGCCTTCCAGGGACAGAGAAATGCCCACTGTACCTGAATGTAACTCATGTTGAGCTACTACTGAAAAAAGGTGTGAGCAAAACCCAAATAAATAAAAAAGAAGTTGAAAGGATCAACCACAAAGGTTAAGACTTTAAATCAGGCATGGGCATTGTTTAAAAATACCTTTGTGTAAGCCCAAACCCAATGTATTCCACATATTAACAAAGGTGGAAAAAAGAGCAAATGACAGTCAGTATGTTTAAAAGGTGAGGTGAAAGAGGCTATTAGAGCAAAAAGAACACCCTTCAAAAAAATGGAAAAAGGATCCAAATAAAGAAAATAAGAAGCAACATAAGCACTGTCAAGCTAGATGCAAATAATTGATAAAGAAGGCTAAAAGAGAATATGAAGAAAAACTTGCCAATGAGATGAAAACTCATAGTAACACTTTTTCAGGTATATCAGGAGCAGGAAGCTCCTACTACTACGACTTATCATTTCTAAAGCGCTACTAGATGTACGCAGCGCTGAACATTTCAACATGAAGAGACAGTCCCTGCTCGACAGAGTTTACAATCTAATTAGGACAGACAAACAGGACAAACAAGAGATAAGGGAATATTAAAGTGAAGATGATAAAATAAGGGTTCTGAACAAGTGAATAAGGGTTAGGAGTTAAAAGCAGCATCAAAAAGGTGGGCTTTTAGCTTAGATTTGAAGACAGCCAGAGATGGAGCTTGACGTACTGGCTCAGGAAGTCTATTCGAGGCATATGGTGCAGCAAGATAAAAGGAACGGAGTCTGGAGTTAGCAGTGGAGGAGAAGGGTGCAGATAAAAGAGATTTAACCAGTGAACGGAGTTCCCGGGGAGGAATGTAGGGAGAGATGAGAGTGGAGAGGTATTGAGGAGCTGCAGAGTGAATGCACTTATAGGTCAATAAGAGGAGTTTGAACTGTATGCGGAAACGGATAGGAAGCCAGTGAAGTGACTTGAGGAGAGGGCTAATATGAGCATAACGACACTGGCAGAATATTAGTCGTGCAGCAGAATTTTGAACAGATTGAAGAGGAGAGAGATGGCTAAGTGGGAGACCTGTGAGAAGCAAGTTGCAATAGTCTAAGCGAGAGGTTATAAGAGTGTGGATGAGGGTTCTGGTAGTGTGCTCAGAAAGAAAAGGGTGAATTTTGGTGATATTATAGAGAAAGAAATGACAGGTTTTAGCAGTCTGCTGAATATGTGCAGAGAAGGAGATGGAGGAGTCAAAGATGACCCCAAGGTTATGAGCTGATGAGACAGGAAGGATGAGAGTGTTATCCACAGAAATAGAGAATGGGGGAGGAGGAGAGGTTGGTTTAGGGGGAAAGATAAGAAGCTCAGTCTTGGTCATGTTTAGTTCCAGATGGCACTGAGACATCCAGGCAGCAATGTCAGTCAGGCAGGCTGATACTTTGGCCTGGATTTCAGCTGAGATTTCTGGTGTGGAGAGGTAGATCTGGGAGTCATCAGCATAAAGATGATACAAAGCTAGCAAAGGAATCTGTGGGACCATTAGATCAGGAAGGATCAAAAGGAGCACTTAGGGAGGAGAAGGCCATAGCAGAGAAATAGAATGAATTCTTTGCTTCGGTCTTTACGGAAAAAGATGTACCTATATCAAAAATGGTTTTCAGGGATGACAATGCAGAAGAACAGAAAGAAATCTCAGTGAACTTGGAAGGTATACTGAGCCAAATTGACACTGGATGAGATGCTAAACAACCCAGGATATTGAAAGAACTCAAACATGAAATTGCTGATCTGCTCCTAGTGATCTGGAACCTGTCGTTAAAATCGTCTGCAGTACTTGAAGATTGGAGGGTGGACAATATGATGCCAATTTTTAAAAAGGGTTCCAAGGGTGATCAGGGAAATTACAGATGTTAAGCCTGACTTCAGTGCCGGGCAAAATAGTGAAAACTATTATAAAGAATAAAATTACAGAACATGTAGACAAACATGGTTTAATGGGACAGAGTCCGAATGGATTCAGCCTAGAGAAATCTTGCCTCACCAATTTGCTTATTTTCTTTGAAGGTGTGAATAAACATGTGGATAAAGGTGAACCGGTTGATGTAGTGTATCTAGATTTTCAGAACGTTTTTGACAAAGTTCCTCATGAGAGACCCTTGAGAAAATTAAAGAGTCATGGGATAGGAGGCAATGTTCTGGTGTGGATTAGGAAACAGAGGGTAGGGTTAAATGATCATTTCTCTCAATGGAGAAGGGTGAATAGTGGAGTTCCGCAGGGATCTATACTGGGACCAGTGCTATTTAACATTATTATAAATTATCTGGAAATTGGAACGATGAGTGGAATGATTAAATTTGCAGATGACAGAAAAATATTAAAAGTTGTCAAACACATATGGATTGTGAAAAATTGCAGGAAGACCCAGGAAGCTGGAAGACTGGGCATCCAAATGACAGATGAAATTTAATGTAGAGAAATGCAAAGTGATGCACATTGGGAAGAATAATCCAAATCATAGTTATCTGATGCTAAGGTCCACTTTAGGTGTCAGCACTCAAAGAAAAGACCTAGGTGTCACTGAAATCTTCTGCCCAGTGTGTGGTGGTGGCCAAAAAAGCAAACAGGATGCTCAGAATTATTAGGCGAGGGATGCAAAATAAGACCAAAAATATTATAATACCTCTGTATCACTCCATGGTGTGACCTCACCTTGAGTATTGTGTTCAATTCTGGTCGCCGTATCTCAAAAAAGATATAGAGGAATTAGAAAAGGTTCAAAGAAGAGCAACTAAATGATAGACAGGATGGAAATGCTCCCATATGATGAAAGGCTAAAGAGGTTAGGGCTCTTCAACTTGGAAAAGAGACAGCTGAGGGGGAATATGATCGAAGTCTACAAAATCCTGAGTGGTATGTTGCTGGTGGAGGTGAATCAATTTTTCTCTCATTCAAAAAGTACAAAGACCAGGGGACACTCAATGAAATTGCATGGGAATACTTTTAAATGAAATAGGAAGAAATATTTTTTTACTCAAAGAATAGTTAAGCTCTGGGACTCATTGCCAGAGGATGTGGTATTGGTGGTTAGATACAAAACGGGGTTTAGAAAAGGTTTGGACAAGTTCCTGGAGGAAAAGTCCATATGTTATTGAGTTGGACATGGAGGAAGCCACTGCTTGCCCTGGGATTTGTAGCATGGAATGGTGCTACTGGCTACTGACTGGGTTTCTGCCAGGCACTTATGACCCAGTATAGCTATTCTTATGTTCTTAAATATATAGATGCTTTTTCTCTTTTGGCTAAAGACCTTGATGTGGTAGATAAGAAAAAAGGGTCAGATAACAAGGATGATGAGAAGAGGAAAAAGTCCAAAGTCCTCAAGTCTATTTTTAATTGGATTTGGGGTTTCAACATTAACGCTATTGTGCTTGGTGAGGCTAAGCCAGCCCTTTTTTCAGGTTTTTTGAAATATTCAAATTTGATTTTACAGGCTTATCGAATGTTTGGATGGTGGGCAGATCAATTATGGTGAGCATTTCCAGAAGGGCTTGGCTTCTGAAAAAGCTGATTGTTGGGTTTTTTGAGATGTGGATCTGTGGCTAGTGGAGATTACATCAGTCCTTCAAAGATTGCTGTTTAAGGGGAGCAGACAGTTTGGGGTGTTTGGTCTTCTAGCAGTGTTCCTTCAACTTCATTTAATCAAATGGGGTCTGGTCCTTCTTGAATTTCAGGCACAGAAGTATTGGGGGGTACTACTTCTGTGAATCTGGGTGTCTCCTTATTCCTTGGTCAGGGAGAGGGGTTGGGTAGGGGCAGGAATGCTTCTGGAGTGTGTTTTCATTTTGATACCAAGTGTTGTGAATGCCCAGCACCTCGTTTTCTTCACAGATGTTCCATCTGTGGTGGCTTGAATCCAGCCATTCAATGCAGGGCTCCTTTTGGGGGATTCCCTAGAGTCTCCTATCCTCATCCCAGAACGGAAGTCTTGGGGAATTGTTTTGCATGGCTCGTTTGCCATTTAGAGTGCGCTGCTACGGATCCTTGGTTGCAGCAGTATTCTGATTCGAAGGCTGTAAGTTTCCTATGGAAAGGTTTTTCTTTTGGATTCCTTATCCCTTTTTCTAGCCTACCTTTACAACACAAGTGTGTTAATGCTCCTTCTCTTGGTGCCAATCCTGTTGTGGTTCGGGCTAAATTAGAGAAAGAATTGGAGCTTAAAAGGATTTCTGGCCCATTTGATCAGCCTCCATTAGAGAATTTTGTGGTTTCTCCTTTAGATTTGGTTCCCAAGAAGGAAGTTGGGAAATTCTGCTTAGTCCACAACCTGCCTTTCCTTGGGGATGTGGTGTGAATGCTTTTATTGACTCCTCTTTTTGTTTGGTGCAGTATGCATTGTTTGACCAGGCTGTGGCCTTGCTAATGTTTTAAAATGAAAATACATATAGTGGAATTTGGGGAATGGTTTGAAGTCAGATTTATTTATGAAATAAAAACTGCAACTAGTTATTGCCACATGACTATATCTGAAAGTCTAGTTATTTATTAGCTAGTAAATTATAATTATTCCTTGAAGCGTATGAGTGTGATTTTTAAACATTTCTATGGTGAAGCCCCTCCTTATATGAATGAATTAGTAAATCTCCTGCATGAAGGCAAGCAACATTGTACGTGGATTTTTAAAAAATTGTGCTATCCAGCTGTAAAAAAGATTACATCGGTAAGCTGTTAACCTCATTATTGCCATTTTATTAGCACTCAGGAGCTACTTAAGTTTCAGAAGAATGTTCATTTTATTTTATTTTAACTTTAAGTTTATTTTATTAGAGTAAAAATGTAAATGTATTTTTAATGCTGTTTAAATTTGACTCATCTACTTGTACATCCTGAATGTATTATTCAGCTCTTTTGGTTTTTGTGTTCCACATTGAACTGATAAGATGATTGCATAATTTATTTATTTATTGCATTTGTATCCCACATTTTCCCACCTATTTGCAGGCTCAATGTGGCTTACAATGTATCGTTATTGGTAGATAGAGACTGGAAGATAACAATCAGTGTTGCATAAAGAGCGTGAATAGCATAATAAAGAGTTTAAACAACCATTTATAATAAAGAAGACTGTTCTGATATAGATAAGGTGGAGAAGTGTCACATTTACAGCTGCTGATCTTTGTGGTATGCCTTGTTGAAGAGGCGGGTTTTCAAGGATTTACGACAGTTAGTTAGTTCCCAAATAGTTTTTAATTTGCGCGGCAATGCATTCCATAACTGTGTACCCAGGTAAGAAAAGTTTGACGCATGTGTTAGTTTGTATTTGAGACCTTTACAGCTGGGGAAGTGAAGATTAAGGAATGTGCGGGATGATCTTTTGGCGTTTCTGGGTGGCAAGTCTACCAGGTCTGACATGTAGGCTGGGGCATCTCCATGAATGATTTATGAATTAGAGAGCATACCTTGAACGCGATACGTTCTTTGAGTGGAAGCCAGTGTAATTTTTCCCTTAGGGGTTTAGCATTCATATTTTGTTTTTCCGAATATGAGTCTGGCTGCGGTGTTCTGGGTAGTTTGGAGTTTCTTGATGATTTGCTCTTTACATCTGGCGTAAAGTGCATTGCAGTAATCTAGGTGACTAAGCACTATTGACTGTACCAGGTTGCGAAAGATGGTCCTTGGGAAGAAAGGTCTTATTCTTTTTAGTTTCCACATTGAATGGAACATCTTCTTGGTTGTAATTTTCACATGACTTTCAAGTGTAAGATGTCGATCAATGGTAACTCCAAGAATTTTCACTGTGTCCGAGACAGGAAGTGACAAGTTTGGTGTGTTTATTGTGGTGAATTTGCTCATGTTATATGGTGTGGTGAGTATAAGGCATTGTGTTTTTTCTGCATTAAGTTTCAGCTGAAATGCATCTGCCCATGAATGCATAGTATGGAAGCTTTGGTTTATGTTGTTGGTAATTTCCTTTAAATCATGTTTAAACGGGATGTAGATCGTAATGTCATCTGCGTATATGTATGGATTGAGGTTTTGGTTGGATAGTAGTTTGGCCAAGGGTGTCATCATTAGGTTGAAGAGGGTCGGCGAGAGGGGAGATCCTAGGGGAACTCCACATTCAGGTGTCCATATGGCTGAGGTATTCGAGTTAGATACCACTTGGTATGATCGTGTGGTTAGGAAGCCTTTGAACCAATTGAGAACGTTGCCTCCAATTCTGAAGTATTCAAGGATGTGTAGTAGTATTCCATGATCAACCATGTCGAAGGCACTGGACATGTCGAATTGTAGAAGAAGTATGTTATGCCGGTTGCGAACGCTTGTTTAAATTTTGACATGAGGGTAACTAGTACTGTTTCAGTGCTGTGGTTATGTTGAAATCCTGATTGTGAGTCGTGGAGTATTGAGAATTTGTTTAAGTAGTTGGTGAGCTGTTTGGTCACCATACCTTCCATTAGTTTGGTTATCAGAGGAATAGATGCTATTGGGCGGTAGTTAGTTAAGTCGCTTGAACTTTTCTTAGCGTCTTTGGGTATAGGGATGAGTAGGATATTTCCTTTATCCTTTGGGAAGAGTCCGTTTTGTAGCATGTAGTTCAAATGCTCCGTGAGGTCAGTTATGAACTGTTCAGGGGCAGACTTTATTAGGTTGTTAGGGCATATGTCCAATTTACAATGAGACTTGGCGAACCTTTTGAGCGTTTGGGAAATGGTATCATCTGATAGTGTCTCGAAGTTGGTCCAGGTTCTGTCCGCTGGGTATTCACCAGGGTTTGGGTCTAGACAGTCAAGTAGTTTTGCGTAGTCAATGGTATTGACAGGTATCTTGAGTCGTAATTTTGTGATTTTCGCCTGTATAATATAAATGTAATGTAATATAGCTGAATAACTTCCTGCAGCTGCTTTATACCTAGATATTCTGTACTGGTATCTGGGTATACGTTTAAATGCCACAGAATATTAGCAGAGGTAGGGAGAGGTCATGTGTATTTTCATTCCCCTGACACCCATGTGCTGGAGACATCCAGCATGAGCAGCTATTTTACAAACTGGAACAACCAAATTATGAATGGGGGAAAACAAGTGATATGAATTGTCTATATGGCAGCATTTGATGAAAATTGTCACACAGGCATCCATGCATAGCAGAGGGGCAGCCTAGTGGTTAGTGTAAAGGACTGTAAAACAAGGGATCCAGGTTCAAATCCCACTTTAACTCTTTTGTCTTCAAACTGTGAGCCCTCCAGGAACAGAAAGATACGTGGAGGGGCATAATCTAGAGGGGCGCCCAAGTTTTCCTGAGGACGTCCTCGCAGGATGTCCCGGCTAAGGCGCGGGGAAACCCGTATTATCAAAACAAGATGGGCGTCCATCTTTTGTTTCAATAATACGGTTGGGGATGCCTAAATCACAAAATTTAGGTCGACCTTAGAGATGGCCATCCTTAGAGATGGTTGTCCCTGATTTTCGGCGATAATGGAAACCGAGGACACCAATCTCATAAACGACCAAATCCAAGCCATTTGGTCATGGGAGGAGCCAACATTCGTAGTGCACTAGTCCCCTTGACATGCCAGGACACCAACTGGGCACCCTAGGGGGCACTGCAGTGGACTTCAGAAATTGCTCCCAGGTGCATAGCTCCCTTAGCTTGTGTGCTGAGCTCCCCAACCCTCCCTCAAAACCCACTCCCCACAACAGTTCACCACTACCATAGCCCTAAGGGGTGAAGGGGGGGCACCTACATGTGGGTACAGTGGGTTTCTGGTGGGTTTTGAAGGGCTCACATTTACCACCACAAGTGTAACAAGTGGGGGGGGGGGGGGATGGGCCTGGGTCTGCCTGCAGTGCACTGCACCCACTAAAACTGCTCCATGGACCTGCATACTGCTGTCATGGAGCTGGGTATGACATTTGAGGCTGGCAAAAATATTTAAAAAGTTTATTTTTAGTGTGGGAGGGTGAACACTGAGGGAGTAAGGGGAGGTCATCCCCGATTCCCTCCAGTGGTCATCTGGTCAGTTCGGGCACCTTTTTGAGGCTTGGTCTTAAAAAAAAAGTGGTCCAAGTCACCCAAGTGCTCGTCAGGGACACCCTTCTTTTTTCCATTATCAGTCGAGGACGCCCATGTGTTAGGCACACCCCAGTCCCACCTTTGCTACGCTTCCGACGCCCCCGTGAACTTTGGTCGTCTCCGCGATGGAAAGCAGTTGAGGATGCCCAAAATCGGCTTTTGTTTATGCCGATTTGGGCGACCCTGGGAGAAGGACGCCCATCTCCCAATTTGTGTCGAAAGTTGGGCGCCCTACTGTACCTGAACGTGCATCACTTCAATAGCCTTCAGGCTTGCAAGTGGCTTCTAAAGTTAGGTACAGTAGGTATTTTTCTGTTCCTGGAGGGTTCACAAATACAAAATAAAAGAGTTAAAGTGGGATTTTAATCTGGGTTCTTTGGTTTAAACTGCGCTAACCACTAGGCTACTCCTCAGATCTGCATGTGGTTATGTTCAGAATGACTACAATACCTGAAGCTGTCACAGAGCCTGGTATTCCTTTCCAGTTTCACTTTCAGGGTAAAGAGAGGGGGGCACTAACCACTGGGAGATTAAGGAGGTGCATGCCTTAATCCTTCCAGTGGCCAGCTGCTCAATCAGAGCACCTTTCTGTACCCTAGACACATGGGCGTAGTTTGGGGGGCAATGAGGCCAGTGCCCCCCCCAAACAAGCTGCCACCCCATCCTCCAATCCCCCAAGCTGCTGGCAGCCTCAGTGAAAAAGCAGTACTCATGCTGCTTTAAATCTGCCCCCAAAAGCCTTTCTTTCTTCTTCAACTTCCTGTTCCTGCATAGGCGGGAAGCTGTAGGAGAGAGAAGGACTTCCAGGGCAGGTCTAAAGCAGCGTGCATACTGCTTTCTGCTGAGGCTGCTGGCAGCTCGGAGGATTTGAAGATTGGGGGGGGGGGGGGCGATACTGGGCGCCACTGGAAGACTCCAGGGCACGGTGTAAAAGCCAGATCTGCGGGATCAGTGCTGTGTTGGTGGCAGCGGTGGGGGTGGGGGGTGGCTGGAAGGAGAGCGAGAGAGATGGGGCGGGGCGGGCCTGGGTGGGGAAGGGTAAAAAAAATGAGACGGGGGAAGTAAGAGAGAGAGATGGACAAGGAGCAGAAGATGAATGGGACTAGGGGGTGTGGGGGAGAGAGAGGGAACAGAAGAAGATGGATGGGACTAGGAGGAGTGGGTGGGAGGGAGGGAGGGAGATTGTAAGCTCTTTGAGCAGGGACTGTCTTTCTTCTATGTTTGTGCAGCGCTGCGTACGCCTTGTAGCGCTATAGAAATACTAAATAGTAGTAGTAGTAGAAGGAGCACAAAAGATGGATGCAACTGGGGTGTGGGGGGAAGGGGAACAGAGCAGAAGATGAGTGGGACTTGGTGATTGAAAAGAAATGGAAAAGCCAGCCTGGAAAAGAATTTAGAAGACTGACACATGGAAAGTGGAGGAGTGGCCAAGTGGTTAGGGTGGTGGACTTTGATCCTGAGGAACTGAGTTTGATTCCCGGCACAGGCAGCTCCTTGTGACTCTGGGCAAGTCACTTAACCCTCCATTGCTCCATGTAAGCTGCATTGAGCCTGCCATGAGTGGGAAAGTGTGGGGTACAAATGTGAAAAAAATAAATAAAAGTGGAAGAGAGTGGGACCATCCCATTCAGAAAAATAAAGTGCTCAGACAACAAAGGTAGAAAAAAAATTATTTTTATTTAATAATTTCAAAGATTGAGATGTGCTTACTTTGTGAAATGAACATTTATTTATTTTTGTTTTAGTTTTGTATTTTGCAGAGTACATTTCTGTTTCTCTCTTACCAGTATTGCCCTGCTTGTAGAGTCTGGCTTTCTTGGGTAGAGGGGAAGGGGGTCTCCATTTCAGTGTTTGTCTGCTTCATATTCAGTGTTCTAGGCTAGTGTGTGTGTGTTTTGAATAACTATAATTAATATGTATAAGATGTATGTGTGCAAATGAATATGCTAATGTGCCACACCCCACCCTTTGCCCCCACCAAAATGAAACTGTCAAACTACACCCATGCCTAGACATGATTGAAACAGGTCTAACTAAGGTCATCCTTCTTTTTAGACTTGGACGTTTCTTCCCTTTGGTATTGCTGTTGGGCATTCTGATTTTGGGCCCTCCCTAGTCTTGCTCAAAACTTGCCCAGAACACACCCCCTTGCTATTTGGATGTATGGCAGTGTTGGGCATCTAAACCCTTTCTTTGCAAAATTGAGATTAGAATGCTTCAAGCACATAGACATCCATATGCTTCGAAAGTAAGTTCCGTGGAGGGGCATAATCGAACGCAAACGCCCATTTGTAAAAACGTCCATCTCCGAGAACGGGTCTGTGAAGGGGCGGGCCGAATCGTATTTTCGAAAAAGATGGACGTTTATCTTTAGGTTCGAAAATACGGTTTGTGCCGGGCAAATGCATAAGATTTGGCCGGTTTTTGAGCTAGGCGTTTTCGTTTTTCAGCGATAATCGAAACCAAAGCGCCCCAGCTCAAAAACGAACAAATCCAACGCATTTGGTCGTGGGAGGGACCAGCATTGGTCCCCCTGAGATGCCTCTATGCCAGCCTCAAATATCATCCCAAGCTCCATGACAGCAGTATGCAGGTCCCCCGAGCAAATTTAGTTTAGTTGGTGCTGCCCGGACCCATGCAGAGAGCAAAAATCGGAAGAAACAAAAACATGCAAGTGCAGTTGGGGACGTCCAAATTAAAAAATAGTAAAAGGGAGATTTGAACCAGCCACCTTCTGATTCCCAGGCCAGTGCTCTAAGCACTGCACCACATGAATCAGTTGTTTAGACATCCTTCCCTTTCCATTAAGTCCCTCCAAGTTTCTGCCAGCCAATCACAGCTGTTTAGCTGAGGTCCCCAACTGCACTTGCATGTTTTTTTTTTCTTCCGATTTTTGCTCTCTGCATGGGTCCGGGCAGCACCAACTAAACTAAATTTGCTCGGGGGACCTGCATACTGCTGTCATGGAGCTAGGGATGATATTTGAGGCTGGAAAAAAAAGCTTTTAAAGTTCCGTTTTTTTTGGTGGGAGGGGGTTAGTGACCACTGGGGGAGTCAGGGGAGGTCATCCCCGATTCCCTCCGTTGGTCATCTGGTCATTTAGGGCACTTCTTTGGGACCTGTTCGTGAAAAAACAGGGTCCAGAAAAAGTGTCCTAAATTCTGGCTAAAAACGCCTTTATTTTTTCGATTATCGGCCGAGCGCGCCCATCTCTCCTCAGTCGATAACCACGCCCCAGTCCCGCCTTTACCATGCCTCCAACACGCCCCCGTCAACTTTATGCGTTCCCGCGACGGAGTGCAGTTGGAAACGCCCAAAATCGGCTTTCGATTATACCGATTTGGGCACCCACAAGAGAAAGACGTCCATCTCCCGATTTAGGTCGGAATTTGGGCGTTTTTCTCTTTCGAAAATAAGCTGGATAGGCACCTATGTGCCTTTATAAAATAGGCTAAAAATTGGCACTGTTCAAAAAATATTCCAAAGGTGTATTTTTAATACTCAACATGTGGATTCTGCTACAATTAGTCAAGTTTGAAGTTTAGTGGTACTTGATATACCGTCCCATGAGTAACCTTTCAGAGCAGTTTACAATAAAACCAGTGAGAACAAGTTGTAATATTTGTTTAGGGGCTTTTTACAAAGCAGCGGTAAGCCTAACGTGGGCTTACTACACTCTAATCTGGAGCTACCACTGGCCCAACGTGGACACCGGCAGTAGTTCCAGCCCTAGCGCAGGCCATTTCCTGCGCTAGAAAAAAATCGGCCTGTATCTTTTACTACAGTGCTAACCCGGCAGTAATTGGGCAGTGCTGCATGCTATCTGGTTACCACTGGGTTAGCACAGGAGCCCTTACTGCCACCTCAATGGGTGGCGGTAAGTGCTCCCACCACATTGCCATGTGGAAAGAACAATCTTACCACATAGCCATGGGTATTTTCAGCCTTTTTTACCCACTGTGGTAAAAAGGGCCACAGCGCAAGGCAAAAACAGACCCCACCGTTAGCGCAGGGCCCTTTTTTCCATAGTTTGGTAAAAGGACCCCTTAATGTGATACTGAGCTACCACAAGTTAATGACTCCCTCAGTAAATTAAGCTGCAGTAAAATGTGATACTTTACTGCAGTTTAGAAATTTCCTCTCTTGATATGGGCAACTTCAAGGCAATGCATGCAAGGAAAAATGATCTGAACAATGAGGTTAATTTTATAAATCTGTACATCCTTTCTGCAGCCCTACCAGATTTTCAAAACAAAAGTATGCATTTATGTTCACTTTGAAAATTATCCCCATGAACATATTTACACATGCCGTTTCAGGTTTAATTACATGCATAGTCTTAAATTTTCAAACATATTCAATACAATACAATACAAAATATATTTATAGACCACACCATACCTTGAGGTTAAAGATGGTTTACAACAAGATCAGACTAGGCATACCCAAGGAAATAAATTTGAAAATAATTATAAATTCCAATTAAAACAATACTACATCATTTAACTAACACAAAATTATGAAATAAAAAAGTATTTAAAAGTTTGCAAAACTGCCTATAACCATTCACACACTGCAAAGGTGTGGGTAAAGAGTTTCAATAGTCCACTCCCTGAAATGTAAAGAATGAAGAAAATAGTTTCTTATATTTCACCCCTTTCACACTAAGAAATTGGAAAAACAAAAATCGTTTAGATGAGACACTAAAATTCTTTTGTAAAATGTTAATCAGATCCTGCGTATCAGTTGGAGCCTGACCATGCAATATTTGAAATACCAGTACACAGGTCTTAAATATCACTTTGGCCTCTGTTGGTAAACAATGCAGATGTGTCAATAAAGGAGTAATTCTTTTAAATCTAGACCCCCTTCAAATAATGCATGCCACTGTTTTCTGCAACATCTGTGACCATCTTAACAGAAAAGCATGACACCCTGCATAGATAAGATTGCAGTAAGCTAGACGTGGCAATGTCAGTGACCGAACAATTATTTGAAAGACCTCAGCTTCAAAATTTGATCGTATTCTCCTGTTTCCAAAGCACTCTGAGCACGTTCTTTGAAGCTGCTTGTATTTATGATTCAAAAGTTAGTTATCAAAAATAACTCCCAAAGGTTTAAGTTCCTTCACCAGCATATAGCTAATTCCATTTACAATGAATTTGTTCAGTGACAAAACTATTAAAACTACTACTCAGTACCAGGAACTTAGTTTTATCTCGACTGAGTTTTAACTTAAATCTCAGGGCTGAAGTTTCCAATACATCTAATCATCTTTTAATATCAAGTATCACATTCTCAAAGTCCCCAGTAAATGGCACCAGCATTTTTATACCATCTGCCTATTGTCACCACTAGGGGTGCCCTAGGGGGTGTTTGTCCTAGTCCTAACTCTTCCAGTGGTGCTAGGGACAGCTTGGGTGGAACCTACTGCTTTAGTGGAGGGGACTGGCCCTGAGGGACTCCCCTTTCTACTATCCTGCCCACTTCTTTAACCCCTCAGGTATCAGTCACCCCCCCTGGCTTAGGCAACTGCCTGACCAATAACCAAGGCTTCCATCTGATTGGGTGATGAGGAAGGCGTCTGTTTAAAACCGGGCACCATTTTGACAGGTAGGAGTCCTGCAGCAGAAACAAGCTAGACTCGAGATAGCATATTATTTGTAGCATTTGTATCCCACATTTTCCCACCAATTTGCAGGCTCAACGTGGCTTACATTTGCCGTAGTGGTGATTGCCATTTCCGGTAACAGAATTACATTCGGTATTGCATTAAGGTGTATACATACATAAGGAAGAATACATTATGGTGATAGATTGTATTGTAACATATGTTAGATCATCAATTATAGAGAAATCGTTTTCGATATAAGGATTAAAGTGGTATTGCATTAAGGTGCGTACATACATGATAAAGAAGAATACATTAAGGTATTTCACATAGGTTCATATTCCCATCAGTCCTCTCTCTGATATGATATATTTTTCCACAGGGCAATCTATAATTGAGGGTACAGCTCCTGAAGAAGCACTCCCATCAACAACATTACAGCCCAGATAAGTCCATAATACTTTTATGCGAGAAATTATCAATAGAATTACAACTTACAGAGCTATATAAATTACACCAATAGAACCGGGAGGTTTTTTGACTTATGAAGAGCCTGCATAGTATCTTATTATAGCAGAGAAATTTCTGCATGAGATACGAGGCAGTCTGCCATTCAAGGGATTTGTATGAGAAGTGAAGGCAGAGCGTCTGAAGTCTTTTTCCCCCGGTAAGAATAACACAGACAGAGAGAGGAATAATCTTGCTTTAGTGTCTTTAGGAAGTATGTTCAGTAGCAAGTTCCATATATAAAGTTAATTCACAAATTAAGAAAAATGGCTGAAGGATCATGGAAAACAGCATACGGGTTTTCTGCAGAAGAAGCCACCAACCTACTAAATGACAGAGACATATTCGGCATACCATCCACAGGACCAGGGCCGTGCCAACACGGTAAGCGAGGTAAGCATGGCAGGGGGGCGCTTCCCTCTGGGGGGTGCCACCGCACCATGCTCACCCCGCTCACCCTCCCCCCCAACATCCCTTTTCTTTTCTTTTTAAATTTACCTCCGTGGCGGTTCCGGCAGCGCAGCGTCAGTGAAGGAGGCAGCGCTCCCGACGTCGCTAGCCTTCCCTTCGCTGTGTTCCGCCTTCTTCTGACGTCATTTCTGACGTCAGAAGGCGGAACACAGCTAAGGGAAGGCTAGTGACGTCGGGAGCGCCGCCTCCTTCACTGACGCTGCGCTGCCGGAACCGCCACGGAGGTAAATTTAAAAGAAAAAAAAAAGAAAAGGGATGTTGGGGGGAGAGAAGAGGGTGGGCAGTTGAACAATGGGAGCGGGAGGGCAGGGGAGAAATGACAGCATGGATGCGAAGGGGGGGGGGGGAGAAGAGGAGCATGGATGCGAGGGGGGGTCATGGAAGGGAGAGAGGGGAATTGCTGGAAAAGGATGAATGGAGGGGCAGGGGACAGAGGAGCATGGATGGGCATGGATTGGGAGGGCAGGGCTCAGGGAGATAGGGGAATTGCTGGAAAAGGATGAATGGAGGGGGCAGGGGACAGAGGAGCATGGATGGGCATGGATTGGGAGGGCAAGGCTCAGGGAGAGAGGGGACTTGCTGGAAAAGGATGAATGGAGGGGGCAGGGGACCGAGGAGCATGGATGGGCATGGATTGGGAGGGCAGGGCTCAGGGAGAGAGAGGAATTGCTGGAAAAGGATGAATGGAGGGGGCAGGGGACAGAGGAGCATGGATGGGAGGGCAGGGCTCAGGGAGAGAGGAGAAATTGCTGGACATAGAGGGGAGGGAAGAAAGATGAAGGAGATGAAATGAGGGAAAAGGAAGAGAGGAGAAAAACTGCACATGGATGAAGAAAATAGGCAGAAGCTGAGGACCAGAAATGAAGAAGAAAGGAGGAAAGGAAAGAAGTAAATGGAAAGGAAGCCCTGGAAACGGAGTTAAGAGGACAGATAGCAGCAGAATCAGATACTGGGCCAGCATGATCAGAAAAAGAAAGTCACCAGACAACAAAGGTAGAAAAAAATCATTTTATTTTCATTTTAGTGTTTGGAATATGTCCACTTTGAGAATTTACATCTGCTATCTTATTTTGCAATGTATAGCAATTTGTTTCTAAGACTATTGCTGACAATTCCTGTCAGTGTGGCAAGTGGTGAGCGATCATTTTCACGGAGGGGGGGGGGGGGGGGCGCCACGCCACGCCAACTGATAGTTTGCAGCAGGGGCGTATCTGGACTCTGGCAGTAGGGGGGGCCAGGGCCAGAGGGAGGGGGCACATTTAGCCCCCCCCCCCCGGCACCACCGACCCCCCCCGCCATTGCCAGAGCCCCCCTGCCACCAACGACTCTCTCCACCTCCTCTCCCGCCGCCAACCCTCCCCCGCTGACGTTGTTTACCTTTGCTGGCGGGGACCCCAACCCCCGCCAGCCGACGTCCGCTTCCGCCTGCTTTTAAAAATAATTCTTCAGCTGGCGGGGGACCCCAACCCCCGCCAGCTGCCGAGGTCTTCAAAGTTCTTGTTCATCGTCCTCCTCCGAGGCCATGCTGTACGCTGCTGATTCGGAGTCTGTGTGACGTCGCACCACGTTGTACGGACCTCGGCTGGCGGGGGTTGGGGTCCCCCGCCAGCAAAGGTAAACAACATTAGCGGGGGAAGGTTGGCGGCGGGAGGGGAGCCAGGGCGAAATCTGCGGGGGCCCAGGCCCCTGTGGCCCCACGCAGATACGCTCCTGGTCTGCAGGGGGGGGCGCCAACTGATAGTCTGCAGGGGGGTGCCAGAGACCCTAGGCACGGCCCTGCACAGGACCTTCACAATCTCAACAGTTCAGTAATCTGACTAACACTTGCAAAGAGATAATCAAGTTAGAAATCAATGGAGCTACTCTTATCGATTATTGCAATAATGAATAGACCCCAAGAGGTCTGAGAATGGGAGTAGGACTGCAGATTTTCAAAAATGATGAGGACTTTGTGAGTAAATGGAATCACATTTTAAACCGGTGCTCAGGGGGGTCACCTGATGACTGCTTCCTGAACAGCAGCAGGAAGGGAGAGTTCCCTGAATTCTTCACAAAAACCTGCTTTCTAAAACCTTTTTCTACATCCCGAAGGTCTAAGAGATAGCGCGAAGGGTCCGAGAATACGTGGAGGGGCATAATTGAACGGAAATGCCTATCTCCATGGGCATTTATCTCCGAGAACGGGTCTGTGAAAGGGCGGGCCGAACCGTAAATTCAAAGAAATGGACGTTTTTGAGCTGGGCGTTTGTTTCTTTTAGCGTTAATGGAAACTAAAAACTCCCAGCTCAAAAACGTCCTAATCCGAGCCATTTGGTCGTGGGAGGGGCCAGGATTGGTAGTACACTGGCCCCCCTGATATGCCAGGACACCAACTGGGCACCCTAGGTCAGTGTGGTGGACTTCAGAAAAAGCTCCCACATGCATAGCTCCCTTACCACGGGTGCTGAGCTCCCAACCTACTCCCCCAAAACCCACTACCCACAAATGTACAACACTACCATAGCTCTTAGGGGTGAAGGGGGCACCTACATGTGGGTACAGTGGGTTTTGGAGGCCTCCCATTTACCAGTACAAGTGTTACAGGTGGGGGGGTTGGGCCTGGGGCCTCCTGGCTGAAGTGCACTGCGGTACCCACTAAAAGTGCTCCAGGGACCTGCATACACGCAGGCCTCTAGGACTTGTTGCTGCTGTATAACCTTGGCACACCAATTGACACCTGAAGACTAATCTCTCCGAAAACGTCCTTTATTGGAATAACCGCGTTTACTCACAGTTAACTGCAGATCAGAGGTTGTGCCCCACTGGCAACGAGTCTCCCTGGTACTGAGATGAGCAGTAGGTCAGAGCTGGCAGAATGCTGTACAATGCCCTCTTTCAGCCACATTCAAGGTAAGAACTAAGTTCTGTAACGTGGCTAACATGTAACGTGGCTAACACAGGAAAGGGAACTAAAACTGGCTTACAAAAATGGCCACTACCGCATGGACTACAACAGGAAATACAACAGGGCACACTCTGACCCAGTAGGCAGGGGGAAAAGCACCATGGGAGAGGAGCCTACCAACATCGTGAGACTGTAACACAAGCTAATGAAATCACGGAGCCCAATTCCCTACACCCACCACAATGCAATGCTGATGTGACCCTGTAGTGCACCCGAGAGCCACATTTGACCCAGGGAAAGGCTGTGACAGGATCGAACACATTCTGCTGTCATGGAGGTGGGTACAGCATTTGAGGCTGGCATAGAGGCTGGAAAAAAGTTTGTAAAGTGGGGGGGTTTTGGTGGGAGGGGGTTAGTGACCACTGGGGGAGTCCAGGGAGGTCATCCCCGATTCCCTCCAGTGGTCATCTGGGCAGTTGGGGCACTTTTTTGGGACTTGTTCGTGAAAAAAAAGGGTCCAAAAAAAGTGACCCAAAATCGCGGTAAAATGCCTTTTTTTTCGATTATCAGCTAAAGACGCCCATCTCTCCTCGGCTGATAACCACACCCCAGTTCCGCCTCCACCATGCCTCTGACACGCCCCCGTCAACTTTATTCGTTTCCGCGACGGAGTGCAGTTGGAAACGCCCAAAATCGGCTTTTGATTATACCGATTTGGGCGCCTTTGCGAGATAAACGTCTATCTCCCGATTTAGGTCGCACTATAGGCGTTTTTCTCTTTCGAAAATAAGCAGGATAGTAAACGTTTGTATACAATTGGTGTTCGGGGTTAAATGGCATGCCCACAAAGAACGAGGGTGCCATAAAAAACAAAAGCACTCCCGCGTTGAAAACCAACAAGATGGCGCTGAATCCAGATTCCCCGCCAGGGCCAGAGAAAAATGCAGGTGAGTGGGCGCGAGAGATTTCCTCGACAGTGACCGTGGCGCTGGAAGATCGCTTAAATAAAATCCACTCTGCAGTCGAGGAAATAAATAAAAAATTCGACACGCAGGCTCGAAGGCTCACAGAAGTGGAGCAACGCATGCTCGCTCAAGAGGACACATCGAGCAGCATGGCAATACAGATCGCAACCCTGCAAAAAGAAGCGGCAGCACTTAAAGAACAAGTGGAGGAGCAAGAGAACAGGAACCACCGCAATAATTTGTGGGTTGTAGGGTTACCGGAGGCGGTGAAAGATGGGGACCTCTACAAATTCTTTAGTGACTGGCTGCCATCACATCTGGGCCTAGAAGGAGGCATGGGCACATGGCAATGCGACCGAGCGCACCAAATAGGGGCCCGGAAAGAAGGCGATAACAAACCTAGAACAGCAATTGCACATTACACCAGCTGGCGTGAGAAAGAAATGCTGTTGAAGCAAGGTTGATCCAAACAACCGCAGTTGGAATATGAGGGCCATAAGATCCTGCTGTTTAATGATTACTCTTCGTCGGTGGCGCAGCTTAGGCGAGCAATGGCTCCTGCGTGCACCCAGCTGTACAGCAAGGGTATTAATTTTTCGCTTCTGTACCCTGCAAAATTAAGAGTATGGCATGGAGGGAAGTCTTTGATGTTTCATGAGGTGGCGGAAGCCAAAGCGTATTTGGAGAACTTGAACAGAGAGGAGCCGAGGGAGAATAATTAATGTTGGAGCTGTGTTCCTGTGGGACAGCCTGAGTGGTTAATATTGGTTTGCATTAATCTTGTTTATTGCCAGTATAATCAGAGCCTAGTTGGAAAAGCATGGACAGGGGGCACAGATGCTCTTAAGAACAGAATTGTGCAGCGGGTGGCGGAAAGCAGTACCCGGAGATGGCCTGTATAACAAGGGCAAAGGACCAATTACACTGTTAAGAGCTGACAGGAGAAGATTGTGTGCCTCCCGCTCCTGTTAAAAGTTGGATGTTACTTTGGGACACTGGGTACACAAAGCCTGCCACTAAGTGGGATGGAGATCGCAGTAAACATGGAATCGGTAATGATGAGCAGTGGTGGCCTGTCCAGAAATGAAGCGAGGGATACAGAGTTTTTGAGCACTGCTATGACTGTGATTTCCACAACTTCTAAGGTCGATATGTATATGATGAGTGGTTTGCTGTTTCTGTTATGGGTGTTCAGTTAAGGGGGTAAGGGGTGTATGTTTGGGCAGGGGTGCCAGGGGGAATGGGTTATCTACTTCTTGCTGTTTGGTTGTGGGAAGGGGAAGGATGATGTGGAGGAGGAATCAGAAGGGAAAGGGGGGAGAAGGGGCAGGGGGGACGGGTAGGTAGGGATGGTGTGAATGGTGGGGGAGGGGATCCTAAGGGGGGAGGGGGGAGATGGGGGGGTGGGAGGTGGGGTAGACTGCCTGCATGGGATAGGAGTGGGAGGTCGCTGGATAGGTACTGCACTACCGGAGCAAAGTGATTCTGGTGGGCCTAGCTGGGGGGCCTGCTGGAATACAAGAATGGGTAACCTGCGGACTGTTGCTAATAGCAGGGGCCATGGTTAACTTGAAGCTTATATCGTTGAATGTGGATGGTATTCACTCCCCGATTAAACGTACTAAAATTTTGTCATGGTTGAGAAGAGAGGGGGCGGATATCGCCTTCCTCCAAGAAACACACTTGTCTAATAATGAACATATGAAACTGAAGAGAGGGTGGGTGGGGGAGGTGGTGTATTCATCTTTCAGTAGTAGGAAACAGGGTGTTGCCATATTAATACACAAACAGCTACCTCTGGCCCTCCACAGGGTGCTACAAGATAAAGAGGGAAGGTTTGTAATAGTTTTGGGAGAGCTATGGGGCCGTAAGATCTGCCTCTGTAACCTAAATGAACCTAACGTATATAACCATAAATTCTTTTCAGATATAGTGGCAAAGATGGCGCTGTATCCAGACTACCAGATGGTTTTGGGGGGCGACCTTAATACATATGCGGATCCAACTATTGATTGTAAACCAGCTAAACCTAAAAGTAAGGGTTGGGAACACAAAGGGGTTAATTTTTTGATACATCAACTAGGGCTGGTAGATGTCTGGAGAATCTTACATCCACATGACACAGATTTCACGTTTTTCCCCCACCGCACAACACGTATTCAAGAATAGATTATTTTCTTATATCGCAGTCTCTCTTCCCGGGGGGCGAGGGTAGCACAAATCCTGGATAATACGCTGTCGGACCATTCAGCCATATCATGCTCTATAGAACACACAGTGGGGGGGTACGGAACAGGTGTGGAAGTTCTCCCCATCTCTGTATAGGGATGTTGTATTTAGAGCTTACTTGAAGGAGAAGTGGGAGGAATACCAGAGCTTCAATGCAACACCGGAGGTGAGCCCAGTTATATTTTGGGAGGCGGCAAAGGTAGTGCTGAGAGGACATATCCTGGCCTACACTGCGGGGAAAAAGAAATAAACAGAGGTGGATCTGTTAAAGTTGTCAGCCGAGTATCAGCAAGCACGTAGACAGCATGTGGGCAGCATGGATAAAAAGCATAGGGAGAACCTGGGGAGGCTTTGCAAATGTATTGACCAACTGCTCAATACGAGAGCTGAACGGGACATATACTTTCAGAGATTCAAACTATTTCAAAGGGGAAATAAGGCTGGACGGCTTATGGCAAATTTAGTGCGACCATACCGAAAGAGACAGATTGTTACATCAATACGGGACAATGCAGGCCGAGTTTATCATCAGGAGGCCCAAATACATAAACAATTTGTGCAATACTATCAATCCTTATATGCAGTAAGGGACCTAGATCCAGTGAAGAGGGATGCCTTTTTTGAGGGCCTGCACATGCCCCACTTTAACGCGGACCAGGTGCAAAGATTGAGCGCTCCTATATCAGCGCAGGAGGTCAGACAAGGCATTAAGGCATTAAAGCTGACCAAAGCTCCGGGTCTGGATGGGCATGGACCTGAATTCTATAAAATCTTAATGGAAGATATAACTAGATCTATTTAATGGCCTACCGGGAGGAGAGGATAGTGGGCATCAGACTCAAAACTTAGCGCATATTATATTACTCCCTAAACCAGGAAAAGACCCGGGGCAGGTGGGGGTCATACCGTCCAATATCCCTACTAAACCAGGATGTTAAACTATTAGCTGCTATTTTAGCTCGTAGAATGAATCTCTCTCTGTCCAGGGTTATCCAGGAGGACTAAGCGGGATTTGTCCCTGGTAGGTATGTCTCAATGAATCTTATCAGGGCTTTGGCGGCAATCCATACTTATAAAGGAACAAAGGGGAAGGAGGTGATAGCTGGGCTGGATATGGAAAAAGCCTTTGATAGTATATCATGGCAATACCTATTTTGGGTGATGGAGAGGTATGAGATATGTGGAAAATTTATTGAGTGGGTTAGGGTCTTATATACTAAGCCAAGGGCAAGGTTGATGATAAACAACACATTAACAGAAAGTTTTGAACTACAGAGGGGAACGAGACAGGGGTGCCCGTTGTCGCCACTCTGGTTCCTTCTGGCAATTGAGCCGTTGGCAATAAAAATAAGACAGAGCGACAAACTTAAGGGTCTTCAGGTGGGGGGGGGGGGGGGGGAAGGAGATCCATATTAATTTATTTGCGGACGATATTCTATTATATTTAGAGGACGCATTCATACATTTGGAACAGGCATTACTTTTGGTAAAGGCATTTGGGGAACTATCAGGACTAAGAGTTAACTGTGATAAATCTGAACTACTTCCTTTATCAGGTAGTCAAGATAACTCCAGGTTTGGGAACCTACCTATCCCACCAGTGCCGCAGGCAATGCGCTATTTGGGTATTTACTTGAGTACTAACCCAATAGTGATGTATAGGAGAAATATATTGGATCAAATCGATAAGATTCAGCAAACTTGTATGAGGTGGAAGGACCTCCCCTTATCGCTATATGGAAGAATAGCACTGGTTAAGATGGTCCTATTGCCAAAACTGCTGTAACCGCTGCAAGCAATGCCTATCTGGATTAGGAGAAGATGAAAGGTTATTTAGGTCAATTATAAGATCATTTATATGCAGACAAAAGGGTGCTCGAATAGGACATCAAGTGCTGATACTCAACAAGGAGAGGGGTGGCCTTAATCTGCCCGAGGCGGGGATAATGCTGGGCAGACTTATACGGTCTGTGCCAGAGCTGGTGGTGGGAGGCGGGGCTGGTGGTTGGGAGGCGGGGATAGTGCTGGCCAGACTTATACAGTCTGTGCCCTGAAGAGGACAGGTAC
The DNA here is from genome assembly GCF_901765095.1 of Microcaecilia unicolor. Lineage (NCBI taxonomy): Eukaryota > Metazoa > Chordata > Amphibia > Gymnophiona > Siphonopidae > Microcaecilia > Microcaecilia unicolor. The sequence goes on from NC_044040.1 coordinate 128,141,432, forward strand.
AAATAAAAAGTAGCACATATGAATTTATCTTGTTGGGCAGACTGGATGGACCATGCAGGTCTTTTCTGCCGTCATCTACTATATGTTACTATGTATAACGTGGCAGCATTGATGCGTATCATATGTGAAGGACTCAATGGCCAATCTAAATTTACTCCGGCCCATTGGTGGGAGGATTGGTGTAAACCATACATGTTTATAAATTTAATACACTCACCCCCGGGGTTGGGTACTGTTGCAAACCGGCAGTTTAGCTTTCTTACTCCACTACTTATGGCGTGGAAGTGGTGGAGAAGCAGGCAAGAGAGAAGCCCGTTTGTTTCGCCCTTTCAGAGACCGGTGGGGTTGGTGGATTTCCCGGCGAGCATGGGACCCTACGTATTCAAGAAATGGGCAGAGAATGGGTGTGTGACATGGGGGCATTTGGTGTCTTCTGAAGGTACTGGTTTCCTTCCCTTCTCCCAAGTGAAAGAGAGATGGCGGGTGTCAAATAGCCATGTTACACTACTTACAAGCATGACACTATTGGCCAAAGATGTGGGGGAAATATGTGAATACCTGGACATATGGGGGCCTAGATGAGATGATGCTGCGTCTGCCCCCAGGAGGAAATAGATTATCCACCTGGTATAAGCTGAAGAAAATGGCTATAACAGACAAAAGAGAGGTGGGAGCTGTCTCTAGATGGAATAGGGAATTGGACACAGATTATTCTCATTCCCAATTCAATTTCCTGTTCGTGACGTTAGCTGAATTTGTTAAATCTGTGGACTGGCAAGAAACTCAGTTTAAATTGCTTCATAGAGCATATATCACTTGTGAGAGGGGGAAGAGAATGAAACTGTGGGAGTCGGACAAGTGCCCTAAATGTCAGTCCGGGATTGGCACTTTTTTACATACCTTTTTGGAGTGCCCCAAGTTATCCTTATGGAATGAAATCTTTAAGATACTGAACACAGTGCTACAGGTCATTATAGAATGGTCCTACCAATCATTGTTGTTGGGGGATCAGACAGCTCTTATTGAGCAGGGGCTTTCCCAGCCAAAACGGAGATTCTTATATGTGACCACTCTGGCAGCAAAAAAAACTATTTTGCAGTTTTGGACAAGTGAAGATCCGGTACCATATGACAAAGGTCACAGAATTGGCAAAGTATGAGAATTCATTGTACCAGCAGTCCCCAAACTTAGAAAACAGACAATATGCATTGTTGTGGCAGAAGCTGGAGGAAGTAGTGCACAGTGAGGATTCTTAACAGGAGTTGTACCATGCAGGGGGGAGGGAGGGGGGAGGTAGGGTAGGGGAGGCCTGAGGGGTGGGAGGATGGGGGGATGGTTGTGTGTGTGTGTATTTCTTTTCTCTCATTGATTGGGATAGTTAGGGGGGCGAGGGAGAGCGGGAGGGGATACATAGGTGGGGGTAAAGAAGGAAAAGTCAGTGCAAAAATGCTTAAGAGTAAAATTTGATTGTATCATTGAATTGCCATGAATGGAATGATGTATAAAGCGCTGTTGGGATGTTTCAGTTCTTGCGGTCTCTGAGCATGTAATGTACTGATGACAATAAAGAGAAATGAAAAAAAAAAATAAACTGGTGCTCATTAGACCTCATGCTCCTTATAATTGAACGTAGCAAAAAAGAACTACAAGAACAGAAACAAATAATATCTGAAGAAATATCTGAATTACAGAAAACAGTAGGATCAGACTTATTTGATAAACATCACCAGGAGATCCTTTGCAATATGGACAAATTTAGAGAACAATTGCAAAAACAGAAAACTAAGAAATTTACGTGGGATGAAACGGACTATAAGACGAATAAAGTCTACCGTTGGATGCATCCACTGGAAGAAGATAAAGATCAGTACGTAAAAGATAGGAAAGCAGTACGGTTTGAGACTTCATCAACTTCATCAAGTTCAGGAGAGGAGTGGAGACCTCGCCAGGAATTCTTTGGGCAAGGAAGGGGACAACGCAGGCGTCCACAAGGCCAGACCAATCAGGGGAGCTTATAAGCTCAGCCACAAACACGGTCCCAGGATCAATGGAGGATGTAGTTTTTAATCTGTCCCATAGACACCTTATCCCCATTGAGAAAAAAGTTCTGGCTAAAGGTCTTTCTTTTAATCATTTTGAACCATTTAATGAATTCCAACTTCACATCGATATTGAAAATTTACAAGGATCTTAAATCTTAAAGCATATTTTTCAGATAAGGAAGAGATTCCTGACATATCCATTGTCAGCAGGCACCTCTTCGTGCTGTCCGCTCTTGTCTCAACACCTCTCAGTGCTGTCCGCTCTTGTCTCAACACCTCTCCGTGCTGTCCTTTTTCACCCACACAATTGGGGCTAATCCATCACCTTAGGAGAACTGCTTTTGCTTATTTGTAACAAGTGATTATTCACAGTACTATTTCCCCAACGGTATCAGAGAAAACCAGTCTGCCCGCTGTATTACAGCTGCTAGTCTCTGTGCACCTTGTTTCACTTCTCCCACACTCAAAGATCCATAACAGTTCAGTTTTAGAATTAGTTAATGACTTGGGATAAACCTGTGGTTCAGTCAATTCCTCTTCTCCTTTCTCTTACTGCCTAGGAGATAAGAGGCATTTTCACCACCCTCGCTTGTCAGACACCAACACTCTGACAACCTCCCACAAATGTTCAGACTGACCTCCTTCAGGTAATTAATTCCCACAGTTCCATGAAGCCAGACCGCATCTAGGCATTGTCACTGAGCGGCCCCATATCTCTGGCTTCTCTCTGCAGTCTCTTCCTTTTCCATCTCCCTTTGTCCTGAGCAAAAGAACTCCATTTGCTCCACACCAGCCTCCTTCATGACATTTTCACTTTTCTCTCCTAGTTCAATCTCCTCCCACTCCATGGAGTCTTCCCCCACCCTCTCTCCCAGGTGCTGCTCCTCCACCTGATTATCCTCCATCTCCCAATCACCTCCTGACTTTACTACCTGCTGGGAGTTGTAGTGCTGTTTCTCTTGTTCCCTCCTCCCTTGCAAGTGCTGCTGGGTTCTGTAGTTCTCTTCCCTTCTTGCAAGTCTCCTACCCCCTTTTCCAGTCAGAGAGTGCTCTTCCTTTCTTGGCTTACTGCCCCTGTCAGCTCTTCTCTGCTTTCCCTCTACATCCTCCTTACATACCCCCCCGCTTAAGAATCTTTTACCCTCCCGGGGCTTGACTCCTTTAACCTCCTGACCGGCCATTCGGGACAAAATATCAACATTCCCCAATAGCTTCCCTGCCCGATGCTCCACCCGGAACTGAAAGGGTTGCAAGGACAGGTACCAACGCATAAGTCTGGCATTAGCACTTTTCATATGCATCAACCATTTCAGGGGGGCATGATCCATAATAAGCCTAAAGGGACGTCCCTCTAAGTAGTATTGACACATTTGGGTGGCCCACTTAATAGCCAGACACTCCTTCTCAATTGTGGCGTATCCTTTTTCATGAGGAAGGAGTTTACGGCTCAAATATAACACCGGATGCTCCTCCCCATCATGAATCTGAGAAAGTACTGCCCCCAACCCCACCCCTGAGGCATCCGTTTGCAGCACGAAAGGTTTTTCCCATTCAATTGCCTTCAACACCGGATCCTCACATAGCGCTAAACGCAAACACTGAAAGGCTTCCTTCTCCTCCTCCCCCCATTTCAACTGATTCGGCCGATTCCCTTTTAACATGTTTGTTAAGGGCTCTGCCTGTGAGGCAAAATGGGGAATGAACCTGCGGTAGTACCCGACCAGCCCAAGAAAACTCCGAAGCCCTTTTTTTGTAGCAGGATAAGAAAATTCCCTAATGCTTTGTACTTTATCCAACAAGGGTTTTACCTGCTCACCCCCCACCTTATAACCCAGATATTTAACCTCCTGCTGCGCGAAGTGACATTTCTGAGGATTAAGTGTGAGCCCCGCATCCCGGAAAGCTGCTAACACCTTCCTGACCTGCCTCATGTGCGTATCCCAGTCCTCACTATGGATGATGACATCATCCAGATAAGCTGCAGCATAACTCTGATGAGGCCGTAAAACCCTATCTAACAAGCGCTGGCAGGACGCTGCTGCAGAGTTCAATCCAAACGGCATCCTCTTAAATTGAAAGAGCCCCAGGAGAGTAGAAAATGCCGTCTTGGGCCGAGCCTCCGCAGATAAAGGAATCTGCCAATATCCCTTGGTCAAGTCCAACGTAGAAAGGTACTGGGCCGGCCCCAACCTATCCAATAAATCCTCAATACGTGGCATAGGATAGGCATCTGGAGAGGAGAGGGCATTAACCTGGCGGAAATCAATGCAAAACCGCCAGGTATCATCTTTTTTCGGCACCAGCACCACCGGACTTGACCAAGGGCTACATGATTCTTCAATGATACCATACTCCAACATTTCCTTCACCTGTCTAATCACCTCTTGTTGTTTAACCGGGGACAGCCTATAAGGTCTTTGCCTAACCACCCGGCCGTGCTCTGTAACAATCTCGTGCACGATTAAATGCGTCTCCCCCGGACAGGGTGTAAGGACATCCTGGAACTCATCTAGTAGTGCCCCAAGTTCCTGCTGCTGACCCTTATTCAACTCCCCTGCAATGTGGGGTTTCAGGGACTTAAAAATGTCTGAGATCTGAGGCCCCAGATCCTCCTCCTCCGTCGCCTTAGTCCCTCCCCACATCACCTTCCTCTCCCTCCACAACTTTAACACATTCACGTGATATGTTTGCTTTCTCCCCCTCTTATTCATCACCTCATACGTAACTGGCCCCAATTTCCTAGTAATCACCACCGGTCCCCTCCACCTACTTTCAAATTTATGAGGGGCATCCGCTATCATTATTATGACCTTCTCCCCTTCTGCAAACCCTCTCTCTTTCACTCCCCGATCATAATATGATTTCTGGTATTCTTGACTCTTACCCAATCTATCCCGGGCGTAGCCCCCCAACCGTCGCAACCTACCCTTCAGGTCAAAAAGATAAGAGACCACCGTACAGTCTCCTTTATCCGGCGGCACCCATTGTTCTCTCAGAATATCCAAAATTCCCCAAGGGGCCCTCCCGGAGATTAACTCAAAAGGAGACACTCCTAATGAAGCCTGCACACTCTCCCTACATGTGTATAAGACAAACGGCAGGAGGCGATCCCACTCATCCATACAGCTCCCCAACCCTCTTTGCAAGAGAGTCTTAAGAGTCTTATTAAATCTCTCTACCAGACCATTGGTCTGTGGGTGATAAGCTGCAGTACGGATGTGTGCAATACCAAACGCCTCCCATACTTGAGCCAATGTACGAGAGAGAAAATTAGTGCCTCTATCCGTAAGCACTTCCCGTGGAAACCCCACCGTACAAAAAATATGAACAAGCTCAGCGGCAATAGCCTTGGCTGACACTGTACGTAGGGGCACAGCCCACGGGAAACGGGTGGCCATATCTAACACCACCAAAATATAGACAAAACCCCTCCGAGACTTGGGAAGCGGTCCTACAATATCCATAGCCAGACGGCCTAGCGGGGCCCCAATGCGTGGCAAGGGACATAAAGGCGCCCGCTCTGGCCCCCTCTCAGCTACCTTCTGACAGAGGCCACAGGAATTACAATACCCCTCCACTTCTTTATAAACCCCTGGCCAATAGAACCTTCTCAAAACCTGGTCCAGGGTACCCTGTGCCGCCTTATGCCCCCCCCCCCCCCCCCCCCCCCAGAGGGTGATCATGAGCTAATCTCATGATCAGGCTATGAAACCCCTTGGGTTTCACCAACTGTTTCTGACACCCCTTCCCTGCTGTCGAGTTAACTCTAAATAGCAGCCCCTTCTCCACCACAAAGTGTGGGAAAGAGCCCCCCTCACCTTCCCGGGCCCTACTCCAGGCATATTGCAAGGTACAATCAGACTCCTGCTCCCTCTGGAAAGAGGGAAACTGCTCTAAGAGCTTCCCCGGGTCCCTTGGAAAATCTCCTTCCCCCTCGACCTCTGTCATTGCCTGCCTTCTTCTCCATTGAGCTCCTTTTTTTTGTCGGCCCCCTTTCCTACTTTTCCCCGGAGTACCTAAAATCTCCGGATGAAAGGGGAAAACCTGATCCAAAGGGAGAACCTCCCCACCCTCCTGCTGAGCATGACTCTGCGCCCGGGTAGTTACAAAGGCTTTTCCCCCCTTCACATATTGGGAAAACGGAGCCCAGTCCCTCCCCAGTATCAGGTCCTGAGGCAGCCAAGGCAACACCGCTACTAATATCCGGTGTGCCCCCATAGGCCCTTTTATGGTCACCCAATGTAAAGAATATCTGGTACTAGCCCCATGAATACATTGAATAGCTACCTCACCAGGACTAGACCCTCCCTGATCGTTCTTTCCCTTACTTATACGGGACCATAACCTCCTCGCAAGCATAGATTGATCAGCTCCCGAGTCTAATAGGGCCTCCACCTTCAACCCCCTCACCTCCATGACCTGAGTAAAGGGGTGTGTAACCTGCTTGTAAGAGTGAGAAGTAAAGCCCTCTTTGGCCCTACAATCTTTCCTTAAGTGTCCTTTACGCCGACACCTATAGCAAATCCGATCCCCGGTATACCCCGAGACCTCCACTCCCCTTTCTCCCTTACTAGCCGGTTCACTCCTTGCCTGCAGAGGCCTAGACCCTGTTATAGATCTTTCCTTCCCCGCCCGCACCCCTCCCCCACCCGCATGCTGTGACTCTAGAAAGCATTCTATACTTTTAACTGCTTCATCCAAGGACCCACAGCCCCGCCTAATCAAATCCCTTTTTAATTCTTCCGGTAAGGCCTCCAGAAACTGCTCCAACACCAGCTCTAACATTACTTGTGTCACTGAGCTTTTTTCTGGTTCTAACCACTTGGTGGCCAAATCCATTAATTTCTGGGCCAAAGCCCTGGGCGTCTCCCCCTCCGCCCACCTCCATTCTCTAAATTTCCTTCGGTAGGACTGCTTACTTAGCCCGTACCTGTCCAGAATAGCCCGTTTAAGCTTAGCATAATCCGCAATCTCAACAGCAGGGAGACTGCGAAAAGCCGCCAAAGCCTCCCCGGACAACGCCGGGGCCAGTCTCATAGTCCATTGCTCCCCTGGCCAGGCTGCAGCCACCGCTACCCGTTCAAATGCCCCCAGGTAATCCTCAATGTCGTCCTTATCAGACAGCTTACCCCAGGGTAACCAGTTCATCCCCATCATGCCTCCTGGCAAAGGTCCTCCTCCAGTTGCAGCTCCCTCTGGCACCGTCAGCCCAGCTTGTACCCGTGCTCCTCCTTTCAACAACTCTTGACAAAGTTCCAGAAGCGGCTGTTGCTGAGCCCTCGAAGCGGCCAAGGAGTCCTCCATCAGTTTGTGCGCCAGTTCCTGTTGTTTTTGGAATTGATGGGCCATGAAGGAAAACATCTCCTTTGGATCCATTGTGCCCGGCCTTCTTCTCCCCTAGACAACACAAAGAAAAACAACATCCAAGTGCAGCTGCTTTTATAGGTTTGCCACCCTGCGGCCCCACACATGCATCAGCAAAATCCCCTTCCGGCCCTGCTATATGCTCACCGGATAGCCAAGGATTTTGCGCCTTGCTCCTCTTCTCTTGGAGAACCAGGTAGTTCTGTCGAATCCCACCACTGCCACCAAATGTCAGCAGGCACCTCTTCGTGCTGTCCGCTCTTGTCTCAACACCTCTCAGTGCTGTCCGCTCTCCCCTCGACACCTCTCCGTGCTGTCCTTTTTCACCCACACAATTGGGGCTAATCCATCACCTTAGGAGAACTGCTTTTGCTTATTTGTAACAAGTGATTATTCACAGTACTATTTCCCCAACGGTATCAGAGAAAACCAGTCTGCCCGCTGTATTACAGCTGCTAGTCTCTGTGCACCTTGTTTCACTTCTCCCACACTCAAAGATCCATAACAGTTCAGTTTTAGAATTAGTTAATGACTTGGGATAAACCTGTGGTTCAGTCAATTCCTCTTCTCCTTTCTCTTACTGCCTAGGAGATAGAGGCATTTTCACCACCCTCGCTTGTCAGACACCAACACTCTGACAACCTCCCTCAAATGTTCAGACTGACCTCCTTCAGGTAATTAATTCCCACAGTTCCATGAAGCCAGACCGCATCTAGGCATTGTCACTGAGCGGCCCCACATCTCTGGCTTCTCTCTGCAGTCTCTTCCTTTTCCATCTCCCTTTGTCCTGAGCAAAAGAACTCCATTTGCTCCACACCAGCCTCCTTCATGACATTTTCACTTTTCTCTCCTAGTTCAATCTCCTCCCACTCCATGGAGTCTTCCCCCACCCTCTCTCCCAGGTGCTGCTCCTCCACCTGATTATCCTCCATCTCCCAATCACCTCCTGACTTTACTACCTGCTGGGAGTTGTAGTGCTGTTTCTCTTGTTCCCTCCTCCCTTGCAAGTGCTGCTGGGTTCTGTAGTTCTCTTCCCTTCTTGCAAGTCTCCTACCCCCTTTTCCCGTCAGAGAGTGCTCTTCCTTTCTTGGCTTACTGCCCCTGTCAGCGCTTCTCTGCTTTCCCTCTACATCCTCCTTACACCATCAAGAAGAATAAATCATTGTGGAATCCACCAGGTCCAGTAGACCTGCTAATACTGACATTTAAAAGGCTAGTCCTCGAGGATGTAGAACGTCTAAATCCATATTACAAACATGACTGGACAGCGCTTATTACGATAAAATCGGACACTTCAATTGTCATTCGTAATCGTAGAGCGGAAAAAAGGGGAGCTTTAGTTATTTTGGATAAGAATTACTATGAGGCTGAAATAGCTCAACAGTTGGCGGATAACACTATATATGCCCCTCTTTCTACGGATCCCACGGAGACAATACGAATACAGATCCTGGAAATAACACAACAAGCGTTAGAGGAAGGGTTCCTTACTAAACGTGAGTTTGCATTCTTGAATAAGAAGTTTCCTCTTGTTCCTTTATTCTTTACAGTCCCCAAAATACACAAAAATTTGAATTCCCCTCCAGGGAGATCCATAGTAGCATCAATAGATTCAATACTTGAACCTCTTTCTCAATACGTAGACTGGTTCTTGAGGCCGATGGTACAAAGCTGCCTCTCTTATATATGGGACAGTACACACTTTTTGAGAATATTAAATACAGTGCCTGCTAGTGAACACCCTTTCACAATGGTTGCACTGGATGTGACAGCTTTGTATACTTCTCTCCCACAACATGATTGCTTGAACATAGTAGAAAGATTTCTTGAAACTAGGCCACGCCCTCATCAGGTTCCCACCCCTTTTTTGATAGAATTAGCCACTATAGCTCTCAAAAAGAACTATTTCTTATTTAAAGAACAATTCTATCAACAAAATAAAGGGGTGGCTATGAGCGCTACGTGCGCCCCTTCTATTGCTTGCCTCTACATGATACAATTTGAGAAAGACTGGCTGAAAGATAACCTTTGGGAACAATGGGTTTTTAAATGGCATCGGTATATTGATCTATAAACAAAAAATGGTTTGGAAAACTCAATAGGTGAGTCACCCCTCTCAACTTATAAATCCACAACCAGGATCTACAATTATATATAACAAAAGAACCTCAAACAACCTCATGGACACCCACTGCTAATTAAGCTTGGTTTGCCATTCAAATGAGGAGTAAATTACTATCACTGGTTCAAGTGGGGAGAAGTGGAGAAAAAAAGCCAACCGAAAAAACTCAAACTTATTTGAGAAAACCGGATGGTCTAAAAACTCCTCACCCCTCCACTATCAAAAAAAGTTGAAATGGGTGCACCTCCCTACTATGTACACCCCCACTTATTCTCCTTCCCAACCACCTGGACTTTTAAATTCCTGCCTGCTATTATATTTCTAACCTAGAACAGTTTTTCTTATTCTCTCGAGCTTTTAATAATTCAAACAGTTCAACCGTCACTTATCTGATTGCTGTTAATGCAGGACTCCGTAGGAACATTAAATCCAAGCTGATGGTAGTCAAAAAGTGGAACTGGTGCTCAACTGTTCAGTCAAATAAAACACCTTCCGTGTCTCTCTTACAATAGCTTACAATAGCTATTGTAAGAGAGACATGGAAGGTGTTTTATTTGACTGAACAGTTGAGCACCAGTTCCACTTTTTGACTACCATCAGCTTGGATTTAATGTTCCTACGGAGTCCTGCATTAACAGCAATCAGATAAGTGACGGTTGAACTGTTTGAATTATTAAAAGCTCGAGAGAATAAGAAAAACTGTTCTAGGTTAGAAATATAATAGCAGGCAGGAATTTAAAAGTCCAGGTGGTTGGGAAGGAGAATAAGTGGGGGTGTACATAGTAGGGAGGTGCACCCATTTCAACCTTTTTTGATAGTGGAGGGGTGAGGAGTTTTTAGACCATCCGGTTTTCTCAAATAAGTTTGAGTTTTTTCGGTTGGCTTTTTTTCTCCACTTCTCCCCACTTGAACCAGTGATAGTAATTTACTCCTCATTTGAATGGCAAACCAAGCTTAATTAGCAGTGGGTGTCCATGAGGTTGTTTGAGGTTCTTTTGTTATATATAATTGTAGATCCTGGTTGTGGATTTATAAGTTGAGAGGGGTGACTCACCTATTGAGTTTTCCAAACCATTTTTTGTTTATAGAACTTATATTACACGGGTTTTGGAGTTTCCCAGTATTGACAGATAGAGTTATTTCTAATTGGTATATTGATGACATTTTCTTGTTATGGAAAGGCAATGCTGAACAACTACAATCATTCTATGAATGGCTTAATGCCAGGGATGTTAACATCAAATTCACAAAACAACAATCCCCTATTCAGATCAATTTTCTGGACGTCCTGGTCGATCCTTCACCACTAAAGTATATGTGAAGCCTATGGATCGCAATACACTCCTTCAGTATTATAGCAATCAGCCATCAACAATGAAAAAAAGTTTACCATTCTCCCAATTCTTGAGATATCGCAGAATCTGCAGTGACAAGAATACCTTCAAAGATCAAGCAAAGTCTCTATTTCATAAATTTAGCACACGACAATATCCAAAAGAGAATTTAAAAAGTGCATACACTAGAGCTAAATATAATAATAGAGACAATCTACTGCAACCTAAAGCAAAACCTTCAGATCCACAAATGCAAATGTGTTCTGAGGTATACTCAAGGCATTGGACAAATAGTTAAGATATTAAAAAATCATTGGAGAATATTGAAAGCCCATCCAGCTTTCCGTGAACATCAGCTATGCATTGCCTATTCCAGAGACAGAACCTCCGTGATATAATGCAACCTAAGCTGAGAACACCACGATTACAAACGCCGGTCACAAAGCATGAGGTAACTGCATTTATTGTTCAAAAAATGTAATCGCCACGGCAAGTTCATCAATCCTTATGATCACAAAGAATATAAGTTAAAGTATAACACTGATTGCTCGAGCACTCATGTGGTTTATATCTTAAAGTGCACCTGTGGGAAAAACTACACGTGTACTTAAGCAACGATTAAGCGATCACAAGTTTAATATTCTTCATTTGCGCAAGGAAGCCCCACTAGTTATGCATTGTATAGAAACATCACATAATTTTACAGACTTCAAATGTATAGCTATAGACTTCATTGCTAACTCTATAAGGGGAGGCGATAGGGATCGATCTTAAATTCAAAAGGAACAACGATGGATATTCAAGCTTAACACTCTAATACCCACAGGTCTCAACAACCGTATTGAGTGGAAAGCCTTTTTATAAGATCATGTTCTCTAAGTAAGCACTTTGTTAGTGTAAAACGTCCCTCTAAATATTAGGTCCCATCTGATTGGGTGATGAGGAAGGCGTCTGTTTAAAAATGGGCGCCATTTTGACAGGTAGGAGTCCCGCAGCAAAAACAAGCTAGACTCGTGAAGGTAGGATCTTTTCTCTTAGAACTCAAGATAGCATATTCCCATTGGTCCTCTCTCTGATATGATATATTTTTCCACAGGGCAATCTATAATTGAGGGTACAGCTCCTGAAGAAGCACTCGTGAAACAGAGGCTCTCTGTTGAGCACATCCCATCAACAACATTACAGCCGAGATAAGTCCATAATACTTTTATGCGAGAAATTATCAATAGAATTACAACTTACAGAGCTATATAAATTACACCAATAGAACCGGGAGGATTTTTGACTTATGAAGAGCCTGTGTAGTATCTTATTATAGCAGAGAAATTTCTGCATGAGATACGAGGCAGTCTGCCATTCACCCTAGCACCATTACCTCCCAAACCAAATCATGCGCTCCACTAAGGACTACGTCTAGAATTTTTCCTCATCTTGTTGGTTCCTGTACCAGCTGCTCCATAAACCAGTCCTTGATTTTGTCAAGGAATTTTAGCTCCCTAGCATGCCCTGATGTTACATTTACCTAGTCAATATTGGGGTAATTGAAAACACCCATTATTGTGATGCCCAGTTTGTTAGCCTCCCTAATTTCTGATAACATTTCTACATCAGTCTGTTCATCCTGACCATGTGGGCAGTAGTACACTCCTATCACTATCCTTTTTCCCTTTACACATGGAATTTCAATCCATATGGATTACAAGATGTGTTTTGTTTCCTGCACAATTTTCAATCTATTTGATTTAAGGCCCTCCTTAACATAGGGTTTTACTAAGGTGCATAGGCGCCTACTTGCATAAAACACACGTCAATTTAGAAGTACCGCCCGGCTACTGCATGCCCCAGGCAGTAGTTATAATTTTTACACATGTCCGATACGCACGGCATAAAATATATTTTTATTTTCTACCACGTAGTGCTAACCGGGCGGTAATCGGCAGTGTATGTGCGCTGATGATTACTGCCCAGTTAATGCGTGAGAACTTACAACTAAATCAATGGGTGCCGGTAAGGCCCAAAATGGTAGTGCGCCAATTTTTATTTTGCTGTATGTCCATTTTCGGCTAAAAACAGACCTTTTTTGCAGGAGCACTGAAAAATGAACCTGTGCATGTCCAATACATGTGCCTACACCAGTCCAGGCCATTTTTTTGCACGCCTTAGTAAAAGGGTCCCATACAATGCTACCTCTCCACCAATTCGATCCACCCTATCACTACGATATAATTTGTACCCTGGTATGACGGTTTCCCACTGGTTATCATCCTTCCACCAGGTTTCAGAGATGACTCTTATATCTAATTATTCATTTAGTGCAATATATTCTAACTATCCCATCTTATTTCTTAGGCTTCTGGCATATTTGCATATAAGTACATAAGTAATGCCATACTGGGAAAAGACCAAGGGTCCATCGAGCCCAGCATCCTGTCCACGACAGCGGCCAATCCAGGCCAAGGGCACCTGGCAAGCTTCCCAAATGTACAAACATCCTATACATGTTATTCCTGGAATTGTGGATTTTTCCCAAGTCCATTTAGTAGCGGTTTATGGACTTGTCCTTTAGGAAACCGTCCAACCCCTTTTAAAACTCTGTTAAGCTAACCGCCTTCACCACTTTCTCAAGCAACGAATTCCAGAGTTTAATTATACGTTGGGTGAAGAAAAAGTTTCTCCGATTTGTTTTAAATTTACTACACTGTAGTTTCATCGCATGCCCCCTAGTCCTAGTATTTTTGGAAAGCGTGAACAGACGCTTCACATCCACCTGTTCCACTCCACTCATTATTTTATATACCTCTATCATGTTTCCCTTTAGCCGTCTCTTCTCCAAGCTGAATAGCCCTAACCTCCTTAATCTTTCTTCATAGGGAAGTCATCTCATCCCCGCTATCATTTTAGTCGCCCTTCGCTGCACCTTTTCCAATTCTACTATATCTTTCTTGAGATGCAGCGACCAGAATTGAACACAATACTCAAGGTGCGGTCGCACCATGGAGCGATACAACAGCATTATAACATAAGTACATAAGTACATAAGTAATGTCATACTGGGAAAAGACCAAGGGTCCATCGAGCCCAGCATCCTGTCCACGACAGCGGCCAATCCAGGCCAAGGGCACCTGGCAAGCTTCCCAAACGTACAAACATTCTATACATGTTATTCCTGGAATTGTGGATTTTTCCCAAGTCCATTTAGTAGCGGTTTATGGACTTGTCCTTTAGGAAACTGTCCAACCCCTTTTTAAACTCTGCTAAGCTAACCGCCTTCACCACTTTCTCCGGCAATGAATTCCAGAGTTTAATTATACTTTGGGTGAAGAAAAAGTTTCTCCGATTTGTTTTAAATTTACTACACTGTAGTTTCATCGCATGCCCCCTAGTCCTAGTATTTTTGGAAAGCGTGAACAGACGCTTCACATCCACCTGTTCCACTCCACTCATTATTTTATATACCTCTATCATGTTTCCCTTCAGCTGTCTCTTCTCCAAGCTGAATAGCCCTAACCTCCTTAATCTTTCTTCATAGGGAAGTCGTCTCATCCCCGCTATCATTTTAGTCGCCCTTCGCTGCACCTTTTCCAATTCTACTATATCTTTCTTGAGATGCAGCGACCAGAATTGAACACAATACTCAAGGTGCGGTCACACCATGGAGCGATACAACAGCATTATAACATAAGTACATAAGTACATAAGTAATGTCATACTGGGAAAAGACCAAGGGTCCATCGAGCCCAGCATCCTGTCCACAACAGCGGCCAATCCAGGCCAAGGGCACCTGGCAAGCTTCCCAAACGTACAAACATTCTATACATGTTATTCCTGGAATTGTGGATTTTTCCCAAGTCCATTTAGTAGCGGTTTATGGACTTGTCCTTTAGGAAACTGTCCAACCCCTTTTTAAACTCTGCTAAGCTAACCGCATTCACCACTTTCTCCGGCAACGAATTCCAGAGTTTAATTATACGTTGGGTGAAGAAACATTTTCTCCGATTTGTTTTAAATTTACTACACTGTAGTTTCATCATATGCCCCCTAGTCCTAGTATTTTAAGAAAGTGTGAACAGACTTCACATCCACCTGCTCCACTCCACTCATTATTTTATATACCTCTATCATGTCTCCCCTCAGCCGTCTCTTCTCCAAGCTGAACAGCCCTAGCCTCCTTAATCTTTCTTCATAGGAAAGTTGTCCCATCCCCGCTATCATTTTAGTCGCCCTTCGCTGCACCTTTTCCAATTCTACTATATCTTTCTTGAGATGCGGCGACCAGAATTGAACACAATACTCAAGGTGCGGTCACACCATGGAGCGATACAACGGCATTATAACATCCTCACACCTGTTTTCCATACCTTTCCTAATAATACCCAACATTCTATTCGCTTTCCTAGCCGTGGCAGCACACTGAGCAGAAGGTTTCAGCGTATTATTGACGACGACACCCAGATCCCTTTCTTGGTCCATAACTCCTAACGTGGAACCTTGCATGACGTAGCTATAATTCGGGTTCTTTTTTCCCACATGCATCACCTTTCACTTGCTCACATTAAACGTCATCTGCCATTTAGCCGCCCAGTCTCCCAGTCTCGTAAGGTCCTCTTGTAATTTTTCACAATCCTGTCGCGATTTAACAACTTTGAATAACTTTATGTCATCAGCAAATTTAATTACCTCGCTAGTTACTCCCATCTCTAAATCATTTATAAATATATTAAAAAGCAGCGGTCCTAGCACAGACCCCTGAGGAACCCCACTAACTACCCTTCTCCATTGTGAATACTGCCCATTTAACCCCACTCTCTGTTTCCTATCCTTCAACTAGTTTTTAATCCACAAAAGGACATTTCCTCCTATCCCATGACCCTCCAATTTCCTCTGTAGCCTTTCATGAGGCACCTTGTCAAATGCCTTTTGAAAATCCAGATACACAATATCAACCGGTTCTCCTTGGTCCACATGTTTGTTTACTCCTTCAAAGAATTGAAGTAAATTGGTCAGGCAAGATTTCCCCACACGAAAGCCGTGCTGACTTGGTCTCAGTAATCCATGTCCTCGGATGTGCTCTGTAATTTTGTTTTTAATAATAGCCTCTACCATTTTCCATGGCACTGACGTCAAACTCACCGGTCTATAATTTCCCAGATCTCCCCTGGAGCCTTTTTTAAAAATCGGCGTTACATTGGCCACCCTCCAATCTTCCGGTACCACGCTCGATTTTAAGGATAAGTTGCATATCACTAGCAGTAGCTCCGCAAGCTCATTTTTCAGTTCTATCAGTACTCTAGGATGAATACCATCCGGTCCAGGAGATTTGCCACTCTTCAGTTTGCTGAACTGCCCCGTTACGTCCTTCAGGTTTACCGTGAAGTCAGTAAGTTTCTCCGACTCGTCCGCTTGAAATACCATTTCCGACACTGGTATCCCACCCAAATCTTCCTCGGTGAAGACCTAAGCAAAGAATTCATTCAGTCTCTCCGCTACGTCTTTGTCTTCCTTGATCGCCCCTTTTACCCCTCGGTCATCCAGCGGCCCAACTGATTCTTTTGCCGGCTTCCTGCTTTTAATATACCAAAAAATTTTTACTATGTGTTTTGCCTCTAATGCTATCTTTTTTTCGTAATCCCTCTTGGCCTTCTTTATCTGCGCCTTGCATTTGCTTTGACACTCCTTATGCTGCTTCTTTTCAGACGGTTCCTTCTTCCATTTTCTGAAGGCGTTTCTTTTAGCCCTAATAGCTTCCTTCACCTCACTTTTCAACCAGACCGGCTGTCTTTTGGACTTCCGTCTTTCTTTTCTAATTCGCAGAATATGTATGGCCTGGGCCTCCAGGATGGTATTTTTGAACAGCGTCCACGCCTGTTGTACAGTTTTTTACTCTCTCAGTTGCCCCCCTAAGTTTTTTTTTTTACCGTTCTTCTCATTTTACCATAGTCTCCTTTTTTAAAGTTAAACGCTAACGTATTTGATTTTCTGTGTACAGTTACTTCAAGGTCGATATCAAAACTGATCATATTATGATCACTGTTATCAAGCGGCCCCAGTACCATAACGTCCCTCAGCAGATCATGCGCTCCACTAAGGACCAAGTCTAGAATTTTTCCTTCTCTCGTTGGCTCCTGCACCAGCTGCTCCATAAAGCTGTCCTTGATTTCATCAAGGAATTGTACCTCTGTAGCGTGTCCTGATGTTACATATACCCAGTCTATATTTGGATAATTGAAGTCACCCATTATTATCACATTGCCCATTTTGTTCGCGTCTCTGATTTCTTTTATCATTTCTGTGTCTACCTGCTCGTCCTGGCGAGGCGGACGGTAGTACACTCCTATCACCATTTTTTTCCCTTTTATACATGGAATTTCAACCCACAATGATTCAAAGGTGTGATTTGTGTCCTGCTGAATTTGTAATCTATCTGAGTCAAGGCTCTGGTTAATATACAATGCTACCCCTCCACAAGTCCGGTCCACCCTATCACTACGATATACTTTGTACCCCGGTATGACAGTGTCCCACTGGTTATCCTCCTTCCACCAGGTCTCAGTAATGCCTATTATATCCAATTTTTCATTTAGTGCAATATATTCCAACTCTCCCATCTTATTTCTTAGACTCCTAGCATTTGCATATAGACATTTCAGAGTATGTTTGTTGTTCCTATTTGCATGATGCTTAGTACCTGACACTATTGATTTGCCATCTTTTGTCTGATCTTTAGTTGTATTTAAGGGCACCTGGCCTACCACGGTCTGTTGTGCAACTTCACTATCCAGAAACCCTATCTTCTCTGTTTGTGAGGTATCTTGGCAAGATACCTTTTCCCGAACCATGCGCTTTTGAGCGACTGTCGGCCTTTCCCCCATTTCTAGTTTAAAAGCTGCTCTATCTCCTTTTTAAATGCCGACGCCAGCAGCCTGGTCCCACTCTGGTTAAGGTGGAACCCATCCTTTCGGAATAGGCTCTCCCTTCCCCAGAATGTTGCCCAGTTCCTAACAAATCTAAAACCCTCCTCCCTGCACCATCGTCTCATCCACGCATTGAGACTCTGGAGCTCTGCCTGTCTCTTGGGCCCTGCGCGTGGAACAGGTAGCATTTCAGAAAATGCCACCCTAGAGTATCTGGATTTGAGCTTTCTACCTAAGAGCCTAAATTTGGCTTCCAGAACCTCTCTCCCACATTTTCCTATGTCATTGGTACCCACATGTACCAAGACAGCGGACTCCTCCCCAGCACTATCTAGAATCCTATCTAGGTGACGCGTGAGGTCCGCCACCTTCGCACCAGGCAAGCAACTCACCAGGCGATCCTCACATCCACCAGCCACCCATCTATATGCCTAATGATCAAATCACCAACTACAACAGCTGTCCTAACCTTTCCCTCCGAGGCAGCACTTGGAGACATATCCTCTGTGTGAGAGGATAGTACATCCCCTGGTGGGCAAGTCCTGGCTACAGGAGTACTTCCTACTTCACCAGGGTGATGCTCTCCTTCCAGGAGACCTCCCTCCTCCAAGGTAGCACAAGGGCTACTAGACTGGAGGTGGGACTTCTCTACAACATCCCTGTAGGTCTCCTCTATGTACCGCTCTGTCTCCCTCAGCTCCACCAAGTCTGCTACTCTAGCCTCAAGAGAACGGACACGTTCTCTAAGAGCTAGGAGCTCTTTGCATCGGGCGCAAACATATGACATCTCACCAACTGGGAGATAATCATACATGTGACACTCAATGCAAAAGACTGGATAGCACCCCTCTCGCTGCTGGACTGCTGACTCCATCTCAGTGTTTTTTGAGTTTTTCAATAATTTAAAACTTGCTACAGTATTAAGGATATTAGCCTAATACATTTCCTAATAATACCCAACATTCTATTCACTTTCCTAGCCGCAGCAGCACACTGAGCAGAAGGTTTCAGTGTATTACCGACGATGACACCCAGATCCCTTTCTTGGTCCGTAACTCCTAATGTGGAACCCAGTGGCGTAGCCAGACCTGACATTTTGGGTGGGCCCAGAGCTAATATGGGTGGGCACTATGTATATATAGGTGTGAGTACTGTTTCTTGGGATACTCCTAAATAATGCCTTAGAGTGTACTTGATGATGGATTTCTAAATAAATAATCTGCCCATCTGTCCTGCATCAACATAACCACATAACATAGTAACATAGTAGATGACGGCAGAAAAAGACCTGCACAGTCCATCCAGTCTGCCCAACAAGATAAACTCATATGTGTATCTTTACCTTGATTTGTACCTGCCTTTTTCAGGGCATAGACCATATAAGTCTGCCCAGCAGTATTTCCCGCCTCCCAACCACCAGCCCCGCCTCTCATCACCGGCTCTGGCACAGACCGTATAAGTCTGCCCTCCACTATCCTCACCTCCCAACCACCAACCCCTCTTCCCCCACCTGCTCCACCACCCAATTTCGGCTAAGCTGCTGAGGATCCAATCCTACTGCACAGGATTCCTTTATGCATATCCCACGCATGTTTGAATTCTATTACCGTTTTCATCTCCACCACCTCCCGCGGGAGGGCATTCCAAGCGTCCACCACCCTCTCTGTGAAAAAATACTTCCTGACATCTTTCCTGAGTCTGCCCCCCTTCAATCTCATTTCATGTCCTCTCGTTCTACCGCCTTCCCATCTCCAGAAAATATTTTTTTGCGGATTAATACCTTTCAAGTATTTGAACATCTGTATCATATCACCCCTGTTCCTCCTTTCCTCCAGGGTATACATGTTCAGGTCAGCAAGTCTTTGCTCATACGTCTTGGAACGCAAATCCCATACCATTCTCGTAGCTTTTCTTTGCACCGCTTCCATTTTTTTAACATCCTTCGCAAGGTACGGCCTCCAAAACTGAACACAATACTCCAGGTGGGGCCTCACCAACGACTTGTACAGGGGCATCAACACTTCCTTTCTTCTGCTGATCACACCTCTCTCTATGCAGCCTAGCAACCTTCTCGCTACGGCCACCGCCTTGTCACACTGTTTCGTCGCCTTCAGATCCTCGGATACTATCACCCCAAGATCCCTCTCCCCCTCAGTACCTATCAGACTCTCACCGCCTAACACATAAGGCTCTCGTGGGTTTCTACTCCCTAAATGCATCACTTTGCATTTCTTCGCATTGAATTTTAATTGCCAAACCTTAGACCATTCTTCTAGCTTCCTCAGATCCTTTTTCATGCTTTCCACTCCCTCCCGGGTGTCCACTCTGTTGCAAATCTTAGTATCATCCGCAAATAGGCAAACTTTACCTTCTAACCCTTCGGCAATGTCACTCACAAATATATTGAACAGAATCGGCCCCAGCACCGATCCCTGAGGCACTCCACTACTCACCTTTCCCTCCTCCGAGCGAACTCCATTTACCATCACCCTCTGTCGTCTGGCCGTCAACCAGTTCCTAATCCAGTTCACCACTTCAGGACCTATCTTCAGCCCATCGAGTTTATTTAAGAGCCTCCTGTGGGGTACCGTGTCAAAAGCTTTGCTAAAATCTAAGTAGATTACGTCTATAGCACGTCGATGATTCAATTCTCCAGTTACCCAATCAAAGAATTCAATGAGATTCATTTGGCACGATTTCCCTTTGGTAAAACCATGTTGTCTCGGATCTTGCAACTTATTGGCTTCCAGGAAATTCACTATCCTTTCCTTCAGCATCGCTTCCATTACTTTTCCAATAACCGAAGTGAGGCTTACCGGCCTGTAGTTTCCAGCTTCTTCCCTATCACCACTTTTGTGAAGAGGGACCACCTCCGCCGTTCTCCAATCCCTCGGAACCTCTCCCGTCTCCAAGGATTTATTAAACAAATCTTTAAGAGGACCCGCCAGAACCTCTCTGAGCTCCCTCAATATTCTGGGGGTGGATCCCGTCCAGTCCCATGGCTTTGTCCACCTTTAGCTTTCCAAGTTGTTGATACACACACTCTTCTGTGAACGGTGCTATATCCATTCCATTCTCAGGTGTACTTTTGCCAGTCCCTCGCGGTCCTTCTCCAGGATTTTCTTCAGTGAAAACAGAACAAAAGTATCTATTTAGCAAATTGGCTTTTTCTTCATCATTATCTACATAGCGGTTCGCAGTATCTTTTAGTCTCACAATTCCCTTTTTAGTCATTCTCCTTTCACTAATATACCTGAAGAAATTTTTGTTGCCCCTCCTTACATTTCTAGCCATTTGTTCTTCCGCTTGCGCCTTCGCCAGATGTACCTCTCTCTTGGCTTCTTTCAGTTTCATCCGGTATTCCTCCCCGTGTTCCTGTTCTTGAGATTTTCTATATTTCTGGAACGCTAATTCTTTAGCCTTTATTTTGTCAGCCACTTGCTTGGCGAAACATATCGATTTCCTTTTTCTCTTGCTTTTATTTACTCTCTTTACATAAAGGTCTGTGGCCCTATTTATTACTTCTTTCAGCCTGGACCACTGCCCTTCCACTTCTCGTACGTCCACCCAGCCCATCAGCTCCTTCCTCAGGTATTCCCCCATTTTACTAAAGTCAGCACGCTTGAAATCCAGGACTTTGAGTTTAGATTGGCCGCCCTTCACTTCAGCCGTCATATCAAACCAAACCGTTTGATGGTCACTGCTTCCCAAGTGTGCACCCACTCGGACATTTGACACACTATCCCCATTTGTGAGCACCAGATCCAGCGTCGCTCCCTCCCTTGTGGGTTCTGTCACTTTTTGTCTGAGCAGAGCACTTTGGAAAGCATCCACGATCTCTCTACTTCTTTCCGATTTGGCAGACGGAACCTTCCAATCTACATCCGGCAGATTGAAATCTCCCATCAACAGAACCTCTTTTTTCTTTCCTAATTTTTGAATATCTGTGATCAGATCTTTATCTAGTTCCTCTAATTGTGTCGGGGGTCTGTAGACAACACCCACGTGGACAGAGGTTCTATCATCTCTTTTTAAGGTGATCCATATCGCTTCTTCCTTTCCCCAGGTCCCTGTCATTTCAGTCACCGTGATATCATTCCTCACATACAGAGCTACTCCTCCACCTTTACGACCCTCTCTATCCTTCCTAAATAGATTATAGCCTGGTATGCTTGCATCCCATTCGTGGGAACCGTTGAGCCACGTCTCTGTGATTGCAACAACATCTAAGTCTGCTTCCAACATCAGGGCTTGAAGGTCATGAACTTTATTGCTTAGACTACGAGCATTTGTGGCCATCGCTTTCCATCTATATTTCCTGGTATGTGTTCCAACATTAGTGATTTGGGGGTGTGTTTTTACTTTGGGTACCTTCGTGTCTTTTTGTTCCAACTTTATTGCTTTTTCCTCTGCCTCAGTTCTATTTTCAGGAGCATCACAGTATTGTAATGGAGCAAAAGGATTCTTTAGTGACTACACTTGTGCGGGTGGATGCTTCTGTGTCACCTGACGAAGTCTGCCTGAGCCTACTGTGAATCATCTGTTCTTATGTGGTTTTATTCTTTGAGGCAGTGGTGAGAAGTTATTTTTCTGTGTAGTTCTAGAAACTGCTTTAATTGCATACAATTCTTGCATTACTTTACTGAGCTCTTGTTGTAAACTAGATAGCTGAAGACAGATAGGACAAGCTTTAAATACTCGGAGCCTATGTTGCAAACCTTAACACCACCAATTCTGAACACACAAATACCAATAAGAGCGCCTTTAAAAAGGCAGCAGTGAATATACACGACACCAATGTGTGTCCTACTGGAAAAGCCAGACAAGTCAGACTGATATAGATACCCACACAAGCCACATGCCAGAAGAATCTCTCACATGAAGAACACAGATCAACGTTCATCAATTACAGCATAAAGGACCAAAACTTTTAAATTGTCCTGTAGCCTATGTAGGACAATGTAAGTGTTGTGTAGATGTATAAATCACTGGGATATAACAGTATTCCTCGAGTGCATTTAATTGGAGACTCACCAAGCATGATAGGAGAAATAAGAATGGAAGCCATCTAACTAAAAGAAATTCCATTATGGACTAGTTAGAATTGGCTAAGACTTGAAAGGAAAGAGAAAGGGGAGGAGTGGCCTAGTGGTTAGGGTGGCAGACTTTGGTCCTGAGGAACTGAGTTTGATTCCCGACACAGGCAGCTCCTTGTGACTCTGGGCAAGTCACTTAACCCTCCGTTGCCTGCCACATTGAGCCTGCCATGAGTGGGAAAGCGCAGGGTACAAATGTAACAAAAATAAAATAAATATACTGCCTTTCTGTGGTTACAATCAAAGTGGTTTACATATTATATACAGGTACAGGGCAATGGAGGGTTAAGTGACTTGCCCAGAGACACAAACTTTGATGGATTAAGATCCAAAAGACACTATGATAATAGTAAGAAGAAAAGGAGAAAAGTTACTGACTAAAGTGACAGACTAACCAAACTAGAATCATGTGCGACATCACTCTAAAGTAACATGATTGGATGATTACAGCAACCTGGTTAATATGAAATATTACTACAATGAAGCTTGGTCATAAACATGAGTTTGTGGAAGTTTACCAACAGATATAAAGGCCTTTACCTGCACACTTGAAGTTCTGAGAATCCAGTCCTTTTTCTGTGGGTATGTGGGTCAAGCACTGTAACAAAGAACTGTCTTCTCTCACCACAACCTGTGAATTCCTGCCCCAGTCCCTATTCAATGGCTCATCGCTGCTTCTAAATAAGACGTCAGGGCCCCTCGAATAAGCTCCTGCCAGGCCTTGGCTTCCTTGGCACTCTCAGCCTGTAGTCGCAATGAGGTCTTTGAGGTTACAACTCTGAAGAAAGCAGGGCCTCCAAGGCTGGCATCTGGAAGGATGTCTCGAATTATGTTAATTCCATAGACCTGGCACAGGGTCTTTGTGCAGTCTGTCACCACAAAACACTTCAAAGCCTCCAAGGACAAAGAGAAAATGAAGCGGCTCCAGCTCCGATCCACTCTCATGTACAGAACAGATTCCTTGAATGCATCCTGTTCCAAGGACAGCCCTGATGGCCAGTCGAACACAAGTGGAGAACCAGCTGGATTCATGAGAGCTGGACTTCCCAGGTCTCTTCTTGCTGGGGGCGACATTTCTGCAGCACATCCTCCCTCCAGTCTGTCCACCCAGTCCTCAGCTTCCCGTAGGTACAGCTTCTTGTTTGGGAGAAAGAGATCAAAGCGGCCATCGGCATGTGCCGGCCCTACTGCCTCACACCGGAGCAGGGCGCAGTTCTCAGTGCAGGTTCGGTCCTCAGCATTTAGGCAAAGGCGAAACTCAAAGGGTGAGAGCTCACAGTAGAATTCCTTCCAGATACTCATGGCCCCACAACGTTCCAAATTACCCAACTTCAAGAGTCCCCGGAAGGGGTTCGAGAGCCCTATCTGCCTGCACTACGGACCGGGGGGGGGGGGGGGGGAAGCAGGAGGTACCGCGTGGCTGCGGCGCATGCAGCAGCTGAGCTTCTTATTTTAGTGTGAGTCGCGCAAGAACGAGGCTGAGGCAGCGCAGGAGGACCGGAAGTTAAAAGCTGCCGAGACTGGCAAAACGCAGGTGGGTGGGACGTCAGCTGAGCAGGTTGCCACCGCGACAGCAGAAACTAAGGCTGTGGCCCGTTCAGCTGCTGCTTTGCAGTGTACTTTTCGCTGGCGCAAAACTGGGTGGGCCTGAGCTGAGATTGGGTGGTCCCAGGCCCACCCAGGCCCACCCGTAGCTACGCCCCTGGTGGAACCTTGCATGACGTAGCTATAATTCGTGTTCTTTTTTCCCACATGCATCACCTTGCACTTGCTCACATTAAACGTCATCTGCCATTTAGCTGCCCAGTCTCATAAGGTCCTCTTGTAATTTTTCACAATCCTGTCGCGATTTAACAACTTTGTGTCATCAGCAAATTTAATTACCTCGCTAGTTACTCCCATCTCTAAATCATTTATAAATATATTAAAAAGCAGCGGTCCTAGCACAGACCCCTGAGGAACCCCACTAACTACCCTTCTCCATTGTGAATACTGCCCATTTAACCCCACTCTCTGTTTCCTATCCTTCAACCAGTTTTTAATCCACAATAGGACATTTCCTCCTATCCCATGACCCTCCAATTTCCTCTGTAGCCTTTCATGAGGCACCTTGTCAAACGCCTTTTGAAAATCCAGATACACAATATCAACCGGTTCCCCTTTGTCCACATGTTTGTTTACTCCTTCAAAGAATTGAAGTAAATTGGTCAGGCAAGATTTCCCCACACAAAAGCCATGCTGACTTGGTCTCAGTAATTCTTGTCCTCGGATGTGCTCTGTAATTTTGTTTTTAATAATAGCCTCTACCATTTTCCCTGGCACCGATGTCAGACTCACCGGTCTATAATTTCCTGGATCTCCCCTGGAGCCTTTTTAAAAAATCGGCATTACATTAGCCACCCTCCAATCTTCCGGTACCACGCTCGATTTTAAGGATAAGTTGCATATAGACATTTCAAACTATGTTTGTTGTTTCTATTTACACCTTGCTCAGTAGTTGACAGTGTTAATTTGCAATCTTTTGTCTACTATTTATTTAAAGACA
Organism: Microcaecilia unicolor; assembly: GCF_901765095.1. Taxonomy (NCBI): domain Eukaryota; kingdom Metazoa; phylum Chordata; class Amphibia; order Gymnophiona; family Siphonopidae; genus Microcaecilia; species Microcaecilia unicolor. Next base: position 128,166,846 of record NC_044040.1, read on the forward strand.
CCTGGAGGGGCATAATCGAACGCGAACGCCCATCTCCATGGGCGTCTATGTCCGAGAACGGGTACGTGAAGGGGTGGAACAGACCGTATTTTCGAAAAAAATGGGCGTCCATCTTTTGTTTCGAAAATACAGTTTATACGGACCAAAATGCCATGGATTTAGTCGTTTGTGAGCTGGGCGTTTAAAGGAAAATAAAAACGCCCAGCTCAGAAACGTCCTAATCCAAGCCATTTGGTCGTGGGAGGGGCCAGGATTCGTAGTACACTCGCCCCCCTGTCATGCCAGGACACCAACTGGACACCCTAGAGGTCAGTGCGGTGGGCTTCAGAAAACGCTCCCACATGCATAGCTCCCTTACCACGGGTGCTGAGCCCCCAACCCCATCAACCCCCCCTCCCCCAAAACCCACTACCCACAAATGTACAACACTACCATAGCTCTTAGGGGTGAAGGGGGCACCTACATGTGGGTACAGTGGGTTTTGGAGGCATCCCATTTATCAGCACAAGTGTTACAGGTAGGGGGGATGGGCCTGGTCCGCCTGCCTGACGTGCACTGCGGTACCCACTAAAAGTGCTCCAGAGACCTGCATACACGCAGGCCTCTAGGACTTGTTGCTGCTGTATAACCTTGGCACACCAATTGACACCTGAAGACTAATCTCTCCGAAAACGTCCTTTATTGGAATAACCGCGTTTACTCACAGTTAACTGCAGATCAGAGGTTGTGCCCCACTGGCAACGAGTCTCCCTGGTACTGAGATGAGCAGTAGGTCAGAGCTGGCAGAATGCTGTACAATGCCCTCTTTCAGCAACATTCAAGGGAAGAACTAAGTGCTGTAATGTGGCTAACACATGAAAGGGATCTAAAACTGTGTTACAAAAATGGCCACTACCTCATGGACTACTGGAAACAAAACAGGGCACACTCTGACCCAGTAAGTAGGGGAAAAAGCACCATGGGAGTAGAGCCTACCAACTACCAACATCGTGAGCAGTTAACACAAGCTACTGGAATCACGGAACCCAATACCCTACACCCACCACAATGCATTGCTGATGTGACTCTGCAGTGCGCATAACAGAAAAGGTGTCACACTCACCCGAGAGCCACATCAGAACCAGGGAAAGGCTGTCACAGGACAGAACATATTCTGCTGTCATGGAGGTGGGTACGGCATTTGAGGCTGGCATAAAGGCTGGAAAACAAAGTTTTTAAAGTGGGTTTTTTTTTGGTGGGAGGGGGTTAGTGACCACTGGGGGAGTCAGGGAAAGTGATCCCCGATTTCCTCCGGTGGTCATCTGGTCAGTTGGGGCACTTTTTTGGGACTTGGACCTGAAAAAAAAGGGTCCAAATAAATCGGACCAAATTCTCGTCAAAAACGCCCTTCTTGTTTCGATTATCAGCTAAAGACGCCCATCTCTCCTCAGCCGATAACCACGCCCCAGTCCCGCCTTCACCACGCCTCCGACACGCCCCCGTCAACTTTGTTCGTTCCTGCGATGGAATGCAGTTGAAGACAACCAAAATCGGCTTTCGATATACCGATTTGGTCGCACACGGGAGAAAGACGCCCATCTCCCGATTTGGGTCGAAATATGGGCGTCTTTCTCTTTCGAAAATAAGCTGGCTGGTCTACTATGGTCTCTATTGCAACCTCACTATCAGAATACCCTATCTTCCATGTTTTGGTGATATCTTTGAAGGATACCTTGTTCCAAACCATGAGCTTTTGAGCAACTGTTGGGCTTCCCTCAGGTTCTAGTTTGAAAGCTGCTATATCTCCTTTTTAAATGCTGATGCCAGAAGCCTGGTCCCACCCTGGTTAAGGCTCCCCCAGAATGTTGCCCAGTTCCTTATAAATCTATAACCCTCCTCCCTGCACCATTGCCTCATCCATGCATTGAGACTCCGGAGCTCTGTCTGTCTCTTGATCCCTGCAGGTGGAACGGGTAGTACTTCTGAAAATGCTACCCTAGAGGTTCTAGATTTGAGCTTTCTACCAAGAGCCTAAATTTGGCTTCCAGAACCTCCCTTCCACATTTTCCTATGTCATTGGTACCCACGTATACCAATACAGCCGGCTTCTCCCCAGCACTATCTAAAATCCTATCTAGATGAATGACATATCAAACTGTATTAAAACCACTCCTTACCAAGGCTAATGTCAATAGTCAAGTGCAAACCCAAAGAGTGTGAAATTCAGGTGCTCTAGGTTTGGAGCTTGTTAGTGAAAAGTTTTCACACCTACCTGCTCTGTTGCAGGATTCTTGTGGTTTGTAATATGAAACAAAGAATGCTGATGACCGTGAGGCAGATCCAGAGCCCTCTCGATTGACTACTGTGGACGTGAAGCAGCTTCCTGTATGGAGATAGGAATATCAACTTATCAAGACATGTTGCTCCCATCCTCAATGTTATCTCTTGGGACCAGGGCTGCAGGCAATATCTGTTGTTGTGAGAGACTGGCTATGGAGACACAGACATACAAGAGCAGGTACCAGAGCAGAGGCTGAATCTGTGCTCCTCATTCAATTATGGTACAGTAAGACCATTCTGTTTCATTGATCTAGATATGAAAACTTTAAATACATTGGGAGTTGTGTATCTTCTCGATCAACATATACTTTAGTGGGTGTCCTCAGAAGGTGAACATTATACGCATATGACCTTGAATATATAGCTTTCTGTACAATTACACTCATCCCTTGCCATGCAACTGGTGTATTCACCAGAAAAGTCGATTTTTGAGCACCATTTACTGAACCCGGCGCATAATCCTCCTGATTCTATATAAGTTGCCAAAAATTACATGTGCAAATTTAGGCATGCTCCTGATTTGTATGCGTAATTTAATAAACTAACAAGCCAATTAGTGCCAATAATTGGCTTTTTAACAAGCAATTATTGGCACTAATTATATTTAATTGGAATTTAATAGGGATGTGTGCCTAGAATTTATGTTTGACCTGAAAAAGGTGTGATGGAAATGGGAGGGTCATGGGCATTTTGGAGCAGATCTGGGACGTGGATTTGAGTTATGCGCATAATTATAGAATAATGGTGCTCCGCACCTAAATTTAGGCATGGGCATTTGCACCATGTTTTCATTGGTGCAAATAGTGGCACCTAAATTTATGCACAATCTCTCTGCTTAAGCGTTATTCTATAAACTATGCCAAACTTTAGGCGTGGCTTATAGAATATCGCTTAAACATTATTTTTATTGGTGCTGATGGGACAGTGCTCTCGAGGATGTGTTCACATCGAGCTCCTACAATCCAGGATAAATAATCCACTATTTGCTTATTTACGGCCTAAATTTTACATACTTTTGCACTGTCTACATCGGGGAACCAGTCCTGAATGCTTGTCTCCCTGCATTTTTCAAGCAACCACCCTTTCTCTCTGCTTGTGATATAAGCTGGATCTACAACTAAAAAAGCCTCCAGAGATCTGCAACAATTGGAACAAAGGACATGAGGATCAGAAGGTTCCAGAGGAGATCCAGGAAATTATAGACCGGTGAGTCTGACATTGGTGCCTGGCAAAATGGTAGAGACTATTATTAAGAACAAAATTACAGAGTATATTCAAAAGCATGGATTAATGAGACAAAGTCAACATGGATTTAGTGAAGGGAAATCTTGCCTCACCAATCTACTACATTTCTTTGAAGAGGTGAACAAACATGTGGATAAAGGGGAGCCGGTTGATATTGTATATCTGGATTTTCAGAAGGCGTTTGACAAAGTACCTCATGAAAGACTCCAGAGGAAATTGGAGAGTCATGGGATAGGAGGTAGTGTTCTATTGTGGATTAAAAACTGGTTAAAAGATAGAAAACAGAGAGTAGGGTTCAATGGTCAGTATTCTCAATGGAGAAGGGTAGTTAGTGGGGTTCCCCAGGGCTCTGTGCTGGGACCGCTGCTTTTTAACATATTTATAAATGACCTAGAGATGGGAGTAACTAGTGAGGTAATTAAATTTGCTGATGACACAAAGTTATTCAAAGTCGTTAAATTGCGGGAGGATTGTGAAAAATTACAAGCGGACCTTACGAGACTGGGAGATTGGGCATCTAAATGGCAGATGACGTTTAATGTGAGCAAGTGCAAAGTGATGCATGTGGGAAAGAGGAACCCGAATTATAGCTATGTCATGCAAGGTTCCACGTTAGGAGTCACGGACCACGAAAGGGATCTAGGTGTCATCGTTGATGATATGTTGAAACCTTCTGCTCAGTGTGCTGCTGCGGCTAAGAAAGTAAATAGAATGCTAGGTATTATTAGGAAAGGAATGGAAAACAAAAATGAGGATGTTATAATGCCTTTGTATCGTTCCATGGTGCAACCGCACCTCGAATATTGTGTTCAATTCTGGTTGCTGCATCTCAAAAAAGATATAGTGGAATTAGAAAAGGTGCAGAGAAGGGCGACGAAAATGATAAAGGGGATGGGACGACTTCCCTATGCGGAAAGGCTAAAGTGGCTAGGGCTCTTCAGCTTGGAGAAAAGGCGACTGAGGGGAGATATGATAGAGGTCTATAAAATAATGAGTGGAGTTGAACGGGTAGATGTGAAGCGTCTGTTTACACTTTCCAAAAATACTAGGAATAGGGGGCATGCAATGTAGCTACAATGTAGTAAATTTAAAACAAATCGCAGTAAATTTTTCTTCACTCAACATGTAATTAAACTCTGGAATTCGTTGCCAGAGAATGTGGTAAAGGCGGCTAGCTTAGGGGAGTTTAAAAAAGGTTTGGACAGCTTCCTAAAGGAAAGGTCCATAGACCGTTATTAAATGGACTTGGGGAAAATCCATTATTTCTGGGATAAGCAGTATAAAATGTTTTGTACATTTTTGGGATCTTGCCGGGTATTTGTGACCTGGATTGGCCACTGTTGGAAACAGGATGCTGGGCACGATGGACCTTTGGTCTTTCCCAGTATGGCAATACTTATGTACTTTTGTACTTATGTAGAAACTGCAAATTGAAACCATCACTTCAACTTGTGCGTTAAAGTCCACATCTATAACTTATACTATCTCTAAATTGCGGATATCCTGCTGAAGCTTCCTCAGCATTAAAACTTCCAAAAAATTTCACAGGAATGAAACACAGCAATTTGATGTATATGTCTAGTGAATAGAAGTGTCTGTTAAATATTAGATACTGGACTTTAAAAACGAAACTACCTTGTTTCAAGTTTTAAAAGTACAAAATATAGGTAGAATAGGCTGACTGACTTCATATTTCATTCTAAATTAAAAAGTCTTTCTTGAAGCAACAACAGAGCTCCTCCCAGAAAGCTGCTACTTCAAAGGGACTCGGATCCTAAGCAAACACTGTCTGCATAAATAACACACCATTAATAACTGCTGCCAAAGACAAACTGCCTTTTGCTATACACTGCATACAGTGAATTCTTAACCAAGAAAAGCAATGTTCTCTTGCCTTTAAGGTAAGACGCAAGGAGTTTACCAGCTTTGTTAGCTTCCGAATAGTATATTGCATTCTGCCTGAAAGTGACTGCAGTACAAATGCTTGACAACAGCGAGTTATACTGCATTCTCAGCGCCCTGAGCTTGTGAAGGATAACTTTAGATGAGGACGTGTAGAAGCTAAATTCAAGCTGGCGAGTTTCCTTTTCAAGGTCCGAAAGTTTAGCATTTGTAGTTTTGTGTAGATGCGATGAATAGCTGATTATTTCATCTCTTAGTCAGGATTTATATGCTTCCCAAACCATTGCAAAACACGACACAGAGCCTTGGTTAGTGTCATAGCTGCTGTCTGGTCGCCTACTGGTTCTCCTGGCTTTCGAGTCTTTCTACCGATTGCTATACACTTCAGATGTAACGCCTCATGATGCAGTGATCTCCAACTTTCTGGCGTCCCTACACCTACCTCATCTGTCGGACCACCACATCCACCAGCTGCGCCAGCCAATTTCTCCTGCTGATGTTGTTTCTGCAATCAACAAGTTGCCTTCAGCCAAGGCGCCAGATCCTGATGGTCTCCCTGCGGATCCTTTGCATCCTCCATGTAAGTTCATCTGCTGTCTTACTTCCAGTCTCTCCTCAAGTCGTCCTCTCCAGGCCTATTCTTGGACGCTAACATTCTAGTGTTGCCTAAGCCTAACAGAGATTGCACCCTTGTGCAGAACTATCGACCAATCTCGCTTTTGAACACAGACTATAAAATTTATGCAAAACTGTTGTGTTGTAGGCTTGAAACTGTTATGCACACACTCATACATAGGGACCAGGCTGGTTTCATTAAATGCAGATATGATGCTGATAACTCAAGGCTACTATGCTATATTATTCACTTTGCCCGGACCCAAGACTTTCCTATTTTGTCTGTCTCTCTAGACGCTGAAAAAGCCTTTGACCAGGTATAGTGGAAATACCTGTTCCTGGTACTCCGTCAGCTGGGTTTTCCAGAATCCTACATTCATATGCTGCAGCTGTTATACTCATCCCTCTCAGCCCGCATTGTTGCTAATGGTGAATTCTCTGACTTCTTCACTTTGCATAGGGGTACCAGGCAGGGCTGCCCTATTTCTCCGCTGTTGTTTAATCTGGCCCTTGAGCCTCTTCTAGCAGCTATTCGACAATCTAAGGATATTACTGGTATTTCTTTGGGCAAGGAAAAGTTCAAGCTTTCAGCATACGCAGACGATGTCTTGTTATATCTCACTAACCTGCAATCGTCACTGGAGGCCCTCGTTCGCTTAATCTCCTGCTTCTCACGTATTTCTGGCTACAAGATAAATTGAGATAAAATAGAGCTCATGCTTTTGAACGATCTCTGCATCCCATTTTCAATTCAAGGTCTTCCTCTTAAGTGGTTAGCTTCCTCTCTTAAATACCTTGGTGTCTATTTTGACAGGGATCTTCCAACTACTATCAAGCTTAACTGTGACATAGTTGCAAAAATTGGCTCTGCAGTGTCAAGGTGGTCTCCCTTCTTAGCTGGTGGGGTAGGCTGGACAGAAAAAACAACAAAACGGAAGAATGCAAAAGAACCAGGCTCAAAAAATATATGAAAAGCCAAATTTATTGCACAGGACCCTACACGGTCCGTGTTTCGGCCAGAAAGGCCTTCCTCAGGGGTCTAAAAACAAAACATACAGTATATCATAAATATAAGATAAAAATATTACATAAGGAACAAGATAAACCGCAAAAAGGTGACATATTGCTATAAAGGTAACATATTGCTGTAAGGGCAAGATTAAGAACATGTTACCATAATGATATAGTTATAAGGCATAAGCATATAAAAACATATGTGAATAAGCAATAAGGGGACAAGATAGTGCATTCAAGGATATATGGAATGGTTTATGATAAATATGACAATAGATGAGTATGCGTAGATTAATTCAAAATATAGAATTTATAACATACCTATAAATTGGCTTATACAAATATTCATATATGTATCCAAAAATACATTCAAATTCGGACAGATCTAAATAGAGGTGAAAAAATATATATAAATAAACATGTAAATATATGAGAAAAAGATATGACTGGACAACAACAAAAATATATATATATTATAGCCTCAAAGAAAATCGTTGAGTTATTACCACATACATGTTATAAACAATATATAGATTATAACAAAGAGGACATGATATAGGGATTAACTATCCTAAATAAACAATGAAAACTAAGTGATTTTATAATAAGAGCTGAATAAAATATATATATATCTAAAATATACTTTTGATTATACTATAATTTTAATTACAAAATGACATATATCCTGTAGGTATATACTATCCCAGTTTATATATAAGTAAAAGGCAGACTAGAGACACTTCTGCCGGTCAAAATCAATAGCTAGTGGAAATTGATGAGGAGCAATTGTTTAATGACAGCACAACTTGTTGAAAACAAATGAATATAATAAATTTTAAGCGATAGTGACAGTTATTTACTTAAATAGTAACTCATATGTAGTATAGTTAAAACCACAACTAACACAGAGTTAATGATGTACATATTTTGTAAAAAAAAATTTAAAAAATTTTTTAAATGCGTCTCTGAAAGTTACCCTAAAAGGCAGATTATCTGCTAATGCTACCAAAAACTATTGTGTACAAAAGGATCAAAGTGAACATTAATAGAATACAATATTTTAAGGTATAAAATCGACATAAAAACTTGCCTGCTGATTCTATCCACACTGATATGTGAGCCGTGTGATTGAAATGAAAGTCAATGTAGAAAAAACGTTGCGATTTAAAACCAAAAATGACGTACATATCGTAGGATACCGTTTGACGTTAATAGGAGCCAATGGGCATCGGGATCGAGATTATTTAAAAGTAAATGGAATGGCGGAAACCAATTATCAACAAGTGATTGATAGCATATATAAGCTAGACATTAAACTAAAATATCTGCTTATAAAGTACATTTTTATAAATTAATGCATTTGTCCACTTGCAAAACTGGTAGTGTGTCTTACATAGTATAAACAAACGAAGGACGATTCTAAAACAATATAAGTATTGTTATGGAAAAAGGACTTAATAATAAAATGTAGCAGCAGACTATATGTATATCTAAAATATGCTATAAAAAAGTGTTGCCCACTGGTGTTGTTCGGACAAACTCGTACGTCCTGTAAATACAAAAAATAATATAGGTGAAAGCAGTTTGTGCCACTATTTTTCCTTTCAAATAAATTTCGACCTGTGTCTCCACCGATTTTTACCAACCTTTAACATTAAATGGCAGAAGTTCTTTTGGTCGACCTTTTACCTTTATAAGGTTCGCGCACAAACTGAGATAACATCAGAAGGTAAGCCTTTATTCCACCTATCGGACACGTACTTATCGGTATAAACGGAGCACGCCATCATTTTTTTGAAACCAAAATTTTAGTGCTTTCACCTATATTATTTTTTGTATTTACAGGACGTACGAGTTTGTCCGAACAACACCAGTGGGCAACACTTTTTTATAGCATATTTTAGATATACATATAGTCTGCTGCTACATTTTATTATTAAGTCCTTTTTCCATAACAATACTTATATTGTTTTAGAATCGTCCTTCGTTTGTTTATACTATGTAAGACACACTACCAGTTTTGCAAGTGGACAAATGCATTAATTTATAAAAATGTACTTTATAAGCAGATATTTTAGTTTAATGTCTAGCTTATATATGCTATCAATCACTTGTTGATAATTGGTTTCCGCCATTCCATTTACTTTTAAATAATCTCGATCCCGATGCCCATTGGCTCCTATTAACGTCAAACGGTATCCTACGATATGTACGTCATTTTTGGTTTTAAATCGCAACGTTTTTTCTACATTGACTTTCATTTCAATCACACGGCTCACATATCAGTGTGGATAGAATCAGCAGGCAAGTTTTTATGTCGATTTTATACCTTAAAATATTGTATTCTATTAATGTTCACTTTGATCCTTTTGTACACAATAGTTTTTGGTAGCATTAGCAGATAATCTGCCTTTTAGGGTAACTTTCAGAGACGCATTTAAAAAATTTTTTAAAATTTTTTTTACAAAATATGTACATCATTAACTCTGTGTTAGTTGTGGTTTTAACTATACTACATATGAATTACTATTTAAGTAAATAACTGTCACTATCGCTTAAAATTTATTATATTCATTTGTTTTCAACAAGTTGTGCTGTCATTAAACAATTGCTCCTCATCAATTTCCACTAGCTATTGATTTTGACCGGCAGAAGTGTCTCTAGTCTGCCTTTTACTTATATATAAACTGGGATAGTATATACCTACAGGATATATGTCATTTTGTAATTAAAATTATAGTATAATCAAAAGTATATTTTAGATATATATATATTTTATTCAGCTCTTATTATAAAATCACTTAGTTTTCATTGTTTATTTAGGATAGTTAATCCCTATATCATGTCCTCTTTGTTATAATCTATATATTGTTTATAACATGTATGTGGTAATAACTCAACGATTTTCTTTGAGGCTATAATATATATATATTTTTGTTGTTGTCCAGTCATATCTTTTTCTCATATATTTACATGTTTATTTATATATATTTTTTCACCTCTATTTAGATCTGTCCGAATTTGAATGTATTTTTGGATACATATATGAATATTTGTATAAGCCAATTTATAGGTATGTTATAAATTCTATATTTTGAATTAATCTACGCATACTCATCTATTGTCATATTTATCATAAACCATTCCATATATCCTTGAATGCACTATCTTGTCCCCTTATTGCTTATTCACATATGTTTTTATATGCTTATGCCTTATAACTATATCATTATGGTAACATGTTCTTAATCTTGCCCTTACAGCAATATGTTACCTTTATAGCAATATGTCACCTTTTTGCGGTTTATCTTGTTCCTTATGTAATATTTTTATCTTATATTTATGATATACTGTATGTTTTGTTTTTAGACCCCTGAGGAAGGCCTTTCTGGCCGAAACACGGACCGTGTAGGGTCCTGTGCAATAAATTTGGCTTTTCATATATTTTTTGAGCCTGGTTCTTTTGCATTCTTCCGTTTTGTTGTTTTTTCTGTTGTTTTGTACGGAAGAACTGGACTCTTTGTCGTTTTTGGGGTAGGCTGGACACCATTAAGATGATGTTAGTGCCTAAAATCACTTATGTTCTAGCATGATACCTCTTCTTTTTTCCCTCCTCCTTTTATAGGCGGCTTGAACAGTTGCTGTCCAATTTTTTGTGGAACTCTAAGGTACCCAGAATTGCTTTGCGTAAACTGAAAATGCCTAAATTGCAGGGCGGCGTTAAATTTCCTGGTCTCCTACTTTACCACAAAGCTTTCATTCTACACCAGGGGCTGGAATGGATTGCTCCCCTTACCACGCTGTCTCTGCCCCGATGGCTCGTATTCGAGTGTACTGTCCTGGACCCTTTATCGCACGCATACCTGCTTGATATGCATCTCCCAACCGATGTTGCCTCCAACTCAATTTTTCGCACTATTCATCAGTTGTTGTCATCCTTTGACAAGTCCCTAGGTATCCCATGGTCTGCAACTTTATCTACGACCATTTGGAATAATCCCAGGTTTAAAATTGCTGCTAAGCAAGTCTCTTGGGCTCAGTGGCAGCGCATAGGGATCTGGGCCCTTAAAGATTTTGTTAACCTTCAGCGCTGCGCGTGGAAATCCTTTTCGGACATGAGATTGGACTTTCCATTAGCAGATTCCCAGTTTTAACGGTGGTTGCAGCTTAGTTCTATGCTTACAAAGAGTGCACTTCACATTTGGCAGATGCCACAAACACCTGACATCGTCACCATCAGCCATCGGTTTCACCACGCAGGGCATGTTGCCTCCCACATATACCAGCTGCTGTTGGCAAGCTCCCCCCCCCCCCCCCCCAGATGCGCCAGCCTGCACAAGTGTTGGGAGGAAGATATTCAGGAGTCTGTCTCCGATAGTTTATGGGAACAGGCCTGGGGGTCCTTGTTTCAATACTCCAAATCGTCGTCTGTGTTGCAATCTATGTACGTTTTCATTCATAGGGCATTGTGGACGCCTCTTAGATTGCATATGATTGATTCCTCCAATTCCACCCTTTGCTGGTCTTGCCAGTCTCAGCAAGGCACTCTTAAGCACCTTATGTTTAACTGTGTATATGTTCAAACTTACTGGAAAGATATTTGGTCGTGTCTAGTAGATGTTTTCCATCTTCCGGGTTCAATATCTTATAAATAGGTGATACTTAAGAGCCAATGTTTTCAGAACCACTTGCCACCTAATGAATGCCACTCCTTAATGCTCTGCTTTCATTGGCCTTGAAGGTAATTCTTTCGCATTGGAAGTCCTTGGGTCAGGTCACATATCAAGAATGGTGGAATCTGTTGTACCAAACTTATAAATATGAAACATACCTAGCAAAAAAATAATTTAAGTTTGCCATGCACGAGGAAAAATGGTCTTCATTGGTATCTTATTTTAGAAGTCAACAGGCAACATGTTGTGCTTAATATCACTAGCTGTTGTTTCTCCTTCCTTCCTCTCTCTTCTCCTCTCTTTACTATTGGCTTGGTCCACCAGTTCATGATTCTTGTTGCACAGTTGTTGCTCATTGTTTGTACTGTATTGAAAACTAATAAAAATATGAAACAAAAATAAATAAATAAAAATATCACTTCTAGAGCTTAGGTCATGAATCATATTGATTTTATGTTTAGTTTTGCTGATATCTAATTCAAGCACAGAATTCTAGCAAATAATTTATACTTACACTTGAATTTATTAAACAAGAAAGTTAAAGAAAAAAAGTCAACTGTAGTAACTGGGTTAAGAAACAAGAGCGCCTTGAAAAAGCCCTGGCAAACTAAAAGTAACGTAGAAGTTGGCATCAGAGAAGGACCTTCTGGCTACCAAGTCATTCCATGGTCCCTACCTACTAGTACTACTACTACTATTTAGCATTTCTATAGCGCTACAAGGCATACGCAGCGCAAAGTTAGTACAGAACCTGCATAATCTCCAGACTTCCCTGCCCTTCCTATTTCCCTCTATATCTGTCATAGAAACAAGAATGTGACAGCAGGAAGAGCACATCTTCTCTGCCCAATTTTAGTCCTAGGACTTACTTAGACTTAGATCTGCTGGACTCAAAACTTTTATTGACACTACAAAATGTTTTGACCACCAAATCTGGGGACACTACAAAGAAAGTAGTCCAACTGACCTTTACTCCAAGTAGATAACATTTCAACAGGTAACTTTGGTTGATCAAACTGACTTGAAATCTGCATCATTTTTTTAACAAAACCATCAGCAAAATCCTCAGTAGAAATAAGAGGGACTAACATAGGCACCCGGTATTAGAGGCTTGGGGAGGCTAAGCCTCCCCTGCTGCAGCAGGATGGATCAGCTGTGGAGTCCCGCTGCTCTAGGGGGTTTAAATTGTTGATTTACCTCCATCCTCACAGCAGGAGCTGTCTCTAGCCTTGTGTAACCAGTTGTAGAAATTGGATTATGGTTTAATTTGTTTACCTTACTGCTGGGAGAGCAGGGGGGTTGGCTGGAGGTGTCCTGAATTGCCAGGGAGATATTTAACGAGGGTGACTTCCTGACCTGCACATGAGCAGTTCATACCAAAGAGACTTGCACTGACACCTGAGGACAGATAGCAGAATCGGATACTGGGCCAGCATGATCAGAAAAAGTCACCAGACAACAAAGGTAGAAAAGATCATTTTATTTTCATTATAGTGTTTGGAATATGTTCACTTTGAGAATCAGGTGCTCAACATTAAAAGTTTATATTTATTTACTTATTTATGGCATTTTATCCCACATTAAACATGAATTAGGGTGTTTTGTGGCTCTACATGAGAATTGTGATGATATGATCCCTTGTTTCATATTGTTGATGGTCTGCATTTTCCTTATGGGTGGTATATTGGTGTATTAGGTTCTGCCCAATGTAATATTTATGGTACAGTAAGGTTCTGAGTGTGTTTTTGCACAAAGTTGTGAGTAGTGTTTTGCAGTTGAGCGATTGTGGTTAGAATATGCTTTGAGCAACTACTTTATTCTTTGGCATATGATACATATCTAATATCTAAATTTAATAAAAGGTATTAATTGTGACTTTTATTTTTATTTTTTTTTCTGTGTGTTATCAGACAATTATGGATTTAAGCTCCACCCCTGGCCCCACCCCCTTTAGCCTCCCCAAACAGTTGGGCCACCGACCGCCTATGGGGACTAACTTACTTTATCTTCAGGATCCCTTACTAACAAAGACACAATAGCAAACAGCTCCTTCAAACTCGAAGGAGCTTTCTCAATAACTTCATCATAAGAATCACACTTAGGAGAAAATTCTATGTATAGCGCCTAAAAAAATCCATGCAGAAATAATTTCTGCCTAAGCATATTCTGTAAGGGGTGCCCATATTTAGCTGCGGTATATAAAATACGCTTAATTTATATCCTAGGGGCCCTTTTACTAAGCTGTGTAAACATCTACACACACTGAACACGTGCCAAAATGGAGTTACCACCTGGCTACCACATGGATCATGCAGTAATTTCATTTTTGGCGAGTGTCCGAAAAATAATTTTCAGACACGTGTATTGGGTGCTCGCCAAGTGGCATTTGACGCACGTAGGTCATTACCTCCCGGTTACCGCATGAGACTTTACTGCTAGGTCAATGGCTGGTGGTAAAGTCTCAGACCCAAAATGGACGTCTGGCAATTTTCATTTTGCCGCATGTCCATTTTCGGCAAAAATTTTTAAAAGGCATTTTTACAGGTGTGCTGAAAAATGATTCTGCACACACCCAAAACATGTATCTACATTCCACTACCACAGACCATTTTTCAGCGCGCCTCTGTGAAAGGGCCCCTCGTGTCTAAAACCACGTGCCTCCTTGTACACCAACGAAAATGTGTAAATCCTGGCAGGTAGATTTAAGCGCATTGGGCCATATTCTATAATAGGACATGTACATTTTCAAACGCCCACAAAATGCCCATTTCCCCACCTATAACCACACCCTTTTTTGCCTGTGTGCATTAGAATTTAGATGCAGTGTATTACAGAATACGCTTAGCAAGTTATGAGCGTAAATTCTAATTATTGCCAATTATTGCTCATTATTGCTTGTCAAGTGTTGTTAACAACACTGATTGGCTTGTTAAGCCAATTTAAGTTATGTGTATTGTTACAGAATACACTTGGATTTCAACACAGAACGCTAGGTGTGCTATATAGAATCTGGGGGTTAGCAACCATAGTAGCCTTCCTATAATCTGACAGTTTTAACAAATATGTCTCCTGAGAAATCCTAGAAGGATACTGCCTTCACTCTCTCAGTTCTTCTCAACTTCTGTTTCAACAGCCGAAGTTCATTCCTTTGTCTTAATCATCATTTTAAAACCGGCGCAATCACATTCAATGATGCAGACAAGACTGTAATTCAACTCTCACTGTTCTACAGTGCTCTTTAATGTGTATATTTCTGATACTGCTTAATGTTAGTCCTGTTATTGGGTTTCAATTGTCATTTCCAAGTTTATCAGTGCTTTTTTTTGTAGAAAAAAAGGTGCCGGTACTCATTATGGGCGGGGTCACCACATATGGCTCCATCCCTTTTATAGCCACACTCACATTAGCCACACCCCTTGTACCAGCCATGTCGCATATAAACAGGCATCCTTGAAAATATTATACTAGTATAGGAGAAAAAAATAACATGATTTTTTTTCATTATAAATAATTTCTGTAAGCTGTTACAGCTCCAGTATACCCAGTGCAAAATAAGACAGCAGATGTAAATTCTCAAATTGGACATATTCGAAACACTAAAGTGAAAATAAAATGATTTTTTTCTACCTTTGTTGTCTGGTGACTTTGTTTTTCTATCCATATTGGTCTGAGTCTCTGATTCTGCTGCTCTCTATCTGTTCTCTTAACTCCATTTCCAGGGCTTCCTTTCCATTTATTTCTTCTTTTCTTTCTTCTTCATTTCTTGCCCTACATCCATAAGTAAAAGCTGGGTCCTCTTCCGTGGAATTGACTGGAGGAGGTATAACGTGGATGCAGCTTTTGCCTATTTTCTCCTCTCCATGTGCAGTTTTTCTCCTCTCCTCCCTTTCCCTCATCTCCATCCATGTGCATCTTCTTCTTTTTTCTTTCCTCCCCTCCATCCATGTCCAGCACTTCTCCTCTCTTCTCCCCTCCATCCATGTCCAGCATTTCTCCTCTTCCTTCCCTCCACTGTATCCATATAATTTTCTCTCCCCTCTCCTCCATCCAAGACCAGCATTTCTCCTCTATCCCCACCAACTCCTCCATCCATCCATGTCCAGCAATTCTCCTCTATCTCCTGCTCTCCTTTCCATCCATTTCCAGCATTTCTTCTCTCTCCCCTCCCATCCATGTGCATCTCCTTCCTGTCTTCCCTCCCCTCCATCCATGTCCAGCATGTCTCTTCTGTCCCTTGCCCTCCCCTCCCATGTCCAGTGATTCTCCTCTCTCCCATTACCTCCCCTCTCATCCATGTCCAACGATTCTCCTCTCTCCCCTGCCCTCCTCTTCCATCCATGTCCAGTGAATCTCTCTTCACTGACCTACCCTCACATCCATGTCCAGCATGTCTCCTTTCTCCCCTGCCCTTCCCTGCCATCCATGTCCAGCGATTCTCCTCTCCCTTGACCTCCCATCCATGTCCAGCGATTCTCCTCTCTCCCCTGCCCTCCCCTGTCCATGTCCAGCTTGTCTCCTCTCCCCCTGCCCTCCCCTCCATGTCCAGCATGTCTCCTCTCTCCCCTGCCCTCCCCTCATCCATGCCCAGCAATTCTCCTCTCTCCCCTGCCCTCCCCTGTCCATGTTCAGCATGTCTCCTCTCCCCTGCCCTCCCCTCCATGTCCAGCAATTCTCCTCTCTCCCCTGCCCTCCCCTCCATGTCCAGCAATTCTCTCTCCCCTCCCCTGCCCTCCCCTGCCCTCCATGTCCAGCATGTCGCCTCTCTACCCTGCCCTCCCCTCTCATCCAAGTCGCGGCAAACCAGCAGTGAAGGCAGCAGTGCTCACTGAGGCAGGCACGCAGGCAGGTTTGTCTCCTCTTGCGTCGCTTCCTTCTCAGTGCGTCCCACCCTCAAAGGCGGGAAACACTGAGAGGGAAGCAACGCGAGAGGAGACGAACCTGCCTGCGTGCCTGCCTCAGTGAGCACTGCTGCCTTCACTTCCGGTTCGCCGCAAAATGGAGAGAGGAGGGCAGGGGAGAGAGGCGACATGCTGGACATGGAGGGCAGGGGAGGGGAGAGAGAATTGCTGGACATGGAGGGAAGGGCAGGGGAAAGAGGAGAATTGTGACTTCGAGTAATGAAATATTTTGGAGCATGGGAGCAGTAACAGAAGGGAGCGGGCAAGTGAGGGACCTCAGGAAAAAGGTGCCGACACACCATACTAGCGCATACCGGCACAAAAAAAGCACTGGTAATTATGCTCATGTTTTTTTGTCCTTTTACTATTTGCTGTTAACAAAAGTGTAAACTGTACCTGCTGTACACTGCCTAGAGTGACTCTTTCTATACAGGCAGCTAATAAATCCCAATCAATCAATAAATAAAAGTAGAAAGTTTTTAACTTAAATTTGGAAAAAAAAGCAATATTCTTTTGTCTTTCAATTACTTGAACTTCTCAGCTCCCCTCATCCTCCCCTCTCCATTGCCTGCAGCAACTCGAAGCCTGCAACTTGAATAAAGAGAATTATCTGAATTTGTAACCATGAGAGCTACACTGGGGCCTGTCACCCGCCCTTAACTCTCTTTCACAGCTGTACAACTGGTTATGGAAGAATGGCAGTTTGAAAGAAAGAGGAACCCAAGGAGTGCTTATGGTCAATTACTCTCCTCTATCATACTGCTCAGCTCTGTACTTGTAACCATAATTCAAACAGCAAAAAATGAAATTGACAATTCTGTAACACAAGAACTGTGGCCTCCTTTACTATTGCACGACTGACTGGCAGCGAATCATAACACCATTTTGGAGTCTGCCATAATGACACATCCACACCTCTCTACCTTATGAGCTCCTGAGACACCTTGACCTCTTCTCAACATCAGTGGCTTCTACCCTCAGGGAGGACTCGATTCTGAAGTCTTTAACAGCACACATTTAGGACTAATAAACAGCGCTAAACCCAAATGACTTAAATTAGCTCCAAACGCTATCACCATGGAGTGGCTCACATGGATTTGCTTAGCCCTTTTGAGCACGTTGGGCGACAACCTACCAGATAACTTAGGTGGTCTTTTACTAAGGCGCACTAATGTTTTCAGTGCGCGCTTATTTTTAGCGCACTCTAAAAATGCTAGCACGCCTTAGTAAAAGATCCCCTATCCCCATAATCTATAATCCGTCTAGAAAACACTGTACTAAGAAACACCCTAACTGTAATGTCAGATACCTGCTAAACAATGCCAATATATACTATCAGAACACAACTATGGTTTCAGACCAGAACCAAATGGCTAACATCCGATGGCCTCAAAAAAACTGGTTACCTTTTGAAATTGCCCAAACAAGTCTCCCCTTTGGAATAGAAGTCTCAACTTACTCCTGTCCCTACCATTTATATCAACGCCAGGTCTGTGGGGAACAAGCCTCTCTTACTCAGAGATCTGCTAGAATCTTCAGATCTAGGCTTTCTGTTTATCTCAGAAACATGGCTCACAGAAGCTGAAAGTCCGATATTGCCTCACATCTATCCACCCGATTATGGTATTCTAACAGACTGAAAGAACAATTGATGCTAGCGTCACTGTTTCAAAACACAATTCGAAATCAGAAGATTTTCAGCTCTTTATTCCCTGTACTTGGAGTTAAAATATGGAACTCTCTTCCTATTGCCATCAGAACAGAAAACAGCTACCTTAGCTTCAGGAAGAGGCTAAAAACCTTTCTCTTCCCAAAGACTGCTTCGTAACAATCCATTGACTACTACCTCCCGGGAGGGAGTGGAAAACATGAAAAAGGATCTGAGGAAGCTAGAAGAATGGTCTAAGGTTTGGCAATTAAAATTCAATGCGAAGAAATGCAAAGTGATGCACTTAGGGAATAGAAATCCATGGGAGAAGTATGTGTTAGGCGGCGAGAGTCTGATAGGTACGGACGGAGAGAGGGATCTTGGGGTGATAGTATCTGAGGATTTGAAGGCGACGAAACAGTGTGACAAGGCGGTGGCCATAGCTAGAAGGTTGTTAGGCTGTATAGAGAGAGGTGTGACCAGCAGAAGAAAGGTGGTGTTTATGCCCCTGTATAAGTCGTTGGTGAGGCCCCACCTGGAGTATTGTGTTCAGTTTTGGAGGCCGTATCTTGTTAAGGATGTAAAAAGAATTGAAGTGGTGCAAAGAAAAGCTACGAGAATGGTATGGGATTTGCGTTACAAAACGTATGAGGAGAGACTTTCTGAACTAAACATGTATACTCTGGAGGAAAGGAGAAGCAGGGGTGATATGATACAGACGTTCAAATATTTGAAAGGTATTAATCCGCAAACGAACCTTTTCCGGAGATGGGAAGGTGGTAGAACGAGAGGACATGAAATGAGATTGAAGGGGGGCAGACTCAAGAAAAATGTTAGGAAGTATTTTTTCACGGAGAGAGTAGTGGATGCTTGGAATGCTCTCCTGCGGGAGGTGGTGGAAATGAAAACGGTAACAGAATTCAAACATGCGTGGGATAAGCATAAAGGAATCCTGTGCAGAAGGAATGGATCCTCAGGAGCTTAGTCGAGATCGGGAGGCGGGGCTGGTGGTTGGGAGGCGGGTATAGTGCTGGGCAGACTTATACGGTCTGTGACAGAGCCGGTGGTGGGAAGCGGGACTGGTGGTTGGGAGGCAGGGATAGTGCTGGGCAGACTTATACGGTCTGTGCCAGAGCCGGTGGTGGGAGGCGGGGCTGGTGGTTGGGAGGTTGGTGTAGTGCTGGGCAATTATAAAGCAGCAGAGGTGGTTCAACACCCATTTAACAGTAAAGGAGCACAGGAAAGTGGAGAAGCACACCTCAGAGGAGACCAAGGATTGTAAATATTTGAATACTTTTGATACCTTAT
The DNA here is from genome assembly GCF_901765095.1 of Microcaecilia unicolor. Lineage (NCBI taxonomy): Eukaryota > Metazoa > Chordata > Amphibia > Gymnophiona > Siphonopidae > Microcaecilia > Microcaecilia unicolor. The sequence continues at coordinate 128,186,468 of NC_044040.1, forward strand.
GCCATCACTGTATTTTGTTTTTATAGACTGTCTGCCTCATTATTTCATAGCTTTGTTACTATGTATATTTCTGCACTTTGGAATCACCACATAAATCGAGGTGTAGGTATTCAAAACAATTTAGTTGGATTTAGCTCATACCTTTTCAGTATTAACTCAAGGAGAGCTACATTCAGGTGTATTAGGTATTTCCCTGTCCCTGGAGGGTTTACTATCTAAGGGGGCAATTCTATAACTTGGCACATACTGAGTGCCAGTTCTAGAATGGCACTTAGGTGTGGCTAAGTTGTTATAGAATACTAGTCTAAACCTGCATTGGTGTGCCAAAAGTTAGGTGCACTCACGTACAAGTCATTGATGGGTGTGAGCACACCTAAGTGTGCCATGCAATGTGCATAACTTACAGAAGATCATTTTCGACATGACATCTAAGTTGGACTTTGGGCGTTTTGCGCTACACATCCCAAAGCTGAATAGGAAATATGGCCATTTCGAAACAGCAAAACATCTATTTTTTATATTCCCCGAAAATGGCCACGTGCAAGATGTTTTCATGCGCTATGCATTTATCTTTTTGGGCCATTTTCAAAACAAAAAATGTCCAAGTGAAAAACATAGAAAATCAAGTATTTGGAATGTAGGAGGAGCCAGCATTCTTAGTAGACTGGCCAATACAGACATCCCAGTAATGGGGCACCCAAGGGGGCACTGCAGTGGACTTCATATTAAAGCTCACAGGTACACATCTCACCATTACCCCCTTTACTGTATGCTGAGTTCTCCAAAACCCACCAAAAACTTACTGTACCCAACTGTACACCACTACATTAGCCCTTATGAGTGAAGGGGTCACCTAAATGTGGGTACAATAGATTTGAGGGGAGTGTGGAAGGGCTCACACTTTCCACCACAAGTGTAACAGGTAGAGTGGGATATAAGCCTGGGTCCTCCTCTCTATAGTGCACTCCACTGACCACTACAGTACTCCAGGGACCTTTTTGCTGCTCTAATGGACCTGACTATAACATCTGAAGCTGTCAAAGAGTCTGGTAATATTTTTAATTACATCTTTGGGGGTTGGGAGGGGATCAGTGACCACTGGGGAAGTAAGGGGGGGGGTCATCCCTGATGCCCTCCAGTGGTCATCTGGAGGGCCATAATCGAACGGGGCCGGCCATCTATAAGGGCGGCCATCTATAACGCCGGCCCCGTCAAGCGGCATACCCGACTGTATTATCGAAACAAGATGGCCGGCCATCTTTCGTTTCGATAATTCGGTCGAGGCTAGCCAAATCTCAACATTTGCCCTGCCCTTAGAGATCGCTGGCGTTAGAGATGGCCGCCATTGGTTTTCGCCGATAATGGAAACTAATGGTGGCCATCACAAACCCGGCCAAATCCAAGGCATTTGGTCATGGGAGGAGCCAGCATTTGTAGTGCACTGGTCCCCCTTACATGCCAGGACACCAACCGGGCACCCTAGGGGGCACTGCAGTGGACTTCACAAATTGATCCCAGGTACATAGCTCCCTTACCTTGTGTGCTGAGCCCCCCCAAATCCCCCCTAAAACCCACTACCCACAACTGTACACCACTACCATAGCCCTTAGGGATGAAGAGGGACACCTACATGTGGGTACACCTGCCTGAAGTGCACTACACCCACTAAATCTGCTCCAGGGACCTGCATATTGCTGTCATGGAGCTGGGTATGACATTTGAGACTGGCATAGAGGCTGGCAAAAAAAGTTTTTTATATATTTTTTTGAGGTGGTAGGGGGTTTGTGACCACTGGGGGAGTAAGGGGAGGTCATCCCCCATTCCCTCCGGTGGTCATCTGGTCAGTTGGGGCACCTTTTTGAGGCTTGGTCATGAACAAAAAGGGACCAAGTAAAGTCAGCCAAATGCTCGTCAGGGCTGGCTTTCTTTTTTCCATTATCGGCCAAAGCCGGCCATCTCTTAACCATGCCCCCGTCCCGCCTTTCGGTACACTGCCGACATGCCCCCTTGAACTTTCGCCGGCTCTGCGACAGAAAGCAGTTGAAGCCGGCCAAAATCGGCTTTCGATTATACCGATTTGGCCGGCTTTGGAAGAATGCCGGCCATCTCCCGATTTGTGTCGGAAGATGGCCGGCCTTCTCGTTCGAAAATAAGCAGGCTGGTCATTTAGGGCACCTTTTTGTGCCTTATTCATTCTAAAAATAGGTCTAGACCAAAACATTGAAGTTTCAGCCCTAGATGTTTTTGTTTTGTTCCATTATGGTTGTAAAACGTCCAAGTGTTAATTGTGCCCTAAGCCCACCCCCAAAATGTCCCCAACATGCCCCTTTGTGATTTGGATGCACTGCAGATGAATTGCTTAGATAAACGTCTGCAAAATAAGTTTTGAAAATACTGTTTTGGACGTTTTAGAAGGAATTCGTCCAACTGCTGATTTATGACACTTTTTGGATGGTTTGCTCTTTCGAAAATAAGCCCCATAGCATCTTATAAGTTGTGTGCATAAATTGGAGGCATGCTCATAACCTGCCCATGACCCCCCCCCCCCCCCCCCCCCATGTGTACACCACCTTGCAGTTACATGCAGTTTGGTAGAATAACGCAAATTTGTCAGAGTTCAGTCCTTGAGGGCTGGCCAGGTTTTCAGGATATGCTTGGGCAACTCAAAGCAAGTCTTGTCATAGTGGTTCATGTCATGATAACATCAAGACTGTGTTACTGTAAAGCACTCTACATTGGTCAGACTACAAAGGATGTGCCCAGCTTGAACTGATTTAGAATACTGCAACAAGATTTATAGAAAGTTGTAAGTGACGTGACCACACCACACCATTTCTACAAAAACTTCACTGGCCACCAGCACAATACAGGGCTAAATTTAAAACTCTATGTCTAATCTTCAAGCCTTTAAAGGAAATGGGCCAGAATTCCTGAAGAACAGGATCTCCCTCTACCCACCTCCAGGGTCACTAAAGGAGTATCCATAACCACACCCCCTCCAAAGGACATTGTGCAATGTGATACCCACCAGCAAGCTTTCTTTGGAGTAGCTCCCACTCTCTGGAATGCACTCCCTGAAAGACTTTGCTTAACACAAGACTGTCTCTACTTCAGGAAGTAAGTGAAAGCTTGGCTCTTCACCCAGGCTAACTTGCTAGTTACACACAAGAAGTAACACCAGCTACACATACTGTGCAAGACTTTCTTATCCATTCTTCCCCTAGCTGAGATTATATTCATGCACCTTTCTGACTTCATATACAATTTTGTTTAAATGGGTCCCCTTATTTCTAACTCCTGTTACTCTATAGTGTTCATTTCCACAACAGATGGATATCTCAAAATGCCCCAAAAACGTCCATCTGCCAAAAATGTCTAAATTGTTATTTTGGAACACCCAAACAGAAAATGTCCAAATGAGCTAGGCATCTTATTTTCTGAATGAGCGTTTCAGTGGCGTTCTGGTGGGGGGGGGGGGGGGAGTGTCAAGGGTGGCATCATGCTATGGATGTCTTAATGGATAGCAAAATGACACTTGGGGCTGGAAGAGAGAAACATCCATCCCTAGACCTGATATAAAAGTGACTAAGTCAAGCCGTGACTTGTCTGTTCTGACACATTTATGTTGTTACTGAGTTGGAGAGTGGAGAATTGGATAGTGGCTTGTCTGCTGTTTTTGTATGCCCCAGTGTGAAACATTTATACCCAACATTTTCTGCTCTGCCTGTTCTGTTTGTCTCTCCCTAAACTCATTGGTCACACCTGCTTGCCCTAGCCATACCCATCCCTTGATTGGCTCCTAGGCTCCTTTTCACCTTTGGTGTTTCCTTCCACTACCAACCCCTCACTGTCCCCAACCCAGCACACCTCCCATTGAAGTTTCTTAACTGCCTGTACTGTGTTTCACATTGTCCCAGACCTGCTAAGTCTCTTGCTTTCAGTGGGATATTCCTGCACTCCCACAAAAGCTGGAAATTCTCCTGCTGAGCCACTGCTGCCACTGAGCCTGCTGATACTTCTCTCCACAAGCAGCAGTGGCAGGAAAACAATAACAAGCAGGTGTGGGACTGCAGTCTTAAGGCATGCACAGTTCGCTCTGCTGGTCCCCTGCAACAGAACAGAAAGATGCCAGAGGGTGCAGGAAACCAGCAGAGCTGACCGTGCATGCCTGAAAACTGTGGGTCTCCATCAGGTGCATGCACCGCCCATCACAGTAGTCTGTGTTGGCTCTATGACCCCCAGCTTGCTGTGGGATGCATTTATCTGGTGAGAACAAAACTCACTCCAAACTGGATATTTGTCCCAGCAACCTAATAATGCTCGCCCCCACAACGCTTCATAACAGACCTTACATCACACATGAATTACATGTTGCAACATGGACTATTCCCCAAGGACAAAGGAAATATACTTCTTACCCCGATACCCAAAGACCTAAAGAAAAAATTAAACGACACAACCAACTATCGACCAGTAGCATCAATCCCCCTGGTAGTCAAACTAATGGAAAGTATGGTAACCAAACAACTTACCAATTACCTAAACAAATTCACCATACTACACAAATCACAATCAGGATTTCAATCCAATCATAGCACTGAAACAGTGCTAACTACTCTCATAACCAAATTCAAACAATTAATTGCAACGGGAAACAATGTGCTCCTCCTACAATTTGACATGTCCAGCGCGTTCAACATGGTCAGCCACCAAATACTCTCAAACATCCTGGATTATTTTGGGATTGGAGGAAACATACTTAGATGGTTTGAAGGCTTCTTAACAGCAAGAATCTATCAAGTGATATCAAACTCAAAAATGTCAATACCATGGAAACCTGAATGCGGAGTACCACAAGGATCACCACTCTCGCTGACCCTTTTCAACTTAATGATGATACCATTAGCCAAATCGCTAGCCAACCAAGTACTCAACCCGTACATCTATGCAGATGATGTTACGATATACATTCCATTCAAACAAGATATAGCCAAAATCACAAATGAAATCACACACAGTCTCCAAATAATGAACTCATGGGCGGACGCATTCCAACTAAAGCTGAACGCAGAAAAAACACAATGTCTCATCTTGTCTTCACAATATAATACAAACAAACCCAATACCATAAACATACCGGACTACACCCTCCCGGTCTCAGACAGCTTAAAAATTCTGGGAGTCACAATCGACCGAAATCTCACACTTGAAGATCATGCGAAAAATACAGCAAAAAAAAAAAAATGTTCTACTCAATGTGGAAACTTAAAAGAATAAAACCTTTCTTCCCAAGGGTATTCCGCAGCCTAGTACAATGAATGGTGCTAAGCTATCTAGACTACTGCAATGCCATTTATGCTAGATGTAAAGAACAAATCATTAAGAAGCTTCAAACCGCTCAAAATACAGCAGCCAGACTCATATTTGGGAAAGCGAAATACGAAAGCGCCAAACCCCTAAGAGAGAAACTACACTGGCTCCCACTAAAAGAATGAATTGCATTCAAAGTTTGCATCCTGGTCCACAAAATTGTTCACGGGGAAGTCCCGACCTATATGTCAGTCCTTATAGACTTGCCTACCAGGAATGCAAAGAGATCAGCATGCACATTCCTCAATCTCCATTACCCTAACTGCAAAGGACTAAAATATAAATTCACATACGCGACCAGTTTCTCATACATCTGCACGCAGCTATGGAACGCACTACCGAAGACCATAAAAATAACGCAAGACCTAAATATCTTCCGAAGGCTACTGAAAACAGATCTGTTCAAGAAGGCATACCATAAACACCCATCTTAAACACCAAAAAATAAGACTTTACATGACATACACATAATTGAAATCTTATCACTTGACTGATCAACCTCCTTACCACTAATGAATAAGCATAACCACTTCAATCTTCCAGATGATATTCAATGTAACCTCCATGGGAGCCAAAAACGCCAAGCTGATAGCTCTTGCGGGTTTAGGAGTGGCACTGCCGACACGGGTTCAGCTGTAAATGACTTCCGTTTCAGTATACACTCCTAACTCACTCCTCCATTCCTTTGGACATGGTGGTTAAATGATTCGGGAGCGATGAAGTTGTTTCCAGGTCCAAGAGCGTCAACGCTCCTTCACCGGCGCTAATCAAAGGACTTACCAACCCAGTCATCTGTGGGCAGCTCGTCACGCAGCGGTCCCACACTTGCTGCACAGGGGACAAAATGCTGGCCATCGGCGGCTGACCCCCGATTGTCCCCTTCCTCTCAGTTAAGGTAACTGCAATTGCAGAGAGGAAATTTCAAGTAAATAAAGACAGAACTTCAGAGGTCAGCTGGGCCGTTGAGCGTACGAGCTTCAGGTCACCATCTTTCCACTCTCCCTAGTTGGGACACTCTTTGTCTCATTTCTCCTCAGAGGCCTGTCTGATATGGGTAACCCTTCAGCATAGCCCTCTGAGTCATTGAAACACAGAAGCCCCTCCACCACTACAAGGTGGTGTCCCTTCGGAGGGGGTTCTAGCAATTTTTTAACAAAGAAACTTTTATCACTGTTGGAAGGCCCTGTTATGATGCTTGAGAAGGGATAGTACATACTTGTGTCAAATTTGTCAGTAGCCCTAGCAAAAATGTAAATTCTCGACCGCCTCCAGATTGATGTAAATTCTGTTTAGGATTTTTTTGTACATGACTTCATAGGACAGTGCATGGAGGGAGCCATATAAGGGAGTGGAAAGGAGGCATATGGGGAGGAAAAAATTACCTGTGCATAATATGTTACCCACTTTGATTGTAACCACAGAAAGGCAGTATATCAAATCCCATCCCCTTTCCCTCTCACCAGCCTGGCAGCTGGAAGTATATCTGCCTTATGGCTACTGATTATGCGGGTTTCTGTCTCTGTTTCATTTTTATTTTATTTTTTTGTGTGTGTGTGTAATCATCATATTCCTTCTTTTTTTCCATTATATTTTCAGTCATCATGTTTTCATTCCTCAGTAATTTCAATATATATTTTTTTATTATTGCTTTATAATAATTTTTTATTATTTATTTATTTTTTATTGTAATTATACATACAAACAATAGTAATTTTTGGTATGACGGTTTTAATTTATATGACTTCACATTTTTTATAGAACATATTCTTTATAACATGTATTCGGATATATTTTTTTACTGGGGAGAGCGCATATATATTTATTACTGTTGAGAGCTTCATTTTATATACACATAAACCATGTAGGTTTTAAGACTTTTGTCCATTCAAGAATTCATTTTTTATTTTTTATTTTTCATTAATTTTTTTTGTGACAGCTGCAGTCAATTGTTGATTTCAATATAATATATGACTCAGTTCTACATAGTTCCGTTTATATGCAGATCGGTTCATGTTCTCCCTTTTGATTTGGGAAGACCGTTGTCCCTCCCTACACGTACATTTCGTTGCGGAATTGGCTAGATTCTATAGCCAATGTCAATCATTAGTTTTGGCGCCTTTTCTGACTGACGTTTCCCTCCCTTACGTTCTCTCCTCTTCCGGTATATAATCCCGGAAGTGACCATTTTAACTTTTCTTGCGTAGAAATACATGCGACAGAAAGTTCCAGCTTGGTAGAGCATTCAATGCGGTATGTTTTTAACATTATTATATATTTTTTCTGTGGGGGGTCTCGCACTGATCAGTATGTCTTTCGGGCCATTTTCAATTAAGGGAGAGTGAATATTCTACTTAGTTAGTTGGCAAAGTGTTTTTTTATCTAGTTTTGATTTAGATTTTAACGTTGTTTGTTTAGCGCCTTATGTGGTCAGCTTTAAAATCTAGCGTATTCATTTAGATATACGCCTCCTGGTTTGGCGTGGATAAGAAGTTCGGCCATTTTGCGTGCCAGTTTCATTTAAGATTTTATGTGGTCTTCTCATCTGTTCAAAGAGTGCGCTTCATATAACAAAAGTGGTTGCACCACAACTTTTGATTTAGTTATGATTTTAATTAGGGTAGCACTTTTTATTTTTAGTTTTCATTTTTTATTTTTCATTTTTGACTTCATATACATATTTAGCTCATTCAGATATCATTACCAGCGTCATTTTATATACTTGGTTCTATGCGTTTTTACATATTACATACCTTCTGGAAAAGAAGGGATTACACAATACTTATTATTTCATTCCATTTTTACTTTTACATTGATACTTGGATTTTCTTCAATCTTCAAAAATAATTTTTTAGATTACCAATGTTTTGGGTATTAGTTTTTTCAATTTTTATACATTTCTTCATATATATATATTTTTTTACATTTGATTATGATGTCTGCGTATTGGTATTTATCCATGTGAAAGTATGTCTGGTCCATTATATATTATGATTATGGTTTTATGAAAATATGTCATGTGCATTCTGGATATGTATTAAATATATGTGCATCAGTTTAAAATCTATGTGCGATACTTCAACTTGTGGTTTGAAGGAAGATTTTTTTGTAATTTTTTTGTAATTTATTGATTCAAATTTATATTGGTTTTGTTTTTTATTATTATGTATTTCTCATTTTTAGACATCCCTGCCTTTTACAATTTGATTGCAATTCAGCTGTTTCATCTGTTTCAACTAAAGCTGATAAGTATGTTCTTAGAGTATCATTATACTTATGATATTCACTTTTTGTTTTTAAATTTATTGTATTATGTTCAGTTATTTATGTCAATATATTTGTTTATTTATAGACCCCTGATGCAGGCCGGTGTGGCCGAAACACGATTCGTGTCGGTTTTTTATTGATTTTAATAAAGACATTGTTTGGGAATACATCACATGAGAGAGGACTCTTTTTGGATCCACTGTGTGTACCTGATACTGTGACTACTGCTAGACATTTGGTGAAAACCCTGGGAGCCAATGGTATTGGAAGTGATGTGTCCCCAGTCGAAACTGCAGAAACTTCCCTGACCTGAAGGCGACGAAACAGTGCGACAAGGCGGTGGCCGTAGCTAGAAGATTGCTAGGCTGTATAGAGAGAGGAGTGACCAGCAGAAGAAAGGAGGTTTTAATGCCCCTGTATAAGACGTTGGTGAGGCCCCACCTAGAGTATTGTGTTCACTTTTGGAGACCGTACCTTGCGAAGGATGTTAAAAAAATGGAAGCGGTGCAAAGAAAAGCTACGAGGATGGTATGGGATTTGCGTTCCAAGACGTATGAAGAGAGACTTGCTGACCTGAACATGTATACCCTGGAGGAAAGGAGGAACAGGGGTGATATGATACAGACGTTTAAATATTTGAAAGGTATTAATCCGCAAACGAATCTTTTCCGGAGATGGGAAGGCGGTAGAACGAGAGGACATGAAATGAGATTGAAGGGGGGCAGACTCAGGAAAGATGTCAGGAAGTATTTTTTCACAGAGAGGGTGGTGGACGCTTGGAATGCCCTCCCGCGGGAGGTGGTGGAGATGAAAACGGTAACGGAATTCAAACATGCGTGGGATATGCATAAAGGAATCCTGTTCAGAAGGAATGGATCCTCAGAAGCTTAGCTGAAATTGGGTGGCGGAGCAGGTGGGGAGAAGAGGGGTTGGTGGTTGGGAGGCTAGGATAGGGGAGGGCAGACTTATACGGTCTGTACCAGAGCCGGTGATGGGAGGCGGGACTGGTGGTTGGGAGGCGGGAAATACTGTTGGGCAGACTTATACGGTCTGTGCCATGAAAAAGACAGGTACAAATTCAAGGTAAGGTATACACATATGAGTTTATCTTGGGCAGACTGGATGGACCATGCAGGTCTTTTTCTGCCGTCATCTACTATGTTACTATGTTACTATGACCTGGAAGTATCGGGATATGAGTGTATGCATCCTTCAAGTCGAGAGAGCATAGCCAATCATTTTCCTGCATCATGGGGAGAAGGGTGCCCAGGGAAAGCATTCTGAACATTTCTTTGACCAGGAATTTGTTCAGGGCCTTTAGGTCTAAGATTGGACACATCAAGTCAAATCAAATCAAATACTAACTTGTTGACCTCTAGTATCTTCACTTTGGGGTTTAATGTGGTATACTAAGTAGATAATAAAGTACAAAATTAGTTCAAATTACAAACATAACCGCTATGTTTTGTATCAGCTGCAATTTTTAAAGATTTTTAGAAAACAAGCCGAAAAACAGGACATTACAATAATCCAAATGAGGTAGTATAAGCATGTGACCTAACAGAGCATGAATACGCTGGTCAAAGAAAAGCCTAACTAAATGTAACTGCCTCATTTTAAAGACTGTTGTCTGTGAAAGTTGGTTAATATGTGGTCCATATGTTAAACAGGAATCAAGAAAAAACCCCAACACCCTTGATTCTGTTTCCACCTTCAGGACTTTATCAGTAGACAGAATCAAAGAGGTAGGTATTTCAATACCTTGATTTCTAAACCACAATACCTTAGTTTTTTGGGGATTCAGCTTCAATTTATTACTTAAGGCCCAGTCCTGTATTGCATTGTATCATATCTACCCCTCTTCTTTTGCACAATGAGATATCTGGAATAGAATGCCTTCCCTTCTTCCCCTGATGATATGGGCTCGATTGCATGGGCCTCTAGAAAGGGTGGAGAGTTCCTCTGCAAGTACCTGCTTGTGCTGAAAGCTGTAGTGATTTGCTTTCAGTGGACAATCTGGTGGTCTCTGTAGCCAATGTAAAGTGTAATCAAGACAGACTATTTGAAGAACCCACCCGTCGGAGGTTACAAGGGGCCACCTTTCTTGAAAAAAACTTCAGCCTCTCCCCAGCTACCAGGATGGTCACTTTTACTGCAGCTATGCTCTGCTGGAGCCAGTCAAAAGACCATCCCTGACTTTGATTGGGAACTGTCTGGGCCTTAGGTGCACATTGTTGACAAGAATAAGTGCGCTGTTGCCGAGCCTGCTGAGGCTGGAAAAAAGAAGGAGCGTACCTACCCCTCTGTGAGTAGTAGGGATTCCTTTTTGACTTGCCTAAAAACCACCTAGATGAGGAAGTAGTTGTAGAAAGCGTCTGATGGGAGACAGTATCACTGGTATTATGCTTCTTGATGAGGTCAACAACCTCCTCCACCTTCTCTCTGAAAAGGTTATCCACCCGGCACGTGGCATCTGCAAACCTTTGATGAACCGCAGGGACCAAGTCAAAGACACGCAGCCATGAGAGTCTGTGCATCGCTATTCTTTGAGCATAGATCCTGAATACCACATCAAAAGTATCATAGGTGCCCCTGGCCAAGAACTTACAATATGCCTTCTGCTGCTTGATCAACTGGTGAACCGATTCGGCCTGCTCTGGTGGGAGAGAGTCTGCCAAATCAGACATATTGCACACCAAGGACCGCAAATGCAGGCTCGTGTAGAGCTGGTACGATTGGATTCGGGAAATGAGTATAGAAGCCTGATACATCTTCCACCCAAAAGAATCCAGTGTTCTAGATTCTCTGCCTGGGAAGCTGAAGCATAGTTCCTAGAACTCCTGGCCCTTTTGAGCGCGGATTCCACCATCTGGGAATAATGAGGCAACTGGGGTCTATCAAATCCAGGAGAAGACTAAATCTCGTACATGGTGTCAATCTTTTTTATAGAGAACAGGGACCAACAGAGGGGCCTCCCAGTTCTTCACTTGAACATCCCATAAGATTTCATGAAGTGGGATCGTTACATTCTCTCTAGGAGGAGATTCGTAGTCTAGGACCTTGAACATCTTAGCCCTGGGCATGTCCTCCTTTCAAAGGAACGAATGGCAACTATCATTTCCTTAACAAAAGATGAGAAGAAAAGGCTCTCTGGTGGAGATTTTCTTCTCTCCTGTGGAGAAGAGGGATCAGAGAGGATAGGAATCCTCCTCCATCAGACTCCCATGAGTGTTCCTCATCGATGACAGTGAGAAACTTCTCATGGCAGGGCTGAGACCAAGCCTGCCTCGACAAGGAGGAACTCTGTCCTTGAGAGGGGCGTCAAGGTGTCGACTCCAGCCTTAACTCTGGCGAAGCTTCCTCCACCGACATTGAGGGAATGATGACATGGGTGGCAGTTGATGCCGAGGCCACAAGCAGCACTGGCATTAGAGATCTTACCACAGGCTGATGGCCATACAGGGCATCAGAAAGAGTAATGGCAGGCGCAAGCACTGTGATGTAATAGTCCCACCAAAAGCTCATGGAGCAAGGCCCAGAGGCACTCATCGAGTGCCGACACCGGAAAAGGCTGGGGCGTCAGTTCAGAGACAGGCTTCTGAACTGTCAGGGTTGGAGCAGGTGCATGGTGACCCACACATTAGCACCTCCTGTACGGAGGAGGTGATCTTCTCGGCACAAATGCTTCTTGGGTACCGGGTGTTCCTTTGCTGTCCCGTTGCTCCCAGCACCGTGGGTCAAGGGTGATTGATGCCGATGCTTCTTGGGCTTCCCCCAATGCAAGTCATTGACGCTCCTCGGTGCCAATGAGGATGATGTCAAATCCTCATGTTGCCTCAGGGTCGGGTCCAATTTTGACCGGTCCTGGGGGGGCCTGCACAGCAACCGTCATTGAGGCAGGTGGAAACCCACTCAATGCATGACCACTCCCAGTGTCTAAGGGCCTAGCAGACAAGTGGACCGATGCACCTGATGCTGATGCTGATGCAACTCTCAATACCAAGTGCTGACTCTGCCCATGGAATGCCCCCGAAAATAGCCAGTTTGCAGTTTGGCACTAACCGGTTACTTTCAGCAGGGCTAACCAGTTAAGTGCCACTGAAAATGACCAGTTTGCCCCGAACAAGTGATTTAACCAGCCAGGAGCCATTTCTGGCCTGTTAATTTTGCATTGAATAATGACCCCATAATTCTCAAAGTTAGGAGCTCTTAGATTATAGTAATGTTGTTTCAAGGAACAATTTTATATCGTTTTATAATGTTATGTGTTACAGCTATAAAAGTGGGGCCTGATATTGAAAAGGAATTTTATGGATAATGGCAGCCATTATACAGATCACTCCCTTAGACAGTGATCTGTGTGGACATCCAGTGGTACTATCCTATTAGTGCTGCTAAATATCCTTACAGGCCACCATGGCATTATCTGGATAGTGTGAGTTGAATGTAGGAGGAGCAGCATGTTATCTGAAAGCAGCTGGTCTAACTTTTTCTGGAAAGCTATCCAGACAATGGGCTGAATATTGCCACTATACAGACAGAGGTGGTGCATTCCACTTAGAGAATGACACAGGGATGGGGACCTGCAGTAAACCTGGTAACAAAATTTTTTTACAGCATTTACCACAGGTGTAGGAGCAGTAAAAAGCCTTGCTCCCGCAATTTTAAAAAATGTGATTACAGCAGGTCCAGCATCTCTGTTTGTCTTCCTCCCTCCCCCTCCCAGCACCACTCTACCTTATGCAGCGATGAGGAGGATCCCCATAGACCTGCTCTGGGCCTTCCGTCTGCCAGATCCCACCTTCTGATGTAACTTTCTGCACTGGAAGGAAAGGGAGAGATGGAGCTGGAGGGAACGGGGTGCTGGACCTGGACCCGGACCCATGGGAGAGAGGGGACTTGAGCTGAAGGGGACAGAGGTACAGGATCCATGGGAAGGAGGGAAGTGGCTGGAGCAGAAGAGAAGGGACAGAGATGCTGGGAGTCCCATGGGGAGGCTAGGGGAAGGGAAGGGACATAGGTGCTGGACCTATAATGGGGGAGGAAAGGGTGCTGGATTCCCATGGGGGGCTTGAGGGAGGGAAGGAAGAGAGGTGCTAGAGTTCCATGGGGAGGGGGCTGAAGGAAGGGAAGGGAGAGAGGTGCTGGACCCATGTTGAGGCTGGATCCATGAGGGGCTGGAGGGAAGGGAAAGAGGTGCTGGAGTCCCATGGGAGGCTGGAGGGAGGAAAGAGAGAGAGGTGTTGGAGTCCTATGGGGGGTTGGGGTTGATCCATGGGGGTGCTGGAGGGAAGAGAGAGATGTGCTAGACCCATAGTGATTTCTGTGCATGATTTTATTGTGAGCCACTTAGTTGTAGGCGGCATAGAGATGTTTAAATAAATAGGGGGCTAGAGGGAAGGTAAAGAGTGCTGCAGTCTCATGAGGGGGCTGGAAGGAGTGAAAGGAGAGAGGCGCTGGACCCATGAGGAGGCTGGATCCATAGAGGGGAGGCTGGAAAAAAGGGAGAGAGGTGCTGCAACTCCACGGAGGGGGGGGGGGGCTGGAAGGAATGAAGGAAGAGAGGTGCTGAACCCATGGTGGGGCTGGGAGAGAGGTGCTGGAGTCCCATCGGAAAGGACTGGAGGAAGGGAAGGGAGAGAGGTGCTGGACCCATGGGGGGCTGCTAGAGGGAAGGGAGAGAGGTGCTGGACATGCAGGGAGAAGGGCGGAGAGGGAAGAGATTGGAAAGAGAGATACTGAACCAAGGGGATGAAGGAAGAGGGAGTGAAATACTGAACATACAACAGAGGGAGGGAAGAAGACTCATTGGTGTAGGGCAGGGGTAGGCAACTCCGGTCCTCGAGAGCCGTAGGCAGGTCAGGTTTTCAGGATATCCACAATGAATATGCATGAGATAGGTTTGCATACAATGGAGGCAGTGCTTGCAAATCTATCTCCTGCATATTCATTGTGGATATCCTGAAAACCTGACCTGCATGAGGCTCTCGAGGACCGGAGTTGCCTACCCCTGGTGTAGGGGAAGAAGAGAGGGGAGAAGCTGGACACAAGGAGGTAAACAGAAACAGAGGGGAGATGATGGGCATGGAAGGAAGCATTGGGACAGGAATACAAAGAGGAAATGCTTTGTGCGGATGGTATATGAGCACAGTGGGGCAATGCCAGACATGGGAGGGGTATATGGATATATATGCTAGACATGGGGGAGAATAGGAACACAGAATGGAGATGCTGAATTTGGGGGGGCATAGGGACACAGAGGAATGATGCTGAATACAGGGGGAGGGGATAGGGACAGAGTGGTGATGATGAATGCGGGGACCGGATTGGGGGAGGACTAGCACTGTATATTAATGAGAGCCTTGAATCAAATAAATTGAAAACTCTGCAGGAAACAAAAGACCCCTTGGAATCATTGTGGATCGAAATTCCAAGTGTACCCTCAGCTCTTCCTCTCTCTGATCATCACCTGATCACCTTCAGACTTCATCACCCTCCCCCTCAGCCCCGCCCAACACTAACCACAACTTTCAGGAATCTCCAGGCTGTCGACCCTCCCACTTTATCCTCTAGTATCTCTAATCTCCTCCCTTCCATCATGTCCTCCGAGTCTGTTGACAAGGCTGTCTCTGTTTACAATGCCACTCTCTCCTCTGCTCTGGACACCCTTGCACCATCCATCTCCCTTCCCACAAAGCGTACTAATCCCCAGCCCTGGCTGACCCCTTGCATCCAATACCTTCGCTCCTGCGACTGATCTGCTGAACGCCTCTGGAGGAAATCTCGCACCCATACCAACTTCATTCATTACAAATTCATGCTATCCTTCTTCCAGTCCTCCCTATTCCTTGCCAAACAGGACTATTACACCCAATTGACTAATTCTCACAGCTTCAACCCTCGTCGTCTCTTCGTCACCCTTAACTCCCTCCTCAAAGTGCCGTGCGCTCCCACCCACCCCCCCCCCCCTCACTCTCTCCTCAATCACTGGCTGACTACTTCCGCGACAAGGTGCAGAAGATCAACCTCGAATTCACCACCAAGCCACCTCCTCTTCCTCACCCTTTAACCCATTCCCTTAACCAACCAACCCAGGCCTCCTTCTCCTCTTTTCCTGATATCACCAAAGAGGAAACCGCCCACCTTCTTTCCGCCTCGAAATGCACCACCTGTTCCTCTGATCCCATCCCCACCAACTTACTAAACGCCATCTCTCCTACTGTCACTCCCCCATCTGTCATATCCTCAACCTCTCTCTCTCCACTGCAACTGTCCCCGACACCTTCAAGCATGCTGTAGTCACACCACTCCTTAAAAAAACATCACTAGACCCTACCTATCCTTCCAACTACCGCCCCATCTCCCTCCTACCCTTCCTCTCCAAGATACTTGAACGCGCCGTTCACAGCCGCTGCCTTGATTTTCTCTCCTCTCATGCCATCCTCGATCTGCTTCAATCTAGTTTTCGCCCTCTACACTCGACAGAAACGGCACTCACTAAAGTCTGTAATGACCTGTTCCTTGCAAAATCCAAAGGTCACTACTCCATCCTCATCCTCCTTGACCTATCCGCCGCTTTTGACACTGTCAATCATAATTTACTTCTTGCCACACTGTCCTCTTTTGGGTTCCAGGGCTCTGTTCTCTCCTGGTTCTCCTCCTATCTCTCCCACCGTACCTTCAGAGTACATTCACATGGATCTTCCTTCACCCCATCCCTCTCTCTGTTGGAGTTCCTCAGGGATCGGTCCTTGGACCCCTTCTTTTTTCAATCTACACCTCTTCCCTGGGCTCGTTGATCTCATCTCATGGTTTCCAATATCATCTTTATACTGATGACACCCAGCTTTATCTCTCCACACCAGACATCACTGCGGAAACCCAGGCCAAAGTATCGGCCTGCTTATCCGACATTGCCGCCTGGATGTCCAACCGCCACCTGAAACTGAACATGGCCAAAACCGAGCTTATTGTCTTTCCACCCAAACCCACTTCTCCTCTCCCTCCACTCTCTATTTCAGTCGATAACACCCTCATACTCCCCGTCTCATCTGCCCGCAACCTCAGAGTCATGTTGGACTCCTCCCTCTCCTTCTCTGCACATATCCAACAGACAGCCAAGGCCTGTCGCTTCTTTCTCTATAACATCAGCAAAATTTGCCCTTTCCTCTCTGAGCACACCACCCGAACTCTCATCCACTCTCTCATTACCTCTCGCCTTGACTACTGCAACCTACTCCTCAATGGCCTCCCACTTAACCACCTATTCCCCCTTCAATCCATTCAGAACTCTGCTGCGCATCTTATCTTCCACCTGGACTGATATGCTCATATCACCCCTCTCCTCAAGTCACTTCACTGGCTTCCGATCAGATACCGCATACAGTTCAAGCTTCTCTTACTAACCTACAAATGCACTCAATCTGCAGCCCCTCATTACCTCTCTACCCTCATCTCCCCTTACGCCCCTACCTGAAACCTCTGCTCACAGGACAAATCCCTCCTCTCAGTACCCTTTTCCACCACCGCCAACTCCAGGCTCCGCCCTTTCTGCCTCGCCTCACCCCATGCTTGGAATAAACTTCCTGAGCCCATAGGCCAAGCCTCCTCCCTGCCCATCTTCAAATCCTTACTCAAAGCCCACCTCTTCAATGTCGCTTTCGGCACCTAACCATTATACCCCTATTCAAGAAATCTAGACTGCCCCAAATTGATTGATTGCACATTTTGTCCTTTAGATTGTAAGCTCCATTGAGCATGGATTGTCCTTCTTTGTAAAATTGTACAGCGCTGCCTAATCCTAGTAGTGATTTAGAAATGTTAAGTAGTAGTAGTAGTGTTAAGGGGAAAAGGACGGTGAAAGGGGTGTACTACCGTCCGCCCGACCAGGATGAGCAGACAGATGCAGTCATGTTAAAGGAAATTAGTGACGCTAATAAAGTAGGCAACACAATAATAATGGGTGATTTTAATTACCGTAATCTAACGGAACAAAAACACACCTTCCTACCTTGTATACAACGTGTTTGAAAGCAACAGTGGCGTCCCCAAGGTGAAAAAATAATAATAACAAAAAATGTGGAGAAAAAAAGACATCTTATCCCACGGAAACACGTCTTTGTCAAAGGACAAGCCTTTTGTATAATGAGGGAACCGTATCAGTCATGTGTCTTCAAAAAAACTCCACAAAGAAATTGGTGTCTAAAGCCAAGAAGAGAGCTAAAAATAATCATAGAGATTGGCTGTTACATCCTAGCCAGAAGACTCAAGATTCAGAGGAGGTGTTAACATTTGTAACACGCTATAATGCCCATACAGACAAAATGTCTAAAATCATTAAACGTCATTTACCTTTGTTGCAAGTGCACCCTTGTTTTCGAGACCTAAGAGTGATTTTTGCATTTCAATGTAATACCAACCTTAATGACACCTTATGTCCAGCAGAGGTTTGGAATCGGGACACGGTCAGAAGATGTGAAGAGGGGTTCCATAGTGCTTGTGGTCATTGTTCTGTGTGTAACATTATGCTAGATTCTAACAAGTTTATTGATCCACATTCTGAGAAGATTTACAAGCTGTATTCTAAAACGGACTGTACTTCAGCGAATGTAATATATATCATAATGTGCCCATGTGCATTATGCTATGTGGGACAGACTTCTCGTACTTTAAAAACTCTGTTTATAGAACACAGACATTGTATCCAAGCGGAAAAACCATATGAACCTATGGTATCGCATTGTTTACAATATCATCATCAGTTTTCGGAATTGAGATGTATTGTATTGGAACAAATGAGAGTTACAGAAAGAAGAGGCGATATCAGACGACTTTTGAGACAAAGAGAACAACGATGGATATTTGAGTTACAGACTGTCATACCTAGGGGTTTAAATGTAGCGATTGAATGGAAAGCTTTTCTCTGACGGCTATGCTATGTGATTGGAAGATTTATGAGTGACGTCAGACGCTGAGTATATAAGCATTTTGTGAGAGTGAAGAAGCCGTCCGCCATTTTTGAACCA
This sequence comes from Microcaecilia unicolor, assembly GCF_901765095.1. Taxonomy (NCBI): domain Eukaryota; kingdom Metazoa; phylum Chordata; class Amphibia; order Gymnophiona; family Siphonopidae; genus Microcaecilia; species Microcaecilia unicolor. The sequence continues at coordinate 128,205,127 of NC_044040.1, forward strand.
GAGTGAATTGGAGACGGCGAGATGTGAAGAGCTTGGACTGTCTTTAATTATGGAAATATTCCCCTGAAGCAGCTATACTCTAGCGAAACAGGGTGACCCTGTCGGGACTTTATGGAAGTGAGGAGTACATTATATGCATGGCTGGATTCATAATATAAAGTTGGACAATTCTTCAGCCGAGATAAGTACTCTTGCCAAGCTTTGGGAAGTGTGTTATTTATGTCTCCTTTACAAGTGTTTGTAGAGTACATGGTTAAGCCAGTGGTAAAGTTGTTTTGTGGAGTTTTTTTGAAGACACATGACTGATACGGTTCCCTCATTATACAAAAGGCTTGTCCTTTGACAAAGAGGTGTTTCCGTGGGATCTGATGTCTTTTTTTCTCCACATTTTTTATTATTATTATTTTTTCACCTTGGGGATGCCATTGTTGCTTTCAAACACGTTGTATACAAGGTAGGAAGGTGTGTTTTTGTTTGATTTTAATTACCCCCATATAGACTGGGTTAATGTAACATCAGGGCACGCTAGGGAGATAAACTTCCTTGATGAAATAAAGGACAGCTTTATGGAACAGCCGGTACAGGAGCTGATGAGAGAAGGAAAAATTCTAGACAGTCATTTGTGGAGCGCATGATCTGGTACGGGAGGTAACGGTCCGGGGGCCGCTTGACAACAGTGATCATAACATGATTGCCTTTGAAATTTGCTTTCAAAAAGGTAAACATAGGAAGTCAAATATGTTAGCGTTTAACTTTAAAAAAGGAAGCTATGATAAAATGAGAAGAACAGTAAAAAAAAAATTAGAGGAGCAAGTGAGAGGGTTAGAAACCTACAACAGGCGTGGATGCTGTTCAAAAACACCGTCCTGGAGGCCCAGGCCAAACATGTTCCACGTATCAGAAAAGGAGGACAGAAAACTAAACGACAGCCGGTGTGGTTAAAAAATGAGGTAAAAGAGGCTATTGGAGCTAAAAAGGAATCCTTCAGAAAAAGGAAGAAGGAACCAAATGAAGAAAATAAGAAGCGGCATAAGGAATGTCAAGTCAGATGCAAAGTGCTGATAAGAAAGGCAAAGAGGGATTTTGAAAGAAAGATAGCGCTACAGGCGAAAACTGATATTAAAAATTTTTTTAGATACATTAAAAGCAGGAAGCCAGCAAAAGAGTCGGTTGGCCTGCTGGATGACTGAGGTGTAAATGGGGCGATCAAGGAAGACAAAGAAATAGCAGAAAAACTAAATGAGTTCTTTGCCTCGGTCTTCACCGAGGAAGATTTGGGAGGGATACCGGTGCCGGACAGGGTATTCGAGGCTGACGAGTCGGAAAAACGTAAAGAAATATCTGTAAACCTGGAAGACGTAATGGAGCAGTTCTGCAAACTGAAGAGTAGCAAATCTCCTAGCCCGGATGGTATTCATTCCAGGGTACTGATAGAACTAAAAAATGAGCTAGCAGAGCTACTGTTAGTGATTTGTAATTTATCCTTAAGATCGAGCGTGGTACCGGAAGATTGGAGGGTGGCCAATGTAACGCCGATATTTTAAAAAGGTTCCAGGTTCCAGAGGAGATCCGGGAAATTATAGACCGGTGAGTCTGACGTCAGTGCTGGGCAAAATGGTAGAGAATATTATCAAGGACAAAATTACAGAGCACATTCAAAAGCATGGACTAATGGGACAAAGTCAACATGGATTTAGTGAAGGGAAGTCTTGCCTCACCAATCTACTGCATTTCTTTGAAGGGGTAAACAAACATGTGGACAAAGGTGAGCCGGTTGATATTGTGTATCTAGATTTTCAGAAGGTGTTTGATAAGGTCCCTCATGAAAGACTACAGAAGAAATTAGAGGGACATGGGATCGGAGGTAGTGTCTTACTGTGGATTAAAAACTGGTTGAAAGATAGGAAACAGAGAGTTGGGTTAAAAGGTCAATATTCGCAATGGAGAAGGGTAGTTAGTGGGGTCCCTCAGGGATCTGTGCTGGGACCTCTGCTTTTTAACATATTCATAAATGACCTAGAGATGGGGGTAACTAGTGAGGTAATCAAATTTGCTGATGACACAAAGTTATTCAAAGTCGTCAAATTGCGGGAAGATTATGAAAAATTACAAGAGGCCCGTACGAGACTGGGAGTCTGGGCATCTAAATGGAAGATGACGTTTAATGTGAGCAAGTGCAAAGTGATATATGTGGGAAAGAGGAACCCAAACTATAACTACATCATGCAGGGTTCAGCGTTAGGAGTCACGGTCCAAGAAAGGGATCTGGGTGTCATCGTTGATGATACGTTGAAACCTTCTGCTCAATATGCCAGGGGCGTAGCCATGGGTGGGCTCAAGTGGGCCCAGTCCCACCCATTTCTACCCAAGGCCCACCCAAAAATATTGGATCGCAGTCGCAACTTCAGTTGTGGCTGAGCTGAATCTTCTTTTCCCTCCCTCACCCCCACTGCAAAGCATGTAGTTTAAGGGCACTGGCTGGCAGCGATTCACAGAGAACCACTCCGGAGCCTTCCCTCTGTGGCTGAGATGAATCTTCTTTTCCCTCCCTCACCCCTGCTGAAAGCGTCTAGTTTAAATTAAGAAAAAACCAAAATTACAAGCAAGGTTCAAACAAGCTTAATGGTTGCATTTATCATACAATGTAAATTACTAAACAACCATTAAAATATTTATCAAACAATTTAAATCTTTATTAAAAATCTTAAATATACTTAAATTTTATTATACACAATGTCATAAATCTACCATATTCATTTTAATTACATTTGTACCCTGTGCTTTCCCACTCATGGCAGGCTCAATGTGGCTTACATATTGTATACAGGTACTTATTTGTACTTGGGGGCAATGGAGGGTTAAGTGGCTTGCCCAGGGTCACAAGGAGCTGCCTGTGCCTGAAGTGGGAATTGAACTCAGTTCCTCAATTCCCAAGGACCAAAGTCCACCACCCTAACCACTAGGCCACTCCTCCACTCCACCTCATACACTCACCAGGGCCGGTCTTAAGGCGAGGCGACCGAGGCGGCCGCATAGGGCCCCGCGCTCAGAGGGGCCCCGCGCGCACCTCAGGTCGCCCCGCCCGCCCGAGCTCCAGTCCGTCCTTCCGTCCTCCCTCCCAACGAATCCGAAGCACGACGGCGGAGTGGTGGGGGCGGTCCGCCCCCCCCCCCCGATGTCAGTGGGTGGGGAGGGGGGTGCTCCGAGTTGCTGCTCTCCTGTTTCCTGCCTTCAAAAACGCAATTTGGAAGCGCCAAAAGTGACAGGCAGCGCCTCGCGTCTGCCCGCCCTGCTACTAAAATCTGTTCGACGTCATTGGGCCTTCCCACATTGAGTCCCACCCTCCTCTGAGGTAACTTCCAATTACCGCGAGGGCGGGCGGGACTCAATGTGGGGAAGGCCCGAACAACATCGAAGAGATTTTTAGTAGCAGGGCAGACGCGAGGCGCTGCCTGTTACTGTCTCTCCGACGTTTCCAAATTGTTTTTTTAAAGGCAGTGAGGGTGGTGGGCGGCAGAATGGAGCTCAGCTGGTAGGTGGGTCGGGGAGTGGGGGAGGGACTCAGATGGGAGAAGGGTGGGGGTTCTCAGGTGGGGGAAGGGTAGGGTGGGGGTTCTCAAATGGGGAGGTGGAGAGGGGGTTCACGGATGGGAGAAGGGGTGGAGAGGGGGTTCTTGGATGGTTGAAGGGGACTGAGGTTGGGGAGGGGATTTTCGGATGGGAGAAGGGGACGGGTGGGGAGGGGACTGGGGTTCTTGAATGGGATAAGGACTGAGGTGGGAGGGGTATTCACGGATGGGAGGAGGGGGAGGGGGTTCTTGTATGGTTGAAGGGGACTGGGGTTGGGGAGGGGATCACGGATGGGAGAAGGGGGCGGGAAGGGGGTTCTTGGATGGTTGAAGGGGACAGGTGGGGAGGGGACTGGGGTTCTTGGATGGGAGAAGGGGACTGTCACTGGGGTCTGAGAAGGGGCCATATGGGGCCTGGGGCTGGTGGGAAAATGGGGCATGCGTGGGTCAGGTGGGAGAATGGTTCTGAAAAGGGGGCCCTAATACAAGGCATGTGGATGAAGGGGGCTGGAACTGGGGGCTGAAAAGGAGGGTAGGTGGGATAAGGGGGCTAGTACTGGGACTGGAGGCTGAAACTGGGGACTGGGGGCTGAAAAGGGGACAGGGAGAAGTGGCTGGGGGGCTGAAGCTCGGGACTGGTGGGATAGTGGGGCTGGAACTGGGGGCTGAAAAAAAGGGGCGGAGAGAGGGGCAGATCCTGGATGGGGGAGCGAGAGGGAGGGCAAACCCTGGATGGATGACAGAGGGAGGGCAAATGGTGGATTGAAGGGGCAGAGAGAGAGAGGGCTGACAGTGGATGGAAGGGATAGAAAGGGCAGATAGTGAATGGATGGGGGGGGGGGAGAGAGATGGCAGACAGGGGCAGATGGTGGATGGATCATGGAAGAGGCAGAGATAGAGGGCAGATGTGGATGGAAGGTGCAGGGAGAGAGGGCAGACATTGGATGGAGGGGACAGCAGAGAGGGCAGACACTGGATGGCAGAGAGAGACCGAAGACAGATGCTGGATGGAAGGAAGACAGTGAAAAGAAGATGAGGAAAGGAGAAACCTGAGACAACAAACTGTAAATAAAATATATATTTTTATTTTTTTGCTTTAGGATAAAGTAGTATTGTAGATGTGTTAATAAATGTTTATAATATAGAACATGTAAACAAGGTAATCTTTTGATTGGACTAATTTTAATATATTTTTAATACATTTTGTCTAACGTTCGGAGAACAAAACCCCCTTCCTCAGGTCAGGATAGGATACTGTAACAGTACTATACTATATTGACCTGAGGCAGGATGTTTTGGCCTCTGAAAGCTAAATCTATTAGTCCAATAAAATGGTATTATTTTATTTTCTATATTTGTTTTATTTCTATTTGTTAATTTGAAAAAGTGGTGATTGGTATTTATTAGTTTTTTTTTTAATTTACATCTGCTGTCTTTATATTTTGCACAGTACTAGGGGACATTTTCTGTTTCTGTGCAGAGTCTGGCATCTTGGGGGTTCAGTTTAATTTTTGTCTAAATAGAAAGTTTTAATATTACTACTTATTATATAGTGGATTAGGGTGTATCTGTGTTTATGAAAAAGACATGGCTTTCACTTGGCATTGACTGTGCAGGATCGACGACGATCTGTACTATTCTGTCTGGTTTCATTTTACAATAGGTGAATTGATGCTCTAGTGCTCACTGTAGTGTTTTAAGATGTTTTCCTTTTCTTTGTGTGATTTAGTAGAAATGGCTGCTTATGGTATGGTAGAATTGCTCTATAGGTCCTGAGTGTTTTGTATTCTCGGCATACCTAGTACTGGATTTTGGAGGGGGATGTTAAAAAATGACTGGGAGGGAGGGAGGGGGGCCTTGGAGCTGGGAGGGAAGGAGGCCCTGGAGCTGGGGGCCTTGGAGCTCGGAGGGAGCAGTCTGGGAGCTTGGAGGTGTTGGAATAATGTATTGTATTTTACATGCATTGTCTGTCACCAATTTTTTCTCTGTGATTACTCTGTGACCTCTGATGTGAATTACCTAGAGAGGTCACAGCCATGCAACTTCCTGTGGGGGTTAGGCACAGCACATGGAGCTCATGGTCTCTCCTAAGCTGAGGATCTATGGTGTGAGCATCCATTACCATCTAAGCACATGGAAAGAGCTGATAATCCAAATGTATAGTATTATGTATATATAAGCCTGTCTGAATATAATCTAACTACAAACTGTGAGTAAACAGATGTTTTGTTACTTCAACTTTAAAGTGACTCAGCAGTGAATTATTCTGGGGTGTATGTGAGAGAGATGAAGAAAAGAAATTAACATTTCTAAAGCTGAAGCTGTGTGTATAAAATCTGCTAATTATTTACTACAAATAATCCAACAAAAGGGTTATGGGCCCAGCCCAGGAATTGAAAAAGGAAGAAGAGAAATATTACCAGGCAGTGAAAAAGCCAAATTTTTCTCTTAAGTTTTAAAAGAAAGATTCAGTCTGTCTCTCTCTCCCCCCCCCCCCCCCCCCACACACACACACCAGAAAGCCATGGCTGAGGGAGGAAATTCACCATTTTTCCACTCTCTCAAGGTGCCTAAGTTAACTGAACATAATTATAAGCAATGGGAGCTAAGATTCGGATGTCTCCTTCAAGCAAAGAAATTAAGCATATGTTTAGACCAAAACAGAACAGCTGAAAATATGGCTGAATGGGACAATGCAAACTATTATGTGAAGTGCATGTTTTTTGAAGCTCTCTCAGAGAAACAAGCCATATTGGTGGAGGCAAAAGATACAGCAAAGGAAATTTTAGATAAACTGAGAACTATGTATGCAACTACATATGCAAAACAGCAACCAATTTGGTTGGCAGAGTTGAATGAAACCAAATTAAGGGATAAAAGTAAGTGTAATGATCACATTATGCATCTTATGTCTTCATTTCAAAAGCTAGAACTTTCTGGAATTCCCATGTGTGATGCATTGAAAAGAGCATTTCTTTTTACCTCACTATCAAAGAAGTTTGATGTTTTTAGGTCTGTAAATGAAGCCATTGAAGGGCAATCTTTTGAACAGGCAGCATCAAAACTGAGGCAGGAATGCATAATTAATGATTCTGAGGAGATGTGTTCTCAAAGACAGTCAGAGAGAAATGAAACAAATTTCTTGGCAAAGAATAGAGGAAGGCGGAGCTATGGGAAAACTCCACCCAAGGGCAAGCTGATTTGCTATTCATGTGGAAAGGAGGGACATGTATCTAAATGGTGTAAGGAAACACAAAACACCCCCTCTAGCTCACCTAAGCCAATGGAACAAAAGAATTTTCCAAGCAATGATAAACATAAGAGCTTTCTAATGGTAGAAAAATCTTTGACTATGGTAAATAATAATTCAAATGAAAGTACTTGGATTTTGGATTCGGGGAGCACATGCCATTTAACCAATTGTAAGGATTTCTTTCAGGAAATGTGTCCAGAAGAAGGTATTCTTAATACTGCAAACGCAGGGACTGCTAAGATCCAAGCAAAAGGCATTGGATTCTTAAAATGCAAAGTGTCTAATGAAGTTAAAGAAATTCCTGTAAGTGATGTCTTGTATATTCCCCAAGCAGTTTGCAATATGCTTAGTGTATCTACATTAGATAAGAAGGGATTTGTGATTCATTTTGAAAACAGTAAGTGCACAATCTCTAAAAATGATGAAGTGTATGCTGAAGCTTTTATGCATAATGATGTTTATAAACTGAGCATTTCAGGTGAAGCCTCACATATGGCGCAAGTAAGGAAGAATGATGGTAAATGTAGTCTGGAAATCTGGCACCGCCGCCTGGGACATCGTGATTTTAAGGTGATCCAGGATCTTCACAGTGGGCAACTAGCCACAGGCATTCAGATAAGTGCAGATACTGGTAAAATGGAGAAATGCATAGACTGTGTTACTCAAAAAGGTGTGAGACCCTCATTTCCTGCATACACAGGAAATAGGAGTAATAAAGTACTGGACTTAATACACAGTGACTTATGTGGACCGTTTAATATCCCATCATTGGGAAATAACAGATTTGTGCTAATATTCTTGGATGATTTCTCTAGATACTGTGTGGCCTATTTGCTGAAAGAAAAAAGTCAAGTCACAGACATGCTGAAGAAATACGTAGCCATGGTGAGCAATAAATTTGAAAGAAAACCAAAGGTTCTTCAGACCGACAATGGTGGTGAGTTCACTTCACAAAGCATGCGCACATTTCTAGAACAAGAAGGCATTCAGCATATCACAACAGTAGCTTATACACCAGAGCAAAATTCTGTTGCAGAGAGAAAATTTAGGTCACTTGTGGAAATGACCAGATGTATGCTGTCAGATAGCAATCTCCCTAAAAGACTATGGGGGGAAGCCATTCTCACAGCAGTGTACCTACAAAACAGAATGCCAACTAAAGGCGCTGAGTGCACACCACATGAGACATGGCATGGTAGGAAGCCAAACCTGTCACACATAAGAACATTTGGAAGTACAGCATATGCTCATGTACCAAAGCAAAGAAGGCATAAGCTGGATTCCACAACAGAAAGGGGCATTTTAGTTGGCTATGCTCCAGGACACAAAGGATATAGAATTTTGAATCTGAAAACTGGCATTGTTGGCATAAGACATGTTACATATTTTGATGAAAACAAAAGGGTTGATAAAGGCTGGATTATCCCAGATGAGCCTTATCATCCAGAATATGAAACTAGAACCATAATAGACATGCCAGTGTATATAAATGCCATACCAAGGCAGATGTCTGAAAGCAACTCACCTGTATCTAACGAGGAACAGGCAGAGGAAGCAGACACAGAAAGGATCATTGCAGAAGACAGTACAGTTGGAGAAGGGGAATCAATTGGAGAAGGACTCTCAGATTTAGAGGATGCGGAAAGGTCGGACCAACCTGTTGTCAGACGCTCATCCAGGGAAAACAAAGGTGTTCCACCCCCAAGACTGTCTTACCTAACAAAGTCAGCAGAAGCTCAAGAGCCCTTAACATGGGATGAGATTGAGAAAATGCCAGCAGAAGAAGCTGCTGAATGGCGTAAAGCTGCACAAGAAGAAATTGATGCATTGCATAAAAATAAAACTTGGATTCTTACAAAATTACCTCCTGGCAAGAAAGCTATAGGATGCAAATGGGTATTCAAGTTAAAAAGGAATGCACAAGGAAAAGTGGAAAGGTATAAAGCCAGATTAGTCGCAAAGGGATATCTTCAAAAATATGGAGAAGATTTTGATGAAGTGTTTGCACCTGTAGTGAAACACACGACAATTAGAACACTTCTGAGCATTGCAGTCTCAAAAGGCATGCAAGTCAACCACATTGATGTGAAAACAGCATTTCTTCATGGAGATATAACTGAAGACTTGTACATGGAACAGCCAACAGGTTTCATAAATACAAAACAAAGACAGCTAGTGTGTAAATTAAGCAAAGGTCTTTATGGATTAAAGCAAAGTGCAAAATGTTGGAATGACAAATTGCATGAAATATTGACAAATTTAGGATTTAAGCAAGGTGAAGCAGATAAATGCTTGTACACTAGGTGCAGAAATGGACAATATGCATACATTTTAGCTTTTGTTGATGATCTGCTCATTGCAAGCGAAAGTGAGCAAGAGTACAAGGACATTGTAAAATATTTAAACCTGAATGTTGAGATAAAAGAACTTGGTAATGTGTCATACTATCTTGGTATAGAAATTGAGAAACAAAATGATGGTTCTTATCTTCTAAGCCAGAAGCAGAAAATAAATGAGCTTATTGAAAGTTTAGGTATGCAAGATGCCCAAGTTGTAAGCACTCCCATGATCACTGATTTTCTGAAGGATGAAACAGTAAGAGAACCTTTACCAGATAACATCCAATATAGATCAGCCATAGGTAAGCTTTTATATCTAACTACCACATACAGGGCTGATATAGCAAATGCAGTAGGAATTTTGAGCAGAAGGGTCAGCTCACCTACCAAATCAGATTGGACTGCAGTTAAAAGGATGGTAAGGTACCATTGATTGTAAATTAAAGATTTCAGCCAATAGTAATCCAAAACTAATATGTTACTGTGATTCAGATTGGGCAGGGGATCATTCTGATTATAAATCCACAAGTGGATATGTGTTTATGTATGGAAATGTACAAATTTCTTGGGCCAGTCATAAACAAAGTATTGTGAGTCTGTCTTCTACAGAAGCTGAATATGTGGCTGTATCAGAAGCATGCAGAGAACTGATGTGGATTGAAAAACTTTTGCTGGATTTTGGAATAGATGAACAGAGACCAATCCAGATAATGGAAGATAATCAGAGCTGCATCAGACTGTCACAGAATGACAAGGTTCAGTCACGCACCAAGCACATCGCAACGAAATATCACAACGTGCGAGAGCTGGCGAAAGAAGGGGTCATCAGTCTACACTATTGTCACACCAGTGAGATGACAGCTGACATCATGACCAAACCGTTACCCAGAGAACGTTTTGAGAATCTGCGAATAAAGCTTGGACTTTGTATGAATTAATAATTGCATGACAGTTATGCATGAGAAGGGGTTTGTTGGAATAATGTATTGTATTTTACATGCATTGCCTGTCAGCAATGTTTTTCTCTGTGATTACTCTGTGACCTCTGATGTGAATTACCTAGAGAGGTCACAGCCATGCAACTTCCTGTGGGGGTTAGGCACAGCACATGGAGCTCATGGTCTCTCCTAAGCTGAGGATCTATGGTGTGAGCATCCATTACCATCTAAGCACATGGAAAGAGCTGATAATCCAAATGTATAGTATTATGTATATATAAGCCTGTCTGAATATAATCTAACTACAAACTGTGAGTAAACAGATGTTTTGTTACTTCAACTTTAAAGTGACTCAGCAGTGAATTATTCTGGGGTGTATGTGAGAGAGATGAAGAAAAGAAATTAACATTTCTAAAGCTGAAGCTGTGTGTATAAAATCTGCTAATTATTTACTACAAATAATCCAACAGGAGGGAGGGGTGGCCGGCCCTGGAGCTAGGGAGGGGGCGGAGCTAGGGCGGGGCTAGGGTGGGGCCCCATCAAATTGGTCTGCATAGGGCCCCGCACTTGCTAAGACCGGCCCTGACACTCACATTCACCCAACATATTCTATACATAAAACACAGAGCATAAAATGTACATGTGTGGGCGTCTTTTTGACGTTTCCACTGGCGGCTTGCCGGTATCGAGTTCCTGACTACTTTTAGTAGCTGACTGAAAGACCCTTGAAGACGCTTTATTTAGCGAAACATGATCGTGTCAGGTTCTTCTGTGGCATGTTGAACAGTTGATTAAAAGTTGAACAAACACTTTAGGCTAAGTCCTGAAAAACGTGGTTCCTGGGTTTGAGTTCGACTATCATAAAAGTTTACAGCCAATTCATTGATTGATTGAACTGTGACAGCACCGTGCGTGAGTGCTCATCATTAAAGATTGGTGATTCATCGTGAGTCTACATGGACTTAAAGACTATGGGAAGGTTTATTACCGAATACATTGATGAATAGACACCATCCTATTGGACATGAAGTTAAGAGTTAGTAGCGTGTTTCATAGAGTGAGGAGAGTGCTGTACCGTTTTATGTAGTATGTTTTATGCTCTGTGTTTTATGTATAAAATATGTTGGGTGAATGTGAGTGTATGAATGTGGTAGATTTATGACGTTGTGTATAGTAAAATGTGAGTATATTTAAGATTTTCAATAAAGATTCAAATTGTTTGATAAATATTTTAACAAATAGCTTAAATTAACAATAGTTTAAATTAAGGGCGCGGCCAGCAGTGATTCACAGAGAAGCAGTCCAGAGCCTTCCCTCCGCAATGATCTGCCCTCTCGGAAACAGGAAGTTGCACCAAAGAGAGCGGATCATGGCATAGGGAAGGCCCTGGAGCAGGTCTTCATCTGTGAATCACTGTCAGCCGGTGCCCTTAATTTAAGCTAGAAGTAGTGAAGCGAGAGTAATGGAGGAAAAAGGACAGAGTAATGCTGACCTGCAGGGTGGGCTGGGAGTGAGTGGCTGTACCTGCAGGGTGGGAGAAGAACAGGCTGGGAGACAGTGGCTGCACCTGCGGGGGAGGGGGGCTTGAGGCCATAGGGAAGGGATGGGAGAGAGGTTCTGGACCTTCAAAAGGAGAGGGGGTGGCTGGAGAAAAGGGAGAGAGATTCTGGACCTGCAAAAGAGGGGAGATGGCTAACTGGCTGGAGGGGAGAGAGGTTTGGGACCTGCAAAGGGGGGGGGGGTGGCTGGCTAGAGGGAAGGGAGCCAGGTGTGGGACCTGCAAGAGGAGAGGTTGCTGGCTAGAGGGAAGGGAGAGAGTTTTGGATCTGCAAAGGGGGGTAGTGGCTAGCTGGAAGGAAGGAAGAGAGGTTCTGGACCTGCAAGGGAACGGGGTGGCTGGCTGTAGGCAAGGGAAAAAGGCAAGGGAGAGAGGTGCTGGACCTGCAAAGGAGAGAGGCTGGGGGCTTGAGGAAAGAAAGAGAGTTGTTAGACCTGCAAGGGGGGCAGGCTGGAAGGAAGGGAGAGGTGCTGGACCTGTGGGGAGGGGGGGCTAGAGGCTGGAGGGAAGGCCTGCAGGGAAGGCTTGAGGGAAGGGAGAGAGGTGCTGTACCAGGAGGAGAGATTAGAGGGAAGGGAGAGAGATGACGGATCAAGGGGATGAAGGAAGAGGGAGACAAATGTTTAACCTACAGTGGAGAAGAGAGAAGCAGAGTAGCTGGATAGGTGGGATCGGAGAGGAGAGACAGACATTGGTGTGAGTGAGAAAGAAAGGGGAGATACAGAAACAGACGTGAGATGCTGTATTGGGATGGCAGATGAACACAGAGGGGTAATGCCTGACAGAGAGGGGGTAATATGGGAATAGAGAGGCTATGAAAAGAACGGTTAAAAAAAACTTAGGGGGGCAACTGAGAGGGTAAAAACTGTACAACAGGCATGGACGCTGCTCAAAAATACCATCCTGGAGGCCCAGGCTAAACATATTCCGCGAATTAGAAAAGAAAGACGGAAGTCCAAAAGACAGCCGACATGGTTGAAAAGTGAGGTGAAGGAAGCTATTAGGGCTAAAAGAAATGCCTTCAGTAAATGGAAGAAGGAACTGTCTGAAAATAACAAGAAGCATAAGGAGTGTCAAAGCAAATGCAAGGCGCAGATAAAGAAGGCCAAGAGGGATTACGAAAAAATGATAGCATTAGAGGCAAAAAAACAAGGAAAATTTTTTTCGGTATATTAAAAGCAGGAAGCCTGCAAAAGAATCGGTTGGGCCGCTGGATGACTGAGGGGTAAAAGGGGCGATCAAGGAAGATAAAGATGTAGCGGAGAGATTGAATGAATTCTTTGCTTCGGTCTTCACCGCGGAAGATTTGGGTGGGATACCGGTGTCGGAAATGGTATTTCAAGCGAACGAGTCGGAGAAACTTACTGACTTCACGGTAAACCTGGAGGACGTAACGGGGCAGTTCAGCAAACTGAAGAGTGGCAAATCTCCTGGACCGGATGGTATTGATCCTAGAGTACTGATAGAACTGAAAAATGAGCTTGCGGAGCTACTGTTAGTGATATGTAATTTATCCTTAAAATTGAGTGTGGTACCGGAAGATTGGAGGGAGGCTAATGTAACGCTGATTTTTAAAAAAGGTTCCAGGGGAGATCTGGAAAATTATAGACCGGTGAGTCTGTCATCGGTGCCGGGGGAAATGGTAGAGACTATTATCAAAAACAAAATTACAGAGCACATCCAAGGACATGAATTACTGAGACCAAGTCAGCACGGCTTTTGTGTGGGGAAATCTTGCCTGACCAATTTACTTCAATTCTTTGAAGCAGTAAACAAACATGTGGACAAAGGGGAGCCAGTTGATATTGTGTATCTGGATTTTCAAAAGGCGTTTGACAAGGTACCTCATGAAAGGCTACAGAGGAAATTGGAGGGTCATGGGATAGAAGGAGATGTCCTATTGTGGATTAAAAACTGGTTGAAGGATAGGAAACAGAGAGTGGGGTTAAATGGGCAGTATTCACAATGGAGAAGGGTAGTTAGTGGGGTTCCTCAGGGGTCTGTGCTAGGACTGCTGCTTTTTAACATATTTATAAATGATTTAGAGATGGGATTAACTAGCGAGGTAATTAAATTTGCTGATGACACAAAGTTATTCAAAGTCGTTAACTCGCGACAGGGTTGTGAAAAATTACAGAAGGACCTTACGAGACTGTGCGGCTAAATGGCAGATGACGTTTAATGTGAGCAAGTGCAAGGTGATGCATGTGGGAAAAAAGAACCCGAATTATAGCTACGTCATGCAAGGTTCCACGTTAGGAGTTACGGACCAAGAAAGGGACCTGGAAACCTTCTGCTCAGTATGCTGCTGCGGCTAGGAAAGCGAATAGAATGTTGGGTATGGAAAACAGGTGTGAGGATGTTATAATGCCATTGTATCGCTCCATGGTGCGACTGCACCTTGAGTACTGTGTTCAATTCTGGTCGCCACATCTCAAGAAAGATATAGTAGTGAAGGGCATGCGATGAAACTACAGTGTAGTAAATTTAAAACAAATCGGAGAAAAGGTTTCTTCACCCAACGCATAATTAAACTCTGGAATTCGTTGCCGGAGAACGTGGTGAAGGCGGTTAGCTTAGCAGAGTTTAAAAGGGGGTTAAACGGTTTCCTAAAGAACAAGTCCATAAACCACTACTAAATGGACTTGGGAAAAATCCACAATTCCAGAAATAACATGTATAGAAAGTTTGTACGTTTGGGAAGCTCGCCAGGTGCCCTTGGCCTGGATTGGCCGCTGTCGTGGACAGGATGCTGGGCTCGATGGTCCTTTGGTCTTTTCCCAGTGTGGCATTACTTATGTACTTATGCTGGGGTATATGGTCACAGGGGAGAGATACTAGACATAGAGGACAATAGGAACTCAAAAGGGAGGGCATAGGGACACAAGGGGTGATGCTGGACACAGGGGTAGGGGATAGAAGGGTGATGATGGATGCAGGAATTTGAACATAGTGGAGATACTGGACAAGGAACTATAGGGACACAGAGATGGGAGATGGATGGTGGACATGGAGAGAGAAGAAATGACAAATAGACAGGAGACCCTGGTGAGTGAATTAAGACAGAGGAAAGCAGAAACCAGAGACTAGAACCAAGCTGATTTGAAAAATAAAATAACCAGACATCAAAAGGTAGAAAAAAAAATCATTTTTTTTCAATTTTGTGATTAAAATGTGTCACATTTGGAATGTACATCTTGCCAGAGCTGGTGTTAGACATGACTGGAGCCCAGGCCATAAATTTGGGAGGGAACCCCAAAGCCCATCACCAGACTGCACTGCCTTCAGCTTCCATCATGCTTGTGGCTCTCTCTGGCCAGGGGACCAAGAGCAATTGCTCTAGTTGCACTCCAACACCATCCCTGGCATGTACTATGTTTATATTTTGCACAGGAGGAAATGCATTTCTTTCTGTATCTCTGGTATTGTATTACATGCAAGGTCTGGCTTTTTGGGGTTTTGGTTATATTTATGTTTATAATTTTTAGCCAATTATTCTATATTTGGCATTTTTGTTCCATGTATGTGATCGAGGTATTCTGTTAGCATGAATTTTCTATGTAGCCTTCTGTAGTAATTTGGGTTTGTTCAGTTTTCCCAATAGATGTATTGATATTATATGGCTCCACTGTAATATGTAGGGCAATGCCTTTTTCATAGGTAGGATCCTTCTTTTGGAAGTTAGTGCTGGCAGTGTAGATTTGCACTAGGTTCTGAGTAACATTTTGTTGTAAAGATTGTTTTATTTACTATATGGCGGCTGTTGAGATTACGGTGAGTTTTATGGGGAAATGTCCTAACTCTACTCTGTACCCAATGGGGGAGGGACAGGGGGTTCTGTGCAGGGCCGGTCTTAGGGCGAGGCGACAGAGGCGACTGCATAGGGCCTTGCGCTCAAGGGGGCCCCACGCGGCACGCCCCTGACCGCCCGAGTTCCAGTCCCCCTCCCTCTGTATTAGGTTTTCAAGGCAGAAACTAGGTTCGTGAGCCCTTGGACCACTGCCAAGGAGCGGCAGTGGCAAGCAAAACCACCCCACACCAGAGACAAGGCAGAACTCTGACAGAAACAGCTAGACTTCACCTGCACTTGACCGCCCTTCGCCAGGAGTTGAGTCCCTGGGTGCAGGCGGCTCGCAGGACTTACCGGACAGGGCAGGAAGTGGATACCAACTAGGCTGAACAGGGACTGAGGGTCAGAGGGGAAAGGAATATACATGGGCAACAAGGCAGGAAACTGAGCTAGGACTCACAGACAGACAATACTACACAAGGCAGGCAAAGGAAAGCTAAAGGACAGGAACTGAAAGCTGCCAAGCAGCCACTAAGCAAGAACTGGAACTCGATCCAGACTCAGCATCTTGGTTGGAACTGCAACTCGATCCGGACTCAGCATCTTGGCCGGAACTACAACTCAATCCGGACTCAGCATCTTGGCTAGAACTGGAACTCGGAGTGGACTCAGCATCCACTCGGCTGGAACTGGAACTCGGCTTGGGCTCAGCATCTTGGTTGGAACTGGAACTCGGTGTGGACTCAGCATCAAGGCTGGAACTGGAACTCAGCTTGGACTCAGCATCTTGGCTGGAACTGAAACTCGGCGTGGACTCAGCATCTAGGCTGGAACTGGAACTCGGAACAGGAGCTGGACCTGGACTGGCATCAGGAACTGAGCCAGAGTTCCACAGAGGTGGCAGACGAGCCAGACGCCTTCTTTCAGCTTCGGCTTCAGGAGTATACCGCAAGACTGGATCAAAGACAAGGCTGCTGCGGTATGCGAGGAGCGAGATAGAAGGATCCATAGCAGACACTGGGTTTGCAAAGAACCCATTCCTCCAGATACGCCGTCTCTCAGAAGCAGCTTCGGGAGTATCCCTCAAGGCTGGATCAGAACAAAGTCTATCGCGGTAGTTCTGGAGCGTCATAAGACAATCAAGAGCAGAAACTTGGTCAGGATCAAAATCCGAACTGGAACTAGGAGTGAAACCTGAGCTGAGACCCGGATTGTCAACAGGGGAAAAAGTCAAGGGCAACAAGCCCAGCTGGAAGGATGATCTTGCCGAGCTCATGGCCTTTGCATTCTGTTAGGTTTTCATGGTAGAAACTAGGTTCGTGAGCCCTTGGACCACTGCCGAGGAGCGGCAGTGGCAGGCAAAACCACCCCACACCAGAGACAAGGCAGAACTCTGACAAAAACAGCTAGATTTCACCTGCACTTGACCGCCCTTCGCCAGGAGTTGAGCCCCTGGGTGCAGGCGGCTGGCAGGACTTACCGGACAGGGCAGGAAGTGGATACCAACTAGGCTGAACAGGGACTGAGGGTCAGAGGGGAAAGGAATATACATGGGCAACAAGGCAGGAAACTGGGCTAGGACTCACAGACAGACAATACTACACAAGGCAGGCAAAGGACAAGCTAAAGAACAGGAACGGAAAGCTACCAAGCAGCCACTAAGCAAGAACACAGACAGAAAAGTCAGGACTGAAAGCTGCCACGCAGCCTCTAATGAGAGACACAGACAAACAGAAACTAGACCAGGAATACAGACCAGAAACAAGACTAGGAAATAAGCAATAAACCTAAGCTAAACTACACACAGACTAACTAGAACCGGACAAGAAACTCAAACAAGAAACCAGACTAAGCAGAAGTGCAACAAAGCACCAACAAACCAGGGACCTTAGCCGATGTAAAGGCAAACACAGAAGTTTCCAGGTGATTAATAAAGCCCATCAGCTGCTGAAGTTCACTGCAGGAATCACAAGGCAGCTAAGGGTGCTGTTCGGGCACAAACAAGAGAAGCAAGTCTGGCAGCCCGGAAGATCTGGACCGGACTGGGCTGAAGTCTGGAACGGGTGACAGTTCATAGCAGCCACTGGTTCTGGCCACCTGAAGGCGAGGCGAGCACAGACGAGGAAACAGTCACCATCGTGACACTCTGAATTTTAAAAGTTACCTCATCGGGTTAAAGGCAGCGGCAGGAGTGAAAAGCGTGCGAGCTGCTCGGCGCTTCAGGAGCCTTCCTTTCCCTCTCTCAGCTCTGATCCCGCCCTCATTTCCTGTTTCCATGAGGGCGGGACCAGAGCTGAGAGAGGGAAAGGAAGGCTCCTTAAGCGCCGAGCAGCTCGCACGCTTTTCACTCCTGCCGCTGCTTGTAACCCGACAAGGTAACTTTTAAAATTCAGAAGGAGGGAGGGAGGCCTCGGAAGGTGGGAAGCCTTGGAGCTGGGAAGGGGGCCTTGGAGCTAACAGGGAGGCAGGCCGGCCTTGGAGCTGGCAGGGAGGGAGGGAGGCCTCGGAGCTGGCATGGAGGGAGGCAGGGAGGCCTTGGAGCTGGTAGGGAGGGAGACCTTGGAGTTGGCAGGGAGCTAGGGTGGGGGTGGAGCTTAGGTGGAGGCGGAGCTTGGGTGGAGCTAGGGTGGGGGCAGAGCTGGGGTGGGGCCCTATCAAATTGGTCTGCACAGGGCCCCGCACTTGCTAAGACCAGCCCTGGTTCTGTGGATGCAGAATTTATTTGCCTTTAATACTAGACTATACTTTCTGGGCTCATTTCTATAGTGTGTAGCTGGAGAGATATGTTGAAAAGTGTTTGCTCTTGCTATACAGGCTAAGTATGTGTGTTAGGGAACCGAGGTTCAATGGAGGCAGAAGAGTGCAATCTCTTGTACTTCCCCCTGAAGCCTGCACTGCTACCCTTATTGAAGTTATTGGGAGTAGGGCAGAGCTGGAGCATGGGGTGGGGGTATCAGGTGGCAAGTTTTTCAATTTCAAAAAAGTTGGCAACCCTGGTGCCCACCCATCTGACCTGTTGGCCCACCCAAAAATTGCTTTCTGGCTACGCCACTGCAATGTGCTGCTATGGCTAGGAAAGCAAATAGAATGTTGGGTATTATTAGGAAAGGGATGGAAAACAAAAATAAGGATATTATTCTGCCGTTGTATCGCTCCATGGTGCGACCGCACCTCGAATATTGTGTTCAATTCTGGTTGCCGCACCTCAAAAAGATATAGTGGAATTGGAAAAGGTGCAGAGAAGGGCGATAAAGATGATACAGGGGATGGGACGACTTCCCTTTGAGGAAAGCCTGAAGAGGCTGGGGAGGCTGGGCTCTTCAGCTTGGAGAAAAGGCAGTGTAGCAGGTCACCCTTCCAGGTGGGAGCCGGGATTGACCCTGCTTAGCTTTCACTGGCTTCCATCCGCTTTCCTAGCCAGCCACCGCACTTTTGCTCTCTCTCTCTCTCCACCATGCCAGCTGCTGAGAAACTCAGTCCCACTCCGACAGTAAGCGCAATCCAAGTTCTTTATTGTTACAGATGTCAGCCTTATTGAAACACCTCCAACCATCAGCAAACTTCAATTCATTTCCAATTACAGGCTTCTGTTTTAAATCCTCCCCAAACCTCCAGCCGCACTATCTTCACAGCAGATAGTTTTGGAGATTTAGCTGGAACCACCTCCTCTCTCACCTCCTACAGTTTAAGTTCCAAAATGCACATGCCTTTCTGTCTTAAATCCCTTCCCACATTCCACAGCACTACCTCTTGGGAACAGGCAATATGGTAGCAAGTTGTGCTTTCCAGTTGCGTCCCCACTGCTTTGCTCCCAGCCTCCCCCAACTCCACAACCGGGGCAATGCTGAGGCCACAAAAGCTCTCACCCTGTCTGCCCGGGTTAGAGCCAAACCACCCACCTCCATACATTCCCCCTTACCTTCTCCTTCTACCTCTTCTTTATTCCACTCCATCTCCTCCTCCTCCCCAAGCTCCACCAGCTGTTCCCCATCTCCAGGATCAGACCTCATCTCCCAATCAGTCATTCCTCCCTCCCCCTCCTGGGAGTTCAGCTGACCCTGCACTAGCTTCTGGGGAGTGTAGTTTTGCTCCTGCATTACAGCTTTCCCTGGCAGTTTGATCCCTAGAGGGCGCACTGCTCTCCTAGCTGGGCTGAATGACCGGGGATGATGCCGGCTGAAAGAACCACTATCCCCTTTCCCTCGCACCCGTCCTCCAGAGTGCTCACACACACCCCTGCTCAAACGATTGCCAGTCTTCTCCTGTCCTGCACTGGCAATTCGAGAAAGAACATCTGCGTTTGTCAGAAATTTGCCTGATCTATGCTCCACCTTGAATTGATAGGGCTGTAAAGCCAGATACCACCTTGTGAGACGACCATTACTATTTTTCATCTGGCCCAACCACCTCAATGGCGCATGATCAGTAACCAGAGTAAATTTACGTCCATCTAAATAGTAATGGCACATCTGCACTGCCCATTTTATCGCTAAACATTCTCTCTCTATGGTCGAGTACCGGACTTCATGGGGGAGCAGTTTCCGGCTCAGATACATCAGGGGATGTTCCTGTCCCTCATGTACCTGAGACAACACAGCCCCCAAACCTACCCCCAAGGCATCAGCTTGCAGTACAATGGGCTTATCAAAATCCACGGCTCTCAGCAGGGGTTCCTGGCACAGGGCCAATCTCAATTCATTGAACACCCTAAGCCCTTCTTCCTCCCATCGTAGACTGTTGGGGGACCCCTTCTGAAGTTTATTAGTGAGGGGTGTAGCAATGGAGGCGAAGTGGGGTATGAACCTCCTATAGTACCCCACTAGGCCCAAAAAGCTCCTTAACTGCTTCTTATTTTGGGGGCATGGAAAGTCCCGGATACTCACTACTTTATCCCAGAGCGGTGTTATCTGACCATTTCCCACCCGGTATCCCAGATATTTAACCCTCTCCTGCCCAAAGCAACACTTTTGAGGGTTCAAAGTCAAACCTGCTTGACGGAAAGCCTCTAATACCGCCCTCACTCTTATAATATGAGAGGGCCAATCTTCACTCTGGATGATAACATCGTCCAGGTAAGCCGCCGCATATTGCTGATGTGGTCTTAACACCTGATCTAACAGCCGCTGGCAGGAAGCTGCCGCGGAATTAAGACCAAACGGCATGCGCTTAAATTGATAGAGCCCATGGGTGTAGAGAAGGCTGTCTTAGGCTTGGCCTCCTGAGTCAGAGGGATCTGCCAATACCCTTTGGTCAAGTCCAGGGTGGACAGATAACGGGCAGTACCCAACCGATCCAAAAGTTCATCGATACGTGGCATCGGATAAGCATCGGAATCCGACAGCGCATTAACTTGCCTAAAGTCGATGCAAAACCGCCACGTACCATCGGACTTGGGCACTAACACCACCGGACTCGACCATGGACTGACAGATTCCTCAATGACCCCAAAATCCAGCATCTCCTGTACCTGTCGGACCACCTCTTGTTTCTTTGGGGGTGAGAGACGGTAAGGTCTCTGTCTGACCACCCGACCCGGCTCCGAGATGATATCATGCATGATAAGGTGGGTTTCCCCGGGGCAAGGAGTCAGGACATCCTGAAACTCCTCCACAAGTGCCTGAACCTCTTTCTGATGACTTCCTGGCAATGTAGTCGCAATCTGAGGTTCTCCTGCCTTAAATATCTCCGTGATCTGTGGTCCTAATTCTTCCTCAGCTTCTATCCTAGACTGACCAAATAGCCCCCTTCTCTCCTGCCAAGGTTTAAGCACATTAACATGATAGGTCTGCTCCCGGCCTTGCTCATTCCTTACTACATAGGTGACTGGACCTAACTTCTTTTCTATGACAGCAGGACCCCTCCAGCGTCCCGTGAACTTATGAGGTGAGTCTGAAACCATGATCAACACTTTGTCCCCCACCTCCAATGCCCTCTCCACCCCTTTCCAGTCATACTAGGCTTTTTGGTAATCCTGACTCCTCTCCCAGTGTTGCTGAGCCCCGCAGCTCAATTTATGCAACTGTTCTTTCAGCTTCACTAGATAGTTCACTACATCACGATCCTCCTCTTCCAGAGGAACCCACTGCTCCTTTAACACGTCCAACACTCCCCGGAGTGATCTCCCATACATCAATTCAAATGGCGAGACGCCCAGAGAGGCCTGAACATTCTCCCTACACACATACAAAACAAATCGTAACAATAGATCCCATTCCTCATGGGAGGAACCTAACCCTTTCCGCAACAACATTTTCAAGGTTTTATTGAACCTCTCCACCAGGCCATTAGTCTGAGGGTGGTAAGCTGCGGTCCAAATATGCTGCATCCCAAAGGCCTCCCACACCTGGGCCAGGGTTCGTGACATGAAATTGGTTTCCCGGTCGGTAATCATTTCCCTAGGAAACCCCACCTCACAAAAGATCCGAATTAGCTGGGCCGCAATAACTTTAGCTGAGGTGGTACGAAGCGGCACTGCCCAGGGATACCTTGTGGCCATATCCATGATCACCAGAATATAGGAATACCCCCTTCGGGACTTATCAATAGGCCTGATCATATCCATTGCCATATGAGTAATAGGAGTCCCTATACGAGGAAGGGGTCGTAGGGGCACTCTGTTCGGTATTTGCTCCGATACCCTCTGACACTGACTACAGGAGCCACAAAATTGTTCCACCTCTTTATACACCCCGGGCCAGTAAAATCTGTTTAATACCTGCCGGAGCATATTCTGAGCCCCCTTATGTCCCCCCAAGATATGATCATGGGATACCCGCAACACCAGGTCCCTGAACCCCTTCGGTACTACAAACTGTTTCTGAGGTTCCTTCCCCCCTGCTAAACAGGTCACCCGATATAGCAACCCCTTGTCACTAACAAACCGAGGGAAGCTGGTTTCTCCCTCCTGATCTACCCGCTCCCACACATATTGCAATGTCTGGTCATCTTTTTGCTCTTTGGAAAAATCAGGGAATCTCTCTAACACCTGTTCCGTATCCCCTGGGAACCTCCCCTGATGAAGGAGCTCTTGGCAATGCTGCCGCCTTTGCTCCTGAATTCGTTTCTTTTGCTGAGAGCCTTTCCTTGTCTCCCCCGGCTGCCCCATAACCTCTCCCTGGAATGGAAATACTTGTGCCAGGGACAGTTCCTGCTCTTTCTCCTGCCTCTCCTGGGCCCGGGTAGATACCAAGGCTTGCTTACCCCCAAGGCAGTATGTGAATGGAGCACAATCTCGTCCCAAAATGAGATCCTGAGGAAGCCTAGGAAGTACAGCCACCAACACACAATGAAGCCCATCCTGGTCCTGTATGTCTACAAGCCGGACCGGATACCTTGAGGAGGCCCCGTGTATGCACTGAATAGCCACGGACTGGTCTCCTTTCCTACACGGCTGCCCCCTTTCCGGGCAATCTGCCCCCACAACGTCTGGGAGCACATTGTCTGGTCCGCCCCTGAATCTAATAGTCCTTCTACCGGGACCCCTCCTATCTTAACCCAATGCATAAACTGGGGTTCCTTAGAGGGGGTTACCTGAGATATGAGTCCCAACTTGGCCCTACAATCCCTCCTCACATGTCCCGACTTCCCACATCGGTAGCACATTCTATTGTTACCACCCCTCTTGGCTGGACTGTAGTGATGTGCTCCCAGATACCTGATGATTGTAGTCCTGGCGAATATCCAGGGAACACACACTCACAGCTGAGGGAGTGGAACAAATAAACTAACCTCGTCCTTTACTCTCAAAGAATAAAGGAGGAAGAGAAGCTAAATTTAGGATTTGTTCCTGAACTGGAAGAACCGAACCTTCAGATTTGCAAATTATCTTTTTCTTTATTGAATACAAATGCAAGCAAATTTTCATTCAAATAAACTCAAATTCACAATTAGTGTGAAGCTTAATAGAACTGCAATAACATATTCAACATTCAAATGTAGTTTTACATGTATACCCTTAACTTTTTCTGTTTCTTTCAACAAAATCACCTAAAAAGGCAGAAAAGAACCTTTTCAGATAAATATTTAAATTGTCTTTTTGTCAAAATCAGATATTTGTGGTTATTCTCTTTCCTGATGTAAAAATTGGTCTCTTTGTGTGTGTGCACTATTAGTGTTTTTGCACGGATCTCATGGATTTTTAATATCTGATGGTCTGTTCCTTTGTTTTCCCTTAAAATGTTGTGAAAAAAATAATATATTCCGTTCAACACCCTTGGCAATGTCACTTAGCTGTAGTTGAATTTACTTAGATGATGTCTTTCTTGGACAGGAGCTCAGCAAAGTAAAGCAGGAATTGAATGCACTTAAAGCAACTTCTAGGACTGCACAAAATCATACTGCACAGAATCATACCAAATTCTCACCACTGCCTCAAAGGATAATACCACCTAAAAATAGATGGTTCACAGTAGGCTCAGGCAGGCTTCGTTATGTGACACAGAAGCATCCGCCCTCACAAGTTTTGCCCCTACAGAATTCCTTTGCTCCACTACAGCACTGTGATGCTCCTGAAAATAAAACTGAGGCGGAAGAGAAAGAAAAAGCAAAGAAGGTGGAACAAAAAGATATGAAGGTACCCAAAGAGAAAAGACACCCCCAAATCACTAAAACCAAAACACACACTTGGAAATGTAGATGGAAAGTGATGACCACAAATGCTCACAGTCTAAGCAATAAAGTTCAGGACCTTCATGCCCTAATCTTGGAGGCAGACTTGGACATAGTTGCAATCACAGAGACATGGCTCAATGGTTCCCATGAATGGGATGTAAACATACCAGGCTATAATCCTTCTAGGAAGGATAGAGAGGGGCGTAAAGGTGGAGGAGTAGCTCTGTATGTGAGAAATGATATCACAGCGACTGAAATGACAGGGAACTGGGGAAAGGAAGAAGCGATATGGATCACCTTAAAAAGAAAGGATAAAACCTCTGTCCATGTGGGTGTTGTCTACAGACCTCAGACACATTTGGAGGACCTAGATAAAGATCTGATCACTGATATTCAAAAGTTGGGGAAGAAAAGAGAGGTGCTGTTGTTGGGAGATTTCAATCTGCCGGATGTAGATTGGACGGTTCCGTCTGCGAAATCGGAAAGAAGCAGAGAGATCGTGGATGCTTTTCAAAGTGCTTTGCTCAGACAAATGGTGTCAGAACCCACGAGGGAGGGAGCGACGCTAGATCTGGTACTCACAAATGGGGATAATGTGTCAAATGTCCGAGTGGGTGCCCACCTGGGCAGCAGTGACCATCAAACGGTTTGGTTTGATATGACGGCTGAAGAGGAGGGTGGCCACTCAAAACTCAAAGTCCTGGATTTCAAACATGCTGACTTTAGTAAAATGGGGGAATACCTGAGGAAGGAGCTGATGGGATGGGAGGAAATACAAGAAGTGGAAGGACAGTGGTCCAGACTGAAAGAAGCTATAAATAGGGCCACGAACCTTTATGTAAGGAAAGTAAATAAAAGCAAGAGAAAAAGGAAACCGATATGGTTCTCCAAGCAAGTGGCTGAGAAAATAAAGGCTAAAGAGTTGGCGTTCCAGAAATACAAAAAAACTCATGAAAAGGGACACGAGGAGGAAGACCGGATGAAACTGAAAGAAGCCAAGAGAGAGATACGACTGGCGAAAGCGCAAACGGAAGAACAAATGGCTAGAAATGTGAGGAGGGGTGGCAAAATTTTCTTCAGGTATATTAGTGAAAGGAAAATGACTAAAAAGGGAATTGTGAGACTAAAAGATACTGCGAACCGCTATGTGGATAATGATGAAGAAAAAGCAAATTTGCTAAATAGATACTTCTGTTCTGTTTTCACAGAAGAAAATCCTGGAGAAGGACCGCGATGGACTGCAAAAAGTACAAATGAGATTGAAGTGGATAGAGCACCGTTCACGGAAGAGAGTGTGTATGAACAACTTGAAAAGCTAAAGGTGGGCAAAGCCATGGGGCCGGATGGGATCCACCCTAGGATATTGAGGGAGCTCAGAGAGGTTCTGGCGGGTCCTCTTAAAGATTTATTTAATAAATCCTTGGAGACGGGAGAGGTTCCGAGGGATTGGAGATCGGCGGATGTGGTCCCACTTCACAAAAGTGGTGATAGGGAAGAAGCTGCAAACTACAGGCCGGTAAGCCTCACTTCAGTTATTGGAAAAGTAATGGAAGCGATGCTGAAGGAAAGGATAGTGAATTTCCTGGAAGCCAATAAGTTGCAAGATCCAAGACAGCATGGATTTACCAAAGGGAAATTGTGCCAAACGAACCTCATTGAGTTCTTTGATTGGGTGACAGGAGAATTGAATCAGGGACGAGCTATGGACGTAATCTACTTAGATTTCAGCAAAGCTTTTGACAAGGTTCTCCACAGGAGGCTCTTAAATACTACTACTACTATTTAGCATTTCTATAGCGCTACAAGGCATACGCAGCGCTGCACAAACATAGACGAAAGACAGTCCCTGCTCAAAGAGCTTACAATCTAATAGACAAAAAATAAAGAAAGAAAGCAAATCAAATCAATTAATGTGAACGGGAGGGAAGAGAGGAGGGTAGGTGGAGGCGAGTGGTTACAAGTGGTTACGAGTCAAAAGCAATGTTAAAGAGGTGGGCTTTCAGTCTAGATTTAAAGGTGGCCAAGGATGGGGCAAGACGTAGGG
The DNA here is from genome assembly GCF_901765095.1 of Microcaecilia unicolor. NCBI lineage: Eukaryota > Metazoa > Chordata > Amphibia > Gymnophiona > Siphonopidae > Microcaecilia > Microcaecilia unicolor. Next base: position 128,231,228 of record NC_044040.1, read on the forward strand.
GCTCAGGAAGTTTATTCCAGGCGTAGGGTGCAGCGAGACAGAAGGTGCGAAGTCTGGAGTTGGCAGTAGTGGAGAAGGGAACAGATAAGAAGGATTTATCCATGGAGCGGAGTGCACGGGAAGGGGTGTAGGGAAGGACGAGTGTGGAGAGATACTGGGGAGCAGCAGAGTGAATACATTTATAGGTCAGTAGAAGAAGTTTGAACAGGATGCGAAAACGGATAGGAAGCCAGTGAAGGGTCTTGAGGAGAGGGGTAGTATGAGTAAAGCGACCCTGGCGGAAGATGAGATGGGCAGCAGAGTTTTGAACCGACTGGAGAGAGGAGAGGTGACTAAGTGGGAGGCCAGCAAGAAGCAGATTGCAGTAGTCTAAACGAGAGGTGACAAGGGTGTGGATGAGGGTTTTGGTAGAGTGCTCGGAAAGAAAGGGGCGGATTTTATGGATGTTGTAAAGAAAGAAACGACAGGTCTTGGCAATCTGCTGGATATGAGCAGAGAAGGAGAGAGAAGAGTCAAAGATGACCCCAAGGTTTCGAGCTGAGGAGACAGGGAGAATGAGAGAGCCATCAACAGAAATAGAAAACGGGGGGAGCGGGGAGGTTGGTTTGGGGGGGAAAATGAGAAGCTCGGTTTTGGTCATATTTAATTTCAGGTGGCGTTGAGACATCCAGACAGCAATGTCGGACAAGCACGCTAAAACTTTGGTTTGGATGCAAGGTGAGATATCAGGGGTAGAAAGGTAGATTTGGGAGTCATCAGCATAGAGATGGTAGGAAAAGCCATGGGATGAGATTAATGAGCCAAGGGAAGAAGTGTAGATAGAAAAGAGGAGGGGACCAAGAACAGAACCCTGAGGTACGCCGACAGGCAGAGGGATAGAAGTAGAAGAGGATCCACCAGAGTGAACACTAAAGGTGCGGAGGGAGAGGTAAGAAGAGAACCAGGAAAGGACAGAGCCCTGGAATCCAAGTGAGGACAGGGTATCGAGAAGTATGCTGTGATCGACAGTGTCAAAAGCAGTGGAAAGATCAAGAAGAATGAGGATGGAATATTGACCTCTGGATTTAGCCAGTAATAGGTCATTGGAGACTTTAGTAAGCGCAGTTTCGGTTGAGTGGAGAGGGACGAAAACCAGATTGTAGTGGGTCAAGAATAGCATGTGAGGAGAGAAAATCAAGGCAGCGGCGGTGAACAGCACGCTCAAGTAATTTGGAGAGAAAAGGAAGGAGGGAGATGGGTCGGTAATTAGAGGGACAAGTAGGGTCGAGTGAAGGCTTCTTAAGGAGAGGTGTGACCACAGCATGTTTAAAGGCAGCAGGGACAGTTGCAGTAGAAAGTGAGAGGTTGAGAATGTGACAGATAAAAGGAATAAGAGCAGGAGAGATGGCATTAAGAAGGTGGGTGGGAATGGGATCAGAGGGAACAGGTGGTACATTTTGAGGAAGAAAGGAGAAGTGTAGTTTCCTCAATAGTAACTTCAGGAAAGAAGGAAAGGGAATGAGGGGAAGGAGAGAGAGGGGAACGAACTAGTGGAGGGATAGGTGGTGAGGTAGAGAAAGCAAGGTTTATCTTTTGAACCTTGTTGTGAAAGAATTCAGCAAGGGTCTGAGGAGATAATGAAGGGGGAGTTGGGGGAGGGGGCACCTTGAGGAGAGAGTTCAATGTGGTGAAGAGAAGTCGAGGATTAGAGCCAAGAGAGTTGGTCAGTTGGATATAATAATCCTGTTTGGCACGTAAAAGAGCAGATTGGAAAAAGGTCAGCATGAACTTAAAGTGTAAGAAATCAGCAAGGGCCCGAGATTTCCGCCAGAGGCGTTCGGCGGAGTGGGTACAGGAACGTAGGTAGCGGATATTAGAAGTCAGCCAAGGTTGGGGTTTTGTACGCCTTACAGGTCGGGTCATCAAAGGTGCAAGAGTGTCTAAGGCAGAGGATAGAGTATTGTTGTAAGAAGAAACAGCCTCATTGACAGATGTGGATGGTGCCACAGTAGAGAGGAGGTTTGAAACATGGGAGGATAGAGATGAGGGGTCAATATCGTGAAGATTCCTAGACAAATTAGATAGGACGGGACTGGGAGGGAGGAGATTTAAGTGTGAAAGTTATAAGATGGTGATCAGAGGAGGGATGATCAGAGGCAAGGAAACTATAAGGTGAAAAGTTGGAGGAGAAGATGAGATCAAGACAGTGACCATTTTGATGAGTGGGGGAGGTGGAGCATAGTTGGAGATTAAAGGAGGACGTTAAAGCGAGTAACTTGGAAATATAAGAGTTGGAAGGATCATTAGCAGGAATATTAAAGTCACCAAGGATGAGAGAGGGGGAGGAAGGATCATGGAAGAAGGCAAGCCATGCGTCAAAGTCACTGAGAAAGGATGAAAGGGACTTATCAGGGGGACGATAAATGACCGCTATTCGAAGAGGCAGAGGAGAGAAAAGGCGGATAGAGTGGACTTCAAAGGAGGAAAAACAGTCAGATTGAGGTGGAAGAAGGGGTTGAAATCTGGAGGACGGAGAGAGAAGTAGTCCAACACCGCCCCCACGGCCAGCAGGGCGAGGAGTATGTGAAAATAGATAACCGCCATGGCACAGGGCTGCGACTGAAGCAGAGTCATCAGGGCAGAGCCAGGTTTCTGTTATGGCGAGCAGATGGAGGTGACGCGAGATAAAGAGGTCCTGGATATAGGCGAGTTTGTTACAGATAGAGCGGGCATTCCATAGGGCGCAAGAGAAGGGCAGAGGAGGGGAGTAGAGGAATAGAGATGAGGTTAGAGAGGTCACGGTGAGATCTGTAGAGTTTGGATAATAGTTGGTGAGGAGGGCCAGGATTGGGATTGATGTCACCAGCTGAGAGTAAGAGAAGGAGTAAAAGAGAGCGGAGGAGAGTAGGAGAGGTGTGGCCACGAAGGCGTCGAAGGCGAGAGGTATTTAGGTGGAATGGGGAAGGCAAAATGGAGGGAAGAAAGAGACGGAGATTAAAAGCCAAGAGGGAGGAAGAGGGTAGGAGAGAAGGTGAGGTGATGAAGTCAATGGATGGGAAGTGAGTTCCTGTAGCGGAGAGAGGTAGGGGGTGAGGGAAAAGATTAGGAAGGGACAGAGCTAGGAAGAGAATGTGAATAGGGGCCATAAATGATTAAGGTACTTTAGCAACTGGAAAAATATTAGATACAAAGAGAAAAATGCCCCTGCACCTAGAGCGGAGTCCCTGAGTGGATCGGAGTGGACCAGGGTGTCACCCCGGAGAAGGCTGTAAGGATATGCAGATGAGCTGCAAGTCCTCCACAGCACCTGAAAGGCAGCCGGTGGTAGAGCTGGGCACCTCTCAGCTGAGGAAAGGCTTACCAGGGGTTAGGCCGAAGCCAGCATTCCTCCCCCTGAGGGTCACCTGATCCTAGCCAAAAAGCACCTGGAAACTCTGTGCGCTTGGAGCGAGGGCCCTGGGAAGATCGGGGTGGACCTAGAGTCACCCCGGATACAGCTGTGAGGAAATGCAGAAGGGCTGCAAGTCCTCCACAGCACCTGGTGGGAGCGCTGGGCACCTAGAGCGGAGGCCCTGAGTGGATCGGAGTGGACCTGGGTGTCACCCCGGAGAAGGCTGTAAGGATATGCAGATGAGCTGCAAGTCCTCCACAGCACCTGAAAGGCAGCCGGTGGTAGAGCTGGGCACCTCTCAGCTGAGGAAAGGCTTACCAGGGGTTAGGCCGAAGCCAGCATTCCTCCCCCTGAGGGTCGCCTGATCCTGGAGGGGCTGAAGATAGGACCCGAAGTGGTGAACTGGATTAGGAACTGGTTGACGGACAGACGCCAGAGGGTGGTGGTGAATGGAATTCGCTCGGAGGAGCGAAAGGTAAGTAGTGGAGTGCCTCAAGGATCGGTGCTGGGGCCGATTCTGTTCAATATATTTGTGAGTGACATTGCCGAAGGGTTAGAAGGTAAAGTTTGCCTATTTGCGGATGACACTAAGATCTGTAACAGAGTGGACACCCCGGAGGGAGTGGAAAACATGAAAAAGGACATACGGAAGCTAGAAGAATGGTCTAAGGTTTGGCAATTAAAATTCAATGCGAAGAAATGCAAAGTGATGCACTTAGGAAGTAGAAATCCACGGGAGACGTATGTGTTAGGCGGGGAGAGTCTGATAGGTACGGGCAGAGAGAGGGATCTTGGGGTGATAGTATCTGAGGATTTGAAGGCGACGAAACAGTGTGACAAGGCTGTGGCAGTAGCTAGAAGGTTGTTAGGCTGTATAAAGAGAGGTGTGACCAGCAGAAGAAAGGGGGTGTTGATGCCCCTGTATAAGTCGTTGGTGAGGCCCCACCTGGAGTATTGTGTTCAGTTTTGGAGGCCGTATCTTGTTAAGGATGTAAAAAGAATTGAAGCGGTGCAAAGAAAAGCTACAAGAATGGTATGGGATTTGCGTTACAAGACGTATGAGGAGAGACTTGCTGAACTAAACATGTATACTCTGGAGGAAAGGAGAAACAGGGGTGATATGATACAGACGTTCAAATATTTGAAAGGTATTAATCCGCAAATGAATCTTTTCCGGAGATGGGAAGGTGGTAGAACGAGAGGACATGAAATGAGATTGAAGGGGGGCAGACTCAAGAAAAATGTCAGGAAGTATTTTTTCACGGAGAGAGTAGTGGATGCTTGGAATGCCCTCCCGCGGGAGGTGGTGGAAATGAAAACGGTAACGGAATTCATACATGCGTGGGATAAGCATAAAGGAATCCTGTGCCGAAGGAATGGATCCTCAGGAGCTTAGTGAAGATCGGGAGGCTGGGCTGGTGGTTGGGAGGCGGAGATAGGGCTGGGCAGACTTATACGGTCTGTGCCAGAGCCGGTGGTTGGGAGGTGGGGCTGGTGGTTGGGAGGCGGGGATAGTGCTGGGCAGACTTATACGGTCTGTGCCCTGAAGAGCATAGGTACAAATCAAAGTAGGGTATACACAAAAAGCAGCAAATATGAGTTATCTTGTTGGGCAGACTGGATGGACCGTGCAGGTCTTTTTCTGCCGTCATCTACTATGTTACTATGTTACTATGATGTCTTTCTTGCGTTGGAGCTCATCTGGAAATCCTTCAGCGGATGATCTACAGAATTCTTCTTCCTAAAACCTCACTTATAAAGAAAATAAATGGAGGCAAAGCCCTTAAAACTCCCTGCTTGTCCAGGAACGGACTCCACTCTGGTGACAATTAATCAGTTCTCAATACTGTGGCCACACTCTCTAATTGAAATAAAATAAGTTAAAGGTTTTCTCACTACAAAACCTATTTCTCACTGTTGATTCCCTGTTCTAAAATCCAGCAGGCTTCACACTGCATTCAGAGATCTCACACAGTAACCCATTCCATATTCAAATGGTGATTCAACATTGCATTTCACAGACTTCACATATAAACATAACATTTCCCTGCACAGCTATCAGATCAATCTGGAGAATACAGCACACTCATACAAAAACAGTGCTGGATTTTCTTTAATCTGAAGTCTGATTCCAAACCCTGTACTGAACTCAGAACTCTCACCAACAACACACCTTCCCCACAGACACAGCTTAATGGTTTCTTTTTTTTTTTTTTTCAAATATCCAATTCACCTCACAGTCCTTCCCTTGTGTCACACTTTAAATCCTTACACACTTTTAGGCTTTCTCATGTAGTACAATTCCCACCACAAATCAAAGCCTCTCTCACCCTAAAATGGTAAATCACTTATCTCTGGAAATTCAGAGCTATACTGGAACATTCACACTCACCTCAGCTCACTTTCAATATCAAAGTACCCTTTTTCAATGTCACATTTCACTTTAAACTCATAAAATATACTTTTATTCCTCTTACAGTACACACACACCATACATTTTTTTCTTTCCCAGTCTTCCCTTCTATATCTGCCCAGCAGGGTTGCCAGGTGGAAAATTTTTTTCTAGCCCAATCCAGCCCAAAAACCAGCCCAAAACCCGCCCAAACACAAACCCCGCCCCTGACACCCCCACCCCCGCGTCATCGCCCCCGCCGTCACCGGCCCCGCCCCCGCCGTCACCGGCCCCGCCTCCCACGTCACCGGCCCCGCCTCCCACGTCACCGGCCCCGCCTCCCCCGTCATCGGCCCCGCCTCCCACGTCATCGGCCCCGCCTCCCACGTCATCGGCCCACCCAAAACGTCACTAACCCCGCCCAAAAAACGTCACTAACCCCGCCCCCCCGCAGCCGAAAAAGGCAAAAAGCCGCCCAAAAAACCGCAACCCGCCGCGGGCAAAAATTTCCCGCGGCGGGTCGCAGAAAACCGCCCAATTGGGCGGTAAAACCGCCCACCTGGCAACACTGCTGCCCAGAAGTCTCCCTGGCAACTCACACCCCCTAGAGGATCTGACATCACTCAACCAATCAGCTTGTCAGAGAAAGACAGTTTTTTTCTCTGATCTGTTTAGAATCTCTCTCCCCCATAGAAGTAAATGCAAAACTTACTACACAGAGAATTTCAAAGTCAATTTTAACCTGAACCTGTACCCAAAACAGCAAGAAACATATTATAGTACCAGTGGCGTAGCCAGAAAGCAATTTTTGGGTGGGCCAACAAGTCAGATGGGTGGGCACCAGGGTTGCCAACTTTTTTGAAATTGAAAAACTTGCCACCTGATACCCCACCCCATGCTCCAGCTCTATTCCACTCCCAATAACTTCAATAAGGGTAGCAGTGCAGGCTTCAGGGGGAAGTACAAGAGATTGCACTCTTCCGCCTCCATTGAGCCTCGGGTCCCTAACACACATACTTAGCCTGTATAGCAAGACCAAACACTTTTCAACATATCTTTCCAGTTACACGCTATAGAAATGATCCCAGAAAGTATAGTCTAGTATTAAAGGCAAATAAATTCTGCATCCACAGAACCTCCTGTCCCTCCCCCAATCGGTACAGAGCAGAGTTAGGACATTTCCCCATAAAACTCACCGTAATCTCAACAGCCGCCATATAGTAAATTAAACAATCTTTAAAACAAAATGTCACTCATAACTTAATGCAAATCTACAATGCCAGCACTAACTTCCAAAAGAAGGATCCTATCTATGAAAAAGGCATTGCCCTACATATTACAGTGGGGCTGTAAAATATCAATACATCTATTGGGAAAACTAAACAAACCAAACTTACTACAGAAGGCTACATAGAAAATTCATGCTAACAGAATACCTCGATCACACACACGGAATAAAAATGCCAAATATAGAATAATTGACTAAAATGTATAAACATAAATATAACCAAAACCCCAAAAAGCCAAAACTTGCATGTAATACAATACCAGAGATACAGAAAGAAATGCATTTCCTCCTGTGCAAAATATAAACATAGTACATGCCAGGGATGGTGTTGGAGTGCAACTAGAGCAATTGCTCTTGGTCTCCTGGCCAGAGAGAGCCACAAGCATGATGGAAGCTGAAGGCAGTGCAGTCTGGTGATGGGCTTTGGGGTTCCCTCCCAAATTTATGGCCTGGGCTCCAGTCATGTCTAACACCAGCTCTGGCAAGATGTACATTCCAAATGTGACACATTTTAATCACAAAATTGAAAAAAAATGATTTTTTTTTCTACCTTTTGATGTCTGGTTATTTTATTTTTCAAATCAGCTTGGTTCTAGTCTCTGGTTTCTGCTTTCTTCTGTCTTAATTCACTTACCAGGGTCTCCTGTCTATTTGTCATTTCTTCTCTCTCCATGTCCACCATCCATCTCCCATCTCTGTGTCCCTATAGTTCCTTGTCCAGTATCTCCAGTATGTTCAAATTCCTGCATCCATCACCACCCTTCTATCCCCTACCCCTGTGTCCAGCATCACCCCTTGTGTCCCTATGTCCTCACATGCCCAGTATCTCCCTTTTGAGTTCCTATTGTCCCCTATGTCTAGTATCTCTCCCCTGTGACCATATACCCCTCCCTCCAAGTGTCCAGCATAGCCTTTCTATTCTCACATTCCCCCCTCTCTGTCAGGCATTACCCCTCTGTGTTCATATGTTATTCCAATACAGCATCTCACGTCTGTTTCTGTATCTCCCCTTTCTTCCTCACTCACACCAATGTCTCTCTCTGCTCTCCGATCCCACCTATCCAGCTACTCTGCTTCTCTCTTCCAGCTTTTGGCTCTTTCTCCCACTGTGGGTTAAACAATTTGTCTCCCTCTTCCTTCATCCCCTTGATCTGCCATCTCTCTCCCTTCCCTCTAATCTCTCCTCCTGGTACAGCACCTCTCTCTCTTCCCTCAAGCCTCCCCTGCAGGCCTTCCCTCCAGCCTCTAGCCCCCTCCCCACAGGTCCAGCACCTCTCTCCCTTCCTTCCAGCCTGTCCCCCTTGCAGGTCTAACAACTCTCTTCCTTTCCTCCAGCCCCCAGCCTCTCTCCCTTGCAGGTCCAGCACCTCTCATCCTTCCCTCCATCTTCCTCCCCCCCTTTCAGGTCCAGCATCTCTCTCCCTTGCCTCCAGCCAGCCAGCCACCCCCCATTGCAGGTCCAGAACTTCCCTTCCTTCCAGCTAGCCACCACCCCCCTTTGCAAATCCAAAACTCTCTCCCTACCCTCCAAGCAGCAACATCTCCCCTTGCAGGTCCCAAACCTCTCTCCCTTCCCTTCAGCCAGCCATCTCCCCCCTTTTGCAGGTCCAGAATCTCTCTCCCTTTTCTCCAGCCAACCCCCCCCCCCCCCACACACACACACACACACACTTTTGAAGGTCCAGAACCTCTCTCCAATCCCTTCCCTATGGCCTCAAGCCCCCCCTCCCACCCCACCCCCACGCAGGTGAAGCCACTGTCTCCCAGCCTGTCCCTCTCCCACCCTACAGGTACAGCCACTCACTCCATTTTCCTCCCTCACTATTGCTGATCACAGATGAAGAGACCTGCTCCAGAGCCTTCCCTGCAACGATCAGCTCTCTTCAGCGTAACTTCCTGTTTCCCAGAGGGCAGATCGTGGCAGAGGGAAGGCTCTGGAGTGCTCAGCAAATCACTGCTGGCCCCGCCCTTAATTTAAACGGATGCTTACGGCTGGGGTGAGGGAGGAGAAAGAGAAAAGAAGACTCAAGTGAAGCTGCGGTTGCGGTTTTGATCCATTATTTTTGGGTGGGCCTTGAGTGGAAATGGGTGGGCCTGGGCCCACCCAGGCCCACCCGGGGCTACGCCCCTGTATAGTACAATCCCCACCTAATCATGGTTTATTTCTTTTGTAAAATAAAACCATATTTAAGAAACATCTCACACTTTCTTCACCTAACTCTATTAATAATCCACAAACTAACTTTAAACCTTTTCCAGCCAGCATCATCCACCAAAACCCTGGAACAGCTCCTCCAGAGCCCCAGGAAAAAAACATTTAAGATGTGTTACCATATATGACACTATCGTCCTCCTTAGGACCTTCCTCCCTCCAACCAGATCCTTTGAACATTTTACCCCGACCACCTCGCCAGACACCCTCTCCCCCCTCTGAATATTGTGACTCCAGAAAGTATTCAAAGCCTTTGATAGCTTCTTCCAGAGTCTCACATCCCTTCCTGATCAAATTAACCCTGATACTCTCCGGTAGAGCCTCTAAAAACTGCTCCAGCACCAGATCCTGCATCAACTGAGTCACTGCCCTCTTATCAGGTTCTAACCATTTGGTAGCCAAGTCCATCAGCTTCTGAGCCAAGGCCTTCGGAGTCTCCCCCTCCCTCCACCTCCAACTCCGAAAGCGCCTGCGATAAGTTTGTCTGCTTACCCCATACCAGTCCAAAATAGCCGTTTTCAGCTTCTGATAATCCACCACGTCCCCTGGCAACAGGCTCCGAAAAGCTGCCAGGGCTTCCCCGGACAGGGCGGGAGCCAGTCTAATGGTCCATTGATCTTGAGGCCAGGCGGCCGCCAATGCTACCCTCTCAAAAGTCCCCAGATAATCCTCAATGTTGTCCTGCTCTGTTAATTTGCCCCAAGGCAGCCAATTAACCCGTCCAGGCTCCATGCTTCCAGGAACAGCTCCCGTGGCTGTAGACTACAACGAAGTACTCTCCTTCCTCGGTAGAGGTACTGCCCATAACAATTCCTGCACCACCTCCAGCACCGGTTGTATCTGTGCTTGAGAAGCAGCCAAGGAATCCTCCAGAAGCCTCTGAGCCATTTTCTGCTGCTTTTGGAACTGGTGGGCCATAAAAGACAGCAGCTCCTTCGACTCCATGTCGTGTTAGCCACCGGTACCTGAGAGAAAGGGAATGACAAAGAACACTCTCCAAGTGCAGTATTACCACAGCTCCGGCCCTCTATATCCCCCTCCTCCTGGTTACCCGAGTCCTGTATATGCTTACTGGAACTCAGAGTAACACATGCTTCTTTCACCTGCGGGTCATTCAAAGGATCCCACCACTGCCACCACTTTGTAACCAGGTCACCCTTTCAGGTGGGAGCCGGGGTCGACCCTGCTTAGCGTCCACTGGCTTCCGTCCGCTTTCCTAGCCAGCCACCGCACTTTTGCTCTCTCTCTCTCTCTCTCTCTCTCTCCACCTTGCCAGCTGCTGAGAAACTCAGTCCCACTCCGACAGTAAGAGCAATCCAAGTTCTTTATTGTTACAGATGTCAGCCTTATTGAAACACCTCCAACCATCAGCAAACTTCAATTCATTTCCAATTACAGGCTTCTGTTTTAAATCCTCCCCAAACCTCCAGCCGCACTATCTTCACAGCAGATAGTTTTGGAAATTTAGCTGGAACCACCTCCTCTCTCACCTCCTACAGTTTAAGTTCCAAAATGCACATGCCTTTCTGTCTTAAATCCCTTCCCACCTTCCACAGCACTACCTCTTGGGAACAGACAATATGGTAGCAAGTTGTGCTTTCCAGTTGCTTCCCCACTGCTTTGCTCCCAGCTTCCCCCAACTCCACAACCGGGGCAATGCTGAGGCCACAAAAGCTCTCACCCTGTCTGCACGGGTTAGAGCCAAACCACCCACCTCCATGCATTCCTCCTTCTACCTCTTCTTTATTCCACTCCATCTCCTCCTCCTCCCCAAGCTCCACCAGCTGTTCCCCATCTCCAGGATCAGACCTCATCTCCCAATCAGTCATTCCTCCCTCCCCCTCCTGGGAGTTCAGCTGACCCTGCACTGGCTTCTGGGGAGTGTAGTTTTGCTCCTGCATTACAGCTTTCCCTGGTAGTTTGATCCCTAGAGGGCGCACTGCTCTCCTAGCTGGGCTGAATGACCGGGGATGATGCCGGCTGAAAGAACCACTATCCCCTTTCCCTCGCACCCGTCCTCCGGAGTGCTCACAGCGGCTGAGGGGAGATTTGATAGAGGTCTATAAGAATATGAGTGGAATGGAACGGTTCGATGTGGAGTGTCTGTTTACACTTTCCAAAAATACTAGGACAAGGAGGCATGCAATGAAGCTGCAGTGTAGTAAATTTTAAACGAATTGGAGGAAAAGTTTCTTCACTCAACGCGTAGTTAGACTCTGGAATTCGTTGCCGGAAAAAGTGGTTAAGGCAGTTGACTTAGCGGACTTTAAAAAAGGTTTGGACAGCTTCCTGGAGGAAAAGGCCATAGAATGTTATTGAATGGACGTGGGAATAATCCACTATTTCTGGGATGGGCGGGACAAATTGTTTGTTCTTTTGGCCGCTGTCGGAGACAGGGTGCTGGGTTCGATGGACCCTTGGTCTGTTCCGGCATGGCGATGCTTATGCTTATGTACTTATGAGATGGGCACAGGGGAGATGCTGGAGAGGGAAGTATAGGGGACACAGGAAGGGAAATGCTGAACATGGGGAAAGATAGGTACAGAAAGATGGATGATGAGCATGGAGAAAAAAGAAATGTCAAATGGGCAGAAGACCCTGGTGAGTGAGTTAAGACAGAAGGAAACAGAAACCAGAGCCTGGGATCAACATGATTTGAAAAATAAAATGACCACACAAAAAAAGGTAGAAAATACACTAGAATATATGTCACATTTGAAATGTGTATCCTGCCAGAGCTGGTGTTAGATATGGCTGGGGCCCAGGGCAGATATTTGGGAGGGAACCCCAAAGCCCACTACCAGGCCATGTCTTCTTCAGCTTCCAGCAGGCTTAGGGCTCTCTCTGACTAGGGGACAGTTGTCCTAGTTGCACTCCCCTAACACAATTACTGGCATGTGTGATCTTCATATTTTGCACAGTATAGGAGGAAATGCATCTCTTTCTATTTCTTTAGTGTAGCTTCTTGGGGTTTTGGTTTAAAATATGTATATCATTTTTTGGTAAGCTATTATGTATTTGGCATTTGTGTTCTGTGTGTGTGAGATCTAGGTATTCTGTTAGTATTAATTTTTTATGTAGCATTGTGTAGTAATTTGGCTTGTTCAGTTTTCCAGATAGTGGAGGGGATATTTGTGAGGGAGAAGGGGAAACGGGTTTTTTGTTGATCCTTATTGTTTCTGATTTTATAAAACTACAGTTGTACAGAATATTATTTCTTTATATATTTTAATAAAATGGTTTCAATATAAAATCATAACTGTTCAAGGCTTGTGCAGATGTGATCAGACAGAGCTCGTGGGGACAGGGACAGTGCTCATGAGGATGGGGACAGAGTTTGCAGAGGCAGGGACAAATTTTGTCCCTGTATCATTCTCTAATCCCACTCTACCTGGATATTCAGCATTGCTCATTCCAGATAGCAGCATTGAATATCGGTGTTGTATTTAACCACTGCAGCTGGGTTTAAAAGAAAAAAACACTGACTGTGCCAGCTGAATACTGAGGAGGAGGTTTGGTTTTTTTTTTAAAGATCTCTATGATTCATAGACTTTCATTTGTTTAGTTACATTCGGTGACTGTTTCATACCATTACCACACTTCAGTTTGATATCCTTGATGTGTCCTTGCTCTCCTGCAAGGAGAGCAGGATTGACCTAGGTTTTTGAGTAGTAGGCTAGAAAAGCCAGGGTTGAAATCCTGTTCCTTGTAACCTTGGGTAGGTCACTTAACACTCTGTTTTCTCAGGCAACAAACTCCCCCCCCCCCCCCCCCCCCCATTTTACAAAGCCAGCAGCCACTAGCACAGCTTTGTAAAAGGGGGGTTAGACTGTAAATTATCAGGTAGCAAACTAACTACTTACTTTGAAAAGATAAGTAATTAAACCATCATACACCTTTGGGTTTTGAGTTTCATCCTGTCTATGATGTTTTTAGGGTCTAGTTAACCATTAGGCACTATAGACAATTGCTTGAAGGGTGGAAAACAGTGGCAAATAGCAGCTACAGTCAAAAATAAATGATTAGTTCTGTGAGCTATGCAAACTCAGTGAACCATAACACATGCTTTTATTGGAAGGGAGAGTGGGCAATTTTTAATCTGGATAAAAAGCTTTTGGGAATTTACCTCCATGGAGGGTAATTTTATAAAGCTTCTTCTGTAAGTGTAGCTTGTTTAAAGTGTTCATATAAACTGAGCAGTCAATATATGTGTATACTTAGATGTGCTGATAAGATTGCGCTTACGTATATGATATGATATCATATGCACATCAGTGAGTAGGATGTAGATTGAGTGGAATAGGGCAGAGTTGTCATGTACATGATCATTTTATAAAATAGGCAGGTACTCACATAGCGACTAGAGAACACACATTTGTACCTTTTTCAGTGCAGGTGCAAATTTCTTGGTGAGAATTTGCATGCTATTAGAGCTAGTGCTGAGAACCTATCTTATAAAGGCATATACATGTCTACTATATGTTGCCTTTATAAAATAAGGTAAATGAAGTAAGGAAGATGGCTCAGCAGAACCAAACCACATATGAGCAGAGCAGAAAGAGCTAAAAGGAGAAACAGTCATAGGCCAAAAAATAACTTCCTAATATGGTAATTATTTGGCCTGACTTCTTCTTCTTCTTTTGGTGTCTCTACTCTGTTCATTTGTGCCTTTATAAAACAGGCATAAAATAAGCACATTTTTGATATTCCATATAAGCATCCTATTATAAAATCAAGCCCACTATATGCACATATACACAATATATTTATTTATTTATTTATTTATTACACTTGTATCCCGCACTTTCCTACTAAAAGCAGGTTCAATGCGGCTTACACAGTAGTAGGTAATACAGAATTTTTAGATATGGTAAGAAACTAAGTATAGCATAGTGATATTATGAATGGGTAGGTAGAGATGGATGATGGAGAGGGGGTTAGGTGGGAGATAAGGATGGTCAGTGTCGTCGTCGTCTCTTCGGTGTGTGTTAGGTAGATGGGTTTATAAGGTTAATCTGGGTCTTTTGGGTAGGCTTGCTTGAATAAGTGGGGTTTTAGTGCTTTACTGAATGGTAGATGGTCATGGATTGCTCGGATAGGTCTAGGGAGTGCATTCCAGAGTTGGCTGCCCAGGAAGGAGAAATTAGATCCAAAATAAGTTTTGTACTTGAGACCTTTACATTTGGGGTAGTGCAGGTTGAGGTAATGTCGCGAAGATACAGACATGTTTCTTGCTGGGAGGTCAACCAGATTTGTACCCTGGCTGCTGATCTTTCTTTCCCTGTTGCCTTTCTCTACCCTGGTCTCTGCCCCTTTTGCTGTCAGTCCTTGGCCGCAGAGGGGATAAATTATGCGTCCAAGGTCTGCCCCACGTTCTTTCCTTGGGCTTCCCTTATGGCCGCTTTCCTTGTCTCTCTCCCCCTGCTCTTTGACCTCAATCTGTTTCCTTCTTGTCCCTAATGGACCTGTTAATCTTTCTGTTTCTATTCCCTGCAGCTGGATTTTTAAAGCACTCTGATGTGAACTCATTCTTTCTCTTTTTATGCTCAGTGGTTTCACTCTTTCCTGTGGTTTGCTCTTCCAGCCGCAGATTCTAATTGCGTCCCTGATATTTTGTTTTATCTCTGCCTTATCTCTTCTGAGCGGATGCCTACTCTCTCTTCTTTGACACTCTTCTATTATAGTGAGTGAATCCTACCCGTCCTGAACCCTTTTAACTTACACCGGTCTTTCTTCTCTGCCCATCTCCCCTTCTGACAGCTGCATCTTTTTAACGGTCCCTTATACCTCCAGTTTCACTTCTACCCCATCACTCTTTTCCTGTTACACCTGCATATTCTTGCTCTTTATGTAGGTCTCCTTTTTGCCTTCCTTTTACTGTCTTGGTATCCTGTGCCCCCATCTTGGGTATTGGCACTATCTGTTCCGGTAGTCTGCTCTTTTTCTGCTCTCTCTCTCTTTCCCCTTTCTCATTTTAACTGTTGCTCTGTCCCTTTTGTGATATGGTCTATTAATTGTTACTTGTCCCTATACCTGTTCTTCTACTTGCTGTCCCTTTTTGATTTGCATGGTGTGTGTAACTGTACGATTGCTGCGTGATTGACGCATACCGGCTAGGCCACGCATCTGGGTCAACGCAGTAAGATGAGACACCTTTTCTGATTCCTTTCTATTTAACACAGGTAATCACAATGACCCCTGGAATGCCAACTATTGCGCTTTCTATCTCTCTGTCTTACAATGCAATTGATTGTGAGAACAACTGGTGTAGACTATACTTGTGCAGCGGTCCTGGAATTTATGCTTTGTGTATTTGACTAACACCTTGCTTCAACTAACTCTTGTCACGTGGTGGTTTTGTCTTGAAGCGATATGCTTCTTCCTACTTCTTTGACTGGTTGAAAAGGGTTACTTAAACTCTATGTGAAGGTCAATCAAGGGTCAATCAAGGAACCTTTTTCTTGCATTGCAATCTGAATATGCCTTGCTGCAATTCAGATGTATAATATTTTTTATACATTTAATGATTCAAATCCATTTTGACTTTCTTATATTTCTTCTCTAAGAGAGACATTGATTGGGAATTTTTTGGTTATACATTAATTTCCCCAGTACATTCTTTTTTTAAGCCTATGTTTATCTTACATCCTTCCAGGTGGTTTTCTATTTTTTTTTTAATTTTTCATTCTCGATGCTTTATTTCTTACCCTGCCTCCTTCCTGGCCCCCATTTATACCCACGACCTGCCTCCTAACCCCTTGTCTGAAATCTGCCCCTAAACTGCTCATTTTCTGATTCTTGTATTTACGCACTTATTCTCCATGACTCTCGCCAGACGTAATGCGTTCTTTCAATAAATTAACCAGATAAATTATACTACTGGTCTGTTTAAGTTTTGCCTTTCCCCAGATGGATACAGGAATCCCGTTGACGTCCCTCACCGAGGAGACAACTGCTAGCAAAGAAGAGCTACCTGATAATGTATCTGACCTGAAGGCTATGTTGCAGTAAAGAATCGCCAGATTAAAGGACAGATGCACAGACCCCAGTGTGACCCGGTGTGAGATACGGGACATCATTGAGCGTGAGTTTCAACAGATGCATCAATTGGTCCATGAGCGAAAAAGAAAGGCTCTCCACTTACTAAAGTTGCAAGAAGCTTTGGCCTCTACCCTTCTTTCTGAATAATCTAACTTGTAAGTCCTGCTGGCCTCCTGCAGCTGAGGGCCCAACCCTTGGTGAATGGTAGTCATCGCAGGTGAAGATTCCATACCTACTGGCGATAGATTGCAACACATTGCCCGTGCCTTTTGACTATTTTTGTGCACCATATTCCTGACCCTCCATACATCAATAACTTGAACAATCAACATCATCTCTCAATTTTAATTTTTATTATTGTTTTTTTTTATACCCTTTTCTTTTGTTCCATATACTTAACTATTGTTATTTGATCATCTCTTAGTAGTAATTACCAATCTGTCTTGCACATTATGCAAGCCAGAAGTTGGGATATATTCTGCAAATCCCAATTCCTAGTATTAAGACAATAAATTTTTTTTCAGGCCCAAATGATGTTAGATCCCCCAAGGTTGTGGCAATAATCTTTACACCTTGCAATCTACTGGACCACAAGTCTTGGGTCCATGTGAAAGATATACGGGTTTACTCAGCCGCAGAACCAGATGTTACCGGCCCAACCATCTCAAGACCAACCACTTCCTTCAGCTGGTCAGCAGCGACTGTCACTTCTACTGGATTGTCCGCTGTCGGAGACAGTGTGCTGGGCTTGATGGACCTTTGGTCTTTTCCCAGCGTGGCAGTGCTTATGTGCTTATGTACTAGACTACTCCAGGGACCTGCATGCTATTCTGAAGGACCTGAGTATAACATTTGAGGGTGGCACAGAGACTGGCAAGTAATGTTTTTCATCACATTTTTGGGGGGTGGGAGGGGGTTAGTGACCACTGGGGGAATAAGGGGAGGTCATTCCTGATTCCCTCCAGTGCTCATCTGGTTATTTAGGGCACCATTTTGTGCCTTATTTGTTATAAAACCAGGTCTAGCTCAAAACGTCTGTTTTAGTCCTGGATGGTTTTGTTTTCTTCCATTATGGCTGAAAAATGTCTACGTCTATGTCTTAGGAACGCCCAAGTTCCACCCTGAACATGCCCCTGGCACAGCCCTTTGAGATTTGGATTACTTCTGGCAGACTTCAGAGGAAAACATCTTAAAATAGGTTTCAAAAATACTGATTTGGATGTTTTTGTGAGAAAAACGTCCAAATGCAGACATGCCACTTTTTGGACATTTTTTTCTTTTGAAAATGAGCCCATAAAAGAGACTGAACTAGAATTCTAAATTGATCTTGTTCAAAATAGATGTGCACATATCGCACCTTTTTCATTGGGAAGAAATATTTCTTTACTAATGAAGAAACCTGTTTTTCCATGGTTAGAGCACTATCAATAAACACCCCTAATGTTTTGATAACTATAGACAATTCGAAGGTAAGTTGGTTAATGGTAATTAATTTTGGAATATTCTCTGGATGCATATCAAAACATATAAATTTTGTCTTGATGGTATTCAGTGTTAACTTATGGGAAAACATCCCATTATTTATTAATGGCATGCATTGTTGAATTAATATGGGATCAATTGCTGGATTAGAATCAAATGGAATCAAAATTTAAATCCTCCAACAAGCACAATAACTCCTTGTGATAAACAAGACTTGTGTGTCCCACAGTATCAATGCTGAATATTTAATTCTCCGAGGACAAGCAGGCTGCTTGTTCTCACATATGGGTGACGTCCACGGCAGCCCCAAGTCCGGAAAATCTTCCTAGCAACAAAGGTTGCTAAAGCCTTCAAGCGTGCAGGTGCGCGCACCGCGCATGCGTAGCCATCTTCCCACCCATTGTGCGAGAGTCCCACTTCAGTCTTCTTTTTTCCGCGGTGAAGAGCGGCTGTTTACGGCGCAGTGGCGTAGCCAAGGGTGGGCTTGGGTGGGCCCAAGCCCACCCAGTAGCAGCACACCTATGATGTGACTGGCAGGGATCCCCAAGCCCCACCAGCTGAAAACTCCCAACAACTGTCCTTCCTGCATACCTTGTAAATAGCAGATTGTCACCTGCAGTGAGACGCAACTGATACATACTACTTGCTTTGGCCCCACAGCCTTCCCTCTGATGTATTCCCGCCTATGTGGAAACAGGAAGATGCATCAGAGGGAAGGCTTTGGGGTCAACATGAGCAATGTGTATTAGTTGCTGCTCACTGCCGGTGAAAATCTGTTATTTAAAAAGGTACAGAGGAGAGGGGGGGATGTTTGATAGACCATATGGCATGCAGGCGAGAGAGGGAGAGACCAAATCACTTGTGGGACAAGGCAGAGTTCTTCTGCCCACCGATCTTAGGCCAAGGCCCACCCAAAATTGGGTGTCTGGCTACGCCCCTGTTACAGCGGTTCTGTGCCCCAGAAAAGAAGAGCCTTCGTTTTTAATCGGCTTTTTGCCGTTTTTTTCTTCTTCATTGTGCACGAGCTGTTTACTTTTTCTTTTTTTAAAAAAAAAAGGGGTTTTTTGTGCCCTTCCTTTGGCACCATCGCGAATTTTGATTTCACCACCGCTATTTTTCCATCGATGACATTGAGGCTCACCAGCGGCTTCAAGAAGTGCACTCGGTGCAACCGGGCAATCTCAGGCACCGACGCGTGGTGTATCCAGTACCTTGGGCCCGACCATCGCCCAGACATATGTAAGTTGTGTCTTAGCCTTAAAAAGCGGACACAAGTGTCAAGACAAGCTCAGCGGGAATGCCTGTTTGGAGCTTTGCCCGGTACTTCGGCAACAACGTCGACAGTGGTACCGAGGTCAGCGGCGGCGGTGTCGATGTCGGCACCGGAGAGTGCATCAACTTCGGGAGCGCAGGTAATGGCTGTCCAGAGACCATCACATGCTGGCAGCAGTGAACCATTGAGTGGGTCTCCACCTGCCTCGAGTGCTCCTGCGGTACAGGCCCATAGGGACCGACCCCTTTTGGACCCGACCCCGAGGAGGCGTGTGGATTCCACGTCCTCCTCATTGGTACCGAGGGGTACTAGTGACGTGCCTTGAGCAAAGGCGAAGAAGCACCGTCATCGGTCCCCTTCTCATCACGGTACCGAGAGCTCCGGGGCGTCGAGGAAATCGGCCCCCGTGAAGCGTCGACGCCGGGAGGACCGCTCACCCTCTATACGAGAGGTGTCAATGCGCCGGTCTCCGGACAGCCCGGTACCGCCTCCTCCTCCTTGGCAGATTCTAGCCTCGACTCCTGTACTGACGCCACAGCTTTTCTCGACAGACACTCTTGACGAGTGCCTCAATGCCATTCTTCCAGGGATCCTGGAAAGGCTGCTGCAACCGTCTCTCCCGGTACCGGAGGTGCTTGCGCTGACAGTACCGTCGATAGATGCGGTGGCTGGCTCCCCGCCTGTGGTGAGGCCCTCAATGTCGGTGCCGCTTGCGGCATCGGCCTCGGCTGCCCCCCGGGTTGACTCTCCATTGACATTGATGGAGGGAGCTTCATCACCGCCGGCACGGGAGTCAACTTCTCGGCATCGCCATCGAGGACATAGCTCCTTGGCATCTAGACGGGCTCGACTTCGGACTGCAGTCAGAGAACTCCTGTCCGATACCAAAGGGGAGGCCTCATGGGAGGCAGAGGAGGACCCAAGATATTTCTCTTCTGAGGAGTCTTGTGGCCTTCCATCTGATCCTACTCCTTCGCTGGAAAAGCTTTCTCCCCCGGAGAGTTTGTCTTTCTCGTCCTTTGTCCGGGAAATGTCTATGGCCATTCCCTTCCTGGTGGTAACTGAGGATGAGCCCAGGGCTGAGATGTTCAAGGTCCTTGACTATCCTTCGCCACCTAAGGAGTAATTCATTGTTCCTATACATAATGTCCTTAAGCAGACACTGTTGAGGAATTGGATGAAACCACTATTTAACCCCACCATTCCTAAGAAGGTTGAGTCCCAGTATAGGATTCACAGGGACCCAGAGTTGATGAAGACCCAGTTGCCTTATAATTCGGGGTTGTGGATTCTGCTCTCAAGAGAGCCAAAAGTACGAGAGATTTTGCCTCGGCGCCCCCGGAACAGGAGGCTCGGACTGGACTCTTTTGGGAGAAAGGTCTACCAATCAGCTATGCTCATCTCCCAAATCCAGTCCTACCAGCTCTACATGAGAATTCACTTGCGGAATAATGTGAAGCAACCTGGTCAATCAGCTCCCTTCAGAGCAGGCTAGGCCTTTTCAGGAGGTGGTCAGGCAGCTGAAGGCGTGTCATAAATTCCTGTCCAGGGGTACTTACGATTCTTTTGATGTGGCGTCCAGAGCCGCTGCTCAGGCTATAGTGGTGCGCAGACTCTCATGGCTGTGTGCCTCTGACCTAGACAATTGAGTCTAGCAGCAGCTTGCTGATGCTCCTTGCCGGGAGGATAATATTTTTGGCGAGAAAGTCGAACAGGTGGTAGAGCAGCTCCACCAGCAGGACACCACATTCGACAAACTCTCCCGCCAGGCACCTTCAGCATCTACCTCATCAGGTAGACGTTTTTACAGGGGAAGGAGGAATGCTCCCTATGCTTACAATAAGCGTAGGTACAATCCACCTTCCCGCCAGCCTGCTCAGGCTCAGCCCCAGCGCACTCATTCATGTCAACAGCGTGCGCCTCACCAGGCCCCTGCAGCGCCCCAGCAAAAGCAAGGGACGGGCTTTTGACTGGCTCCAGGCGAGCATAGCCGCAATAAAAGTGTCTGTGCCGGACAATCTACCAGTCGGGGGGAGGTTAAAATTTTTTCACCAAAGGTGGCCTCTTGTAACCTCCGATCGGTGGGTTCTCCAAATAGTCCAGTGGGGATACTCCCTCAATTTGATCTCCAAACCTCCAAATTGCCCACCGGGAGCTCAGTCCTTCAGCTTCCAGCACAGGCAGGTCCTTGCAGAGGAACTCTCCGTTCTTCTCAGCGCCAATGCGGTCGAGCCCGTACCACCGGGGCAAGAAGGGCTGGAATTCTATTCCAGGTACTTCCTTGTGCAAAAGAAAACAGGGGGGATGCATCCCATCCTAGACCTAAGGGCCCTGAACAAATATCTGATTCGAGAAAAGTTCAGGATGCTTTCCCTGGGCACCCTTCTTCCCATGATTCAGAAAATGACTGGCTATGCTCCCTGGACTTGAAGGATGCTTATACACACATCCCGATACTGCCAGCTCACAGGCAGTATCTTCGATTCCATCTGGGAACACAGCACTTTCAGTATTGTGTGCTGCCCTTTGGGCTCACATCTGCGCCCGGGTGTTCACAAAATGCCTGGCGGTCGTTGCAGCGTCGCCACGTAGGCTGGGAGTGCATGTGTTCCCTTATCATGACAATTGGCTGGTGAAGAACACCTCGGAGGCAGGAACTCTACAGTCCATGCAGATGACTCTCAAACTCCTGGAGCTACTCGGGTTTGTTATAAATTACCCAAAGTCCCATCTCCTTCCAGTTCAACAACTAGAATTCATAGGAGCTCTGCTGGACTCTCATACAGCTTGGGCCTATCTTCCCGAGGCGAAGGCGGACAACCTTCTGTCCCTGGTTTCCTTGGCCAGAGCGTCTCAGCAGATCACAGCTCGGCAGATGTTAAGACTTCTGGGCCATATGGCCTCCACAGTTCATGTGACTCCCATGGCACGCCTTCACATGAGACCTGCTCAGTGGACCCTAGCTTCCCAGTGGTATCAAGCTGCAGGAGATCTAGAAGATGCAATCCTGTTGTCCACCACTTTTCACAACTCCCTGATATGGTGGACAATTCGATCCAATTTGACCTTGGGACGTCCCTTCCAAATTCCTCAGCCTCAAAAAGTGCTGACTACAGATGCATCTCTCCTAGGGTGGGGAGCTCATTTAGATAGGCTCCACACTCAGGGAGCTTGGTCCCTTCAGGAATCAGGTCTTCAGATCAATCTCCTGGAGTTGTGAACGATCTGGAACGCTCTAAAGGCTTGCAGAGATCGGCTGTCCAATCAAATTATCCAAATTCAGACAGACATCCAGGTTGCCATGTACTATGTCAACAAGCAGGGGGGCACCGGAACTCGCCCCCTGTGTCAGGAAGCCGTCCAGATGTGGCTTTGGACCCGCCGTCATGGCATGTTTCTCCAGGCCACTTAACTGGCAGGCGTACACAACAGTCTGGCCGACAGGTTGAACAGGATAATGCAACCTCACGAGTGGTCTCTCATCAGGACAGTTGTCTGAAAGATCTTCCGAGCGTGGGGCACCCCCTCGGTGGATCATTTTGCCACTCAGATCAATCACAAGGTCCCTCAGTTCTGTTCCAGACTTCAGGCCTACAACAGGCTAGCCTCGGATGCCTTTCTCCTTCATTGGGGGTCAGGCCTTCTGTTTGCGTATCCTCCCATACCTCTGGTGGGGAAGACTTTGCTGAAACTCAGGCAAGACCGAGGAACCATGATTCTGATTGCGCCCTTTTGGCCGCGTCAGATTTGGTTCCCTCTTCTTCTGGAGTTGTCCTCCGAAGAACCGTGGAGATTGGAGTGTTTCCCAACCCTCATCACTCAGAACGAGGGGGCGCTTCTGCATCCCAACCTCCAGTCTCTGGCTCTCACGGCCTGGATGCTGAGGGCGTAGATTTTGCCTCCTGGGGTCTTTCTGAGGGTGTCTCCTGAGTCTTGCTTGCTTCCAGGAAAGATTCCATGAAGAGGTGTTACTCTTTTAAATGGAGGAGGTTTGCCGTCTGGTGTGATAGCAAGGCCCTAGATCCTCGCTCTTGTCCTACACAGACCGTGCTTGAATACCTTCTGCACTTGTCAAGAGTCTGGTCTTAAAACCAAATCCGTAAGAGTTCACCTTAGTGCTATTAGTGCTTATCATTATTGTGTGGAAGGTAAGCCTATCTCTGGACAGCCTTTAGTTGTTTGATGCATGAGAGGTTTGCTTTTGTCAAAGCTCCCTGTCAAACCTCCTACAGTGTCATGGGATCTCAATGTCATCCTCACCCAGCTGATGAAAGCTCCTTTTGAGCCACTGGATTCCTGCCATCTGAAGTATTTGACCTGGAAGGTCATTTTCTTGGTGGCTGTTACTTCAGCTCGTAGAGTCAGTGAGCTTTAAGCCTTGGTAGCCCATGCTCCCTATACTAAATTTCATCATAACAGAGTAGTCCGCCGCACTCACCCTAAGTTCCTCCCAAGGTGGTGTCAGAGTTCCATCTGAACCAGTCAATTGTCTTGCCAACATTCTTTCCCCATCCTCATACCCGCCCTGCTGAACGTCAGTTGCATATATTGGACTGCAAGAGAGCATTGACCTTCTATGTGGAGCGGACAAGCTCCTTCAGACAGTCCACCCAAATGTTTGTTTCTTTCGACCCCAACAGAAGGGGAGTGGCTGTCGGGAAACGCACCATTTCCAATTGGCTAGCAGATTGCATTTCCTTCACTTATGCCCAAGCTGGACTGACTCTTGAGGGTCATGTCACGGCTCAAAGTGTTAGAGCCATGGCAGCGTCAGTGGCCCACTTGAAGTCAGCCACTATTGAAGAGATTCGCAAGGCTGCGGCGTGGTCATTAGTCCACACATTCACATCTCATTACTGCCTTCAGCAGGATAGCCGACGCGACAGTCAGTGCTGAAGAATCTGTTCAGGGTTTAGAATCCAACTCCACCCCCCAGGCCCATTTTTATTCTGTTCCAGGCTGCACTCTCAGTTAGATGTTTCTTCGTAGGTCAATTTTTGTTATCTCCTCGCCGTTGTGAGGCCCAATTGACCCTATTTGTTGTTTTGAGTGAGCCTAGGGGCTAGGGATACCCATATGTGAGAACAAGCAGCCTGCTTGTTCTCAGAGAAAGCGAAGTTACTTACCTGTAGCAGGTATTCTCTGAGGACAGCAGGCTGATTGTTCTCACTAACCCGCCCGCCTCCCCTTTGGAGTTGTTCCTTTCTTTGGTTTTGCTTCATAAGTTGACTGAAGTGAGACTCTTGCGCGACGGGCGGGAAGATGACCGCGCATGCGCGGTGCACGCATCCGCCCGCTCGAAGGCTTTAGCAATCTTTGTTGCTAGGAAGATTTTCCGGACCTGGGGCTGCCGTGGATGTCACCCATATGTGAGAACAATCAGCCTGCTGTCCTCGGAGAATACCTACTACAGGTAAGTAACTTCGCTATATCGGACGGAAAAAGCCTCAAAGATCTCCAGATCACAAGATCTATAGAGCTGAAAAGATCGAAAATGATCTGTAATTCATCATTGGCTTTTTTAGTTGTAGTTGATCAAAATTGAAATGCCATCTGCATAAATATAGTGTGAAAATTCTTATGCAGCAAGAAACCTCAGGATCGTAGGAAACCATTGAAAAGTAATGGAGACAGTGGAGAACCATGTGGGACCCCACATGTGTTGTTCCAAGAGGAGGATGTGCCATCCTTTGTTTTAACTATGTAAGAGCGGATCAAAAAGGTTTTAAACCAGTCCTTCACTTTCCAGTAATTACGATATTTTCAAGCAACTGCAACAAAATTCCATGTTCCACTAGGTCAAATGCCGCTGAAAGATCAAATTGTAACAATACTGCACACTTCCCCCTGCTTAATAAACATCTAACTTCATCTATCACTGAACTAACTACCATTAGGAGGAACACAAAAACAAACTATTTTCCAGATAGTGTGGTGATTGTCAAGTAAGAAAACTAGAGGAATTTGTTGTATACGATCTTCAAATAGCCTCAACACCTTTTTGGTTTGAGTTATGAACAGTATTATATAAAGGTGACCTTAGATCACTAGAGAAAAGTAAAGTAGTAGTCCATTTGGCAGCACAGGAATAAAGGTTAATAAATAACTAAAAATATAAGATGATTTTTTTTTATTGGACCAACTTAATAGGGAAAGGTGAATCATTTCTGATTATCCAGCTGTTAATGGAGAACATTCTATAAAATTCTCAATACTGGTAGGAAAAACTGTGGAACTGCATTTAAAATAATCACATGTAATTAATTTGTTTAATACTTGGTTGGCCAAGTGGTTGGGTTTTGAAATTAGATCTAGTTGATTGGATCATTATTTTTCAGGATGGTTGCTTTGTGTTTTCTTGTGATCTTCTTTTCAAGCATTAGCCAGGGCTGACCCTGCTTAGCTAAGTACTCAGAGAACATATGATGTGAATTGTAGGTAGTCTAAATAATTCTTATAGGAAACTAACTCCCAACAGATTATTTATGCCAAGGTCCTATGGGTCAGAACTCTGCAGAAGCAAATATTCTGGACTCGTGCTAGGGGAAATAGGACCTCTGTTTGGCACCTTACGAAATTGGCTGTTAGAGAAAACGAAACCAAAGCCACAGATGTAATACATTATTTATTTATGGATAAAGAAAAAATATATATAGAATGGATCAGCAGCAAGGCTTAGCAAAATACAATATATAACTTGCTGATAATAATAAAAACAAATAGATTGCTACCAAAATAAAGACTATGCAAAATGATTCTTACTGGAATACTAGGTGATTACACAAAACTGATTTTGTAATCGTGAAAACATTTACTACACTTCTTATGCAAAATACAACTGTTAGCAGCTTATTCCCTGACCACGAGTCATGACCTATCCAGTCTTATCACAGGCAGACACCAATCACTAATCCCCGACTATAGGCAGTAAATCTGTTATCCCACCATGCTGTCTCTGAGGCAGTCTCCCGATGAGGTTGGCACGGATTTCTCCTTAGACTCCAATTGTATCCACAGCGAGTCTCAGTCTCGGATTCAAATCAGGTCTATCTTCTGAAAGCAGGTGTCACAGTCATTCAGTGACGCATCTCAGAGCGGATGTAGCTGAACCCAGAGGTATTTTCACCAGATATGTAGTCCACAAGGTTAGAACAACAAGGTCTCTTGCTCACTCCTAACCTTGATGGATTTCTTAGGTCTCTTCTTTTCCTCTTGCCAGTCCCAACTGTCCTTTCTCTCCGGTTCCCGCTTTCTTAGTACCTCACGGTCAGATGATACCACGGGACCAATCATGATCCTGTCCAGCTAAGTCCATGAGCATGAAGCGTCCTTTGTTTGTGACCCTGAAGTTGATACCTTAGGTCTGCATATCTGTCTCCAACCAGGCTTACTGGAGCCATGGGTCTCACTCCCCTTTCAGCTTCTCAGGGTGATAACAGGGTGGTTGTAACACAGAATGTCCTTGGATGCGGTATGCCTGCCAGTGATTTTCCAGAAGCTGAAAAGCTGGATCTTGCTGACACTACTACTACTATGTGTTCAGGTCAGAGGTTGTAGAATCCATTTTGTTGTAACAGGATGTCATGCTTGTATGAACCAAGACCAGCTCAGGTGAGATCTCAGGTAAATACCCCTACAGAATACTGATCCTTAGCTCTACATAGCAGTTGCTACAGACTGGGATTGATTAACCTGTTCTTTGTGATAGAATATGAGCAACATAGTTACACAGATACCGCACATAGGACCAGAATTAAGGATCATGTGAAAAAAGGATAGAACGTTTGTAATGTAGGAAAAAGGGAAGGGATTTTAGATTTAGCTCACACCTTTTTCAGTTGTAGCTCAAGGTGAGTTGCATTTAGGTACAGTAGGTATTTTCCTATTCCTAAAGGGTTAACTATCTTTTTTAACCTGAAACAGGAACCCTCTCCATTTTTTTTCTGTCAGTAGTGCACACTATTGCATAATAGCTCTAACACTCAATATATTACATAGAGCATCGGGAGTTTATACTATTTGCCTTAAATCTACTGCTGAGTCATTTGTTTTCAGCATAGCTTAAAAGAGGATAGTGTGTGCTGTTTGAACAATAATATTGACAATATTCTCACTAAAAAAATATTTGTATCCCCCCACCATGAAAAATCCCATAAATGACACAGGAATCTAAATAAAATGGAATATTTTGACCTGAACACCCCCATTAAATGAGGAGTAGCATCTAGATGACTGATTAAATGCTCATAGTTTTCCATTTCAGTGTGAGCCAGGCCATATATGCTCTGGCCCAGGATTATCATTAAAATGGGCAAACTACAATATGGTGTGTGTGCAGAGTAGGGGAGAAGAGCTATAAAATAGGAGAAAAATCCTAAGAAATATGAATGAAGGATCCTGACACCAGACCACAGCTTGGTTCCAACTGAGATGGGAAAAAGAAGAGCAGGAGGGAACTTCTGTCAAAAAAAAAGTTCAAATGTATGTGCTCTAACCATGGCACAGATTTTGTGTAGGGAGAGTATGCTTTTGTTGTGGTGTCTATGCTTGTGAATGAGTGAGTCAGTGAGTATATGGATGGGGTGGGGAGCAGCTGAATGAGTGGATGGGGGGGGGGGGGCAGAGGAATGCTCTTTTGTTTGGGGGTGCCCAAGCTCGACCCAAACTCCAGTTCCAATCCCTAGCTCCTTCCTCTTCCTTACCATCCCATGGTTCCCCCCCCATGGTGTCCAGTATCTATCTATTTCTTTCCCTCCTTCCTTCCTTCCTTCCCTCCCTCCCTTTCACTCCTTCCAATGGTGTCAGCTTTACTCTCCTTCCCTACTTCTTTCCCCCCCCCCCCACCCCATGGTCTCCAGCACCTTTCTCCTTTCCTTCCTCTCTTCAGTATTTCTCTCCTTCCCTCCTCCCTATGATCTCCAGCATTTCTGTTCTTACCCACCCCACATAGTCTTCAGCATGTTACACCATCTCCCTCCTCTTCAGCATTTCTGTCCTTCCCTGTCTCTGCCACAGCTATGAGATATTTGTTTTTCTACATTGCTCCCCCGAGGTGGTGACTCTACTGTCTCCATAAGAGACATTGTGCAGCCCTCCGGTACGAAACCTTGAGCACCTGCCCATGTTCAAAGCTGGCCAGCTTCCATCCCCAAGGAGGTTAAATCTCCTTGCCCACCCCCTGTTAACTTCCTGTTTCAGAGGGGACGGAAGCCGACGAGCCTTGAGCATGCACAGATGCTCAAGGCTCCGTACTGGATGGCTTCCCAATGTCTAATATGCTGAAAGGCCTGCATTGGTTGGCTGTGCAAGGTAAAAAAATAAACACCTCATGAGGAGAGAGGCAGGAAAGAAAAATTTGAAGTTGCCTAGGCACCTGTGGCTCTCCCCGTTCTGACACCTATGGAGTGACTGAATGAGTGTATGAAGAGACTGGCATATTTTCAAAGCACTTAGCCTTCCAAAGTTCCATAGGTTTCTATGGAACTTTGGAAGGCTAAGTGCTTTGAAAATATGCCTGACATTAGAACAAAAGAACAGCCAACCGATCAGCAAGCACCATGTGACAAGAAACAGAATGCCAGGAAATGGCAGTTATTTAAACTAGATAGTCGTGCATATGTATGAGCTTCTAGTTAAGTATGTAAATTATCTACCAAAGCTCAAGCAGACAACAAATGACGGCATTATACTGATAGTGAAACCAGTATCGCCCACTCGAAAAAATAAATAAATAAAACAGCAGTAATGTATACCATTAAAAATTATGTTGGCATAAAAAAAAATTAAACTTTAAAAAAGGAATAAGACCAAACCATTAAAAATATATAATAATAAACATTAAATGTTCTTAATATAAAAATATGAAGACTAAAAAAATTATATTGGATGAATATATATAAAATTATCAAAAAATATAAAAAAAAAAAAAATATATATATATATATGCATACACATACACACACATTCACACACACACATATATATATATATATACATACATACATACACATGCATACATACACACACATATCATTAAACCAGAAAAAAATATTAACAAAAGAGCGAATGCTGATACTATTGGCCAAATGAGATGAAAATCTATTTCTCATAAAAAATGTATCAATTCTAAAGAAGCATTCGATATGACGTCTAAGTCCGACTTTGGACATTTTACAAAAATCGTCCAAAATCTGAATAGCAAAGAAGGTAATTTTCAAAAAAGAAAATCAAGACATTGAGATATAGGAGGAGCCAGCATTTTAGTACACTGGTCCCCCTGACATCCCAGGAAAGCAATAGGGCACACTAGGGGGCACTGCAGTGGACTTTGTAAAATGCTCCCAGGTACACATCTCACCATTGCTCCCTTACCTTGTCTGCTGAGCTCCCCAAAATCCACTACCCCCAACTGTACACCACTACGGTAGCCCTTACAGGTGAAGGGGGCAGTTATATGTGGGTACAGTGGGTGTGTGGTGAGTTTTGGAGGGCTCGCAGTTTCCTCCACAAATGTAACAAGTAGGGAGAGGTAGGAGCCTGGGTCCACCTGCCTGCAGTGTAATAGAAATCAATGTGTGCAATCATATAGTAACATAATAGATGATGGCAGAAAAAGACCTGCATGGTCCATCCAGTCTGCCCAAGACAAACTCATATGTGTATACCTTACCTTGAATTTGTACCTGTCCTTTTCAGGGCACAGACCATATAAGTCTGCCCAGCAGTATTTCCCGCCTCCCAACCACCAGTCCCGCCTCCCATCACCGGCTCTGGTACAGACCGTATAAGTCTGCCCTCCCCTATCCTCGCCTCCCAACCACCACCCCCTCTTCCCCCCAACTGCTCCGCCACCCAATTTCAGCTAAGCTTCTGAGGATCCATTCCTTCAGCACAGGATTCCTCTATGCATATCCCACGCATGTTTAAACTCTGTTACCGTTTTCATCTCCACCACCTCCCGCGGAAAATTTTTTTTTGTTTTGTTTTGTTAGTGTGGTGACCTGTTGTAATCTACCTTATTGAATCTGCCAACTTAATTTACAAAAGACATCAAATAAATTACACTCTATCAATGTTATAACGTCATGATTGTTAAAGAGTCATCATGTATTAAAATGGAACGGAAAGATTAACTTACCAAGGTTTGAATTCACAGGAAATAAGGAAAAGTAGTGAATGAATTGCCTGATTTGGAACAAAAGAATGTGTTTGAATATCCATAAAATGAGATTATCCTCCGTTTGTTATGAGTTTAAATTTTGAAAACACCTGATATTTCCCTAGACCCCCGGTACATATGCATTAAATACTTTGTAAATTTAAAAAAACTTAGGTCTATGACTATTGGTGGTTTAGTTAGTCACATAACTCTGTCATATGGAATCCACATCTGGGTTTTTTTACATTTACAAAGTTTTTTAAAATTTACAAAGTATTTAATGCACCGTTGACGGAAGCACCGGCTGGCTCTGGCCCTGTGATGCAGTCGTCGACACCGGTGCCGCTTGCGGCATCAGTCTCGGCCGCCACTCAGGTGCAGTCCCCGTCGACGTCGATGGAGGGAGCTTTGTCCCCACCAGCATGGGAATCCACCTCTCGACGCCATCATCGAGACAGGCCTGGTTTTGGACAGAAGTCAGAGAACTCATGTCCGACACCGAGGAGGAGGCCTCGTGGGAGGAGGAGGAGGACCCCAGGTATTTCTTGTCCGAGGTGTCCTGTGGTCTTCCTTCTGACCCAACTTCTTCACCGGAAAGGAAACTCTCCCCACCTGAGAGCCTTTCCTTCGCCTCCTTTGTGAGGGACATGTCTGTGAGCATTCCCTTTCAAGTGGTTACGGTGGATGAGCCGAGGGCTGAGGTGCTCGAAGTCCTCGACTATCCATCACCACCTAGAGAGTCTTCCACGGTTCTGCTGCACAATGTCCTGAAGGAGAAACTGCTGCGGAACTGGCTGAAGCCTTTATCTAATCCCACCATCCCGAAGAAAGCGGAGTCCCAGTATAGAGTCCACACAGACTCGGAGTTGATGATGACTCAGTTGCCACAAGACTCTGCGGTCGTGGATTCTGCTCTCAAGAGAGCCAAGAGTTCGAGGGATACCACCTCGGCGCCCCCGGGACGTGAGTCTCGCACTCTGGACTCTTTTAAGAGGAAGGCCTATCATTCCTCCATGCTCGTGACCAAGATCCAGTCTGGGCAGACTTATACGGTCTGTGCCAGAGCTGGTGGTGGAAGACGGGACTGGTGGTTGGGAGGCGGGGATAGTGCTGGGCAGACTTATACGGTCTGTGCCAGAGCCAGTGATGGGAGGCAGGGATAGTGCTGGGCAGACTTATACGGTCTGTGCCAGAGCCGGTAGAGGGAGGCAGGGACTGGTGGTTGGGAGGCGGGGATAGTGCTGGGCAGACTTTTACGATCTGTGCCAGAGCCGGTGGTTGGGATGCGGGGCTTTTGGTTGGGAGGCGGGGATAGTGCTGGGCAGACTTATACGGTCTGTGCCCTGAAGAGCACAGGTACAAATCAAAGTAGGGTATACACAAAAAAATAGCACATATGAGTTATCTTGTTGGGCAGACTGGATGGACTGTGCAGGTCTTTTTCTGCCGTCATCTACTATGTTATTATGTTTTTGGCTCGTTTAATGGCATTTTTTTAGTTTCTGTGTGACTGTTTCCATGTATTGTAGGTGGGTGTGTCTCTAGATTTATACCATGCTTTTTCTAGTTTCCTGTTTTGGATCCTAGCACCTTGTCTGTTCTTCATTTAACAAATGTATATACATGAACAAATCATACTCCTTTTCATGTGTGATCATTGGTGAGTGTCTGATCTCTCAGAAATTCTGGGGGAAGGGGAATGGAGAAGAGTGGTATCCTCAAAGAATTTCCAGAATATTTGGTGCTAAACATTTTATTTGGTTGAAGATGTACATGATTGATTACGCTTTCTTTTAAAATATACAAATCACAAAAAAAGTAGAGTACTAACTAGAAGTAACTCTAAAACACCTTCGTGTTTATCAGGGGAGAGTCTCATACAATTATCACGGCCGATTTCACTTCATCCATAAGGTGAGGGATCTCTAGGCACTTTATATAGAATTTGGGGGGTAGTGCCCAATACTGAAAAAGGTTTATCCAGTCAGGAGATGCTCCTGTCTAGTTAAATCCCTCAGCTGGCCATCCATCAATATTCAGTGTCAGTTAAGTGGGCAGTGCTGCTGACTATTGCATCACTGTCTGGTTAATGCCGAGGCAGTCTAGAGGTGGAGCTTGGGTGGGTCCTGCACAAAGAACAGCCATATCTCAAACAATTAATTATTACCTAAGTTGGTTATTACTCTATTTACCATTAACTTTCTCTTTGCTTCATATACAATTTCTCATTCATAATAAATTTTCTAAATGTTAATATCCATAGTTATCTCAGTATGTTTATGATACTGTATTGTAAAATTGGATTATTACAACATATTACTTTCATATGCATTATTCTTTGTTATGTATCCTATACTGTTTATTATAAGCCACATTGAACTCAAACTTGAGAGACAGATGTATAAGCAACACATAGTTATTGTAATGAACAGAAAAAAGTATGTTCTACATATTAAGGAAGGGTGGGGGTTGAGTCTGTGATTAAAACAAACACGAGCAGAGGTTCACCTTATGGGTGAAGTGAAATCGGCCATGATAATTGTATGAGACTCTCCCCTGATAAACACGAAGGTGTTTTAGAGTTACTCCTAGTTAGTACTCTACGGCATAATAATTTTCAGTCCCATAATGACACCGGGATTAGACAGGAACTCGAAAGGACTATGTAAAGAATGTATATACCTACCAATTGTATTATAATTTATTGATTTACTTAATTATGCTGTTGATATTGCTCTTTCAGAAATCTAAGGCACATTTTCTTTCTGCTTCCTACTTTTTCAGTTTGCTTGTAGCACTGAAAACAAATCCTCCAACAGATGAGGACACAAATCCCAGATTGAAGATAAACTGCAGAACCTGTCACTTGCTCTGTGTGGTACATTTTAGACAAGTGTTTAGTTCTATCTCTTCCTTCCCCTCCTTCCTCCTCACATGTTCTAATGCTAGGAGTCAATACCTAAGAGTCAAAGGCTGTACATTTTCCAGCTGTTAATGGAGAGCATTCTATGAAATTCTCAATACTGGTAGGAAAAACTGTGGAACTTTCCTTTTACTAAGCAGCAAAATAATGTACACCATTGCACTTACCTGGCGCAGTGTGACCACAGTCTCCTGAGCATGTTGAAGTACAACAGAGATAGTGCTAGTCCAAAAATGGGATGTTTTTCCAGAAAATGGAGAAGGAAAGTTCAATGGTTAAACTTCAGGTGAAAATCTATTACTCTCTTAGTATAATCTTTGTTTTTCTTCTTGTCTCTTTTTCTTTGTATAATGTACTGTTTGCCTTTTTTTCTCCTTTTTTTTCTGCTTGTTGCTTTTTCTATTTTATATTATTTGCTTTCTATTCTTTCTCTTATTTCCTTGCTTGTCTTCTAGGTTACTCTTTTGCTTTTCTGGTCCCTCATAGTCTGTATCTCCTCTGTTTTCATTTCCCTCTTTATAAACTCCTCCCTATTAGCATATCCCTGCATTAGGCATTGAGTATAGAGGAGTTTCACAGAACATATGTTGCTAATGTAATGATTTCAGGTAATAGTAAATCAATTTTCTATCCCACTATTACTTCACATTTCTAAGCAGGTTAC
This sequence comes from Microcaecilia unicolor, assembly GCF_901765095.1. Classification (NCBI taxonomy): domain Eukaryota; kingdom Metazoa; phylum Chordata; class Amphibia; order Gymnophiona; family Siphonopidae; genus Microcaecilia; species Microcaecilia unicolor. The sequence continues at coordinate 128,265,031 of NC_044040.1, forward strand.
AATTTATAAGAAGCCAGTTCATTTAACTGGGAAAAAGAGCAGTTGGTTATACATTTAACAATTGGGGAGAATACATATGTAACTAAAATGAAAAAGAGTTAATGATAAATTAAACATTTAGAATTGGATAAATATTTCTGAAACAGGAGAGTTTTCATATTTTTCCTAAAATCAATATAAGATTTAGAAGACTGAAAATTGGGTGAAATCATAGTCCATAGTCTTGCCGCTTTAAAGGCCAAGCGTAATTCAAATAAATGTAACCTCTTTTTACCTTTTAGTGATGGAAAAGAGTAACCTACTGTACCAGTACATCTTGTTCTCAAAGCTAAAGTAAACGTAAAATGTGGATATAAATAATCCGATTAAAAAAAACTTGCTAACTTGAAATTTATGCTGGCTTCAATAGGCAGCCAGTGCAATGTTAAATAGCTAGGAGTGATACTATCAAATTTTGACAATCTAAAAATCAGTCAGGCTGCTGTATTCTGGATCATCTGCAGTTTCCTTACTAGACTTTTATTACATCCTAAGTACACTAAATTACAGTAATCCAATTGAGAGATTTAGAGGGGCATTTTCGATATGACGTCTAAGTCCGACTTTGGACATTTTACAAAAATCGTCCAAAATCTGAATAGCAAAGAAGGTAATTTTCAAAAAAGAAAATCAAGACATTGGGATATAGGAGGAGCCAGCATTTTTAGTACACTGGTCCCCCTGACATCCCAGGAAAGCAATAGGGCACACTAGGGGGCACTGCAGTGGACTTTGTAAAATGCTCCCAGGTACACATCTCACCATTGCTCCCTTACCTTGTCTGCTGAGCTCCCCAAAATCCACTACCCCCAACTGTACACCACTATGGTAGCCCTTACAGGTGAAGGGGGCAGTTATATGTGGGTACAGTGGGTGTGTGGTGAGTTTTGGAGGGCTCGCAGTTTCCTCCACAAATGTAACAAGTAGGGGGAGGTAGGAGCCTGGGTCCACCTGTCTGCAGTGCACCTGTGATGCATGTGGGAAGGAGGAACCCGAATTACAGCTATGTTATAGATATAGTAGGTATTTTGTGTGTTTTAGAGGGCTCACATAAAGATGATGGTCTATATACATATATATATATATTGGCCCATTTTAACTTATTTACATTCTTATGAAATAACAGGAATTTTATCCCTCTGTAGTATTTTAAAAATGCTTTTATCCTTTTACAGTGGATTAACTTGCATACATAAAGGAATTCAAGCCTATCATCTTCTTCTCAGAGGTTTGACATTATTTCATTGAATTATATTTATAATTAATATGTAAATATAATGTAGTTTTAAATGGTGTCGGATCATGATGTCTTGAAGCATTTTACTTGTTCAAGTTGTATGAATGTATTTTTTACTATTAGATCAGGATAAGTATATATGTAGATATGTTGATGTTTCATCAGCCTGACCTATGCCTTTCATTTATCAGTCATTTATTTGATAGTTATCACTTTTCATTGTTTGGTGTTTCTCTGTCCACAATATCTGCTCACATAATTATAATATATTAACATTTTTTTACATAATTTATCATTATACATTTACAAATGTGCAATACTATTATGAATGTCCGTATATGTTTGGCTACATATTTTATTAAGGCGGATATATTTTATTTGAAATCTCTTAATATTATGTTTTTAATTTGTCCTGTTTTTTTGTTGAAAGTTGATTGTGACCCCTGAGGTAGGCGCTTTGGCGCTGAAACACGGACCGTGTCGGGTCCTTGATACTGATATGAATATTCTGAATAAACTGGTTTTTGATATTATCTCCCTATTGGTTTGTGCATTTGTCAGCCTCTACTTTTGCTGTTTAGCCATCTTAGCAGAACATTCTGCAGCAGATTGGTATATAGGTTGCTTTGGTCCTGAAAAAATCCTTACAGTAGTATTTTTCCCCATGTTTAACAGTTCAATGATTGTTTGTGGCTTTAGGTGGAGCTTGTGATAGGCCTCCAACATTGCTCCCCAGGCAAAAATCTATGTCAATGTTTCCCAAGTCCGGTCCTGGAGTATCACTTCCCAGTCAGGTTTTCAGGATATCCACAATGAATATGAATGGAAAGATTTGCATATAATGGAGGCAGTGTATGCAAATCAAGTTCATGCATATTCATTGTGGATATCCTGAAAACATGACTGGCAAGGGGTACTCCAGGACCGGACTTGGGAAACATTGGTCTATGTCACTGTGATATCATTTACAGTAAGTTGGTACCCCCCCTTTTTTTTTTTTTTAATAATGGTAGTTTTACAGTGCATTTTAGAATTCATGACAATTGTTGAGTGGTCACACTAAAAAGTGTGTAACTGCCATGTTTAAAGATTATGTGCTGAATGGAATGAGATTAATATGCATAGAGGGGCATTTTCAAAAGAAATGTCTGTTGGGATTTTGGACGTCCAAATCCGGAGGTGGAGAAAAGCGTATTTTCAAAACGAAAGATGGACATCCATCTTTTTTCGAAAGTACCAAGGACGTCCTTGGATTTGGATGTCCTTAGATATGGAAGTCTTTGACTTTCGGCGATTTTCGAAACCAAAGACGTCCATGTCTAAAACATCCAAATGCAACCCATTTGGATGTGGGAGGAGCCAGCATTTGTAGTGCACTGGTCCCCCTGACATACCAGGACACCAACCGGGCACCCTAGGGGGCACTGCAGTGGACTTCATAAATTGCTCCCAGGTACATAGCTCCCTTACCTTGTGTGCTGAGCCCCCCAAACCCCCACCAAAACCCACTACCCCCTATACACCACTACCATAGCCCTTACGGGTGAAGGGGGCACCTATATGTGGGTACAGAGAGTTTCTGGTGGGTTTTGGAGGGCTCACTGTTTCCTCCACAAATGTAACAGGTAGGGGGGTATGGGCCTGGGTCCGCCTGTCTGAAGTGCACTGCACTCACTAAAACTGCTCCAGGGACCTGCATGTGCTGTCATGGACCCGAGTATGACATCTGAGGCTGACATAGAGGCTGGCACATTATATTTTTAATCATGTTTTTTAAAGGTGGGAAGGGGTTAGTGACCAATGGGGGAGTAACGGGAGGTCATCCCCAATTCCCTCCGGTGGTCATCTGGTCATTTCGGGCACCTTTTTGTGCCTTATTCATAAGAAAACACGTCCGGGTGAAAACATCCAAGTGTTAGTCATGGACATCTCTGCTTTTCGATTATGGCTCAAGGATGTCCAAGTCTTAGGCACACCGAAGTCCCGCCTTTACCATACCTCCGACATGCCCCCTTGAAATTTGGCCGTCCTTGCAACAGACTTCAGTTAGAGACGTCCAAAATCGGGTTTTGATTATACTGATTTGGACGTCTCTGAGAGATGGATGTCCAAGTACTAATTTATGTGGGAATATGGACGTCCATCTTTTTCGAAAATGAACCTGATAGTAGCATAGTAACATAGTAGATGACAGATAAAGACCTGTACGGTCCATCCAGTCTGCTGAGGTGGAAGGAGGTGTTTCAGAGAGCTCTGCAGACTTACAGTGGGAAGGGAGTGAGGCCTAGCTCCCTCCCCAAGGATGAGGAGGGCCTCTGGGGAGCGTTCCCCAGGACCGGCCCAGGCCATGGGGCCTCCTGGGCCCAGGGACCAGAGGATCAGAAAAAGCTGTCCCCTCCCTGGCAGTGCTGCAGGGAGGAGGGAAAGGAGCCCTGTGGATAGAAGAGGGCCAGACTCCAAGGGAGGAAGCCGGACCGGTACCCCCCTCGCGGCTGCACGACATCCAGCAGGTGAGGGAGGGAGAGAGCTGGCGGAGGACCTAGAGAAGAGCTGGTCTGAGAAGGAAAGAGAGGTAATGGAGATCTGTCAGGAGGTCCTGCCGGAGGTGGAGGAGGAAGGCAGTGAGGACAGTGACGATCTAGAGGAGGAAGAGCTTGTGGACTACTGCCAGGATCCAGAGGACCCGGCCAGTGGCATAATTAAAAGGGTGAAGAGAATTAAAAGTACGGAGAAGGAGGTGGTGGAGCTGGGGAAGCGGGTCAAAATGGCAAAAGCCTTGAGCAGGCTGGCCCCAGCAGAGCATCGCAAGACCTATATGAAAGAGGTAACCCGGCTACTCAAGCTTCTCCAGAAAAAAGAACAGCTGCTGGGGGCACTGAGGAAAGTTCCTGGAAACCCTCTGAGAGAACTCTATATCAACAGAGACAGGATGGCCTCGGGGGAACAGGCCCCGTCAGCCTCGGTACAGTGGAAGCAACAAACAGAGCAGGAAGGAATCAGCACAGGCTTTGGACCCCAGAACATTGAAGCATCAGGGGAGCTGCCAGGAACAAGCACCCAAAATACATTAAAATTCATGCAATACAGGGTTGCCAGATGGGCGGTTTTCCGTAACCCGCCGCGGGAAACTTTTGCCCGCGGCGGGTTGCGGTTTTTTGGGCTGGTTTTGGTTTTTTTGGGCGGGTTTTGGGGCGGTTTTTCGGTCGGTGGGGGGAGGGGCTAATGGTGACAGAGGCGGGGTTTATGACATTTTGGGCGGGGTTTGCCTACACATTGGGCGGGGCGATGACGGTGGGGGCGGGGCTGATGACGGCGGGGGTGGGGGTGATGATGGCGGGGGTGGGGGTGATGACGGAAGGGGCGGGGGTGATGACGTCGGGGGTGGGGTGTGTGCGGTTTTTGGGCGGGTTTTGGGCTGTTTTGGGTCGGAATTTTTTTTTTTATATGGCAACCCTGATGCAATACCTTGCTAGTCAGTCGGGGCCTCTGCAGGCAGCTTCTGGAGTAAGCAGGACTGGAGGTGGGTCTGTGGAGGCCTCCTCATTGAGAGCACCTGAGTGTGGGAGAGCAGAACAGGAAAAAAACTTTAACACCAAGACTTTTCAAATTGTTGAAACAGAGGCTGGAATTTCAGGAGAGAGAATTTTTTCCACAGAAGTGGTGGTGGAAGTTGAAACAGAGAACTTAACTGGAAAAGAGGCAAGGGTTAGGCAGATGCAGTTGCAGCCACAGGTTGTCCTGTTCCCATTGCCTGTAGTAGGAGCAGATGGCAAGGAAAAAATGCCTGCCCCATCACAGCCTGGGAGGCCCCACCCACGAAGCTCTGAGGAGCAGGATGTTCCGGCCAATCGGGCTGCAGCAGGGCTAAGGACTGAAAGTGGAGATGTTCCAGCAGGGAGCTGCCTCTTAAAGGAGAATGCAGGAAGAAAGGCAGGTGAAGAGGAGCGGTTTTCGATAGAGAAAGCACAGGAGGACATGCAGTGTTCCCCACAAAAAGGTTCAGAATGGCGAGGCACAGCACTGCCGGGTGGCGGGAAGCCACGCCCGACCAGCACATTGGAGCAGGAGGCGCCAGCCAATCAGGCTGGAGGAGCAGGGACGGCCGCAGAGGAGCTGCAGTGGCCGGTAGGGGAGAATGTTACAGCGCAGGAGGATTCCCCACATTTGGGAGAGCGAGCGATGCTGGAGTGCAGGAAGCCACGCTTACTTGGCGAAACGGCGGAGCAGGAAGTCCCGACGAAGCAGGACGCCAGAGGGGAGACCAGTTCCCAGGAAAACAGGGGGCCCGCACAGGGAAAGCTGGAGCAGCACTTTGCAAGGAGGGACCCAGTACAGAGAGCAGGTTCCGGGGGGGAAGGAGGGGTGGAGGAGCGGGAGGTGTTTGCCTTGCAGTGTGCGCCAGAAGGAAACTTGACTGGTACCTTTGACTTTGAAGTTGGCCAGGCTGCGGGGGGGGGGGGGGGGGGGCGAGCCAGGGGGGAGTGTTTGGGCCTGGGGGGGAGGGTTGGTTCGATGGGGGGGAGGGGGTCAGGGGCAGTGGGAGGGGAGCAGATATTTAGGGGAACCTGCTCTCACTGTCTCTAGCGAACGGCAGGGTTTTGGCTGCAGGGGAAATGGAACAGAAGGACACTGTGAAGGCAGGGGATGTGCAAAGTCTGCTGATAGAAGGGAAGCAATGTATGTTGGGTGGGGGGGGAGAGGGGGTTTTGGGGGGGGTTTGGGGGGAGGGATAGGGAGGGAGGGGAGGGAGGCTGAGAGGGGGCAAGAGAGAGAGGGGGGTACGGTGCAGCAGGAGCAGGGGGGTCTCAGTGCAGGAGATGGGGGAGGGGGACGGTGGGGGGTGCTCCATCCTTTACGGCGGTAGTAGCTGGGGGGGCGGGCACAGGGGGAATGGGGGGCAGGAAGCAGTGGGGAAGGATGGGGGGAGGGTGGGGGGGGCCAAGTTCCCAAAAGGAGGAATGTGGTCCAGTTAAGATGGGTGGGGGAGGGGGGATGCCAAGTAGGGATGCGGCCCTGAAGTTGGTCCTGGATTTAGGATTTCTCCCAGAGGACCTCTATGCCTGCATCCATCCGGTGAATATCCCAGAATACGATGTTAGTTTTCTGACCCAGCGAGGCATGGAGGTCTTCTGGGAGAAATACGAGGGGGTAAGGGGGAAAGGGGATTGGAGAAACTTTAGGACCGTACCGATCAGCAGACCTGACCTGGTGCAGGTAACCCTGCTGGTCCGAAATGAATCCATCTCGGGGGCGGACCTGGCCTTCTGGCTACAGCGGTACGCAGAATTGCGTACCCCCTTGTCCAAGCTCCCTGACTCCAGTAGGGTGTGGGCAGGAGGATGGGGTGCGCAGGTTAGGCTGAAGCAGGGAGTACATGTGACCCAGCACATTCCCTCCGCGGCGTTCATTGGCAGGGATCGGATCCTCTGCTTTTATAAGGGGCAGCCACGGCAATGTCACAAGTGAGGGTCATTCAGACACTTTAGTATGTCGTGCCCAGTACGGCAGTGTGGGAACTGCGGATCTAAGGAGCATCCTACGGAGGCTTGTGCATCTATCCGGTGTCATTTGTGTGGGGGTCTGGGGCATGCATTCAGAGCTTGCCCTTGGGCCTCCCATAATGGGGGAGAGGAGGACATGGGGGGGGGCGGTCCAGTTCAGAGGGAGAGGGGGGAGGGGATGTAGGGCGAGAGCAGGTTCCCGGGGAGGGGGGGAAAGGGGCTGCGGAGGGACAGGGAGTGGGAGGTGGGGGGGGTTGGGGGAAAGGCGGAAGCGGCAGGAAGGGGAAGATGAGGGTTGGACGTGGGTGTCAAAAAAACAACAGAAGGGGACAGGGGTACGGGAGGAAGGGGAAGGGGGGGCAGGAATGGGGATAGAAGTAGAGAACAGATTTAGGGGATTGAGGGAGGGGGGAGGAACTGGCAGGAGAGGAAGGAGAGGATGGGGTGAGCCGGCAGGATGGGTTGGGAAGCATGGCAGAGGCTGAAAAGGGAACGGCGGGTAAAAGGAAGAAGAAGAGGGAGTAGGCTTTGAGGGATGAAGAGGAGGAAATGGTAGTGGAGGAGGTCGGGGAGGTGGGGGTGGATTGAGGGGGGCTGAAGGGAGGGTGGGGGAGAAAAGGAAGGTAGGACAGGAGGCAGTGATGAAGGCAAGAGAGGGGAGGGAGGACGGGCTGGAGGCAGGATTGACGGAGGGGGTCGAAGAAGGGGCAGAAGGGGCAGAAGGGGCGGGAGAGGGGGCGGGGGGAGAGGGGGGAGGGTCGGTGGACGACTCCCAGGGAGGGAGGGAGGTTGGCGAAGAAAAGAGGAAGAAGAGGAGGAAGAAAGTAAGAAAGGGGGGGCTTTTTGAGCTAGGTCCGGGACTGGGCGGAGGAGGAAGGGGAGGGGGAAGGGGAAGGTATCCCTGGAGGTAGTATGGAGCAGAGGGAAGGTAGCCAGGAGGGCGGGGGGTATGGAACGGCACAATGATGGCGGGACTGCTGCTAACACTTAATGTGGCTAGTGTCGCCTCCCAGAGGGCGAGATGCTTGGCGTTCGATGGCCTCTCTGCCGTGGCGGCGGACTGTTTCCTTCTGCAGGAGACCAGGCTGCGAACGCTGGAGGAGGTTCGGCGGGCAAAGCAGGCCTGGAGATGGGGGCCCTCTATTTGGGGTCTGGCTGGGGAACGGTATGGGGGGATAGACATCCTCTTCAAAACCTTTAAAGTAGAGATCCAGAGGGTGGTGGAGCTGGGAATTGGGAGGTGTCTGGTGTTAGATGTGAGATTGCGGGGGGTGGCTTTGTGGGTGATTAACATCTACGGGCCGCAAAGCAAACGGGGAAGGTCAGCACTGTTTGGGAAAATTCGGCCGTACCTTTACACCTCACGGCAGCTAGTGTGGGGGGGGGGGGGGGGGATTTTAACACAATCCTGATGTAACCCTAAGGGGTTATAATAGAATTTTTTTTTTTTTTAATAAATAAAATTACCTGAGTTGTCTCAGAGTTCCGTTGTGGCCAGCAGTGCAGGTCCCTAGAATTTGCTGAGAGCTGAGACTCTGTTGTCTGGGAAACAGCTTGCTGGTCAGCAGAGGAGAAGGGAAAAAGCAGTTGAGGAAGAAGGATGTGCTGAGAGAGTGTCTGAGGTGGAGAGTATGAAAGAGCAGTTTGAAAGTACTTAAAAGAAAATTTGTAAGTTAAGCAGAGTAGTTGTGACTCTTGCTAAGTGTAATTAGTTACACTGGTGAATGATGGTAGTTCTAAAGGGAGTTTATAAAGAGTTTGTAAATGTGAATGAGTAGGAGTGAATTTTGGGATAACATAATTTATGAAAAGGAATTCCCTGTATTGAGAAGTGAGTTGAGCTGCAGTGCTGTGTGACAATATAGGTTTTGGTGGGAGTCTGAAGGGGTTGAGGAGTGTCTGTTCGGAACATTGAAAGGCTTGCTGGTTAGGTTTGAGGATGATTGGATGTGCCCTTCTTTAGCATAGGGAAACAGTAATAAAGCTTAGGCCTGGAAGACAGGGACATTTTAATTAATTTAATTTATGTTTAAGTTCAATTGGCCACAGTGTTTTAAAATTCTTTAAAAAGTTACCTAGAGGAGTTCCTTTGATGAGTGACAGGAAGATAGGGCTATCTTTCCAGTTTTAATTTGATTAAGTTAGGTTTAGGAAGAAGACCTACAAGGAAAAGAAGTGGAAGAACACTATTTGGATCTTCATTGGGCCCCCACGCAAGAAAGATTTCTACAGCTCAGCTTTTCTCTGGAGAATAATTTGCTCAACCACAGCTAAGTAACTATGAAATGAAAATAAACTGAAATACTCACCTAGATTTTGGGTGGTCACATGGTGAATTCTGCAGGGACATAAAAGTACACACAGAGAATCAGATCCTTACAAAAGAGGGAAAAATAATAAATGAAATATGAAAGTTTGTAAAAGAAATTAAAATATTTCAAAGCATGAACTTATCTGATGGTTGCACAGATTCTAGGGTATTGGTGATAGCCCTGTTAAGAGAATGAAAAGAAATCTTTAAGTAAATTTTTATAAGTATATATAGAGAAATTTTGTGTTCAAATATTGAAGAAGAAAAATATATTATTGAGTTGCTAAAAAAAAGTTTGAAACAAAATTTTTTTTGAATACTTACCTGATTGAGTTAGAGAAAAATAAAATAATTATCTTAACATTTGGGTCTGATCATTTTTAAGTAAAATGTTTAAAAATTTGATTTTATTATTCTCTTAGGCACTGTTTTCTTTAGAAGAAGATGAAGTTAAATTTATTGTATTTCCTTCCCTTGCTCTTGGTAGGGTGACCCCAAACACTCGGTTATTAGACTACAAACAATAACATCGGGGACATACACCCTTATTGCTGAGGGCAAAAGGGGCGGGGCTTACACTGAGGAAGGAGGATGGGGGGGAGGGCAGCAAAAGTAGGTTACGATGGGGTACGGCTAGTAGGGATCATGAAGGGAGCGGGATTGGTGGACGTGCACATAGAGTTTGGTGGTGGGACGCAGGGTTTCACTTTTGCCCAGGGCACTTGTAGAAGTAGAATCAACCGTTTTTTAGTTCGGGGAGGGGCGTGTGGGAAGGCACCAAGGGTGGTAGAGGTTGATTTCTCAGACCACAAGATGGTGATGGTCGAGCTGGGGGGAGGGGGGATTCACGGATTGGGGAAAGGATTGTGGCATTTGAATCAGAAATGGTTGAGGGAGGGGGTGTTGCACCAGGAGTATCTGGAGTTTCTGGCAGACCAGGTATCCATTCAGGGTGTCTTCCCTTCCCTAGGGGACTGGTGGGAAATTTTGAAACACCGCACCAGGGGGTTCTTTCTCCATCAGGCGAAGAGACAGGGGAGGGAGGTCACCCGGCTAGGAACTGCTCTGAGGAAGCGAAGGGACAATTTGATTTCCAGGGGAGGGAGGAGGGAGGACATTGAGGCCTTGCAGCAGGAGGTGGAACGGGTACAATACAATCGGTACTCTTCCCTCGTCTATGAGCGGGACTTCGGGAAGCTGCTCAGCCCGGACCCGTATGACTGCTGTAAGGAAAGAAGGGAGAGGAGGGTGGTAGAGGGGTTAAGGGATGAGGGGGGGGGGACGCTCAAGCAGTCTAGGGAAGGTATCTTGCAGGTGGTGGGGACCCACTTTGGGCGGGTGTTTTTGGACCAACGGTTGGGGAAGGAGGCCATGGCGAGGTACATTGAGGAAACCCCAGGGGTGGGTAAGGGGGGGCCTCATCTTCGGGTCTTGCTGCGGCCGTGGACGCTGCGGGAGGTACAGGAGGCCATTGGGGCCTTGCGGCGCAGGACGGCGCCGGGGCCGGACGGACTCCCGGCAGAGTTCTACCAGCGGTTTAGGGATCAGTTGGCGCCGGTCTTGTTGGCAATCTGGGAGGCGGCACGAACAGAGGGCTCCTTGCCTGAGTCGATGGGGGCATCAGCTTTGGTCCTCCTTAGCAAAGGCAAGGATCCCCAGGATGTGGCAAATTGGCGGCCGATTGCACTTCTGAACATCGACCGGAAGATATTCGCTCACATGCTCCTTGCTCGCATGAGGAAGATCTCCGGGGAAGTGCTAGAGGCCCCGCAGGGGTGTGGGGTCCCGGGAAGGGGGGTGCTGGAGGCAGTGGCCTGGGTGAGGGAGGGCCTGGAACGTAGTCGGATGGGAGAGGGCAGGCTGGTCGTGGCCTTGGACCAGGACAAGGCCTTCGACCGAGTGCAGTGGTGTTTTTTATGGAAGGTCCTAGACCATTATGGATTCCCGGGGGAATGGATCGCGCAACTGCAGTTATTGTATGCAGGGCGCGATTCTTTCCCCTGGTGAATGGATGGAGGGGGGCGGAGGTGGGGATCTCGGCAGGGGTGCGGCAGGGGTGCCCGTTGAGCTCCCTGCTGTGCGCTTTTGCCATTGATCCCCTGGTGAGGAGGCTGGAAAGGGGGGGGTGGACGGGCTCAGAGGGGTGGAGGTAGGCAAAGGGAATGTATTGCGAGTCATCACTTATGCGGATGATGTCACCCTCTGGGTGGCGGATCGCAGGGAGGGGAGGAGGCTGCGGGAGACCCTTGCAGAGTACTCCCGGGGTCTCGGGTAAACCTGGGCAAGAGCACCAGCTTGTGGGTAGGGCCAGAGGGACGGCGGTTTAATTTAGGGGGTGGGTTTCCGGATGGGATAGAGAAAATGAGGGTTTTGGGAGTGTATTTTGGGGGGGGGGGGGGTTCGGGCGGGAGAATTGGGAGCAAAGGATAGCGGAGGCGAGGGAGAAGGTGGACCGCTGGAAGAGGTGGCGGATGCCCATGGAGGACCGGGTCCGGTTGCTGAAGAGCCAGGTGGTTCCCATGTTCCTCTTCCTGAGCTACATCTGTCTCCTGCCGGAGCACTGTTTCACGGCAATTTACAGCGTGTTCTTTCAACTCCTGTGGGGGAACAGGATGAACCCGGTTAGACGTAATATTACTTACCGGTCGCGGGAGGAAGGGGGGGTGGGAATAACATAGTAGATGACGGCAGAAAAAGACCTGCACGGTCCATCCAGTCTGCCCAACAAGATAAACTCATATGTGCTACTTTTTGTGTATACCTTACCTTGATTTGTACCTGTCCTTTTCTGGGCACAGACCGTATAAGTCTGCCCAGCACTATCCCCGCCTCCCAACCACCAGCCCCCGCCTCCCACTACCGGCTCTGGCACAGACCGTATAGTCTGCCTAGCACTATCCCCGCCTTCCAACCCCCAGTCCCGCCTCCCACCACCGGTTCTGGCACAGACCATATAAGTCTGCCTAGCACTATCCCCTCCTCCCAACCACCAGTCCCGCCTCCCACCACCGGCTCTGGCACAGACCGTATAAGTCTGCCTAGCACTATCCCCTCCTCCCAACCACCAGTCCCGCCTCCCACCACCAGCTCTGGCACAGACCATATAAGTCTGCCCAGCACCATCCCGGCCTCCAGTCACCGGCTCTGCCACCCAATCTCGTCTAAGCTCCTTAGGATTCATTCCTTCTGAACAGGATTCCTTTATGTTTATCCCACGCATGTTTGAATTCAGTTACCGTTTTCATTTCCACCACCTCCCGTGGGAGGTCATTCCAAGCATCCACTACTCGCTCCATGAAAAAATACTTCCTGACATTTTTCTTGAGTCTGCCCCCCTTCAATCTCATTTCATGCCCTCTCGTTCTACCGCCTTCGCATCTCCAGAAAAGGTTCGCTTGCGGATTAATACCTTTCTAAAGGCTGTCCCGAGATCGGCTTACCTTCCACACGAAAATGATAAGCACTAATCACACTAAGATGAACCCTTACTGAGTTGGTTTTAAGACCAGACTCTGACAAGTGCAGAAGGTATTCAAGCAGGGCTTGTGTAGGACAAGAATGAGGATCTAGGGCCTTGCCGTCACACCAGACGGCGAACCTCCTCCATTTAAAGAAATAACTCTTCTTAGTGGAATCTTTCCTGGAAGCAAGCAAGACCCGGCAGACACCCTCCAACAGACCCAGAGGCGAAGTCTGCGCCCTCAACATCCAGGCCGTGAGAGCCAGGGACTGGAGGTTGGGATGCCCAAGTTTCAGCAAAGTGAGAGGTACTGGAGGATACACATGTAGAAGACCCTCCCCCCAATGTAGGAGAAAGGCATCTGATGCTAGCCTGCTCTGTGATCTGAGCCTGGAACAGAACTGGGGGACGGGAAAATTAGGTTCTTACCTTGGTAATTTTCTTTCCTTTAGTCATAACAGATGAATCCATTACGAATGGATTGTGTCCACCTACCAGCAGGGTAAACCCGGTCTTGCTATTCTCCTCCCTCTTCATCCAGTTTAACCTGGGACGGGCGGGGGGTCCGGATGCCCCAGGATGAGTACACATGGGGAGAGAAAGAGGGAAAACATGGGAGGATGGCAGAGAAAGAGGGGAGATGGATGAAAGGATGCAGAGAGAAAGGGGAGAGACTAGAAGGATGTGGAGAGAGAAGGGACACTAAACAGAAAAGGGTAGAGAGATAGACACTGGTTAGAAGGAGGGAGAGAGACATTAGATGGAAGGATCAGGAGAGAGGGTAGATGGGTGGAAGGATGGGGAGAGAAAGAGGGAAGACGCTGGATGGAAGGGTAGGGAGAAAGAGGTGACACTGGATGGAAGGATGCAGAAAGAAAGAGGGGAGGCTATTGGAAGGATGGGGAGAGAGAGGGGAGACACTGGAAGGATGGGGAGAGAAAGAGGAGAGCTGCTGCATGGAAAGGGGGAGTAGTGAAAGATTGGAGAATAAGATGAAGGGGCATGGGGAGAACAAGGGTGAGAAAAAGATGAAAAGCCATAAGTAGATGAAGGAAATTAAAGAATGGATAGTAAGAATGAATTAAATCTGGACACAGAGAGAGGCAGAAAAATATTGAAGAAAGCAAAGAAAAAGGAGAGAAAAATGACAAATGGCCAGGAAACCCTGGCAGAAGAGTTAAGCGAAAATGAAGGAAAGCAGAATCTAGAGACTGGGAGCAACACAATGAGAAAAAGTAAATGGCCATACAACAAAGGTAAATAAAATAATTTTATTTTTAATTTAGGATAAAGTAATATGGTGTTAATAAAGTTTCAGAGACCAATACTTCCTTCCTTAGGTCAGGAGAGGATACCGTAACAGCATTATACTGACCTGAGGCAGGAGGTTTTGGCCTCTGAAAGCTCACTGAAAAGGATTAGGCTATTAAATAAATTGTCTGAAATCTGATGCACTGAAAAGCAGCACTTTACCCTGTGTGACAAATGCATCTGAGTGTGACTACATTTTGCTGGGGGGGGGGGGGGGGGGTAGAGAGAAAATTTTGTGCCCACCCACTTTGGGTTCAGGCCCACCCAAAATTGGCAGTCTGGCTACGCCACTGGTCTGAAAGGGTGCAAGATTTCCTCCAGAGGCATTCAGCCACTCCCCTTCTGTTGGGGTCGAAAGAAACAAACATTTGGGTGGACTGTCTGAAGGAGCTTGTCCGCTCCACATAGAAGGCCAATGCTCTCTTGCAGTCCAATATATGCAACTGACGTTCAGCAGGGCGGGTATGAGGATGGGGAAAGAATGTTGGCAAGACAATTGACTGGTTCAGATGGAACTCCGACACCACCTTGGGCAGGAACTTAGGGTGAGTGCGGCGGACTACTCTGTTATGATGAAATTTAGTATAGGGAGCATGGGCTACCAAGGCTTAAAGCTCACTGACTCTACGAGCTGAAGTAACAGCCACCAAGAAAATGATCTTCCAGGTCAAATACTTCAGATGGCAGGAATCCAGTGGCTCAAAAGGAGCTTTCATTAGCTGGGTGAGGATGACATTGAGATCCCATGACACTGTAGGAGTTTTGACAGGGAGCTTTGACAAAAGCAAACCTCTCATGCATCGAACAACTAAAGGCTGTCCAGAGATAGGCTTACCTTCCACACAATAATGATAAGCACCAATAACACTAAGGTGAACTCTTACGGAGTTGGTTTTAAGACCAGACTCTTGACAAGTGCAGAAGGTATTCAAGCACGGTCTGTGTAGGACAAGAGCGAGGATCTAGGGCCTTGCTATCACACCAGACGGCAAACCTCCTCCATTTAAAAGAGTAACACCTCTTCATGGAATCTTTCCTGGAAGCAAGCTCACATATTCCACCACAAGCGTACTGTCAGCATTCGTTGTCCAGTTATGGTCCCGGGTGCAGTCCACAGAGGCAGTGGGTTCTCAAGAATACACAATCCACACTGGTTCGGATATACAGTGCACTCCATTTAAGTGCACGTCAGATAAGCGCATGGTCTGTTTAACTGCATGCCTTACTTCGGTCCCGTTTTTGGCACCATCAATTTCTATGGGGACAAACTTCGGTTTAGTGCACCACTGATAAGTGCAAGATTCGATTATATGCATGGTTCAAGACTGCTCCTCTGCAGGAAAGACTCCGCATAAGCGCGCATGGAATATGGAAGCCGATTGGCGCGTAACAACCAACGAGATTTCAAATTTACTGCCTCTTTAACTGCCACAGGCAGAATAAGCGAAAGAATGTTGTTAGGGAGTACACCGGGGTCATCGTCGCGGTGGAACTGTAAGACTTTAACACTGGCTGAATGAATAGAAGTCCTTAAAAAATTAAAAAAACAAGTCAAGCATCTATTGCTAAAGAATATGGTCTCAATCCCAGTCAAATTTCAGTGTCTTGAAACAGAAAGACCAGCTTATGGAAGACTGGCAAAACAATACAAATCCACAACGGAAACGAAAACGGGCGGGAAAAGCTGAGGAGGTAGAAGATGCTCTTCTTCGGTGGTTTTCTTGAGTCAGGAGCAGACAGTTTCCTGTCAGTGGTCCACTGCTTATGGAGAAAGCTAACCAGCTAGCTGAAAGTCTTGGACTAACTGAATTCAAAGCCACTGTTGGATGGTTGGAAAGATGGAAGGAGAGGAACAGCATAAAACAAGAAACAGTGGTGAGAAACAAGACGCTGATGACTTTGGTGCTGAAAATTGGGTTACATAAGTGTAACATAACATAGTAGATGACGGCAGAAAAAGACCTGCACGGTCCATCCAGTCTGCCCAACAAGACAAACTCATATGTGCTAGTTTTTGTGTATATCTTACCTTGATTTGTAACTGTCATTTTCAGGGCACAGACTGTACAAGTCTGCCCAGCACTATCCCCGCCTCCCAACCACCAGCCCCGCCTCCCACCACCGGCTCTGGCACAGACCGTAAAAGTCTGCCCAGCACTATCCCCGCCTCCCTCCACCGGCTCTGGCACAGACCGTATAAGTCTGGCTAGCACTATCCCCGCCTCCCAACCACCAGCCCTGCCTCCCACCACCGGCTCTGGCACAGACCGTAAAAGTCTGCCCAGCACTATCCCCGCCTCCTAACCACCAGCCCCGCCTCCCACCACCAGCTCTGCCACCCAATCTCGGCTAAGCTCCTGAGGATCCATTTCTTCTGAATAGGATTCCTTTATGTTTATCCCACACGTGTTTGAATTCCGTTACCGTTTTCCTCTCCACCACCTCCCACGGGAGGGCATTCCAAGCATCCACCACTCTCTCCGTGAAAAAATACTTCCTGACATTTTTTTTGAGTCTGCCCCCCCCCCCCCCTTCAATCTCATTTCATGCCCTCTAGTTCTGCCGCCTTCCATAGGCGGTCGGTGGCCCAACTGTTTGGGGAGGCTAAAGGGGGCGGGGTTAGGGGTGGGGCCAGGGGCGGAGCTTACCTCCATAATTGTCTGACAACACAGAAAAAAAATAAGTAAAAATAAAATAGTTACAGTTAATACCTTTTATTACATTTAGATATTAGATGTCAAAGAATAAAGTGGTTGCTCAAAGCATATACTAACCACAATTGCTCAACTGCAAAACACTATGCACAACTTTGTGCAAAAACACACTCAGAACCTTACTGTACCATAAATATTACACTGGGCAGACCCTAATACACCAATATACCACCCATAGGGAAAATGCAGACCGTCAACAATATGATACAAGGGATCATATCACAATTCTCATTTAGAGCCACAAAACACCCTTTTAGGGTGGATAGTGTTCACAATGAGCTCCTTTTATTAACGACGATATGAGGATCCTTCAAGAGGTAGTGCGTCATGATTTACGCTGTACACCCTTTCTGATGTTTTGGTGCCACCTCAGTAAGCCCAACACACAATCTCTCCACTGCAAAACACACACTCATAGCCTTACCAAACCATAACAGCACTAATTCCAAGGACAGGACGAGCTACAACCTTTATGTGTGGAAAGGCAGGACTATAATTACATGGGCTCTAAAACACCAGTACACAACCTAGTGAAACAAAAACAAAAAGGGCTGCAAATACTACACGCTAGCAGAATACTGCATCTTGATCACACATGAAAAACACATGACAACAGATATGAAGGCAAAATACTGAACTGGAAAGTTACCTCAAGAAGTCAGACTCAGCATGCAGCAATACTAGAAAAATTGAAACTTACATGCAAAATATCATAGATGTACATTTCCAAAAGCTGACATATTCCAATTAATAAATTCTGAATAAAAAATGTTTTCTACCTTTGCTGTCTGAGCATTTAGTTTTTCTATTAGCTTTGGTCCCAGTGTCTTCTTTCCATCTGATATTTTTTTCTCTCACCATGTCCACCATCCTTCTGTGTCCTTATGCGTCCTGTCTACCATCTGTAGCCCTGACCCTATCCTTTCTCCAGTTTCAACATCTGCCCTCAAAGTGTTCCAATCCAGCCCTTAAATTCAACAATTTCCCCTCCATCCATATAAAGCATTTCTCCTCACTCCCCTCCCCTCCATCCATGTGCATCTACTTCCTCTGTCTTCTCTCCCCTCCATCCGTCTAGCATTTCTCCTCTCTTCCTTCCACTCCATCCGTGTGCATTTCCTTCCTTTATCTATCTTTCCTTCCCTCCATCCTTGTCCAAGATTTCTCCTCTCTTCACTGCCCTCCATCCATGTCCATCATTTCTCCTCTCTTCCCTCCCCTCCATCTATGTGCATCTCCTTCCTGACTTCCCTCCCCTCCATCCATCCATCCATGTCCAACAAATTTCCTCTCACCCCTGCCTCCTCCATCCACATCCATGTTGTCCAGCAGTTCTCCTCTCTCCCCTGCCCTCCCCTTCATCCATGTCCAGGACCTCTCCATTCTCCCCTGCCATCTCCACCATCCACCCATATCCTGCAAATTTCCTCTCTCCCCAGTCCCCATTCATCCATCCATGTCCAGCAATTCTCCTCTCTCCCTTGCCCTCCGCTCCATCCATCCATCCATGTCCAGGAACTCTCCATTCTCCCCTGCCCTCTCCTCCATCCATCTCCAGAAAATTTGCTCTCTCCCCTGTCACCTCCATCTATGCCCAGCAATTCTCCTTTCTCTCCTGCCATCCCCTCCATCCATGTCCAACAATTCCCCTCTCCCCTGCCCTCCTGTCCAGCGATTTCTTCTCTCCCCATGCCCTCCCCTCCAACCATCCAAGTCCAGTAATTCTCATCTACCCTGCCCTCCCCTCCTCTACAGCAGTCTGTTCTGTCCCCCTGCCCTCACCTTCTCTCCACATCCAGCGATTTTCCCTGCCTCCCTCAGGTCCCCAACAGCCCTCCTCTTTGTTCCTTTCTGACCCCCCCCCCCAACCCTTTTCCTCTCCGTGGCAGCGGTTTTGCGAGGCAGCTCTGGCTCACCCTCCTTCCTTCCTTGGTTCCAGTTCTGACTGGCTCCCCGAATCGATCGGCAGCCCCCCCCCCCCCCCGTGCGTTTTAACCTTTACTTTCCGACGTGGCAGCAACGTCAATCAAAGAAGAAGAAGGGCACAACAGGCTCCCTTCTTTCCAGTTCTCTCTTCACACAGTGTCCCGCCTTCAGCATCAGTGATGATGCATTTCCTGTTTCCGCGAAGGCGGGGCACTGTGTGAAGAAGAGAGAAGCTGGAAGCGAGGGAGCCTGTTGTGCCCTTCTTCTTCTTTGATTGACGTCGCTGCCACGTCGGAAAGTAAATGTTAAAACGCGCGGGGGGGGGGGAGAGCTGCTGATCGATTCGGGGAGCCACAGAGCGGGAACCAAGGAAGGAAGGAGAGAGAGCCAGAGCTGCCTCGCAAAACCGCTGTGCTTGTGAGGGCAGCAGGGAAATTGGAAGTCCACGATTGGGCTAGAGAGGCTTAGCCTCCCCAAGCCTCCTATACGGGGCGCCTATGCCGCCTTCCCATCTGCGGAAAAGGTTCGTTTGCGGATTAATACCTTTCAAATATTTGAATGTCTGTATCATATCACCCCTGTTTCTCCTTTCCTCCAGGGTATACATGTTCAGGTCAGCAAGTCTCTCCTCATACGTTGCTTCAGTTCTTCCTACCATCTTGAACGAGTTTGCACCTCGTGACATTTTCAATGCTGACAAAAATGGTCTCTACTGGCGAGCGATTCCTGATGGAACACTTGCATTCAAACATGCCGAAACTACTGGAGGTAAAACATCGAAGGACCGACTGACAATCCTCCTTTGCTGCAATATGGATGGGAGTGAGAAGTTGGAACCCCTCGTCATTGGAAAGAGCAAAGAGCCCCATTGCTTCAAGAAAGTTAAGCGACTTCCTGTGTCATATGAGGCTAACGCAAATTCATGGATGACTGGGGAAATTTGGAAGCAGTGGCTAAAGAAGTTAGACACTAGAATGCGGGCACAAAAGCGTCAGATTTTGCTGCTTTGTGATAATTATGCGGCACACAGGGATGATGTCAGGCTGTCTAACATCAAGGTGGTCTTCCTACCACCAAACACTACCTCTCTGATCCAACCTATGGATCAGGGCATAATAGCCAATTTCAAACAACATTATCGGGCTCTTGTGCTACGTCGTCTGATGAGCATTATGGTTGACCAGACTGGAAAGGATAAACGTGCTGTTGAACTGGCTCGTAATCTATCACTGTTGGATTCCCTACATATGCAGAAAGAAGCCTGGAATCATGCTACACAGGCAACCATTGTGAACTGCTACTAGCGGGCAAGCTTTGTTAAGGATGTGGAGAGGGACGAAACAGATGCAGCTGTTGCAAACGCGTCAGATGACATCCCAGCTGGTGTTACTGAAGAGGAGTTCCATCGCTATGTAGCTGTTGATTACGATCTACAAACAGCTGAAGACAGCACTGATGTCGAGATATGTGCCTAGACGCAGGCAACAACGGCTGATGATGGAACAGATGAAGAAATGAGCAGCGAGGCACATGCTGATGAAATTCAACAACCTCTTCCTGTCACTTCTGCAAGAGCGCTGGAGAGTCTCAACACCGTGTGGGCCTATCTGGAGGCCACTGGATGTCAGTGCTATGACAGTTTTTATCGTCTGGCAGACATAGTCTATGGAACTCACAGACCCAACAGTGTACAGAGGACTATAACTGATTACTTCAAGTAAGCCTAATGTCAGTTAACTGAGACTGTATACTGTACGTATAATAATAAACAGTACTGTACATATGTTTATCAGATGTCAAGCTTCTTTGGGTCACAACGGTTAAGTGCACACTCTGGTTAACTGCATGTATTTCTTTGGTCCCAGACCCTTGCTCTTAAGCGGATTGCACTGTATATAGAAAGTATATGGTATTTACATATATAGGCTCACAGCACATAGTACAGGTACATATTACAATGCTGTATCTGTGTGTGCGTGTAGATGGGAATCAAGGAGAGAAAGGTAAGGCTAGGGGTGTTCCAAGGAAAAGAGAGGGAGAGCCTCGGGGTAGGGTTGAAGGAGAAGGGGGGGGCCAGGGTCAGGGACTCTGGTGGCCAAAGATGTTGGTGTGCAGAGAGAAAGAAAAGAGAGAGAGCAGAGCAATGTGCTCTGACTTATATATACCTAACAAGAACAGAGAGGGATCAAATAACTTCTTTCCTTCCCAGCCTGTGTTATCAGCTCTTTCCTATGCAAACTCCAGTTTAATTTCCTGATGTAAGGAAGGTGAGCATTTTCACAGGTTTTAGTCTTTGAAGTCCCTAGTTTTGGAGCCTATCTGTCTGGCTTTCATTGTTCTCAGAGCCCTGGTCCCAGATGCCCAAAGAGGACAAAGGTATGTTAAGTAGGAGTACTTGAGAAACAAAGGGCTAGCAGGCAGCTGGGCAACATTTGATCTATCTGCCATCCTCAGGGATTCCTGAGGGAGGGGGAGTTATCAGAAGCTGGTTTCATATTAATCTAAGTATGTCCAGCAATCCTGACATCTCCACCACTTTTTTTGTGCATGGAGGCAAGATGGAAGCAAACCTGGATGCTTGATCTGTCACTGTAGTGACGACTGTTCATGTTCCCATACCTCCAGTCATATTGCTCCTGCTGTCCCCTGTCCTGCTTATTCATATCTCCACAGTTATGAGATGTTTAAGTCCCATTATGAGTCCAAGCCTCGTGCCTTAGGTTGGGCAGTCATTAGTGGGTGGGGCTAACCCAATATGCCACTTCTTACCCGTCTTGGAGCAGAATGGACCGTGTATAAGGGATGCAGGCATTTTGGAGGTTAAGACCTACAGGTACCAGGATGCCAGGTATAAAAAAGCCCAAATTAACCTGCCAGACAAGAGTGGTTCCGAGGTAGATGATGGGACTGTTAAAAAAGCCCAATTAACATGCCAGATTAAAATGTAAATGCTGGGAAGAAAGTAGTGTGTGTATTTGTGTGTATGGCTGCCTTACAGGGGTGAAGGTATTTTATAGGTTAAACTTTGCAAAGAGTTGTACATGTGTCTAAGTTTACAACACATGAAGATCACAACAATGCATAGCAATACCATCGAGCCCAGCATCCTATCCACGACAGCGGCCAATCCAGGCCAAGGGCACCTGGCAAGCTTCCCAAACGTACAAACATTCTATTCATGTTATTCCTGGAATTGTGGATTTTTCCCAAGTCCATTTAGTAGCGGTTTATGGACTTGTCCTTTAGGAAACCATCTAACCCCTTTTTAAATTCTGCCAAGCTAACCGCCTTCACCACGTTCTCTGGCAACGAATTCCAGAGTTTAATTACGCGTTGGGTGAAGAAATATTTTCTCCGATTTGTTTTAAATTTACTACACTGTAGTTTCCTTGCATGCCACCTAGTCCTAGTATTTTTGGAAAGTGTGAACAGACGCTTCACATCCACCCAGTGGCGTTCCTAGGGGGGCTGACACCCGGGGCGGTTCGCCGATGCACCCTGCACCCCGGGTGCAGCGTGACCCCCCCGGCGAAAGACCCCCCCTGGGTGCACGCCGTTGGGGGGGGGGGTGCCGAGCGCCTGTCCACTTTGTTCGTTTCCATGCTCCCTCTGCCTCGGAACAGGAAGTAACCTGTTCCGGGGCAGAGGGAGCACAGAATGAATGTCGCGGACAGGCGCGCAGAACCCCCTCAGCGGCGTGCACCCGGGGAGGACCGCAACCACTGCCCCCCCCCCCTTGGTATGCCACTGCATCCACCTGTTCCACTCCACTCATTATTTTATATACCTCTATCATGTCTCCCCTCAGCCGTCTCTTCTCCAAGCTGAAAAGCCCTAGCCTCCTTAGTCTTTCTTCATAGGGAAGTCGTCCCATCCCCGCTATCATTTTAGTCGCCCTTCGCTGCACCTTTTCCAGTTCCACTATATCTTTCTTGAGATGCGGCGACCAGAATTGAACACAATACTCAAGGTGCGGTCGCACCATGGAGCGATATAACGGCATTATAACATCCTCACACCTGTTTTCCATACCTTTCTTAATAATACCCAACATTCTATTCGCTTTCCGAGCCGCAGCAGCACACTGAACAGAAGGTTTCAGTGTATTATCAACGACGACACCCAGATCCCTTTCTTGGTCCATAACTCCTAACGTGGAACCTTGCATGACATAGATATAATTCGGGTTCTTTTTTCCCACATGCATCACCTTGCACTTGCTCACATTAAATGGCATCTGCCATCTAGCCACCCAATCTCCCAGTCTCGTAAGATCCTTCTGTAATTTTTCACAATCCTGTCGCGAGTTAATGACTTTGAATAACTTTGTGTCATCAGCAAATTTAATTACCTCGCTAGTTACTCCCATCTCTAAATCATTTATAAATATATTAAAAAGCAGCGGTCCTAGCATAGACCCCTGAGGAACCCCACTAACTACCCTTCTCCATTGTGAATACTGCCCATTTAACCCCACTCTCTGTTTCCTATCCTTCAACCAGTTTTTAGTCCACAATAGGACATTTCCTCCTATCCCATGACCCTCCAATTTCCTCTGTAGCCTTTCATGAGGTACCTTGTCAAACGCCTTTTGAAAATCCAGATACACAATATCAACCGGCTCCCCTTTGTCCACATGTTTGTTTACTCCTTCAAAGAATTGAAGTAAATTGGTCAGGCAAGATTTCCTCACACAAAAGCCGTGCTGATTCGGTCTCAGTAATCCATGTCCTTGGATGTGCTCTGTAATTTTGTTTTTAATAATAGCCTCTATCATTTTTCCCGGCACCGACGTCAGACTCACCGGTCTATAGTTTCCCGGATCTCCCCTATGGAATAAAATCTAGAATGTCAAGAGAGTCATTGGTAACCAGAGGTGCAGAATATGTTGTCTCATTAATGTTTACTATTGTTTACTAAGTATTATTATCACTATTGAATGCATATGTAGGACTCCTCAACTATACAGATAGGCTCCAAAACTATACATCATGAGTGACTACTATAGTTACCACTCTTCAAACATCTTTTTGTTCAGAGGGAAGACTTCTGTGCTGTATTCAGGAATCAGCCATCTGTGCTGTATTCAGGTGGAATCTGAAAACAGAAACTGGTAACCACTCATTATCCATATGGTTTCAATTGAGTGACGTGTTTCCAACATCGCTGGCTGTCTGGCCTTAGGATCTGATATAGGCTTGGGCCTAAGGTATCTGTAACCAAGTATGGTCCACCCCACTTTGCTGTGCCAAAGGGGAGGTTTGGTCTAGGGTTTAGGAACATGACCTTACTCCCCACTTTGAGTAGTCATAAATCAGAATCTTTGGCCTGCACCTCCTGTAGATAATCCCTAGACTTTTCTGTGTTTGTCAGCACAGTGGTCTGGATTTCTTTTAGGTGTTCTTGCAGGGATTTCATCCACTGATTTGCAAGAACTACAGTCTGATCCTCTGGGAGAAAAGGATGTAGCAGGTTTTCCCATCGAGGCATTGACCTTCCCATTAAGGCTTCATAGGGGGAAAACCTGTGGACTTACAAACATTGGCTCTGATACGCATAACGACCAAAGGGAGGGCCTGATCCCAATTTTTCCCTGTCAGATTCAGCATAGGGCTGAGATGTGCTTTGATTATTTGATTCATACGTTCTACCTGCCCCGCTGCTTGGGGATGGTACGAAATGCGCAATTGCTGTTCTATGCCTAGAAAATCAAACAATTTCTTGACTAGCTGAGAAACAAAAGCAGGACCATTATCAGATTCAATAGTCTTAGGAATTCCCCAGCGTGTAAAAAATTGCATAGTTAAGACCTCAGCTGTGGTTCTGGCAGTTTGATCTGATACAGGAAATGCCTCTACCCAGCTTAAATCCATAATAGTCTGATAACACACAGAAAAAAAATAAATAAAAATAAAAGACAATTAATACATGGCTGCATGTATGTGAATTAATATATGGCTGCATGTATGTGAATGTGTGAAGTAATGCTTAGATGGCGACTCTGGCTGTGATTAACTAGGGCCAATACCGGGCAGACTTGTATGGTCTGTGTCTAATAGATGGAAGTCTGGTTTAGGATGGGCTGGAAAGGGGTTAGACAACAACTTCAGTGGCTGGAACATAAGGACAGTGCTGGACAGATTTTTACGATCTGTGTCCCACAAATGAGAAGATGCATAGACTGGAGTGGGCTTCAACGACAACTCCAGCAGTTGGAACATAAGGATAGGGCCAGATAGACTTCTATGGTCTATGTTCCAGAAACACAAAAGAAAGACCACAATCAAGTATATAATATCACACTCGTTGATTTAATCATGAATTGATAATGAGTGTGACTATTGGGCAGACTGGATGGACCATTCAGGTCTTTATTTGCTGTCACTTACTATGTTACAATTAATCCTCTTTGCTCCCGGGCTGATGAGCAGACCTCAGCTCTGACACAGGCATGAGCATCAGATGTCACCTGACCTACTGGCGCGTACATGCGATGACCTCTCAGCACACAGTGCCAGTAAATCAGAGACAAATCTTATATGTGCACACCAGAGTGAAGTTTCAGCTTCCATTTCTTCCTTGCCTATAGTGCTGTGGCTCAAATCCAGAGAGAGACTGAGGGAGCTGATTGGAATTTTCTTTTATGTATCATTAAATTCTTACAGTGATGGGTAGGGATGGGTTAAATTCTTGCGGGGACGGGTGGGGATGGGTTAAATTCTTGCGGGGATGGGTGGGGATGGGTTGGAATGGGTTACATTTTTGCAGGGATGGATGGGGATGGGTAAGATTTCTGTCCCCGTGCAACTCTCTAGAAGAAAGGAGGAAAGGAAAGAAATAAATGCAAAGGAAGCCCTGGAAACGGAATTAAGAGGACAGATAGCAGCAGAATCACCAGACAACAAAGGTAGAAAAAAAAAATCATTTTATTTTCATTATAGTGTTTGGAATATGTCCACTTTGAGAATCAGGTGCTCAACATTAAAAGTTTATATTTATTTACTTATTTATGGCATTTTATCGCACATTAAACATGAATTAGATTGGAACCTGGGATCCTGGAGTAATTCACTGCCCCCCCCCCCCCCAGGCTCTCTCCCTGGCTTTAGCCAGCTCTGCAATTGGGGGGGGGGGGGACGCAGAGGGGGACCAGGGAGAGAGCCTGTTGTTAAACATTTACCAGCACACCACTGCGTACAGGTCTTTATCTGCCGTCACTTACTATGTTACATGTTAAAAAAAAACATTTTTGAGCCCAATACAATAATGTAATAGTATGAAAATAAGCTCTGCATTCAAAAGTGCACTAATGAGAAAGCATTTTAGACATATTTTGGGGCTCATTTTCAAAAGAGAAAAACATCCAAAAAGCATCATAAAGCAACATTTGGATGGATTTCGTCTCAAAATGTCCAAATCTGTATTTTCAAAACTTGATTTGCAGATGTTTATCTATGCATTTTGTCTGCAGTGTATCCAAATTACAAAGGGGGTGTTTTGAAGACAGGCTTACGTCTCAAAGTATTTCATAACAAGCACTACCTCCACTGTATGCAAATCTCTCTCATGAATATTCATTGTCAATATCTTGACAAACCTGAGTACCTTGGGTAACTCCAGCACCAGGTTATCCTAACTACCATAAGAGGCAGACGTGGTCGTATAATTAACATTATAATTTTATTTGTATTTGGGTAATAACCAGTGCTTTTTTTGTAGAAAAAAGGTGCCGGTACTCATTATGGGCGGGGTCACCACGTATGGCTCCACCCCTATGATAGCCACACCCACATTAACCACACCTCCTATACCAGCCATGGCGCATATAAACAGACATCATTGAAAATATTACAGTACTATAGGAGAAAAAAATAACGTGATTTTTTTTCATTATAAATAATCTCTGTAAGCTCTTACAGCTCCAGTATACCCAGTGCAAAATAAGACAGCCAATGTAAATTCTCAAATTGGACATATTACAAACACTAAAATGAAAATAAAATGATTTTTTTCTACCTTTGTTGTCTGGTGACTGTTTTTCTTTCCATATTGGTCCCAGTCTGTGATTCTCCTTTCCTTTGTTTTCGCTTAACTCTTCTGTGCTATTTGTCATTTTTGACTCCTTTTTCATTGCTTTCTTCAATATTTTTCAGGCTGTCTCTCTGTCCAGATTTAATTCATTCTTACTATCCATTCTTTAATTTCCTTCATCTACCTGTGGCTTTTCATCTTTTCCTCACCCTTGTTCTCCCCATGCCCCTTCCTCTTATTCGCCAGTCTTTCTCTATTCCCCTTTTCCATCCAGCAGCTCTGCTTTCTCTCCCCATCCTTCCAGTGTCTCCCCTATTTCTTTCTGCATTCTTCCATCCAGCGTCTTCCCTCTTTCTCTCCCTATCCTTCCGTTTTCCCTCTCTCTCTCCCCATCCTTCCATCTGTTTTTCCCTCTCTCCACATCCTTCCATCTGTTTTCCCCCTCTCTCTCCCCATCCTTCCATCTGTTTTCCCTCTCTCTTTCCCCATCCTTCCATCTGTTTTTCCCTCTCTCCCCAATCCTTCCATCTGTGTTTTTCCCTCTCTCTCCCCACCCTTCCATCTGTTTTTCCCCTCTCTCCCCATCCTTCCATCTGTTTTCCCCTCTCTCTCCCCAATCCTTCCCTCTGTTGTTTTCCCTCTCTCTTTCTCTCTCCCCAATCCTTCCCTCTGTTGTTTTCCCTCTCCCTTTCTCGCTCTCCCCAATCCTTCCCTCTGTTGTTTTCCCTCTCTCTTTCTCTCTCTCCCCAATCCTTCCCTCTGTTGTTTTCCCTCTCTCTCTCTCCCCAATCCTTCCCTCTGTTGTTTTCCCTCTTTCTCTCTCTCCCCAATCCTTCCCTCTGTTGGTTTCCCTCTTTCTCTCTCTCCCCAATCCTTCCTCTGTTGGTTTCCCTCTTTCTCTCTCTCCCCAATCCTTCCCTCTGTTGTTTTCCCTCTCTCTCTCTCTCCCCAATCCTTCCCTCTGTTGGTTTCCCTCTTTCTCTCTCTCCCCAATCCTTCCCTCTGTTGTTTTCCCTATCTCTCTCTCTCCCCAAACCTTCCCTCTGTTGGTTT
Organism: Microcaecilia unicolor; assembly: GCF_901765095.1. Taxonomy (NCBI): domain Eukaryota; kingdom Metazoa; phylum Chordata; class Amphibia; order Gymnophiona; family Siphonopidae; genus Microcaecilia; species Microcaecilia unicolor. The sequence goes on from NC_044040.1 coordinate 128,292,614, forward strand.
CCCTCTTTCTCTCTCTCCCCAATCCTTCCCTTTGTTGTTTTCCCTCTCTCTCTCTCCCCAATCCTTCCCTCTGTTGGTTTCCCTCTTTCTCTCTCTCCCCAATCCTTCCCTCTGTTGGTTTCCCTCTTTCTCTCTCTCCCCAATCCTTCCCTCTGTTGGTTTCCCTCTTTCTCTCTCTCCCCAATCCTTCCTCTGTTGGTTTCCCTCTTTCTCTCTCTCCCCAATCCTTCCTCTGTTGGTTTCCCTCTTTCTCTCTCTCCCCAATCCTTCCCTCTGTTGGTTTCCCTCTCTCTCTCTCTCCCCAATCCTTCCCTCTGTTGTTTTCCCTCTCTCTCTCTCCCCAATCCTTCCCTCTGTTGGTTTCCCTCTTTCTCTCTCTCCCCAATCCTTCCCTCTGTTGTTTTCCCTCTCTCTCTCTCCCCAATCCTTCCCTCTGTTGTTTTCCCTCTCTCTCCCCAATCCTTCCTCTGTTGGTTTCCCTCTTTCTCTCTCTCCCCAATCCTTCCTCTGTTGGTTTCCCTCTTTCTCTCTCTCCCCAATCCTTCCCTCTGTTGGTTTCCCTCTTTCTCTCTCTCCCCAATCCTTCCCTCTGTTGATTTCCCTCTTTCTCTCTCTCCCCAATCCTTCCCTCTGTTGGTTTCCCTCTTTCTCTCTCTCCCCAATCCTTCCCTCTGTTGGATGGATTTCGTCTCAAAATGTCCAAATCTGTATTTTCAAAACTTGATTTGCAGATGTTTATCTATGCATTTTGTCTGCAGTGTATCCAAATTACAAAGGGGGTGTTTTGAAGACAGGCTTACGTCTCAAAGTATTTCATAACAAGCACTACCTCCACTGTATGCAAATCTCTCTCATGAATATTCATTGTCAATATCTTGACAAACCTGAGTACCTTGGGTAACTCCAGCACCAGGTTATCCTAACTACCATAAGAGGCAGACGTGGTCGTATAATTAACATTATAATTTTATTTGTATTTGGGTAATAACCAGTGCTTTTTTTGTAGAAAAAAGGTGCCGGTACTCATTATGGGCGGGGTCACCACGTATGGCTCCACCCCTATGATAGCCACACCCACATTAACCACACCTCCTATACCAGCCATGGCGCATATAAACAGACATCATTGAAAATATTACAGTACTATAGGAGAAAAAAATAACGTGATTTTTTTTCATTATAAATAATCTCTGTAAGCTCTTACAGCTCCAGTATACCCAGTGCAAAATAAGACAGCCAATGTAAATTCTCAAATTGGACATATTACAAACACTAAAATGAAAATAAAATGATTTTTTTTCTACCTTTGTTGTCTGGTGACTGTTTTTCTTTCCATATTGGTCCCAGTCTGTGATTCTCCTTTCCTTTGTTTTCGCTTAACTCTTCTGTGCTATTTGTCATTTTTGACTCCTTTTTCATTGCTTTCTTCAATATTTTTCAGGCTGTCTCTCTGTCCAGATTTAATTCATTCTTACTATCCATTCTTTAATTTCCTTCATCTACCTGTGGCTTTTCATCTTTTCCTCACCCTTGTTCTCCCCATGCCCCTTCCTCTTATTCTCCAGTCTTTCTCTATTCCCCTTTTCCATCCAGCAGCTCTGCTTTCTCTCCCTATCCTTCCAGTGTCTCCCCTATTTCTTTCTGCATTCTTCCATCCAGCGTCTTCCCTCTTTCTCTCCCTATCCTTCCGTTTTCCCTCTCTCTCTCCCCATCCTTCCATCTGTTTTTCCCTCTCTCCACATCCTTCCATCTGTTTTCCCCCTCTCTCTCCCCATCCTTCCATCTGTTTTCCCTCTCTCTTTCCCCATCCTTCCATCTGTTTTTCCCTCTCTCCCCAATCCTTCCATCTGTGTTTTTCCCTCTCTCTCCCCACCCTTCCATCTGTTTTTCCCCTCTCTCCCCATCCTTCCATCTGTTTTCCCCTCTCTCTCCCCAATCCTTCCCTCTGTTGTTTTCCCTCTCTCTTTCTCTCTCTCCCCAATCCTTCCCTCTGTTGTTTTCCCTCTCTCTCTCTCCCCAATCCTTCCCTCTGTTGTTTTCCCTCTTTCTCTCTCTCCCCAATCCTTCCCTCTGTTGGTTTCCCTCTTTCTCTCTCTCCCCAATCCTTCCTCTGTTGGTTTCCCTCTTTCTCTCTCTCCCCAATCCTTCCTCTGTTGGTTTCCCTCTTTCTCTCTCTCCCCAATCCTTCCCTCTGTTGTTTTCCCTCTCTCTCTCTCTCCCCAATCCTTCCCTCTGTTGGTTTCCCTCTTTCTCTCTCTCCCCAATCCTTCCCTCTGTTGTTTTCCCTCTCTCTCTCTCTCCCCAATCCTTCCCTCTGTTGGTTTCCCTCTTTCTCTCTCTCCCCAATCCTTCCCTTTGTTGTTTTCCCTCTCTCTCTCTCCCCAATCCTTCCCTCTGTTGGTTTCCCTCTTTCTCTCTCTCCCCAATCCTTCCCTCTGTTGGTTTCCCTCTTTCTCTCTCTCCCCAATCCTTCCCTCTGTTGGTTTCCCTCTTTCTCTCTCTCCCCAATCCTTCCTCTGTTGGTTTCCCTCTCTCTCTCTCTCCCCAATCCTTCCCTCTGTTGTTTTCCCTCTCTCTCTCTCCCCAATCCTTCCCTCTGTTGGTTTCCCTCTTTCTCTCTCTCCCCAATCCTTCCCTCTGTTGTTTTCCCTCTCTCTCTCTCCCCAATCCTTCCCTCTGTTGGTTTCCCTCTTTCTCTCTCTCCCCAATCCTTCCCTCTGTTGTTTTCCCTCTCTCTCTCCCCAATCCTTCCCTCTGTTGTTTTCCCTCTCTCTCTCCCCCCAATCCTTCCCTCTGTTGGTTTCCCTCTTTCTCTCTCTCCCCAATCCTTCCCTCTGTTGGTTTCCCTCTCCCTGCCAAGTTTCCCGCGAACGGCGCGAAGTCGCGACACATGCGGCACCAGCCCCTATTTCCTGTTGAGCAGTAGCGGCCGCTACACAAAGAAAAAGAAGATTTTAAAAAGAAAATTGAAAACCTGGCTGAAACGCTGCACCCCGGCACTGTAGACAGCCATTAGGCATTGGCTGTTGCCCCGCAGCCGCTCCTCCTCTTGCCTCTACGTCACTACCCCTGGAGGAAGACCCCGGAGGAGCGCAGTGACGTAGAGGCAAGAGGAGGAGCGGCTGCGGGGCAACAGCCAATGCCTAATGGCTGTCTACAGTGCCGGGGTGCCGCGTTTCAGCCAGGTTTGAAGTTTTTTAAAAAATCTTTTTCTTTGTGTAGCGGCCGCTGCTGCTCAACAGGAGAAGCAGCAGCGGCCGGAAATGGGGGCTGGCACTGCGTGCGGGACATGGACTCACGGGGCGGGGGGAGCAAAAAAAAAAAGGTGCCGGTACGCCGTACCGTTGCGTACCGGCACAAAAAAAGCACTGGTAATAACTGAGAAAATGCTATTAAAAATTATATTACAAAGCATGAAGTTGACTTGTGGGCTCATTTTCGAAAGAGAAGAGCATCCAAAAAGCGACACAAAAGACACATGGGCGTCCTTGTGAAAGAAGGTCGTCCAAATCCAATAATCGAAACAGAGCCATAAGGATGTCCTCAGCGCGAGGACGCCCATCTAAGGATGTCACACAGGGGGGTGTTATGGGCAGCGTTACGAGATGGGCGACTCCAACGTATAACGGCTAGCGAAATGGTTTCGCATGGGAGGGAACATGGGCGTCCTTTGTTAGACCTGAAATAAAAGCGAGCAGGGTAAGGGGGAAGTCGTCTTTAGACCCATTAACGATTTTGTGGAGTTGGAGAGTGGCGAGATCGTTGTTGGGAGAGAAAGCTGAGTGTTTGTTGAGTACCTGTTACCTTTGTCTGTGTCGGAATGTTTTCATCCTCACTTGTCTCTTTTGTGTTTTACCTTTTCAGCTTTCCCCAAACCCAGACACCACTACTCCTTCCTTTATCTCCCCCATTCGCTCCCCAAGTTCATATTTCATTCCCTTACCTGTTTGTTGGCTCTGTTTTTCTCTTTGTCCTGTGTGCTGCTGCAGCATGTTTGTGAAGACTGTCATTTGCTGCTTGGAGAGTGAGTGGCTAGAGCAGGGGCGTAGCCAGACTTCAACGGTAGGGGGGTCCAGAGCCGAGGTGAGGGGGCACATTTTAGCCCCCCCCCCCGGCGCCACCAACCCCCCCCCTGCCCGCCATTGCCGACACCTCCAACAACTTTGACCCCTCCCCTGCCGGTGACCCTCTCGACCCCCCGCCCGCCGTCGCCATTCCCTACCACCTTTGCTGGCGGGGGACCCCGGCCCCCGCCGGCCGGGGTCTTCTTCCTGCGTTTGGTTTCTGACTGAGTCTGACGTCCTATCCTTGGGAGCTTAGCCGAGTTTAGGTGGCAGAGCCGGTGGTGGGAGGTGGGGCTAGTGATTGGGAGGCGGGGATAGTGCTGGGCAGACTTATACGGTCTGTGCCAGAGCCGGTAGTGAGAGGCGGGGCTGGTGGTTGGGAGGCGGAGATAGTGCTGGGCAGACTTATACGGTCTGTGCCAGAGCTGGTGGTGGGAGGCGAGACTGGTGGTTGGGAGGCGGGGATAGTGCTGGCCAGACTTATACGGTCTGTGCCCTGAAGAGGACAGGTACAAATAAAAAGTAGCACATATGAATTTATGTTGTTGGGCAGACTGGATGGACCGTGCAGGTCTTTTTCTGCCGTCATCTACTATGTTATTAAATTTAGATATTAGATATGCATCATATGTCAAAGAATAAAGTGGTTGCTCAAAGCATATACTAACCACAATTGCTCAACTGCAAAACATTATGCACAACTTCGTGCAAAAACACACTCAGAACCTTACTGTACCATAAATATTACACTGGGCAGAACCTAATATACCAATATACCACCCATACGGAAAATGTAGACCATCAACAATATGAAACAAGGATCATAATATCACAATTCTCATGTAGAGCCACAAAACATCCTAATTCATGTTTAATGTGGGATAAAATGCCATACATAAGTAAATAAATATAAACATTTAATGTTGAGCACCTGATTCTCAAAGTGGACATATTCCAAACACTATAATGAAAATAAAATTATCTTTTCTACCTTTGTTTGGTGACTTTGTTTTTCTGATCATGCTGGCCCAGTATCCGATTCTGCTGCTATCTGTCCTCTTAACTCCGTTTCCAGGGCTTCCTTTCCATTTATTTCTTTATTTTCTGCCTTTCTTCTTCATTTCTTGTCCTACATCCGTAAGTAAAAGCTGGGTGCTCCGCAGACTTGACTGTCCAGTGGATCCAACTTCTACCTATATTCTTCATCCATGTGCAGTTTTTCTCTCTTCCTTTTCCCTCATCTCATCTCCTTCCTCACTCTTCCCTCCCCTCCATCCATGTCCAGCATTTCTTCTCTTTCCCTTCCCTCTCCTCCATCCATGTCCAGCAACTCTCCTCTCCCCTGCCCCCCCTCCAGCCATCCACACCCACCCAGCGATTCTCTTTGCTCCCCTGCCCCCCTCCAGCCATCCATACCCACCCATTGATTCTGTCCTCTCCCCTGCCTCCCTCCAGCCATCCACACCCACCCACCCATTGATTCTCTCCTCCCCTCTCTGTTCCCAGGCAGATTTTCTAACAGGAGCTGCTCATCCAATCAGAGAGCTCTATTTGAATGCAGATTAACATACAGACACTCTAATGGGAATTTTTAGTAAAAAAACACTAGCTTTAGCTAAACCCTTCGTTTTTGGATCAAACTTCACATTTTTGATCAGAGCCATGCCCTAACATTAAGGCTGTAAACATTTCCAACAATTTTTACCCATAAATATGCAAATGAGAACCTCCCAAAAACGGACTAATTTGCATGTGGCTTGAGCAAATTTGAGTACATAGCATACCAATCCCACTTCCTAGCACCTAAATTCTGCAATTAGATTTAATGCAAATACTTTTAAAACTTATTTTTAGCACTTTTAAAATTTCAGGGGTCAGTGCAAGTCTCTTTGGTATGAAGTGCTCATGTGTAGGAATTCATCCTAGTTAAATATCTCCCTGGCAACCCAGGATACCTCCAGTCAACCCCCCTGCTCTGCTCTCCCAGCAGTAAGGTAATCAAATTACAACTGGTTATACACAAGGCTAGAGATGGCTTTCACTGCAGCTGCTGCTATTTAAACCCCCCAGAGCAGCGGGACTCCTGGGAGAACTACTACTACTACTATTTAGCATTTCTATAGAAACAGCTGATCCATCCTGCTGTGGCTGGGGAGGCATAACCTCTCCAAGCCTCTTATACCGGGCGCCTATGGATGTACTGACCAAATACCAAAAGTGATCCTAGAAAAGAGCAAGGCTTCAAATACTGATGTTGTAATTCACCTGAGGACAAATAACCTGGCCAAAAATATCAAGTTTACAGCACAGGGAGCATTCCAGAAGCTTGAGGAAGGTCTGAAATCTTTGGTTCAGACTGTGGCTTTTTTTGAAGTAATTCCTGTATGGGGGAAGGGAGAAGAAAGACTACACAAAACAGTGGATTTCAATAAGTGGCTTGAGTCTTGGTGTAAAGAAGAAGGTTTTAGATACATAGGAGCATGGGGTAATACATGGAAAAATAACAGGCTCTACTGTAATGATGGGCTACATCTTTCTGTTACTGGAAAAAGGAGCCTTGGGGAGAGATTCAGACAGTATGTTTCTAGACTTTTAAACTGGAAGGTGGGGGTGTCAAAAGGAAGCAAGGGAATTTGGAAAGTCACCCCCAGAATAAACATGATGGCAGAGGGTAAGGTCATCTAAATATAGAAAACCACCTAAACTTACTATGCAAATGGAAAGCAATGAGCACAAATGCTGGTAGTCTAGGTAAAAAGGTTCAAGACTTGCAAGCTCTGATGTTTGAAGAAAACTTGGATATTGTTGCTATTACAGAGATGTGGTTCAATGATTCCCATGAATGGGATGTAACTATACCGGGCTATAATCTTTTTTTGGAAGGATAGAGAGGGCCGAAGGAGTGGAGGAGTGGCGCTGTATGTGAGAGACAATATCAGAGCGGCTGAAATGCAGGGGACCTGGGGAGAGGAAGAAGTTTAATGGATCAACCTGGAAAGAGAAGATGGAACCTGTATCTACACAGGGGTTATCTACAGACCTCCAGCACAAACGGAGAAGCTAGATAAGGATCTGATTGAAGATATTCAAAAGATTGGTATGAAAGGGGAGGTGCTACTCTTGGGAGATTTCAACTTGTCTGATGTGGATTGGAACGTCATGTCTGCGGAATCAGAAAGAAGTAGGGAGATAGTGGACGCCTGTCAAAGTGCCTTGCTCTGACAAATGGTGACAGAACCCACAAGGGAAAGGTCAATGATGGATCTGGTGCTCACGAATGGAGGAAGTGTTTCCAATATCCGGGTGGGTGCCCACCTATGTAATAGTGATCATCACACCATATGGTTTGATATAAGGGCAAAGGTGGAGTATGGACGCACAAAACTCAAAGTACTGGATTTCAGACGTACTGATTTTGATAAAATGGGGGAAAACCTGTAAAAGGAGCTGTTGGCATGGGAAGGCGTAGGAGAAGTGGAAAATCAGTGGTCAAAGCTAAAGGCTACTATAAATATGGTGACTGATCTTTACGCGAGGACAGTAAACAAAACCAAGAGAAACAGGAAGCCTATATGGTTCTCCAAACAAGTAGCTGAAAAAATAAGAGCAAAAGAGGCTTTGTTCAAGAAATACAAAAGAATGCAGTAAGAGGATTTAGGAAAAGATTATCAGATTAAACTGAAAGAAGCGAAGAGGGAAATACAGCTAGTGAAAGCGTGAGCAGAAGAAAAAATGTCTAAAGATGTAAAGAGAGGTGACAAGACCTTTTTCAGATATATTGGAGAAAGGAGAAAAGATAGGAATGGAATTGTAAGACTGAAAGATAATGAGAATGGTTAAGTGGAGAATGAAGAGGATAAAGAGAATGTGCTAAACAAATTACTTCTCTTCGGTATTCACTGAGGAAAATCCTGGAGAAGGACCACGATTGGCTACCGAGAGAATATCTGGGAATGGAGTGGATACTGTGCCGTTTACGGAAGAAAGAGTTTATAAACAGCTGGAGACTCTGAAGGTGGATAAAGCTATGGGGCAGGATGGGATATTGAGGGATCTCAGGGAGGTCTTGGTGGGACCTCTTAAATATTTATTTAATAGATCTTTAGAGACGGGAGAGGTTCCACGAGATTGGAGATGAGCGGATGTGGTCCCTCTTCACAAAAGTGGAGACAGGGAAGAAGTGGGAAACTACAGACTGGTAAGTCTCACATCGGTGGTAGGAAAAATAATGGAGTCGCTGCTGAAAGAAAGGATAGTTAACTTTCTAGAAGCCAATGGGTTACAGGACCCAAGGCAACATGGTTTTACCAAAGGAAAATCCTATGAATCTCATTGACTTCTTTGACTGGGTGACCAAAGAACTGGATGAAGGACTTGCGCTAGATGTAGTCTACTTGAATTTCAGCAAAGCCTTTGATTCTGTCCCCCACAGAAGACTCGTGAATAAGCTGAAAGAGCTGAATTTAGGACTGAAAGTGGTGAACTGGATAAGAAACTGGTTGACCAACAGGTGGCAGAGGGTGATGGTAAATGGAATCCACTCGGAGGAAAGGAAGGTGAGCAGTGGAGTTCCTTAGGGGTCGGTGCTGGGGCCTATTCTGTTTAATATATTTGTCAGAGATATTGATGAAGGAAAGGTTTGCCTTTTTGCGGATGACACAAAGGTAGCCTACTACTACTACTACTATTTAGCATTTCTATAGCGCTACAAGGCGTACGCAGCGCTGCACAAACTTAGAAGAAAGACAGTCCCTGCTCAAAGAGCTTACCATCTAATAGACAAAAAATAAATAAAGTAAGCAAATCAAATCAATTAATGTGAACGGGAAGGAAGAGAGGAGGGTAGGTGGAAGCGAGTGGTTACAAGTGGTTACGAGTCAAAAGCAATGTTAAAGAGGTGGGCTTTCAGTCTAGATTTAAAGGTGGCCAAGGATGGGGCAAGACGTAGGGGCTCAGGAAGTTTATTCCAGGCGTAGGCTGCAGCGAGACAGAAGGCGCGAAGTCTGGAGTTGGCAGTAGTGGAGAAGGGAACAGATAACAAGGATTTATCCATGGAGCGGAGTGCATGGGAAGGGGTGTAGGGAAGGACGAGTGTGGAGAGATACTGGGGAGCAGCAGAGTGAGTACATTTATAGGTTAGTAGAAGAAGTTTGAACAGGATGCGAAAATGGATAGGGAGCCAGTGAAGGGTCTTGAGGAGAGGGGTAGTATGAGTAAAGCGACCCTGGCGGAAGATGAGACGGGCAGCAGAGTTTTGAACCGACTGGAGAGGGGAGAGGTGACTAAGTGGGAGGCCAGCAGGAAGCAGATTGCAGTAGTCTAAACGAGAGGTGACAAGGGTGTGGATGAGGGTTTTGGTAGAGTGCTCGGAAAGAAAGGGGCGGATTTACGGATGTTGTAAAGAAAGAAACGACAGGTCTTGGCAATCTGCTGGATATGAGCAGAGAAGGAGAGAGAAGAGTCAAAGATGACCCCAAGGTTTCGAGCTGAGGAGACAGGGAGAATGAGAGAGCCATCAACAGAAATAGAAAACGGGGGGAGCGGGGAGGTGGGTTTGGGGGGGAAAATGAGAAGCTCGGTTTTGGTCATATTTAATTTCAGGTGGCGTTGAGACATCCAGACAGCAATGTCAGACAAGCATGCTGAAACTTTGGTTTGGATGCAAGGTGAGATATCAGGGGTAGAAAGGTAGATTTGGGAGTCATCAGCATAGAGATGGTAGGAAAAGCCATGGGATGAGATTAATGAACCAAGGGAAGAAGTGTAGATAGAAAAGAGGAGGGGACCAAGAACAGAACCCTGAGGTACGCCGACAGGTAGAGGGATAGAAGTAGAAGAGGATCCACCAGAGTGAACACTAAAGGGCGGAGGGAGAGGTAGGAAGAGAACCAGGAAAGGACAGAGCCCTGGAATCCAATTGAGGACAGGGTATCGAGAAGTATGCTGTGATCGACAGTGTCAAAAGCAGCGGAAAGATCAAGAAGAATGAGGATGGAATATTGACCTCTGGATTTAGCCAGTAATAGGTCATTGGAGACTTTAGTAAGTGCAGTTTCGGTTGAGTGGAGAGGGCGAAAACCAGATTGTAGTGGGTCAAGAATAGCATGTGAGGAGAGAAAATCAAGGCAGCGGCGGTGAACAGCACGCTCAAGTAATTTGGAGAGAAAAGAAAGGAGGGAGATGGGTCGGTAATTAGAGGGACAAGTAGGGTCGAGTGAAGGCTTCTTAAGGAGAGGTGTGACCACAGCATGTTTAAAGGCAGCAGGGACAGTCGCAGTGGAAAGTGAGAGGTTGAGAATGTGACAGATAAAAGGAATAAGAGCAGGAGAGATGGCATTAAGAAGGTGGGTGGGAATGGGATCAGAGGAACAGGTGGTACATTTTGAGGAAGAAAGGAGAAGTGTAGTTTCCTCAATAGTAACTTCAGGAAAGGAGGAAAGGGAATGAGGGGAAGGAGAGAGAGGGGAACGAACTAGTGGAGGGAGAGATGGGGAGGTAGAGAAAGCAAGGTTTATCTTTTGAACCTTGTTGTGAAAGAATTCAGCAAGGGTCTGAGGAGATAATGAAGGGGGAGTTGGGGGAGGGGGCACCTTGAGGAGAGAGTTCAATGTGGTGAAGAGAAGTCGAGGATTAGAGCCAAGAGAGTTGGTCAGTTGGATATAATAATCCTGTTTGGCACGTAAAAGAGCAGATTGGAAGGAGGTCAGCATGAACTTAAAGTGTAAGAAATCAGCAAGGGCCCGAGATTTCCGCCAGAGGCGTTCGACGGAGTGGGTACAGGAACGTAGGTAGCAGATATTAGAAGTCAGCCAAGGTTGGGGTTTTGTACGCCTTACAGGGCAGGTCATCAAAGGTGCAAGAGTGTCTAAGGCAGAGGATAGAGTATTGTTGTAAAAAGAAACAGCCTCGTTGACAGACGTGGATGGTGCCACAGTAGAGAGGAGGTTTGAAACATGGGAGGATAGAGATGAAGGGTCAATATCGTGAAGATTCCTAGATAAATTAGATAAGATAGGACGGGACTGGGAGGGAGGAGATTTAAGTGTGAAAGTTATAAGATGGTGATCAGAGGAGAGAAGATCAGAGGCAAGGAAACTAGAGGGTGAATAGTTGGAGGAGAAGATGAGATCAAGACAGTGACCATTTTGATGAGTGGGGGAGGTGGAGCATAGTTGGAGATTAAAGGAGGACGTTAAAGCGAGTAACTTGGAAATATAAGAGTTGGAAGGATCATTAGCAGGAATATTAAAGTCACCAAGGATGAGAGAGGGGGAGGAAGGATCATGGAAGAAGGCAAGCCAGGCATCAAAGTCACTGAGAAAGGATGAAAGGGACTTATCAGGGGGACGATAAATGACCGCTATTCGAAGAGGCAGAGGAGAGAAAAGGCGGATAGAGTGGACTTCAAAGGAGGAAAAACAGTGAGATTGAGGTGGAAGAAGGGGTTGAAATCTGGAGGAGGGAGAGAGAAGTAGTCCAACACCGCCCCCACGGCCAGCAGGGCGAGGAGTATGTGAAAATAGATAACCGCCATGGCACAGGGCTGCGACTGAAGCAGAGTCATCAGGGCAGAGCCAGGTTTCTGTTATGGCGAGCAGATGGAGGTGACGCGAGATAAAGAGGTCCTGGATATAGGCGAGTTTGTTACAGATAGAGCGGGCATTCCATAGGGCACAAGAGAAGGGCAGAGGAGGGGAGTAGAGGAATAGAGATGAGGTTAGAGAGGTCACGGTGAGATCTGTAGAGTTTGGATAATAGTTGGTGAGGAGGGCCAGTATTGGGATTGATGTCACCGGCTGAGAGTAAGAGAAGGAGTAAAAGAGAGCGGAGGAGAGTAGGAGAGGTGTGGCCACGAAGGCGGAGATTAAAAGCCAAGAGGGAGGAAGAGGGTAGGAGAGAAGGTGAGGTGATGAAGTCGATGGATGGGCAGTGAGTTCCTGTAGTGGAGAGAGGTAGGGGGTGAGGGAAAAGATTAGGAAGGGACAGGGCTAGGAAGAGAATGTGAATAGGGGCCATAAATGGCTGAGGTACTTTAGCAACTGGGAAGAAGATTAGATGTAAAGAGAAAAATGCCCCTGCACCTAGAGCTGAGTCCCTGAGTGGATCGGAGTGGACCAGGGTGTCACCCCGGAGAAGGCTGTAAGGATATGCAGATGAGCTGCAAGTCCTCCACAGCACCTGAAAGGCAGCTGGTGGTAGAGCTGGGCACCTCTCAGCTGAGGAAAGGCTTACCAGGGGATAGGCCGAAGCCAGCATTCCTCCCCCTGAGGGTCACCTGATCCTAGCCAAAAAGCACCTGGAAACTCTGTGCGCTTGGAGCGAGGGCCCTGGGAAGATCTCAAAAGCATTCGGCATTAAGACTCCTGATGCAGGCCTAACGGCCGAAATACGACGTTGTGTCGAGTCTTTATACCTCAATAAACATCTTTATTATTATATATCCTTTCAGTCTTTGGAATCCTTGGTCGTCCTCCCACTTTTATTTCATTTCTGGTACTCAAATGCCAGGTCACCCTTCAGGGGTGGAGTGATCACTGAGGGACCCACACTACAATAGCCAGGCCCCCTGCAACCAGTCACAGAATCTATGGTAAGGCAGAATTTGTATGTAGAGCCTGAGCTCTTTCATTAAAATATGAGGACCATGGGTCAATTTTAACAGACAATGGAAAAGGTGCCAGTACTCAGTACCCCCAAGTACCCCCTCAAAAAAAGCCCTGAGTATTGTGTTCAGTTTTTGAGGCTGTATCTTGCTAAAGACGTAAAAAGACTGGAAGCGGTGCAAAGAAAAGCTACAAAAATGGTATGGAATTTGCATTGAAAACCGTACGAGGAGAGACTTGCTGACCTGAACATGTATACCTTGGAGGAAAGGAGAAACAGGTGTGACATGATACAGATCTCTCTATATAAAACGCACCTCCAACGTTCTAAAGTGAGGCGACAGAGACCACTTTTCGTCCATGAGTGTTTGCCCCGCCCATGCGTCAAACGTGATGACGTCGAGGGCGGAGCAAAGACACACACCGACCGTGTCGCGCTCCTGATTGGCTGTGCCTCAGGTGATGCACACACAGTTCGATTCCCACTCCCAAACACTCACACGGACTTCTAAACCACCTTGCCTTTTAATCGGCGACGAAGAGGAGCAGGAGGGGGACAGCGAAGAAAATGCAGCAGTGTTCAGGAAAAAAAAAAGAGTCCCGCCTCTTCCTGAGGAGGGGGTAGCTACCAGCACGGGGACCAACCGCGAGGAAAGCGCGGCCGAAGACCGCCACTAAACCACCTCTACATCGCGGCCCTTACTCTGCAAGCTTTTCATGCGGTGAAGCCGGCGTTATCGCGAAACAGGCAGGGGGAGGAGTAGGGAAACTCGCGGAGCGTGTTTCCCTACTCCTCCCCCTGCCTACGAATCAGCTGTCAATGATTCCTGCAGATGAATCAGCTGTCAATGATTCCTGCAGACTTCAAAACCACCTCGCCTTAATCGGCGCCGCAGAGGAGCAGGAGGGGGACAGCGAAGAAAAAGCAGCGGCGTTCGCTTAAAAAAACAAACACACAAATCCCGCCCTTTCCTCAGGGGGTAGCTGTCTTTCTAAACAAGCTCTGCCCCTTTCCAGATGCGGTGCTGTTCCGTGCCAAAAATCCACCACCCGCAGGGGGAACAAATGAACTCCTTAATCCACCAGTTCACAGACAAGACATAATTAGCATGCTATGCAGGAGTGACATAAGTCCCCTTCACTGGCAGGCAGGCAGGCAGGCAAGGAAGGAAGGAGGGGGGAGGGCCGACACCCAGGCACACACTCTCATTCACACACACACACTGGCACACAATCACTCTCTCAGTCACAAACACACACTTGCATCTGGCAGGGAGGGAGGGGAGGGGGCCACCCTGGCCCACACTGCCACACACTCTCTCTCTCTCTGCCACAAACACACACTTGCACCTAGGAGGGAGGGGGCCCACCCTGGCACACACTCTCATTCTCACACACACTCACATTCCCACAGAGACACTTGCACACAGTTTCACTCTCTCAAAATCACAAACACACACTTCCACCTGGCAGGGAGGGAGGGGGGCCCATCCTGCAAAACACTCTCATTCCCACAAACACACACTCTCTCACAAACACATTCACACACACTCACTCTCTCTGTCACAAACACACACTCGCACATGGCAGGGAGACAGGGAGGGGGGCCACTGGCAGCAATGGAGGGGGCCACAGAAACACATTCCCCCGCAAACACCCTGACCGCCACACCCTCTACACAAATGCTATCTGTGACACACACACAGACACACTCTCTGTGTCACACACACAGTGAAGCACAGTTACAGATCGCAAAACAACCCCCCTCCCCAACATTCTTACACGATAATCACCCCCGCACTACTACTTTGCCACACCCTCTTTCACTTCCAAACACACACTCACAATCTATCTTGGTGACACATTATCTCTGTCCAGTGGCGTAGACAGACCTGACATTTTGGGTGGGCCCAGAGCTAATATGGGTGGGCACTATGTATATATAGGTGTGAGTACTGTTTCTTGGGATACTCCTAAATAATGCCTTAGAGTGTACTTGATGATGGATTTCTAAATAAATAATCTGCCCATCTGTCCTGCATCAACATAACCACATAAATACTCGGAGCCTATGTTGCAAACCTTAACACCACCAATTCTGAACACACAAATACCAATAAGAGCGCCTTTAAAAAGGCAGCAGTGAATATACATGACACCAATGTGTGTCCTACTGGAAAAGTCAGACAAGTCAGACTGATATGGATACCCACACAAGCCACATGCCAGAAGAATCTCTCACATGAAGAACACAGATCAACCTTCATCAATTACAGCATAAAGGACCAAAACTTTTAAATTGTCCTGTAGCCTATGTAGGACAATGAAAGTGTTGCGTAGATGTATAAATCACTGGGATATAACAGTATTCCTCGAGTGCATTTAATTGGAGACTCACCAAGCATGATAGGAGAAATAAGAATGGAAGCCATCTAACTAAAAGAAATTCCAATATGGACTAGTTAGAATTGGATAAGACTTGAAAGGAAAGAGAAAGGGGAGGAGTGGCCTAGTGGTTAGGGTGGCGGACTTTGGTCCTGAGGAACTGAGTTCAATTCCCGGCACAGGCAGCTCCTTGTGACTCTGGGCAAGTCACTTAACCCTCCGTTGCCTGCCACATTGAGCCTGCCATGAGTGGGAAAGCGCAGGGTACAAATGTAACAAAAATAAAATAAATATACTGCCTTTCTGTGGTTACAATCAAAGTGGTTTACATATTATATACAGGTACAGGGCAATGGAGGGTTAAGTGACTTGCCCAGAGACACAAACTTTGATGGATTAAGATCCAAAAGACACTATGATAATAGTAAGAAGAAAAGGAGAAAAGTTACTGACTAAAGTGACAGACTAACCAAACTAGAATCATGTGCGACATCACTCTAAAGTAACATGATTGGATGATTACAGCAACCTGGTTAATATGAAATATTACTACAATGAAGCTTGGTCATAAACATGAGTTTGTGGAAGTTTACCAACAGATATAAAGGCCTTTACCTGCACACTTGAAGTTCTGAGAATCCAGTCCTTTTTCTGTGGGTATGTGGGTCAAGCACTGTAACAAAGAACTGTCTTCTCTCACCACAACCTGTGAATTCCTGCCCCAGTCCCTATTCAATGGCTCATCGCTGCTTCTAAATAAGACGTCAGGGCCCCTCGAATAAGCTCCTGCCAGGCCTTGGCTTCCTTGGCACTCTCAGCCTGTAGTCGCAATGAGGTCTTTGAGGTTACAACTCTGAAGAAAGCAGGGCCTCCAAGGCTGGCATCTGGAAGGATGTCTCGAATTATGTTAATTCCATAGACCTGGCACAGGGTCTTTGTGCAGTCTGTCACCACAAAACACTTCAAAGCCTCCAAGGACAAAGAGAAAATGAAGCGGCTCCAGCTCCGATCCACTCTCATGTACAGAACAGATGCCTTGAATGCATCTTGTTCCACAGACAGCCCTGATGGCCAGTCGAACACAAGTGGAGAACCAGTTGGATTCATGGTGTGTTACTGTCAGATTCTGGGAACTTCAGGACTTCCCAGGTCTCTTCATGCTGGGGGCGACATTTCTGCAGCACATCCTCCCTCCAGTCTGTCCACCCAGTCCTCAGCTTCCCGTAGGTACAGCTTCTTGTTTGGGAGAAAGAGATCAAAGCGGCCATCGGCATGTGCCGGCCCTACTGCATCACACCGGAGCAGGGCGCAGTTCTCAGTGCAGGTTCGGTCCTCAGCATTTAGGCAAAGGCGAAACTCAAAGGGTGAGAGCTCACAGTAGAATTCCTTCCAGATACTCATGGCCCCATGACGTTCCAAATTACCCAACTTCAAGAGTCCCCGGAAGGGGTTTGAGAGCCCTATCTGCCTGCACTACGGACCGGGGGGGGGGGGGGGGGGGGGAAGCAGGAGGTACCGCGTGACTGTGGCGCATGCAGCAGCTGAGCTTTTTATTTTAGTGTGAGTCACGCGAGAACGAGGCTGAGGCAGGGCAGGAGGACTGGAAGTTAAAAGCTGCTGAGACTGGCAAAATGCAGGTGGGTGGGACGTCAGCTGAGCAGGTTGCCACCGCGACGGCAGAAACTAAGGCTGTGGCCCGTTCAGCTGCTGCTTTGCTGTGTACTTTTCGCTGGCGCAAAACTGGGTGGGCCTGAGCTGAGATTGGGTGGGCCCAGGCCCACCCAGGCCTACCCGTAGCTACGCCTCTGTCTCTGTCTCTCACACTCACACACACACACAACCACCGCCCCCCCCAACCCCCCCCCCAAAAAAAAAAACACAAACACTGATCCACAACATGGACAGATGGCCACTCACTCTCTCCCCCACTACACCCTCACACTTCAACAACCCCGCCATCCCCCAACCCCCCACCCCCCACAAAACCAACATTTACAACAACAACAAAAAATAAAAGACTACAACACCACACTAATACAAGCCAACAACAACACGCCCAACCCCCCCTGTTACAAAATCATATTGCACATAATACTACAATGTCAATTATTCATTACTAACACAACAAAATTATCCACAAATTCCCTTTCAAAACATTCATTGCAGAAAACAAATACCTTGCTAGTGCCCATTTCATTGCTCTCAGAAACTACTACTGCTACTACTACTACTTAACATTTCTAGAGCGCTACTAGGGTTACGCAGCGCTGTACAAAATAAACAAAGAAGGACGGTCCCTGCTCAAAGGAGCTTACAATATAAAAAAAACGAAATGTCAAGTTGGGGCAGTCTAGGTTTCCTGGGTAGAGGTGTAGAGGTTAGGTGCCGAAGGCGACATTGAAGAGGTGGGCTTTAAGCAGAGATTTGAAGATTGGCAGGGAGGGGGCCTGGCGTATAGGCTTGGGGAGTTTTTTCCACGCATGGGGTGAGGCGAGGCAGAAAGGGCGGAGCCTGGAGTTGGCGGTGGTGGAGAAGGGTACTGAAAGGAGGGATTTGTCTTGAGAGCGGAGGTTACGGGTAGGAACGTAAGGGGAGATGAGGGTTGAGAGGTAAGGAGGGGCTGCAGATCGAGTACATTTGTAGGTTAGTAGCAGAAGCTTGAATTGAATGCGGTACCTGATCGGAAGCCAATGAAGTGACTTGAGGAGAGGGGTGATATGAGTGTATCGGTTCAGGCGGAAGATAAGACGTGCAGCAGAGTTCTGAACGGACTGAAGGGGGGATAGGTGGCTAAGTGGGAGACCAGTGAGGAGTAGGTTGCAGTAGTCAAGGCGAGAGGTAACGAGAGAGTGGATGAGAGTTCGGGTGGTGTGCTCAGAGAGGAAAGGGCGGATTTTGCTAATGTTATAGAGGAAGAAGCAACAGGTCTTGGCTATCTGCTGGATATGCGCAGAGAAGGAGAGGGAGGAGTCGAAACGGACCTTTTTTACTAGTGTTTAAATATTTGAAAGGTATTCATCTGCAAACAAACCTTTTCCGGAGACGAGAAGGTGGTAGAACTAGAGGGCATGAACTGAGGTTGAAGGGGGCAGACTCAGGAGTAATGTCAGGAAGTATTTTTTCACGGAAAGGGTGGTAGATACGTGGAATGCCCTCCCACGGGAGGTGGTGGAGATGAAAACGGTAATGGAATTCAAACACGTGTGGGATAAACACAAAGGAATCCTGTTTAGAAGGAATGGATCTATGGAATCTTAGCAAAGATTGGGTGGCGACGCCAGTAATTGGACAGTAAAACCAATGCTGGGCAGACTTCTACGGTCTGTGACCTGATCGTGGCTGAATAGATATGGATGGGCTGGAGTGTAAATTTTAACGGGGCTTCAATGTTAGCTTCAGAACTTTAGTAGTGCTGGGCAGACTTTACGGTCTGTGCCCTGAGAAAGGCAGGGACAAATCAAACTTGGGTATACATATAAAGTATCACATACCATGTAAAATGAGTTTATCTTGTTGTGCAGACTGGATGGACTGTAATAGGATTGGTCAGTTCCTTGAAGCACAGCCAGAGCTCAGCATCCTGCACAGTAATGCTCAGACACCAGAGAGAGAGGGGGGGCCTGACACCAGAGGGGGGGGGGGGGAGAGGTATCTCTGTCACACACACACTCTCTCTCTCACAGTCAATGTCTTTCTCTCTCTCTCACTCTCACACACTGTCTCTCACACACTCTATGTCTCACACTGAATCACATTCATTCTCTATGTGACACACAGTCACTCACACACTCTCTTGGTCTCATACACTCAGTCTCACAGAGAGTCTGTGTCTCACACACACTCTCTCTTGCACACACTATATCTGTGTGAAACACACTCTCTCTCTCTCTCTCTCACACTGTGTCTCACATACACACTTGCACACACTCTCATTCTCACACACACACTCTCTCTCACAGACACACTCGCACCCAGACTCACTCTCTGTCTCTCTCTCTCTCTCTCTCACACACACACACACACACGCACATTCACAGTCACTCTCACATACACTCTCTCAAACATACACACTCCATGGAAAACCTTGCTAGCGCCCGTTTCATTTGTGTCAGAAACGGGCCTTTTTTACTAGTTTACTATGTTACTATGACATTCCAAAATTGCAATTTGATGGATCCCAGTCGGTGAGAAAAGAAGAGAGATAAAAAAAAAAAAGACATTATAGTGTAGCACCAACTGGGAAGAAATGATCAAACACACTGGAGAATACTTGCTGCTCATGGTGCCTAGGTGCACAGGCAGACCTAAGTCTAAGTAAATCACAATTTCTATTCTGGTGACTCCAATAAATTGTGCAAATTGGATTACAACAAAGCAAAAAACAAACATTTATTCAGACTAACGAAAGTATCACAAGACTGTTGTACTTTTTATCTGTGTTTAAAGCAAACCAATTTGTCAGATAAAGGGAAATTTCCATGGTGCTTGACAAAACAGTAACAGCATTCACAGGTAGTTCATTAACTTTGAAAGATAATAGCCAGTATCTAGCCAGCATGTAAAAGAGAGTGGAGTGTACTGTACACCTCACAAATCTGGCAGATTTTAGAGCAATTTACAAAAACCATTTCTGCATGTGAATATCTATTTAAACAGGTAAATCTGTTGAAAATTGCCCACACTGTAATCAGGTAAAAGTATTTGCCTTACTTCACAATACTTTTAACCAGTTTTTGTGAAGGTGTTCCTGGACTAGGGATAGTCAGGGGAGGCAACAACATGCACAGTTTTATTTTTATTTTCAAAACTACATGTATTATTTTGGATAAAAATTATCCACAGAAAAACTGGATGCAAATCTCTGCAGGTATGTTTTATTTGGGCAAGTTTCAAAAGACATATATATACAAACCCTTTTCCTTTGAGAACTAGTGCAAAATTTGCAATGTAAAAGTATCTGTAGACTTTGTACTTGTCCACACAGTTTGAAAATTGCCCTCATAGCCACCAGTTTAAAGATTGTGAGCCTAATATTCAGTGGCACTTAACTGAGTAGGAGTGTATCATAGCCAGATAACTGTTGCTCACTGAGGCCATACCCCAATTTTCAGCAGCATTATCTGGATAATAACATAACACTTTATTCTTATAGTCCACAATACCTTGCAGTTCAATGCAGGTAACATACAAAGGCTGGACACCCCAGGAAATATAATAATAAAATAATTAATAAAAAAACCTAATACATTCACCTCCTCCATAATTCCTAAATAAATATGTCTTAAGCAATTGTCTAAAATGTACAATGCCACTGAAAATCTTCATTGACCACCTAACACTATCTGGGTAGTTCTGGGGCAGTCTGAGGGCAGAACTAAAACAGCCAGTAATTATCTGGGTACAATCAATATTCTGTACCAGTACCCGGGTAACCATCTGGATAACTTGTGTGGATAGTTACTCGGGTACTGCCACTGAATATCAGAAGTAGCTAGATAATTTCTTGCGGTAAGTCTATACCTGGATATTCACAGACAGATGATCAAAACCCCGCGCTGTTCCAAACAGCGCTCCAAAATAGCGCTAGAACAGTGCAGGGCATTATTAGACCTATGATCAGAGATAATTGCATGCAAATTTAAGCACGCAATTATCTCCAATCATGGGGTAGAAGTGCGGCAGAATTGTGCCAGAGAATGCGCTCAGCACAATCCTCCCGCACTTGTTTGACAGGTCTGGGCTGTCAAAAGCCCAAACCTGTCAAACACAGGGGCTGGAGGTCCAAAGGGACCACCAGGCCCCAACTACCCCTGCCCCGAGCAACGGGGGCTGGAGGTCCGGTGGACCTTCGGTCCCCCCGACGATTCCCCCCCCCCCCCCCCCCCCCAGGTTCAGGGAGGGCTGGAGATCCGGTGAGTCTTCAGTCCCCCCTAACTCCCCAGCAAAGGGTCCCTGGTGGCCTAGTGGGCGCCCAACCAACCCCCCCCCCCCCAGCGACAGGGGGCTGGAGGTCCGCTGGACCTCTGTTCCCCCCAAGGATCCTCCCCCAGGTTCAGGAAGGGCTAGAGATCCAGTGGGTCTCCAGCCCCCCCTAGTCCCCTAGCAAGGGGTCCCTGGTGGTCCAGTTCCTCCTACCTTGTGTGTTGGAGGAAGGAGGGTAGCCTGCCTCCCTCCTCTTCCTGCAATGCCGCAAAATGGTGGCGCCACAAAATGGTGGCGCCCAGCCCTGCCCAGTGTATCCTGGGATACGCTGGGCGGGGCTATACACCATATAAGGGAGTTTCTGCAGGCATTGTTTCACGCGCTCAAGGGCTTTGATCATGGGGCATTAGCAAACGCTGGCACTAGTATGGCTCTAACAGCCTCCAGAGCCAGTGTTTGCTTCTGATCATCCCCCTGTGTGCTGGTATCCAGTTACTGGCCAGCACAGAATATCTTGGTAGAATTTTAAATGCTGCAGCTAATGTTTTAAAGCAACATTGACCACAGAGTTCAAGTAATTTCAACAGTATGTCCTGAATCGTAGATTACGACCTATGGATCAGAACCATTTGATAATTCCATATAGATCATTTTTAATAGGAAAAGATGGGAAATGAAGGCTTTCTGACAACGGGCTGCTGAAGAATGGACCTTTAGGAAGGCACTGAAAATTTATTTCGCAGATTTAAAATT
Source organism: Microcaecilia unicolor (assembly GCF_901765095.1). Classification (NCBI taxonomy): domain Eukaryota; kingdom Metazoa; phylum Chordata; class Amphibia; order Gymnophiona; family Siphonopidae; genus Microcaecilia; species Microcaecilia unicolor. The sequence continues at coordinate 128,314,341 of NC_044040.1, forward strand.
TTGATTTTATGTTTTATTTATGTACTTTTATTATTTCTAGTGGCATGCGGTTAGGGCCTTCAAGAGATTCACTGAATTCCCAGTCCTACCCTACCAATGTGCTATTTTACCTTTGATCCAGTTGGTCCCTTCCCTTATCAGCAACAGAGCAGACAGCATGATTGGTGCAAAGAAGTAATCCCACCTCAGTGGAGTGCACTCAGGGCCTCAGTGGCTACATTGAATCCTCAAAAGTTTAGGGAGGGCGGGGGGGGGCTGTCAGATGTGCTAAGGATTCAGGAGGCTAGGATTGCCAACTCTCTGGATTTTTTTTAGGATTCTATGAATTTGTGAATTACCTGTCTCAAAGTCAGAAAGATGGCTAAGTTTGTGGATATTTTTCAGAGTTTAGCTCACTACAGCTCTCTAATATTCCCCCCTTCAGTGAGATGTGTACCTGGGAGTTTTTAGGTGAAGTCCACTGCAGTGCCCTCTACAGTGGCCCATAGCTCTGCTGAGATGTTTATGTGGCCAGTCTACTAAGAATACTGGCTCCTCCTACATCCCAATGGCTTGATTTTGTGCATTTTTCACTTGGACTTTTTTTTTCTCCAAAAATGAACATAAAAACATAGAAACATGACAGCAGATAAAGGCCAAATGGCTCATCCAGTCAGCCCATCCTCTGTAACCCCTAACTCTTCCATTTCCTAAGCGATCCCACATTCTTAGCCCATGCCTTCTTAAATTCAGACATGGTCCTCGACTCCACAACCTCCACCTGGAGGCCATTCCACGCTTCCACCACCCTTTCTGTGAAATAATACTTTCTTAGATTACTCCTAAGCCTATTCCCTCTTAACTTTATCGTATGCCCCCTCATTTCAGAGGTTTCTTTCAGTTAAAAAAGGCTCACTTCCTGTACATTAATGCCCTTGAGATATTTAAACATCTCTATCATATCTCCTCTCTTCCTCCTCTCTTCCAGTGTATGCATGTTGAGGTTCATACGCTTGTCCCTATATTTTTGTGTTCAAGACAGCTTACTAATTTTGTAGCTGCCCTCTGGACCGACTCCATCCTGTTTATATCTTTCCGTAGGTGCGGTCTCCAGAACTGCACACAGTACTCTAAATGGGGCCTCACCAGAGACTTATACAAGGGCACTATCACATCCTTTTTCCTGTTGGTCATCCCTCTCTTTAAGCACCCAAGCATCCTTCTGGCTTTGAACGTCGCTTTTTCTACCTGTATGGAAGATTTAAGGTCATCATACATAATCACCCCCATACATAGAAACACTTTGCCCCCTATATTGTATCGTTCCCTCGGATTCTTGTGACCCAAGTGCATGACCCTGCATTTTTTAGCATTAAATCTTAGTTGCCAAATATCGGACCATTCCTCCAGCTTTGCTAGGTCCTTCCTCCTGTCATTCGTCACCCGCCATGGTATCCACCCTGTTGTAGAGTTTGGTATCTGCAAAGAGACAAACCTTTCCAGACAGCCCTTCCGCAATATCGCTCACAAAGATGCTATAAAGAGCCGGCCCAAGGACTGATCCACTGATAACATCCCTTTCTTCACAGCAAGCTCAATTTACCACTACTTTCTGTCTCCGTCCATTCAACCAATTTTTGACCCAATCAGTTACTCTAGGTCCCATACCGAGGGCACTCAATTAATTTATCAGTCGCCTGTGGGGAACTGTGTCAAAGGCTTTGCTGAATCTAAATATACCACATATAGTGCCCCTCCCACATCCAACTGTTTGGTCACCCAGTCAAAGAAGTCAGTCAGATTCATCTGACAAGGCCTACCACTAGTGAAGCCATGCTGCCTTGGGTCTTGCATTCAATTCAATTTGAGAAACCTCACAATCCTCCGCTTTAGTAGCATTTCCATTAGTTTACTCAGCACCGAGGTCAGACTGACAAATCTGTAATTCCCAACCTCCTTCTTACTTCCACTCTTGTGCAAAATCCTCTGGGACCACTCCAGTCTCAAAGGAAGCATTGAAGAGGTCAGTCAGCAGAGTCGCCAGAACTTCTCTGAGTTCCTTGAGCACCCTCGGGTGTATCCCATCAGGCCCCATCGCTTTGTCTACTTTTAGTTTAGCTAGCTCCTCACAAACACAGTCTTCTGTGAATGGGTCTTGGTCTACCATACATCCATCCCCTTTAGCATTTGTTTTCTTCCAGTCTACCCCCGGCCTTTCATCTGTGAACACAGAGCAGAAATAATTGTTCAGCTTTATCCTCATCATCTTCTACATATTTCTCTCCCTCAGCTTTGAGCCTCACAATGCTATTACGGAACTTCCTCCTGTCACTTACATATCTGAAAAAGGCCATCCCCCAATTTTACCACATTAGTTATCTTTTCTTCCATTTGCCTCTTCACTTTCGTGACAGCTTTTCCAACTTCTCTTTGCTTATCAGGTATTCTTGACTGTCATGTATAGAATGTTTGTACATTTGGGAAGCTTGCCAGGTGCCCTTGGCCTGGATTGGCCGCTGTCGGGGACAGGATGCTGGGCTCGATGGACCCTTGGTCTTTTCCCAGTGTGGCATTACTTATGTACTTATGTCTTCATCTTTCTGAGTCGTCTTATAATGTGTGAAGGCTAACCTCCTTTTCCATATCTTTTTAGCTACTACATTCGAGAACCAGAGCGGCCTTCTTTTTCTCATACTTTTATGTAATTTTTGTAACATAAAGGTTAGTTGCCTTTAATATAGTTCTTTCAGTCTTGTCCATTGCAGTTCTACTTCTTTCAGCTGTTCCCATCCTACTAACTCTTCCTTGAGAAATTCTCACATCTCGGCAAATTTAGTTCTTTTGAAATCCAGGACCTTCAATCTCAAATGAGCCCTCTCTCCCGTTTTAATATTGAACCACACCATTCAGTGATCACTAGATGCCAAATGGTCTTCCACCTTGACGTCAGAAACATTCTCTCCATTTGCAAGCACCAGGTCCAGAATAGCTCTATCCCGCGTCAGTTCCATTACTCACTGCTGAAACAATTCTTCCTGTAGAGAATCCAAGATCTCTTTGCTTCTAGACAACACTGCAGCAGGGACACTCCAATCAACATCCGGCATATTGAAGCAGTGGCGTTCCTAGGGGGGTGGTAGGTGCGGTCCGCCCCGGGTGCACACCGCTGGGGGGGTGCCGTGCGCACCTGTCCTCCGTTGTTCCATGCTTCTTCTCTGCCCCGGAACAGGTTACTTCCTGTTCTGGGACAGAGAAGAAGCATGGAACAATGGAGGACAGGCGCGCGCGTGCGGCACCCCCCCAGCGGTGTGCACCCGGGGGGGGTTCCTTCGCGGGGGGTGTCCTTTCGCCGGGGGGGGGTCCGCGCTGCATCCGGGGGGGGGTGCTGCACCCGGGGGGAAGGGCGCATCGCGATCCACCCCAGGTGTCAGCCCCCCTAGGAACGCCACTGTATTCAAGTCACCTATAAGTAGTACGTCTCCTTTCCTAGCTATCTTGTGGATGTCTTCAATTAAGTGTCTGTCCATTTCCTCCAACTGTGAGGGTGACATGTATATTACTCTGATATATATATATTTTTTCCTTTCCCTTTCCAGTTTAACCCACAGCACTTCTTCCGTACCCAACACGTCCTGCAGTTTCATCACTTTAATATCATTCTTAGCATATAATGCCACTCCTCCATGTTATGATCTCTGTTTCCCAGGGGACCCAACACAGCCACCTCTCACAATATGCCATGCAAGCCTCCAAGGACCAGATCCAAAATGGCTCCCCTCTTGTTGGTTCCTGGACCAGTTGCTCCAAGTACGCAAAGCTTTTTTTTCCAAAAGGTATTGCAGCGGGGGTTTATAGAAGACTGCCCTTCACCCTAAAAATAGTCCCTTAAATAGCCTGAGCCACCTTAAGATCACTGGTCCCACCCCGGGAGGAAGTGAGTCAGGAGGGATGGAGTCAAAACCAGAAAGTATAAAAGGCAGGGCCAGACTGAGGTTAAGGGAAGGAAGAACGGTAGTCCCAGCATATGCCGCTACAACTAGGGTTACCATATGGCTCCAGAAAAAGGAGGACAGATTGCTGCCTGCCTACTGACTCTGCCTGTACCTGGATTACTCTCTTGACCTGCTGCCTGTCTAGCCGTCATGTTCATCACCCCGCTTCCTGCTCCATCTCGTAAGCCCTGCAGGCTGCTCGCACCTAGAGGCTCAACCTCTGGGGAACGGTGGTCAGCGCAGGTGAAACCCGGGGTTGTCTGGCCACCAAGCAGAACCTGGTCCGAGTACCGGGCTCAGCAGTGCTCTACTTGGTACAAGAACTCACAGGTCTGACACAAACCTGGAAATTGGAGAAGAACCGAGAAGAACTTACAGGCTGTGTTTGGGGCGTAGCAGCCCCACCAGCCATAGACTATGTTTTGGGCCTGCCAGCCAGAGGACTGCTTGAGATTGTATTTACTGAACTACAGAGGCGATTCACCTTGTGTTCCTGGCCCTTGGATGTAACAGGATTCAGTTAATAAACCACTCATGTTCATTTATATACCTTTGTCTGCGTATGTTATTTTGCAGGCCCACCTCAAACCCTTACTTGGGGTATCATATGTGCTGTCAGGAATGGAATCTTTGAAGCTTATCGTGCCCAAGGAAGCTGGATCTGTGACTTCTGGTGCTCTGAGCCTATCAATGATATTATGATGGAACATTGGGCAAAAGGTATTAGCCCTGCCCTAGTTAGGGGGGACCATAGGCGGTCGGTGGCCCAACTGTTTGGGGAGGCTAAAGGGGGCGTGGTCAGGGGCGGTGCTTACATCCATAATTATCTGACAACACAGAAAAAACTAAGTAAAATAGTAACAAGTAATACCTTTTATTAAATTTAGATATTAGATATGTATCATATGTCAAAGAATAATGTGGTTGCTCAAACTGTCTGAGAGCTTGATGGCTGAACAGTATAGTTGGAAGGAAAGTGCATTTCTATAGAATAGGCAGTTAGAACTTTTGGATGACACAAAAGCACCAGTGCTAAGGTCCAATTTCAGAGTGCAGAGATACCAAGGGTGTCCCATCCCAAACGTGAAAAGTACCGTCCCAATTAGTGAGATTCAAGGTTAGCAAGTGAAAGTTGAGCTACTACTGAGAATGCTATGAGCTAAATGAAGTCCAAATTCTAATATTAGGCATATTGAAAAGTAATGCAAAATCTTAAAAAAGTCACTCAGGACCTATAAAGCAAATTGACTGTAACATAAGAATAGCCATACTGAGTCAGACCAACAGATTTAAATTTCAGAAACTGACACATTCACTCACTAAATTAAAAAATGAATAAATATTTGAAACAAAAATGTATAATAAGGTGATACCTTTTTCTTTAACTAATTTAATAAATTTTTTGACTAGCTTTTTGGAGTTCACTAACCTGAGGAAGGAGGTTTAGACCTCTGAAAGCAAGTCAAAAATGTATTTAGTCCAATAAAAAGTTGTCATCTTATTTTACATTTTTTTGTTTTATTTTTATTTATTAATTATTAACCTGTAAAGTGGACTAACATGGCTACTTCATTCTACATTAAAAATAATTTTACCTTTGCTATCTGGCATCTATTTCTTCTAATTGTGCAGGTCGCAGTCTCTGGTTACTGCCTTTCTATCTTTTAACTTTCCATATCTCTTGTCCATTTATCATTTTTCTCTCTTCGCATGTCTTCTTCACATCTTCTACTACATCCATTTCCGACACTGATATTTTCTTTTCTGCTTTCTTCCATTTTTCTGCCTCTCTAACCACTCAGACTTTTCCATGCTTCATTTTCCCTGTTTTCCATCTTTTTCCCTCACCCAGGGTGTGTGTGTGTGTCTGAACTCCCCCTCAGACATATCGGATCTGTTTCTCTCTCCCAGGATCTTGTGTGTGTCTCTCTCTACCTGCCTGCCATAATTTCCTCTCTGTTTCTCTCCCTCCATCTTTCTTCCCCCTCCCTGCCATGCAGCATCTCTTCTCTCTCTTCCCCTGCCCCAGGCTCCCAGGATCTCCTCTCTCTCTCCCACCTCACCCTACCTCACATAGCATACAGATCTCCTCTCTGTCTGTCTCTCTCTCCCCCACCTTCCAGCATGGCTCCTCCCTCTCTCTCTTCACTTTACACCTCAGCCTCTCTTCTTCCACTGCCTGTTTTTCTTTTCACTATCCAGCTTTGCTCCTCTGTCTCTTCCCCTCCCCCCCCAATCTGCCTCTTCTCCCCCAAAACATCTAGCCTTGCTTCTCTGCCCCCCCCCCCCCCCCCGTATCCAACATTGTGCCTCTGCCTCTTCCCTCCCCCATCCTCTCTGTTTCCTCCCATTTCCTGCCTCCAGCATTATCTTCTCTCTCTTTTTTCTTCCCCCTGGCCTAGCCGCAAAAAGAAAAAGAAGCTTGAACTTCCCTTCCATGCTGCCCTGCCCCTGGCAGCATCTGACCAGCTTCTACCTGGAGCCCTGCCCCAGCATCCTCCTCTGTTCAAATCTCTGCACCGTGTCCCAGCTCCTTCTCACCCTCCCTCGCCCACCCACCCGTGCCCCCGTGGCCCTCACCTGGAGCTCCACAGCGGCACAACCTCATGTTCCCGGGCATCTTCAGCAGTTCCAGCAGCTCTTTCCTATTTCTGTCTCGATCAGCCATCGACGATCCTCTTCCCTGCCGCCAAACCCACTGCCTCTCCGATTCAATGGCGATCGGCAAACAAACACTGTGCACGGAGCCATAGAGCTCCGCATGGCAGCGCTGACAGCTCTTCCGGTCCCATTCTCTATGTTGCATCATAGAGGGTGGGACCAGAACAGCTGTCAGCGCTGCCATGCAGAGCTCTATGGCTCCATGCACAGTGTTTGTTTGCCGATCGCCACTGAATCGGAGAGGCAGCTGGTTTGGCGGCAGGGCAGCATGGAAGGGAAGTTCCAGCTTCTTTTGGGCAGGAACCGGAAATCTGCCAGGCAGTGACATGCTGAGCCCCATGACTCCAGTTAATACGCCACCAAAAGAGGTTGCATTTGGGCTGGGGAGGTTTAGCCTCCCCAAGCCTCTTATTCGGGGTGCCTATGGGGGGACTAATATCTAGTGCCGGACAGGCAGGTTTTGTTTTTGTTAACTGGTGTATTACATGGTTCTGGTCACTAGTGGTACAGCAAGAACATTGAAAGGCTACTCCAGGCCTTGGTGGAGGGCCAGCAACAACAGCAATAGCAACAACAACAGTTTGAACAGGCATATCTTGAACAGCAGCAACAGCTACAGCAGTAACAACAAGTGCAGCAGCAAGGGCTGCAGAAGCTGGTAGAGCTACAACAGAATGCTCTGGACCAAGCAGGAAGGGATGTCCAGGCACCCAGCCTGCAAGTGACCTCTCCGGTTTCAGTATTAAAGAAAATGGTGCTGGAGGATGACCTGGACTTTTTACTGACCAATTTCAAAAGAACCGCCACCTTGCTGGTTGGCCAGAAGCATCATGAGCAGTTATCTGGGGAATTTACTGACCGGTAGCAGCTAGGCAGCATTCCAAGATGTGAATTCCACTGGGATGGCCACCTATGCGGAAGTAAAAGCTGCCATTTTGGAGAGGGCAGGTTGCACCCTAGAGGCCTATCAGCAACGATTCTGGAATGGGTCCCTACAAGTTCAAGAAAACCCATGGAGTTTCTTCTATCAACTCAAGGAGGTCACCTGGAGATGGCTGCAACCGGAAGGCAAGATGGGCCCAGAGATCGCAAGAATCATCCTCCTAGAGCAGTTCCTTGAAGGTTTACCCCCATCTATGAAGCAGCCAAATTTATCCCCTAGAGTGCTTTAGAAGCAGCCAAAGCCTTCTACCAAGCACGACCAGAGTGGAACTCTATAAAGGAAAGAAGAGGGCTGGAAGTCCTGGGAAGAAAAAAGAAAAAGCTGGACCAGACAACCAGAGGGATCAGAAACCACCCTCCAGTCCGGGGTTTCTAAGGAAGAGGTCAGAGCAATAGAAGCCCTCATCCACAAAAACATACCATGCACCTTTACCCTCTACAAATGCTGCAGCATGGAACTAATTTCAAACACTTGGAAACAGTTCTAAAAAAACTGCTGTTTCTACCAGCTACTATAATAGTTTATTCTGTTGTAGTGATTTTAAATTTCATTTCTTGATATATATATATATACATATGGGAAACTTTCAAATAAATAAAATAAGCTGTCAAATAAAAAAAAATCCACACATAGGCAGTCATAAGTGCTTGATATTATTTTTATTTAGAAACTAGTAAAAATGGCCCGTTTCTGGAACGAATGAAACAGGCGCTAGCAAGGTTTTCCTGGGAGTGTGTATGTTTGAGAGAGAGAGAGCCAGAGTGAATGTGCGGGTGTGTGACAGAGTGAGACTGTCTGTGTGACAGTGTGTGTGTGTGAGAATGAGAGTGTGTGACAGGGCTCCCTCCCCTGTTCCTAATGCCCCTCACCCCGTTCCCTCCCCTCCTTTTCCTCCTCCTTCCCACACTTTGGGTTCCTTAAGGCTTTCAAAAGTCTATGTACCCCCGTGGCCCTAACGCCCAGTATCCGGATACCCCACCGCTTTCCTCCTCACCCCTCCCCCAAGATGTAATACTTTCACGTACTTCATTTTTTAAAAAAAGTGTCCTATCTACCCTGTGTACAAATGCCCGGCATTCAGATGTGTTCCTCTCGTAATTTTCATTTCTTTCATTCATTCAGAACTCCCCCCCCCCCCCCCCCCCCCCCCCCCTCCCCGAACACTTTTGGTTCCTTCAGTCTTTTAAAACTCTCCTATGTACCCTGTGTGCTAATGGCCAGCATTCAGATTGTTCCCAAATGTTCATGTCTTTCAGTGGTTCAGAACTCCCCCCCTCCCCCCATTTAACACTTTCGGTTCCTTCAGTCTTTTTTTTATGTTTAAATTATTTTTATTGACATTGAATGAAAACGATACATTTGGTGATTAGAGAGGAGACATTATTCAATATCATAACATTGAAATTTCAACTTTTGTCCCCTTACTCTGTATGTGAAGCTGTCTAATGCCTCAAAACGTTCCACATGCGTTAACACTTAAACATAGTTTCTGTATTATCCACCAACATCTAGCTGTGTGTTGCTTTCGCCGTACATTTTCATAAACCCCCAAACCTCCTCCCCCCTCCCCTATCCCAACTCTCCCTCAGTTCTAAGCTAGGAATTAACAGTTAAATAATTCTATGCTTCCCCCCTATCTTGAGCTGTTCAGATCCATCAGCACAGTCCATTTTATAATCTGAGGCTTCACATTGTTTTCTATGTTGCTTGCTGCGAAGGGCTTTGCCTCTTGTAGCCCCTCGCCTGACATCGCCTCTCTTATTGTCTCTTAGTATGACCTGTCCTTGTCTCCGACTGTGCTCTATGTTAGATTTCTCTCAGATGATATACAGCAAATTAAAGTGTCTGTTGCCCTCCCCTTTACCCTTCCCCCCCCCCCCCCCCCCCCTTTCCTCACACACGGGAGCGAACTCCATCTCGCTCGAGTAAGTTGACAGAGTCATTCAACCTCTAATTTATTATTCTACTTCGGGCTGAGGGTTGTAAGGTGTCCCAAAAGTTCGCCCATGTCTTCTGCAGCTGCTTTCCTTCTCTGGAGGACAAATCCGCTATCCCTCGTCTTTCTAGATTTAGGAGTTCAATCATTTGGGATCTCCATGCTCCCACGGTAGGTGCTTTTTCTGCTCTCCAATGCAACAAAATAGACCTTTTTCCCATCAGCACAGTTCTATGTATGAAGGCCCCCAGGCCTGCGGGTGCAGGGCGTGCCCATTCATTTATTCCAAACAACATCAGCGGCTGGCATTTGATCTGGTGGTCCCAGTATCTCTGCGCTTCGCCCAATATCCGGGTCCAGAACAATCCCACCTGCTGGCAAGACCAAAACATGTGCCCCAGTGTTGCAGGGGCATGATTGCACCAGGGGCAGGCGGCTGAGTCCCCAAATCCAGCTTTATAGGCTCGCGATGGTGAAACATATAACCTTAGTATAAATTTGTAATCCATTTCCCAGTAGCGATTGAAGATAGAGCGTCTCTGTATGCTTGTCAGGTATTTCTGCAGGAGGTCCGCTGTAACTTCTGATGCCAGATCTCTGGCCCAGCTCTGTGCTCTTGTCTGAAAATCTATGTCTTCCGTCGTGTCTTGTAAGAATCTATGGTGAAATTTAAGCGGTACTGGGTTTTGGGCACCCAGAGTCAAGGCCGTGTTCAGTGTGTCTTGAACATCCTCGCTCAGATTTACCCAGCCTAAAGCTGTGATATAGTGTCTCATCTGAAGGCAAGCGAAACGGTCTCTCTCTGTAAGTCCGAATTCCTGTTGTAGATCTGCATACCGCTTCGGTTTACCTTCATCTGTCACCAGCTGACATAGATACTGGATCCCCAGTGCTCTCCACTGGCTGAATGCCGGCGATGTGGAGCCCTCCGGGAAGTCTGGGTTGTGATATATTGGCAGAAAAGGGGTGACCCGCCAATCAAATTTGTGTCGGTTGCATAACCATTTCCAGGCTGCTCTTGCTGCTGCAATTAAAGGGTTTGGGCCCTCTCCTGTATCTAGTCTTTCCCCGGGGGCGTGTAGACTCCATCCCAAATGCACCCTAGGTGTCATTGTCTTTTCCAGTTCTATCACTGAGAATTCACTTGTCCCCACTAACCAGTCTCTGATGTGTCTCATTGCACTTGCTATAGTGAGATGTCTTATGTTGAGCAGGCCCATCCCCCCGTGTGATCTCGGCTTTTGAAGTATGTGGACTGGGAGCCTGGGTCTCTTCCCATTCCATAGAAAGCTTTGCACTGCGCGATGCAACGCCTTCTCTTCTCTCTGTTTCAAATAAAGTGGTAGCATCTGGAACAAATACAACCATTTGGGAGCTATCATCATGTTGAACAGACCTATTCTGCCTGAAAGCGATAGTGGGCATGCTCTCCACAGTTTCAGCAGGCCTCTGGTTTTTGTCAATAAAGGCCTTACATTTGCATCATACAGTGTGTCCAGGGCCCTGGGGATGATCACCCCCAGGTATTGCAGATTACCTGCCGCCCATTGTAGTGGGAATTCTCCTCTCCAGTCTGTTTGCAATGTGTCATCCAGCGCTAGGGCCCTAGACTTGGTTCTATTAAGGGAATAGCCCGAGAGGGCGCCATATTCTTTGATGGTGTGTAGGAGAGACTCCAGGGAAGCCTGTGGGTTACTCAAAAGAACTACAACATCATCTGCATAGGCTAATACTTTGAGCTCCCTCCCGCCAACCTCTATCCCTGTTATCTTGCGTTGTGCTCTAATTCTGGCCAAAAGGGGCTCCAGCGTCAAAAGAAAAAGTAGTGGGGACAAGGGGCAGCCCTGTCGGGTTCCTCTCCCGATGTTGAACCCTTGAGTCTTGATTCCATTAATTCGAAGCATTGCTTGTGGATTTGCATACAGTGTTTCTATTGCCTCTGTAAACCACCCGTGCAACCCTATGCCCCTCAGTGTTTCGAACAGGAATGTCCACTCTACCTGATCAAATGCACGTTCTGCATCTAAACTGACTACCATTTGTTGTGTTCTTTGGGGGGAGTTAGACATTAATGTTAGTATCATTTTCCGTGTATTCAAGACCGACTGACGACCCCGGACAAAGCCCACCTGATCCTCCTGAACAAGACGGGGCATCCAAGGTGCCAGTCTCTCTGCTAGAATGCGTGATAAGAGCTTAACCTCCACATTTATCAGGGAGATGGGTCTGTATGAACTCGGGTTCAACGCATCTCTATCTTTTTTGGGAATAAGGCTTATAAGTGCTGTATTTGCGTGCAGGGGGAAATGTCCCAGTTCTACCACTGCGTTTAGATAATCAGTCAGGGACCCCACAATCTGTGCGCTCAATAGCTTGTAAAACTCTCCTGAGAGACCATCTGGCCCCGGCGCTGAATAGAGCTTTAATGCGCCTATCGCCTTCTGTAATTCTTTGGCTGACACCGGGGCATTGAGGAGGCCGACCTGATCTGTGGGTAGGCTCTCTAATCCCGCCTCTTTTAAGTAACATTTTATATTCTCCCGGTCTTCTGTGTGCCCTTGTTTCCCTTTGTATAGCTTTGCAAAGTGTTGGTAAAAGGTGTCAGCAATCTCTCCGGGGTCATGCGTCACTCTACCCACTTTGGTGCGGAGTGCTGTGATGTGGTGTGGTTTGCGCGCGCCCTTCACCAGTCTAGCTACCATCCCTCCCGTTTTATCTCCAAATTTGTGTAGCTTGTATTTTCTGTAAAGGAGGGACCTCATTGTTCGCTCATGCAGCATACTATTAAGTGCTACTCTAGTGGACATTAGTGTGTCATAATTCGTCTGCGTCGGTGTCCCTGCGTACGCCCGTCTCGCTTTTCCAAGCTGCTTTTCCAGAATTATTATTCTCCGGGCAATTTGTCGATTCCGCTTAGTGACGTAGGCTATTGTCTCTCCCCTAAGCACCGCCTTCGCTGCGGACCAAAACAAGATCTCATCTTCCTGGTGTTCTCGGTTATGTGTGACATATTCCTCCCACTTTTGGTGTAGGTATTTTCTGAAGTCGTCTGACTTGTACAAATATGCCGGAAACCTCCACCCCGGGGATTGTTGGAAAAAGGGGGCTGGGTCTAAATCCACCCAAATTAACGAGTGATCCGAGATTTCTTCTGGGCCTATAGAAGCATTTATTACTCTGGGGAATTCTGTCTGTGATATGAGAATATAGTCGATTCTAGACTGTGTCTGATGTACCCTGGATGTGTGTGTATAGTCCCTCTCCTCCCCATGTAATATTCTCCAGGGGTCTACCAGTCCCATCTCATGACATAATGTTTCCAGTATCGAGGGTGGAGCCGAGGGTCGCGGTGGCTGGGATTTGGAGCGATCCAAGGCCGCATCCATGACTTGGTTCATATCTCCTGCTAGAATCAAGGGAAGTGTATCAAGCCCCTTACATTTCGCCAAGACCTCTGCGAAGAAGTCTGCGCCTGCTGCGTTGGGGCCATATGTTGACACTACAAGCATTTCTTTTCCTTGCGCGTTGATCCTAATTCCCACTAGCCTCCCTTCCTGGTCTCTAAATTCTAGTCTAGTAGAGCACATGAGTGATTTGTGAATTAATATTGCTGTTCCTCCTCTCCTACCCGTGGCTGGTGAGCAGAACATTTCTCCTACCCAGTGGCGTTTCAGTTTCTCATGTTCCTCTTGGGACAATCTCGTTTCCTGGAGACAGGCTATCCCCACCCCGTGTCTCTGTAGGGCTGCGAGAATCTTGGTTCTTTTGACTGGGGAGGAGATCCCTCCCACATTCCAGGATATTATACGTATCTTATTCTGCGCATGAACAATGCACTGTTAATGTGTTGTGATGTGTTGTCCACCTTTGTCCCCTGGGCTCCCAGCCCACCCATGGGACTAACCATACTTGTCTCCTTCTTGCCCATCGTGTTCCCAGTTTCCAAAGTATAAGCTGCATGACTCTGTCAGAACCTCTATATCCTGTGTGCGACTCTCGTGTGTGTCCCTCTTTTGTTAAGCCCCCCACCCCTAACTTCCCTTTAGTTCCCTCTTCCTTCTGTGTCCCATCTAGTTTGTGATTCCTAAACATCTAATCTCTTACTTAATAGGGAGCCCCTTCCATGCCCGAAGCCCCCCGCCCTCAAAGGTGCAACGTACTTTTACTCCCTTGTCCCTTGAAAGAAAGCCAACCTTGTAGGAGCTCACTCTTCCTTTCTTTGTTCATTTTGGTCAATCGGGCGTTGTTCCAGCTCTGTAATATATTCATGTGCCGCTTCTGCTGAGTCAAATGTTTTCCAGCGGCCCTCCTGACGAATCTTGAGCACCGCAGGATATACTAGCATAAATCTGGCCTGCAGCGCGTAAAGCCGTCGACATAACGGTGTGAACTTCTTCCGGCGCTCTTGCAGGGAGACCGAGTAGTCCTGAAAAATTCTAATTTGGTGTCCTTCATATTTGGTATCATCGCGTTTTATGCGGTATCCACTCAGTATCTCTTGTTTATGTAAAAAGTTATGCACCTTCAAAATCACCGCGCGCGGGGCCTGGCGACCATCTTGCTTTCGGCCCACGCGATGCACTCTCTCCAGGCACAGGCCGCCCGCGTGGTCTGACAAGGCGAATTCTGTTTTTAACCACTGTTCCACGACTGTTGCCAGCACCGAGTCCCCAATCGATTCAGGTAGGCCGATCAGCCGCAGGTTGCTGCGTCTGCCTCGGTTTTCTAATTCGTCTACCTTATCTGTGAGCGTTGTTATTGTGCTTTCTAGGTGGCGAATCTGCTGTTGCATTGGGGGGTGAATGTCTTCCACCTCAGACACCCTGTGCTCTAGTTCTCCAATCCGGTGTGACTCCTCTGCTAGTCGGGTCTCAAAATTTGCAATTTGCGTCGAGATTCTCTCTAATCTGGGTTCCAGAGCCTGTACCACCGCCGTATTTAGTTGCGTTAGTTGAGTTAGCTGCACCTCCGAAAAGGGCGGGCCACTCTGTGTCTGCGGCGGCTCCATGCCTGGGCCTGTGGCTTTCAGCGAGTCTTTGTCTTTTTTTACTCCTCGCGGCGGCATAATTTTCGCTGATTTTTCCACGTACTTGTCCATCACCCAGTTAGCCGCTGTTTTTGCTTTTTAACTGCACCGGGGCAAGGCGAGATCTCAAAATCTTTGACGATGTCGGGCGTTGGGCCTCGGAGAGCAGGAACTCGCGTCCTACTCTCTCAACGCATCACGTGACCCCCCTTCCTTCAGTCTTTTAAAACTCTCCTAGCAACCCTGTGTCCTAATGGCCAGCACTCTGATTGTTTTGCTTTGCCAAATTGTCTGTCACTGATGTCACTGAGGTCAGAGCATGCCTGCCTAGCAGACCACTTCCGGCAGGCACAGTCCCAAGCACATCCTGTTGGAGGTGAGAATTATTATACAGGATACCTTTATTGTCATCATAAGCAAAATTAAGGCATATACCACTGGATTCTATATAGAAAGACTTAAGTTGTGCGCACAAATCCAGTCATATTCTGGATTTGTGCACACAACTTAATTAATTAACAAGCTGCTGAAATCCACAATACAACGCTGCAAATAACAAAGCAAGCTCTTAGCAATGACAAAAACATTTTGAATATAACTTCCTTCACAGATGCCTCGAAACCCCTCCAACCCTTCCAGCTCTCCTTACATCCCCCTGATCCTCTCCCAAAAGAAAGAATGTAAAACCAAGGAGGTTTACTAAAACAGTAAAAAACTCACAAGTTTGTTATTGTTTTCAGTATTTTCTGCACATGTTTTGGGGTCATTCAGTATGGTGGCAAGCTCTGCCCACTGGCTTCAGCCCATAGAATGGGCCAGAGAGGCTCATGCCATTTCCTGTCTTATTAAACCTCCTTGTTTCTAAGTTACTGGTCCTGTCTCCTTTGTAGCTTATTGGCTGGCTAAGGAATGTCTGACCAATGGGCTACAAGGGGAGGCTGTAGCTGTAGCTGAAGAGACAGCTTTCCTTCCTGCTTTCCGCTGCAGCTTTACATCCCAAGGAGGTTTGCTACATCCCAAAGATTTCAACTCTGATGTCTGGGCGGTGCTGGAAAGAATATTCGGGGTGCCCTAGCACCCATAAAGCTGGAGCCTATGATTCATCTAAAATGCTCCATGGTAAATATCCACTCAAAATCCATAAAATATTAAGGGGTCCTTTTACTAAGGAGCGCCGAAAAATGGCCTGCTTTGTTTTAGGCATGTGTATTGGACGCACATAGATCCATTTTTCAGCGTGCCTGCAAAAAAGGCCTTTGTATTTTGGTCAAAAAGGGACGTGCAGCAAAATAAAAATTGGCATGCGTCTATTTTGGGTCTGAGACCTTACCGCCACCCACTGACAGTGGTAAGGTCTCATGCATTAACTGGTCAGTAATCGTCAGCGCATGTACACTGTCGATTACCACCTGGTTAACGCTACGTGGTAGAAAATAAAAATTATTTTCTGCCACTCGTATCAGACGAGCATAAAAAATGGAATTACTGCTCGGGGCACGCAATAGCCGGGCGACAGTTCCAAATTGATGCGTATTGGAAGCACACAGGCGCCTATATGCGCCTTAGTAAAAGGGCCCCTAAGAGATACTGGGCTAGGTTCTGTTGGCTTCTGTGAAAGTTACAAACTTGACACACTGATTTTTACAATTCCGAGCACTACAGCTACAGTCAAAAGATTTTTCTCTGCTTTAAAATAATTAAAAACTATTGCAGGAATATAACAGGGCAGGATAGACTTTCATTTCTTGCAAAACTATCAATTGAAGAAAAGCTACGCCTGACTTTATAGTCAAATATGAAATTCTAAACATGACCAGAACTGAGTTTCTTACCTTTCCCCCTAAACCAACCTCTCCTCTTCCCTCATTCTCTAGTTCTATAAATAACACTCTCATCCTCCCTGTCTCATCAGCTTGTAACCTTGGGGTCATCTTCAACTCCTCTCTCTCCTTCTCTGCACATATTCAACAGAGTGCTAAAACCTGTCATTTCTTTATAATATCACCTAAATTTGTCCTTTCCTTTCTGAGCACACTACCAGAACCCTTATCCACACTCTTATCCAGTGCTTTTTTTGTAGAAAAAAAGGTGCCAGTACTCATTATGGGCGGGGTCACCACATACAGCTGTATGGCTCCACCCCTATGATAGCCACACCCACATTAGCCAAACCCCTTATACCAGCTATGGCGCATATAAACAGACATCATTGAAAATATTATACTAGTATAGGAGAACAAAATAACGTGATTTTTTTTCATTATAAATAATTTCTGTAAGCTGTTACAGCTCCAGTATACCCAGTGCAAAATAAGACAGCAGATGTAAGTTCTCAAATTGGACTTATTTCAAACACTAAAATGAAAATAAAATGATTTTTTTCTACCTTTGTTATCTGGTGACTTTGTTTTTCTTATCATGCTGGCCGAGTATCTGATTCTGCTGCTGCTATCTGTCCTCTTAACTCCGTTTCCAGGGCTTCCTTTCCATTTATTTCTTTATTTTCCTCCTTTCTTCTTCATTTTTTGCCCTATATCCATAAGTAAGAGCTGGGTCCTCCACAGACTTGACTGTCCAGTGGATCCAGCTTCTGCCTATTTTCTCCTCTCCATGTGCAGTTTTTCTCCTCTTCCTTTTCCCTCATTTCATCTCCTTCATCTCTCTTCCCTCCCCTCTATATCCAGCAATTTCTCCTCTCTCCCTGAGCCCTGCCCTCCCATCCATATCCATCCATGTCCATCTGTCCCCTGCCCCCTCCATTCATTCCTATCCAGCAATTCCCCTCTCTCCCTGAGCCCTGCCCTCCCATCCATGCTCCTCTGTCCCCTGCCCCCTCCATTCATCCCTATAAAGCAATTCCCCTCTCTCCCTGAGTCTTGCCCTCCCATCCATGCTCCTCTGTCCCCTGCCCCCTCCATTCATCCCTATCCAGCAATTCCCCTCTCTCCCTGAGCCCTGCCCTCCCATGCTCCTCTGTCCCTTGCCCCCTCCATTCATCCCTATCGAGCAATTCCCCTCTCTCCCTGAGACCTACCTCCCATGCTCCTCTGTCCCCTGCCCCCTCCATTCATCCCTATCCAGCAATTCCCCTCTCTCCCTGAGCCCTGCCCTCCCATGCTCCTCTGTCCCCTGCCCTCTCCATTCATCCCTATCCAGCAATTCCCCTCTCTCCCTGAGCCCTGCCCTCCCATCCATACTCCTCTGTCCCCTGCCCCCTCCATTTATCCCTATCGAGCAATTCCCCTCTCTCCCTGAGACCTACCTCCCATGCTCCTCTGTCCCCTGCCCCCTCCATTCATCCCTATCCAGCAATTCCCCTCTCTCCCTGAGCCCTGCCCTCCCATGCTCATCTGTCCCCTGCCCTCTCCATTCATCCCTATCCAGCAATTCCCCTCTCTCCCTGAGCCCTGCCCTCCCATCCATACTCCTCTGTCCCCTGCCCCCTCCATTCATCCCTATCCAGCAATTCCCCTCTCTCCCTGAGCCCTGCCCTCCCATGCTCCTCTGTCCCCTGCCCCCTCCATTCATCCCTATCCAGCAATTCCCCTCTCTCCCTGAGCCCTGCCCTCCCATGCTCCTCTGTCCCCTGCCCCCTCCATTCATCCCTATCCAGCAATTCCCCTCTCTCCCTGAGCCCTGCCCTCCCATGCTCCTCTGTCCCCTGTCCCCTCCATTCATCCCTAACCAGCAATTCCCCTCTCCCTGAGCCCTGCCCTCCCATCCATGCTCCTCTGTCCCCTGCCCCCTCCATTCATCCCTATCCAGCAATTCCCCTCTCTCCCTGAGCCCTGCCATCCATGTCCAGATGGTCCTCTCTCCCTTGCCCTCCCGCTCCCATGTCCAACTGCCTGCCTGCCTGCCTGCCCACCCTGGCACCCTCTTCTCCCCCCAAGGATCCTTTTTCTTTTATTTTAAATTTACCTGACCTCCGAGTCCGACCGCATGGGCAGCAGCGTCACTGAAAGCGCTCCCCTCCCGAGTCCCGACGTCTCTAGCAGAAGCTTCCATGCGGTCGGACTCGGAGGTCAGGTAAATTTAAAATAAAAGAAAAAGGATCCTTGGGGGGAGAAGAGGGCGCCAGGGCAGGCAGATAAGTGGTGGTAAGCATGGCGCGGCGGCGCCAAACTTACCATGTCGGACCGACCCTGCGGCTCCAGCACACCATGCCCCTGGGGGACTGAGAGGAAGTGCAGGGCAAAAAAAAGGTGCTGGTTCGCCATACCGTTGCCGTACCGGCACAAAAAAAGCACTGCTCTTATCACATCTTGCTTAGACTATTGCAACTTGTTTCTCACAGGTCTCCTCCACAAAGCCATCTCTCTCCCCTTCAATCTGTTCAAAATTCTGCTGCCAAAAGATTGCAAATTAACACTATCAACTACTAAGCAAGATAAAAATAGGAACAACAAATATACCGTATTTTTCAGACTATAAGACGCACTTTTTTCCTCCCAAATTTGGGAGGAAAATGTTGGTGCGTCTTATAGTCCGAATGTAGCAACCCCCCCGTTACAGGCACCTCCCTCCCGCCGTCATCTACTATGTTACAGGCATCTCCCTCCGTTAAAGGCATCCTCCCTCCCTCTGTTACAGGCTCCCTCCCTCCGTTACAGGCACACCCGCTCTCTCCCTCCGTCGGAATTTTAAAACTCCTCACCTCGTCCTTTGTGGGCGGGACCAGAGAGCTGAGAGAGAGAAGGCTGAGTGAAGATCGCCGAGCAACATGCACGCTGAAGCGCTGCTGCTACCACGAGTCACACCGACGAGGTGAGGAGTTTTAAAATTCCGACGGAGGGAGAGAGGGGGTTGTGCCTGTAACGGAGGGAGGAAGGGAGGGTGGGTGCCTGTAACGGAGGGAGGGTGCCTGGAACAGGGAGGGGGGCCTGTAACTATTTTTCGGACTATAAGATGCACTTTTTTTTTCCTCCAAATTTGGGAGGAAAACCTAGGTGCGTCTTATGGTCCGGTGCGTCTTATAGTCCGAAAAATACGGTAGTTTGAAATGTCTATATGCGAATTCCAGAAGCCTAAGAAATAAAATGGGAGATTTAGAATATATTGAACTAAATGAAAAACTAGATATAATAGGCATCTCTGAGACCTGGTGGAAGGAGGATAGCCAGTGGGACACAGTCATATCGGGGTACAAATTATATTGTAGTGATAGGGTGGATAGATTTAGTGGAGGGGTATCATTGTGTGTTAAGGAGGACTTTGAATCAAATAGATTGATAATTCTGCAGGAAGCAAAACACATCTTGGAATCCCTATGGATTGAAATTCCATGTGTTAAGGGGAAAAGGATAGTGATAGGAGTGTACTACCGTCCATCTAGCCATGATGAACAGACGGATGTGGAAATGTTGTCGGAAATTAGGAAGGCTAACAAACTGGGCAACACACTAGTAAGGGGTGATTTCAAATTACCCAAATATTGACTGGGCAAATGTAACATCAGGGCATGATAGGGAGGTAAAATTCCTTGATGAAATCAATGACTGCTTTATGGAGCAGCTGGTAAAGGAGCTGACAAGAGAAGGAAAACTTCTAGACCTAGTACTTAGTGGAGCACATGATCTGGTGCAGGAGGTAATGTTGCTGGGGCTGCTTGATAACAGTGATCATAATATGATCAGATTTGATATTAGCTTTGGAGTAAGTACACACAGGAAATCCAATGTGTTAGTGTTTAACTTTCAAAAAGGAGACTATGATAAAATGAGAAGAACAGTGAAAAAAAAATTAGAGGAGCAGCTGCGAAGGTCATAAATTTACATCAGGCGTGGATGCTGTTCACAAATACCATCCTGGAAGCCCAGACCAAATATATTTTGTGTATTAAGAAAGAAGAAAGGAAGACCAAACGACATCTGGCATGGTTAAAAAGTGAGGTGAAGGAAGGAAATCCTTCAGAAAATGGAAGAAGGAACCGACTGAAAACAATAAGAAACAGCATAAGAAATGTCAAGTCAAATGCAAAGTGCTGATAAGGAAGGCAATGAGGGACTTTGAAAAAAGATTGTGTTGGAGGGAAAAACAGATAGTAAAATAAATTTTAGGTATATTAAAAGCAAGAAGCTGCCAAAAGAATTGGTTGGACCACTAGATGACCGAGTAAAAAGGGCAATCGGGGAAGACAAAGCCATAGTAAAGAAATTAAATGAATTCTTTGCTTTGGTCTTCACTGAGGAAGATTTGGCAGATATACCAGTGCCAGCAATGGTATTCAAAGCTGATGAGTCAGAAAAACAGAATGAAATCTCTATAAACCTGGAGGATGTAACAGGGCAATTTGACAAATTGAAAAGAAACAAATCTCCTGCACCGGATGGTATTGATCCCAGAGTACTGCTATAATTGAAAAATGAACTTGCAGAACTATTATTAGTAATATGTAATTTATCTCTAAAATTGAGCATGGTACCAGAAGATTGGAGGGTGGCCAATGAAACGCCGATTTTTTAAAAAAGTTCCAGGTAGATCCAGGAAATGATAGACTGGTGAGCCTATTATAGAGAATAAAATTACAGAGCATATTCAAAAGCATAGATTAATGAGGCAAAGCCAACATGGATTTAGTGAAGAGAAATCTTGAGTAACCAATCTATTACATTTCTTTGAAGGGATGAACAAACATGTGGTTAAAGGTGAGCCGATCAATATTGTGTATCTGGATTTTCAAAAGGCGTTTGACAAAGTACCTTATGAAAGATTCCAGAGGAAATTGGAAAGTCATGGGATAGGAGGTAGTGTCATATTGTGGTTTTAAATCTGGTTAAAATATAGAAAACAGAAAATAGGGTTAAATAGTCAGTATTCTCAATGGAGAAGGGTAGATAGTGGGGTTCCGAATTATAGCTACATAATGCAAGGTTCCACATTAGGAGTCACTGACCAGGAAAGGGATTTAGACGTCGTCGTTGATGATACGTTGAAATCCTCTGCTCAGTGTGAGGCGGCTGCTAAGAAACCAAATAGAATGTTAGGTATTATTAGTAAAGGAATGGAAAACAAAAATGAGGACTTTATAATGCCTTTGTATCGCTCCATGGTGTGACCACACCTCAAATATTGTGTTCAATTCTGGTTGCTGCATCTCAAAAAAGATATAGTGGAATTAGAAAAGGTACAGAGAAGGGCGACAAAAATGATAACGGGGATGGGAAGATTTCCTTATGAGGAAAGGCTGAAATGGCTAGGGCTCTTCAGCTTGGAGAAAAGACAGCTGAGGGGAGATATGATAGAGGTCTATAAAATAATGAGTGGAGTGGAACGGGTAGACATGAATCGCTTGTTTACTCTTCCAAAAACACTAGGACTAGGGAGCACGAAATGAAGCTAAAAGTAGTAAATTTAAAATGAATTAGAGAACATTTTTCTTCACACAACGTGTTATTAAACTCTGGAATCCGTTGCCAGAATGTAGTAAAAGCAGTTAGCAGTTAGCGGGGTTTAAAACAGGTTTGGATGGCTTCCTAAAGGAAAAGTCCAAAGACCATTATTAAAATGGACTTTGGGAAAATCCACTGCTTATTTGTAAGATAATATGAGTAAGCACACACAGACGTTCGAGGCAGTAATCGGATTTGGTGGCACTCCCCCTTGACAAAGTGAGCATGAAACAGGGACCTGTCGGGGTTTAAGAGCGCACCAACCTGCCTAAGATAAGTGCAGTGTGCGTTATCGCATTAAGGGTGTTGTAAAAGTCACTAGTTATATACTATTTGGGGTTTAAGAGCGCACCAACCTGCCTAAGATAAGTGCAGTGTGCATTATCGCATTAAGGGTGTTGTAAAAGTCACTAGTTATATACTATTTTGTTAGCAGATTCAGGATAGTAGAGGCTGAGTCAATGATTAAGAAATGAACACGAATAAGTGATTCACCTGTTGAGTGAAAGAAATACTATCGTGAAGTATACACTGTATATGAGACTCTGCCTCACCTTAGTTAACAGCCCTTAGGGTTATTATATTTGCATTTATACACTCTGTGCGCATCTTTTGTTATTTGTAGGTACTTGTGACCTGGATTGGCCACAGTTAGATGCAGGATGCTGGGCTTGATGGACCTTCGGTCTGTTCCAGTATGGCAATACTTATGTACTTATGTAGTAATTAATCAACAAAAAGGATAAGAGAGTATCTAAATATATATGAATACAAAAAACCTCTCTTGAATAAATTGCAAGATACGTGGAGGGGCATAATCGAATGAAAACGTCTATCTCCATGGGCGTTTATCTCCGAGAACGGGTCCGTGAAGGGGCGGACCGAACCGTATTTTCGAAAAAAATAGATGTCCATGTTTTATTCGACAATTTGTGAGCTGGGCGTTTTTGTTTTTCAGCGATAATGGAAAATGAAAGCGCCCGGCTCAAAAACGAATAAATCCAAGGCATTTGTTCATGGGAGGGGCCAGGATTCGTAGTGCACTTGTCCCCCCCACATGCCAGGACACCAACCAGGCACCCTAGGGGCACTTTTACAAAAACAAAAAAAAGGTAAAAGAGCTCCCAGGTGCATAGCACCCTTCCCTTGTGTGTTGAGCCCCCCCAAATCCCCCTCAAAACCCACTGCCCACAAGTCTACACCATTACTTTAGCCCTAAGGGGTGAAGGGGGGCACCTACATGTGAGTACAGTGGGTTTAGGGAGGTTGGACGACTAAGCATTAAGCAGCACAATTGTAACAGGTGGGGGGGGGATGGGCCTGGGTCCACCTGCCTGAAATCCACTGCACCCCCTAACAACTGCTCCAGGGACCTGCATACTGCTGCCAGGGAGGTGGGTATGACATTTGAGGGTGAAAATAAAAAGTTGTGAAACATCATTTTTTGTGGTGGGAGGGGGTTAGTGACCACTGGGGGAGTCAGGGGAGGTCATCCCCGATTCCCTCTGGTGGTAATCTGGTCATTTAGGGCACTTTTTGGGGCCTTATTCGTGAAAAAAAAGGGTCCAGGAAAAGTGCCCTAAATTCTAACTACAAACGCATACTTGTTTTCCATTATCGGCGAAAGGCGCCCATCTCTGTTCGGGTGATAACCATGCCCCAGTCCCGCCTTCACCACGCCTCCGACACGCCCCCGTCAACTTTGTACGCTTCCGCGATGGAGTGCAGTTGAAAACGTCTAAGTTCGGCTTTCGATTATACCGCGTTATTTGTTTTTGTGAGATAAACGTCCATCTCCTGATTTAGGTCGGAACTTGGGCATTTTTCTCGTTCGATTATAAGCAGGTTAGTGTGATACTATGTTCCTGTGAAGTGCAACAAAATAATTAATGAGAAAGGGAAAAAGCCTCTGTACCCCAACCTCCACCCTATATATTTTTAGAATAGGGTATGGAGGAAATAACATGGGTCCAATTTCTTCATCAGCATAAAAAGCCCTTATCTCTTATACCATTTATTGCTAAAAACTTCACAGGAATAACAGTTCGTAGATCCAAAAAAAGTATGAAAAAGTACTTAACTTAAATGTTCAGTTAGTAGACACAACATACAGAATAGGTCGATCACATCGATTGTGGCCAGATTTTCACTATCGTGGGCTGTCTCAAGGCGTGCATCATCCATAACTATAGACGCTGCGTGTCTTCAATGTCACACTGGATGAGCTTATAAACTTGTGTACATGGATTGACATCTACTTCCAGGAAAGAACTCAGGAAAGGGCTTATCAGTGATGTGTCTTCCATACTCCTCCACGAGTCCAACAACCTCCACCTTGGCCTGATGTGCCCGCTACCTCCGCTGAAGGTTCAGAGGAGCCCTTGGTGGTAGGTCAATGCCATCTGTCTGAAAAGGAGAGGGCACATCAGCGCAAGAATAAACTCTGTCTCTACTGCGGAGAACCTGGACATTTCCTGGCTCAGTGCCCTCATAAGGCAGGAAAGCACTTAAGCCCGGGGTGCGTAGGGAATCTTCCCCTGGGCACATGCAGCAGTTTCCTCAACTCTCTGTTGACAGTACCTGTAATGCTGCACTAGTCTGGTGGCACTGTGACTACCATTGCCTTGATCGACTCTGGAGCTGCTGGGAACTTCTGGGAGCTGCTGCCAACCTCCTACAGCAGCTCAGTATTCCCACTCAGCCTATCAGAACAGTCCTACAGGTCACCTCCATTCAAGGAGAGGTACTCCTTGAATCTTGATTCTGTTCAGCTGTAGGTGGGAGTCCTGCATCACGAGGAGATTCAGTTGCTTGTCCTTCACCAATCCATTCATCCTATCGTCTTAGGATTCCCGTGGCTTCAACTGCATTCACCTTGGATCAACTGGAGTAAGACCACCATAGAGAGATGGGGGTCCAGGTGTTTCTCCAAATGCTTAGACCAGGTTTCACCATGACAAATGATGGTGGTTACCTCGCTCATGGCCTCAATGCCCTCAGAGTATACTGATTTTCAAGACATCTTCGACAAGAAAGAGGCTAATACCCTGATGCCACATAGAAGCTTTGACTGCCCCATTGACCTGATTCCTAGGAAGATACCCCCCAGAAGATGTACTTACACCCTCTCACGTGAAGAATCTCAAGCCATGAGAAAGTACATTCAGGAAAACCTTAAGAAGGGATTTATCAGATCCTCTATCTCTTCCGCTGGAGTGGGTTTCTTTTTTGTTTCTAAGAAAGATGGATCCCTTTGTCCGTGTATTGATTACCGGGGGCTCAACAATATCATGATCAAGAACCGGTATCCTCTTCCGCTCATCTCTGAACTTTTTGATCGCCTACAAGGGACGGTGATCTTCACGAAACTTGATCTTCGGGGAGCTTGTAACTTAATCCGGATTCGAAAGAGAGATGAGTGGAAAATGGCATTTAACACCCATGAAGGACATTATGAATATCAAGTGATTCCCTTTGGCTTATGTAATGTCTCTGCACTTCGCCAGGATTTTATGAACTATATATTCAGGGATCTCCTATACTCTTATGTAATTGTCTACTTAGACGACATCCTGGTTTTTTCCGCCTCCATTTGAGACCATCCTAGACATGTTCAAACTGTCCTCCAGTGATAATCACTTCTTTGCCAAACTTGAGAAGTGTGCCTTCCATCAGACATCCATTCCCTTTCTCGGATATATCATCTCCTCCAAGGGGCTGCAAATGGATCCTGAGAAGCTGCGAGCCATCCAAGATTGGCCCCATACTCAGGGGCTTCAAGCCCTGCAATGTTTCCTGGGCTTCGCAAACTACTATAGACAATTTATTGATCAATATTCAATTATTACAGCCCCGTTAATAGCCCTCACTAGGAAGGGGGCTGATGTCAAGAATTGGTCCCCTGAAGCCCTAGAGGCCTTCAATCGTCTGAAGTGTGCCTTCTTGTCCACCCCAGTTTTGCAGAGTCCAGACCCAGAAAAGCCATTTATCCTGGAGGTGGATGCTTCCTCAGAATCAGGGAAAGCCATCCCGGCTTTTTCTTCTCTAAGAAGTTCAACCCTACCGAGCAAAGCAACACCATTGGGGATAGAGAACTACTGGCCTTCAAACTTGCCTTGCAGAAATGGCGTCACTTACTGGAGGAAGCTGCCCATCCTTTTGCAATCATCACTGACCACAAGGACCTCCTGTACCTGCAAAATGCCAAGTGTCTCAACCTTC
Organism: Microcaecilia unicolor; assembly: GCF_901765095.1. Taxonomy (NCBI): domain Eukaryota; kingdom Metazoa; phylum Chordata; class Amphibia; order Gymnophiona; family Siphonopidae; genus Microcaecilia; species Microcaecilia unicolor. The sequence goes on from NC_044040.1 coordinate 128,340,490, forward strand.
GACAGGCCCAAAGGTCTTTATTTTTCGCTCGCTTCAACTTACGACTTACGTTCAGACCAGCAGAAAAGAACGTTCAAGCAGACGCCTTATCCAGGACCTTTGAATCTCCTGATGAACCAGAGGAACCACAGCATATGCTTAACCCGGCTTGTGTGGTTATTACCATGGGTGTTTCTCCATCGATCACTACTGTCCCAGTGCCAACCCAATTATGATGCACAGTCTTGCAATGGGGTCATTCCTCCCATCTGGCAGGACACCTGGGATTTTGGAAGACCCTTCATTTGTTCTCACGACATTACTGGTGGCCCCATATGGCGCAGGACGTCTGCCAGTTCATTGCCATGTGCCCCACCTGTGCTCAAAACAATGGAACTCATGCCAAGCCTTGGGGCCTCCTTGAACCCTTACCAATTCCTCAAACTCCTTGGCAAGAAATATCAATGGACTTCATCACCGACCTTCCGACATCCCAAGACAATACAGTAATCTGGGTAGTAGTCGACCGTTTGTCCTGAATGGTGCACTTCATACCTATGCCTGCTCTTCCCTCAGCAGTGACCTTGGCGCAGGCCTTCATGCAGCATATATTTCGCTGTCACGGGCTCCCTCAGTGCATCATTAGTGACCGTGGACCGCAATTCACCTCACGCTTCTGGAGATCCCTCTGCTCCACTCTAGGTGTCACTACCCACTTCTCCTACATATACATCCTCAGACCAACAGTCAAGTGGCGCGAGTAAACCAAACCCTCAAAGATTTCCTCTGTGGTGCGAAGTGGCGGACCTCATGTGTCACCTAGATACTATCCAAAATCCTATCTAGCTGATGCATGAGGTCTGCCACTTCGAACCAGGCAGGCAAGTGACCAGGCAATCCTCATGTCCACCAGCCACCTAGCTATCTACATGCCTAATAATCAAATCACCAACTACAACAGCCATCCTAACCCTTCCCTCCAGATCTCAAGCATATGTAAAACAGGGTTTTTTTCATTCTTTGCCAGCTCCGTGCAATTCAATGTTATTTCAACTGCAAAATTTTCCATTCCTTAATTCTCTCATTGCTCACCACAAGATTAGATTACTGTAACATCATCTATCTAGGTTGTACCCTGTCCTCTATTAAAAGGTTACAGTCATTACAGAACACAGCCATCCATTTACTTTGTCATGCACACCGTTAGGACTTTGTTCCTCCTGTGCTTGAAAAGTACCACTGGTTACCGAGCCATCAACGAATACTCTTTAAACTTCTAGTCCCTACATTCCAGTCCCACTGGCTCGGTTTACCTCTTTACCTCTCATCCTTCACTATTCCGTATTCCCCAGCATGTCTCCTAGGCTCAAGCAATGATCAGCGATTGGTTCTACCTGGCCCAAAATCTGCCCAACTCGAATCTACCCATCATTGTGCTTTTTATTTTGCTGCACCATTCCACTGGAATTCTCTCCCATTATGCATTTGCGCCAAAACCTCTTTGATACCATTCAAATCTAAACTAAAGACTTGGCTCTTTACTAATGACTTTTCTGTTGAGTAGGTCCTTACAGCATTTTCATTATTACCCACTGCCTGCAGTCCCTCCTCTCATCCTCTTTTCTACCCCTCTAGATCTCACTCTCCGTTCTATCCACTTTCCCTTTAAAATATTGTAGGTCCTTTCCTTTTTTCAAATTTTGTATTATTTTTATTGTAAACAGCCAAGAACTGCCAGTTAGTCAAGGCATTATAGCAAATTCAAATAAACCATAGCCATTCCCTCCTGGGCAGACGCTCTTGCAGACACATCCTCGGTGCAAGAGGATATTGCATCCCCTGGTGGGCTGGTCCTGGATACAATCGGCTTTCCATAATCAGGCTTCTTCTCTCCGGTCCGCTTTCGCTTCCAGAGAACCAATTACCATGAGACAGCCAGGTAGTCTCAGTTAAAAAATATAGCATTGAGCACTTAAAAAATGAGAAAAAAAGTGAAACAATATATGAAAAGTTTTTCTTTACTCAGCGTGTAGCTGGATTCTGGAACTCGTTACCAGAGAATGTAGTGACAACAGCTGGCCTTACGGAGTTTAAGGGGGGGTTTGGACAGATTCCTGAAGGAAAAGTCCATTGAACATTATTAAATATATATATATATATTTTTTTTTTTTTTGGGGGGGGGTTTTGCCGGGTTCTTGAAGCCTGGATTGGCTGCTGTCGGAGACAGGATGCTGGGCTTGATGGACCCTTGGTCTTTTCCCAGTATGGCGGTGCTTATGTGCTTATGTACCCAGAGAAATGTCCTCTTCTCTCTCAGAACTTCTCAGAAAGAAAGTTGCGAGACCAGCAAAAATTTTCCAGTCCAATTCATGCCCAACAGTAGCCCATAAAACAGCCCAACAGTTTCAATATCAAAAATAGCATTATAATTATAATGATCAGCATAATAATCATTATAATCAGCATAATAAGCATCATAATCATAACCAGCATAAACACAATCATAATAATCATATTATTATTAATAACAATTTCAAACTATTTTCATTTTTCTTTTTCATAAAAAGTAGACTTAGCAGTCTAAAACAAGTAAAGTCAGAAACAACACAGTTTATACCTAATTGTGCAACCACTCTTAGGATTCACCTTTGGTTTTAAAAAGCAAAACCATGTGCATGTAAGGACTGGATAAATGAATTAAAACAAAGTTCAAAGCAAATGTCCTTAATATGTAATACTTGCAGGTGAATTATCGAAAGAGAAGGGCGCCCATCTTCCTACACAAATCGGGAGATGGGCGTCCTTCTTGCAAGGTCGCCCAAATCGGCATAATCGAAAGTTGATTTTGGGTGCCTTCAACTGCTTTCCGTCACAGGGACGGCCAAAATTCATAGGGGCATGTCGGCAGTGTAGCGAAGGCGGGACTGGTGCATGCATAGAAGATGGGCGTCCTCGGCTGATAATGGAAAAAAGAAGGGCGTCCCTGACGAACACTTGGGTGACTTTACTTGGTTCATTTTTTTTCACAACCAAGCATCAAAAAGGTGCCCGAACTGACCAGATGACCACCGGAGGGAATTGGGGATCACCTCCCCTTACTCCCCCAGTGGTCATTAACCCCCTTCCACCCTCAGAAAAATCTTTAAAAGTACTTTTTTTTACCAGCCTCTATGCCAGCCTCAAATGACATACTCAGGTCCATCGCAGTAGTACGCAGGTACCTGGAGCAGTTTTAGTGGGTGCAGTATACTTCAGACAGGCGGACCCAGTCCCACCCCCCTACCTGTTACACTTGTGGTGGTAAATGTGAGCCCTCCAAAACCCACTGTACCCACATGTAGGTGCCCCCCCTTCATCCCTAAGGGCTGTGGTAGTGGTGTACAGTTGTGGGGAGTGGGTTTTTGGGGGGGGGGGCTCAGCACCCAAGGTAAGGGAGCTATGCACCTGGGAGCTTTTTCTGAAGTTCACTGCAGTGCCCCCTAGTGTGCCCAGTTGGTGTCCTGGCATGTCAGAGGGACCAGTGCACTACGAATACTGGCTCCTCCCATGACCAAATGGCTTGGATTTGGTCGTTTTTGAGATGGGAGTCCTCGGTTTCCATTATCGCCGAAAACCGGGAATGACCACATCAAAAACAACATAAGGGCGACCTAAATTTCATGTTTTGGGCGTCCCCAACCGTATTATCGAAACAAAAGATGGACGCCCATCTTGTTTTGATAATACAGGTTGCCCCACCCCTTTACGGGGCCATCCTGCGAGGACGCCCTCATAAAAACTTGGGCGCCCCGTTCGATTATGCTCCTCCACATAGCAATAATGAAACAGTGATGGAATATTCACATAGCAAGCAGCCTGAGCCCACAATTTCTTTTCCCTCTGAACATAAGAAGGAAGCCATGCCCTCATTATTCAATATCTCTCTGTAAAATAGTAGTAATAAAAAAAGGCAAGTGCATTTTTATAATATACCACTGCATTCCACAAAACACAAGGGGCAAATTTCCACATGCCATCTTTTTTCTTTTGATGCAGGCACAGGAAAGAAAAGATGTGAAATGCTCCCAGGTTTCAACCTAATTAATATTTTTTTTAAAAATTGTACTTATAAATGGCAAGTCTGATTGTTAAGCACCTGATTCTCATAACATAATGTCTGTTTTGGTGGCCCTTTACTAGGTGAAAACATCTCTGCACGAAAACAGGTAACCCCTATAACTAGCCCCTCCAAAGGACACAATGATTTGCAAATTAGAACAAATTACTACTCTAACCGATGAAACCAATACTTCCTCTGTGTACATTTGTATGCTGCACAAGCCGGCATGTTTGAAAATATAAGTGAGATCACATAAAAATGCTACCAACAATAAAGAATAATGTGGATACAGCAGTTCATAGATTTGCTTGCTTTGTTTTGAGTGAATTGGGAAGATGGCGGGTGCGCAGAGAGGGAAAGGAAGACTAAGTTCAGCTTTTTGTCGTCACAATGTCTCCCGTTCTCAATCAAAACCTCCTTGTTTGCTCCGTCCCTCTCTCCCTGAACAGCATTTTTTTTTACTTGCAGGCAGCCCCCTCCCTCTCTCCCTAGGTTAGCAAGCATTTTTTTTTACAGCTCCCCTCCTATCCCTCCACATCCTGCCCCCTCCTCTCTGGACCGGTGACTCCCTCGGTCCCTCCCTCCATGCTCCAGTCAATGCTCCCTGTGGACAGTGTTGCCAGGTGGGCGGTTTTACCGCCCAATTGGGCGGTTTTCTGCGACCCGCCGCGGGAAATTTTTGCCCGCGGCGGGTTGCGGTTTTTTGGGCTTGTTTTGTGTCTTTTGGGCGGTTTTTTAAGCGGTTTTTTCGGCCGCGGGGGGCGGGGTTAGTGACATTCTGGGCGGGGCCGATGACGGGGGAGGCGGGGCTGATGACGGGGAGGCGGGGCCGATGACGGCGGGGGCGGGGGTGATGACGCGGGGGTGGGGGTGTCAGGGGCGGGGTTTGAGTTTGGGCGGGTTTTGGGCTGGATTTGGGCTCCTTTGTGTGGGAAAAAAATTTTCCACCTGGCAACCCTGCCTGTGGATCCTGTTACTGCCTGCTAGCTACTCATGTCATGCTGGCACTGCTCTGCTGCCAGAGTGTCTCTGTCTGCCTCCGGAGTTCTCCTCCTCTCTCTCTGCTCACTGGTGGTCAGCCGGTCCCGTCTACCGACCAGGCACAGCAGACTCCCGCCTGCATGGTGATGGTCTGATTAGTCTCCTCTATCATCTCCATCTCCTCTCCTCTCTCTCGCTGTCCTCCAAGTCTGACCCTACCCGACCCAGGCAAGCAGTGGTGCACCCATAGCGCTCAACTCAAGCCAGAGGCACGGCATCCCACACCCATGTCCCACAAGGCCTAAGTGAGCTGAGAGAGAGGACGGAGGGGGGAACGAGCATTTAAAGTGGGTTGTTCCCTTTGACCAATAGGATGGCAAGGGGAAAAACCCACCAACCTGTGGGGCCCAGCAGTGAAACCCGCCCAATAAGTCGCTACCTGCGACTGTTCAAATTTTCCCGCGGGGCCTGCAGGGACCCGCCCAATACAGGTGTTTTCCCAAAGACTTGGTAGCATTGGAAAGCAGAGTCAGATTAAGGCATAGGCAAATTAGGTACATACCTCGGGCCCGAAAGTTTAGGTGGGCCTTGTGAAATGTGCTTAGGATACAAGAGGCACGGATTGTCAACTGCCTGGATTTTTTCAGGGTTCTAAAAATTTGTAAATTACCTGTCTCAAAACCAGAAGGATGGCTGTGTGGATATTTTTCAGCTCTCCATTCCCCCCCCCCCCCCTTCCAGTGCCCAAACTGTGGTAGAATCCAGCCAATAGGGAGGCTTCTAGTCACAGGAAGAAGCCGGAGGGGCAGAGCTGCAGTTGGGGAAGATGACTGAGCTTTGCACAGGGTATTTGGAGTGAACCAGTGGAATGAGTGAGTGCTCTGGGGCTGGGGGAAATTATTGTTGAAAAGGAATAGGAATGAAGATTGGGAAATGTGTGAAGGATCTACTAGCTGAGGAAAAGAAGTGGCAGCAAATGCCAGTCTCCCGCTGAATGTGGGAGACTCCCGCTTTGGTGGGTCATCTCCCAAACTCCCTCCAGACAACAAATGGCCAGACAACAAAGGTATGAAAATAATTTTATTTTTAATTTAGGATGAAGTAATGTGGTAAATGTGTTAATAAATGTTAATAAATGCAAATAAAACACAAAATAGAAAATAAGGTGATACCTTCACTGATTTTTAAAACATTCTTGATTAGCCTTCAGAGACCAGCACTTCCTTCCTCAGGTCAGGAGAGGATGCCATAACAGCATTATACTGTCCTGACCTGGCAGGAGGTGTTGGCCTCTGAAAGCTAATTGAAAAGGGTATTAGGCTATTAAATTAAATATTTTCTGAAATGGCCAATGGATTGAGGTGTGGCAGGGGCGGAGCCATGTAAAGTAGGTGGAGCGAAGACAGTTGGGCGGGACTGGGGGGCATGTACTACAATCTCCCTCTCAAAAATTGGGACCCCTTGGCAGCTCTGCAGTGGGGTGGGGACACTGCCTGGATGAGCACATGAACAGTAGGCCAGCACTAGAAAAGGAGCTAACTAGAGAGTGCATGCATGCATTTGTGTATGTTTCTGTGTCTTTGGTGAGGGTAGTCACATAAATAAAGCTTCCCTTTGAAAATATGGGGTGGAATGGAGAAGTTCACTGGTACAAATATAACTCTGCACATATTAAGTGAAGGGAAGTTTGCAGCCAAGGGAATTTACTTGGGCAAATTCCTATGAACAATGTCCTAATGTTGCAGGAATTGATGCATAAATTTATGATACTTCAGGAGTCAGACAGCACACACCAGAATGAGAGAGAAATCTTCTTTATTTGCCAGCAAACACAGTAGGACATCAGTTCTAGCTCTTTTCTTCTCTTTCTCAGCTCTCTTTGTCTCTCTCTCAGCTCTCTGTGTCTTTGTGGCTTCTGTCTCAGCTGCTTCTCTTCTTATGCTGTCTTCTCCTTCTTCTGTCTGTTCCTTCTGTCCTTCTCTTTCTTCTGAGCTCCTTCTGACGTAACCTGCTTCTTCTCCCACTTAAATACAGTTCTATCTAGCCTAGCCTAGCCCCCTTACTCTCCAATTGGTTAAGGAATAGATTGATTACCTTGCCTCAACCAATCAGTTCTATACAAATATCAGTTACATAGGTTCCAGACATCCTAAACTGACCTGTGACCTGGGGCCCCTTACACCAGACATTTGGGCTCCAGTCTCTTACATGTTATTATGATTGATTTCTCATCTATAGCTTAACCTGGGTTCCCTTAGAGGATAATGGATATTCTTACATTTATTATTCTCATATTCCTAGTACTAACTGCTAACTAAACTCTGGCATTCATTAAAGGGGTCAAGGGCCAATCTTACTTAATAGCATACATATCGGGTTATTACTTTCAAGACCATTTCTACATTTTACCTATAATTAATCAAGGAGAAGAGAGCTGACTAGTCCTGACCTCTTTCACCTATCAGCTTCCTTCACAGAACTAGCTAAGACCACAGAAAACTCAAAACACATGTTGGCCTCTTCACTGCAGACAAAGAGTAATACAGAATTTAACAGACATTCTACACAGACACAAAACTTATTAATTTACACAGAATACAGCATATTCTAAAGTAAGCATCCTTATAAGACATATTCTACATACTTATAATGGTCTCTATCTATATCTAAGCTATCTCCTTATAACAAAATCTACATATCAAGAACTTCTGAAATTATTTCAGCTTTAAACTACAGCATGTCATATGTCTGGCTCATTCCTTTGTTCATTCATAATAGTTTACAGCTGTGCCAGCATTTAGCAATCCATCACTCACAAGGGTGAAAGAAATTCCTGTCTCTGACCTTTTTAACCTTTTGCTCGGCAAGCTAGACATTGAAATAATATGAACCATCTGGCATTTCTTCACTTTAGTTGCAAGGTAAAAAGTTAGAATTCAACTTCAAGCTTTTAATATCATTTCTTATGTATATAATTTCTCAGAGTTAACACTTTCTTTGCCCATGGCTGCCTCATTCCCCCCTTTGAGACTAAAATCAGCTTATGCAGAGATAAGTCTCACAACTCAAACTCTGGAGATTATAGTGGTCCTAACTAGGAATAGACTTATGAACCACCATTACCCTACTTGTTAAGGTCCGACGGCATACTGCCGAAGCACATGAGGCCAGGAAACAAAACAACAACCCTGCTAAAACTAAGACTATTAGGGAAATGAACAAAGGACGTATCCAGGAGGTCAATGACCACCACCAGGAGGTAAGGTCTAATCCTCCTCGGTAATCCTCCACATTAAGGCTGGCCAACTGTAGGACTTTATCCATGGCATGCCTAACTACATGCGTCCTATTTATGACAATAGTACAGCACTCTGAAGAATTTAGCACTGTGCAGAGGCCACCCTGGGCTGCAAAGAGATAGTCAAGACCCATACGGTTATACCGAGAAACTATACTTAATTCATTAATTTGATCCTGCAATGCATTGACTACCACATTCAGCTCATGAACTAGAACATGAAGTAGGGATTGAAGTCTCCGGGTGGCCATACCTAGTTCAGTAATACCCGCTACCGGGCCCCCAATTGGAATCCAGGCCGTGGCAGAAAGGGCTACAAGTCTCTTTTTAGTCAGAGGATAAGTAGAGTTAATATACTGGAGGGCTAATTCAATCGCCTCATCCTCTGTGGCAACGGAGGAGGGTAAAGACAAGGCCTCTCGCTTAGAGCGGTGCGGGGATGGTGGCTTGAGAAGAGGAATAACTTTAGGAAAATAATTCAAGGTTACCAATACACAAAATCATATGTGGGGGGAAGAATCATGTGGAGGACATTATCACAGAGCCAGTAATGACCAAGGAGAGGGCGACGAAAGTTCCCAATAAATGTAGGCACAGGATGGAGATTAGGATGCCCATAATGCGAGCCCCTATCCCAGGGGGAACGAAGAAGAAATGGAGACTTTGTACACCATAGGTGCCAATCCCCAATTGTAACAGACCGCTCATATGATGCAACCCCTTCATACCCCGGGGACTTATGAAAGTAGAAAATAGGATGGGACACTATAGTCTTCTCAGTAGTATAGTTAGGAGCCAGATAATCACCTTGGTCATAATCTGCAGGTATGGTAGTAGGGCACATAGGAGTACCTGGAGAAACTACCCACACAGGTTCCTCCTTCTCTGGAAGAACATTAGTATAGTTACAGGGAATGGGAAGAACAGTTGAGATGTCTCTTGTTAAACAAAACACTCCAGAAGCTGGATAGGGAGACGTAAAAACTGGCCTTAGAGAAGAGTCAGAGGGGGAAGTAGCATTATAAAAGGACCACCAAGTATAATCCTGGCTCCAAGGGCCTGAACTCGAAAAGTAGGGAGGTATAAGAGCTGGGAGCTGCACAGGAACAGGAACAGCTGGGACATCTGTAGTATAAGGAGAAAATCGGGAACACACAATACAAGGGGAAGTAATCTTTGCCTGACTAATTAGTTCCTGGACAGAGTGTAACCAAAGGTTGGAACGAGTTGGGGTTTTAGGAACAAGGAGGCAAGGAGTAGAAAACAACAAAAGCATCCAAACTACTAACATTTTCTTTCTTCCTAATCTAAAACAAATACAGCAAACTAATTAAGCAATAATATTTCAACAGTCTGTGCTAATCACAGATTACTCTCATATAATGTTCTCAGTCTTTGAGTTCTTATACCAGTTGGGATAGACCCTCAACTGACAAGGATCAAGCTTTCAAATTCCAAGAAAGCCAGAATCTGGGCAAGAAAGAGTCTCAGTGTGAAGCCGAAGTTCAGCAGCTCCTGCAGTATGCAGTTGACCCTTCTTTTCAGCTAGTAGATTCTTTGGTTCGGGTCAAGCGCAACTTCAATGGCTCCGCTGGATCTCTTTCTGCTCTCCACTGTCTAGGCTCCGTCTGATCCGTGCTGGGCTCAGTCTGGTCAGCAGACTTAATTCGAGACCAATGGACCCATGGAGTTATCCCTGCGACCTTCACAGCTGCAGGGGTAGAAAGCAAAACAGTAAAAGGTCCTTTCCATCGGGGCCCCAAAGGCTGGAGCCTCCAGTCTTTCACCCAAACTCTATCTCCTGGCAGGAAGGAATGTACCTGAGCCTGGAAGGGGACAGGGTTTATTTCTCTCACATAAGACTGAAGCTCAGAAATTATCTTGCCCAAGAGGGCTACCTGCTCCTGTACCTGGGCAGACCCTAAAATCCCTATGTCTCCCTTAATTCCCTGCAAAATGGCTGGGGGCTTCCCATACACAATTTCAAAGGGAGAGAGGGCTGTTCCTTTAGTTGGAGTGCATCGGAGGCGGAAGAGGGCTAGTGGCAGTGCCTGTGGCCATTTCAGTTGGGTTTCCTGACAAATCTTTGCTAGGCTATTTTTCAAGGTTCTGTTTGCCCGCTCAACCTGCCCTGAACTCTGGGGACGATAAGCACAATGCAATTTCCAGGTAATGCGCAATGCGCGGGACAGGGCCTGAAGTGTAGCTTCAACAAAGGCGGGCCCATTATCTGAACCTATGGCAAGGGGCAGTCCATACCTGGGGATGACATCCCTAAGGAGGGCTCGAGCTACTTCTGTGGCTTTCTCAGTGACTGTAGGATATGCTTCCACCCACCCAGAAAAGGTACAGACCATGACCAAGAGGTATCGGAGCCTACCGCTCCTGGGCATTTCTGTGAAGTCTATAACTAGGGACTCAAAAGGTGTTAGTCCTCTAGACTGAACTCCTGGTGGAATACGGGGTCCCTGACGGGCATTATTCTGGGCACAGAGAGTACATCGGGCAGAGGCAGTGGCAACCAGACTATCCAATCCTTCCAGCACCACTACTCGACTGAGTAGGCGGGCTAGTGCTGTTTTCCCTAAGTGCGATAGGTCATGAGCTTGAGACACTACAGGCCAAGCTAGGTGGCGTGGCACCAGAACTCTGGTATCAGGGAGATGTAACCAGCCATCAGGTCTCCTTACTGCACCTTCCTCTTGAGCCCATTTCTCTTCCATTTGGGTATACATAGGCGTCCATTCTTGCAGTCGAATTTGGAACAGGGGAGTCACAGTACTTGCTGGGGGTCCTCGAGCAGCTTCCTTGGCCACCCGATCAGCATGGCGGTTCCCTCGGGCCACTGGAGTATCTACCCTTTGGTGTCCCCTGCAGTGAATAACAGCTACCTTCTTAGGGGCCCACACAGCCTCTAGCAGCTGAAGTATTTCGGGTCCATATTTAACAGGTTGGCCTGCAGCATTTATGAGTCCCTTTTCCTTATACAAAGCTCCATGAGCGTGTAGAGTTGTGAAGGCATACTTGGAATCAGTATAAATGTTGGTCACCAGTCCTGCTGCTAGCTCCAGAGCTCGTATGAGGGCCACAAGTTCTGCTTTCTGGGCTGAAGTTCCTTGGGGCAGGGCTCTTGCTTCTATCACCTTGTCTTCTGTCACCACAGCATAGCCTGCCAATCGCTTGGAGTTCTCCACATAACTGCTTCCATCTGTGAAATAAATTACATCTGGGTCCCTCCACGGAACATCTTTAAGATCTGGTCGACTGGAGTACACTTCATCCATGGTTTGGATACAGTTATGATCCGGTGGTCCCTCAGATGCTGGCAAAAGAGTGGCGGGATTGAATGTAGCCACTGTTTCCAGGTGTATCCGTGGATTCTCACACAAGCTAGCTTGGTACTTAACCATGCGGTTATTTGTAAACCAGTGGTTGCCCTTATACTCCATGAGGGTAAGAACTGTGTGGGGGACTTTAACAACCAGTTCTTGCCCCAAGGTCAGCTTGTCAGCTTCCTGGACCAGTAAGGCTGTTGCTGCAATGGCCCTCATGCAGGCTGGCCATCCTTTAGCCACTCCATCCAGCTGTTTAGACAGGTATGCAACAGGCCTCTGCCAGGATCCCATCATCTGGGTCAGCACACCCAAAGCAACCCCCTGTCGCTCATGGACATACAGTGAGAAAGGTTTCTCCACATCAGGAAGGCCTAACGCAGGGGCTTGGAGTAGGGCTTTCTTTATGGCAATGAAGGATTGTTGAGCAGTAGGTCCCCATTCAAATGGTTCATTTTCACCCCCCTTTGTGGCTTGGTAAAGGGGTTTCGCCATCAGTGCAAAATTTGGAATCCAAATTCTGCAGAATCCGGCTGCTCCCAGAAATTCCCTAACTTCCCTTCTGGACTTGGGTTGGGGAATTGCAGCAACTGCTTGCTTCCTACTGACATCCAGTCTCCGACTTCCCTGGGAAATACAAAAGCCCAGATACTTCACTTCTGACTGACAAAGTTGGGCCTTTGAGCGTGAGACCTTATAGCCTGCATCCAAGAGTAACTCCAGCAATTCTCTGGTAGCCTCAAAACACTCTTCCTGAGTCACTGCTGCAATCAGGAGGTCATCTACATACTGGAGTAAAACTCGCCTGGAAGGCTCAGATTTAAAAGTCTTAAGGTCTTGTCCTAGGGCAGTCCCAAAAATGGTGGGGGAGTTCTTGAACCCCTGTGGCAGGCGGGTCCATGTATACTGAAGCTTCCTTCCTGTTACTGGGTTTTCCCATTGAAAGGCAAAAAGCAGTTGACTGGCGGGGGCCACCCGAATACAAAAGAAGGCATCTTTTAGATCTAGTGTCGTGAAATGGGTAGCTCCAGAAGGTATCAATCCTAGCAGGACATATGGATTAGGCACTACAGGGTGTAATGAAATAGTGGATTTGTTAACCACCTGTAAATCTTGGACTGGCCGGTAGTCCTCAGTCCCTGGCTTCTGAACTGGCAACAGTGGCGTATTCCATGGAGACTGACAAGGTCGAATAATTCCATGGGATAACAGACGATTCAGGTGTGCTTGGATCCCTTCCAGAGCCTTTCTGGGAATTGGGTATTGGCGAAGATGGATTGGCCGGGCATTTGGAAGTAAGTCTACATGGACAGGAGGAATATTTCGGGCCAACCCTGGGGGATTATCTTCTGCCCATACCCCACTGACCTGAAAGCTGTCCGCCAGGGGTAGGTCAACTTGGCCATGTGACTGATGCAGCCGCCATTCTTCTTCAAGGGGGCAGCAGAAACTCAATATACCCTTTGGGCTAGATGTCGGGGGCCGAAAGGAGACTGAAGTCTGGCCATCAGAGTCAAAGGAAATTTGGGCCCTAAGCTTGGACAGCAGGTCTCGACCTAACAAAGGGATTGGACAGTCTGGCATATACAGGAATTCATGAGTGACTGTGTGTGAGCCTAACTGGCATCTACGGGTCGTCAGGAAGGGCCTCCGGTTCTGCACCCCCGTGGCTCCCACCACTCGGACAGTTTTTCCAGACACAGGCGCTAATCGCTCCGTCACAACAGAATGTTCAGCTCCTGTATCAATCATGAATGGAATTGAGCGGCTCCCTATAGTTAACTTGACCATAGGTTCCTGGGAGCCCAGTTTGTAGGAACCCGGTCTGTCCTATTCGTCCCATTCTGCCATCTCGGCTATCCCGATGATGTCAGATTCAGGAGGCTCATATCTTCCCTCTCGAACTCGGCCTCGGCTTCCTCGATCTCCTGGTCCCCTTCTCAGTCCCTGGCGCCTCTGGGGGCATTCATCTTTCCAGTGCCCTCTTTCCTTACAGTAGGCACACTGATCCCTCTCCAATCTTGGTCTGGGATTCTCCCCCCTTGGCCGGGATTGATTGAAGGAATCTCGGGGCCTGGCTGGTGGTCCGGGGTCCCATTTTGGCTTCCCATTAGCTAGAGGTCGACCTCGATTAAGGGTGGAATTAGTAATGGCTGCCGCTAAAAGGTCGGCCTTCTTCTGCATCTTCCGGTCAGCCTCTTGACGCACCTCCTGATCTCTATTAATGAAAACCTTGGTTGCGATCTCAATTAGCTGGGTGGTATTCATCCCTGCGAATCCCTCCTGACGCTGCAACTTCTTCCGGATATCTGGCATACTCTGGGCCACCAATGCGCTATTCACCATTCTCTGGTTTTCTAGGGCTTCAGGGTCAAATGGGGTGTATGTTCTGTAGGCTTCAATTAGTCGCTCTAAAAAGGCCCCAGGGGATTCAGTTGCCCCTTGGAGAATTTCAGAGACCTTTGCCAGATTAATGGCCTCTTTATGCCTTTCCTCATACCTTCCAGCAAGTCCCGGCAATAGCCAGACAACAGTTCATAGTGCTGCCCATTATTTGGATCCCAAACTGGAGCTGCGCGAGGAAACCGAGCTCTAACCCATTCCTCTAGGTTCTGTGTCCCCTCGGGGGCACGCGCTCGCGTGATGGCCTCAGCATTTTGCAAAATCTTCCGCCTCTCCTCAGTTGTGAAGAGGGTCAGGAGAAGTTGTTGACAATCAGTCCAGGTTGGGTTATGGGTGGCCATAATGCTAGCCACTAGGTCCACCACTGCCTGAGGCTTTTCAGTATAAGAGGGGTAATGCGTCTTCCAATTCAGGAGATCGGTGGTTGTGAAGGGTACATACTGATAGGCCTGTGCCTGTATAACCTGACCCTGATTATTAGGATCCGGTCGAGTGGTAGTTACCTGACGGAGTGGCAGAACTCTTGAGGAGGTGGGAATGGAATCTGAGGTAGAGCTAGGAGCTACCCTCCTATCATGCTCAAAGGTGATTGCAGCGGGTCTAACCCATTCAGGGGAGGTAGGTTGAAACCCTGAGGGATGGGGAGGGGTACTCATAGACTGAGAGGTGGTCACAGGTGAGTCAGTCCATTGAAAGGGATGCCGGGCCCCTGATGAGTGGGGAGGGGTATTAGAAGGAGAGGCTGGGCTGTCAGGAGTTGAGGAGTCAGGGAGTGGAGCCCAAAGCGGGTCTTCGGAGGTTAACAGGGAAGGATGTGGCAGAGGAGGGTAGAGACTGGCTGAAAAGTCCAACCTAGGATGTGGTGGGGTTCGCACAGTGGGGGAGGAACTATCCGGAGAAGCCTGTACTGGAGAAGCTTGGGCTGGGCGGCGTGGATCTCTAGGGGCGGCACGGAACCCCAACAATGGGCCATAAGGTGGTGGCTCAAGGTCTGAGGGGTCATCAGAGAGTATGGGTTTCTCAGACAGGGTAGGGGCGGAAGCCACCGATTGGGTGGTAGGCTTCCTAGGGCTCTTTCCCTCTTCTAGTTTAGATTTTCTAATCTTTCTTTGAGCACGGCCTAACATGAATTTTACTGGGGATCCCATATAAGTTTTCAACCAAGAGGGAGGGTCAGTCACAAGGCTATCCCAGGAATCTATATAAGGGAGTTGTTCAGAATATTCTGGTTCTCCTACAACTATGCTGTAGACCTTCCGGATTACTTCAATATCTAAGCTGCCACTAGGGGGCCACCCCACTCCCATAGATGGCCACTCAACTTCACACAAGGTTCTTAAAGTACTTGAGCTTAAAGTCTGTCCATAGTCATTAATTAAAAATCCTTTTTTGAAATTCTTAAGCATACAGTCTAGGGGAGTATCAATTTGTCTAGACGATTTCCCTCCCATAATGCTTACAGTTACAACACACAAAGAGGGGGGGGGAATTTTTGAAAGTGCAGTAAGGGGTCCGCACTCTCGAGACACTAGGTAGACAGACAGCAATCGCTTCCTTCCGTCGCTGGCCAATTGAACTCGCGTTAATTGGAAACGCAGCTATAAGAAGTCCGCACTCAGTTAATCATTCACGCATCACACATTCCATACAGAAAATCCCACCCAACAATTTCAAATTTCTCAGATACAGATAAGCTTAAGCGGTTTCGCTTCTAATCTCCACTAGACTAGAAGGTACTAGGGCCTTCGCTGAGAGTTGATCAGGCTCTCCTTCCCCCAATTTTTGAGGGGCTGGTTTACAACTTTCTAGCTAGAATTATAATACAGAATACAGAATACATACCCGGCGAATGTTCTTCAGTCAGTTGGGTGCTGGGATTAATGCAGGATTCAGGATCCCACTGCTGCCACCAAGAATTGTTGCAGGAATTGATGCATAAATTTATGATACTTCAGGAGTCAGACAGCACACACCAGAATGAGAGAGAAATCTTCTTTATTTGCCAGCAAACACAGTAGGACATCAGTTCTAGCTCTTTTCTTCTCTTTCTCAGCTCTCTTTGTCTCTCTCTCAGCTCTCTGTGTCTTTGTGGCTTCTGTCTCAGCTGCTTCTCTTCTTATGCTGTCTTCTCCTTCTTCTGTCTGTTCCTTCTGTCCTTCTCTTTCTTCTGAGCTCCTTCTGACGTAACCTGCTTCTTCTCCCACTTAAATACAGTTCTATCTAGCCTAGCCTAGCCCCCTTACTCTCCAATTGGTTAAGGAATAGATTGATTACCTTGCCTCAACCAATCAGTTCTATACAAATATCAGTTACATAGGTTCCAGACATCCTAAACTGACCTGGGGCCCCTTACACCAGACATTTGGGCTCCAGTCTCTTACATGTTATTATGATTGATTTCTCATCTATAGCTTAACCTGGGTTCCCTTAGAGGATAATGGATATTCTTACATTTATTATTCTCATATTCCTAGTACTAACTGCTAACTAAACTCTGGCATTCATTAAAGGGGTCAAGGGCCAATCTTACTTAATAGCATACATATCGGGTTATTACTTTCAAGACCATTTCTACATTTTACCTATAATTAATCAAGGAGAAGAGAGCTGACTAGTCCTGACCTCTTTCACCTATCAGCTTCCTTCACAGAACTAGCTAAGACCACAGAAAACTCAAAACACATGTTGGCCTCTTCACTGCAGACAAAGAGTAATACAGAATTTAACAGACATTCTACACAGACACAAAACTTATTAATTTACACAGAATACAGCATATTCTAAAGTAAGCATCCTTATAAGACATATTCTACATACTTATAATGGTCTCTATCTATATCTAAGCTATCTCCTTATAACAAAATCTACATATCAAGAACTTCTGAAATTATTTCAGCTTTAAACTACAGCATGTCATATGTCTGGCTCATTCCTTTGTTCATTCATAATAGTTTACAGCTGTGCCAGCATTTAGCAATCCATCACTCACAAGGGTGAAAGAAATTCCTGTCTCTGACCTTTTTAACCTTTTGCTCGGCAAGCTAGACATTGAAATAATATGAACCATCTGGCATTTCTTCACTTTAGTTGCAAGGTAAAAAGTTAGAATTCAACTTCAAGCTTTTAATATCATTTCTTATGTATATAATTTCTCAGAGTTAACACTTTCTTTGCCCATGGCTGCCTCACTAATAATGCCTCTATTCTGCCTATATCCCTTCAGAAGTATCAAAAAAGCTAAGGGGTCCTTTTACAAAGGTGCACTGAAAATGGCCTGCAGTAGTGTAGACACGTGTTTTGGGCACGCGCAGAATCATTTTTCATTGCACCTGTAAAAAATGCCTTTTAAAAATCTTTGCTGAAAGTGGACATGCGGCACAATCAAAATTGCCGCACATCCATTTTGGGTCTGAGACCTTACCACCAGCCATTGACTTAGTGGTAAAGACTCATTTAGTAACCAGGCGGTAATGACCTACTTGCATCAAATGCCACTTGGCATGCGTCTGATACTCACGTCCGAAATATTTTTCATACGCGTGTATTGGGCGTGTGCCAAAAATGAAATTACCACAAAAGCCACAGGCGGTAAATCCATTTTGCATGTGTTGGGCATGAATAGACGCTTACGCGGTTTAGTAAAAGGGCCCCTATATATTTTATTTTGCCTTTTCCATTTGTGAACCTTTTTTTTCACATGTAAAACTTTGTAAATGTATATCTTGGTCCTTAAATCTCACTCTTTCAGGCAGTTTGCTCTTGAAATCTCTGACATGTACACGAGGCAATGAAGAGTGAAAATGACTTACCCAGCTTTCCTGTTCTCAGCCCACTGCTGCAGAGCTGCCAAGTTACCCAGCTCCATGAAGGAGACTCATTGACCAGTCCTGGGTTTTTTTTAAACTTATATCCCAATTCAGTATTCTATTTGTAGTCCCTGATACCACCAGTTAAAACCAGGACTTCAGGTTCCATAATGTAGCAGGATAGAGTTGCAGAAATCCAGAACTGGCTCAGAATTTCCCTCCTGGAACCAGGTAACTTAGCAGCTCTCCAGTTCTGACCATGAAGCTACTCCATTCAAAGCATGGTTTTGCATAGTCCCCATGCTCACTAAGATGGCCGACAGGTAGGGAGCTCGGCAGATGAGCTCCAGAAGTCCCAAACGAACAGACCCACCTGAGCCATCCCTACCCGGACTGGAACAGTCCAGGAGGACACAGGACCGAAGCCGGAACCTTGCTAAGCTGATCATCCAATCAAGCCCAAAGATTTAAAGGGCAGGCGATCAGTCTTGGACGAACGTGTCCCCACCACGTGGCCCATCTGCTCGCCGGCAATCGAGGCCTAGAGAGAGCAGACCCACCAGGACCACCCAGGCGTCAGAGGCGTCACCCAGGTGTCAGGAATTAAATCGGAACCGGATTGCTGCTGTGGGGACTGATCCAAACAGGTCCAGCAATCTTGGATGCGAACGGCGAGCCGGCGAGTTAACCCAAAAACTGTAGCGCACATCCCGACGGGAGCGACCCAAAAGCGAGCCCTTCGAGAAGATCTTGGAAATCGGACCAATACCGAGTGGATCAGACCGAGAATCCCCTGGGCGCAAAATCGAGGAGTGATCTGGATCGCTAATCACAGCGGACAAAAAGAATCAACTTTCCTGCTCGGACCACTCGAGACCACCTGGGCCTACCTGAGCTTGCGAATACGACCGACCCTGGACGAGCTGAATCCGGAGCTGCGAACACCGGCAGCCCGAGCAAAACCAGCTGAGTCCTAACGCAAGGAAGGAACCGAGGTGAACCGCAAGTATAAATCTACCACGTGGCCGACAAACAACCCTGGCCGGACTGTGACTAGGCTCACCGGAATTACTAAACAAGAAGCTCCCGAGCTAAAAGTGCTCCCGGACTGACCTAGCCCCAGGAGCCGCCAGTTAGAGAACGACTTGCTTTCTTTCCAAATGCA
This sequence comes from Microcaecilia unicolor, assembly GCF_901765095.1. NCBI lineage: Eukaryota > Metazoa > Chordata > Amphibia > Gymnophiona > Siphonopidae > Microcaecilia > Microcaecilia unicolor. The sequence goes on from NC_044040.1 coordinate 128,359,553, forward strand.
TGCACTGCTTTGCTTGCTTGTTCCAACTGTATGCACTGCTCACAGCTCACAGCCATGATTTAAAAATCTCATACTTTGCTTTGCTTGTTATGCTTTAAATAGAAGGCAAATAAGCTGCCATGCCTAAATAGTACCATTCTTTGCACTGATTATATGTAAATGCTTTTAAATTCCTATACATTTTCTACAATAGGCAAATGAGCAACCTAGCCAAAACAACATTACTCTCTGTAATGATTCCAATGCAACTGCCTTGCTTTAATAAATACAAGGCAAGTGAGCAGCTGTTCTGATTGCAAAGCAAAGAAAATTGTCGCTTGCACCGCTAATAGTTTTAAGTTAAATGCAACTATCTTACTTGCTTGTTCTGACTTTAGACAAATTAACCGCCTTGCACAGTCATGTTAAAGGTTAATATGTAATGCTTATTACTATGCTCTAATTGTAAATACAGGCTCAGCTTTGCTTTGATCACAAACCAAGCACAATCAGCATGAATTGTTGCCAAGCTTAAATGTAAACGCAGGCTTTGCATGCTTGAATGTAAACCAGCAACTTAATTGTTATAGCGCCTCAAATACTGATATGAATAGCAGCACAACTCTCCTAATCATCTACTGTCTCACCCTACTCCCACACGGAAACACAACCCATGACCCAGACAACAACAAACCCATAACTCACAAATCATACATAACTTACATACACAAAATGCCCACCCAAAGAACATACACAATAACCTAACTACAATACACCAACTTTGTGTACAACCTATCAATAACTCACCAGACCAAAGATACCACAACCAACCAAAAGGGAAAAACTCCACATACGAAAACCACCAACAAAAAGAAAGAAAAAACAACAATAATAAATTTAACCAACGAGAAAACAGACAACTAATAAAAATAAACACATCAAACACCTCCACGGAACAATACCGCTCAATCCAATTAGGATACATCAATGCAAGATCAGCAGTAAGCAACTCAGTGGACATACTAGACTGGATTACCACAGATAATCTAGACCTCCTATTCATCACGGAAACCTGGTTCCACAGCCCTACAGACCCCGCCATATTAGAGACATGCCCACCAGAATACAAAATCACCCACTGGACAAGAAATGGAAAAAGAGGCGGCTGAATAGCCATTATTTACAAATCCGAGTTTACCATCACAACCACAGGAGAATCTACCTCACCACAACTCGAAATTGCCTCGACAAGAATCAATCATCCAAACCTACTAGAACACCTCAACGCAATTCTATTCTACAGGCCACCGGGAAAGTGGCAAGATGCCCAAACACAACTTATGGACTTTATCTCAAACACATGTGTCTCTGCCTCAAACATCCTCATAATAGGAGATATCAACCTACATCTTGAAGACGACACCTCAACAGGCACACGAGAATGCAAAGAATTTCTAAAACTCTGGGATCTACACGCACCTAACACTCAACCAACACATACAAAAGGACACACACTAGACATTATTACACACAAATTTGGCCCAGACTCAACAATCCTACTCATGGACACAAGATGGACACCCACACTATGGTCAGATCACCACAAAGCAAATGTCTCTCTTCACTGGCGAACAACACACAAAAATGCAATCAACAAACATGAGCGCACAACATACACCACAAGAGGAAAAACAGACCCCACAACATTCTGGCAACAGATTTATCAAAACGAATGGTCAACAAACGCAGACACCATCCAATTCCTCCAAGAATGGGACGATATATGTAAAACAACATTAGACAAAATCACCCCAATCCAAACCAGAACATCACACAGGAAAAAATCAAATCCATGGTTCACCGAAGAGCTGAAAAAACTCAAAACAGAAGTCAGGAGACTAGAACGCGCATGGTACAAAAATAAAGATGAACAAACACTAAATACCTGGAAACTACTCCGGAGAAAATACAAATACACCATAAAACAGACTAAAAGACTACATTACAAAACAATGATCGGACCAAACTACAAAGATACGCACAAACTCTTCAACCTTGTGAATAAATTGCTAGACACCACACCAGTTACAAACAACAGCAAAGACATACCAAGTGTTGACAACCTTGCGAAATACTTCATGGAGAAAATTATACAACTACGACTCAAAATACCCGCCAGCCCTATCGAATACGCCACACTCCTAGACTGTCTAGACCCAGAAGACAGAATATACCTGGCAGACAGAACCTGGACCGAATTCGAATCACTATCAGAAGACCTCATCTCTGAAACACTCAAAAGATTCGCCAAATCCCACTGCAAACTAGATGTATGCCCAAACAACCTTATGAAATCAGCTCCTCAACAATTCATAATAGACCTAACGAACCATGTAAACTTCATGCTACAAAACGGACTTTTCCCAAAAGAAAAAGGAAAAATTCTACTCACCCCAATACCCAAAGACACAAAGAAAAGTGCAAACGAAATAACTAATTATAGACCAGTAGCATCCATACCACTAATAACCAAAATAACCGAAGGGATGGTAACAAAACAACTTACAAATTATCTAAACAAGTTCTCAATACTGCATGATGCCCAATCAGGATTCTGATCAAATCACAGCACAGAAACAGTACTAATTACCCTGATGACCAAATTTAAACAAATGATTGCAAATGGCAACAATATACTCCTCCTACAATTTGACATGTCAAGTGCCTTTGATATGGTCGACCACGAAATCCTACTACACATACTTGAATACTTTGGCATCGGAGGCAATGTGCTAACTGGTTCAAGGGGTTCCTAACCTTGCGCTCATACCAGGTCACATCAAATTCAACTACGTCTGCAGCATGGACACCGGAATGTGGAGTACCGCAAGGATCACCCCTCTCACCAACTATCTTCAACCTAATGATGACACCCTTGGCCAAACAACTATCAAACCATAACCTTAACCCATACATATACGCTGATGATGTGACTATATACATACAAAAAAAAACAGCACCACGGGCCTTTAAAAATGGAACACAGTTCTTTAATGAATGAGCCTTGACAAAAAGACCCGACACGGGCCGTGTTTCGGTGACTAGCACCTGCGTCAGGGGTCTACATAGAATACAAAACATAGAAATAATATATTTTTAAAAATTTTTAAAATATAATGAGTAAAACCAAAGATTAATATTTAGACTCATCAGCTATTGGATCACTTTTAGAACCTTTGTCTAAATTTGTAGACGTTTTTTTGAGACCTTTTATTCCATATGTTAAATCATATATAAGAGATTCTGCACATGTGATTCAACTTCTGGACGAGTTTGAAGGTTATGATGAAAATATTATATTAGTGACCTTTGACATTGAAAGTCTGTATACAAATATCCCTCAGGATAAGGCCCTTAATATTTTAAAGGATATTCTTGATAATCGCACAGACAACATGCGGATTCCAACATCCTTTATTATTGAATTAGCAACACTAGCATTAAAAGAAAATTTTTTATGCTTTCAAGGAAAATTCTACAAACAGATAAAGGGAACTGCAATGGGTGCAACTATGGCCCCAGACATCGCTATTCTCTATGTAGCGCAATTTGAAAAAGAATTTTTGGAAACAAATCCATTTCAAGATGAAATTAAACTGTGGAAACGCTATATTGATGATATTTTGATGTTTTGGAAGGGGGATCTTGAAAGACTGCAAACCTTTTATACCTGGCTCAACTCCCTAGATCCTAATCTCAGATTTACAATGCAATTCCATCAGAATTCTATTGCTTTTTTGGATATAAATATCATTAAAAATATGGACGGGTTTGACACAACGATTTTTAAGAAACCGATTGACAAAAACCAGTTTTTGCACTTTGACAGTTTTCATAGTAGAAGTCTCAAGGAGAATCTTCCACGATCACAGTTCCTACGGCTCCGGAGACTGTGTAGCCAAATAAATGATTTTGAAGAACAATCTAAACCTCTACAGAAAAAATTCCAGGATCGAGGTTACCCTTCAAAATGTATTACTAAAGGCTTTCAACAGGCTAGAACATCTGACAGAGAAAAATTACTCAAACCACGAGATGTTAGAAAAACACCAGATATTGTTTGCAGCCTACAGTTCTCAAACTATTCAAGAGATATTCAGAAAATTATATATAACAACTGGCATATCCTTGAAGAACACAGTTGCTTTCGAGATAAAAAAAAGTTACAATTGCACACACTAGAGGGAGGAATTTAAAAGAAATTATTGCCCCATCTTCACTGCCTCAAACTAACAATGATCAACGATTAGAACTGGATCATTTTGTTACTGGCCATCATCCATGCAAGAGTTGTTCGGTATGTCAGTTGTCAATGGATATTGTTTCCTTTGAACATCCACAGACTGGCAAAATTTATAAACTGCTGAACCACACTAATTGCAATACCACACATGCCGTGTATGTTATTATGTGCCCTTGCTCATTACTTTACGTGGGTAAAACAAAGAGAAAAATCAAGACGCGCATAATTGAGCATAGGAGTAATATCAATCGGGGTAATCTCACTGCCCCACTTGTGCAACATTATATGGAACAATCGCATTCCCTGTCTGATCTCCGGTTTTTTGTCTATCAAGTGGTTAAAAAGCCGTGGCGTGGTGGTGACCTTGATCTGCTTTTGTTACAACGAGAACAAAGAACTATTTTTGAATTTAATACAGTAACTCCTGCAGGACTTAATCTAGAGATAGACTTGTCTGTTTTTCAATGAATATTTAGACAATATGTTGTTTTCTTTCTTTTTAAACATTGGAAGGATGTTCTTTGCAGTTTATTTTAAGGAACATTTATATATGTGACTAATGGATGTATGATATGCTTGGTTTAAAGCATATATTTTTGATTGTTTGATGTCATGTATTTATGAACAAATGTTTCACACATGTACTCATTTGGTTTATGAACAAATGTTTCATATATGTACTTATTTAAGTTTAACACCTGATTGCATGGGTATATTCAACATAATATTATGATAAAACTACAGATTTGTAATGCCACACACGTTTCATTCTAGTTTTTAATGTTTTTTAAGGTTTCAAAAAATGTTGTTCATTATTTTTTAATTCATTTTAATTCATTTTTTTAATAATCATTTCATATAGTAAATACATTAGAATATATTGGTACATTTAATGATAAAACCATACAGTGGGGGAAATAAGTATTTGATCCCTTGCTGATTTTGTAAGTTTGCCCACTGACAAAGACATGAGCAGCCCATAATTGAAGGGTAGGTTATTGGTAACAGTGAGAGATAGCACATCACAAATTAAATCCGGAAAATCACATTGTGGAAAGTATATGAATTTATTTGCATTCTGCAGAGGGAAATAAGTATTTGATCCCCCACCAACCAGTAAGAGATCTGGCCCCTACAGACCAGGTAGATGCTCCAAATCAACTCGTTACCTGCATGACAGACAGCTGTCGGCAATGGTCACCTGTATGAAAGACACCTGTCCACAGACTCAGTGAATCAGTCAGACTCTAACCTCTACAAAATGGCCAAGAGCAAGAAGCTGTCTAAGGATGTCAGGGACAAGATCATACACCTGCACAAGGCTGGAATGGGCTACAAAACCATCAGTAAGACGCTGGGCGAGAAGGAGACAACTGTTGGTGCCATAGTAAGAAAATGGAAGAAGTACAAAATGACTGTCAATCGACAAAGATCTGGGGCTCCACGCAAAATCTTACCTCGTGGGGTATCCTTGATCATGAGGAAGGTTAGAAATCAGCCTACAACTACAAGGGGGGAACTTGTCAATGATCTCAAGGCAGCTGGGACCACTGTCACCACGAAAACCATTGGTAACACATTACGACATAACGGATTGCAATCCTGCAGTGCCCGCAAGGTCCCCCTGCTCCGGAAGGCACATGTGACGGCCCGTCTGAAGTTTGCCAGTGAACACCTGGATGATGCCGAGAGTGATTGGGAGAAGGTGCTGTGGTCAGATGAGACAAAAATTGAGCTCTTTGGCATGAACTCAACTCGCCGTGTTTGGAGGAAGAGAAATGCTGCCTATGACCCAAAGAACACCGTCCCCACTGTCAAGCATGGAGGTGGAAATGTTATGTTTTGGGGGTGTTTCTCTGCTAAGGGCACAGGACTACTTCACCGCATCAATGGGAGAATGGATGGGGCCATGTACCGTACAATTCTGAGTGACAACCTCCTTCCCTCCGCCAGGGCCTTAAAAATGGGTCATGGCTGGGTCTTCCAGCACGACAATGACCCAAAACATACAGCCAAGGCAACAAAGGAGTGGCTCAGGAAGAAGCACATTAGGGTCATGGAGTGGCCTAGCCAGTCACCAGACCTTAATCCCATTGAAAACTTATGGAGGGAGCTGAAGCTGCGAGTTGCCAAGCGACAGCCCAGAACTCTTAATGATTTAGAGATGATCTGCAAAGAGGAGTGGACCAAAATTCCTCCTGACATGTGTGCAAACCTCATCATCAACTACAGAAGACGTCTGACCGCTGTGCTTGCCAACAAGGGTTTTGCCACCAAGTATTAGGTCTTGTTTGCCAGAGGGATCAAATACTTATTTCCCTCTGCAGAATGCAAATAAATTCATATACTTTCCAAAATGTGATTTTCCGGATTTAATTTGTGATGTGCTATCTCTCACTGTTACCAATAACCTACCCTTCAATTATGGGCTGCTCATGTCTTTGTCAGTGGGCAAACTTACAAAATCAGCAAGGGATCAAATACTTATTTCCCCCACTGTATGTTTGTAGTATTATTTAAGTTTATATTTAGAATTTAATAATTAATTATAAATGCAATTTATAGACTCATAAGGTAGATAATAATGGCACAATATAAACATACAATTATAAGAATGAAGTGCTGTTTAAGCTCAATTTTAGCATTTATAAGCTTTTTTAATGACATAATAAAATAGTATATGAACAGTTAAATTTAAAATATAATTAATAGACAGTAAATAGATTATAATTGGGGTATGGTAAGTTCATATTTGTTCAGAAAATCTTTTTAAATTTGGTCATTTAATATTTGATAAATATTCAATTTAAGAGTAGATAAAAAATTGGCATATGAATAGTTAATTGAAGACACAATTTATAGATTTGCTAAATAGATTAAAATTGCAATATAGTTAGTCAATTGTTTTGATAATTACTCAATATCCTGTCATTTTATATATATTTTAAATAAATGGATACTTTAACAATGTAGGCTTTAGGACCTAGTAAATGATTCCTGCATATCTGGCAGGCTTTTAGACCCAGTAACCACCTAAATTCATTTGATAGGATAAAGGTTAATGCTTTGTGAAGATCAGGTGTTTTCACTTAAGTTAATTAAAAAATGTTTCCACCCTGTGTGACGTGGTATTAAAAGCAGAGCCTTTTGAGAGCACAGCTTTTCATCCATTTTGATACAGAAAGTGAAAGTGCCCTGGTGCTTTGTAGCTTTTACTACATGAGACATGGGGGTAAGTTTTTGTCATGACAATAAATTGTAGGAAGTTTCTAAGTTAGGCACTATAGTATTTGCTGCCTCATGATTTGACAACTTTTATCAATTGCACAATCCTCTTGGTAATGTCTGTGGCATTATGGTTTGTTATACTTATTGAAACCCTTCTGTTTGGCAATACAGTCTGAGGTATAGAGGTTTTTTTTTCTTTTGACACTTGAGTTAAAATGAAAGTCAGTATTTTATTGCTTATGAAAATCATTTTTGCTATGTTCTAAAAGAAATATTGAAGACATTTTATTAAATGAATGCTGATGTGAGAAACATATGTATGTGAACAAAAGCCCTGTTAACCCTTTGTCACTATTTAAGATGCCATTTGTATAATTAATTGTGATTGGCAGATAACAAAATAAATGCAAATTTTAAAGGTATTTTGTCACTAGCTAAAATACCATTAGCAGTTACAAATAAAATTTACATAATTAATTGTAATTGGCAGATAACGAAACAAATATACCCAGAGCTCCAAAAGATAATAGAAGCCCTGTTAATGCTATAATATATGTGTATATGTGTGTATGCATGCGCACACATGCATGTGTATATATATATATATGTGTATGTGTGTATGTGTATGTATGTATGTGTGTGTGTGTGTATGTGTGTGTATATGTACACATATACATATAGTGACAAAATGTTGTCTTTTTAAAATTAAGATCAATTAATGCCACTAGATATTATAGTTTTGGTTTTTTATATTTGAAGATGTATATATTTATTCACTTCTGTGCTGATTTGAATGTTTTTGAAGGTTTATGATATTATCAGTGTAATGTTTGAAATTTATTGTATATTTTAAAATGTTTTAAAAAATTATTTTTGACCTGTTAGTTTAAGCTTTTATGAATATGAAATTTAGTTATAGCCAGTATTATATAATATGACCTTTTTATAAAATATATTATAAATAATTAAAATAAGCGTTTTAAACATATAATATTAATATATGAAAAATTTTTTGTCCAAAAGTAAGGAATAATATATTATAGAGGAATATATTTGAGTTATTCCCCAAGTTTTCCACGTCATCACTGTGGTGAGTTACCATTTTTGTTTTAATTAATTATCCATTTATTTTTAAATTACTATATAATAATATATGAGAATGTTAAAATATTAAATGCAATGTTAAAATATTAAATGCTTTAGGTGTTTATATAGGCTTATATATGTATGCTTGATGAGTCTAAATATTAATCTTTGGTTTTACTCATTATATTAAAAAAAATTTTTAAAATATATTATTTCTATGTTTTGTATTCTATGTAGACCCCTGACGCAGGTGCTAGTCACCGAAACACGGCCCGTGTCGGGTCTTTTTGTCAAGGCTCATTCATTAAAGAACTGTGTTCCATTTTTAAAGGCCCGTGGTGCTGTTTTTTTTGTTTGGACTTTAGTTTGTACTTTGTTCCCTCTCTTTTGTGACTATATACATACCATTCAAACAAGACATTAAAGAAATCTCCAATGAAATCAACCAAAGCCTACACATCATGAACACCTGGGCTGATGCATTTCGACTGAAACTGAATGCAGAAAAAAACTCAATGCCTGATACTTACCTCCCAATACAACACGAATAAATTCACCGCTATAAACACACCAAAACTAAATCTTCCAATCTCAGAAACTTTAAAGATCCTTGGAGTTACTATTGACCGCCACCTAACACTTGAAACCCACGCAAATAACACAACCAAAAAGATGTTCTACTGCATGTGGAAACTGAAACGAATAAAACCATTCTTCCCAAGATCCGTCTTCCGAAGCCTAGTGCAATCACTTGTGCTCAGCCATCTGGACTACTGCAACTCACTATATGCAGGGTGTAAGGAACAATTACTGAAGAAGCTCCAAACAGCCCAGAACACAGCAGCCAGACTCATCTTCGGGAAACCAAAATACGAAAGAGCGAAACCCTTACGAGAGAAGCTACACTGGCTCCCACTCAAGGAACGCATCACTTTTAAAGTATGCACACTAGTCCACAAAATTATTCATGGTGAAGCCCCAGCCTACATGTCTGACTTGATAGACCTACCACCCAGAAACGCTAAAAGATCATCCCGAACCTTCCTAAACCTCCACTTCCCTAACTGCAAAGGCATAAAATACAAAGTGCTGCACGTGTCAACCTTCTCTTATATGAGCACACAATTCTGGAACAAACTACCACGAAATCTGAAAATGATCCGCAAACTACTAAAGACCCATCTTTTTGAAAAAATATATCGAAAGGATCAAAACACATGAAGTCCACACACACTGTTAACAATGCATCAATACATCCTCTTCCGTACTTCTATCCCCCGCAATCTTACACGCTTAAACCTAATCTACAGGTAAAAAACAGAAAATATTATACCCGAACCATCTCTTGCTATCGCTCTGCTGCCCAATCAGGATCCGGTGTTCTTCTATTGTTTTGTTGTTCTTTGCCATTGTTTTATTCTCTTTAACGATACAGGGATTTGTTTTAATTTAACGCCTCATAATGTAACCATAATTATGTTGTAACAGATTGTACTTCCATCAATACAATGTATTGTAAGCCACAATGAACCCGCAAATAGGTGGGAAAATGTGGGATACAAATGCAATAAATAATAATAATAATAATAATTATGCTATCATACCCACAGCTAGGTTCTGCACTTTTCTCTGCTACTTCTGGAGAGGTGAAATGATAGTGGGGTATGGGGGCCTACAAGTATATATTTGCCCAATATAGTGTTAATCAGGCCCTGAGTAGAAGTAATTCGCTTTTTTACTCTTTCAGAAAGTACAAAGACTAGAGGACACTCAATTAAATTATATGGAAATACTTTTAAAACAAATAAGAGGAAATATTTTTTCACTCAGTGAATAGTTAAGCTCTGGAACTCGTTGCCAGAGGATGTGGTAACAGCAGTTAGCGTATCTGGATTTTAAAAAGGTTTGGACAAGTTCCTGGAGGATAAGTCCATAATCTGCTATTGAGACAGACATGGGAAAACCACTGCTTGCCCTGGGATTGGTAGCATGGAATCTTGCTACTATTTGGGTTTCTGCCAGGTACTTGTGATCTGGATTGGCCAGTATTAGAAACAGGGTACTGGGCTAAATGGACCATTGGTCTGATCCAGTATGGCTTTTCTTATGTTCTTATAGTTAAAATAATCTTAAAGTTAAAATCTTTTCTCTTTCCCAGACTGGATCCAGTTTTAATATATTCAGCTACAACTATTTAAAAATTTTGTGTACATTAGAACTTACACATAGGATTCAACATCCAATTTTCAGATAAGTATTCAATATTAATTTCATGTTCCAATAAAAATGTAGTCATAGAACTGTTTTCTTTTAGATAATAATATGTTTTCTTTCAGATTTGGATCAGCACTTGTTTCTTTCTCCAGGTCAGTATTTTATTTAGATTTTGCTCACACCTTTTTCAGTAGTAGCTCAAGGTGAGTTACATTCAGGTACACTGTCCTGCTTATTTTCGAAAGAGAAAAACGCCTGTAGTGCGACCTAAATCGGGAGATAGACGTTTATCTCACAAAAATGATTAAATCAGTATAATGGAAACAAAACTTTCAGTGCATCCGTTTCGCTCGTACGCTCAGATACAAACACCCAAATAAGGGGCGTGTCGGGGGCGTGTTAAGGCCGGTGTTACGAGGTGGTCGACTACAACGTATAACGGATAGCGAAATGATTTTGGGTGGGCAGGAACATGGGCGTCATTGCTTAGACCCGAAATAAAAGCGACCAGAGCAAGGGGAAATCGTCTTTAGAACCATTAGCGATTGTGTGGAGTTGGAGAGTGGCGAGATCGGTGTTGGGAGAGCTGAATTGTTGGTTGCAGAGAAAGCTGAGTGTGTGGAGTACCTGTTACGTTCGTCTGTCTGCCCTAGTCGGAACGTTGTCACCCTAACCTGCCTCTTTTGTGTATTACCTTTTGACCTTTCCCTACTCCTCCTCCTTGCTCTATCGGTCCCTTCCCCTTCCCTTCCCCTCCCCCTATCCCTCTCCATTCACTGTTCCCACGTGTATATTGTATTGCCTGACCTCCGTTTGTCTCTGTGTTCCCTGTACTGTTTGGCGAGGGACTGGCCAGAGGGTGTGTTCGAAGTGAGATTCTGTGTGCTGCTGTTGTTTCAGAACTACTACTAATACTTGCACTGATAGGGAAATGGATGCACTAAATTCACTGGCGGCTTCCATGTTAGAGGAAGAGGCCACACACCGCAGGAGGTATTCACGGCCCCAAGTGTTCAGGTCCCGCACCACCTTCCTACAACTCACTGACCAGCAGTGTCTGACAAGGGTCAGGTTTGATAAGGCGACCATTGTGCAGCTTTCTGAGCAGCTGAAACCCCTCCTTCAGCCCCAGACCCATAGGAATAACCCCATCCCTGTCCACCTCAAAATCACTGCCTCTCTCTCTGTCCTGGCCACTGGGAGTTTTCATGCTGCACAATTTGGCCCAGCGCAGAGGACAGGCCCTCCAAGAGGAGCCACAGCCACCAGAGGAGGCCCCAGATGAGCAGGAAGAGGAGCCCCCTCCACCCCCAGCCCACAGAGCAGAGCTCACTGCTTACCAGCTTGGTGTCAGAGCCAGACAAAGACTCATAGAAACAAGTTTTCTGTGAAAGTAAGTGCACATTTATTTGTAATACTCACATAAGTGTTACCATCACACCCACCACCACCACCACCCACCAACCCTCACCCTCCAGCATGTGCCATCACTTTCTCCGTCCCCTCCCCTGTCCCCTCTTACCCCTCCCATGGACTTCCTTTGCAGCTGGTGCTGCAGGGGAAGTCTGTTCAGACTCCTCCGATGGGCTACTTCCACTGTCCTCCTCCGTATCCACACACCAGCCTGCGGCTTTGGCTGCGCTGTGGAAATCCGGCCACCTTGTTGGCTGTAGCCTGGCCACAGGACCCAGAATGGGAGCTGGTTTGGTGGGTGCTGCACTAGTGGCTGCGGAGGCACCCGATCTCAAGGCCCACCTCTTAGCTGGTGGTGGTTGCTGCCCACTGAAGGAGGAAGTGGATGGCAGGTCTTGCTGCACCACCACCACTGGAGTAGGTGCTGTGACCTGAGGGCGCTGGTCTTCAATGCTGTGCTGCAGCTGTTGGAGTTGCTGGAGCACCTCCTGGTGGGCTTGGCGCTGCGCCTGGAGCAGTTCCTGGTGGGCTTGGAGCTGCGCCTGAAGCAGTTCCTGGTGGGCTTGGCGCTGCGCCTGCTGTGCTTCCCGCTGCAGCTCTAATTTTTGCTGCCGGTACTCCTCCAAGCGCACATTGTGGCGCAGCAAATCAGTGGCCAGCCACAGGAGTTGACTCTTTTGGCTGGAGGGCCTCTGGTGAGGAGCTGGCCCCCTATATGCATCCTCCGCATCAGAAAACTCAACCGGTGGTGGAGGTGCCGCCTCTGCCGGTGGTGCTGGTGGAGGTTGGGCCTCTAGTGCTGGTTCTGCTGCTGCAGGTGGTGGAGGTAGAGGCTGCACTGGTGCAGGTGGTGGTGGTGGTAGAGGCTGGACTTCTGCTGCAGGCGGTGGAGGTTGATGCTGTCCTGCTGGTAACATAGTAACATAGTAGATGACGGCAGAAAAAGACCTGCACGGTCCATCCAGTCTGCCCAACAAGATAAACTCATATGTGTATAACTTACCTTGATTTGTACCTGCCTTTTTCAGGGCACAGACCGTACAAGTCTGCCCAGCAGTATTTCCCGCCTCCCAACCACCAGTCCCGCCTCCCATCTCCGGCTCTGGCACAGACCGTATAAGTCTGCCCTCCACTATCCTCGCCTCCCAACTACCAACCTCTCTTCCCCCACCTGCTCCGCCACCCAATTTTGGCTAAGCTTCTGAGGATCCATTCCTACTGCACAGGATTCCTTTATGCACATCCCACGCATGTTTGAATTCCGTTACCGTTTTCATCTCCACCACCTCCCGCGGGAGGGCATTCCAAGCATCCACCACCCTCTCCGTGAAAAAATACTTCCTGACATCTTTTTTGAGTCTGCCCCCTTCAATCTCATTTCATGTCCTCTCGTTCTACCGCCTTCCTATCTCCGGAAAAGATTTTTTTGCGGATTAATACCATTCAAGTATTTGAACGTCTGTATCATATCACCCCTGTTCCTCCTTTCCTCCAGGGTATACATGTTCAGGTCAGCAAGTCTCTGCTCATACGTCTTGGAACGCAAATCCCATACCATTCTCGTAGCTTTTCTTTGCACCGCTTCCATTTTTTTAACATCCTTCGCAAGGTACGGCCTCCAAAACTGAACGCAATACTCCAGGTGGGGCCTCACCAACGACTTGTACAGGGGCATCAACACTTCCTTTCTTCTGCTGATCACACCTCTCTCTATACAGCCTAGCAACCTTCTTGCTACGGCCACCGCCTTGTCACACTGTTTCGTCGCCTTCAGATCCTCGGATACTATCACCCCAAGATCCCTCTCCCCCTCAGTACCTATCATACTCTCCCCGCCTAACACATAAGGCTCTCGTGGGTTTCTACTACCTAAATGCATCACTTTGCATTTCTTCGCATTGAATTTTAATTGCCAAACCTTAGACCATTCTTCTAGCTTCCTCAGATCCCTTTTCATGCTTTCCACTCCCTCCCGAGTGTCCACTCTGTTGCAAATCTTAGTATCATCCGCAAATAGGCAAACTTTACCTTCTAACCCTTCGGCAATGTCACTCACAAATATATTGAACAGAATCGGCCCCAGCACCGATCCCTGAGGCACTCCACTACTGACCTTTCCCTCCTCCGAGCGAACTCCATTTATCACCACCCTCTGTCGTCTGTCCGTCAACCAGTTCCTAATCCAGTTCACCACTTCGGGACCTATCTTCAGCCCATCGAGTTTATTTAAGAGCCTCCTGTGGGGAACCGTGTCAAAAGCTTTGCTAAAATCTAAGTAGATTACGTCTATAGCACGTCGATGATTCAATTCTCCAGTTACCCAATCAAAGAATTCAATGAGATTCGTTTGGCACGATTTCCCTCTGGTAAAACCATGTTGTCTCGGATCTTGCAACTTATTGGCTTCTAGGAAATTCTCTATCCTTTCCTTCAGCATGGCTTCCATTACTTTTCCAATAACCGAAGTGAGGTTTACCGGCCTGTAGTTTCCAGCTTCTTCCCTATCACCACTTTTGTGAAGAGGGACCACCTCCACCGTTCTCCAGTCCCTCGGAACCTCTCCCATCTCCAAGGATTTATTAAACAAATCTTTAAGAGGACCCGCCAGAACCTCTCTGAGCTCCCTCAATATTCTGGGGTGTATCCCGTCTTTGTCCCATGGCTTTGTCCACCTTTAGCTTTCCAAGTTGTTGATACACACTCTCTTCCATGAACGGTGCTATATCCATTCCATTCTCAGGTGTACTTTTGCCAGTCCTTCGCGGACCTTCTCCAGGATTTTCTTCAGTGAAAACCGAACAAAAGTATCTATTTAGCAAATTGGCTTTTTCTTCATCATTATCTACATAGCGGTTCACTGTATCTTTTAGTCTCACAATTCCCTTTTTAGTCTTTCTTCTTTCACTAATATATCTGAAGAAATTTTTGTCGCCCCTCCTTACATTTCTAGCCATTTGTTCTTCCGCTTGCGTCTTCGCCAGACGTACCTCTCTCTTGGCTTCTTTCAGTTTCATCCAGTATTCCTCCCCGTGTTCCTCTTCTTGAGATTTTCTATATTTCTGGAATACTAACTCTTTAGCCTTTATTTTCTCAGCTACTTGCTTGGAGAACCATATCGGTTTCCTTTTTCTCTTGCTTTTATTTACTTTCCTTACATAAAGGTCTGTGGCCCTATTTATTACTTCTTTCAACCTGGACCACTGCCCTTCCACTTCATGTACATCCTCCCAGCCCATCATCTCTTTCCTCAGGTATTCCCCCATTTTACTAAAGTCAGCACGCTTGAAATCCAGGCCGTTATATCAAACCAAACCAGCCGTTATATCAAACCAAACCGTTTGATGGTCACTGCTTCCCAGGTGTGCACCCACTCGGACATTTGACACACTATCCCCATTTGTGAGCACCAGATCCAGCATTGCTCCCTCTCTCGTGGGTTCTGTCACCATCTGTCTGAGCAGAGCACTTTGGAAAGCATCCACGATCTCTCTACTTCTTTCCGATTTGGCAGACGGAACCTTCCAATCTACATCCGGCAGATTGACATCTCCCATCAACAGAACCTCTTTTTTCTTTCCTAATTTTTGAATATCTGCGATCAGATCTTTATCTAGTTCCTCTAATTGTGTCGGGGGTCTGTAGAGAACACCCACTTGGACCGAGGTTCTATCCTCTCTTTTTAAGGTGATCCATATCGCTTCTTCTTTTCCCCAGGTCCCTGTCATTTCAGTCGCCATGATATCATTCCTCACATACAGAGCTACTCCTCCACCTTTACGACCCTCTCTATCCTTCCTAAATAGATTATAGCCTGGTATGCTTGTATCCCATTCGTGGGAACCGTTGAGCCACGTCTCTGTGATTCCAACAACATCTAAGTCTGCCTCCAACATCAGGGCTTGAAGGTCATGAACTTTATTGCTTAGACTACGAGCATTTGTGGCCATCGTTTTCCATCTATATTTCTTGGTATGTGTTTCATCATTAGTGAATTGGGGGTGTCTTTTCACTTTGGGTACCTTCATGTCTTTTTGTTCCAACTCTATTGCTTTTTCCTCTGCCTCAGTTCTATTTTCAGGAGCATTACAGTGCTGTAATAGAGCAAAAGAATTCTTTAGTGGCAACACTTGTGCGGGTGGATGCTTCTGTGTCACATGACGAAGTCTGCCTGAGCCTACTGTGAACCATCTGTTCTTATGTGGTTTTATTCTTTGAGGGAGTGGTGAGAAGCTATTTTTCTGTGCAGTCCTAGAAGCTGCTTTAATTGTATCCAATTCTTGCATTACTTTATTGAGCTCTTGTTGTAAACTAGATAGCTGAAGACAGATAGGACAAGCTTTAAGTCTCCAGATGATTGGCCTTGAAACTAAAGCACCACAATTATTGCAGAGAATAAAAGTCATCCTGCTTGGTTGAAATGGGTATGAACAGGTGTACTATGTTGGGTTAACAGTCTGCAAGACTGCCTTTGTATGATTGAGTAAGGTAATGAGGTTTGGTGTGTCTATAAATGAGTGGAAAACCCTGGGGTGGGTGGGTGGGATTATAAGTCCCAAAGTGTCAGCTAACTACTGTTGTTCTCAAGGCAATTCTCTAGATGGGGACCAGAATTGGTACAATCTAATCAAAGAATTTTCAATTGATTTAACTTTCAAAATTGCCCTAGAATATAAAACTTTCGTTCTTGTGATATAACTCTAAATATTCCCAATATTTATAATAGCAGTTTCAGCAATGTAAAATGCAACTTCAGAGCCTCAATTGAGTGCTATGCAGTTTAAAACAGCTTCTCCTCTCTATCAGAGCTTGGCAGGAGAAAGAAAGAAAGAAAAGAAAAGAAAAGGTTACACAGGGCAAATTAATTAATTAAGCAATAAGCATTAAATTAAAGAGAATATCAGGTATCTCACCTATAGCCAGAAAGTTGAGAAGTTTGGAATTTAAAGCTCAGAATTTACTTTACTGTGCAAGAGTTAGGTTCAGGGGTCCAGTACCTGGAAATTTACAAACACAATTGGTTTGTCTCCCCTTCAGAGCCAACACCCACAAAGGTATAGGCCTTTGTTGTGATTGGAGGCCACTAGGGCCAGCCTCATCAGAGTCATCACCTGTATAGCACAAGGGTGAGGAAGTGTGTTGGTGAAAATAACCCACTTTTGTCTTTCAGCATTCATCTACATAGCCCCACACTTGATGACACTGCAAAGAGATGGTGAGGAGGATTGGGTTTGAGACCCATGTGAATGAGAGCCCCACAAGCAGCTGGGTACAGCTGGTGGACGGACAGCCAAGACAAGGACACCGCTCACAACTTTGTGGACCCGGACAAGCTGTTTGTTGTATATTAGTTAAAGTGAAGGACATTTGAGCATGTCTTGTGTTACTACAGACTTGGTACACTGCCTAGAACTGCTTTATGACCCCAATTACAGGCTCCTTAAGTTGCATGCATGTGGCCCACACTAACTAGAGCACAAAGGTGACAGAAGGAAATAGGCACAGTTTGGTGATGATGGGAAAATAGGAGGAAGTAGGGAAGGAAGAGCCCCAAAGTTGTGCCACAGTAGTAACCTACACACACCCATAGGATAGGAGCCAAGTGTAAAGTATTATTGGGGGTGCTAAGCCCAGTGCAAATAAGCCCTCCCTGGACACCTACATGATATTTCCTCAATATTGGGGGTGCTCAAACACCCACTGAGTCTGCTCCTATGACACACATTAATACTACCACTACTCAGAGACCTTACACTGTAATTAAGCTGCACACACAGGACAAGTAAGAGGGAAGCCAATGACTACGGTAGGAATAGAGAGTAAGGGTACAGAGCAAGTGAGTAGGGGGTAGGAGGTGAGGACACCATCATAAAGGTGGGCGTTTATTCCACATATGAAGACAGCCTGAGACACACTGTGGTGAAACTCCTCCCCCAGCTCCCTCCTCCCCCTGGCCCCAACTTGTATAACATAGTGGAGTGCAGCACAACAGATATCCCAACATCATAATGGACAACCTACCTGAGCCCTCAGGCTGGGCCGAGGTGTCAAGGGAACCGATCCCGTGGATGCCCTCCTGGGGTAGCAGGGCGTGGACCATCAGCTCCATGGGGGTGAGGTTGGCTGTGTCATGTGCTGCGGGATTGGCCCCAGCCTTCCTCCTCACATCCCTCCTCAGCTTGCGCCACTTGCGCTTGCAGTCCTCCATGTCCCTTGCACAGTGGAAGACTGCATTCACCCTGTCACGTACCGCCTCCCATTCCCGCTGCTTGGTGGTCGCAGCCAGTCTCTGCCCTGTGGGAGCAAACAGGTTGGTGTGCCGTTGCTCTATCTCCTGCACCAGGAGCTCCACCTCGGCATCAGAAAAATTACCCTTCTGGGTTGGGGGCTGGCGTGGTGGCATTGTACCAATGGGGTTTCAAAAATACAGAGTGGGCGTTTATATCGTCGCCAGGAACGCCCATTTTGGACGGGGGATAGGCGTGTCTGATATGGGCGCTTTAATTTCGATTATACACACAATTCTTAAACGTGCCCAGCTGAGATAGCGATTTGGAGCTCCTGATTTCGATTATGGGTAGACAAACTATGGGCGTCCCCACCTGCCTTCCCCTTCTTGATTGCCATTTAAACCGCCATTTTATGCACTGGGACTTTGGCAGTTCTGATTCATGTGAGTTCTCACGTGTTACCCACATTTATATTAAGGTTTGTGTTTGGCAAGGTATGCTTCAGTACACCTGTGTATTTTGGGGGGTTGTTATTTGTGATTGCCCTCAGTCCACAACGCTTCTGTTTCTATCCTTTGAGCCTCTTCCTGTGGTTACAGGTCCAAACCCAAATTACCTGCAGGTAGTTACAACCTGGTGGCTGCCGTGGCCTAGTGGTTAGATCACCAGCCTTATAATCACAAGGTTGCCAGTTCAATTGCCACTGCTATGCCTTGTGATCTAGAGTGAGCCACTTAACCCTCCATTGCCTCAGATACAAACTTACAGTCATCCTGGGACAGGGAAAGACCTGGAATGTAGGTCACCTTGACCTCCTACTGAAAAAGGTGTGAGCAAACACCATATTTATTTGTGCCCTTCTGTAACTCTTGTATTATATTGCAACTGTGATGCAGTAAGCCTCCATCTAATGGTTTTCCCATTGTTTTCCCTTTTCTCCTCAGCACTATATACCATTGCAAATGCATAGAATGTGAAAAGATGAGGCAGCTGTTTGTAGGTCCTTGGTGCCCCCCCCCCCCCCACCACCAATTTGGTATGGTTGTGGGTAAGGGTGTCTGGTGATCACACTGAGAAAACATCATGTATGTGCTACCTAGGGTTATGTGCAAGAGTGTACTTGGCAGATCACAAGTGCTAGACAACAAATCTATTATTAATGCCACTCTGTGCTGTGGGGCTGTATGGTAAGGGGGAGGGAGAGAGGCTGGATGGCCATTTGTGTCCCTCAACAGTAAATAGCCATCCAGCCTCCGCGGCCCACCCCCCTGCACATAGGGCCATGGAGGTTGGAATGAACAGGTGGGCTTCTGTATGGGCACCATTATCACAGACATGCATCAACTTTCTCATTCACACTTCACATTTCATGCAATGCATATTGCTGCCTCCTCTCACATCAACAGCACCATTTGGTTATATGTAATGCACAACGCACACACTGTTAGTTTAAATGTGAAAAATATTATTTATGTGCAAACCCCAACATATTCCCCCCACCCCACCCCTACAAATTCCCCCCCCCCACACACAAAAATTCCCCAACACCCCTACATATCCCCCAACCCCCCTCCAACATTTCCTCCCCCCCGAACATACAAACAACCCACCCAACAACCCCCCTCACAAAATACAAACTGTCACCCCCCTCCCCCCCCCCCCAGGACGGGTGGCCACGGCCTCTAATCAAGGCCCTCTGTAGCAGGGTAATGAGCAGCAGCAGGACCACCCTAAGTGGTAAGATATAAGTTTGTAGAGCAGGAGTCGGGATGCTCCTTCTTGCCCTCTGCACACACATTCATTTGTTATTCAAATAGCAGAGAGAGGGTCAACACTGTTGGGGGAGGGACCACCTCCATTGGTACAGATTCATAGGAGCCACCTTTTTAAAAATTTTGGGGGTGCTACCCCCAGTGGAGATCACCCCTCCCTGGATACATACAAGGCATTTATTCTATATTGGGGGTGCTCAAGCACCCACAGCAGCCACGGAGTTGGCTCCTGTGCAGATGATGCCATAGAGGTGGCCATGAGGCCAGAAAGTACCATTTGTATGCATTATAATTTATGCTTGTAAAACTACTTTATATGTGTTATCATTACCATGTTATCAAGTATGCTATACGTTTAATTGGTATAATGTTTCCACTATTCCGATGTGTTGTAAGCCACATAGAGCCTGCAAAGAGGGGTGGGAAAATGTGGGGTTCACAGGCAAGAAATAATTAAATAACAAAATACATTATTGTAGGGATGTGGGAATGGTCGTCCTTTAAAGAACATACATTTTATTAGTGATTGTGCATGTACCCATATTACTAATTATCCTTGCATGCACACTCCAGTTACTGGTTACATTGATGATGGAGCTGTTATATGTGTAGGTACAGGAGGGGGGGGGGGGGGTGTGGGCCAAACACTTACTTTTCAAGCCTGTCCCTAATGCGGGACCAGGCTCTCATAGCCTGGAGCCTGGGGGGCAGGTGGTGGTGCTGAATAAACAGCCGATGGCGGTGCCTTAGGCACAGCCGCACCAGCAGCAGCCTCTCTTCGTGCCCGAAGTTTGGCTCACGTTGGTGCGCCATTTTTTCAGGTGTTGGAAAACAAGTGCCTTATATAGACGTCCTTGCGTGATGGACGTCGTTTCGTGCACTGCTCCATATATGGATGACCATCCCATATATGGCCCTATCAGCATGTGGACGCCGTCGTAAGCATAGACGTCTTTGACGTGCTGCATGCCTGGTTGTTATGCGTGCGGAACTTGCCTTATATAGATGAGTATGAAGCACCCGACCCTTTTCACATATACACAATATGCATATAGCTGCATGTTCAGTAGGTGTACAGTGCATGCAGTTCCGGACATCCAGATAGGGCACATATGAGGAATATATTGGTGGAGCAGCATGATCTTTCTGTAGTTGACGCGTATAAACGTTCCTCATATTTTCCCGTACCTGGATGTCCAGAACAGCATGTACTGTGCTTGTGGTACACCTATGTACATTCTGTATATAATTAGGATCTGCCTCACCCATTTGCGCAGCGAAGCCATGGGCTCTCTGTACTATCCTAGAGAGAACTGCAAATCCCCTCTAGATACTTAATTACCCCAACCCTGTATCTGCTCATGACAGGCTTACACAGTCAAGGCAGTATAGACCCTTGTAATTAGAAAGGAACCCAGTATGTAGTAGATATAATAAGATAGTTTATTACAATCTTACCAATGGTAATACAGGCGAGTCAAGCATTCACATAATGGGGCAGCATATCATGGCACGTCCTCTCTCTCTAGCCTTCTGGAGTCTTCCTTCTCTGGTCTTCTTCTCCTCTCGTCTGCTCTAATACTCCTCAAACTGCTGCTTATATACAATTTTGGCCCTATTCATTTCAATGGACCCCAGCTGTCTCAACAGGGCTCCTAGCCCTTATCAGTTGATCAGAATGACTTTATATGTTCCCAAACCTTCCTCTAGCCCCCCTTTGGATGTTCTCACCCGGAGTGCAGCTGACCCAGTACTATCTCTACATAACCATAGCAACTCTTGCTTATGATGTCTTGCAGGTGCCAGTCTCAGGATTGTTTATAGAGTAGATAGCCCCCACCCTTGCCAACTCTCAATTACCTCATTTCAGCACTTGCCACAGTGAAATGTAACTGTGTCAAAGGTGATCTCTGATTTTTACAAGCTAGCTCTCTTTTGTATCAGAGATGATTCTGATTTTAAGAAGCCTAGCTCTTATTATGAGCCATTGGCCTGTATTACTGAGAGCAAGGGCTAGCATAACTCTTCATTCCCCTCTTGCCAGGCCCCTCAGGGGGGGCTGTCACACATGACTACTAGTGGGTGTGGCCGTCCTTTCCAGAGGGCTCTCAGAGTCCTGTGGGGAGGGGGGGGGAATGTATAGGATTGAGGTGACAGGGGTGCTCTAGCACAATAAGGAACAAGGCCATAGCAAGAGTCAGCATGTGGATACATAATTATATGCTGGATGAAATGCAGCATTAGGTTTCCCCTTCTATCATAACCAAGGGGCCTAACTATCCTAGAACTACCCCTCTAGGGCGGAGCTAGACTTGGAAACATGTGAGGTCAATTAAGTCTAGGTACCATACAATGGAATCAATAAGGTTGAGTGTATATGATTGTAATTAACTAATATATTATGATTACAAAGCTGATGTTGGGAGGCGGGGGAAAGAAAATTTTCAATCAAAGTTTATCATTAGTCAAACTTTGAATGTGTAGATATAGCTAAAGCTGGTGTTAATAGGGAACAAATATTTCATTTTAGCATTTAAAAAGGATTAATATTGGCCAAATAATGAATAACTACTGCAAACTCAGGAGCATTATAATTACAGGTAAGCTATGGGTGCTATAGGCCTACATTATATATGAAGGGCCTGCTGCTTAACCTACAGTAGTCTTATAATTATGAGCAGGATAATAGTTTTGGCACTCTCTTACTGCTGGGTGTCATAGATCTAGATCATATATGAAGGCACTATTGAGTTATAGTGTTTTTGGAACATACATAGGAACATAATCTTCTTGTTCCTTTATACAGAATATGAAGCAAATATGTGTTAAAGAAATGAATTGATCTGCATCACTTTCTCTTGATGAGTAAGAAATCATCAACAGTAGAAAACAGTCTGCTTAGTTACCATTTGAGGTCCAGTGATGAAAGGTACAACAGTTTAAAAATGGAGAGAAAGCAATCTAAACCTGTCCATACAAATTAGCAAAATGTAACAAACTAAAAAGAAATGTATGATAGTTCAATTAAACAGCATAAGCAGAATAAATATCTTTCTTAATAAAAGAGGTGTACTTGCGTTACAGGCATTAATAGGTAAAAATGAGTAAAATAAATAGCAGTGGTCCTACATTTATGGTGGAAATGTAGTTTGTCTTGTACTGAGAGTAGTAACAAGGAGGCTTAAGGCAAACCTCTGAACATAGGGAATAATGTACCGGACAACAGTATCAACACCTGATTTAGTAGTTAATTTTGTAGGCTAAGGCAAAAAGGTCTTGTAATGCCTTTATAACAGAATCATCAGTGTCAGTATCACTGGGAATGTAAGTATAACAATGATGTCTGGCTTTAAATTGATCAAGTACCCTTCTTGATAGTGACAATAGAGGATGAAAAACCAAGGATGCCACCTACTTTAATCAATGCTGTAAGTGACATACCAAAAATATACAGGTTCTCTGATAGAGAGTCTGATTATTGGATGTGTACTCTGTTAATTTTAACTTGTCCACATCCCTAGAAAATTTCAAAGTTATCAAACAAAACAAATGATGATTCGTATTGTCAGGAATAATAGAATTAAATAGAATTAAAAAGGGCAAGTAATGATTAGATAAAGGGTTTCAATTAAAACAGAGTAAATCAACTGTTGGGGTACCCAGGGTGGATTTTTGTGATTATTACTATGTATACTGAAAAAACCTGTGAGTCTTTTCAAATGTATAATAGATTAGTCCTGGAACCAAAATTAGGAATAATATAAGTACAAGTAGTCCCAATACAGTTGTTGGAGTACAGAGTACAGTGTCCTCTTGTGGGTAGTTGGACTTGCATCACACGGTTCCACTGGAAAGATGGCAAGTGCAGTAGTAGGCTCTCTTTGATGTGCAATGTTCCGTTCAGGTAAGGTGATAATGTCTGTAGTTGTCAGATGCTTGGAAAATGTTCTTTTAGTCCATCAACTTGAAGTGGTGGCGGAGGCTGCAGAACCAGTGGTAACTGCTGAGCTGATGGTGATGGCTTGAAAGGGACTGAATCAGGAGCCTTGTAGATGCGGATGTCTTTTAGGTGGACCCAGGAGGTGTGGTCTTGCAACTTGACTAATTTAGAAGGGTCCTATGTAAATAGGGATGTAGTACTTCCGGTGAACCAAATCTCCAACTTTGAGAGCTTTTGGATAACCGGTGGCAGGGGAAGGGCTATCATTACCCTCCCCTCTTCTGACTGAGATTTCCTGTGAAAATCGAAGACAGAAAAAGTAATGATAATAAACAGAATATTGGCAGGCAAGTTGTTATCAGGATTGGCTTGAAGAAGGCGCATATTGTGGCCTGGACAGATCTAAAAAGGAGACAGTCTTTTTTTTTTTTTTTAACTGATGGGGTGGCTTGAAGAGCTAACAAGGCAAGCAGCAGAGCATTGAGCCAATTGTTAATTCAATTTACCATAAGTTATATTAATTTAGTTTTTAAAAGTGCATCGTAGTGCTCAACTAGGCCATTGCTAGTAGGTTTGTAAATACAAATAGTATGGTGTGAAATACGTAGTACAGGAATAAAAAGACTTTAGGAACTCATCAAAAATGAAAACCATGGTCTGTAGTAATTTTGCAGGGATTGCCAAATATGGGAATAATTTCTTTGATGCAAGGATAAGCTTCTATTTATTACTATTATTTTGTTTTAAATTTGATTAGAAAGCATCCACGCAGACAAGCAGGTACCTTTTATCTGTCACAGGTATCTGCATAACTGTAAAATCAGGGGGAGGAGGAGGGAGCGGGGGAGTTGAGGAAAGGGGTAGCGAAGAGGAGGGGGTGTGGGAGTGGAATGAGGGCTGGAAGAAGGGGGGTAGGAGGCATAGAGAAAGGAGGGGCTGTGCAGGGAGAGGAAGGGAGGGCTGAGGGGGAAGAGGGGGGCTGTGAAGGGAGAGAAAGGGAGGGCTGAGGGGGTAGAGAAAGGGAGGGCTGAGGGGGAAGAGGGGGGGGGGCTGATGGGGGATAGGAAGGAGGGGGGTAGAGGTGGAGTATGGGGTGGGGTTAATGCATCCAGGGTGCGCAGTGACAGGGTGAGATTAGGACCAAAGGACACCTGACCTGCTGTTACCTGGCGTGCCAGGTCATCAGCTAAATTGCTGTTATTAGGGTATTGGATGAGTGATCTTTATAATATTGATCAAGCATAAAAGAGTCTAGAATTTGGACATGAAAAAGTGCAGTGCATTTTAAATATTCCTGTGTCCTGTAATTCAGCAGCTGTGAAACAGAAAATAGTTAATTTGTGGGCAGACAAATCTGTGCTTGCGAACAGAAAGACAGTTCATAAATCTTTACACACACAGTGATGTCAGAGAGAAAACAGAAGGGAAAGAATTTCCTTTAAAGTTCTCCGGTAGCAGAAAATACAAATATAAATCAAAAGAGAGTTGGACAGAAAGCAGTAAACAGTGAGAATTTATTAAAAATCAAAAGTGAGAAATAATGAGTTTTATCTTGTCAGCGGCATTGCTGATCTTTAGAAGTTTAAAGAAAACTGTTCAGTGCTACAGACAAGTATTATAGACAAGTAGCAGAAGAAAATACAGCTGTTAATCAAAAGAAAGTTAGAAGGCAGTGAACAGTGAGACTTCATTATTCAGATGTGTGAAATAAAGGAAAAAATAAACAGAGGATCACATTTTTTTCTTTTTTTCCCTTTTTGTTTCCAGTCTGTGAATAACAAGGTAAGGAAAAAATCCAAGTGTAACAGAATAGCTAACTCTATCTGTAAATCACTAGTTTGCGGGAGTTCATAGCGAATGTTTAAAGAAGCAGGCTAGGGGCTTCCGGTGGCTTTAGGGGTAAGTGCCGTATAATTCTGTCTTAATCAGGCAATAACTAAATCATTACCGTGCTACAAGCAGGGTGTGAGAAAAAGAAAATCCAAAAGTAAGAAATAATGAGTTTATCCTGTTACACAAAATTTTAGAAATAGCGGCACCTCTCTGCCAGGGGAGGGGAGGGGGGAAGAGTACTCAGCATGACCTTGAAGTACAGAAAAATGAAATTGTCAGGCTTTCCCAGTGTGAGCATTTACACAGAGAAAAGGAGAGATGCAGCTCTAAGCATCAAGCACAGAAGAATGCATTTGTAGGTCTGAGTAACTCGGGCTCAAACCAGATTGGCACAAGACCATTCTGTTGTATTTTTTTTCTCTAAGAATGAGTTGCACAATATATTAAAAAAGTTAGCTAAAAACAAATCTATTACAGGGGATTCTGGAGTTGAAAAGCCTGATGAACTGGGACCATTTTATTCCTAAGTAAATATGAGATAAAGTAATGGCATTAAACCATGGCATGTTAGCACAAGGTATGGTAAATAAAAAAAACATATATTGATAATACAGTAATTCAAGACAGTGTAGGAAGTAACCACTATTTAGAATTAAGTCAGAAGAGACAGTAGGACTACTAAAACTAGAATATTACCAAACAGACTCAGGATAACTTCTAATCTTTAATCTAATAGTTTAAGCATTGTTCTCCACAAAATTATAGTTGAGCAGAGTGACTCCACAGGGTGCTTATAATCTGCTCTGGTACAGGCCATGCCTAGTTACAGAGAACGGCGTGGGTCAGGGAACAATTGCTGGACAGGAGGATTAGTACGCCGGGCATACCTATGAAAGGCCTGCAGATTTCGGCAACATTCTGCTGCAAAATGACCTAACCGATGGCATCTCCAGCACCTAATATGTGCGCGGCGATTTGGGCAGGCAATTTCTGGATGTTGCAAGACATTAGGAGCCTGGTTCATTTTGTCAAGTGCAGTCTCTGCGTCAATTGGTGACTGACCTGGACAAGCATTGCCCGAAGGGATGGGGAATAACTGGGAATTCACTGGTTTAGAGGGCTGAGTTAGAAGTTCATTGGAGAACCCTGACTCATATGATGGTGGAGCCCCCTCACATGGAGTTGGAGCTGGAGGTGCGGCTTGTTAATATGTGGCCTAGCTTCAGACCTACCACTGGAATAGTGGTGGGCTGAGCTACACAGCCTAAAGCAACTGAAAAAGTATTGACTAGGCCAAATAACAAGCTAATGATTTCTTATATGAGAATCTGCAAAAAGCAGGTCTGAACAATGAGTCTTAACACAACCAGGTACAACTTTCTAATTGAATATAGCACCTATAATGAAAGGATAATGGGTAAAAGGAATAAAATGAGGTTCTTAAAATGGGACTTATTTTCCATAAGATGGCACACAGATCATGAGATGTTATGAAACTGATAAAGATATTTTGGTAAACGAGAAAAACAAAATGTTCCAAAAACATGTTGACTTTGACGGATATGGGGCAATCTCTTGAAATAGCTAGAACGGAAAGACAGATGGTACAGATGGCCGGATACGAAAGTATGATCTCAGAAATTGAGAAATATTAGAAAAAAAGGTACCTCACAATAGACTTGTATTGGGACTTGGGGCTATAAAAGAGATAAGATTTTGAGAGAGAGTTGGAGTCCTCCCCAACGCTTTTCTCGGACAGCGGAGCCCTATGCGATTGAAACCAGAATCTGTTTGATGTCTGTACTTAATTGAACAACTTGGTAAGAATAAAGCCTTCTCTCTGAAATCTATATCTGTCTTTATTTTCAAGTATTCTTCACCTTTCATTGATACTACAAACTAAGCCATACACACAATTAATACTCAATGTCTATATAAATTACTGTTGCATTTTAATAGAATTCATGTAGTTACATAGATGACCAAGAATTCACTTAGATCCTGATAGACAGAAGGCCATGGTCATGGACAATATCCTAGACTTACGCCTTCTGGTATCTACACAACAGAGATATCACTGGGATGGAATATCAAAAGGATTTAGGCAGGCGGCCCAACACATAGTGGAAGCGCAGACCCTTTGTCCCTGGAGAAGGGTATTCCTAGGGCGCAAAGAGGGCCTTTAAAATTTACATTTGGTGACCCCCGATCGCTGACCGGTACCGCTTACCTTCCCGCCCGCCATTTGAACGCAAGAGGGGATACTTTAATCTGTGCGTTCAATGCTTTATTTCTGTCACTCAATATTCCTTTGTCTTTTTCTCTCATATAAACACCCGTTATGATGTCCTTTCCCTGTATTTCCTTATTTTTCTTTTCCTTCTCATGGACATTGCCCATTTGAGGGGTACTGGGCACTGATATTCTGTCCGTTCTTTTTCTTACCCCTCCCTCAAATACTCTCCTATCTTTCTGCCTTCTTCCTCTGTTCCCTTTTTATCTCTCTGCCTTCTTCCTCTGTTCCTTACACGCCTTATTCTCCTGCGCTGGCCTGACTCACTTGTTTCTCTGTTCCTGTCCTTTTGTGATTCTGTCCATCTGATAACTGTCCTTATATCTTTTCTTTTATTCATCACCTATATACTGTCCCTTTTGAGTGTTTGGTGTGTGTACGGTTACGAGTGGCATCTAGTTTCTAGGCTGGGAGACCACGCCTAGCAGATGCTGGCTGTTTTTTTCTTACTTCACCACGATTGTCATTAGCGGTCTTATGCTGGCTATTCTTAGCCTAACGCCTTGACATTTCGTGTCTTATGTCCCTGTCCTCCCTTTGTCTTTCTAGGCTATTTTCCTTAAATTCGTTGTCATCCCTCTCTGTTGCTCATGTGTACTTTCTTTTCCCTACAATCTTATATCTTTCCTTACAATGCATTCTGGTTTGTGTGCTTTCTGAACTATGCTTTCATTTCAAACACAGCCCCCCCTTCTTCCTGCTCACACACTTCAGTTTTTCTATTTTTCTCTGGCCCAACCTGCCCTCTAAAAATACTTCGGCTCTCTTTCTTTGCGCTGCACTGAAACCTCCGATTTGGTTTTCTCCTCATGCCTGTTTGAAACTGTATTGCAGTGCTTCTGTGAAAGATTTACAGTTTCAATCTTATGATTCTTTGTAATCTTTTCAGCTGTTATGCACATTTCCTGGTCTTTAATAACAAAACTGCGTAGTGACTCTTATTTCCCCTTTTAGCTTCTGTTACTGTATGTGGCCGCTTTGTTGTCCGGGGGCGTGTCCGCTCCCCCTTGCATCTCCCCATATGTCTCTTTACTGCGTTTGCTTTATTTATAGTTTTTTTCCCCTCTTCAGCGACATTACTGCTCTGCCTTTGCTTTTCTTATTTCTCATCTCAGTATGCACCTGTTTCCTCTCAACGGCCCTGCTCTCATGTTAGCAAAGTTATGTTCTTGTCTCTGTCACTGATTCTTCTGCCCTATCATCTTCTTTGATACCCTGTGACAGGTCTGTTACTAGTTCTACGTATTGTCAGCCCGTGTCTCTACTTTGCAAGTACTTCCCATGCTTTCAGAGCTTGCGGTCCCCATATTTCTGAATCCTTAGACTTTGAAACACCCCCCACACCCCCCCTGCCCTCATCTCTGATGCTCTCCTCTTACATATTTTATTTATTTCCCCCCCCCCTCCCTAAACAATAGACCGTCTGATATTTTAATGCTTTTTCACTCTGTCTCTGAGGCAAGATTTCAACCCCGA
Source organism: Microcaecilia unicolor (assembly GCF_901765095.1). NCBI lineage: Eukaryota > Metazoa > Chordata > Amphibia > Gymnophiona > Siphonopidae > Microcaecilia > Microcaecilia unicolor. The sequence goes on from NC_044040.1 coordinate 128,389,317, forward strand.
GACAGGTGCTGCAAGTGACAGCTTGATAGACCTTATTGTGTTCCACTACGTGTTTACAAAGTTTTAAAAGCGTATTTCCCCTTCCAACAGAAATTAGTGTACGTTCCCTTCAAAACCGGCTTTCTCCTTCTTTCCTCTGCCTTACTTTCCAGCGATCACATCTGTATCTCCCTCTCACATGCCAGATGATGTTTCTTTAATTTATTAGTATAATGGGTAATTGATGTACTTTATAATGTGTATTTGGATGGCCCCCCCATGTCTCATTACTTTAATATTTTGATTTAATACTTCGTGATTTCAGTTTTGAACTGTAATGGTGTGAGTTACTTTTTGGATTTGTTACATTTCTTTTGCCCTGTAGAGATACATGTCTTACTAATCCGCAGTATGATTGATACGCATTTATTTCCGGTTGAACGATTAACCGATGGCATTTCAGGATGCCCGCTGCATATTTAACCACATGTTTTGTTTCGCCGTTAAGAAGCTGGTGTTTTTCTCCTTTTTAAATGCTATCATATTGTGCTGGTGTTCTATAAAAAAGAGTGTATAGCATTGTTTTCTAGCCATGCATTCAACCTAGTTTCCTGCTATATTTCTCTATATGCAGTATGTTCTTTATTTTTAATAGACACAAGCTCTTTCTTGCAAAAACATTTGTGCTCGAATACCCTTAAGTTTTTCTTTCATGATGGCAGCGCTGGTTCGCTGCTCACCTATAATCTTTACATTTTCATAGCACTCATCTACAACTCGTTTTACTTTAATAAAATCAGTCTATATATTTATCTTTAATTTTTTTTTCCGATACAAAGGATGTCAGCCATACAAGAAAATATTATGCTGCTTACTTACTGATCTACCATGCCTGTCCATCAATCTCTAAGCCCCGCTTCAGTGTATGTCACGTATCTCTCAGACTTTTTTCTGCTTTGCTCGTTTTGCATGATTGATTTCGTACTGCTTGCCCAAGCTCCCTTACTGTCAGCTGTTTCGCTCTATTGCTTTACAGTCTTCCTTTCATTGTCTGATGTGTGGCAAGTGTATTATCTAGTGTATAGTGAATGTACCTTACCCGAAGAGCGTACATGTGTTTTATTTTTTTTTTTACTTGCTATCTCTGGCATAGTTTTCAGGGATTCTTTCTGGGAACATGCCATATAATTTTTTTTATTTCTCTCTTTTTCCTTTTTTTTTTTTATATTATTATTTCTTTTACCAGTGTCACGCTATAACTATTGGCTTTGATATCGATGCCTGGGGCTTACACCCATTGGAGAGGACCCTCCAATGGATGACGGTATCTCAATTATTAGATTTAAAGCAGAATTCCATTCCATTTTCGGAGTGGCCTGCGGATTCGGTATTATTGCCCACATATGAGTTACCTAGTACAAATGAGCGTGGGGGCAATATAGAGACGTCTGACGCTTTTCGTTGCGAGTTTGGACTACTTAACTAGGGCCTTCAAATATTTTTGAATGGTTAGTGGTAACAGAGAAAATTCCTAGTCTTTCAATGTTTTAGTAGGGCTAGTGGTAACAGAGAGAATTCCTAGCCATGGTTAATTGTAACAGTGAACATTCCTAACCTTTCAATGTTTTACGATGGTTAGTGGTAAGAGAGAAAATTCCTAACCTTGGGTCCATTGGAAGGGTTAGTTGTAAGAGAGAAAATTCCTAATCTGCGGAAATCCAGTGGACCGCTGCTTTTCGACTCAGAAGACCTTATTCGCGGGTTTTTTGGGTTCTTTTTGGGAGTGGTTGCAATGTCCCTTCTTAGGACCTCTATCATGGGTTCTAGCCCATGGCCGATTGTAACCGAGAAAATTCTTGGCAGGCAGTAGAAACCGAGATTTATTCCTGTCTTTAGAAGCACACTCTGGAGAGTAGTTTTCATTAATTAGGGGTAGAGTAGTTTACATATATGATAGCTGACACCACTCACTTTTGTACAATTTTCTTAAACTCTCCTTTCACCTCTGTGACTTTTAAGTGTCTGTTCATTTAACCTGTGGCAAAAGCATGGAGCTTTCCGCCAATTAGTAATTTTTGTTCTAGGTTCCGCCACCGGGACGCTCTTGAAGACGCGTGAGTATAAAAGTGTTTTGTATACGCATGATGCATGTTTTTTTTGTTTAGATAATTTTCCCTTGCACGTTATTGTTTGTATACTTTAGTTGCCCCTATTATATATCTCAGAAATTTGACTTGAACCACCTCACTTATAGATATTGCATTATATTGAATACACTCTTCTATGAGTTCCTATGTGGATTGTCTTCCCCCTATTTCAGATCCCACTATGTCCCCCTCCTCATCCCCTAGTCCCCTGGAAAGAGTCCTTAATTTCTTTCCCGCGGAGAGAAAAGAACTTACCCGTTTATGTCAAACCTGGCATACCGCTTGGTCCGCTAAGGATCAAGGACTGGAATGGCCATCAAAGGGCTCATTTGATCAGGGCAAACTCCAAGCCTTGGTCTGCTACAATGAGTCCAACAAAACAGGAAAATCTAGGGATAAACATTTAGCTGCTATTAATAAGTTCATACTTATTGCACGAAACCAGAACGACAGGAGTTTAGGTAGGTCCGATACCGATCAAGCCCCTTACCAAGATCCTGTGTCACCTACTGCCCCACCACCTTATGACGCAGCTGCTGCCGCAAGCACCACTAAGCTGCTACCATGTGCAGTGGGATATACCCCAATACCCCCAGGATATTGTGATAAACCTATCACCGATCCTCTGCTACAGAATTCCCAGGGATCTCAGACGGGGACCTCCTCATCCCAGGGCTCTCAAACAGTGACACCTTCGCTGACTGCGGGATCTCTAGCTCCTGCGATTTTCGACCCACCTACCACTGTGCATATTGCTGGTGTTGTCGATATATCTCCTCTTTCATCTCAAAAGAACCCTATCCCTATGTCCCAGGGGTCGGAACCAACTCAGCCGCCCGTAACCCCTGCAACAATACCAGTGGCTCAGACTATCACTCAGTCGCCCACTGTCACAACTGCTCCAACGATGCAAGCAACTACCCAGACCCAGACGCTTACTCCACAACCTCATGTCTATCGTACTATATATGGCCAAAAGATTGAGATCCCTCCTCCTATTATTGAACAATATCCTTGTGTCCAGAACCCGACGGTTCCGGTCATTACCCATCCCCCAAGTAATAGAGGATTAGATACCGCGGTCCAGACAACTGCCTACCCCGAACTGGGTAAAGGTCCGGCCTCACACATGACTACCCAAACGACTACCTACCCATATATGGGACATACAACTCAGACATCACCTTTGCCACCATGTTGGGACTCCACCACCCAAACTGGTCCCCTGCCCCCGCCATCATTACCATGCCCTACCCTGTCTCAGTTACGACAGATGGGTTTTGTTCCATGCAGTCCTGCCACACAGGCACGCGCAATTTGTCAGGAATTATACGATCAGGGTTATGTAAAATTACCCCCTGACTCGGATAATCCATCCATGCCCATTCTTGCACCTGAATGTTCTACTCCCCCTAGATGGGACACGTTAGGTGCACGGCCAAAGGTTCAGATACCGGCTAAAGAGGGGCAACCAAAGGTAAGACCCTCCCCATTAGAAGAAGCATGGGAAGTTTTAAAACAACAACTCCCAACACAATCTGATATGGAGGATATTCGAAACGAGCCTCCTCCGATGCTCGATTTTTCCTCTCTTCAAGATAGTGAAGCGATCCCTTCCTTTGCAGACGATTCACCTCGTCTCACCTTACCTAAGGCTCTTCCCCTTACTACCCCAGTCCCCTCAGGAGAAAGACCTATGCCACAATATGGTCGTGCATTGGCCAGTATGGGAGATGGCCTCGCGTTTGTTTCAGAGGGACTTCGTTCCTTACGCAAGTCCCTGTCAACACAACCGCGCCCTGATATCCCGGACACTGTTGCATCTGTTGCACCAAAATCCGAATTACCCCAACAACATGATGTTATTTCTCATCATACCAGACAGCGCCACCCTCGAAGTTATCTTACTAATGAGGGATCCAGCCGCTGCCTTGCAGTCATTGGCAGTCCCCGTCACCCTACAGGTCTAAATATCAGTGCAGAACCTATCTTATCTAGTTCGCCTGGTACACCCGCCCAATATGTGGCATTACATGAGAACTCATGGCATTATGTTCAGCCATGAACCTTGCAGGATGGTCTGAGGCTCTCCAGCCCCAGTCTGCCCTCTTCCCACGTGAAGGATCCTTGCGGTCTGACAAGCTCTCGCTGGTGCGAGATCTTATTTATGACCACCCTGACCCCCATTGGGATCAGCAAACAACCCTTTACCTAATCCAGGGTCTTCAGGTTTGGAAAAAGTATGAGAATCAATTTCCTCCAACTGTCACTACCGGACCTGTCACTCAGCCTAATGTTAAACTTTTTCCCTTGTTAAATAAAATGTCAGGCGGTGTTCCTCATACGGAGTACACCCCACTTTCGGCTGTTGAACTAAATAGCCTTATACTACAACTCCCAGATATTGCAATGGGAGGCAACCGATGGTTAAAGAAATTGCAGGACATTACACTAGGTTCCACCTTGTCAGTTGGTGATATGAAAGCGCTTTTGGGCAGAACCCCACACACCAGTGTCACTGACATATTCACTCAATCAGGCTATGCCAAATTTGTAACCGATACCCAGTATGATGGCAACCCTTTAACGGAGATTCAGACTAAAGTATTTCAGGAAATCCGGACCATGTATCCGGCTCTTAAAGATTTTTCAGTTATCACTTCCCAAAGATGGGAAATGGACTCAGAGCCTATTGAGGCTTACTTGCTCAGACTCCAAGATCTCTTTAAAGAAGAGACGGAGGAAAAATTTGACTCCGATAATGCCCTTCCAGTGTTCTACCATTTACTTAAGGGAACCTTACCTGCGGAGATTAAAAATAAATTAGAAAACACAGTTGGTCTCCAACTAGAAAAATGGCCAAAGATTTGTGAACACATCCTTCATCATTGCAGACGGCTTATTAAAAGCAAGCAAGATGAAGCTCAACATCGTAAGACAGTACGCACTAACTTAGAAGTGCTACAAACTGAAGATCTCAAAGAAAAGAGAGCCTCTAAGAGCTCTGATGCAGATCCCAATACCCCCGAGACCTCTCCCCCTGTTATTGTTATGTATGCTGACCAACGCTATGACAATAACACCCGAAATCAGGGCCCACGGCCCTACCGTCCAGACCGTAGAACTGATTACCCTGAAGAACGTGGCCGCCGCTTTCAACCTCAAAGAGGCCCCCCCAAGGGGCCCACCTGATTCCAATAGACGACCCAGAGACTACCGTTCCCGGCCTAGTCCTGATCGCTTTCCAGATGTCCTGTGCTTCCGCTGTCAGGAATACGGTCATTATGCACGTGAATGTCCACAACCATTACAAAACAGACCCCGACATGTAGTACGGCAAGAGCGGCAAGAACGCCAGTCTTTCCCTCTATGGAACCCGGATCAACGCCGTCCACAGTGACTAGGCGTGGTCCACACTACAGCAGGATTGGACGATCCTATGATCACCTTGCTAATCTGTGATGTTCCCGTCCCCTTTTTAATTGACACAGGCGCTTCTCGCTCTGTGCTTGCCCATGTTCCGCACAAACTGCAGAAGTTTCTCAAAGTTTCTCCAGACAACATTACCACCACTGGATTTGATGGTGTCCCAACGGACACACCACTGCTTGAACCCCTGCCCACTAAATATGCCGATCTGCAACTTTCGGCTCCTTTTTTGTATGCTCCACTATGTCCTGTTAATTTACTTGGAAGAGACCTGTTGACATTGTTTCACTTTGAAATTCATTTTGATCCTTCCCCTAATGAAAGCACTTCACTCATGATGGCTGTCACTTCTATGGTTGAGAAACAAATAGAGGTAGCGCTGAATTATTTGCCGGGTTTCCTTTGGGCCACACCTGATAAGCCCTATGGTCAAGTAACAGGTCCTCCCCATCGTATCCAGCTCTTACCTGGCTGTAAAGGCCCCAAAATTGCCCAATATCCACTGAAGCCTGAAGTTATTGCTGGAGCTCAGGAACAAATTGATTCCTTGTTACAGCAGGGTATTATTGAAAAATGTAATTCACCATACAACACTCCATTGTTCCCTGTCCCAAAGAAGGATCCTGGAACCTTCCGTATAGTGCAGGACTTACGAGCGCTAAATGACCTCACGTACGCTACTTTCCCAAATGTGGAAAACCCGACTACTCTCCTCAATAGCATCTCCTTGCAGACATACCATTCCACTATTGATTTATCCAACGCCTTCTTTTCCATCACTCTCGACCCTGTAAGCCGTCCGCTAACGGCCTTCCAATTCAATAACACAACATATCAGTGGACTCGTCTTCCCCAGGGATTCACAGACAGTCCTACCATCTTTTCCCAAACTCTAGCAGAACACATACAGGAATTTAAACGTGATAGGTATGTTCTCCCACCACATACTTCTATTGTTCAGTATGTGGATGACATGCTTATTACATGCCCTGACTTTGACACTTGTGTTCAAGTCACCTGTGACTTTCTAGGCTTTCTTGCTACGAAGGGCTACAAAGTTAACAGAAAGAAATTAAAAGTTGCTCAGACACATGTTACCTTCCTTGGCCATCACATTGGCCCCCGTCAGAAGGGCCTAGGTCCCGATACCCTACAACACGTTTCTTCTTTGCGTATGCCCACAACAGTTTCTGATCTCAGAGGTGTCCTTGGCATGCTAAACTTCTGTCGCCTTTGGATACCCAATTATTCCGCCCGGACTCAGCCATTGTACATGAAACTACAAGGTAAACAGAAAGTAAAACATGAACCCTTACACTTTACAGCTCAGGAAACAGCTGATCTTATGGCCCTTGTGAAGGATGTTATGCTTTCCTCACCATTGGCAACCATTGATGTTTCTCAGGATGTGCACCTTTGGGTTGTGCATACTGAGGATACTTGGTCCTGTCTAATCACACAAGAACATGATGATCTTGCATGTGGTTACCTTTCAGGAACTTTTTCACCCGTTGAAAGAGCTTTTGCAACTTGTGAGAAAGGTCTTGTTGCCGCCAGTACTGCTGTTACCAAACTATACAGCTACATTCCTCACCTTCCGGTGATTCTCCACACGTCCCATGATGTTAAATATCTATTGGACAAACAGATTAGTCACATGACTGTCTGCCGTTTGCAAAAGTATCAAGTACTTTTGTTTAGTGTAGTGCACTCCATTCACCCATTAACCTTAACTGACCTTCAACGTCTGGATCCACTGCTCACTGTAACAGAGACAGCACAGAATGCTATCTTTCCCCATGAGTGCACTACCCAATTATCTGTACCCGAATCTCTACATGTACATTCTGAAATCTTGCAGAGTGGCGAGGTTTGGTTTACAGATGGTTCTCAGCAAAACGGGGTAGCTGGTTTTGCCGCCCTACGCTACACACCCGAAGAACATATACTCGACCCTGTACAATTTAGACTGCCAGAGGCATTCACAGCCCAAACTGCAGAACTTGCTGCTGTTTTGTACGTTCTGCTATTCAAAGCACTACACTCAGATTTGAGCATTGTCACCGACTCAGACTATGTTTTTGCTTCCTTGCACTCCCATGTTCGCAAATGGAACCAGAGGGGTATGATTTCCTCAACTGGACAACCCCTAAGTCACTTACCGTTGTGGATTGCTCTTTTTGACGCGCTGCAGCAGCGTCATCAAAAAGGCCTCCGCACCAGTATCTCCTGGATAAAGGCACATCAGGAGACAGTCTTTTCTTTTACCATAAACGGCAACCATGCTGCTGATGAACTAGCCCGTGAGGTCACTTCCCTTCCCAGTCCTCCTTCCGGAACCGCTGCCGATGCGGCACTTCCGGTCATTGTGTCCGAAGCACCACTTCTTGACACGCCTCCTTCAACTCCTTCCGATTCCACACATTCTGATTCCTCCTCTCCAAGTACCCCTCCCCTTTTTCATACTCCTCCCATCATTACACCTCCCTTATCTCCAGTACCGCAGTGTCCTCTGAACGAGCCTACTCCTCCTGTAACCTCTGAATCCCTAACTTCTGACTTCTCTTCTACCCTCACGTCCTCACTTACACAAGCAGAAATCACCTTGTGGAAGCAAGCAGGCTGTTTTCTTAATCCTAATGGTATTTGGACCCATCCCAACGGTCAATTATGTGTTTCACAGCATGTTTTCTCTCTCCTCCTGCATGCCCTCCATTACCCTTTGCATTTGAATGCTAATACATTGTATGATCAACTGTCTTCCAAATTATGGGCTCCCCAAATGATGCCCATGTGTCACACTGTGGTTCATAATTGTTACAAATGTTTTCTGTATACACCTAAACGAGGACCTGTCATTCCTTCAGGTCATTTACCTGTTGTCCAGGGACCTGGCCAACATTGGTATATTGATTTCACAGATATGCTGACACCTGTTCGTGGTAAACGGTATCTGCTTGTCTGCGTGGACGCTTTCTCTAGGTGGGTGGAAGCTTTCCCTTGCTCTAGAGAAACCGCACAAACTATGGCACAATCACTGTGCAATGAAATTATTCCTCGATTTGGTATTCCTGGCAAAATAACCACAGATAATGGTACACATTTTGTAAATGAACTGCTGCAGAATCTCCTTCCAGCACTTGGCATTACTCACAGAACTGTCTGTGTCTACAAACCCACCAGTAATGGTTTGGTAGAAAGATACAATGGATTGCTTAAAACCAAAATGCGTCAGCTTATGGCAAATGGGATAAAGAATTGGCTTGATGCCCTCCCACTGGCACTCTTATCACTTCGTGCCACTCCATCCTCTTCCCTTAAACTGACGCCTTTCCAATTATGTACAGGTCGCCCAATGCGACTTCTACCTGGCAACCCAGACACTCAAGTGCCCGATCAATACTCAGTATATTGGGATATCTTGCAGACTATTGTAAGTTCTCTGTCCTCAATTCCACAGGCCATTTCGGACAGAAGAGGGGATTGTGATGCCAATAGATTCCCCCCTTACAAAGTGGGCGATCTAGTGCATCGGCGTTATTACACGCACAAAACCTGGCGAGATCCCATCTACGTTGGCCCCTTCAAGATAGAAGCTCTGTCAGCAACAGCTGCTAAGCTTGAGGACCACACATCCTGGGTCCATCTGAAAGATATACGAGTCTACCCGAATACCGAATCAGGCCTCCTGGATGTTTCCATTGATGTTTCCAGCACAGCAGCCACTGGAGAGACCTGTCCCGCCACAAACTCCATCTCCACCGCCACTGAGCCCAAGACCACCGACCCCACATCCAACACTCTTAAACCATCTTGATCAACTTGACCAAAGACTTAACCACTTAATCAACTTAGACCATCCATCTCCTGAATCGCACCTCCTTGATCTGGCTGAGATAGTCATCCAAACCTTCGCAGAATCTCCAGAGTCACCATCTGAACAACCACCTGTATTTGAACCAGCTTTTGAGTTGCCATCCTCACCTCCACCTCCCACTGTTCCAGCCTTCCCACTTCCCTACGTTGATCTTCACATCCGTCTTATCCGAATCCGTAACCTTGCAGAAGATCTCACCCAAATCCGCAACTTAGCAGGAGAGTTGAATCTGGAAGAACAAGAGTCTGTTGCGTTTTCAACAGTACAGAATTTGCACAGCAACATCAGTGAGCTGCTCGACATTCTACATTTGTACTTCCCGAATCAAGCCAGATAAATGCCACAGCAAGTTCCGCCGCTGTTCACTCCAGAAGAGCTCATTCCCTTACAGACTATTTCTCTACATAAAGTTCCTATTCCAATACCACCTTTCCCAACCACTCCTGTGAAAGTTTTAATACCACCACCCTCCCCCGCTGGTAAAGTTCTCCGCAGGGAACCAACTGCTGAGAACCTTGCTGCCCTTGACGATATCAAGGAACCAGATCCACCAGACCCACAGAACACTGGACTTTACCCTGTTGATAAGTGTGACTCAGAGCAGTTATCTGAAACCAATACCCATTGGTCCAACGACTTTGACGAACCTTATCTGGAAGACGACACCATTCCTGACGACACGGACGCTAACAGCACGGTGGCAAGTGTTGTTTCTGCAGCAGTTACGGTGTTACATCAGTACACCCTCTTCTTCTGCTTTCCATCTGCTCGACTGTTTGCTGTTGGACTTGTGTGCATTATCCTACTTTGTATAGGTTTGGTTTTGTTTTTCACTACCCTGTTTACCTATACTGCTGACAGTAACCTCTTAGATCTTTGGATCTCACTCACTGCCTTTCCCACTGGCAACGTTACTTTGCCCGTCGGAAACGCCACGGTACTTGCAACTACTTCGGTACTTGCAACTACCCCAGCGGTACTTGCAACTACTTCGGTACTTGCAACTACCCCAGCAGTACTTGCAACTGCTCCTGCTCCGCCACCTACTACAGCAGCCTACACAGAGCCCCAACAGAACACCACATTCACACGCCTGTTTGGACACAGATCCCTCCAAACGATCAAAAAGATCAGTCCCCTTGCCACCAGTATTCCCACCCCCTGGGCAGACACATCTGCCACAACAGACTTTTCAACTGGCAACCCTACAGTGCCTATTGAAAACTCTGCGACTACTCCTGTCCTCACTAATTCTCCTGTTTTGCATTCTACAAGTGTTCCCAATAATATCAGTAGCTCGGTCCATATTGTCCCCAATCTTACAACTGCTTTTGGGGATAATATTACCTTGCTTGAATCACGACCCACCCCTCCTCCTTATCCTCTGGTTCCTACTAGTGACGTTCCTCCTCCCACGAATACTACCTTAGCCACTCTAAATATCACCGTCCCAGCTACTCGTCCTCCCAGATAGCTCAACATCCCAAAGTAGCTATCAATATATGTCCCACAACAGACCAGATAACCAGCCTTCTCCACCTGATTCTCCCCCACCGTCGCCTTTAAATTTAAGCGAACAGTTAATCCCTGAACCCCCAGAGTACCTTTTTGATCCAAGAGAATTGATACATCCCCATTGGGACCCAGCTCCAGAAGACGATCCCAATTGGGACCCCTTCACACGATTTCAAACATTGTGTGAACCCTTATTTGAGAGTTGGACACTAGGTCCTAGTCGAACGGTCACACACACTCTGGTACTGTTTGGAGGAACCTTTGGTTTACAAGTTGAACAAACCGACGATCTCCTAATAAGACCAGAAACTGGTGACGTTGTAGATTTTTGGTTATTCACATACGCTGTACTGGGCACGGACTGGATACCCTTCCTGTTCATTAGAGAGGTTGGATTGAGACCTTTGGAAGTATATAGTCTTTTCGAAATCCCCGACCCTACTGAAAGAGGAGCTATTAGAATTTACCCACCCTACCCAAATTCTTCCTAATGATATATCAAGCATTGGTATACCTTGGAATACTAACTATAGCAATTGCAGTTCTTATTAAGACCCTTGGATTAATTTTGTTACTCATTTTCCTTAGTCGCCAATTACCTTTTGTATAGTCCAGATCTAACATCTATTCATGAAAACTACCAACATGAAGTGCCTGGCCCTTTTCTCATTGTGTGTGCTCACCATGCCCATTGTACATGGGGCACAGGATCTAGAAAGTTTTCTGCAACAGTTTATTACCACCCCCGAAATAACATTACCCACAACTAAAGACACGACCACAATCACCCTTGATGTGTGTGCTTACACCATGTGTGGGGAACATCCTATACAGCAATATTTGTCAGCTTTTGAGGTATACCTGTGTCCCTTCTCCAATTGCGGAAGTTGGGCACAAGTATGGTGGTACACAGGTTCATGGATTCCATACTCAGGTAGTGAGATTCCAGATCTCAAAAAGAGCATTTCTATCATGAAATTGCGAGTGGATGGCCTCTGTCCAATGACCAAATGTAATCAAGTGGCTATCACTTTCAGAGGAGTGACGGCTGTTACTTACAGAACTTATTCCTTAGGAATTGATGCCACAGGTAGAGACCCCATTGGCAAATTTAAGATTGTTCCACCCCCAACACAACCAGAAAAGAATCCTTTGATGCCAACAAAGATCCCAGAAGTAAAGATTCCTTACCAGATCGTGCCAATTAATAATTCTAAAGACTTAGTGGCACTAGAAACAGGATTTGGAGAAACAAACCTGTGGCTTGAATGGGCGCATTATACTACAAAGAGTTTGAATGTCTCTAATTGTTATTTTTGTTCCCATGCAAGAGCAGAACCAACAGTAGTTCCCTTTCCTTTAGATCTCCACAATGACCCAGATGGTTTTTGGTGTATGTTAGAGTTATTACAAATGAAAGATGATATCAACCAGACTTGTCAACATCTTAACGAGCACCACCCCTACTTACCCCCTCGGCTGAGGGTTCCACCCGCATTCAGGATTCCAGATCCTGCTACCAGATATCACACATGTCTGGAACGATATGGGGTGAAAAATACACGGTTTCTAGGAAATTTGACCAATTGTAACACAACCCTAGAAAAAGGGACTCTACGAAATCTAAATCTCACAGACTTTTCACAAGCTACAGCAGACATATGGTGGTATTGTGGAACCCGTACTATCCACCATACACTTCACAGAAGTTGGACAGGCAGATGTGCCTTAGTCAAATTGGTAATTCCAATTATAATAGCATCTTTGCTCCCTCCTCATAGCAGCTCTTCCTCACGAGTGAAGAGAAATGCAATGCCTGGATCTTTTGATGATCGGGTCTATATAGATGCAATTGGAGTTCCAAGAGGGGTTCCTGATGAATTCAAAGCCAGAAACCAAATAGCTGCAGGATTCGAATCAGCTTTCTTTTGGTGGGCTACTATAAATAAAAATTTAGACTGGATCAACTATATATATTACAACCAACAGAGATTTGTGAACTACACTAGAGATGCAGTTCAAGGAATTGCAACACAATTAGACGCCACCAGCAGGATGACGTTGGAAAATAGATTAGTTCTTGACCAGATTCTGGCAGCAGAGGGCGGAGTGTGCCGGAAAATAGGTACACAGTGTTGCACCTTTATCCCCAACAATACTGCTCCAGATGGATCAATCACCAGAGCTTTGGAAGGCTTAACCTCACTGTCACAAGAATTGGCAGAGAACTCTGGTGTTGACACATCCTGGACTGGTTGGATGGATAGAGCTTTTGGTAAATGGAAGACATTTATCATTTCAGCAGCCACTACTATAATTATAGTGGTAGCAATTTTTGTATTAGTAGGATGTTGCATAATCCCTTGTGCTAGAGGCTTAGTAGAACGCTTAATTGAAACTGCAATAATGAAAAAGACAACAGCAGGACAATATGTCCTGTATGAAAATCTCCTTCCCAACACCACAGGAGATAACACATTGGACTATCTCCCTCTGAGAAGGACCAATCGCTATGCAAATGCTAGAGACACTAGAGAAATGTCTGCAACTGTATAATCAGGTAATAGCACACAGGGATACAATATAACCATATAAAGCTTTATAAGATGATGTGATACATGAGCAAAATGTCTACATAACCTATGCAAATCTATGCAAATGTATACTCAAGATATAATCAGTATATAACCAAAGAATTTATGATTGATAACCATATATACTCACATAGGTAAGAATAAGTTAGAACCTGCATATTAAAGGGTTGAATCAAAAATATTATTATAGTAATTATAAGTTTTTGTATAACCACAGACATAGATAAGAAGGATTGAAATAATAGAAGTGGTGCCAAGATGGTAATCTCAAACCAAAAACAAATCTGACTGTACCAGTTAACTGTAAGACTCAGAAAATTTGATGGCCTTATAGGATACCTTCTGGAATGGATGGTACCATGGTGTATTAACCCTGGTGTCACCCTATGGGATAGGGTGAAGAGGGGAATGTTAATATGTGGCCTAGCTTCAGACCTACCACTGGAATAGTGGTGGGCTGAGCTACACAGCCTAAAGCAACTGAAAAAGTATTGACTAGGCCAAATAACAAGCTAATGATTTCTTATATGAGAATCTGCAAAAAGCAGGTCTGAACAATGAGTCTTAACACAACCAGGTACAACTTTCTAATTGAATATAGCACCTATAATGAAAGGATAATGGGTAAAAGGAATAAAATGAGGTTCTTAAAATGGGACTTATTTTCCATAAGATGGCACACAGATCATGAGATGTTATGAAACTGATAAAGATATTTTGGTAAACGAGAAAAACAAAATGTTCCAAAAACATGTTGACTTTGACGGATATGGGGCAATCTCTTGAAATAGCTAGAACGGAAAGACAGATGGTACAGATGGCCGGATACGAAAGTATGATCTCAGAAATTGAGAAATATTAGAAAAAAAGGTACCTCACAATAGACTTGTATTGGGACTTGGGGCTATAAAAGAGATAAGATTTTGAGAGAGAGTTGGAGTCCTCCCCAACGCTTTTCTCGGACAGCGGAGCCCTATGCGATTGAAACCAGAATCTGTTTGATGTCTGTACTTAATTGAACAACATTGGTAAGAATAAAGCCTTCTCTCTGAAATCTATATCTGTCTTTATTTTCAAGTATTCTTCACCTTTCATTGATACTACAAACTAAGCCATACACACAATTAATACTCAATGTCTATATAAATTACTGTTGCATTTTAATAGAATTCATGTAGTTACATAGATGACCAAGAATTCACTTAGATCCTGATAGACAGAAGGCCATGGTCATGGACAATATCCTAGACTTACGCCTTCTGGTATCTACACAACAGAGATATCACTGGGATGGAATATCAAAAGGATTTAGGCAGGCGGCCCAACACATAGTGGAAGCGCAGACCCTTTGTCCCTGGAGAAGGGTATTCCTAGGGCGCAAAGAGGGCCTTTAAAATTTACAGGCTGCATCCAAAGGTGGATGTGCCGGGCTTTGGGAAGGGTGCAGAGATTGGGGACTACCTTTCTGCGTCCCAATAAGGATGAGTATCGCATTAAGGTATTTATCAAAAGGGAAGAGCTGTAGAACATTCTCTAGGGGCGTGGCCATGGTAAAAAAAGTATATGGCAGTAAAAGTGGCACTAATGATGTTGTGTAATTATGTGCTTAACTTTTATTACAGTGGGAAAGGAGTCTAACAACGTAAATCTGCATGAAAAATTAATTAAAGTGAAGTACATACTTACCTGTCTTCAGAACCTTCCAGTGTGCAGGGATACTTCACAAAAGGGAAGGAAACCTGTGAATATGTCTACGTAAAAAGAAAAGGTTGCCTAGGGCAATTTCATAAAGGTACAATTATAGCTGAACCAGTCAAAACCAAAAAGAAAATTACAATGTGCACGCAAACAAAAAATTCTCAATATGTGTTTGTAATAGTCAAGGTACTTAGCAAAACCCCGCGGTCTAAACCCAGCCCATCAATTAGTGCGTCCACTTATTGAGAGTACACTCAGGATACATCACAAGACACTTAAGACAGGGTGGCTAAAGGTTACCTGCATTACAAAAAGAAACTGCGGTTCACCTTGAACCGGAAGAAAAAAACCCTCAACCTCGGTCAGGAGATCGGACAAAAAAAACCCTCAGTTACTCTGAACTGGACCCTCAGCCTCTCTGGACTGGACCCTCAGCCTCTCTGGACTGGACAAACTCTCAGTCACGCTAGACCGGAAAAAAGAACCCTCAGTTCCACACCTAGAACCAGAATAACCCTCAGTCAATTTAGACTGGAATACAAAAATATCCCTCAGTATTAAACTGGAACTCTTGGTCACCTTGACCAATATAAAACCCCTCGGCCAACTGTAGACCTGTTAATATTTAAAAAACCTATTTTTAAAAAAAACGTAATGGTCAGCTAAAATTATAGTACCTGAATGAGGGCAACCCCCCCAAAAAACTACCTATGGGTATTCACCAAGGGACATAGAGGCAGATGCACTAAAGCTAAATGAGCCTTTAATGACTCTCCAACGAGGAAAATTTGATCCGTTGCATGCATCAAAGGGCTTTTACCGAGGAAGCCAGCAGCTAACGAAAACGGAATGGAGATGAGCAATTAGTGTGAAAACCCCATTGAAACGACATGCACTAACCTTTTCCGATTGCCTTTACGCAGGAAAAAGGCAGGAAAACTAACGAGAGGTCTGGACCACTCGTTAGGTCAGCTCTGTGGCAGGAAAAATCATTAAGAGAAAAAATAAACAAACTTTGAGCCAATCCCAGCGCATTAGCAGAGCTAAAAGCGCTGTGATTGGTCCAAAGGACGTCAGAAAAACAAAAATAAATAAAAATAAAAAAAGGATCGGGAGGGGGCAAGGGCGCTCATCAGGAGCGTCCTGTATGGACGGCCTTGCCCCCCCCCCCCCCCGCTGCTCGCCACTTTCCGCCGCTCCCCCACCCCGAAAAAGCAAAATTCGAGCAGCCCCTGCCCCCCTCCCTTCCTCACTACTCTCTCACCTCAGCTCCGCCTCCCGACATCCTCCGTCCTGTGCCCCGCCCCCTTTTGGGGTCGTCGCCGCCATTCCCCTCTTCCATCGGGCCCCCCTCCCTCTTACCGGGCCCGTGCAGCGCCTCTCTCCTCTGTCCGAAGGCACTGCACGGGCAAGAAGACAGCTGATGCCTGCCTTCGCCCAGCTTCGATGGCGCGTCTTTCTCCTGCTTTCTCCTGCTGGGCCCGCCCCTGTCTGACGTCAGTAACCTACGTAGGTTACTGACGTCAGACAGGGGCGGGCCCAGCAGGAGAAAGACGCCCCAACTCCACCCACAAATGAGGCCAGCGAGCCATGCACCAAGCACCCTGAAAGTAGATACCAAAACCCTCCCCTCCCGCGGCATCCGTGAACACATGGAAGGCAGACAATGTGATAGGGGCATCATGCCAAAAGAATATTCCATTAAAATGTGTCAAGAACGTCTCCCAAACCCCCAAGTCGGCCTTACTATCTTGAGTGACCCGGATATGGTAATGTGCCCGTGACACCCCTTGAGTCGCCAAAGCCAATTTCCTTGCGAAAACGCGCCCCATGGGAATGACCCGCATAGCAAAGCATAACAGCCCCAATAATTCTTGAAATTGTTGTAACGTGGCCTTGCGCTTCTGACGCAACTGCCGGACTGCTGTCAGCAATTTAGAAATCTTGTCATATGGAAGCCGTGAAAATTGGCCTTGTACATCCAACTCAATACCCAGAAAAGTGAGCACACTGCTGGGCCTCACAGTTTTATCAGCCGCCAATGGGATGCCAAACTGCCCTGCCACCTCAGTGAACGCATGCAACATAGCTGCGCACTGACGAGCATCTCGTCCAATGCACAAGAAATGGTCCACATAATGGACCAGGGCCCCTCCCGGGGCAACCTGCTCCACCACCCATTGCACAAACGTACTAAACTGTTCAAAGTAGGCGCAAGAAATTGAGCATCCCAAGGGCATACACCGATCAAAATAGAAATGGTTGTCAAAACAAAAACCCAACAGGTGAAAAGAGTCAGGGCAAATTGGCAGCAATCGAAAGGCCGACTCTATGTCAGCCTTCGTCAAATGCGTCCCCCCCCCCCTCCCCGCCATGCTCCCTAATGATCCTAATGGCCTGATCCAAAGAAGTGTACTGCACCGAACCAGCCTCCGGGTCAATAAAGGCATTCACAGACCGCCCCAAAGGGTAGGAAAGGTTATGAATGAGCCTGAAAAGTGTCCCACTAACCGGCCCAACTTCCCTATCTTATCCTTGACTACTGGATAGTAAGTGGCAATGGATGTAGCATTTTTAGGGCATACAATTGATTGAATCAAACGCCCCGTATAAGGAATTGAGTACCTACTACTAAAACCCTACATAATTGCGCCAGCGCTCACTCTATCTGGGTACCCGGCCACAGGGCCGGTCTTAAGGTGAGGCAACCGAGGTGGCCGCATAGGGCCTCGCGCTCAGGGGGGCCCTGCACGGTGCGCCTGAGGTCGCCCCGCCCTGACTGCCCGAGCTCCAGTCCTCCCTCCTTCCGAACGGTGCGCGACGGCGGCGTGGTGGGGGCGGTCCGCCCCGGATGTCAGCGGGTGGGGGGTGCTCCGCTCCCGCTGCTCCCACCCTGTCCTGCCTTTAAAAAAACAATTTCAAAGCGCCGGAGTGACAGGCAGCGCCTCGAGTCTGCCCTGCTACTAAAAATCTCTTCAACGTCATTGGGCCTTCCCACATTGAGTCCCGCCCTCCTCTGAGGTAACTTCCAATTACCGCGAGGGCGGGCGGGACTCAATGTGGGAAGGCCCAACGATGTTGAAGAGATTTTTAGTAGCAGGGCAGATGTGAGGCGCTGCCTGTCACTCCGGAGCTTCGAAATTGTTTTTTTAAAGGCAGTGATGGTGGTGGGCAGCAGGAGAACGGAGCTGGTAGGTGGGTCGGGGGGGAGGGACTCAGATGGGAGAAGGGTGCGGGGTGGGGGTTCTCAGGTGGGGGAAGGGTGGGGTGGGGAGGGGGTTCTCAATTGGGAAGGAGACTGAGGTGGGGAGGGGGGTTCACGGATGGGAGAAGGGGGTGGGGAGGGGGTTCTTGGATGGTTGAAGGGGGTGGGTGGGGAGGGGACTGGGGTTCTTGGATGGGAGAAGAGGACTGAGGTGGGGAGGGGGTTCATGGATAGGAGAAGGGGTGGGGAGGGGGCTCTTGGATGGTTGAAGGGGACGGGTGGGGAGGGGACGGGTTCTTGGATGGGAGAAGGGGGCTGGAGAGGGGGTTCTCGGATGGGAGAAGGGGACAGGTGGGCCAGGGGACTGGGGTTCTTGGATGGGAGAAGGAGACTGAGGTGGGGAGGGGGTTCACAGATGGGAGAAGGGGGTGGGGAGGGGGTTCTTGGATGATTGAAGGGGATGGGTGGGGAGGGGACTGGGGTACTTGGATGGGAGAAGGGGACTGGGGAGGGGGTTCTCGGATGGGAGAAGGGGACTGGCACTGGGGTCTGAGAAGTTGCCATATGGGAAAATGGGGGCCATGCCTGGGGCTGATGGGAAAATGAAGCATGTGTGGATCAGGTGGGAGAATGGTTCTGAAAAGGGGGGCCCTAATACAAGGCATGTGGATGAAGGGGACTGGAACTGGGGGCTGAAAAGGAGGTAGGTGGGATAAGGGGGCTAGTACTGGGACTGGAGGCTGAAAAGGGGCAGGGGCTGAAACTGGGGACTGGGGGCTGAAAAGGGGACAGGGAGAAGTGGCTGGGGGGCTGAAGCTCGGGACTGGTGGGAGAAAAGGGCTGGGGCTGAAATGGGGGACTGGTGGGATAGTGGGGCTGGAACTGGGGGCTGAAAAAAAGCGGCAGAGAGAGGGGCAGATCCTGATGGGGGAGCGAGAGGGAGGGCAAACCCTGGATGGATGGGAGAGGGAGGGCAAATTGTGGATTGAAGGGGCAGAGAGAAAGGGCAGACAGTGGATGGAAGGGATAGAAAGGGCAGACAGTGAATGGATGGGGGAGAGAGAGAGGGCAGACAGGGGCAGATGGTGGATGGATCATGGAAGGGGCATGGAGAGAGGGCAGACATTGGATGGAGGAGACAGCAGAGGGGGCAGATACTGGATGGCAGAGAGAGAACAAACACAGATGCTGGATGGAAGGAAGACAGTGAAAAGAAGATGAGGAAAGCAGAAACCAGAGACAACAAACTGTAAATAAAATATATTTTTTTATTTTTTTGCTCTAGGATAAAGTAGTATTGTAGATGTGTTAATAAATGTTTATAACAGAACATGTAAACAAGGTAATCTTTTTATTGGACTAATTTTAACACATTTTGGCCAAGGGCTTAGCCAGACTTCTGTGGGAGGGGGGTCCAGAGCTCGAGGGGAGGGGCACATTTTACCCCCCCCCCGGCGCCGCCCCCCCGCCGCCATTGCCGCCCCCGTCTCTGCCGCCCCCCTCCCGCCGCGACCCCTCCCCCGCCGCCGCCTATCTTCGGTTTTGCTGGCAGGGGACCCCAATCCCCGCCAGCCGACGTCCTCTCCGACTGTTCTGCTGCAGTCAGACTCAGAAAAGTCTTCTTCCTTGAGTTGCATGCTGACGTCCTGCACGTACAACGTGCAGGACGTCAGCATGCAACTGTTGAAAGAAGAAGACTTTTCTGAATCTGACTGCAGCAGAACGGTCGGAGGACGTCGGCTGGCGGGGATTGGGGTCCCCCTCCAGCAAAACCAAAGGTAGGCGGCGGCGGGGGCAGGTTCTCTGGGAGGGGGGTCCCGACTGAATTCTACGGGGGCCCAGGCCCCCTCAGGCCCCACGTAGCTACGCCACTGATTTTGGCTAACTTTTGGAGAACAAAACCCCCTTCCTCAGGTCAGGATAGGATACTGTAACAATAGGTCCTGAGTGTTTTGTATTCTCGGCATACCTAGTACTGGATTTTGGAGGGGGGTGTTAAAAAATGACCGGGAGGGAGGGAGGGGGGGCCTTGGAGCTGGGAGCCCTAGGGGGGGAAGCCCTGGAGCTGGGGGCCTTGGAGCTCGGAGGGAGCGGCCCAGGAGCTCAGAGGGAGGGGTGGCTGGCCCTGGAGCTAGGGTGGGGGTGGAGCTAGGGGGCGGAGTTATGATGGGGGCAGGGCTAGGGTGGGGCCCCATCAAATTGGTCTGCATAGGGCCCCGCACTTGCTAAGACTGGCCCTGCCTGGCCAGCCAGTACAACATGGGCTCCAGCCTAATAGGAGACAGGGCCAGCTCCCTCAGCAGACTGGCTAGCCCAGAAGGAGGAGCCCCATCTCTCCCCTGGGAACCTACACTGCAAGGCCGAGTGTCCACCACAGCTAGAGCAGGCATGACGGAATTTACAGGGGTGCCAGGTGCACTGGCCTCCATTAAATTACCGACAAACCCCTTTGCCCCCTTGGGAATTGAACGGCTTCCTCCCTCACCCTAACTGGAGAAAGGACTGCACCTGCCTATGGCCCATCTGGCCCGTTGTGTCCCAAAGACTATATCCTTTATCCTGGGAAAAAGGCCAATTAGTTGACATTTCAACGAGCCATAAATCCACCACCCTATGGCGCCATGAAATAGAAGGGTCATACGGGCTCATTTCAGGGTCTTTCTCTACCACCACCGACATGAAAATATGAAACGCGGACATCCAATTATTAATGGACTTGAATATCCGAGGTTTCCTATCCCAGCCAAATGGCATAGGAAATTTGTCCTGCATACTACTTCCTTCTTCATCCATCTCCCGTAACAGGAGCGAAAAAATGTCAATGAACTCCCGCTTCCAGATCTTGTCCTTCATTGTCCTAGACACACATCTAGACAATGAGAATACCTCACAAACCACGTCAGCACGGGGGTTAACTACATCCCCCCCCCCCCCCCCGGGAAATCGACTCAGCATTCACCGTCGGCATCCGTGGACTCAACAGTGAGGCAGAGTCCCCAGAAGTCAAAGGCGCACTGGCCGATGCCACAGAGATCGCGGCTGGCCCGGCAAGTGGCGCAGAGATCGCAATTGGCGCAATCTCACTCCTAACAGGGACCACACTCACCGCAGGCTGGGCCTCGAACTCGGTCAGTACCCTCCTAAGTGCTTCCACTATGGATGTGTCCTGCGTGCACTGTGCGGGAATGTAATCAGGAGACTTACCAGCAGCCGACAGCGCCTCGGGCACAACCGGAACTGCAGCAGTAAGTACTGAAGGCTCCACTCCTATGCGCCGCAGCTGCTGGGGAGTCTCTGATGGAACCGCCGACGCCACAGCTCCCATAGTCTGCAACTGTTGGGTAACAGATGACACCCTATGTTGATCAATTTGTTTTCAGAGCTCCGCCATAAGAGCATCCATATCCGATGACAGTTGACCTTGCACCGCAGATGGTCCCTTTCTGCTGCCGGATGTCCGCATCCTAGAGCTGCGCTTGGCCGTCGACGTGCCCTCGACCACTGCCACACTGGCCTTGGCTCCTGTTTTGCCTTGCAATGAGAAGGCATGCCTGTAATAAATGCACTACAAATGAACAACAGTTAGCAGAAACAATTAAGTACCCTATTAAAGATCACAAGCTGCACACCTAAATTCCCACCAGAAATTAAGAGCAAATGAAGCCATCCAGGATCTGTACCACTAAACGATTCCCGCACAGCTTCTGCCCAAATAACTGCAATATTGGGAAAGGATTTCACCATGAACAAATGCATTAAAAAAACAAACAAACAAACAAACAAACAGCTAAAAGGTCCCATAAAAGCTTCCCAATACAACTTCGCCCTCTGCAGGCCAAACAATGAAATTGCAGCACCTGTCCCCTGCACGTCATCGAGACTATACCACATGGGAGAAGGGGCGGGCCAAACTGCCACGCAGAAAGGAAAAAAGGGTGCGAACCTCAATGGCCACATGCACAGCTCTCCATTTTATTTTATTTATTTATTTTTCTTACATGCACAATATGGCATCCCCCACCTCAGATACTACTGCCTGCATAAAAAAAAGGGACCCCCCCCCAGCTCTAAATCAAGGGATCCCAGCACAGCATAAGGGAAGGAGGGAAAGCCCCACACCAGACAAACAGTATTTTGTTTTTAAACGGAGCTTCAACTGCAGCCCTCCTTACCAGAGAACAAGCCTTATCAAATAACAATGCATAAGCTGCCCTCCAGGCCAGAAGAAAGCTAATCAAAGAGCTACAATCACAGGTAAACAAAACTGCTGTCTGGAAGAAAGAACTCCCACTGCTTAAGCTGCCAGAGAAGAAACTTATCAAAAGAGCTACACACACCTAAACAGAATGTCTCCAGGAAGAAAAAACACCTTTATCACCACAAAGAAGGTAAGATTACTCAGCTTGCTGTTCAGCTCTGTTAACCCTGCTGCTGCTCCCTCACAATGACCCCTCCTTACGTCAGCAGCTCTACTTTATCACCCTCTCCCTTCTCCCCCCCCCTCCCTCCCCTTAACCCTTTCCTTACCTCCTATCTCCCACCTTTCCTTCTTCCTTGCAACACTTCCCTCCCTCCCCCCCCCCCAATCCTACCCCTCGTTGGCCTTCAGCCCAGTTGTGTCCGGCCCCTCCTAATTGGATTGGCCTATTTCTTTGCCACATCCCTACAATACTGCACACAAACAGTACTCTCTGTCCTCATGTCCACCTCAATGACATCACCTCTACCAATGTAATTTTTCCTCCCCCCCCCCTCCCCACCCCATCATCAGTGTTGTATGTCTCTACAATTTGGCTGCCAAATGAATTTGTGTTGTGAAGGCAAGAAGGGCCATCTCCTGACTCCTGGTGTACAAACTTATATCTTGCAGACGTTTTGGCATTCGGAGGGACCTAGAGTCCCTGAGGCACAGGTTTCGCCGTATACGGCAAGACAACCCCAACATCATCAGGAGCATGCGATGGTGCCTCAGGGCTCGACGTAAGTATTGTAAACAGAGCACCTGTACTCATTTGTAAATGTATTTATTTAATAATGCAAATGTCGTGTACAATATCAGTTTCCATGAGGCTAATAGGCAAATAGTAAGTCATAACACCCCTGTCCCAGATCAAGGACTGAGGTTGCAGCTACCCTCCCATGAGTGTGGCTGCAACTTCCAACTAACCTCCTCTGAGATGAATGAGATGACATGCCTCACTTCTGTATCCCCCTTTCTGGGGTGGATACTGTTTCATGGTACTCCTGCTTGAGGTCCTGCTCTTAGTGGATGTCAAAGCATGATTTTAAAGTAATGTAAAGCAATAGTGCTTACACCCCCCCCCCCCCCCAAAAAAAAAAACCCCACTGTTAATCCAACCATAGTCACAACTCAAAATGCTAAAATGCTGCTGAGGAATGAGTGTGCCCTGCCAACACATACTGTGTACTCTGTGTCAGACCAGCTTCCAGGGTTCCCTGTCATGTCATCTCATGCATTTCACACCTCCATGTGTATAGCCCAGGGCTCACCACTGACCCCACCTTTCCCCATCCTTGCCTCATGCTAGCCAACCAGCTCCTGCACTATGCAAGACATGTTGAATGTGCTGATCTCAAGAACAACAGGGCGGCGGCAGCAGCAGCACCAGGAGGAGGAGGAGCAGAAGGAGGAGGCAGAACTGGCTGCACCAGTGATGGTGGAGGAGGAGGAGGCGGCGGCGGAAGGGCCAGACCCCTGGCAGGATATGCGTCCCCTTGAGGGGGATGAGGAGGGTGACATCAAGGGCCCAACACCACCAGCCCTCTCCACACCATCACCAGCACCAGCCCCATCACCAGCAACAGAGAACAATGCTGCTGTACTGCACCTAGGGTTACCATATGGTTCCAGAAAAAGGAGGATGGATTGAGCCAGCTGGGTTTTACTTCCATTGCTTTCAATGGAAAGCAATTGCTTTCAATGGAAGTAATTGAGCCAGCTGGGTTTTACTTCCATTGCTTTCAATGGAAAGCAATGGAAGTAAAACCCGGCTGGCTCAATCCGTCCTCCTTTTTCTGGAGCCATATGGTAACCCTAACTGCACCTCCTGCAGCAACCGGTGCATATCCAAAGCCAGTTGCTGCAGGAGGTGTCAGCGATGTGACAGGCTAACAAACAGCACTTTGGGCACAGAGGCAGCTCCTGGTGCTGCTCGTTAGCCTGCTGCAAAGGGCCATGCAGCAGCAGCAAGAAGGACAAAGCCCTCCTTGAGGACAATGTAATATATGTTTTATTTTTACATTTTAATATAGTTCTATTTTTGTTGTTAAAATACATGTTTGATATTTTTCATATAACAGGGTGTGTGTCTCCACTTTGTGCAATACATATTATCAAATGCTGGGGTTGATGTGAGAGGAGGCAGCAATCTGGGTTGCCTGACAGGTGAATTGTGACAGAGAAACTTTGGTACATATGTGTCGTAAGTGTGGCCATATAGAAGGCCACCTGTTCCTTCCAAACTGCATTGTTGTATGGTAAGGGGAGGGGAGGCTGGGAGGGCATATCTGTTGAGGAACAGAAATGCCCATCCAGCCTCTCCCCCCTTACCATAGAACCCCACAGCACAGAGTTGTGTAAATAATAGGTATGTTGTCTACTACTAGTGATCTGCCAAGTACAAACTTGCAGATAACCATAGGTAGCGCCTAGGACTATGTTTGCTCTCTGATCAGCAGACACCCTTACCCACAACCAAATCACATTGGTGAGGGCCAGGAAGGAGCTACAAACAGCTGGGTCATCTTTTCACATTGAATGTATCAGCAATGGTATATAGTGCTGAGGAGAAAAGGCAAAACAACAGTAAAAGCATTAGATGGATGTTTACTTCATCACAATTGCAATATAATACATCAGGTACAGAAGGGCACAGGCTAGGGGAATTATATAGGCACCAGGCTGTAGCCACCTGCAGGTAATTTAGAATAGAAACTGTAACCAGAACCCCTCTCCCTCACCATGACTTAAGGGCTCAAGGCCATGGTAGGCACGCACCTGTGGCCAACTTGAAAATGGTTTGCAGGATAGAATTTAGAAATGTTGTTGTTCCATAGCTATGGAGGATTGTAGGACTGTGGTCAATAATGTGGAAAAGGCATTCAGTGCATATATGTCCCCCCCCCCCCTCCCCACCCCCAGCAACCTTGAGAATGGGTGGGCACTTCATAAAAGGGGACTGGGGTTCACCACATAAAGAAGGATGGAACCTACTGGGGAGCGGTACAGGCCCAACGGGAAGTGGTACAGCAGCTGTAATGGCTGGAGCATAGCATCGAGGGCCTACGGCGTGACCTGCAAGCACACAGTACAGCCCTGATGCAGCAGCAAGTGGCATCTCCTTCCACCACTGCACAGCAACCACCAGCAAACCTGGTGAAAATAGAGGTAAGATTTGAATGCAGAAAACATACAGAGAATGGGGAACCCTTGACCATGAGGGATGCACAAATCCATTCTCAGGGCCTCTTCCCCTCCCCCCCCCCCCCCCCCCCCCCCCAGGCTACCACAACTGAGTGTGTCCAATAGAGAACAAGACATCTGTACAATGAATTGGGTAGAAACAATCATGGCTCTCAGAGTCCAGTGTATTATAGTCCACTCCTGTCCCTTGCAATCCTGTTGACCAGCTGCAGTGCAAGATACAAGAAGTGTTTGTTTAGCACCTACATAGCAGAAGGAGAAGAGGTGGCTGAGAGATATGAGCTTACCTTGAACTTGTGGTGCCAGAAATTGCCAAAAGGAATACCAATCTGTTTGCTCCAAGGGGCCAGAGGCTGGCTGCTTCAACTAAAGAGAGAGAATGGGGGTCAGTGAGGGACCGCATCAAGCCCAGCAAGCAGCTCCTGGAGGGTAGAGGTTGGAGAGTTGGTCAGATGCAGAAAATGCAGAGTACATGCTAAGCTGCCAGCTATCACCCAGTCAGAAACTTTTTGAAAAGAAAGGTACACAGCCCACATACCAGTTATCTTTTAAGAATTGGCCAAAAGGTGTTCCCCCACCCAAAAAAATAAACCGAAAAAAACAAACAGGTCTACAAAAGCATATTGTGGCAAAAACAAGGTTTACTATAACTGAAGGTAAAACGCTTAGAAATACCACCCCATAATCTAAAGAAAAACCTCTAAAGTGCAAGCACAGAGAAAGTCATTTTGTTATGGTATAAGCTAATTGTCAGAATTAAATGTGTAAGCAGAGTTATTGATTTTACTGGATCAGTTATACCAATATAAAAATACAGCTTTAAAAGACATATTGAAAATGCAACAGAAACTGGCTTTCATTTCAAGCCCATCCTCTTTCCCCATCCCTTTTTCTGGGAACTTCTGATAGCAGGGCTAGACAATTACAAACAACAGAGACAAAAGGTACTGGGATATAGCTTTCTTCTCCTCCCATCTGAAACAAAGCATGACTAGGTGGATACCTGAAGGCTCATCAGACATCTCCAAAAACCAAAGACCCAAGAGACAGAAAGTCTGGAGAATCCATTGAAGACAAAGACTTCAGAGGAAAAGCATAAACAAGGCATTTGCTTGTTGCCTCGGATATGTATATCTGCCCCCTCCCATCAGCTATCAGGGAGGACATGTGCAGTAAGGAAAGACTTGTAATGTGATCATATGAACAGACTGAAACCTGTGCAAAAGCCCTCAAGCTATAGAAAAGCCATTTGCCAGCAGATATCCAGGAAACATGTGACCATGCTTCCCTGCAAACTACAATACCCAAGATCCCCTGCAAACTACACTATCCAAGACTCAAGGAACATTATAAAAGCCTGGGAGCAGCCCAGCTAGCCAGTTTTTTTCTCTTCTATCCTGCATCTTCCTGGGACCTGCAGCCCACCTGCCTCTGTGGCTCCTCGCTGGACCACAGCATGCTCTACAACAAAGACTGTTCTGTAAGTTATAACTTCTGATTTAGAACCCTGCTACCTTACTTAAGTACAGATTCTCTGTAAAGATCTGTAAGAGCTACCTCTCGTTTGGTTTGCAATATTATTTACATGATTTGTACCTTAAATAAACCTTTTCTGAAGCTAAATAGATGGTCTTTGTGTCCTGGGTGCATGACTTTAAATCTGGAAACGCAGGACACTGCATTTCAACAGAGATAATATTTAATTCATTGCAATTGTGATTATTGTTGCTTTAATCGGCAACTGGTGGAGAATTAAATATATATATTAAAAATTATAAACATTAGTGTGTGCTCTAGAGCTCTTCCCCCAAGATAAATCATTTCTTGTAACAATTTTAAAGAGGTGCCAATAAAGGGAATGCAAACTTCCAAACCAGAAGAGCAGCTGGGAACGTAATTAGGGCGTCCAAAACACAGAACAGCTGGGGACATCCATAGTTCCCACCCATAATCGAAATGAGGACGCCCAAATCGGCAGAGCAGCTGGGGACATTTAGGGATTTTGCCGATAATCGAAATTAGGATATCCATCTTGGGGACACCAATTCCGCTCTTACATGGGCGTCCTTGGGACATCCTTCTCAGTATTTTCGAACTTTTGCATCCCATTGTCAGAATGGCACCAAAACAGTCACCCACCCGCAAAGGTAATTTCATTGTGTCCTCTGCACTCCTTCCACAGTTCTATGTCTACCCACCTACCTGTGTGACTCCCTTGCACATCAGTCTCTAAAGTGCACTGTACTCGTCTCCAGCTCTGTACCATCTACAATCAGATCTGTGATTGCCTGATAATGCCATTCGTCACCATCTGTTTCCTGGGTCTTCACATGTGGGCTATGTATATGAATGCTGCAAAACAAAACTGGGTTATTTTGACCAACACACTTCCGCCCCTTTTGCTATGCAGGTGATGACACCAGTCAGACACAGAAGCTGGTCTTAGTGGGCACCAGCCCCAGCATACTGAAGGGCAGATAGAGCATTAACCAGGGACACAGACAAAGGTAACAGGGCACTGAACAACTCTCAAATTTCTTTCCCAGCAACGATCTCGCCACTCTCATACTCCACAAAATTGCTAATGGGTCTGAAGACGACTTCCCTTTACCCTGGTCGCTTTTATTTCAGGTCTAACTAAGGACGCCCATGTTCCCACCCATGCGAAACCATTTCGCTATCCGTTATACATTCGAGGCGCCCGTCTCGTAACGCCGCCCAGAACACGTCTCTAACACGCCCCCTGTGGGGACGTCATTAGATGGACGTCTTCGCGCTGAGGATGTCATTACGGCCCTGTTCCGATTATTTATTTATTTATTTTATTTATTTGTTACATTTGTATCCCACATTTTTCCACCTTTTTGCAGGCTCAATGTGGCTTACATAGTACCGAAAAGGCAATCACAAATTACGGTATGAACAAATACAAAGTGATGTGGTCAAATAAAGTTCATGTGTAACAAACACCTTGAGGAATCGTAGGGAGGAAGAGTTAAGTTTTGTCCAGTACAAGCTTTGGCTTTGTTGTGTTGAAGGGTTCAGGCATTTAAGTTGGATCAGTAAGGTATGCCTTTTTGAACAGGTTAGATTTTAGTAATTTCCGGAAGTTTAGGTGGTCATACGTTGTTTTCATGGCGTGTGGTAATGTGTTCCATAGTTGTGTGCTTATATAGGAAAAGCTGGATGCATAAGTAGATTTGTATTTGAGTCCTTTGCAGCTTGGGTAATGGAGATTTAGGTATATTCGTGTTGATCCTGTTGCGTTTCTGGTTGGTAGGTCTATGAGGTCTGTCATGTATCTCGGGGCTTCGCTGTAGATGATTTTATGAATCAGGGTGCAGATTTTGAACTCAATACATTCTTTGATTGGGAGCCAGTGCAATTTTTCTCAGAGGGGTTTGGTACTTTCGAATCGCATTTTTCCAAAAATAAGCCTGGCTGCCATGTTTTGAGCAGTTTGAAGTTTATGATTTGTTCTTTACATCCCGCATAAATGCAGTAGTATACATGACTTAGTAATATTGATTGAATCAAGTTGTGAAATGTTTCCCTCGGGAAGAATGGTTTCAAGTGTCTTGAGAAAATGCCGTCGGTTTAGTGAGAACCGCAAAAGTGAGCGCCGCTGATTTCACATGGATTTAAACCTTGGGAGATGGCGCCAAAAATGATGACGTAAAGAGGGAATCAGAGATAACCTCCCCTTACTCCTCCAGTGGTCACTAACCCCCTCCCACCCTCAAAAAACATCTTTAAAAATATTTTGTGCCAGCCTCAGATGTCATACTCAAGTCCATGACAGCAGTATGCAGATCCCTGGAGCAGTTTTAGTGGGTGCAGTGCACTTCAGGCAGGTGGACCCAGCCCCATCCCCCCCTACCTGATACGTTTGTGGAGGAAACAGTGAGCCTTCCCAAACCCACCAGAAACCCACTGTACCCACATCTAGGTGCCCCTTCACCCGTAAAGGCTATGGTAGTGATGTACAGTTGGAGGTAGTGGGTTTTGGGGGGCTCAGCACACAAGGTAAGGGAGCTATGTTTCTGGGAGCAATTTCTGAAGTCCACTGCAGTGCCCCTAGGGTGCCCGGTTGGTGTCCTGGCATGTCAGTGGGACCAGTGCACTACAAATGCTGGCTCCTCCCATGACCAAATGGCTTGCATTTGGTCGTTTTTTACATGGACGTCTTTGGTTTCGAAAATCGCTGAAAATCAGAAAAGTCCATGTCTAGGGACGGCCAAATCTAGGGACGGCGAAATTGAAGGATTTGGACGTCCCTGATGGTATTTTTGAAATGAAAGATGGACATCCATCTTGTTTCGAAAATACCGTTTTCCCCGTCGCTAGATTTCGCCGTTTTGCAAGGATGTCCAAATCGCAACTTGGATGTCCCTTTCGAAAATGCCCCTCCACTTCATTCACAGGACCCAGATCAGAGAAGTCTGCCTGACATTGATCCCATTTGCCAACCTCTGGAGCTGCCATCAAAGCTCACTCCAGCTATGAGATCATTTAAGTTTTGTTTTAGTTGAATTCCATTCTTTTTTCTATAAAGGGATCCTCTACATTTATCCCACACGTTCTTGAAATCTGTCACTTTTTCTGACATTGAATTCTGACATTTTTATCTTCACTACCTTCTCCAGGAGGGCATTCCAGCGTCCACCACCCTTTCTGTAAAAAAAAATATATATATATATATATATATATTTCCTGATGTTGCTTCTTACTTTACCACCCTGCAACCTCAACTCATGTCCTCTAGTTCTACCACTTCCCCAGGTCAAAAAAAGATTAGTTTGCTTATTAATACCGTTTACATATTTAAACAGGTATATCATAGCACCCTATTCCTCTTTTCCTCTAGAGTATATGCTGGAATTATAATCATTAACGTATTTTCATCGCATCAATGTTGGAGCCTTATTTAAAAAATTACCCCTCCCCCCATATGCAATTTTACATCTCTCCATCTTGGTCTGCTCTGGGGAGGGGAAAAAGCCCACTCCTTCCTTAACTCTGGGATTTATACTTCCCTCCAAAAGCTAAAGGTTCAAATCTATTGGGCTACTTTCCCAGAATAGACCACTCCTTCATTATCTTTGACTTGCACATCTCTGGAGCAGGGACACAGAATGTTCCTCCATTTGGCAGTCCTGTTACACATGGATGCCTCATGTGCAGAGTGTGCTTAGCAAATCTTCTCTACTGAATTTGTCTTTATACTTAAGTACAAGAAATTCTTTGAAGTCAGTACTATCTTATGCTACTTGTTCGTTGTAAACATGGCCACCCATTAATTCATTCCTGTACCAGAAAATCCTAGAACCATATCTTTTCCCCTATGGAGGCAATTAATACCCTTGACAGCTAAAGATTATATAGGAATATTTTAAAAAAGCCATAAAACTGAATTATAAATAAATAGAACTTTAATAGTTTAACTCATTTGTGTAGTTAGCAAATAGCACTATTTATCATTTTCAGTAGAAGTTTATCTATGGGCCTAAGTAGGCCTGGACACACCCAAACGTCTGGCACACTTATGGCTGGTGGGGATCCCTAAGCCCCTGCAGCTCAAGATGTCCTCTGGTGACCAGAAGTGATTTCCCTACCTGCTACAGCTAGCAGCGCTTTCCACCCATTGCTGTTGCACCAACACCCCACCACCACCACCCTGTGTGCATGCTTGGTTTTCACACATGCGTGAAAACCCGAGTGTGTGGAGGAGAGAAGTGGCCAGCATGGTAATGGGTGGGAAATCACTTGTCTTCACCTGGTGGGGCTTAGAGATCCCCACCAGCTCAGATATTTATTTTATTCCTTGGGATCGCTAGGGCAGAGGTAGGGGTGAAAAACATGGAGGGAGGGAATTGTGTGCCCACCTCTTTTGACCTAAGGCCTACCCAAAATACTATGTGCGACTGTTATCTTCATGGTAGAATTCAGAAAACCATCTTCTCACATTTGCATTTTGAGGTACTTTTCAGTTGATTCTGTGAGTGCAAGTCATTGTGCTAAGCAGTGTATGCCCTATCCCTTTCCATAAACCACCTGCAGTATGCCATAAGAGTTCAGTGTATGGAATGGCCGACTTAACATAAAAAGTACCAGCTCTTGTTCCAACCAAGGGAGAAGTTATCAACCTGTGCTACCATTAAATCATATTATTTAGTAACTAGGTTTCGTCTCTTTGTAATATGGGATCTGTTCTAAAATTACACAAGTTAGTGGAATAATAGCATACCTTAATAGTAGCCCACATTGATAACTGCATCCCTAAGTCACTTGCAGAGCGAAGATGGAAGAGCTAGACATAAAGGTCAAATCATTTTGAAATTAATTCAGGCTTAATTCTAGATTGGCGCAGAATGAACTACCTGGAGTTTAAAAATCTCATATGGGCCAAGTCAGACTAAAACAGGCCTGCTCCCTTAAAGGCACAGAACACATACTATAACACTATAGATAGCACCAAAAAAAAAAAAGCACACTAAATTATTTAGAAGTGGAGGAACCAATCAGTGAAGACTGTATATGATGGTACTTGTGTTCACTGACACTTTACCATTCTTGTCACTATAAACAATTGACAAACTTTGAGTGAAGCTCTGTTTGCCTGTTTATGAAATACAGATCAGGCTCCTCCAATTTTTCAATGTTTAACCTTTAACCAATTGTGCTCAATGATAAGTATTGTACTGTATGTTTAAAAAAAAACAGTCTCAAGTGCTCAATTTATCAAACATTCAATACTGTGAACTAAGTTCCTCAGTGTCAATAAAAGTGCAACAGTCACTTATCTAAAATGCTGGTAAGTAGAGAACACCATGGTCCAACAAGGTACATTTTGATTCCTTTTTCAGAGACCTGCATCAGTGTTTCAGCTTTCCAAAAAAACTAACCATAATTTTAATGTGCTAATAAACAATTGCAAGCATAATCCATGGAACAAGGGTTTACTGGACTGAAGCATAAAATGCCCTTTTAAATACTGCCTCCGAAAACTCAACCATGAGCACAGGCAGCATGAAGGCAATCTTCAAATAAAATTTTATCAAATGAATATATGTTGTCCTATACAAAAAGACCCCAGTGCCTAAATAATAGTGTTCCATTCAATCAACTCATTTAATCCCAACTGTGTAGCATCTTCCAAATGAAATATCCAATATTGTTCCCAAATGGCCAAACAGTGGTTCTGATTGCCACCAACCACTGATTCCTTGACCTCTTCCATGATGAACCATTGAATTTGATCAAAAGTGTGCCCTTCTTTTAAAAAATGTTGTACAAGAGGAGCTGTAATGGTAGCAGTATGTAAACGACTCCAAGGTTCAGCTAATCGTATTTTAATCTTTCTTGTAGTGGGATCCATGTAGATCAATTGGCAGAGACATAATACGACAAACTACATAAGACAAATCACATGTAGTCTCAGTCTTTGTCTACTTTTTTCTTTATGAGCAGGCTGTAACAATATATGAACGTGTTTGACATACATAAGGTTTCAAAAAATAATCCACAAATTTGGATAACGGCTCCAAAACCATATCTCTAAGGGATATTTTATTTATTGGGACTTATTAACTGCCTTTACGAAGAGATTCACCCAAGGTGGTGCACAGCAGGTACAGTTTAACATAAAACTTACAATTTTGTTAACAGCATAACAACAGTAAAATAACCAAGAATAAACATAAATACAATAAATGAAGTAAACTTGAAAACAGTAAATTGAAACCTAATAATAGAACTACTGTGAAACAGTATCAAAAATATACACAATTAATAGCACTGGAATTCAAATACCAGAGATATAATACTACTACTATTTAACATTTCTAGAGCGCTACAAAGTGTACACAGCGCTGTACAAACACAGAAGAAAGACAGTCCCTGCTCAAAGAGCTTACAATCTAATAGACAAATAATACAATGTTAGCATAATACTACTGATACATGCATTAGAACATTCAACTAACATAGATATAATGCTAAAGAGTTTCTACAACATGGCTTTTACCATATAGCCAAGGGACCAAGAGCAGATACATGATGGGAACAAGATGTGTGGTACAGAGTCAGTTGGGATAATTTGATGGTTAGCTAAAATCAAAGCAAGTTCTTTGTATAGTTAAGCAAGAGACAAGGAACTGATCTAAGTTACAGTATGTGAAGCAAGGTAGCCCAGTTGCAGAATGTGTGTATGGTAAGTCACCCTATGTATTAAACGGTTGGCAGAAGAGCCAGGTTTTCACCTGCTTCCTGAAGTAGAGGTAGTCTCAAGTTATACGGAGCCGCTCTGGGAGTAAATTCCAGAGTGTGGGGCTACTCCTGAGAAGGCTCGCTGATGGGTATCACATCATACAATTTGTTTTGATGAGGGTACAGACAGTGCTGTTGCGAGGGCGGCTTACACCCGGGGGCGGGTCGCAGCTGCGCACCCCCCCCCCCCCCGGGTGCAGCACGGCGCACCCCCCTCAGCACGCACACCCCCCCCCCCCCCCAGAGTGCATTCTTACCACTGGCGTAGGAAAGGGGATGGGTGGGAGGGCCGCTCCGCCCCATGCACGTCGCTGGGAGCTGCGTCGGCTCCGCTGGTTCCCTGCTCTCTCTGCCCTGGAACAGGAAGTAACCTGTTCTGGGGCAGAGAGAGCAGGGAACCAGCGGAGCCGACACCCCCCAGTAGCGTGCACCCGGGGCGGACCGCCCCACCCCTTCCTACGCCACTGGGTACAGATAGTGATGATCCTTGAGAGGGCCTTAGAGGTCTTAAAGATGTGTAAAGGACTAACTTATTCTTTAAGTACTCTGGCCAATTTTGACTGAGGACCTTGAAAATCAGAGTTTTAAATTTGGCTCTGTAAGGTACTGCTAGCCAGTGTAGCTTTTGCAGGAAGGGTGTGATGTGGTCACGCCACTTGCAGCCTTCTATCAGTCGTGCTGCAGCATTCTGAATTAGTTGGAAATGATACAAACTGTTTTTGGTTTGGCCAGTGTACAGCGCATTACAGTTGTCTAGTCATGATGTTATCATGGCATGAACCACTGTGGTATCATGCCATGAGGACTAATAATAGATATAATAGGATGACCAAGAGGTCTAATGATAAATTTATAGATCTTGCGTACCAAATAAAAAATTGGATCTTTAGGATGTTCCTTAACTAGAAACCTAGACTCTGCTTTAGTAATATATCCTCTCCCCACAGCTTCAGAAACTATCACAATTATCTCAAATTTAACTGACTCCGTAGGGTCAACAGTCGACTGTTGATAATATCTGGTATTTGTCAACTTATTCTTTGCTTCCTCCATGTATTGTTAAGTGTGTCAGATGACTAGAGCACTGCCCTTATCAGTGTGACATATTACAATATCCAGATGTTGTCTAAGAGTCGACAGGGCTTGATACTGAGACTTAGATAAATTAAATGACTGAAAATGCTGCTTTTTTATTTGCTATCACTTGAAGGTCCCTGAGAACCTTGAAAGTTGATATGTGGTCATCCATAGGACCAGGGGGTATCCATCTAGATGGAGCTCAAAACAAAGAAGGATCTCCCCCCCCCCTATAAATTTCTAATATGCGCAATATCTTGTCTTGCGCAAAATGGACCATGTAACATAGTACAAATAAACACAAGACCTTCCTGCAGAACAGCTTGTGGTTCAGCTGACAATAAAATGCCAGAAATGTTGACCACTAAAGCTGCTTAGGACTGTGGGACCTCTTTTGTAGGCCTGTCCATTTGTCAATGTTATAATGATAAAGGCCCCTGTTCTTGATTTGGTGCTGTTGATGTCCCTGGGCCTCACCTCCTCTGGGTAAAAAAAAAATGGAGGGAGAGAGCAGCACATTCTTTAACACACCCGTCGAGTCATCCAGTAATACAACAGCTTTACTCATGTCACTATTAGTATCCACATGATACTTGTTCATCCATGCATAAGACCTACTGTTAATATGATTGGTGAACACAAGTACCATCACATACAATTTTTACTGATTGGCTTCTCCACCTCTAAATAATTTAGTGTGATTTAATAGGCACTATCTATACTGTTATAGTATGTGTTCTAGGCCAAGGAGTTAGTTTTGAGTAATGTGTTTATACTCTCCTTGAGATTTTTGTATGTTGCTGGGATCACTTAAAGGCTCAGGCATGGTACATTCTACAAGTGGACCATTGCTCATTTCCTACTCAGTGGTCATTATTTTTGTAGAATACATCCAGATGAAGTATGTTAGAATGGTATTTGCCATCTTGGATATGGGATCATGGGAGTCCATTTACTTCATTGGCAACATGCGTATGCCAGTTTTTTTGGGTATGCTGCTTTGTACTCTAATCCTTGGTTTGGAGCACTGCAATGTTCACCTGGTACTGTCAACTTGAAATTAAAAGGAGAAGTTGTCAATGCGAGCTACCGTTAAGACATGTTATTTTACTTTTAATCCCAGTTACTAGTAACTAGGTCTTATTACATAAAATAGGACATGTGCTAAAATAATACATCTTAATAGTAGACCACATTGATAACTATGTCCCTAAATATCACATTATGTACATTGTGCAAATACCAGGGGGTGGTAAATTTGCACTACAATTGGAATCTGACAGACTAGAAATACACGCCACAATGAAAAGATAACCTGGGACTTCAATTAAGTAATGAAGTGCACTTGTTACATTGTTTCTAGCTTTAAGAGTGGATTTCATGATCTCCTCCTCTAAAATTCATTGAATGCTAAAATTTAAACAAATACGCTCACAAATTTTCCAGTGTATTCAGCCAAATTGAAGTCTCGATGGGATTAGATACTACTCCAAACCTAGTAAAGACAGATGCAATAATAGTGAAGGGCCCTTTCACAGTATACATGTCATGACATATTAAAACATGAAAATTCTTAGGAGGAGGATACACTTTTCTCATCACAAAGGCCACACAAGCAGCCAAAAAAAACATTTATTATCTGAATCAAAGACAGGAAAGTCTCAAGTGCGTTAATAACCAAAAGAACAGAGAAGAAATGAATGTTCCAGACCACAACTCTTGAGGGCTCAATGCACACAGAATCCCAGAGTGAACGATCTTCCAGATAATTTTGAACACTAGAATGAAAGAAGTATTCCAGATTAGAAATGTGATATAATCTACAAATTAGCAGAGTAGCGATAAATAAGTGTGAGAAATAAACTGTCCCTACTATCTGACAAAAGCACCCCTCCTCCATAATAATAATTCTGGAACCTTCTGATACACAAATGTGAAGAATACTTACCATTTTGCAATCTATGCATGACATTCATGGGGGCTGTGACAGAACTGTATGTTTTAAGCCTGTAAAATTGCCTTTATTAACTCTTGAAGTGCATTTCTCAAGTTTGGCCAGCAGGTGGTGCATGTTTTATGTTAAAGCTGTTATAGAAAAGTACATGCCCTCTTTTAGTTTCACTTAGTGAAAAAGTGAATCTACAGTACTGTGAGCAGTATACTTTTAAAACTTGTTGACTGGGCTCTGATTGGCCTGGAGTTTGAAATTACTCAGCAGTTGTTGCTTCAGTCTTAGCCAGGGAGAAAAGAGAGACAGATCTCTTTACTGAGGCTCTATGAACTGATCTTCCCAGGTACTGTTTAGACAGTATGCAAATGTTTAGTTAGTGTTATAACTGATCCATATTTCAGTAACCTGTTATTGTTTGCTAATTGCACTTTGTTCCACTGTTCAATTTTTAAGACATTTTTATTTAGTTTATTGCCTCTGTCTGGACTGAAAAAGAATCCTGGTGGTTTGTGTGTTGTGTCTGTGAGTGCTTTCTGGGAACTGTGGGACCACTGGGAGTGTGGCTCCAGTAACCTAGAAATCACTGGGGATAACTGGAGAGCGGGAGACTCGCCCAGAGGTGGTTGTGACGCAGTTAGTGGGAGGAAGGTGCTAGTGTAAAGCATAAGCGGCAGGTGCAGGCAGACCTGAGCTGTGTTAGGGATACACCCTCTAAGTGGCCGCGAGGTAATCCCAGGCGGGCGGCTACATGTTTCGTGACAGGGGTGAAGTGGGGTAGAGCTTCACTGTTCACACATTTTATAAAATACACATATACATGCCTAGAGACTCGCACACATTTATACCTCCTCAGAGCAGGTAAAAATGTGTGCAAAGCATTTGTGCTCAATTAGGGATAGTTCTAAGGCTAGATAAAATGGCACTATTTTCGAATTATTTTTAGGCAATCTGTTATGAAATTACCCTCATGCAACTGCAAGGATTGAAATGGTTGCCCTTCAGTCTCC
Organism: Microcaecilia unicolor; assembly: GCF_901765095.1. Taxonomy (NCBI): domain Eukaryota; kingdom Metazoa; phylum Chordata; class Amphibia; order Gymnophiona; family Siphonopidae; genus Microcaecilia; species Microcaecilia unicolor. The sequence continues at coordinate 128,427,508 of NC_044040.1, forward strand.
CTCTGCGTTGGCTCCCATGCATTTGAGTTCATGCAGAGGGCATTGCATGATTTGAAGATGACAGCATGCAACATATATGTTTTGGTATACATATTCAGCCTCGGTATACTAAACTGTGATCAGTATAGATGTGTTCTGTATTTGAATTCCTCTCAAGACCACACTAATTTACAGGAAAAATGGTGGAAAAGGCAAGAATTAAAAGGCACCAAAGCCCGGAAAGCCAGAGCTGATCTTCTGATCATGCTAACATGTTTAAACAGCAAGTGATTTACTTTTGAGCCCTTTTACTAAGGTGCAGTGAAATCTGGGCTTAGCACATATTTTCCTATGTGCTAAGCCCAGATTTACCAGGACATTAAAGTTGAGCATTTTCTTGCCACCTCCTTTTTAGGAAGCACTAAATGCTCCCGTGTTAACCCTGTGTTAGCACATGTCAATGTGAACTTGTTAGCTGGATAACACAAACAGGCAAAATACCACAAAAAGCATCAAAGCACTTTGCAGTATTTTGCTTGTTTGCTCGCACTAAGCGCTCGTTAGTACTTACTGCCCTCTAGCAAAAGAGCTCCTTTATTTGGGCCCTATTCTGCATTCCAATTATTTCATGTACTGTAAATTTCTAAGAAGCATTTTCAGCCCTGGTTTCAGAATGCAAATTAAAAATTGATTTTAGATACAGGATCTTGTTGGAAAACACTATGGCCAAATAATAATATATGAATGTACACAACAGTGATTGAAATAATTTAGGAATAAACCCCCCAGATTCTATATAGCATGACCAAAATTGCACGTGCAAATCTGGTTATATTCTAGATTTGTTTATATGCATCATGGTTGGTATAAGGGGTGTGGCTATCGTGGGAGCAGAGCCATAGGTGGTGGCCCCGCCCATAATGAGTACCAATACCTTTTTTCCTACAAAATAGCACTGCTAATTGGCATCAATTAGAATTATGCACACAACTTGCTAGGCATATTCTGCAGAGTGGTGTACATAAATTCTAATACGTGCTGTGAGAAAGGGGGCATAGCTCTAGGCAGGCCATGGGCATTCCAAAAATTTAAATGCAGGGTTATAGAATACGCCTAGGCAGAAATATTTTCAGCGCCAATTTTTCAAGTGCCATATATAGAATCTAGTCCAAAATGTCTTTGAAAATGTTGGTATAAAGATTGGAGGGTACTCCCCATGCTATGTTTGGTCTGGCCTATACTGGGAACAGAAACATTTGTCTTTGTGGAATTATAAATGCACTTTAAGGATCACTCAAGACATACCTGTTCCATTTGGCCTTTGAAAATTCAAGTGTGTGTGTGGGGGAGGAGGTTTCTAGACCGAGTTGATCACCTATTATCCCTTTTCCTATATAGACCTTTCCTTTGACTCTTGTATGGATGGTATTACTTTCCTATTGCTATTGTTGTTCCTTTCTTTGATATTCTGTTTTGTAAGTTTGTATAAACCACTTTGGTTTGTGAGCCAATAAAGGCATTACATCAAATAAAAATGAACTAAACTATAAATGTTTGTTGTATTTGATCAAAACATGGCCAGTCAATAATGTCAGGCTAAACAGTCAGGTTGTAAATAAGAATCTATTAGATTGTAAAGATGTCTAGCTACAAAGTTAACATAGGGATTCTTATGTGTGTTATGCAGTGCAAATGCAATGATATGATTGCCTTTTGTCCAAGAAAGCAGAACCATTTTTTTTCTTTTCAGAATAGATTACCTAGGGAAGATAAGAAGCAAAATATATTGTACCTGTTGTTGAAGGCTATATTATCAAAACCTGCAAAAGGATAGTCCCACAACTGGATCTCTGTCTGATTAGGGAGTAAAACATTGTATAAACAGAAAGGTCCATTCAACAAACCACCTGCTGATATGGCAAAGCAAAGAATTGACCCAAAAAGTGCCATCACCGACAATAAGCCTGATAGAAACATCTGGAAAAAAAAAAAAAGAAACTCAGTTAAATGCTACATCAATTGTGTGCATGTATTATTTGTATGTTTTATGATCTACTTTAGCTATTTCTTCTAAGTAGTTAAAACTTTATACAGCTTATTCTGTTTCATAAGTATTCATGAGCTTCTGTGGAAATGCAATAAAGTGATGCACACCCATGAAAGTTTCTGGAAAAGCTGACGAGTGCTGCTGAAATTCTGTGAGATGTTACCCAGCTCCAAATAGAGAATGTAAAATGTTAGTGGGATCCAAAGAAAATTAAGAAAATTACACAGTGACTGGCTTTTCATTTGAGGAATTCGAAAAGATTTAAACCTTCCACTTATATCAGTGCCATAGGTTTTAGAAGAAAAAGTTCAATTAACAATTTGACTTCATATTATATATAAGATTGGTTATAACCAATGTAACCCTGGGATAGTGAATATGCATTAGCAGCTGCCTAGAGCATGCCCCGTGGTGTGGAACTGGGTACAATGGGATCAAGGTTGGGACTGGATAGATATCTAAGAGACCAAATAAGCAGTTCAGACTTTTATAAATTTCCGCTAATAGCTCAGGTGATTTCAATAAAATTATTCTGAACCATGCTATTTACTAATGTATCTCAAAGTCAGTTATAACTTCAACACTGACAAAGGCAACTATTATGTAGGAAACGAAACATTATCTGTAACAAAAGTATTTACAATGTGTCTCTCCAAAACCAGTCTTGTATATCAGCAATACTGTACTCCTTTCACTTTTCTATTCTACCACTAAACTGCCAGGTATGGACAGGATTATGAGTTCACTTTAAATTTATCGCTCACAGTTTGCAGGCATAGAGTGTCCTTGATGTAGAACCTATTAGATATACAGGGACACTTTAGGATTCCTGGGCCCCAATGCTCAGAACCTAATATCAGCATTAAAGTCAATTAGCGTTGGACTAGTGCTGGCGTTATTCTGCACAGAATGTTTAGAGGGCTTTAGCGCAGGAAACAACGTGCATGCCAAAGATGGCTGCAAATTTTATTTAAATGTAGGCAAACTGATGTTAATGAGGTCATTTGCTATCCCCCCCCCCCCCCCCCCAGGAGATGCTCAGAGAAAAATGCACAAACAAACCCTGCTCTAAACAATGGACACCTACCGCCAGCTCAGAGTTGGCATGGGGAGGGGGGGGGGGAGGGAGTGTTTGAAGCTAGGATTTCTTATAACTTTCTGTTTAAAATCTGATTTGTTTTGGAAGCTAAATGGAGCTTGTGCAAGCCTCTAAGTACTGATACTAAGAAACAAATGTGTGCGAGTCTGAGCAAACCCCAAAGTAAAAGCACACATTGGTGTCTGTTTTCTGCACTTAAAAAAATATGAAAACTTATATTTAAAGGCACAAAAGAATGGCGCCAATGTGTGCTTCACTTCTAGGTTTGCATGGGCATGTGTGTAAGAGCTGCGCTTTCCACAAAATTCTTATGTGTATGTGTCAGGCACGTTCCTCCCCCTTATTTTCAGTCTCACAGCGCACAACTGATTTGAATGTCATTAGCATTGAGAATTAGCGAGCTAAGTTTTTGAACTGTTCCCGCAGTATGAGGTAAACGCTGTTCACTTTAGCGCCAGAGTTCTGAGCATCATGGCCCTGCTGGGGTGATAGGAATTCTTAAGCCATTTATTTAGACCTTCAGAAAAAAAGCATGCCTACAATTTCTTACTTAGCAAAGAGGTTGGCCAGACTTTTCATGCAAAGGTCTTTATATTATGCAGAGTATAATAAGGCTGGTCACTTGCTGGCACAGTATCTGAAGGGGCGTAAGGGAAGAATGTTGGATTATTTGTAGTAAATAATTAGCAGATTTTAGTACACACAGCTTCAGCTTTAGAAATGTTAATTTCTTTCTTCATCTCTCTCTCATTCACCCCTGAATAATTCACTGCTGAGTCACTTTAAAGTTGAAGTAACAAAACATCTGTTTACTCACAGTTTGTAGTTAGATTATAATCAGACAGGCTTATATATACATATTACTATACATTTGTATTATCAGCTCCTTCCATGTGCTTAGATGGTAATGGATGCTCACACCACCATAGATCCTCTCAGGTTAGGAGAGATCATGAGCTCCATGTGCTCCATGTGCTGCATCTGCTGTGTCTATCCCCCACAGGAAGTTGCATAGCTATGTGACCTCTCTAAGTAATTCACATCAGAGGTCACAGAGTAATCACAGAGAAATAATAGGTGACAGGCAATGCATGTAAAATACAATTACATTCCAACAAACCCCTTCTCATGCATAACTGTCATGCAATTATTTATTCATACAAAGTCCAAGCTTTATACGCAGATTCACAAAATGTTCTCTGGGTAACGGTTTGGTCATGATGTCAGCTGTCATCTCACTGGTGTGACAATAGTGTAGACTGATGACCCCTTCTTTCGCCAACTCTCGCACGTTGTGGTATTTCGTTGCGATGTGCTTGGTGCGTGACTGAACCTTGTCATTCTGTGACAGTCGGATGCAGCTCTGATTATCTTCCATTATCTGGATTGGTCTCTTTTCAGCTATTCCAAAATCCAGCAAAAGTTTTTCAATCCACATCAGTTCTCTGCACGCTTCCGATACGGCCACATATTCAGCTTCTGTAGAAGACAAACTCACAATACTTTGTTTATGACTGGCCCATGAAATGTGTACATTTCCATACATAAACACATATCCACTTGTGGATTTATAATCAGAATGATCCCCTGCCCAATCTGAATCACAGTAACATATTAGTTTTGGATTACTATTGGCTGAAATCTTTAATTTACAATCAATGGTACCCTTTAAATACCTTACCATCCTTTTAACTGCAGTCCAATCTGATTTGGTAGGTGAGCTGACCCTTCTGCTCAAAATTCCTACTGCATTTGCTATATCAGCCCTGTATGTGGTAGCTAGATATAAAAGCTTACCTATGGCTGATCTATATTGGATGTTATCTGGTAAAGGTTCTCTTACTGTTTCATCCTTCAGAAAATCAGTGATCATGGGAGTGCTTACAACTTGGGCATCTTGCATACCTAAACTTTCAATAAGCTCATTTATTTTCTGCTTCTGGCTTAGAAGATAAGAACCATCATTTTGTTTCTCAATTTCTATACCAAGATAGTATGACACATTACCAAGTTCTTTTATCTCAACATTGTGGTTTAAACATTTTACAATGTCCTTGTACTCTTGCTCACTTTTGCTTGCAATGAGCAGATCATCAACAAAAGCTAAAATGTATGCATATTGTCCATTTCTGCACCTAGTGTACAAGCATTTATCTGCTTCACCTTGCTTAAATCCTAAATTTGTCAATATTTCATGCAATTTTTCATTCCAACATTTTGCACTTTGCTTTAATCCATAAAGACCTTTGTTTAATTTACACACTAGCTGTCTTTGTTTTGTATTTATGAAACCTGTTGGCTGTTCCATGTACAAGTCTTCAGTTATATCTCCGTGAAGAAACGCTGTTTTCACATCAATGTGGTTGACTTGCATGCCTTTTGAGACTGCAATGCTCAGAAGTGTTCTTATTGTCGTGTGTTTCACTACAGGTGCAAACACTTCATCAAAATCTTCTCCATATTTTTGAAGATATCCCTTTGCCACTAATCTGGCTTTATACCTTTCCACTTTTCCTTGTGCATTCCTTTTTAACTTGAATACCCATTTGCATCCTATAGCTTTCTTGCCAGGAGGTAATTTTGTAAGAATCCAAGTATTATTTTTATCCAATGCATCAATTTCTTCTTGTGCAGCTTTATGCCATTCAGCAGCTTCTTCTGCTGGCATTTTCTCAATCTCATCCCATGTTAAGGGCTCTTGAGCTTCTGCTGACTTTGTTAGGTAAGACAGTCTTGGGGTGGAACACCTTTGTTTTCCCTGGATGAGCGTCTGACAACAGGTTGGTCCGACCTTTCCGCATCCTCTAAATCTGAGAGTCCTTCTCCAATTGATTCCCCTTCTCCAACTGTACTGTCTTCTTCAATGATCCTTTCTGTGTCTGCTTCCTCTGCCTGTTCCTCGTTAGATACAGATGAGTTGCTTTCAGACATCTGCCTTGGTATGGCATTTATATACACTGGCATGTCTATTATGGTTCTAGTTTCATATTCTGGATGATAAGGCTCATCTGGGATAATCCAGCCTTTATCAACCCTTTTGTTTTCATCAAAATATGTAACATGTCTTATGCCAACAATGCCAGTTTTCAGATTCAAAATTCTATATCCTTTGTGTCCTGGAGCATAGCCAACTAAAATGCCCCTTTCTGTTGTGGAATCCAGCTTATGCCTTCTTTGCTTTGGTACATGAGCATATGCTGTACTCCCAAATGTTCTTATGTGTGACAGGTTTGGCTTCCTACCATGCCATGTCTCATGTGGTGTGCGCTCAGCGCCTTTAGTTGGCATTCTGTTTTGTAGGTACACTGCTGTGAGAATGGCTTCCCCCCATAGTCTTTTAGGGAGATTGCTATCTGACAGCATACATCTGGTCATTTCCACAAGTGACCTAAATTTTCTCTCTGCAACAGAATTTTGCTCTGGTGTATAAGCTACTGTTGTGATATGCTGAATGCCTTCTTGTTCTAGAAATGTGCGCATGCTTTGTGAAGTGAACTCACCACCATTGTCGGTCTGAAGAACCTTTGGTTTTCTTTCAAATTTATTGCTCACCATGGCTACGTATTTCTTCAGCATGTCTGTGACTTGACTTTTTTCTTTCAGCAAATAGGCCACACAATATCTAGAGAAATCATCCAAGAATATTAGCACAAATCTGTTATTTCCCAATGATGGGATATTAAACGGTCCACATAAGTCACTGTGTATTAAGTCCAGCACTTTATTACTCCTATTTCCTGTGTATGCAGGAAATGAGGGTCTCACACCTTTTTGAGTAACACAGTCTATGCATTTCTCCATTTTACCAGCATCTGCACTTATCTGAATGCCGGTGGCCAGTTGCTTACTGTTAAGATCCTGGATCACCTTAGAATCACGATGTCCCAGGCGGCGGTGCCAGATTTCCAGACTACATTTTTCATCATTCTTCCTTACTTGCGCCATATGTGAGGCTTCACCTGAAATGTTCAGCTTATAAACATCATTATGCATAAAAGCTTCAGCATACACTTCATCATTTTTAGAGATTGTGCACTTACTGTTTTCAAAATGAATCGCAAATCCCTTCTTATCTAAAGTAGATACACTAAGCATATTGCAAACTGCTTGGGGAATATACAAGACATCACTTACAGGAATTTCTTTAACTTCATTAGACACTTTGCATTTTAAGAATCCAATACCTTTTGCTTGGATCTGAGCAGTCCCTGCGTTTGCAGTTTTAAGAATACCTTCCTCTGGACACATTTCCTGAAAGAAATCCTTAGAATTGGTTAAATGGCATGTGCTCCCTGAATCCAAAATCCAAGTACTTTCATTTGAATTATTATTTACCATAGTCAAAGATTTTTCTGCCATTAGAAAGCCCTTGTGTTTATCTTTGTCCTTCATACATTTCCTGGTTTGAAAATTCTTTAGTTCCATTGGCTTAGGTGAGCTAGAGGGAGTGTTTTGTGTTTCCTTACACCATTTAGATACATGTCCCTCCTTTCCACATGAGTAGCAAATCAGCTTGCCCTTGGGTGGAGTTTTCCCATAGCTCCGCCTTCCTCTGTTCTTTGCCAAGAAATTTGTTTCATTTCTCTCTGACTGACTTTGAGAACACATCTCCTCAGAATCATTTATTATGCATTCCTGCCTTAGTTTTGATGTTGCCTGTTCAAAAGATTGCCCTTCAATGGCCTCATTTACAGACCTAAAAACATCAAACTTCTTTGATAGTGAGGTAAAAAGAAATGCTCTTTTCAATGCATCACACATGGGAATTCCTGAAAGTTCTAACTTTTGAAATGAAGACATAAGATGCATAATGTGATCATTACATTTACTTTTATCCCTTAATTTGGTTTCATTCAACTCTGCCAACCAAATTGGTTGCTGCTTTGCATATGTAGTTGCATACATAGTTCTCAGTTTATATAAAATGTCCTTTGGTGTATCTTTTCCCTCCACTAATATGGCTTGTTTCTCTGAGAGAGCTTCCAAAAGCATGCACTTCACATAATAGTTTGCACTGTCCCATTCAGCCATATTTTCAGCTGTTCTGTCTTGGTCTAAGCATATATCTAATCTTTTTGCTCGAAGGAGACATATGAATCTTAGTTCCCACTGCTGATAATTAAACTCAGTTAATCTAGGCACCTTGAGAGAATAGAAAAATGGTGAATTTCTTCCCTCAGCCATTTTCTTAGCCTTCTGTCTGCTGTGTGGGGGGAGAGAGAGACAGACTGAATCTTTCCTTTAAAACTTAAGAGAAAAAATGTGGCCTTTTTTTCTGCCTGGTAATATTTCTCTTCTTTTTCAATTCCTGGCCCCTGGGCCCATAACCCTTTTGTTGGATTATTTGTAGTAAATAATTAGCAGATTTTAGTACACACAGCTTCAGCTTTAGAAATGTTAATTTCTTTCTTCATCTCTCTCTCATTCACCCCTGAATAATTCACTGCTGAGTCACTTTAAAGTTGAAGTAACAAAACATCTGTTTACTCACAGTTTGTAGTTAGATTATAATCAGACAGGCTTATATATACATATTACTATACATTTGTATTATCAGCTCCTTCCATGTGCTTAGATGGTAATGGATGCTCACACCACCATAGATCCTCTCAGGTTAGGAGAGATCATGAGCTCCATGTGCTCCATGTGCTGCATCTGCTGTGTCTATCCCCCACAGGAAGTTGCATAGCTATGTGACCTCTCTAAGTAATTCACATCAGAGGTCACAGAGTAATCACAGAGAAATAATAGGTGACAGGCAATGCATGTAAAATACAATTACATTCCAACAAAGAAAGAGGGTTTCTATGATTGTGGATCATTTAGAGAACCACCATGTTAAGGACTCTGCTATTGCTTCACAGTTTCAGACTTTTTTCAGAGGTGAATCTTTCTGAGCCAGAGTTGGATAATTTTATGGGCACCCTTCCCCATCCAATGCTTACCTCACAGCAGTGTGCAGAATTGGATAAAGATATTAGGGTGGATGAGATTCATAACATTATTAAGGCTGTCCCTTTAGATAAGGCACTGGGCCAGATGGGCTAACTGCAGAATTTTATAGTGTTTCAAGAATTATTAGTGCCTTATTTGGTCCAGTTTTATCAAGCTTTGATTGCACAAGGGGAAGCTGATGGCTCTTTTTATGGAATCTCAGGTACAGATTATTTCAAAGCCTGGGTGGGACCATGATAAGATGGAGAATTACAGGCCAATCTCCCTTATTAATGTTGATTGTAAGATTTATGCAAAAATATTGTCAGTGACACTTTCTGCATGCTTACCATGCTTAATCCTTAGGGATCAAAGAGGTTGCACATCTAGGAGGCTGGCTTCAAATAATTCTCGGACCTTTTGGAATGTTTTTGACACCAGCCTCTACTTTGATTGATCCTTATGTTGCTTTGTCACTTGATGCTGAAAAAGCATTTGACAGAATTGAATGGAGCTATAGGTAATTAAATTTGCTGATGACACAAAGTTATTCAAAGTCGTTAATTCACGAGAGGATTGTGAAAAATTACAGAAGGACCTTACAAGACTGGGAGACTGGGCGGCTAAATGGCAGATGACGTTTAATGTGAGCAAGTGTAAGGTGATGCATGTGGGAAAAAAGAACCCAAATTATAGCTACGTCATGCAAGGTTCCACATTAGGCGTTACTGACCAAGAAAGGGATCTGGGTGTCGTCGTTGATAATACACTGAAACCTTCTGCTCAGTGTGTTGCTGCGGCTAGGAAAGCAAATAGAATGTTGGGTATTATTAGGAAAGGTATAGAAAACAGGTGCAAGGATGTTATAATGCTGTTGTATCGTTCCATGGTGCGACCGCACCTTGAGTATTGTGTCCAATTCTGGTCGCCACATCTCAAGAAAGATATAGTGGAATTAGAAAAGGTGCAGCAAAGGGCGACAAAAATGATAGCGGGGATGGGACAACTTCCCTATGAAGAAAGACTAAGGAAGCTAGGGCTTTTCAGCTTGGAGAAGAGACGGCTGAGGGGAGACATGATAGAGGTATATAAAATAATGAGTGGAGTGGAATAGGTGGATGTGAAGCGTCTGTTCATGCTTTCCAAAAATAGTAGGACTAGGGGGCATGCGATGAAACTACAGTGTAGTACATTTAAAACAAACAGGAGAAAAGTTTTCTTCACCCAACACATAATAAAGCTCTGGAATTCGTTGCCGGAGAACGTGGTGAAGGCGGTTGGCTTGGCAGAGTTTTAAAAGGGTTTGGACGGTTTCCTTAAGGACAAGTCCATAGACCGCTACTAAATGGAGTTGGAAAAATCCACAATTTCGGGAATAACATGTATAGAATGTTTGTACGTTTGGGAGGCTGCCAGGTGCCCTTGACCTGGATTGGCCGCTGTCGGGGACAGGATGCTGGGCTTGATGGGCCTTTGGTCTTTTCCCAGTATGGCATTACTTATGTTTAGAGCACTGCAGTGGATGTGATTTGTCTTTTGTATTCTGCACACTGCATGAAAGTGTCAAATAATGGTCGCTTATCTCCTTTTTTCCCCTTGTTTAAGGGGGTTAAACGGGGTTGCCTACTTTCTCCCATGTTGTTTAAACTGGCTTTAGAGCCTTTTGTTATAGCTATTAGAAAGGCTGAGAATATTGTAGGGATAGGCTAGGGAATTCTATGAATAGTGCCTAAAGTTAGGTACTAATTCCATGCCCAACTTTCGACACGGAAATGCACTCTAATGGATGCAAGGTACCGAAATGGAAGTTGAAATGGCAGATGGGCATATAAATACTCATAGATGCCCAGTTACAGGATAGCACCTAAGTGTATTCGTGTGCAACTGCACAGGGGGCATTCCCATGAGAGGGGCATGGGTGGACCATGAGCGTACCAGAAAATTGCACTAAATATTATAGAATGCCATGAATTCACAAGTGGAGGAGTAGCCTAATGGTTAGTGCATCAAAACTGAGCATGCGCGATGTTAGGGGAAGCACTAAGCAGGTCAGGCAATGTGATGGAGAAAAGCGCTGGAGGAAGGCTTCTGCTGGTGGGGCTTGGGGACCCCCACCAGCCAAACCAGGGCCCCAAATCCAAATTGGAATCTTATCTGCTCCTCCCCAGCCTCTAAAGGGGGCTTGGCGCCTGTCTTCCTCCTGGCTCCTGTTGTCAGGACCCAGGTTATTGCATTAACGTGATTGTCCCGTCAGGAGAAGGAGAGAGACAGACCCCAGTGCCGGGCCCCCCTTGGAGGCCGGGGGAATCTTCCACCCGCCCCTCCGCTCAGCAGCCCTGTGTATGCCTTTTTTTTTTTTTGGCTGGCAGTCTTTTTCTATTTAGAGTGTTCCAGTCAATGAGAGCAGGCTGCCTGCGAATTTTTGCAGCATTTGATTCCAACATTTTGCAATGCTAAAAATCCTAGGCTTCCCTTTTGCTGAACTCTTACTTCCTACACCTGTGCAAGAACTCAGACCTTCTGGTACCGGAACCTTTCAGATATTTGAAGAAGTCTCTGGAAGGGACATGATAGGATGGTAATTAGAAACAGATGACAGGTTGGCTTTAGGATCTTTAAGTCTTGGATAGACAACAGTTTGCTGCCGGACTGTCGTCTACCCAAGATGTAAAGATCCTAAAGGCGACCTGTTATCTGTTTCTAATTACCATACCATTCTATCACTAACCTTTCTTTTCTCTCTAAGGTAGTTGAGAAAAATGTAACGGAACAATTAGTTGACTTTCTGGATAAGATCAATACATTGAATTCCAGACAAATGGCCTAGCACTGTTATCACTCTAGAGAATGCTCTCTTTTAGGACTCACCAATAACATAAAATTGATGGTCGTGACGCTCTTCTTATTTCTCTGGACTTCTATGCGGCCTTGGATCTTGTAAATCATTCACTTCTTCAAAGGCTGGCAGATCTTAATATTCATGGCACAGCACTATATTGGTTTCAGTCCTATCTCACTAATCAAACATTTTTGGTTTGTTGTTGATCTTGTATTTCTGTGGTTAAACCATTCATTTCTGGCATTCCCCAAGGATCAATTCTAGTTTTTCTTTCACTACTTACTCTTTTGATACAGTCTTTGGGTTTCATTTTTTTTTTTTGTGCAGATGATATTCAGCTTTTAGTTCCACTTGACTCCTCTTCACCTGATATTATGACTATTGTTGCTTTGATTTCAATAAAATCGCAGATTGGCATCACATGAAATTGAATCCCTCTGTAAGATGCTGAGCAGATTTGGGGCATTACTGGAGCAATAATACAGCCAGACAGGAGGTATAAGTGCAAAATAAGAGGTGTTTATTTATAGAACAAATAGTCTCAGTCCTGTTATCTCACAGCAAGATTTCACATACCCTTGGACTTATTCTTTAATATTTAGTCCAGAGGTCAGCTTAACTCCAGTCTGAACTCAAACACTCTGTCAGTTAAGCAACACCAGCAGTTCAGTACTCTTGCACAGCTTAGCAAAATAGTACTAATGTCCCCATACTTTTATACAGTACAGTTCCTCAGTTTCCACATGCCCACTGGCTTGTCCCAGCTTTACAGCATTCATAAGCCCTCATGGCTTACTCCAGCCACACAGCATAACTTCTACTCACTCTTACAGTAATTCTCAACCAGATCACCATAGCTCACATTCTGAGCTCCTGCTCTTCCTCCTCTGAGTCTCTGTATCGGGACCTGCATCCTCATGAGGCCTCTCTTGCCAAGGTCTCTGTATCAGGACCTCTCCTCTCTTGCTCTCTCCTGAGACTTTTAACTTCCTGTATTCTAAAGCCACTACTTTTGGGTAAGCCAGCCTCACTTCCCCATAATGCACTGTTTCCTACCATAGTAGTTCTGCAGTTCAGCCAGAGACATAGCAGGTTCAGTGCCCCCTGTTATCGGATGGCTGAACTCAGGGCTGAACTTGGCGCCCCCCCCCCCCCCCCCCCGTGTGGCATCTCCTTTCTCTCTTCTCCCTCTTCTCCCACCCTGCCCCCTTTTTCAGCCCATTATGGAGGAGATCTGATGTGTGCCTGCTTAAGAGCAGGTGCCAGTCCAGATCACAAGTACCTACTACTACTACTAGATGGAATGGGGAAAGGATAGCAACTAAAAATATGAGAATTCTGGGTATGTTAAAAAGGCAGCACCTGGTACCACAGTTTTACACCATTAACAGCAGTGAAAAGGGCCAAGATATGTTTCAGTTGGACTTGTATTTAAAATATTTTTTTACTTGCTGTATCCAGAATTCTAGGCAGGGTACAAAGAAACATACTTATAACTTACAGGTTATTTTACTTGGGGTCCCTTTTACTAAAGCTGGAGACACCCCAGGTTTTCAGGCACTGAGTATAACCCAGCACCCACATAGCTTCTAAGTACTGGCCTGTGGCAATGAATGTTCTCCCCTCCTTTGCAGACCCTGTCTCCCTTGTACCAATACAAGCCCCTCTCCAACATGTCCTGCCCCCCCCCCCCCGCCATCTTCTGTTCTCCCTCCTGGAATTCCCCCAACCATATAAATCCATCTAACAGCATGACCCTACCCCTTCCTGACACCCCACCACGCACCACCCCCCCCCCCCCCACACACACACAATGGGAAACCCCTCACATCCTAGTAGGCCCCCCCTTTACTTTAATGGTGGATAACTGGTACAAACTTCAGCACTATAAATTGCTAGATGCTTTAAGTGTGGACTATAGCCATAGAAAAGTGTGACCCAAACCACAATTAGATTAGATCTGCGTGCCAGAGCATTGCATCTGTCTCTGTGCCATATTCATATGCACTGCTAGACTTCTTCCTACTCAGGCAGCAACTGGAAGCCCAAGCAGAAAGCAAACCTCTAGTTCCTCTTCAAACTTCCATCTTATCTCCAGGTAAGCTGTGGAATAAGCGGCTCTCCTCTACTTCACCACGGCAACACTCACCCGGTCTTCCTGCGGTCCAATACTCTACGGCGTGCAACAAGAGCTGGCAGTAGGCAGTGCCAAAGTCAGAGACGAGCGCTGCATGCAGGAAGGTAGCAGCGCATAGGCGCCAACGCGGTAGTAAGGTTTTTCTTTTAAATAAACACTCGACTGGCAGCGCTGGTGCGGCGCCCTTGAAGGCAGGCGCCCTCCTGCTGTGCTTAACCCGCTTACTGGGTTTGCACGGCCCTGGCTGAACTGCAGCTCTCCACAGAGAATATCTCTTGGGACATCTGCACTAAGTCCCTCACTGTCTCACACCCTCCAAATCCAAAGCCATTATTTTTTTCATGCTGTCCCCAGCTCCATCTTATCCTTCTCCAACTATTAATGGTATTAGTGTCCCTTTCAAAGACTCTGTTAAGGTCCTTGCGGTTACCTTTGATGCAGCTTTATCTTTCCGCACTCAAATTTTCTAATGTTACAAAGAGGTGCTTCTTCACCCTACGACAAATTTGTGTCATAGAACCAATTCTTGAAGTATCTTCCCTTTGGATTTTGCTTCTGTCACTAATTATATCTAAAATAGATTATTGTAATTCCCTTTGCCATGGATTATCATCTACCCTACTCTGCAGACATTCAGAACACCACTGTTAAATTACTCCTTATCAAGAAAATGTTTGATCACGTAACCCCTCTTCTCATCTCTGAGCACTGGTTTCCTGGTCCTCCTGCATGGTTTTTAAATCTTTAATCATTGCACATCAGGTCATGCATACTGGCTTATCTTCTGTTCTCTTCAGTCTTCTTATTCCATATGTTCCTTCTGGTACCATCCATTCTTCCAGTTAGTATCTTCATACTGTGCCTTAATTTTGTTTTATGTGGCTTGATACTATTTGTCATTCCTGCAGGGCCGCTGAGAGACAAAGCTTGGCCCTCCCCAGGACCAACGCCCCCCTCCCCAGGGCCACCCCTTCCTACACCCCCCCCTCCCGAGTCTACAATTGACAAATCAAAATCAGAATTGCAGTTTGACTGTCACTTACTGCATCTGCTCTCTCCCTCAGACTGTTTGTCTCCTGCTTCTGTGTGCCAGGACCCAAGTTATCGCATTAACATAGCTCTGCCACCACAGGTCCTTCTTCCTGCCATATCCCCTTCTGCCTATGCAGAAACAGGAAGTACTTCACACAGGTGGATGCAGGATGAGGCAGAAAGAAGGGCCTATGGCTGCAGAGCTGCGTTAACGCGATAACCTGGGTCCACAGCATGGGCGTAGTTTGGGTGGGCAAAGGGGGGCAGTGCCCCCCCAAAACGGCTTGCCACCGCCTGCACTGCCAATAGCGATTCCGTCTACCCCTCTCTTCCTCCCTCCCTCCGGCACTGCAGTCTTCAATCTATCTGGGCTCCCAGCAGTGTTAGCAATGTATACACGCTGCCTTCACACTGCCCCAGAAGCCTTTTCTCTACAGCGTCCCTTGGTCCCACCTATGCAAGAACAGGAAGTTGAAGGCTTCCGGGGCAGACCGAAGGCAGCGTGTATACATCGCTAATGCTGTCAGGAGCACAGAAAGATTGAAGACTGCTGCGCCAGAGGAGGGGGAGGGGATAATGGACTGGAAGAGGTGGGGCACAGCAGAGGGAAGGAGCAGAAGATGGATGGGACTGGGAGGGATGGTGAGCAGAGGGAAGGAGCAGAAGATGGATGGGACTGGCTGGGAAGAGTGGTGAGCAGAGGGAAGGAGCAGAAGATGGATGGGACTTGGAGAGGTGGGGCACAGCAGAGGGAAGGAGTAGGAGATGGATGGGACTGGGAGGGATGGTGAGCAGAGGAAAGGAGCAGAAGATGGATGGGACTGGGAGGGATGGTGAGCAGAGGAAAGGAGCAGAAGATGGATGGGACTGGGAGGGGTGCTGAGCAGAGGGAAGGAGCAGAAGATGGATGGGACTGAGGCAGTGGACAAAGAAATTATATTAAAAGTCTGGTGTTTAAAAAGTTCAATTTTTTACTCTGCAAGTAAAGAGAAGGAATGCCAGATGGTTCAGATTATTTTGAAAGTCTAGCTTGCCGAGCTAAAGGTTAGAAAGGTCAGTGAGAAATGAAACTCTGTCCCTTGTGATTGATGGATTGCTAATGCAAACACATATGTATCCTATTATGAACAAGGTATATTGCAGGCAATTTAAAAGGATTAGGTTGAAATGCTGTTTAGTTAGATTCTAAATAATTCTAGATATAAATGAGTTAGATTTTAGAAGTTCTTAATATGTAGATATGGCTTATAAGGAATACTGATTCTGCTTATTTTAGAATATGTTTTATTCTGGTAGTTAATGTGTAGAATGTCTTTCTAAATTCTGTATTACTCTTTGTCTGACTTTCTAAGCAAAACTGTAGTTGAAGAGATCAACATATGGTTTGACTTAGCCATAGTTCTGGCTGGTTTGATGTATGGAGCTGATAGGTGAAAAGAGGTCAGGACTAGTCAGCTCTCTTCTCCTTGATTAATTATAGGTAAAATGTAGGAATGGTCCTGGAAGTAATAACAAGCTATGCCAGTAAGTAAGATTGGCTCTTGACCCCTTTAATGAATGCCAGAGTTTAGTTAGCAGTTAGTACTAGGAATATGAGAAATCAATCATAATAACATGCAGGAGTTCTGGAGCCCAAATGTCTAGCTTGAGGGGCCCCCAGGTCATAGGTCAGTTTGAGAAATATCAAACCTATGTAACTGATATTTGTATAGAGCTGATTGGTTGAGGCAAGGTAATCAATCTATTCCTTAACCAATTGGAGAGTAAGGGGGGCTAGGCTAGGCTAGATAGAACTGTATTTAAGTGGGAGCAGAAGCAGTTTACGTCAGAAAGAAGGACAGAAGGAGCTCAGAAGAGAAGAGAAGACAGCATAAGAAGAGAAGCAGCTGAGACAGAAGCCACAAAGACACAGAGAGCTGAGAAAGAGAAGAAGAGACTTAATGCTGATGTTCTACTTTGTTTGCTGGCAAATAAAGAAGATTTCTCTCTCATTCTGGTGTGCTGTTTGACTCCTGAAGTACCACAAATTCATGCATCCATTCCTGCAACAGGACTAGGGGGTGGGAGGGGAAGATGTGAAATGAGGGATATGAAATGAGGGATATGAGAAAAAGGGTAAGAAAAAGGGATGCTGTGGGAAAAGGTTGAGACATAATGTGAATGACCTGGAAGACTGGACAGCGGATAAGAGACATTGAAAAGGGATTGGGGTACTGGTGAGGGGTATAAGAGAAGAGAAGGGGATAAGTCTCTGAAGGGGGTTGAGTTAGGGTAGAAAGGGATTAAAAAGACGGTGAAAGATAAGTTATTGGGCATGGGATATAAGGTAATGTAATATATGGTAACATATATTAAATGTTTTTTTCCTGGGGCTCTGGGGGGGGGGGGGCTGTTCCAGGGTTTTGGTGGATGCTTCTGGCTGGAAAAGGTTTAAAGTTTAGTTTGGGAATTGTTAATGGAGTTAGCTGAAGAAAGTGTGAGATGTTTCTTAAATGTGGTTTTATTTTTCAAGAAATAAACCATGATTAAGTGGGGATTGTGTTTTAAAATGTTCCTTTCTGTTTTGGGTACAAGTCAGGTTAAAATTGACTTTGAAATTCTCTGTATAGGAAGTTTTGCATTTACTTCTATGGGGGAGGGAGATTCTAAACAGATCAGAAAAAAAACTGTCTTTCTCTGACAAGCTGATTGGTTGAGTGATGTCAGATCCTCTAGAGGGGGGGGGGGGGTGAGTTGCCAGGGAGACTGAAGTGAGCAGAGAGACCAGGGCTGTGAACATGGATTGAGAAAGGAAAAACGTATAGTGTGTGTCTGTGTAAAAGTAAGAATAAAAGTATGGATTTTGTGAGTTTAAAGTGAAATGTGATATTGAAAAAGGGTACTTTAATATTGAAAGTGAGTGAAGGTGAGCTTTGGTGCTGAGAATGAGATGATTTGAGCTTAAAAGTGAGTACTTCAATAAACAGACTGCCTTTTTCATGATTGTGTTGCTGAATACATGTGGGGGAAAACTGAGGTATTTTGGGTGGGAGAGAGCTGCACTAATAGAAAGCTGTGAGAAGTTTTAAACCAAATTTAGTTTGGTTTGGAGTGAAACAGAGTGTATAATTATGGTACAGCCAGAGACCCCCCCACTGGAATGGTGGCGGGCCCAGTCATAGAGCTCAGGCCATTACAGACCTTGGCTGAGTCAGAAATCTGATGGATGACATAACTGGGAGCTTACTGGAAAAGTATGGCCTAGTTTGTAGCCCGGATTGAGGCCTAAATAAGCTAAATTAGGAAAAGTTAGGTCAATAGATATGGAAACAAAATGGAGGATTTCAGCACAAAATGGAAGCCGTATCTGTTACAAAGTGGAATTTTCTCTAATGTAAGTTAGAAAAACATATCCTGAGGGCACCTATAAAAATCAGGGTATTTCCTGGTTTAAGTTAGAGAGAAGGGTTGCCACTCTCTCTCTCCAAGGGAAACCAATGTGTCCAGCAGAATTGACAAATTACCTAATTGCTTTCCCTTGTAAAACCTCTAATTGGTAAAAGAAATTATAAAAGATTAGGAACTAATTAACACCTGTTTGCAGCTGGATTATTATATTCCTATAACTAATTGATTGTACGTGCCTGTTGTCAATCACTGATTTGACTTGTATCTTGGCAAATAAACTCCTCATCCCAAATGATGTTCTGTGGGCTTCACTTAATGATGAAAGGCTGTAAGTATAAATGCTTTTGCTGTATCAGGCTATCTTTCGCTGCATTGTATAACTTGTAATCTAAATCCAGTTTGTCATAAGACTGGTATCTTTTTCTTAGACCTAACATCTCTCTTAGTGGCAATTCCTTTTAGAACTTCACAACTTCTTGATTACCCGAGTACTACCGTAGTGTTCTTTAGAGATGGAGTCAGATTTGAGGTCTCTGAACCCTAAAATTAAAACAAGAGGTATGTATGTCCTAGCACGCAGTGAATGGAATGGTTAAGTTCTATGGGAATTTAAGGTCATGGAAGGTGGAATGAGAGTCTGTAGGCTCAGGTATTAAGTGGACACATGGCTGCCTACTCTTTTTAGAATAGGGGAAAACAGTTGAGACTCAGGTTCTGAGAGACTGATTTCTGCTGGTAGTTATACTAAGTGAAAGAAACTATAAGGGTGTCAGGAAAAAGTGTGTAAGGATTTTAACTCTGACACAGGGGAAGGACTGAGAGGTGAATCTGTGATTTGAAGAAAGAAGCCATTAAGCTGTGTCTGGGGGGAAGGTGTGTTGTTTGTGAGAGTTCTGAGTTCAGTGCAAGCAAGGTTTGGAATCTGACTTCAGAATAAAGAAAATCCAGCACTGCTGTTGTCTGAGTGTGCTGTATTCTCCAGATTGATCTGATAGCTGTGAAGGGAAAAGTTATGCTTTTATGTGAAGTCTGTGAGATGGAATGTTGAAGCCTGCTGGATCATTTTAGACTAGGGAAACAACAGTGAGAAATAGGTTTTGTAGTGAGAAAACCTTTAACTTATTTTATTTCAATTAGAGAGTTTGGCCACAGTATTGAGAATTGGTTAATAGTCACCAGAGCCTGAACAAGAACAGAGGGAGTTCAAGGGTCTTGCCTCCATTTATTTTCTTTATAAGTGAGGTTTAGGGAGAAGAAATCTGGGGGAGTCATCCTCTGAAGGGTTCCAGATGAGCTCCAACTCAAGAAAGACATCACCTAAATAAATTCAACCACAGCTAAATGACATTGCCAAGGGTGTTGAATGAAATATATTATTTTTTCACAACATTTTAAGGGAAAACAAAGGAACAGACCATCAGATATTAAAAATCCATGAGATCCCTGCAAAAACACCAATAGTGCACACAAAGAGACCAATTTCTACACAGGAAAGAGAATAACCACAAATATCTGATTTTGATAAAAGACAATTTAAATACTTATCTGAAAAGGTTCTTTTCCGCCTTTTTAGGTGAAACAGACAAAGTTAAGGGTATACATGTAGTTCTACATTTGAATGTTGAATATGTTATTGCAGTTCTATTAAGCTTCACACTAATTGTGAATTTGAGTTTATTTGAATGAAAATTTGCTTGCATTTGTATTCAATAAAGAAAGAGATAATTTGCAAATCTGAAAGTTTGGTCCTTCCATTTCAGGAACAAATCCTAAATTTAGATTCTTTTCCTCCTTTATTCTTTGAGAGTAAAGGACGAGGTTAGTTTATTTGTTCCACTCCCTCGGCTGTGAGTGTGTGTTCCCTGGATATTCGCCACGACTACAACCATCAGGTATCTAGGAGCACATCACTACAGTCCAGCCGAGAGGGGTGGTAACAGTAACAGGCAGGAGTGGTCTTGGAGGCAAGGGAAGGAAGGAGAGACAAGGATGGAGCTGGGACTGATAGGGTGATGAGATGCAGTGGAGGGTAGATGAGGGCAAAGGGGGTGAGTATAGAGTATGGAAATGGGGGACTAATGAAGTGGGTGAAAGATGGGGGAGGAATTTAGGAGACTGGGTAAGTGAGAGACAGAGGAGGGAATAGGAGTGCTGGAGCGGGAATGAGAGGGAGATGGTCTAAGCCAGTGGATAGATGGATACTAAGGACTAAAGAGTGAGAGAAAAGTGTGTGTGTGGGGGGGGGGGGATATAAAATGAAAGATCAGTGCCAGACAGATGTAGAGAAGGACAGGAAGAAGACAAGAGACGAGCGAAGAAATGGAAAAGTCAGCCTGGAAAAGAATTTAGGAGAAGACTGATACATGGAAAGTGGAAAAGAGACTGGGACCACACCAATTAGAAAAATAGAATGCTCAGACAACAAAGGTAGAAAAGAAAACATCCTTTTCATTTAACGCTTTTTAAGGACTAAGATGTGCCTTCTTTGTGAAATGTAGATTTTTTTTCTATTGTTGTATTTTGCAGAGTACAGGAGAAAATACATTTCTGTTTCTCTTTTACCAGTATTTGCACTGCTTACAGAGTCTGGCTTTCTTGAAGAGATCTATATTTCAGTTTTTGTGGGCATGTTTTTTGTGGTTCCCTATTTTCTATCACATGAGGGTCTGTCCATGTTCTGCATATGTGACTGACGTGACGGATTCTGCTAGCATGTAATGTTTGTGTAGGAATGTGTAACAGTCCAGCTTGTTACAGTTTTCCAGTAGCAGGTATATTGGTGCTCTAGGGTCCAGTGTAATATTTATAGCACTGTCTTTTCATAGGTGGGTTAAGACTGTTGTGTGTTAAGTTTTCTGTATAGGTTTTGAGTGTCTTTTTGTAGGGTTTTGTATTATTTCATAAAGTGTCTGGCCCTATTGTTTTTGATATGCTGGCTTCATATTCAGCATTTTAGTCTGGTGCAAGTGTGTTTTTGTTGTTTTTATTAATAGCCATAATGAATATGTATGAAATAAGTACATATAAGCACATAAGCACTGCCACGCTGGGAAAAGACCAAAGGTCCATCAAGCCCAGCACTCTGTCTCCAACAGCGGCCAATCCAGGCCCCAAGAACCTGGCAAAAACCCAAAATTTAATAACGATCAATGGACTTTTCCTTCAGGAATCTGTCCAGACCCCCTTTAAACTCAGCAAGGCCAGCTGCTGTCACTACCTTCTCTGGCAATGAGTTCCAGAGTCTAACTACGTGCTGAGTAAAGAAAAACTCTCTCTGATTTGTTTTAAACCAACCACATTCTAATTTCATCTTGTGTCCCCTGGTTCTATTATTGTTAGAAAGTGTAATCAAACGCTTCACATCTGTCCGCTCTACCCCACTCATTATTTTGTAGACCTCTATCATATTGCCCCTCAGCTGCCTTTTCTCCAGGCTAAAGAGTTCTAGCCGTCTTAACCTCTCCTCATAGGGTAGTTGTTCCATCCCTTTTATCATTTTTATCGCCCTTCTCTGCACCTTCTCCAATTCCTTTATATCTTTTTTGAGATGAGGTGACCAGAACTGAACACAATACTCCAGGTACGGTCGCACCATGGAGCGATATAACAGCATTATAACATCCTCATGCTTGTTTTCCATCCCTTTTCTAATAATACTCAACATTCTGTTCACCTTCTTAGTCGCCGCAGCACACTGAGCTGAAGATTTCAACGTCCTATCCACGATGACTCCCAGATCCCTTTCTTGGTCCGTAACTCCTAAAGTGGTCATTTATAAATATGCTAAAAAGCAGCGGTCCCAGCACAGACCCCTGAGGGACCCCTAACTACCCTTCTCCATTGAGAATAATGACCATTCAAACCTACTCTCTGCTTCCTATCTTTTAACCAGCTTTTAATCCATAATAATACACTGCCTCCGATCCCATGACTCTCCAGTTTCCTTTGGAGTCTTTCATGAGGCACTTTGTCAAACCCCTTCTGAAAATCTAGATACACAATATTCACCGGCTCCCCTTTGTCCACATGTTTGTTCACCCCCTTGAAAAAATGCAGTAGATTTGTGAGGCAAGACTTCCCTTCACTAAATCCGTGCTGACTTTGTCTCAGTAGCCCATGCTTTTGTATGTGCTCTGTAATTTTATTCTTAATAATTGCCTCCACCATTTTTCCCGGCACCGACGTCAGACTCACCGGTCTATAATTTCCCGGATCTCCTCTGGAACCCTTTTTAAAAATCAGCGTTACATTGGCCACCCTCCAATCTTCCGGTACCACACCTGATTTTAGGGATAAATTGCATATTACTACCAGTAGCTCCACAAGTTCATTTTTCAGCTCTATTAATACTCTGGGATGAATACCATCTGGTCCTAGTTTGCAGAACTGCCCCATTACATCCTCCAAGTTTACAGACAAATCATTTAGTCTTTCTGACTTGTCTGCTGTAAATACCTTCTCCGGCCCCGGTATCCCTCCCAAATCCTCCTCGATGAAGACTGAAGCAAAGAATTCATTTAATTTCTCCGCTACGGCTTTGTCTTCCCTGATCACCCTTTTAACACCAAAGTCGTCCAGCAATGAATATGCAAATGTGCCAAGCCACACCCTTTGCCCCCCCCCCCCCCCCAAATGAAATAGTCAAACTATGCCCATGGGAGACAGACAGACTGAGGGAGAGAGAGCAGATGCAGTAAATGACAGTCAAACTGCAGTCCAACCTTCTGCCTGTCTGCCTGCCACCGATGGCGCCAGGCCCCCCTTGGAGGCCGGGCCTGGGGGAATCTTGCCTCCCCCCTCTCTCAGCAGCCCTGCTTTCCTGTTTTAGTGTTGTTTCCCTGTCCCTTTGGAACTTGCTTCCAGCCCCCTGCAACAGCAGCCATTTCTACGATTATTGGAGACTCAAGCCTGGGAACTGCAAAACCTTGCAGCTGGACTGCACCAGGGAGAAATACAGTGAAGCTCTGAGGTAGGGCTTTTAGTTGATGTGGCCAGTACAAGTATGAGCAGAATGGCAAAATGGGTTAACTGACAGGAAAAAAGAAAAATGAAAAAAGGGGGGACAACCAAATGAACTCCAACATGAGGATAATTGATTTAATAATAACCAAACAATTGAAACTGTACAAACTTATACAGTCTTCCTTTCTGTTCACGTAGTGCTGTACTGCGGCTCTCTTGATGGTGCCATAGTTGTACCTTTGTGCTTGAAATTATTGACTTGTATCCTTGCATTGATGATATCCATGCATTATCAACTAGACTAAATTGTTTGTGATTCATGAAGCAGGCGCTCCTTGCACCAAAACGCAGGACTGCGTTGAGTCAAATTCTAGTGGTACATTGTCACTAAGGAAGTTTATTGATGTACTTCCAATATGGAAGACTGTATAACTTTGTTGCACAATCATACATGACTGGATTAGAGGTTCAACCTGGTTTTGTTTTTTTATAATGAGACTTGGTTAACTTCAGATGATGATCCGATTCTTAACGACCTGTGTCCTCTGGATTGTAAATTTTTATCTGTATCTCATCAAGGGAAAAAGGGGGGAGGCAATAGTATTATATATAAGGCTTTTTTGCTTTTTTTAATGTGTCAAAGAATCATTTAGTTCTCCATCACTAGAGATCTTGTGTTGTAGGATATGTGATTCTTCTTTACTAAGTTCTTTAAATTGTATTTTGTTTTGTTGCCCGCCAGGCAAACAGTTAGCTGCTACGGATGATTTTGTTGGTAAAGCTATTTTGAATTCTCCCTACAATTTATTGTTGGGTGATGTACATTTACATCTAGAGTTAGTGGATAATGTCAATGTGAGAGATCTGAGGGCATTTTTAGAAAGCTTGGACTTTGTATTACCATCATCCTCATCAACACATGAAAAGGGACATCAACTTGATATGTTAGTTTATTCTTGTATAATAAGGCGAAATATAACTATTTCAGAGCCGATATGGAATGAAATTATATGGTCAGATCATTTTCAGGCGTCTTTTACTATATATTGATTGTCAGTGCCACAGAATCAGACAAGTCATATTAAGGTTAGCCAAAGAACAAAGTCACAGTGAAGGAGACAAAATGGATGATGCCAGAAAACTTCTACTGGACTCAAAAAAGTTCACAGCAAAAGTTTAATTAATAAAATCTGGACTTGACAAGAGTCGTGTTTCAGCCGCTCAGGCCTGCCTCAGGAGTCCCTATAAACAATATATAACATGTACATGATAAAGTCTTGAAACTATACATGACATATATATAAAGTCTTAAAAATATACATGACATATATATAATAAAATGATTAAACTAATAGTGAAAGACCAAAAGTGAACATGCAAATTAGTATAATGAATGAAAATAAATCATCCAGCTTATTTTCGAAGGAGAAGGGCGCCCATCTTTCAACACAAAGCGGGAGATGGGCGCCCTTCTCGCAAGGCCACCCAAATCAGCATAATCAAAAGCCGATTTTTTTACACCCTCGACGGCTTTCCATCGCAGGGATGACCAAAGTTCACGGGGGCATGTTGGCAGGGTAGCGAAGGCGGGACTGGGGCGGGATTAGGAGATGGGCGTCCTCAGACGATAATGGAATAAAGAAGGGCGGTCCTGACGAGCACTTGGCCGACTTGGTCCATTTTTTTCATGACCAAGCCGTGAAAAGATGCCCGAACTGAGCAGATGACCACTGGAGGGGATCGGGGAAGACCTCCTCTTACTCCCCCAGTGGTCACTAACCCCCTTTCCACCATAAAAAACAGGTTAAAATACTTTTTTGCCAGCCTCAAATGCCATACTCAGGTCCATCGCAGCACTATACAGGTCCCTGGAGCATTGTAGTGGGTGTAGTGTACTTCAGGCAGGCGGACCTGGGGGGGGGTTGGGGGGCTTAGCACCCAAGGTAAGGGAGCTATGCACCTGGGAGCAATTTCTGAAGTCCACTGCAGTGCCCCCTAGGGTGCCCGGTTGGGGTCCTGGCATGTCAGGGAGACCAGTGCACTACAAATGCTGGCTCCTCCCATGACCAAATGGCTTGGATTTGGCCGTTTTTGAGATGGGCGTCCTTAGTTTCCATTATCGGCGAAAACCAAGGTCGGCCATCTCTAAGGTCGACCCAAATGTTGAGATTTGGGCGTCCCTGACCGTATTATCGAAACGAAAGATGGCCATCCATCTTGTTTGATAATACGGTCGGGGACGCCTCTCTATGGGGCCGTCCTTAGAGATAAGCGCCCCCGTTCGATTATGCCCCTCCATATTACACATCCTAGATGCAAACTACTTGCCTTAAAAATGACAAAATGTAAATAATATAAAAACGAGTACATATATAATCCTGCAAAAATGAGTACATATATAATCAAACCAAGATGATACAGGAACGACCTTAACATAAGCTTGGATAAATATAAAAAGGATAATTAAAAAATATAAAAATATGAAAACAAGTACATATATAATCTTTGGGAATGTCATTATGTATAAGAAATCCAATAATGATAACAGTTTATACACCTCATCTGTATTACACGCATTAGTCTATTAAAATATTAAAAACAAAATTGTGATTAATCATGAAATCTATCTTAAAGGATTAATCATAAAAGACTCATTGAAAAAGACTAATGATTAAAACTTATTGTCAAGAAGGTACCTGTGTGTTATTGCTATAATGATTTCTGGATGACGGCTTATTTTCAAAGCACTTAGCCTCCCAAAGTTCCATAGAAACATATGGAACTTAGCCTCCCAAAGTGCTTTGAAAATATGCCTCAAAGAGATCTTCTAAAAATGTGCAGCTAGCAAACTAAGGGAAATAAACGGATAAACCAAATGAAAAACTGAAAAGAAGCGGGAAATATCCCTGCACAAAACAGTGATAGCTAAGGTTCCGATGTTGATTACCAAACCAGCTAATAAAAGTGTGCATGTTGACAAATTTTTTTTATTTTTTTTTATTTATGACTATTTAAATTTTTTACAAGCGATAAAACAACTTGCCGGAAATACAGAGAAAGTAATATATAGGAATTATTTCAGTCAGGTAATTCTATTCTCTTCCTTAGACCACTAAATAGGGAGAGTGAAACAAGACAAGGAGATCAATTAAACAGTAAACAGAAAACAAAACGTGATATTAACCTGATTATCCCCAGATATTACTCATCTAATTCATTATTCCAGATTGATTATCTGGTTGGCTTCTTCAAGGCCAATACGGTGTATAGTGAAATCATTTAATTGAAAACATACTTATTGTCCAATATTAGTTAGAAATAATACATCTGATTACATTCTTTCTCTTTTAAAAACCAGAAGTTATTTAACAATACATATACTGAAGTCTCTAATTCAAATCCCACTGATTAAAGTAATCCCAGTTTTCACAGGCTTCACTCCTTTTAAAGTAATAATTGAGGAAATATTTCTAAGGAAAACTTTAGGAGTCATACCCGGAACTCTTGGAAAAACAATAATCTCGATATTAATCATCTATAATAATATTCATTTTATTATTCAAAGTTTCTGGTCTATTATCAATTTCAAAATCATAACCACTTCTTGCTCATGTAGAATCATTTGTTATATCAATTTTTCACTCTCAAAGGGTTCAGTTAAATTGTCCAAGTAACTCTCTAATAAAATTATATCTGAAACAAAATTATTTACTGCCACCGTTAGGTCCCGAAGTGCCTTCCAGATGGTATTCAATGTAACCTCCACGGGAGCCAAAAACTCCAAATTGATTTCTCTTAGGTGTTTAGGAGTGGTTCCGCCGATTCAGGTTCTGCTGTAAACGTCCTCCGTTTCAGCATATGCCTCTAACTCACTCCTCCACTCCTTTGGACATGGTGGTTGAATAATTTGGGAGCGATGGAGTTGTTTTTTCCAGGTCCAAGAGCGTCGACGCTCCTTCGCCGGCGCTAATCAAAGGACTCGCCAACCCTTTCATCTGTGAGCAGTTCGTCACGCAGCGGTCCCACACTTGCTGCTCAGGGGACAAAACACTGGCCATCGGTGGCTGACCACCGGTTGTCCCCTTCCTCTCAGTTAAGGTAACTGTAATTGCAGAGAGGAAATTTACGTAAAGAAGACGAAATTTCCGAGGACAGCTGGGCCATTGGGCATACGAACTTCAGGTCACCATCTTACCACTCTCCCAGTTTGGGACACTCTTTGTCTGGTTTCTCCTCAGAGGCCTGTCTGATATGGGTAACCCTTCAGCATAGCCCTCTGAGTCATTGAAATATTAGAAATATTGTTTTAGACAATCTGTCAATTATGATTGCTTGAATAAGAAAGATTACAATTTAATTTTAAAAATTATATTTGAGTATTTTTGCAGCAGCAGAAGATGATGTCGAAAGAGTTTGGGATATAATTTTGCACCATGGAATTCTTATTTTGATATTAGGATATGACTTTTTCCTGGCTTATAGATAAAATAATAATTATTATTTTATAAAATAGCAACACAAAAGCAGCCAGAACTTCGGAGGGGGCATGTTGACAAATTTAAGTAGCAAAACCGAGAACGGCATAAAGTACTACTACTACTACTACTTAACATTTCTAAAACACTACTAGGGTTACGCAGCGCTGTACAATTTAACATAGAAGGACAGTCCCTGCTCAACGAGCTTACAATCCAAAGGACAAATGTACAGTCAGTCAAGTAGGGGCAGTCAAATTGGGGCAGTCTAGATTACCTGAAAGGTAGAAAGGTTAGGTGCCGAAAGCAACATTGGTGGGCTTTGAGCAAGGATTTGAAGATAGGTAGGGAGGGGGCTTGGCGTAAGGGCTCAGGAAGTTTATTCCAAGCATAGGGTGAGGCGCGGCAGAATGGGCGGAGCCTGGAGTTGGCGGTGGTAGAGAAGGGTACTGAGAGGAGGGATTTGTCCGATGAGCGGAGGTTTCGGGCGGGAACGTAAGGGGAGATGAGGGTAAAGAGGTAATGAGGGGCTGCAGACTGAGTGCATTTGTAGGTGAGAAGGAGAAGCTTGAACTGTATGCGGTATCTGATCAGAAGCCAGTGAAGTGACCTGAGGAGAAGGGTGATATGAGTATGTCGGTTCAGGCGGAATATAAGACGTGCAGCAGAGTTCTGAACGGATTGAAGGGGGGATAGATGGTTAAGTGGGAGGCCAGTGAGGAGTAGGTTGCAGTAGTCAAGGCGAGAGGTAATGAGAGCGTGGATGAGAGTTCGGGTGGTGTGCTCAGAGAGGAAAGGGCAAATTTTGCTGATGTTAAAGAGGAAGAAGTGACAGGTCTTGGCTGTCTGCTGGATATGCGCAGAGAAGGAGAGGGAGGAGTCAAAGATGACTCCAAGGTTGCGGGCAGATGAGACGGGGAGGATGAGGGTGTTATCAACTGAGATAGAAAGTGGAGGAAGAGGAGACGTGGATTTTGGTGGAAAGACGATGAGCTCGGTCTTGGACATGTTCAGTTTCAGGTGGTGGTTGGACATCCAGGCAGCAATGTCGGATAGGCAGGCTGATACCTTTGCCTGGGTCTCTGCGGTGATGTCTGGTGTGGACAGATATAGCTGGGTGTCATCAGCATAGAGATGATTCTGGAAACCATGAGATGAGATCAGGGCGCCCAGGGAAGAGGTGTAGATTGAGAAGAGAAGGGGTCCAAGGACAGATCACTGGGGAACTCCAACAGAGAGTGGGATGGGGGTGGAGGAAAATCCATGAGTGTGTACTCTGAAGGTGTGGTGGGAGAGATAGGAGGAAAACCAGGAGAGGACAGAGCCCTGGAACCCAAATGAGGATAGTGTGGCAAGAAGTAAATCATGGTTGACAGTGTCAAAAGCGGCAGATAGATCGAGGAGGATGAGGATGGAGTAGTGTCCTCTGGAATTGGCAAGAAACAGGTCATTACAGACTTTAGAGAGTGCTGTTCTGTCGAGTGTAGAGGGCGAAAACCGGATTGAAGCGGATCGAGGATGGCCTGAGAGGAGAGAAAATCAAGGCAGCGGCTGTGAACGACGCGCTCAAGTATTTTGGAGAGGAAGGGTAGGAGGGAAATGGGACGGTAGTTGGATGGACAGGTAGGGTCCAGTGATGGTTTTTTGAGGAGAGGTGTGACTACGGCGTGCTTGAAGGTGTCAGGGACAGTTGCAGTGGAGAGAGAGAGGTTGAGGATATGACAGATGGAGGGGGTGACAGTATGAGAGATGGTGTTAAGTAAGTTGGTGGGGATGGGATCAGAGGAACAAGTGGTGCATTTCGAGGAGGAAATAAGGCGGGTGGTTTCCTCCTCGGTGATATCAGGAAAGGAGGAGAAAGAGGCCAGGGTTGGTTGGTTGGTTGAGGGAGAGGGTTGAAGGGTGAGGAGGAGGAGGTGGCTTGGTAGTGAACTCAAGGTTGATCTTTTGCACCTTGTCGCGGAAGTAGTTAGCCAGTAACTGAGGAGAGAGTGAGGGGGGTGGGAGCGGAGGGCACTTTGAGGAGGGAGTTAAGGGTGGCGAAGAGACGATGAGGGTTGGAGCTGAGAGAATTGGTCAATTGGGAGTAGTAGTCCTGTTTGGCAAGGAAAAGGGAGGACTGGAAGGAGGATAGCATGAATTTGTAATGAAGGAAATCTGAATGGGTGCGAGATTTCCTCCAGAGGCGCTCAGCAGATCGGGCGCAGGAGCGAAGGTAACGGATGCAAGGGGTCAACCAGGGCTGGGGATTAGTACGCCTTGTGGGACGGGAGATGGATGGTGCGAGGGTGTCCAGAGCAGAGGAGAGAGTGGCATTGTAAGCGGAGACAGCCTTGTCGACAGACTCGGAGGACATGATGGAGGGGAGGAGATTAGAAATACTAGAGGATACGTTGGGAGGGTCAATAGCCTGGAGATTCCTGGAAGTAGTGGTTAATGTTGGGCGGGGCTGAGGGGGGGGGTGAAGAACTGTGAAGGTGATCAGGTGATGATCAGAGAGAGGAAGAGCTGAGGCATGGAAATTGGAGGGTGAGCCGGAAGAGGAGAGGACGAGTCGAGACAATGGCCATTTTGGTGAGTAGGGGTGGTGGAGCACAGCTGGAGGTTGAAGAAGGATGTTAGAGTGAGGAACTGAGAAGCGTGAGAGTCAGAGGGGTCATCAGTGTGTATGTTAAAGTGTCCAAGAATGAGGGACGGAGATGAGGGATCAAGAAAAACAGAAAGCCAGGCATCAAAGTCAGTGAGGAAGGAAGAAAGGGATTTATCAGGGGGGGGGGGGGCGGTAAATGACTGCCACTCTGAGTTGCAACGGGTAGAATAGACGGATGGAGTGGGCTTCAAAGGATGAGAAGCAGTGAGATTGCGGTAGGAGGAGGGGTTGGAAACTACAGGAGGGCGAGAGTAGTAGCCCAACGCCTCCACCGCGGCCAACTGGGCGGGGAGTGTGGGAGAAGAGATAACCTCCATGGCATAGGGCCACCACTGAGGCAGAGTCATCAGGGGAGAGCCAGGTTTCAGTTAGAGCGAGTAGTTGAAGGGAACAAGAGATGAAGAGATCGTGGGTGAAGGGAAGTTTGTTGCAGACCGATCGGGCATTCCACAGGGCACATGAGAAGGGGAGGGAAGATGGGGGGAGGAGGGGAATAGAGATGAGATTGGAGACATCCTGGAATCGTTTGCATGGATAAGACGGGGACAGGTGGGGGGAGGGGGGACCTGGATTGGGATTGATGTCTCCTGCGGATAGCAGGAGGATGAGCAAGAGAGTGCGGAGGAGGGTGGGGGAGGTAGGGCGACGAAGGCGACGAAGACGGGATGCACTTAGGAGGAATGGGGATGGGTTAATGGCAGGAAGGAAGTGTTGAAGGTTGAGAGCTAGGAAGGAGGAGGGGGACAGGAGAGATCGTGAGGTGGTGAGGGACGGGGGTGAATAGGGTATTGCAGTAGTGAGTAGGACTGGAGAGGACATGGGTGGGCAGTGAGTTACAGCGGTAGACAGTGGTAGGGGGAGGGGGAAAAGATTAGGAAGAGATAGGGCAAGGAAGAGAATGTAATGTAATTGTAATGTAATGTAATTGTATAACCTCTGACTTATCCAGACATGTCTTATACTATCTTTTGCTTTATTACTATTATTTAATCAAAAACTCTCTGTTATAATAAATGTATGTTCCCCTCTATTTTCCATATCCACGATGAATTGTAAGCCACATTGAGCCCGCAAAAAGTTGGGATAATGTGGGATACAAATGCAATAAATAATAAAATAATGTGTACAGGGGCCATAAGTAGTGACTGAGGTGTTACGGGTGTAAATGTAGTGTAGTGTAAATGTAGTGATTGTGACAAGTTACTGACCATACTGACCATAGGAGCGTGATAAAATATATTATCCAAACGAGCGTGATGAAAAATATATACTGACCAAATCAGCGTGATAAAAATATTTATTAACAACATATTAAGGTTAGCCCAAATTGATCAAACTCACTTCTGGAATGAGATTATGTTACATCTTCCTTTATTAGAGGTCAAACAGATTGATTGGTTGCATAACTGGAATAAACATTGTGAGGTAGTTTTAAATAAGTTAGCTCCTATCTGTTTAAAGAGGATTAAGCAGCCTGGTAGCAAATGGTATACATTAGAGTTAGCAGATATGAAGCGTCATTGCAGGATTTTGGAAAGGCTACGGAGGAAGAGAAAATTCTACATAAATAAAAAGAATTGGAGGACTGCTATAAATACAAATTTAAAAAAGCTATTGTTAATGCCAAGAAATATTTTTCTGAAATTATTTTATTTGTAACACTTGTATCCCACATTTCCCCACCTATTTGCAGGCTCAATGTGGCTTACATAGTACAGTAGAGGCGGTCGCCAATATCGGTATGAACAAATACAAGGTGAAGTTGTGGTAAAGTTCATGCATCACAGTCAGATTTAGGAATCATAAGGCGGAAGAGGTAGTTTACGTCCAAACGAGTTATGGTTTTGTTGTGTATAGCTCGAGATATACTAAATGTGGGCAAACTTTTTCATATGGTAAATAGTTTAATTAATACATCATATATCTCTGAGAAACCAGGTGAAATACTGCCTAATGCCAACAAGTTATCTTTTTATTTGAGAGACAAAGATTTCTTCTCTGTTTGAAGTTTTACATAAGTCAGCTAGAAATACAGCTATATTAATTAATGGGTCACATTTAGATGAAGGCTGTTTAGCGGACTGTACTTGGAGTATTTTCACCAAGATTTCCATGCATGATTTGAACGAACCTATTATGTTTACATTTGCAAAATCTCATTGTTTGAACAGCTGTTCAATACAACTAATGAAGTTAATGCCAAAATCTTTTAAGGAGATTTTACTAAACTGGATTAATCACCATCTAGCATCTGGGCTTTTCCCCAAAGGTTTTGCTAAGATTGTTCTCACACCGATAATGGAAACTAAAAACGCCCAACTCAAAAACGTCCTAATCCGAGCCATTTGGTCATGGGAGGGGCCACGATTCGTAGTACACTCGCCCTCCTGATATGCCAGGACACCAACTGGGCACCCTAGGTCAGTGCGGTGGACTTCAGAAAAAGCTCCCACATGCATAGCTCTCTTACCACGGGTGCTGAGCTCCCAACCCCCCTCCCCCAAAACCCACTACCCACAAATGTACAACACTACCATAGCTCTTAGGGGTGAAGGGGGCACCTACATGTGGGTACAGTGGCTTTTGGAGGCCTCCCATTTACCAGCACAAGTGTTACAGGTGGGGGGTGGGTGGGCCTGGGTCCACCTGGCTGAAGTGCACTGCGGTACCCACTAAAAGTGCTCCAGGGACCTGCATACACGCAGGCCTCTAGGACTTGTTACTGCTGTATAACATTGGCACACCAGTTTACACCTGAAGACTAATCTCTCTGAAAACGTCCTTTATTGGAATAAGCACGTTTACTCACAGTTAACTGCAGATCAGAGGTTGTGCCCCACCACTGGCAACGAGTCTCTCTGGTAGTGAGATTAGCATGTCAGAGCTGGCAGAATGTTATACAATGCCCTCTTTCAGCCACATTCAAGGTAAGAACTAAGTTCTCTAACGTGGCTAACATATGGAAGGGATCTAAAACTGGCTTACAAAAATGGCCACTACCTCATGGACTACCGGAAACACAACAGGGCACACTATGACCCAGTAGGCAGGGGGAGAAGCACCATGGGAGAAGAGCCTACCAACTACCAACATCGTGAGACTGTAACAGAAGGTAATGAAATCACAGAGCCCAATACCCTACACCCACCACAATCCAATGCTGATGTGACCCTTTAGTGCACCCGAGAATCACATCTGACCCAGGGAAAGGCTGTGACAGGATCGAACATATTCTGCTGTCATGGAGGTGGGTACGGCATTTGAGGCTGGCATAGAGGCTGGAAAAAAAGTTTTTAAAGTGGGTTTTTTTTTGGTGGGTTAGTGACCACTGGGGGAGTCCGGGGAGGTCATCCTCAATTCCCTCCAGTGGTCATCTGGGCAGCTGGGGCACTTTTTTGGGACTTGTTCATGGAAAAAAAAGGGTCCAAAAAAAGTGACCCAAAATCGCGGTAAAAACGCCTTGTTTTTTCGATTATCAGCTAAAGACGCCCATCTGTCCTCGGCTGATAACCACGCCCCAGTGCAGCCTCCACCACGCCTCCGACACGCCCCCGGCAACTTTATTCGTTTCCGCAACGGAGTGCAGTTGGATACACCCAAAATCGGCTTTCGATTATACCGATTTGGGCGCCTTTGCGAGAAAAACGCCCATCTCCCGATTTGGTCGAAATATAGGCGTTTTTCTCTTTCGATTATAAGCTGGCCAGCCAACTATAGACCTATTGCATCAATTCCCTATTTTGCCAAGATAATGGAGGCCCTGGTAACAAAGCAATTAGGGGCCCTTTTACTGCTCACTCTACCAGCACTAGACCCACCCCGAGCGCGCACCATTTCTGAGGGAAAAAGAAAACCCCCGGAAATGGCCTGCATAGCAATAACCCAGTGGTAATCGGGTATCGCTGCACACTGCCCAGTTACCGCTGGGTTAGCGGCCCCATCGCTAGCACAGGACCCTTTTCGTGCAGCTTGGTAAAAGGACCTCTTAGTGACATATTTAGATCAGTTTAATTTGTTACACACACCTCAGTCAGGATTCTGTGCTGATCATTGCATGGAAACTCTGTTGCTTGCACTAATAGATTATGCAAGAAATCTCCTGAGCAAGGCATATGGTGCCATTATTATGCAACTGGACTTATCCAGTGCTTTTGATTTAGTAGATCACAATGTGCTGCTGGAGATTCTGGACAACTACGATATAACCGGTAATGTAATATCGTGGTTTAGTGGATTTTTAACTTCATGATCTTATTGTGTTAAATTTCAGGAACAAATTTCTGAATGCTGGTCCCCTCCTTTTGGCGTGCCCCAGGGATCACCACTCTCACCAGTGTTGTTTAATGTTTTTATGTCGTCCCTGGGTCAACATTTGGAGCAAGCAGGATTTAAAAGTTATATTTACCCAGATGATATTACTATTCCCTGTTACTATTAGCTTACAGGCCTTGTATGATAATGTTTCTCATTGTTTTTTAATAATTACAAATTGGATGACATCCTATTATTTGAAACTGAAGAGAGATAAAACTAAGTTTCTACTGTTGGGAACAAAACAGAATCAGGAATTGGTATCTGATCTGATTGTAGATGGGGAATGTTTTACTTTAGATCGATCCATTAAAATCTTAGGGCCCTGTTTACTAAGCCGCACTGTAGGCGTGCAAACTTTTTAGCGTTCGCTAATGCTAAAGACACCCATAGGAATATAATGGATGTCTCTATCGTTAGCGCGCCTACAGCGTGGCTTAGTAACAAGGGCCCTTAGGCATTACATTGGACGAAAAATTATCTATGAAGCCACAGATAAATTCATTAATTAAAAACTTTCTATACTATGAGAAAGTTACAGGTTATTCATAAATATTTGTCAGTAGAACTATTTGAATTTTTGGTGCAGTCTTTGATTTTCAGATAGCTGGATTACTGCAACATCGTTTACTTGGGGTTACCAAAATATCTGTTGAAAAAGATCCAAACTATTCAGAATGCTGCTGTTCATCTAATTTTTTCACTTAAGAAATCAGACAAAATTATGGATTATTTTGTCAAGCTTCACTGGCTTAGTGTTGAGGCCAGGATTACTTTAAATTAGGATGTCTTTTGTGGAAGATAATTCAGGGCATAGTACCATTATATATGATTTCCCTTGTGCATTATTCATTAGTGGGACAATTTTATAATACTCGTAATCTGTTTTCATTTGATTACCCAAGTCCTCAGGGCATTACTTCCAAACAACATTTCTCAAGTTTATTTGCATATCAGGTCGTTAAATTTTGGGAATTTTTACTGCCAAATTTAAGATTTTTACCTAGTTATGGTTTGTTTAAAAAGAGCTTTAAGACCCTAGTTTTTAATAGATATGTGACTAGTAAATAATCATATATATTTGGAATATTGTTTTAATGAGTTAATTTACAATTGCTTGTTAAATTGTTATATCTTAGGCAATTTGTGTAATCCGCTGTGAACTATTTAGTATGGTATTAGTGGGCTAGAAGTGGCTTAACTGTTTCAATTGTTTGGTTATTATTAAATCAGTTATCCTTGTGTTGGAATTCATTTGGTCCTCTCTCCTTTTTTTCTCTTTTCCTTTCGGTGTGTGTAGGGTATCTTCTTCACAAAGGGGGTTAGCCCTTACTAAGCTGAGAGCTGATATGATCTAGATATTTTTTACCTACTTTTGAGTGACTGGCCACTGTTGCAGGCTGGCCTCTTGAACAATGGATAATCTGATGATCTGGCTAACCCCTTACTTATCTGGGGAGGCCCAGGTAGCTTATTGGATAATACCAAAGCCTTGGGCTATGCAACTGTAAAGTCATCTATCCAGGATAGGTTAGGCCTCACTAAGGAAAATTATAGGAAGAAATTTCAAAGCCAAACTTTTTTGAAAAGCAATAGGCCGAGGGCTTTGGCCCAACACCTTATAGACTTGGCCTTCAGGTGTTTGAAACCAGAGAAACGGTCTGGAGAAGTGGTCCAGCTAATAGTCTTGGAACAGTTTTTGAACATTCTCCCTCCATCTGTAAAGATCTGGGTGACAAGAAAGGGTCCCAGGTCTATTAAGCAGGCTACATTAGTGGTCAAACACTATATAGAAGCAGAGGAAGGCTGAAGAGAAAAGAAAGAAGAACCTGTCCCAAGAAAGGCCCCTGTCAATCCAGTAGGAGGAAAAGGAAGACTTACCTTCCCTAGGGAGGGAGAAGAGGGTTCCAGGAGAGGCAGAGGAGGGCCTAGGCCCTGGGAACCCAGGAAGATGAAGTAGAAAACCCCAAACAAGACACTTGCCCAAGCTTTAAGTGTTTTTAATGTGGGAAGGTAGGACACTTCTAAAAGAACTGTCCCAGGTGGACTGCTCATTTTCAGGAACAGGCATAGGACAGCCAGATAGGCCCACAGGAGAAAAGAATGTCCTGAGAAAAGGGGTGCAGGTGGCTGGGTTAGAAATTGAAACACTAATAGATACTGGAAGTAACCAATCACTGGCCAGAAGACTAAGAATTGGGCAAGGGGTTGGAAGTTTTAAAGGGAGAGTGCAGGTTTGCTGTGTTCATGGGAATGCTGATAGGGAACCTACATATGAGATAGGACTAACCTGGGAGGTAGCTGCAGAGGAGATTTGAAAGAGAACCTACATATGATACATACATACCTTTGAAGGTAGCTATAGTGAAGAAATTACATTTCCCTTTGATTTTGGGAAGAAATTGGGAGAAAATGGAGGAGATCTTGTCTGCTAGGGAGGCCTGGGTGACAACCAGAACCAAAGATTATTCCAAATCTGAAAACAAAGACTTTTGTCCCTCCAGGAGATCTGTATCAGTTTACAGTCCTCCCTTTTAGACTACATGGAGCTCCTGTAACCTTTGAAAGAGTCTTGAACTGGGTACTGAGGCCACATCAGGGTTATGCCAATGCATATTTAGAAGATCTTATGATATTTTCACCATCATGGGAGAGCCACTTTAGACATTTAACTACCATATGTGAGTCTACTGGGCTATTATCACAAATTTGTTCCACGATTTTCAGAAATAGCTGCTGATATCACAGATTTAATAGGAAAAATTTCCACCCCAATAAGAAAGTCTGCGACAGACAGACAGATATAGCCTTTTGGAATCTCAAAGAGGCACTATGTAAAAAGCCTGTACTTAAGAACATTGATTTAAGGCAACAATTCACCCTGCAAATGGATGCTTCAGAGCAAGGACTAGGGGTAGTGTTTATTCAGGGGACTGGGGAGGAGAAACATGTATTTAAGCCGAATGCTAACAGAAGCTGAGCAGAAGTATTCCACCACAGAGAAAGAATGTCTAACCATCAAGTGGAAAGTTAAATCCTTACATTACTACTACTACTACTTATCATTTCTATAGCGCTACAAGGCACACGCAGCGCTGTACACCATACACAAAGACAGTCCCTGCTCAAAGAGCTTACAATCTAGATAAGACAGGTAAACAGACAGAACAATTAAGGGTAAGGGAATAAAGAGGTGAGGATAAAGGACAGGGCAAGTGAGTTAGGCGTCAAAAGCAGTGGTAAAGAGGTGGGTTTTGAGTCTGGACTTGAAAACGGCCAAAGATGGGGCTAGATGTACAGGCTCGGGAAGTCTATTCCAGGTGTGAGGTGCAGCGAGATAAAAGGAATGGAGTCTTGAATTAGCAGTAGAGGAGAAAGGGACAGATAAGAGATTTATCTACAGAACGGAGTACTCGAGGGGGGACGTAGGGGGAGACAAGTGTGGAGAGGTACTGGGGAGCGGCAGAGTGAATGCACTTATAGGTCAATAGGAGAAGTTTGAATTGAATATGGAAACGGATAGGGAGCCAGTGAAATGACTTAAGGAGAGGGCTAATGTGGGCATAGCGACTTTGGCGGAAAATGAGTCACGCAGCAGAGTTTTGGATTGATTGAAGAGGACGCAGGGGCGTAGCTACGGATGGGCCTGGGTGGGCCCAGGCCCGCCCACCCAAGT
Organism: Microcaecilia unicolor; assembly: GCF_901765095.1. NCBI lineage: Eukaryota > Metazoa > Chordata > Amphibia > Gymnophiona > Siphonopidae > Microcaecilia > Microcaecilia unicolor. Next base: position 128,466,036 of record NC_044040.1, read on the forward strand.
GCACACACATTGCCGCAGCAGCAGAACGGCACGGCAGGGACAGCACCCGCACCGACTCAGTCAGCTGATCAGGCTCCCACAGACTCTCCACTCCAGCCCGATTTCTTCTCACTCAGGCCCGCCCACCACCCAAGCGCACACCATGCACACACACTGTGACTGCAGCAGCGGCAGCCTAGTGTACCACGTTGCGTGCAGCCGGGCACCCGCTCAGGCTCAGCTGATCAGCTCAGACAACATCAGCCCGCCTAGGTGCCTATCTTCGGGCATGCACTTGCAGGGCCGTGCAGCGCGCCGCGTCATAGTTGTTTTTTTTTCCATGATTCCTTCCATCTCATCCATCCTACGCGGGTAGCGGTAGCAGGAGCACTAATGACTGGACGTGGCTGTGCGTGGTGGCGTGCTCAGCCTCGCTCTCGCTCCGTCCGCTCGCTCGTGGCATTTGAGGGCAGGGGCAGGCTAAAAAAAAATAGCTGCAGCACATGCACGCACGCATGCAGGTGCGAGGCGAGCCTCAGCCTGGCCCTGCCTGGAGTGGACGACGATGTATTGGGAAAAGTTCTTCTAATCGATTCATTGGAGTTGTTGGAGAGATCATTCAAATCAAGTTCCAGTGTCTCTGTATTAACTTTACTGCCAAGGTAAGCAGCAGCTGCCAGCCCAGTCCAGCAGCTGCCAGCAGGTAATAAAATTGTAAATGCTTTTTTTTTTCATCATAATCACCTCTCTATATATATCTATATCTATATATCTATAGATATACAGTGGGGGAAATAAGTATTTGATCCCTTGCTGATTTTGTAAGTTTGCCCACTGACAAAGACATGAGCAGCCCATAATTGAAGGGTAGGTTATTGGTAACAGTGAGAGATAGCACATCACAAATTAAATCCGGAAAATCACATTGTGGAAAGTATATGAATTTATTTGCATTCTGCAGAGGGAAATAAGTATTTAATCCCTCTGGCAAACAAGACCTAATACTTGGTGGCAAAACCCTTGTTGGCAAGCACAGCGGTCAGACGTCTTCTGTAGTTGATGATGAGGTTTGCACACATGTCAGGAGGAATTTTGGTCCACTCCTCTTTGCAGATCATCTCTAAATCATTAAGAGTTCTGGGCTGTCGCTTGGCAACTCGCAGCTTCAGCTCCCTCCATAAGTTTTCAATGGGATTAAGGTCTGGTGACTGGCTAGGCCACTCCATGACCCTAATGTGCTTCTTCCTGAGCCACTCCTTTGTTGCCTTGGCTGTATGTTTTGGGTCATTGTCGTGCTGGAAGACCCAGCCACGACCCATTTTTAAGGCCCTGGCGGAGGGAAGGAGGTTGTCACTCAGAATTGTACGGTACATGGCCCCATCCATTCTCCCATTGATGCGGTGAAGTAGTCCTGTGCCCTTAGCAGAGAAACACCCCCAAAACATAACATTTCCACCTCCATGCTTGACAGTGGGGACGGTGTTCTTTGGGTCATAGGCAGCATTTCTCTTCCTCCAAACATGGCGAGTTGAGTTCATGCCAAAGAGCTCAATTTTTGTCTCATCTGACCACAGCACCTTCTCCCAATCACTCTCGGCATCATCCAGGTGTTCACTGGCAAACTTCAGACGGGCCGTCACATGTGCCTTCCGGAGCAGGGGGACCTTGCGGGCACTGCAGGATTGCAATCCGTTATGTCGTAATGTGTTACCAATGGTTTTCGTGGTGACAGTGGTCCCAGCTGCCTTGAGATCATTGACAAGTTCCCCCCTTGTAGTTGTAGGCTGATTTCTAACCTTCCTCATGATCAAGGATACCCCACGAGGTGAGATTTTGCGTGGAGCCCCAGATCTTTGTCGATTGACAGTCATTTTGTACTTCTTCCATTTTCTTACTATGGCACCAACAGTTGTCTCCTTCTCGCCCAGCGTCTTACTGATGGTTTTGTAGCCCATTCCAGCCTTGTGCAGGTGTATGATCTTGTCCCTGACATCCTTAGACAGCTCCTTGCTCTTGGCCATTTTGTAGAGGTTAGAGTCTGACTGATTCACTGAGTCTGTGGACAGGTGTCTTTCATACAGGTGACCATTGCCGACAGCTGTCTGTCATGCAGGTAACGAGTTGATTTGGAGCATCTACCTGGTCTGTAGGGGCCAGATCTCTTACTGGTTGGTGGGGGATCAAATACTTATTTCCCTCTGCAGAATGCAAATAAATTCATATACTTTCCACAATGTGATTTTCCGGATTTAATTTGTGATGTGCTATCTCTCACTGTTACCAATAACCTACCCTTCAATTATGGGCTGCTCATGTCTTTGTCAGTGGGCAAACTTACAAAATCAGCAAGGGATCAAATACTTATTTCCCCCACTGTATAGATATATAGATAGTGCCCACTCAAAATCTCAGGTCTGGCTACGCCACTGAAGAGGAGAGAGATGGCTACGGGGGAGGCCAGTGAGAAGTAGGTTACAATAATCAAGACGAGAGGTGATAGGAGTGTGGATAAGGGTTCTGGCAGAGTGCTCAGAGATGAAGGGACGGATTTTACTGATGTTATAGAGAAAGAAACTACAGGTTTTGGCAATCTGCTGAATGTGAGCAGAGAAGGAGAGAGAGGAGTCAAAGATGACCTCAAGGTTACAAGCTGATGAAACAGGGAGAATGAGAGTGCCATCCACAAAAATAGAGAAATTAGGCAGACATTTCACCTTAGTAACTGATCGTGCCCCATTGCAGTGGCTAGGCCTGATGAGGAATAGTAATGCCAGATTGATGCGGTGGTACCTAGACCTTCAGGCCTATAACTTCACAGTAGAACAGGGGTTCTCAACCCAGTCCTCAGGACACACCTAGCCAGTCAGGTATTCAGGGTATCCACAATGAATATGCAATGAATATGCATGAGATAAATTTGCATGAACTGCCTCTATTCTATACAAATGTCTCTCATATTCATTGTGGGTGCCTGCAAAACCTGACTGGCTAGGTGTATCATGAGGACTGGGTTGAGAACCTCTGCAGTAGAACATCGAGCGGGGAAGAAGAACCATGCAAACACAGATTACTTGTCCCCATAGGAAAGGAGGAGGGATGGTCCCCAAGGGTGAGGATTCCCGAGAAGAACTGAGAGTCCTTGAAAAAAAGGGGGAGACATGTGATGGGGGGGTCTATGTCTTGTCCCATAAGAAAACCCAGGCCTGGGAGGAAAAGGTGAAGGTGGGGACCAACACCAAAGAATCAGCTTCAGTCCTGCAAGGGGAAAATAGAGCTCACCAGCCATTTGAACAACAAGATCAATTCCCAGGAGAACAGCTAGAACAGGGAAATCACATGTGAGATCACATGTCTTTCCAATAGGATCCATGGATCAGCAGAACCTCCAGTCAGGCTGGGGTGCTGGTGCATAAGGGAGGAGTTTACAGGGAAGTGAGAGCAGAGTTCAGTCTTCCTGTAAGAAGGCCAAGGTGCAAGATGCTGGAGCCCAGTCTGAAACTTATAACACTTTTGTTCCCTACAAGATACCTTGTTTTGAATGTGTTTTGGAGAAGCTGAATTGTGGTGTTTGATTTTCCCTGCCCGTGAGAGGTTGCATTTAGCTGAAAGTGGAGCTAAATGGGTGGTGGCAGTTGAACAGGTCAAAGCCAGGCCTAGGCCCTAACCCCCTGATGGCGAACCTATGACACGCATGTCAGTACTGACACGCGTAGCCATTTTTGGTGACACGCGGCCGCATGTGGCCACATACAGAGAAGCAGCGGCGTTCCCCGGGGCGGATTGCCGATGCCCCCCCAGGTGCAGCGTGACCCCCCCCCCCCCCGGTGCATGTTTACCCGCTGGGGGGGTGCCGTGTGCGCTCCTATTGGCTCCCTCCGAGTCCTCCACTTGTTCCCTCCCTGCTGCTCCCTCTGCCCCGGCTCCTGCACGGCCGTTAGGGGATCTTTGACCTCACTTCCGGCCGGCGGAGCAGAGAGCAGCGGAATGCCGTGGGGGACGCATCTCTGGGGGCCCTGTGATCGCCATTACCACATAACCACAGCAACCATCATCCAATCTACTGTTCTGGGTTGTCGTGGATTTCTAATTGACCATCATTACTGAGATAAGTGAGGGGGAGGCTGGGAGAGGCGAGGGCATGTGCTATGGGTGCCGTTTCCCGCCATTAGAAATAGCGGCAGCCATCTTAATTTACATAAGGTGGTCAGTTAGGCTAGTTAACCCCTAATTGCCTGCAGGGCTGTCACTGCCCCCCTGATGGAGAACCCAAAAAATAAAAAACCAAGGTTAAGTAAAGGAAGTGGTAGTAGCAGTAGCCGACCCTTTCAAGAGACATGGACCGAGATGTATGGCATTATAGAAAAAAATGGCAGATCATTTTGCGTTCTATGTACTGAAACGGTAGTAAGCAGAACATGGAATATAAATAGACATTTTGAAACTAATCATTCCCAGCTCTTGAAAAAAAGTGAGGATGAAAGGAAGGAATACATTTCCAGGCAGCTACACTTTTATAAGAGCCAATCTAATTCCATCCTTACATTTGTAAAAGGTTCTACAAATTTAACATCTGCAAGTTTGAGCATTGCTCACTCCATAGCTCAGCATGGAAAAGCACTCAGTGAGGGAGGATTTATTAAAGAAACTCTCCTAAGATGTGCACCAGTTCTATTTCACGATATGCAGAATAAAGATGCAATTATTAAGAGAATATCTGAGTTACCAGGAAATTTTGAGTGCCTGGATCCAATTACCAGACACTTTTAGCACCCTGAAAAATATAGCAATGGCTTTACTCACAATTTTTCCCTCTACGTACTTTTGTGAAACCTTATTCTCAGCGTTAAATAATATCAAAACCAACAAAAGAAACAGATTGAAAGATGAAGTTAGTAGCGCTTGCTTGGGCTTGAAGTGTACAAAATACCAACCTTCAATTGAAGATTTAGCCAATGAAATTCAGCAACAAAAAAGTCACTAATAGGCAGATTAGTTAAAGAATTCCCCCTCCCCCTCACTTATCTTAGTTCACGGCACCCCACACAAGTTAAATAATATCAAGACCAACAAAAGAAACCGACTGACAGATGAACAAAGAAGTCACTAAGCAGGTAAGTTAAATAATTAGTTTTTGGTTTATTAAATACAGTTATATATTACAATTATACATTTTTGTTATTTAAACTATAAATATCGCGAAATTATGGTTTTTTTTCTCGAAGTGACACACCACCCGAGTTATGCTCGGTTTTTTGGCGAATTTTGACACACCAAGCTCAAAAGGTTGCCCATCACTGCCCTAACCTGAGTCCTTTTGTCTTAGTTATTTGTTTGAGCTAATGGTGCAAATGCTGTGAACACTTTTCATTTTGTTGCTGAGATTCAAACCACTGTTTGGACTTCTGCTTGTGGAGAAGGAGGTTTGAATAAGACTGTTATGGGATGTGCAAGGACCCTCCCCCTACCATCCTCCCCCCAGTCCCGTCCAAACTCAACCAGTACATTTAGGAATCTTCAGGCTATTGACCCTTCTGCTCCTATATTTCAAATCTCTTCTCAACCACTTTGTTATCCAAGTCTGTCAATGAGGCTGTCTCTTCCTATAATACTACCCTCTCCTTTGCTCTGGATACTTTCACTCCTCCCATTCCCCATTTTGTAAGGCGTACCACACAGTAGCCATGGATAACCTCTAGAATCTTCTACCTACGTTTCTGTGCCCGATCTGCCAAATGCCTTTGGCTGAAATGCTGGGCTCATACTGACTTCATACCTTTCAAATTCTTGCTGACCTCCTTCCAGTCTGCTCTTTCATTTGCCGAACAGGACTACTACATCTAGCTGACAAATTCTCTTGGCTCAAACCCTCAACATCTCTTTGCCACACTGAACTCTCTCCTCAAAGTGCCTTCACCTCCAACTCCCCCTTCACTTTCTCCCCAGACTCTGGCTGAGTACTTTCAAGACACGGTTCACAAGATTAAACTTGAATTCTCAGCCAAGTCACCTCCACCTCTCATAGTAACATAGTAACATAGTAGATGACAGCAGAAAAAGACCTGCATGGTCCATCCAGTCTGCCCAACAAGATAAACTCATATGTGTATACCTTACCTTGATTTGTACCTGCCTTTTTCAGGGCACAGACCGTACAAGTCTGCCCAGCAGTATTTCCTGCCTCCCAACCACCAGTCCCGCCTCCCATCACTGGCTCTGGCACAGACCGTATAAGTCTGCCCTCCACTATCCTCGCCTCCCAACCACCAACCTCTCTTCCCCCACCTGCTCCGCCACCCAATTTTGGCTAAGCTTCTGAGGATCCATTCCTACTGCATAGGATTCCTTTATGCATATCCCACGCATGTTTGAATTCTGTTACCGTTTTCATCTCCACCACCTCCCGCGGGAGGGCATTCCAAGCATCCACCACCCTCTCTGTGAAAAAATACTTCCTGACATCTTTTTTGAGTCTGCCCCCCTTCAATCTCATTTCATGTCCTCTCGTTCTACCGCCTTCCCATCTCCGGAAAAGATTTTTTTGCGGATTAATACCTTTCAAGTATTTGAACGTTGTAAGGAGTATGGTAAGGAGTCTGGAGAAAGAAAGGGGGTGGGGAGGAACCCCAGCTACCAAAAAGGGAAAGAAGACACGGTGGGGGTTCCGATCCTGCCCAAAAGGGACATAAGAGTAGAACACTACAAGTCCCAGAAAGCCCCAGGAGAGCACCTGGTAAGGGGGAGAAATAGGGTGCACCTCCCAGAGGCTCCAAAAGGGGGCCAACCAAAAAGGGAGAAGGCTGAAGCTCTACCCTGGTGGAAAAGGTGGTGGTGGAAAAAAGGGGTGGAGAAAGAACAACCCCAGAACCCGGTTAATGAGGAAAAAGGGAATCAGCTGGAGGGGGGGAGGGGAGAGGAGAAAATGGACTGGGCTCCAGAGGAGAGAGGAGGAGAGGAGCCCGGGGCAATGGAACAAGGAGAGCCAGAGGAGGTCCCTGAGGAACCGATGGAGCTGTTGGCTCTGACTCGGTCAGAGCAGGAGGTATAGGGGGCTGTCCGGGTCAAGCGGGAGGAGGTCAGGAGAAAAGGCTGACCAAGAGGGTGGGACCCGGAGGCTTTGAGCCTGCGCAAAGCCTTGCTACTTTGTGATACTGTGTTTGAAAAGCCTGGCTACATTTAGGGCTGTGTTTGGAAAAGCCCTGCTGCAAGTGGAACTGTGTTTAAAAGCCTTGCTACTTGTTGAAACTGTGTTTGGAAAGCCAGGCTACATTTAGGGCTGTGTTTGGAAAAGCCCTGCTGCAAGTGGAACTGTGTTTAAAGGCCTTGCTACTTTTTGAGACTGTGTTTGAAAAGCCAGGCTACATTTAGGGCTGTGTTTGGAAAAGCCCTTGCTGCAAGTGGAACTGTGTTTAAAGGCCTTGCTACTTTTTGAAACTGTGTTTGGAAAGCCAGGCTACATTTAGGGCTGTGTTTGGAAAAGCCCTGCTGCAAGTGGAACTGTGTTTAAAAGCCTTGCTACTTTGTGATACTGTGTTTGAAAAGCCTGGCTACATTTAGGGCTGTGTTTGGAAAAGCCCTGCTGCAAGTGGAACTGTGTTTAAAAGCCTTGCTACTTGTTGAAACTGTGTTTGGAAAGCCAGGCTACATTTAGGGCTGTGTTTGGAAAAGCCCTGCTGCAAGTGGAACTGTGTTTAAAGGCCTTGCTACTTTTTGAGACTGTGTTTGAAAAGCCAGACTACATTTAGGGCTGTGTTTGGAAAAGCCCTGCTGCAAGTGGAACTGTGTTTAAAGGCCTTGCTATAAATTGAAAGGTGCTGGAAACAGCCTGTCTCCCCAGGGAACCGGGTTTTGAGTTGAAAGATCCCTAAGGAAGTGGGACAACAGAGGAAAAGGGCTCTGAGCTGAGGACCAGCAGGATCATTTCTACAAATGGTGGCAGTGGTGGGATCTTTCTACAGGACCTGTCGCTAGAGAGGAGACTGGGATCAGACGGAGGGAGAAGCCCCTCGGGAGGGCCAACGCGGAGAAAGGCGCAGACCCATCTGGGGTTCCGGTAAGCGGGCCAGACGGGGGAGGGGAGATAAAAAAAGGGGTCAGGAAAAGAGCCCAACATAAAAAGGGGTAATCGCCCTTGGAGGAGTTTTCTCTGTTGTTTTTTCCCAGGTGGTGGTGCCGGCCTCGAGATGGACCCCAAGGAGATCTTCGTATGGATGACTCTGCAATTTCAAAAACAACAGGAGCTGACCGCCAAAATAGTCAAAGACTCCCTGACCGCCGCTCGCGATCAACAGCAACCCGTACTGCACATGCTGCAGGAATTTTTTCAGAGAGGAGCTACTACTCCCCGTGAGGAGGGAGCTGGAACTAATGGACAAGGGATCGGAGCAGGAGGAGCGGTAGGACCTGTATCCCTACATTCACTTAACTGGGGAAAATTGTCAGAACAAGATAATGTGGACGATTTTTTAACGGCCTTTGAAAGGGTGGCTGGGGCGGCGGGGTGGCCAGGAGAGCAATGGGCTATGAGGTTAGTGTCTTCTTTGTCAGGGGAGGCATTGGCAGCCTTTAGGGATTTATCTCCTGTAGATGCTGCCAATTATGCAAGACTGAAAGAGGCTATTAAAGACCGATATGGCCTCAGTACCCAAGCTTACAGACGCAAGTTTAGAACCACAAAATGGGAAAAGGGTACCCCCCCTAGAGCCATAGCAAATAAACTTATGGATTTAGTAAAAAAATGGCTGGAGCCCGAGCAACATAGCCTGCAAGAGGTATTGCAGGAGTTGGTGGTGGAGCAATTCCTTCAGGGGCTTCCCGAAGGAATTAGGGCTGAATTAATAAAGAGGGGATGTAAGACGGTGGAGGGGGTGACGGCTGGGTTGGAGTGCTACCTCGAGGCCCAGCAGTGGGGTACCCCAGGGCTGGAAGGAGGAAAAGCCCGGGTGGTAGAGAAAGAGGGGCCCCCCAAAGTTTCCCTCATCAAGCCCGAGACCCCGACTTGGGGTAGGAAGCCCGAGGTAGTTGCAGGCCCGAGTAAAAAGGCTGCCCCTTTTGGGAACAGGGTGTGTTTTAAGTGTGGTAGCGCTGGACATTTAAAAAAGGATTGCCAGTGGCGGGAGGGATGGATCTCGCGTCTGGAAAAAGGGGGTATGCCCCGGTACCTGACTCAGGTTAAGGTAGAGGGGGTACCCGTTACGGCAATGTTAGACTCAGGCGCAGATCAATCCATGATCTCTAGAGGGCTCTGGGAACAGATACGGAGGAGGAGACCCCCGGGGAGGGAGATCTATGAAGGAAAAGTGGCCATACAATGTATTCATGGGGCTAAGACGCCTTATGCCCTCCACAGGGTCAACTTACAGGGACCTCTGGGGGACATAAAGCTTGCGGTGGCTATTCTGCCCAGATTACCCCAAGATATGATCTTAGGAAGGGATTGGCCCCAGTTTAGGGAATGTATGGGAGAAAAAAAAGTGTTGGTTACCACCAGAGCTCAGTCTAGCCGTGAGGCAGATAGGGGCGGGGAGGACCTCGGGGGTGTTTTTCCTTTTCAAGGTGAGGTCCTGGGGGATCCAGGCCGAGAAAGGAAAGGAAAATCCTTGAAAAGAAAGGAACAGAAGGATAGAAGGGAGGCTCTTCAGAGGGTACAGAGGGAAAGTTACCTGCCGGTGGCCCCGGAGGAATTGAGGGAACAGTTTCCCCAATTTCACTGAGAGCAGGCCACAGACCCTACTCTAGAGTATGCGTGGGAGAGGGCCCACCAGGGGGAGGGCCAAGCAGCCTCCGGGTTCATGGTGGACGGGAATATATTGTATAGGAAGGTGCCTAGCTGGGAGAACTCGGGGGGAGGGAAACAGCTAGTGGTACCCCGGGCGTTCCGTTCTCTGGTGGTAAGGCTGGCCCATGATCATCCCCTGGGGGGGCATAAGGGCTCCCAAGCTACACTAAACCAAATATTGGCCCGATTTTATTGGCCAGGGATTTATGGGGAGGTGGAAAGATACTGTAAATCCTGTCCCAACTGTCAAAAGGTATCAGACAGATTCCCTCCAAAAGCCCCTTTAATGCCGCTGCCTAGGGTAGCCCAACCTGGGAGGAGAATGGCCATGGATATCGTGGGGCCGGTGACAAGGTCACAGAGAGGGTTCCTCTACGTGTTAGTGGTGATGGACATGGCCACCCGATATCCATGGGCCCTGCCCTTAAGGAATATTTCGGCGAGGAATATCGCTAGGGAGCTTATAAAAAATTTTTGCGAGGTAGGGTTCCCCCAAGAAGTATTGACCGACCGGGGGTCCAATTTTATGTCGCAGACATTGAGGCAGGTATGGGAGGCCTTTGGAATAAAACATATACGCACGGCGGCTTACCATCCCCAAACAAATGGGATGGTGGAACGCTTTAACCGGACCTTAAAGGGTATGCTAAAAAAAGCCTTGGGGGCGGACAGGACCGGGTGGGACCAGCTTTTACCATTCGTGTTGTACGCCTACCGGGAAAAGGTGCAAGCCTCCTTAGGGGTTTCTCCTTTTGAATTAATGTTTGGGAGGCGCCCCAGGGGTATGTTAGATATAGTGCAGGAGCACTGGGTGCCCCCCGAAACAACCGATAAAACCGTGGTGGAGTATTTACAGGATCTAAGGGGCCGGTTAGACAGGATACAAGAATATGCCCAAGACCAACTAGAACATAGCCAAGAACAACAGAAGGGGTATTATGACAAAGGGACCCGGGGAAGGGAGTTTTCCTCAGGGGATAGGGTCCTGATATTAATTTCGGAAGATCCACATAGGTTCTCCTCCCGGTGGAAAGGACCTTGGGTGGTAAGGAGGAGACTCGGTCCCCTCACCTATGAGGTGGCGAATGAGAGGGGTAGAGTACAAACCTTTCACGTTAATCTAATGAAGCCCTGGGTAGCTAGGGTAGGGTATCAAACCTGTGAGGAAGAAAGGGGGGGCGAGGAGTTAGGGCCTCAAATAAGGGAGATTTTTAAGCACGGCGAGCCCGGAGTTAATCCCCAGTTACCCCAGGAGAAAAGGAAGGAAATAGGAAGGCTCTTAGAGCGCTTTAAGGATGTGTTGACGGCCTGTCCGGGGAGTACCCATTTAGTAGAGCACGAGATAATCACCGAGCCGGGGAAGATCGTAAGGCAAAGGCCCTATAGACTCTCCCCGATGAAGAGGAGGGAAGTCATTACCCAAGTACAAGAAATGTTAGACTTTGGGGTAATTGAGGAGTCCCATAGTCCTTGGTCCAGCCCGGTAGTGTTAGTACCTAAGCCTGAAGGCGAATGGAGATTTTGTATTGATTTCAGGCAGCTTAATACGATCTCCCAAACGGATGCTTATCCTATGCCGTATATAGAAGAGCTAGTGGACCGGTTGGGAGCTGCCCAGTATTTGACTACTCTCGATTTAACAAAAGGGTACTGGCAAATCCCCCTGTCTCACGAGGCCCAAGCGAAGACCGCTTTTAGTACCCCCATGGGCTTATACCAATTTAAAAGGCTGCCTTTTGGCCTCAATTCAGCTGCGGCCAGCTGCCAACGCTTGCTTGCCCAAGTCCTCAGACCACATCAGACCTATGCTGCAGCGTATATGGATGATGTGGTAATCCACAGTGAGGACTGGGACACCCATTTAAAGCAGGTAGGGGCAGTGCTGCAAGCTTTACGGGAGGCGGGTCTTACCCTTAACCCTAAAAAGTGCTGCTTTGCCCAATATAGGGTCAAGTACTTAGGCTATAACGTAGGCCGAGGAGAGGTGCGGCCTTTATTGAACAAAGTTCAAAGCATCCAAGAATTTCCTCGGCCCAGCCGGAAAAAACAGTTGCGGCGATTCCTAGGTATGGTGGGCTATTACAGGCGATTCATCCCTCACTTTTCCGAAATCGCTACTCCCCTAACAGATATGTTGAAGGGTAAGAACCCCGATCAGCTGAGATGGGGGGAGGAGGAGTTGCGGGCCCTAGAGCAGATGCAGAATGCCCTGTGCCAGGAACCGGTGTTGAAGGCAGTAGATTTCAGAAAACCTTTTATCCTGCAAACCGATGCTTCGGGTAGGGGGCTAGGGGCGGTGCTGTCTCAAGAACACGAAGAGGCAGAGCACCCGGTTCTGTATCTGAGCCGAAAACTCCTACCACATGAGACCCATTATTCCACCATAGAGAAGGAGTGTCTGGCCATAAGATGGGCGGTGCAGGAATGTACAGTCTATCTGGAAGGGCGACCCTTCAAGTTGGTGACGGATCATGCTCCACTGAAGTGGCTTAATTTAATGAAAAACAACAATGGAAGGCTGATGCGCTGGTATTTAGCCTTGCAACCCTTCCAGTACACAGTGGAGCATCGTCCGGGGAGGTGTCTGGCGAATGTGGACGCCCTATCCCGGGTAGGGGACGATACAGAGGAAAAGGGAAAACGGGGGGGGGGGGGGGGGGGAGTGAAGCTTAAGGGGGGGGGGTATGTAAGGAGTATGGTAAGGAGTCTGGAGAAAGAAAGGGGGTGGGGAGGAACCCCAGCTACCAAAAAGGGAAAGAAGACACGGTGGGGGTTCCGATCCTGCCCAAAAGGGACATAAGAGTAGAACACTACAAGTCCCAGAAAGCCCCAGGAGAGCACCTGGTAAGGGGGAGAAATAGGGTGCACCTCCCAGAGGCTCCAAAAGGGGGCCAACCAAAAAGGGAGAAGGCTGAAGCTCTACCCTGGTGGAAAAGGTGGTGGTGGAAAAAAGGGCCGGAGAAAGAACAACCCCAGAACCCGGTTAATGAGGGAAAAGGGAATCAGCTGGAGGGGGGGAGGGGAGAGGAGAAAATGGACTGGGCTCCAGAGGAGAGAGGAGGAGAGGAACCCGAGGCAATGGAACAAGGAGAGCCAGAGGAGGTCCCTGAGGAACCGATGGAGCTGTTGGCTCTGACTCGGTCAGAGCAGGAGGTATAGGGGGCTGTCCGGGTCAAGCGGGAGGAGGTCAGGAGAAAAGGCTGACCAAGAGGGTGGGACCCGGAGGCTTTGAGCCCGCGCAAAGCCTTGCTACTTTGTGATACTGTGTTTGAAAAGCCTGGCTACATTTAGGGCTGTGTTTGGAAAAGCCCTGCTGCAAGTGGAACTGTGTTTAAAAGCCTTGCTACTTGTTGAAACTGTGTTTGGAAAGCCAGGCTACATTTAGGGCTGTGTTTGGAAAAGCCCTGCTGCAAGTGGAACTGTGTTTAAAAGCCTTGCTACTTGTTGAAACTGTGTTTGGAAAGCCAGGCTACATTTAGGGCTGTGTTTGGAAAAGCCCTGCTGCAAGTGGAACTGTGTTTAAAAGCCTTGCTACTTTGTGATACTGTGTTTGAAAAGCCTGGCTACATTTAGGGCTGTGTTTGGAAAAGCCCTGCTGCAAGTGGAACTGTGTTTAAAAGCCTTGCTACTTGTTGAAACTGTGTTTGAAAAGCCAGGCTACATTTAGGGCTGTGTTTGGAAAAGCCCTGCTGGAAGTGGAACTGTGTTTAAAAGCCTTGCTACTTGTTGAAACTGTGTTTGGAAAGCCAGGCTACATTTAGGGCTGTGTTTGGAAAAGCCCTGCTGCAAGTGGAACTGTGTTTAAAGGCCTTGCTACTTTTTGAAACTGTGTTTGGAAAGCCAGGCTACATTTAGGGCTGTGTTTGGAAAAGCCCTGCTGCAGGTGGAACTGTGTTTAAAAGCGAAGGGCGACGAAAATGATAGTGGGGATGGGACGACTTTCCTATGAAGAGAGGCTGAGAAGGCTAGGGCTTTTCAGCTTGGAGAAGAGACGGCTGAGGGGAGATATGATAGAAGTGTATAAAATAATGAGTGGAATGGATCGGGTGGATGTGAAGCGACTGTTCACGCTATCCAAAAATACTAGGACTAGAGGGCATGAGTTGAAGCTACAGTGTGGTAAATTTAAAACGAATCGGAGAAAATTTTTCTTCACCCAACGTGTAATTAGACTCTGGAATTCGTTGCCGGAGAACGTGGTACGGGCGGTTAGCTTGACGGAGTTTAAAAAGGGGTTAGATAGATTCCTAAAGGACAAGTCCATAGACCGCTATTAAATGGACTTGGAAAAATTCCGCATTTTTAGGTATAACTTGTCTGGAATGTTTTTACGTTTGGGGAGCGTGCCAGGTGCCCTTGACCTGGATTGGCCACTGTCGGTGACAGGATGCTGGGCTAGATGGACCTTTGGTCTTTCCCAGTATGGCACTACTTATGTACTTATGTACTTATGTACTTTGTGATACTGTGTTTGAAAAGCCTGGCTACATTTAGGGCTGTGTTTGGAAAAGCCCTGCTGCAAGTGGAACTGTGTTTAAAGGCCTTGCTACTTTTTGAGACTGTGTTTGAAAAGCCAGGCTACATTTAGGGCTGTGTTTGGAAAAGCCCTGCTGCAAGTGGAACTGTGTTTAAAGGCCTTGCTATAAATTGAAAGGTGCTGGAAACAGCCTGTCTCCCCAGGGAACCGGGTTTTGAGTTGAAAGATTCCTAAGGAAGTGGGACAACAGAGGAAAAGGGCTCTGAGCTGAGGACCAGCAGGATCATTTCTACAACGTCTATATCATATCACCCCTGTTCCTCCTTTCCTCCAGGGTATACATGTTCAGGTCAGCAAGTCTCTGCTCATACGTCTTGGAACGCAAATCCCATACCATTCTCGTAGCTTTTCTTTGCACCGCTTCCATTTTTTAAACATCCTTCGCAAGGTACGGCCTCCAAAACTGAACACAATAATCTAGGTGGGGCCTCACCAACGACTTGTACAGAGGCATCAACACTTCCTTTCTTCTGCTGATCACACCTCTCTCTATACAGCCTAGCAACCTTCTCGCTACGGCCACTGCCTTGTCACACTGTTTCGTCGCCTTCAGATCCTCGGACACTATCACCCCAAGATCCCTCTCCCCCTCAGTACCTATCAGACTCTCACCACCTAACACATAAGCCTCTCGTGGGTTTCTACTCCCTAAATGCATCACTTTGCATTTCTTCGCATTGAATTTTAATTGCCAAACCTTAGACCATTCTTCTAGCTTCCTCAGATCCCTTTTCATGCTTTCCACTCCCTCCCGGGTGTCCACTCTGTTGCAAATCTTAGTTATCATCCGCAAATAGGCAAACTTTACCTTCTAACCCTTCAGCAATGTCACTCACAAATATATTGAACAAAATCGGCCCCAGCACCGATCCCTGAGGCACTCCACTACTCACCTTTCCCTCCTCCGAGCGAACTCCATTTACCACCACCCTCTGTCGTCTGTCCATCAACCAGTTCCTAATCCAGTTCACCACTTCAGGACCTATCTTCAGCCCATCTAGTTTATTTAAGAGCCTCCTGTGGGGAACCATGTCAAAAGCTTTGCTAAAATCTAAGTAGATTACGTCTATAGCACGTCGATGATTCAGTTCTCCAGTTACCCACTCAAAGAATTCAATGAGATTCGTTTGGCACGATTTCCCTCTGGTAAAACCATGTTGTCTCGGATCTTGCAACTTATTGGCTTCCAGGAAATTCACTATCCTTTCCTTCAGCATCGCTTCCATTACTTTTCCAATAACCGCTAGACTTCACCTGCACTTGACCACTCTCCTTCTCTTAGTCCATTCTCTCAACCCTCCTTCAACCCCTGCCTCCTTTTCTAAAATCACTGACGAGGAAATTTCATATTTTCTTTCCTCCTCAAAACTAACTACCTGTTCCTCTGATCCTATTCCCACCCTTCTACTTATCACTATCTCTCCTACTGGAATCCCTTTTATCTGTCATATCCTCAGTCTTTCACTTTCTACTGCGACTGTTCCTGATGCCTTCATACATGCCATAGTCACACCACTCCTCAAAAAAACCTTCATTGGACCCTACCTGTCCTTCCAACTATCGCCCCATCTCCCTTCTCCCTTTCCTGTCCAAGATACTTGAATTTGCTGTTCACCGCCATTGTCTTGACTTTCTTTCATCTCAAGCTATTCTTAATCCACTTCAATCTTGCTTTCGCACTCTTCATTCAACTGAAACAGCACTTGCTAAAGTCTCCAATAACCTGTTCCTAGCCAGATCCAAAGGTTTCTGTTCTATCTTCATCCTTCTTGATCTATCTGCTGCTTTTGACACTGTTGATTACTGCCTACTCCTTGGTACGCTATCCTCACTTGGATTTCAGGGCTCTGTTCTTTTCTGGGTTTCTTCTTATCTCTCCCATTATACTTTTAGTGTATATGTGTCACATTTTCAAAAGCAGGAACTAGGATTGTGAGCCCTTGGGCCACTGCCAAGGAGCGGCAGTGGCAGGCAAACCACTCCACACAGGGATAAGACTGAACTCTGACAGGGACCGCTAGACTTCACCTGCACTTGACCACCGTTCCTCAGGAGTTGAGCCCCTGGGTGCAGGTGGCCGGCAGGACTTGCTGGACAGGGCCGGAACTGGACACCAGCAGGATACACACAGGGACTAGAACACACAGGGAGGCTAGGCAGAATACTAGACTAGGACTTTCAGACAGACAAGGGACAGAACTGAAAACTGCAAGCAGTCACTGAAACAGGGAACAAACACTAATAGACAAGAGACAGAACTGAAAGCTGCAAGCAGCCACTGAAACAGGGAACAAACACTGATAGATAAGGAGACAGAACTGAAAGCTGCCAGGCAGCCACTGAACAAACACAGGCAACCAAGAACTAGACAAAGCCATACAAACAAGAAAAAGACTGGGAAACAAGCAATACAGTAAACAAGCAATACAGAACACAAAGCTACACAAAGACTAAACTAGAATCAGGCAAGGAACTAGAATAAAAACAAAACTAGGCAGAAGTGCAACTAGCACCAACAAACCAGGGCCTTAGGCAATGCAAAGGCAAAGGCAGAAGCTTCCAGGTGGCTAATGAAGGCCACATACAAGGGAGTTCCCCAGGTAAGGGTGCTGCTAAGTTCCAAAACTCCCAAGACAATCTGGGAGGCTAGAAGATCCGGACTGGACCGGCCTGACTTCTGAAATGGGTAGGGACAGCAAGACAGTCTATGGCAGCCACCGGTTCTGGCCACCAGAGGGCGAGAGGAGCACAAACCAAGGAAAAAGTCACAAACGTGACAATATGCTGGTGGATCCTCCTCCACTTCTATCCCACTATCAGTTGGTGTACCTCAGGGATCTGTCCTGGAACCTCTTCTTTTCTCCATCTATACTTCTTCCTTTGGTACTCTGATCTCATCCCATGGTTTTCAGTATCATCTTTACGCTGATTATTCCCAGATCTACCTCTCCACAGAAATTTCAGCAGGAATCCAGGCCAAAGTATCAGCCTGCCTGTCTGACATTGCTGCCTGGATGTCTCAACACCATCTGAAACTAAATATGACCAAGACTGAAATTCTTATCTTTCCCCCTAAACCAACCTCTCTTCTTCCCCCCATTCTCTATCTCTGTGTATAACACTATTAGGGTTACCATATGGCTCCAGAAAAAGGAGGACAGATTGAGCCAGTCTGGGTTTTACTTCCATTGTTTTCAACGGAAGCAAAACCTGGACTGAATCAATGTGTTCTCCTTTTTCTGGAGCCATATGGTAACCCTAAACACTCTCATCTTACCTGTCTCATCAGTTTGTAACCTTGGGGTCATCTTCGACTCCTCTCTCTCCTTCTCTGCACATATACAACAGATTTTCTCTGTAATACCACCAAAATTCATCCAGTGGTTAGTGCAGTGGACTTTGATCCTGGGGAACTGAGTTCGATTCCCACTGCAGCTCCTTGTGACTCTGGGCAAATCACTTAACCCTCCATTGCCCCTGGTACAGATAAGTACCTGAATATACTATTTAAACTGCTTTGAATGTAGTTGCAAAAACCACAGAAAGGCAGTATATATTTTTTGTACCCCGCGCTTTCCCACTCATGGCAGGCTCAATGCGGCTTAGGTACTTATTTGTACCTACTACTACTACTACTACTTATAGCATTTATATAGCGCTACCAGACGTATGCAGCACTGAACATTTGACATACAGAGACAGTCCCTGCTCAAAGAGCTTACAATCTACGTAAAACAGACAGACAAGACATTACGGGCAAGGAAATTACAGGGTAAAGAGGCACAGGGGAGGAGGAGGGCAAATGAGTAGTGGTTAGGAGCCACGAAAGTGCCTGCGGCTCAGGAGTCTTGTTTTAAAGTTCCTTGTAGAACAAACGACCGGGCAGGCTGGCACAACCTGCCCAGATGCCCAGCCATGTCCTCGGGTAAAACTGGACGTATGGTAACCCTGCTTGTGAGGCAGTAATGGAGGGTTAAGTGACTTGCCCAGAGTCACAAGGAGCTGCCTGTGCCTGCAGTAGGAATCAAACCCAGTTCCCCAGGACCAAAGTCCACCACTCTAACCACTAGTCCACTCCTCCACTCAAGTCCCATTTCCCTTTCCCCTTTCTCCCTTTCTGAGCACACTACCAGAACCTTTATCCACACTCTTATCACCTCTCGCTTAGACTATTGCAACTTGCTTCTCACAGGTCTCCCACTAAGCCATCTCTCTCCCCTTCAATCTGTTCAAAATTCTGCTACATGATTTATAATCTGCCAGTGTTGCTATGCTCATATTAGCCCTCTCCTTAAGTCACTTCATTGGCTCCCTATCCATTTCCACATACAGTTCAAACTCCTCTTATTGACTTACAAGTGCATTCACTCTGCAGCTCCTCAGTACCTCTCCACTTTTATCTCTCCCTACACTCCTCCCCGGGAACATCGTTCACTGGGTAAATCTCTCTTATCTGCACCCTTCTCCTCTACTGCTAACATCAGACTCTGTTCCTTTTATCTTGCTGCACCATATGCTTGGAATAGACTTCCTGAGCCACTACGTCAAACTCTATCTCTGGCTGTCTTCAAATCTAGGCTAAAAGTTCACCTTTTTGGTGTCGCTTTTAACTCCTATCCCTTACTCACTTGTTCAGCACCCATTTTTATCATTCCCACCTTTGTAATTCCCTTATTCCTTATTTGTCCTGTTTGTCTGTCCTAGATAGATTGTAAGCTCTTTCAAGCAGGGACTGTCTCTTTATGTCCAGTGTAAAGTGCTGCGTACGTGTAGTAGTGCTATAGAAATGATAAGTAGTAGTAGTAGGGTCCATCGGACCCTCTGCCCATGCTTACGGATGGATAGTGTGACAGTGGAGACTCAGCTTATGCTTATGGGTGGGTAGTGTCAACAAGACATTTGGTCCATGTTTATGGGTGGACAGTGTGCACAAATGTGGACTCAACCCATGCAGATGGGTGAGCAGCAGCATAAGAGAAAACTCGGCCTATGTCCATGGGTAGGCTGTGTGATAGATGGTGAGGTATACTGTGGCAGATGATTGTTACCTTTAACTGTATGATTGGATTCTAGGAATGCTGGAAAATACTAAAAGGGCTGGGAGGAAGGGAGGATGAGAGGGATGGGAAGGGCTGTTCATCTGAGAGTGTACCAGAGTTTGTTTATATATTTCAATGGGTGCAAGTTTAGTTATTATGCTGTCAAGAAGTTTTCTTTGAATTAAGAAAAATTAATAAAGAGAAATTTAAGAAGTTTAAGACTCCCTGTTTTAGAGCAACAGACATGAATTCTGTTGCAGCCACAGGCTGTGAGTTTAAGTCTCACATGCTCTAGATGCAGATCCTGCGACAGTTAGGTGCTTTGGGGCCCCCTTAGTAAACAGCAGTAAAAGGTACAGTTACTGCAACATAATGCAGAAGTTTTACTGTATGGCAGCTGAAAATTTTATGTGGCAACTGTTAGGGGTGTTCTCAGTATTTTACATTGCAGATCATGCTTAATATTCACATTAACGCATAGTATCTTGCTCCCGGTTAATATGGAAACACTCATTGCCTCTTATTTAGGAGATGGTAGGAGGTCCTGTGTTAATTGCACAATAGTAGTTAACACGCAGTAAGTGCAGTGCATTAACTGACCAACGTCTTCCAAAGCACTTAACAAGTGGTGTAAGCTCTGTGCAAGCAGTTACCATGTAGTAAACTGAGTTTTGAGTGCTCAACACAGTTTAGGAAAGGGCCACTTTAAGAATGAATCTGTGGTGTACTGAAGTAGAAATAATTGTGTAGAGACCTCTAGTGGCTCTACTAAAATATTGTACTCTGATTTGTGAATACCCCCACAGTTTCCAGAAAAAAAGGACAGCTCTCCTGACCAGTGCTGGACCTGAACCAAATTGCTGCTAAGTAAAATCTGATTTTTTTTAATTCTAAATTGTCAACTTTTGGCTAGAAGTTTAGATATTTTCAACTTTTGGCTAGAGGTTTAGATACCTGATATTTTCTTTAATTTAATGCTTATTTAATTTATTGCTTACTGCTTAATTAATTTGTTTTGTGAACTCTCTTTCCCTTCCTGCCTAGCTCTGATAGAAGAGAGGCTTTTCAAACTGCATTGTGGTTACAAGGTTGCTTTTGTTATTGGGAATATTTAGATTGATTTACAAAAGGAAAGTTATATTCCGGGGAATTTGAAAGTTTAATCTTGAACTGAAAATTCCTTGATCAGACTTGCTAGAGAAGTTTCATTGCTACAGCAACTAGCAGACTTACTAGTAGGAAATCACTGCACAGCAGGAGGTGGGCTGGGCTCTGATAGAGAGAGACAGAGACCACTTGCTTTTAGCATTCCATGTGCTGGACCTGAACCAAATTGCTGCTAAGTAAAATCTGATTTGTTTTTAATTCTAAATTGTCTAAATTGAGTGGAGGAGTGGCCTAGTGGTTAGGGGGGTGGACTCTGGTCCTGAGGAACTGAGTTCGATTCCCACTTCAGGCACAGCTCCTTGTGACTCTGGGCAAGTCACTTAACCCTCCATTGCCCCAGGTACAAATAAGTACCTGTATATGTAAGCTGCATTGAGCCTGCCATGAGTGGGAAAGCGCGGGGTACAAATGTAATAAAAATAAACTTTTGGCTCGAGGTTTAGATACCTGATATTTTCTTTAATTTAATGCTTATTTAATTCATTGCTTACTGTTTAATTAATTTGTTTTTGTGAACTCTCTTTTCCTTCCTTCCTGCCTAGCTCTGATAGAAGAGAGGCTTTTCAAACTGCATTGTGGTTACAAGGTTGCTTTTGTTATCGGGAATATTTAGAATGATTTACAAAAGGAAAGTTATATTCCAGGGGAATTTGAAAGTTTAATCTTGATCTGAAAATTCCTTGATCAGATTTGCTAGAGAACTTTCATTGCTACAGCAACTAGCTGACTTACTAGCAGGAAATCACTGCACAGCTGGGCTCTGATCACTGATGCCAGGGTTGCGGTAATCCTGCCCAATTGGGCGGGTTTTTGGACGCGGCTGTGGGGGATTTCCCGTTCGTATGGGTTGCGCGATTAGGCGGTTTCAGCAGTCGTGGCGGCGCGTGATTGGGCGGTTTTCGCTGCCGCTGATTGGCCAGCTTTCCTCACGTTGCCGCGGCAACCGCCAATCAGCCGCCCAATCTGGCCCTTCTTATGTGCTTGCGAAAGCGGAAGGTTTCCCTTCAAATCCGATCCCGGAAGAGAGAGGAGGAAAGAAGAAGCAGAGAGAGCCGCCCGCCACGCGCCACCTCCACGTGGAGACTGAGAGAGAGGAGAGAGAGCGATGGTCACCACCCCACCACCACCCGACTTGGAAGAGAGGAGGAGATCACCCAGAGGACTCCCTGGCGACCGACCCGACTGACCCCGGAAAGAGAGAGGAGAGCAAGAGCAGCAGGAGATCAGGAGGAGGAGAGCAGAGCAGCAGCTGCCAGCTGCAGCAGAAGAGCCTCGTGGAGAGAAGTGTGGACCCGAGAAGAGCACCATCCAGCTACTAACTGTAAGTAAAGTTTCTTTTAGAAATAGGCTGGTTTAATAGGGTGGGGGGGGGGGGCACCTAGGTACCATGTGGATTTTTTTTATCTGTTTTACTGTCCCTTTTATCAGGAGAAAACAATTTTCTTGTTTTCTCCTGATAAAAGGGCCAGTGAACAGACATGATAATTTTGTATTTTAGTCCTTTGCAACTTGGGTAGTGCCGCGTGCTGTACCAATTTATAGGGTGGGGGGGCACCTAGGACATGGTACCTAGGTGCCCCCCACTCTATTAAACCAGCCAAATCTTCATGGACGGCCATACATGGATTGTGGATTGCTATTTGCAGTGCTGCTGCTATATTGTAAAACGCACTTCCCTTTTTTCATTTTTATAGTGCTACAAGGCATACGCTGCATCCATAGACAAAAAGACAGTCCCCACTCCGATAGTTTTCTACTTCCCGACCGTTCATATTCATATTATAATGGGAAAGTAGGCATCTTATACCAAGAAATACTGCAAGAGCTGGGAGAAAGAGGCACTCTTAAAAGACTGGATAAGGAGTGTGCCAGGAGACGACAACAAAGCATATTGTCGTTTTTGCAAAGCTGAGATATGTGCACATCATCATGATTTAGTGAACCATGCCAATACAGCCAAACATAAGAGGAATGCAGCGCCATTTTCAAGTGCTAGGTCATTATTTGATATGGGCTGCCAGTCTATCACTATCGACAAATCGACCAAGACAGCAGAGCTGACGTTGGCAGCACACGTTGCATGCCATTCCAGTATCGCAACAATCGATCACCTAGGCGAGGTTATGAAGAACATTTCAGGCAAAGACACAGCTATACACTGCACAAAATGTTCTGCACTGATCAAGAATGTCCTTGGCCCTGCAGTCCACCAAGAATTGATTTCGGACCTGTGCACAAATGACACGTCTTATTCCTTGATCATCAATGAAAGCACAGATATCGGCCAGGAGAAGCAGCTGTGTGTGATGGTGCGCTACTACAGCAGTTCCTTGAAGTGTATTACCACTGCATTTCTAGGAATATTAGCCCTTGAGACTGGTACTGCAGAAGGAATATTCAATGCCATAACCAATTTTCTTCAATCAAATCATCTTCAAATAGGCAAATGCATTGGCTTAGCAACTGATGGCTGTAGTACCATTGTGGAAGAAATAATTCAGTAATAACACGGTTCCGTGAAGTGTGTCCCAACATTGTACACATAAAGTGTATTTGCCATTCAATTCAGCTGAGTTCTTCGCATGCGCTGATGGTGATGCCAAGGAACATTGAATTCATGGTTGCTGAGACCTATAACTGGTTCTGCCATAGTACTGTTCGCCAGCAGAAATACAAATAGATATATCAGTGCATTAATGTTGGTCAAGAACCACTAAAGATCCTGAAGTTGTCAGACACTCGCTGGCTGTCCATAGCTGCTTGTGTTCAGCGTGTGCTTGATCAATATGATGAACTGAAGCTTCACTTCCAGATAGCAAAGGATGAGGCACGCTGCTACACCGCCGACCAGCTCTACCAGATGTACAACACACCACAAAACAAGCTGTACTTGATATTTTTGAGGCCCATACTGCAGGAAGTCAACCGAGTGAACAAGCTGTTTCAGTCTGATAAAGCGAGCCCTGTCCGTTTGCTCGATGAGCTAATGACATTGTATCGCACCATGCTGCTGCGGCTTGTGAGACCGACCACATTCACATCGTGGGGCGCAACTCTCATGTATAATTTGGAAGACAGGTCTAAGCATCTACCGCTGGCAGCGATGAACTTTGGTATCGAATTCCAGTTTGCGCTGCATGACTCTGAAATTGAACCCGCATCTGCAGAACACATTAAAGAACACTGTAGAAATAACCTATTTGAACTTCTGAGGGAAATGCGTCAGAGGCTACCGTCAAACGTCCACCTGCTAGAGTCTCTGTCAGATCTTTCTCCATCAATTGTCCTTGGAGCCCTGAAACCACAGCTGTCGAAGTTGTCATTTCTACCTCTGTATAAAGGTCGTATTGGAGATCTGGATCAACAGTGGCTGCGGATCAGCAGTGTGTTATGGCCAATCCACAGTGACAATGAGATCGAGCAGTTTTGGGTGACTGTAGCAAATCACACAGATGCTACAGGAGATCATGACTTCCTCCTGCTGGGGAATTTTGCCCTATCTATGTTGGCTTTGCCTTTTAGCAATGCAGCTGTGGAAAGAACCTTTTCTCAGATGAATCTTATCAAGACCAAACTGAGAAACAGGATGCGACAAGGCACTCTGGAAGCCTTGTTGCGTATTCGTAGCTACATGGGGCGCAAAGGCATATGCTGCAATGAGTTTGTTCCTACAGATCGGATGCTGAGTTTATTCACGTCTGATATCTATGCGACTACAAGCCAGGCCGAGGAGGAGAATGACGCGATACCCGACAATGACGATTGTGCACCTTCCTGCAGCGGAGTTTCCAGGCCGTAAAAGCCCGGTGAGTACTGTGCTCGGAGGGGGTGGGTGTGGGTAGCCTGACTGACCATTGGGTGAGACAGTTCCATTTCATCTGTCTCAGTGTAGTTATAACTGTTCCATCCTAATCTGTTTCTTTTTCTGTTTCAGTGTTCCTGTGCCTGTTCCTGCCTTGGAGATGGACGGTGATGGTCCTGTTCCTGGACCTCTGGGCATGCCTTGGTGTTCCTGCTACTGTTTCTGTTCCTATTCCTGGCCATCAGCAGGAACACCAGGGCAGTTCCAGGAACAGTAAGATTGTGGCAGGCCTCAGTGTGTACCCTGTTCCTGGGCCTGCCTCAGTGTTCTGTTCCTGGCCTGGGCCTACCTCAGTCAGCATTGCTGCTTGTGTTTTCCAGGTGCGCTGCTTCTATTTTTTTTTTCAGGTGCTCTGTTCCTGCCTCAGACAGTCGGTATCCTGTTCCTCTTGCCTCAGCATTTCCTGTCGGGATCTTCTTGATACTTAAGCTAAGTTCTTGCTTAAATTAATCTACTAACAAATGTAAATTGAAAAGTATATACATATATTCTCGAATTCCTCATTAATATTCATGATTTCCTCATGAATATTCACGATTTTTCATGATTATTCACGATTCCTCATGAATATTAACTTTGGGCTCCTTTTGGGCTTCTTTTGGCCAGAGATTGGGCTGGAAAGTTTTTTGCGACCTGGCAACCCTGGCTCTGATAGAGAGAGACAGAGACCACTTGCTTTTAGCATTCCATGTGCTGGACCTGAACTAAATTGCTGCTAAGTAAAATCTGATTTTTTTTTATTCTAAATTGTCAACTTTTGGCTAGAGGTTTAGCTACCTGATATTTTCAACTTTTGGCTAGAGGTTTAGATACCTGATATTTTCTTTAATTTAATGCTTATTTAATTCATTGCTTACTGTTTAATTAATTTGTTTTTGTGAACTCTCTTTCCCTTCCTTCCTTCCTGCCTGGCTCTGATAGAAGAGAGGCTTTTCAAACTGCATTGTGGTTACAAGGTTGCTTTTGTTATTGGGAATATTTAGATTAATTTACAAAAGGAAAGTTATATTCCAGGGGAATTTGAAAGTTTAATCTTGAACTGAAAATTCCTTGATCAGACTTGCTAGAGAACTTTCATTGATACAGCAACTAGCTGAGTTACTGGCACTTATAGTCCCACCCACCCCAGGTTTTCCACTCATTTATAGACAAGCCAAAACTCATTAACTTTACTCATCAGTCATACACAAGCAATCTTACAGACTGTTCACCCCAACATAGTACACCCATTCATACCCATTTCAACCAATCAGGATGACTTTTATTCTCTGTAATAATTGTGGTGCTTTTGTTTCAAGGCCAATCATCTGGAGACTTAAGGCTTGTCCTATCTGTCTTCAGCTATCTAGTTTAAAACAGGAGCTCAGTAAAGTAAAACAGGAATTGAATGCACTTAAAGCAACTTCTAAGACTGCACAGAATCATACCATCTTCTCACCACTGCCTCAAAGAATAAAACTACCTAAGAATAGATGGTTCACGGTAGGTTCAGGCAGACTTCGTTATGTGACACAAAAACATCCGCCCTCACAAGTGTTGCCCCTACAGAATTCTTTGGCTCCATTACAGAATGGTGATGATCCTGAAAATAGAACTGAGGCAGAAGAGAAAGAAATGAAGTTGGAACAAAAGGATATGAAGGTACCCAAAGAGAAAAGACACCCCCAAATCACAAATATTGATGCACATACCAGGAAATGTACATGGAAAGCGATGGCCACAAATGCTCGCAGTCTAAACAATAAAGTTCATGACCTTCAAGCCCTGATGTTGGAGGCAGACTTAGACGTTGTTGCAATCACGGAGACGTGGCTTAATGGTTCCCATGAATGGGATGCAAACATACCAGGCTATAATCTATTTAGGAAGGATAGAGAGGGTCGTAAAGGTGGAGGAGTAGCTCTATATGTGAGAAATGATATCACGGCGACCGAAATGACAGGGACCTGGGGAAAGGAAGAAGCGATATGGATCACCTTAAAAAGAGATGATAGAAATTTAACCCACATGACATAAAACTTAAATGCATAGCCTGCTTGGGGGGGGAGGGGTGGGGAGAGGGAGGGGGAGGGGAATATTTTGGATTGTATCAGTGAATGACTGTTTGATAAGCAATATGTTTGTTAATATACAAAATCAATAAATACATACAAATTTAAAAAAAAAAAAAAAAAAAAAGAGATGATAGAACCTCTGTGCACGTGGGTGTTGTCTACAGACCTCCGACACAATTGGAGGAATTAGATAAAGACCTGATCGCAGATATTCAATTGTTGGGAAACAAGAGAGAGGTGCTCTTGCTGGGAGATTTCAATCTGCCGGATGTAGATTGGAAGGTTCCATCTGTGGAATCGGAAAGAAGTAGAGAGAATGTGGATGCTTTCCAAAGTGTTTTGCTCAGACAAATGGTGACGGAACCCACGAGGGAGGGAGCAACGCTGGATCTGGTGCTCACAAATGGGGATAGCATGTCAAATATCTGAGTGGGAGCCCACCTGGGTAGCAGTGACCATCAAACGGTTTGGTTTGATATAACAGCTAAAGTGGAGAGCGGCCACTCAAAACTCAAAGTCCTGGACTTCAAGCATGCTGACTTTAGTAAAATGGGGGAATACCTGAGGAAGGAGCTGATGGGCTGGGAGGAAATACGAGAAAGACAGTGGTCCAGGCTGAAAGAAGCTATAAATAGGGCCACGAACCTTTATGTAAGGAAAGTAAATAAAAGCAAGAGAAAAAGGAAACCGATATGGTTCTCCAAGCAAGTGGCTGAGAAAATAAAGGCTAAAGAGTTGGCGTTCCAGAAATACAAAAAAACTCAAGAAAAGGAACATGAGGAATATCGGATGAAACTGAAAGAAGCCAAAAGAGAGGTACGTCTGGCGAAAGCTCAAGCAGAAGAACAAATGGCTAGAAATGTAAGGAGGGGTGGCTAAAATTTCTTCAGGTATATTAGTGAAAGGAGAATGACTAAAAAGGGAATTGTGAGACTAAAAGATACAGCGAACCACTATGTGGATAATGATGAAGAAAAAGCAAATTTCCTAATAGATACTTCTGTTCTGTTTTCATAGAAGAAAATCCTGGAGAAGGACCACGATGGACTGGAAAAAGTACAAATGAGATTGAAGTGGATAGAGCACCATTCATGGAAGAGAGTGTGTATGAACAACTTGAAAAGTTAAAGGTGGACAAAGCCATGGGACCAGATGGGATCCACCCCAGGATATTGAGGGAGCTCAGAGAGGTTCTGGCGGGTCCTCTTAAAGATTTGTTTAATATATCCTTGCAGACGGGAGAGGTTCCGAGGGATTGGAGAATGGCGGATGTGGTCCCTCTTCACAAAAGAGGTGATAGGGAAGAAGCTGGAAACTACAGGCCGGTAAGCCTCACTTCGGTCATTGGAAAAGTAATGGAAGCAATGCTGAAGGAAAGGATAGTGAATTTCCTGGAAGCCAATAAGTTGCAAGATCCGAGACAACATGGTTTTACCAAAGGGCAATCGTGCCAAACGAATCTCATTGAATTCTTTGATTGGGTGACAGGAGAATTGAATCATGGACAAGCTATGGACGTAATCTATTTAGATTTCAGCAAAGCTTTTGACACGGTTCCCCACAGGAGGCTCTTAAATAAACTGAACAGGCTGAAGATAGGACCCGAAGTGGTGAACTGGATTAGGAACTGGTTGACGGACAGACGCCAGAGGGTGGTGGTTAATGGAATTCACTCGGATGAGGGAAAGGTGAGTAGTGGAGTGCCTCAGGGATCGGTGCTGGGGCCGATTCTGTTCAATATATTTGTGAGTGACATTGCCGAAGGGTTAGTAGGTAAAGTTTGCCTATTTGCGGATGATACTAAGATCTGTAACAGAGTGGACACCCCGGAGGGAGTGGAAAACATGAAAAAGGACCTACGGAAGCTAGAAGAATGGTCTAAGGTTTGGCAATTAAAATTCAATGCGAAGAAATGCAAAGTGATGCCCTTAGGGAATAGAAATCCATGGGAGACGTATGTGTTAGGCGGGGAGAGTCTGATAAGTACGGATGGGGAGAGGGATCTTGGGGTGATATTATCTGAGGATTTGAAGGCGACGAAACTGTGTGACAAGGCAGTGGCCGTAGCTAGAAGGTTGTTAGGCTGTATAGAGAGAGGTGTGACCAGCAGAAGAAAGGGGGTGTTGATGCCCCTGTATAAATCGTTGGTGAGACCCCACCTAGAGTATTGTGTTCAGTTTTGGAGGCCATATCTTGCTAAGAATGTAAAAAGAATTGAAGCGGTGCAAAGAAAAGCTATGAGAATGGTATGGGATTTGCATTACAAGACGTATGAGGAGAGACTTGCTGACCTGAACATGTACACTCTGGAGGAAAGGAGAAACAGGGGTGATATGATACAGACATTCAAATATTTGAAAGGTATTAATTTATTTATTTATTGCATTTGTATCCCACATTTTCCCACCTTTTTGCGGGCTCAGTGTGGCTTCCAATACATTATGAATAATGGAAATACAATTTGTTACAATTCAGGTTATGGATTACATTGTGAAGGGTAAGCGAGATAAAGTCAAAATCGTTAAGGAATAAATTAATTGAAAGGAAAAATGAGAGAAATGAGACATTGGAAGGAGAGAACGGGAAATTAAGGGGCGCTATATGAAGCATATGGTATACATTTTTCTGTGTGTAAAGGTTTGAGTGTGGTGAGATTAGGGGGTTGTGAATTCATAAGTGGATGTATTGATGTATTACTGAACAGTACGTGTGAACTTTCCGGGATGTGTAATAATGCTGCTACCCTGCCACATACCATTCGTGTAAAAGGGCATTCCCGTAAAAAATGTTCCATCGTTTCCTCCCTCCCCACGCACTCCCCCCTTGGGCAATCCCGTTCCTGCACATTCCTGTAGTTAATATTCCCTCTGACATACAATTTCCCGTGAAAAGACAGCCAAGCAATGTCTCTATATTTCGGCGGGATCCTCCGTGAGGCCACCAACCGCAAGCCCTGCCTCAGCACTGGACCAGGTGCATCCTTCAGTAAAAGGGGCGATGAGAATGTTTGGGACCTCACCCGTTCTACCCATACCTCCCTCCTCCCTGTCTTTATTTCCTCTGCCAAATTTCCCCAAACTCGTACCAGCCGAACTAAGGGCCTATAGTACCGAACCTGGTCCGGAGGCCCCTTCCTTACCACCCCCACCCTCCTTCCCAACTTCCACGGGAGCCAGAATCTCTCCCACCAAGACAGAACGCTACCTGCCCATCCTGGCGGATCTCTGTCCAGTGCCCGTCCCAGGTTAAACTGAATAAACAGGGAGCTAAAGAAAAGTACAGGGTTTACCATCCCTACCCCCCCCCCCCCCCTCCCTCTTCCCGGGCCAAGTATGTGATGTTACGCTTGACCGGGTTCAGCCGATTCCCCCACAACATCTGAAAAAAAAACACTATATAGGGTGGTATAACAATGCACTGGCAACAAACAAATATAACTGACAAACAAAAACATAGGCACCAGGTGAGATTTAATCAGCTGAACCCGGTCAGTCATGGACATCCTCCACCCTTTCCATCTGTCAACCTTTTCCTTAGCTCCCTGTATGCACCACTGCCAATTAAAGGTTGCATAATCCCCCTGTTCAAAATATACCCCTAATACCCGCAGTCTGCTAATGGCCTCCGGAAACTCCCCTCCCAAATCAAAAGAGCCCCCTGGAGGACCCACCCACAGACTCTGACTTTTCTGGAAGTTTATCAAAGCCCCTGTAGCCTGTGAGTACCCAGAAATGATCCCTTTCAATTTCTCCCCCTCTGTTGTGTCCGCTACCCACACCGTTACATCATCAGCGTAAGCCACCACCCTTAATTGAGACCCTGTACACACCTCCACCCCCCGAAGTCCCTCCTTCCCTCCCTGCTCTAACCGCCTAACAAAGGGATCAATTGCAAAAGCATAAAGTACCGGGCTTAAAGGACATCCCTGCCGCACCCCTGCTGTCACCCCGAACCTATTCCCTTTCCAACCGTTCACCAGGGGAAAACACCGTGCCCTCGTGTACAATAAACGTTAATTGAGCCACCCAATCCCTAGGAAACCCATAGTGCTCTAAAACCTGCCAAAGAAACGTCCACTGTACCCTGTCAAAAGCCTTATCCTGATCTAATGCCACCATTAGTCTTCCTTCCCCCCGACTATGTTCCACACCTTCCCTTACCCAAGCCGCTGCCTCCAGATCCCCCCTCCCCTTAATCCCACAGGCCTGTGAACTTGCCAACACCCCCCCCCCCCCCCACCACCTCCTTCATCCTATTCAGAAGCATATGCGCGAATATCTTCCGATCACCATTGAGCAGGGCAATCGGACGCCAGTTGGCCAAGGACTCTGGATCTTTTCCCTTACTCAGAAGAATCAACGCCGCCTCGGTCATGGATTGGGGTAAAACCCCCTGCTTACGTGGAGCCTCCCAGACTTGCAGCAGGATTGGGGCCAGAAGGTGCTTAAATGCCTGATAGTACTCTGTTGTGAGTCCATCTGGCCCTGGTGCTGTCTTCCTCCTTAAGGCCCCAATGGCCTCTTCTACCTCCCCTAGCGACCAGGGGTGCAACAGGGCCTGAAGAGACGGGCCCCCCCTTCCCACCCCCGGTGTCCCCGCAATATAGTGACCCATCACTTCCTTATCCACTTGCTTATCTGAAAAAAATCGTGCAAAGTGCTCTTCCACCACCTTTAGAATCCCCTCCTTCGACACCTGAACTACCCCTCCCATGTCCCTTAAACCCCCCACAATCCTATGCTCCCTCCGCTCCTTGCAACACATAAACGGGTCTGGGCTGACCAATTTCCCAAAGTCCCGTTCATAGACCAAGGAGGTATATCGATCATACTGGACTTTTTCAAGTTGCTCCTGCAAATCCAGAATATCCTCCTTTCTCCCTCCATTGGAGAGTAGATAGTCCCTTCGTTTCTTAATGGCAGTCCCCAGCCGAGTTCTCTCCCTTCCTTCTCTCCGAGCTTGATGGGTGAAAAAAAACCTCGTCCGCCTCTTCACTAACTCCCACCACTCTCCAATGGAGGGAAAAATACCCTGGATCGAAAGCTGGTCACCCAAAAAGGCCCAATATTCCTCCTTGACCTTCTCATCGGTAACCCATTTAAGGTTAAGCCGCCATAACCCCCTC
This sequence comes from Microcaecilia unicolor, assembly GCF_901765095.1. NCBI lineage: Eukaryota > Metazoa > Chordata > Amphibia > Gymnophiona > Siphonopidae > Microcaecilia > Microcaecilia unicolor. The sequence continues at coordinate 128,497,574 of NC_044040.1, forward strand.
CCCGGCCTATGTCCCGCCCAACCCCCCACCTCCACCAACACCAGTTTATGATCCGAGAAGTCCACGTCCACCAACCTGGGCCCCCGAACGCATGCCCCTTCCCGGGCCAAAAATCTGTCTATCCTGCTCCTACACTGTCCCCGTGCAAATGTGAAAGCCTCCACCTCTGGTGAAAATTCAAGGTGCACATCTACCAACCCTGCCCCTTTCATTATCCCAGCTAGCCGTATCCCATCATACCTCACCTGCGCTGCCCTTCCTCCACTATCCTGTTTCCTCAAAATGGTGTTAAAATCCCCCCCCAAACCACCTGACGTGCCGTGTATAAATAGGGTTTAATTTTACCAAATAACTGTGAACGTTCCCTCTTACTTTGTGGCCCATAAACATTAATAATCCGGGAAGCCACCCCGTGCCACAAAATATCCACCACCAAACACCTCCCTACTCCTAATTCCATCACCCTTTGAATCTGTACCTTATGTGTTTTAAATAATATCCCTACCCCCCCCCCCCATACCTGTCCCCTGCCAAGCCCCAAACCGAAGGCCCCCATCTCCAGGCCCTCCTTGCACGCCTGATCGCCTCCATAGTTTGCAAGCCTGTCTCCTGGATTAGGAAACAGTCTGCCTGGATCGTGGAGAGGCCCTCAAAGGCCAAACATTGCGCCCTCTGGGAGGCCACACTCACCACATTCAGAGTGGCAAATAATAATATAATACCTGCCATTATGTAGGGAAAGATGACTGTCTCCCAACCTCTTCCTGCCGAACTGCTTCCTTCACATCACCCCTACCTAGAGCCCAGACCCCTTCTTCAACCACTTCTTCCTCCGCCCAATCCCTAACCCCGGCTTCAAAACCTCCCTCCTTCCCCACCCCCTCCCCCCTCCCTTCTTCCTTCCCTTCTTCTTCTTAGACTCATCCAACCCCCCCTCCTCTTCAGACAAAGACAAACACCCCCGCCCTCCTTCCTCTTTCCTCTATTTGCCCCCCTCCCCCCTCTGATCCCCTCCCACCCCCTGAACCTTCCCCCTCTCACTCCCGTGATCCTTCCCCTGTAGAGCTCGAATTCTATCCGATCGCCTCATAAGCTTCTCCCCCTCTCCTGCCCCCCTCCCCGTCCAACCCGCCCCCACCCTCCACACTAATCTCCATCCTCCTAACCTTCCCCCCTTCTTCTTACGCTTACCCCCCTCTCCCTCCACCCCCTCTAATTTCCTCTTTCCTTCCTCCCCTCCCCCCACAACCCCACCGACCCCTTCCCCTTCTTCTTCCACCACCTCCTCTTCCTCTGCCAAAACCTGAAACCAGTTTCCTGTCTCCCTCTCTTGCTGAGCCCCCTCTCCTGACCCCCCTGAAATCCCTCTACCCTTCCCCTTCACCCCCCTCTGCTTCTTGGGGACCTGGGCCCACTCATCTACCCCTTCCAGCCCTTGCCCCTGTTTCCCCACCTGTGCTGCTGCCTCTGGAACCCCCACCTCCATGACCTCCCTCTGTGCCCCCCTTGCCCCTTGAGCCTGACCCTGAACCCCCCTCCCCCTCCTCCTGCACCTCCTCTTCCCTCCCCCCCCTCTTCCCTCCCCCCATTATGCAACGCCCTAGGGCAGTCCCGGAAGGCATGCCCCAGACCACCACAAAGATTGCACCTGATCGAAGAACACTCTTCGGTGGGATGATCTTTCGATCCGCACTTAGCACATTGCTGTACTGGGCAGGACATGCTAAAATGGTGGAAAGACCCACACCGAAAACATTGTCTTGGCTGTCCCTTGTAAAAACACAGGATTCTGTCCCTTCCAATAAAAGCCGCTGAAGGAATATGTTGTACTACCTGCCCTACCTGGTGAAGTTTAACCAAAGCCCCCCCCCCCCCCCCCCCGCCCAGACTCTATTTGGATCCGGGAGCTTGGTCAATGGAGTCCTCAACGCGGCATACCTGTGCAGCCAAAAGGCCAAGTCTACCCCTGAGATGGACTCGTTACGGACTAGCAGAGTCACCTGCACCAGATCTGGCCGACTGATGGGAACTACCCTATAACATTTCCAATCCCCCCTTCCTCTTACCCCCATATTTTTCCCAGAAGACCTCCATGCCTCTCTGGGTCAGAAAACTGACATCGTATTCTGGGAGATTAACTGGATGAATACAGGCATAGAGGTCTTCTGGGACAAACCCTAACCCCAAAATTAGTTTCAACACTGTATCAGGTGAAGGCATTCCCCCCTCCCCCACCCACTTGATTTGGACCACATTCCTTCTCTTAGGCGGTTGCCCATAACCCCTACCTCCCCCAAACCCAGCATCTGTGTCATTACTAAAGGAAAACTGCCCCTTCCCTCTTCCTCCTTCCCTATTAACCACATCTGCAAAGGAGGGCTGACCCTGCCTCCACTGACTTCCCCTCCTCCCTGAGCTTATCCCTTTCTTGCCTGAAGATCCCTTCCCCCCCCTGCTGATCCTGCCCACCCCCTTTACCTTCCCATCTCCCCATCAACCCCCTCCCCCATTCCACAAACTGGAACAGCAACCCGTTCACCAACCTTTTCACCAACAGAACAGTTCCCCAAACCCTCTGCCCCTTCCCCCTTACCCCCCTCCCTCACATCACAAATCAACATATCCTGAACATCATCCCCTCCCTCTCCCCCCTGCCCACAGTCAGTGCCCAGAGAACTGAGCCCCCTGGAATCTATAACCAGTTCTGAACAGTCCTTAACTTTCACAATGCTTCCCTGGGAGTGAGCTCCCTCTGCCTGGGCTGCCGATCCCCCAGCAATATCTTCTGTCAGAGAGACTGCTGATACACTCTGAGGAGAGCTCTGTTCTCCCTGCACCAGCAGGTCCCGCGTGAGGCTGCTTACAGTTTTTACAGAGCCAGAGTTTATCTCATCTTCCCTTCTGTGCCGGGGATTCCCTGAGCCTGGCTGTGCTGCTGAATCCACCACTTGTGGCTGAAAACCTGGTGCCTCAATCAGGGAGCTAACTAAGCTCACCTGTGTCTGCAGCCCTAAGACCTGCTGTTCATTAGTCTCCACACTCCCAATGTCAGTATGCTTTCCAGCTTGCTTTCCAGTGTTCACATTCTCTGTCAAACTGTTGCCTGCATCAGTGTTGGGTAGTGCAGGCACTTTTTGTGAAATAACACAAAACCCCAAGTCACCGTCCTCAGTTTCAAAGACAGCAGAATGTGTAGGCTGACTGAGTTCCAACTCCATTGTGTTTTCAGCCATAGTCTCTGCAGCACCAACTGAGGTCTCTTCAACTCCTTCCCTCTCTTCCCTGGCAGCTGCCTCTAAGGTAAGGTTTGCAGGGTTCTGAGTTGCTAGATTCTTCATAAATTGTAAAGTGTCTTGACTGCTTGTCCCCACCACATTATCTACTGCAACCTGGTGTTTTGTAAAACAATCCTCAGATACCAACTCTCCTGTTTCCTCTGGCTGATTCTGGTTTGGCACTGTCCTGGGTTGAAATCTTTCCCCTGGTAATATAGAGTTCCAAAGGGTTATCAGAGCCCTTCTTCAGGGAGTCCAACATCTTTCTTTTCAGGCAAAGCTGCTTTCTCAAACGAGCTTCTTCCTTTCCATACAGACTCTTCTGTGCTGCTGGGGCCAACTTCTGCAGGGTTCTAGCCCTGTTTAGTTTTTTCCCCAGCACTTCCACCTCCTTCCCCAGGGCCTCAATCCTCCTCACCCTGTCCACGATACCTCTGGCTGAAGAATCTGGGCTGCTGCTTCCCAGCTGCCCTACCCCCTCCTCCTCCTCTTCCTCAGACCACTCATCCTCACTGTACAACGGGTCCAGCAGCGGCTGAAGCTCCTGACCCTCTTCCATCCTCTGTTCTGCCACTTTCTGGGCCTGCGGGACCCTCACCCTCTGCCTCCCCCTCCCATGCTCTTCGTGCTCCTTACCCGGTAACCACTGGGTCATGGGAGGGGTGCTGGGTCTACTGTCCCCCCTGGACCTCGAGGCTCCACGGTCCAGGGGACTCCGCTCTCTTCTCCCAGGGGCCAGGCTCGGCTGAGAGCTGCTTCTCCGTCTCTCCTGGTAGCTGGGCCCGGCCGTCTCCCGAGCCGGGCCCTGCCCTGAGGAGTGCTCCCCAGAGCCCTGCCTCATGGCTGGGAAGGGAGCTAGGCCTTGCTCCCCTCCCTTCCTCCAACCACAGAGCCTCCTGTAGTATGTCCTTCTTCTTCAGTGTCTAGCTACACACTGACTTGGAATGCCCTCCCGCGGGAGGTGGTGGAGATGAAAACGGTAACGGAATTCAAACATGCATGGGATAAACATAAAGGAATCCTGTTCAGAAGGAATGGATCCTAAGGAGCTTAGCCGAGATTGGGTGGCAGAGCCTGTGGTGGGAGGCGGGGATGATGCTGGGCAGACTTATATGGTCTGTGCCAGAGCCGGTGGTGGGAGGCGGGACTGGTGGTTGGGAGATGGGGATGATGCTGGGCAGACTTATACGGTCTATGCCAGAGCCGGTGGTGGGAGGCGGGACTGGTGGTTGGGAGGCGGGGATAGTGCTGGGCAGACTTACATGGTCTGTGCCAGAACCGGTGGTGGGAGGCGGGGCTGGTGGTTGGGAGGCGGGGATAGTGCTGGGCAGACTTATACGGTCTGTGCCCTGAAAAGGACAGGTACAAATCAAGGTAAGGTATACACAAAAAGTAGCACATATGAGTTTATCTTGTTGGGCAGACTGGATGGACCTTGCAGGTCTTTTTCTGCCGTCATCTACTATGTTACTATGTTATGTTACTATATCATTTATACCCCACAATTTCCCACCACTGGCAGGCTTATATAGTAAGAGGAGACCCCATTTGGAGGGGAACTGGGATTGGTATAAAACCCCAGCCCTGTTTAACATCTTTGGGGCCATTTTCACCCAACTAGATATGTTATTTATGCAAATGCCAGCTTCTTCCAATAAGCTCTCAGGGTGGTATAAGCTAGGAAAGGAGCAGCGAATCTCCCAGACATTAGATAAATTGGTGATAAAGTGGAGTGAGAGTTTGGGGGAGTCCTTTACCAAACAAAATCTGTCCACTTGCTTTCAACTGACTTTCAGGATCACACCTAATGTGAGATTACATGAAACCCAGTTTAAGATCCTTCATGATGTTTATATCTCAAAAAGCAGAGGGAAAATGATAGGACTATGGAACACTGAAATATGTGATAAATGTGAAGTAGGGAGGGGCACTACGGTGCATCACTTTCTGGAATGTACTACTACTACTACTACTATACCAAACTTCAACCATTTTGGGCTGGAGTTATCTCTGTTATAGAGGCAATCTTGGGAGTTACATGTGAATGGACTTATGGGTCTCTGTTATTGGGCCTGGACTCAGACCTTGCAAATCAGGGTCTCGTGGAGCCCCAGCGACGCTTTACACTTCTGGCGCTATTGCTGGCCCGCAAAACAGTGCTCCGCCATTAGGTGGGGAAGGATCCTCCAGTTCTGGCTGGAAGGCCAGCATGCTGCAAATGGCAGCTAAATTATTTGCACTTTCCTGGTTACTGACAGGCATGACCCATGACCTACAAAGCTAAAGGCTTAAATCTTAAAACTGCCTGAAAGCTGCATTTTTTCTGTGTTCTCTGTATTATTGCTGAAAGCTGTACATACAAGGTCACACTGTACCAGCAAAGAGTGCTCTTCCCCCTCCCCTGGCAGAATTGGTGCCGGCTCAGATAGGGAATATATTTACAGTTTGGGAGCGAAAACGTGTTGAGTCAGCACAGTGATAAGACCTGGTTCCTAGGCAAATTCCTGCATGAGATGGCGACTGAAAGTCTTCAGTAAAAGAGCCTTAGACTTATTTTAAGATGCTGTGTTTTATAAACATTCAGATATTATGTTCTGTGTTCCAGAACATTCAGATACTGTGTTTCATTCTATGTAAACAATGGGGTGAGACAGAAAGTAGCTGACATTGCAAGTTGTAGACTGGATGGGAGGGGGAGTGATGCTCAATCCACTGTATATAAGTGGCTGTTGTATTCTATCTAGTTAGAGGGGTGAGATTGCCAAGCGAGTGACTCTTTATCACGGTGGTCTCTCTCTCTCCCTCTCATAACAAATTGCTATTGCCTGATTTCTTTGCTATTTGTTACTCTATCTAATTCCTTACTTAATTCCCTAATTACCTTACCTAATTCCCTAATTACTTTACCTGATTATTCTGTCTAATTACTTTATCCAATTACTTAGCCTAATTACTTAGCCTGATTGCTTTGTTATCATCTATGTTGGAATAAAGACTATCCCTTTGGAAGGAAAATAGCCTCTGTCTTTGCTGTCACCCCATATCTCGGAGGTGGCTGGTCCATTGTATTTTGGGTGGGTGTAAGGAGGTAGAAACCCTATTTGCCCCATATTTCCAAATTGTATATTTCTTACGGTAAGTAGATATATCAGAGAAATAATTCCCACATAATTACAGCCCTCACTGATACTAGGTTGTCAGAGGGGGCCATATAAGAACAGACTCCACTAAAAAACATTTGGTAGCAGAGGATTTGGTATGAAAATGGGTTTGATTAAAGTGGAGTTGGAGTTTATGCTTTACTTGTTCCTCTGGGATTAAATGTTGAAGTGTGTGTTTGCCAAATTTGAATAGATCTGAGTTAGGGTTATATTTGTTTTTAAGTTTAAGTAAATCTGAGCTAAGAAAGAGAGAAAGAAAGAATAAAAGAAAGAGAGATTGAGATATATATTACTTCAGTTAGCTGCAAATTATACAGACTATTTTCGAATTACATTTTTTCTTTTTTTTTCCCCAGTTTCTGTTTCAGTGACAGGATTGCAGAAAACTGTTCACAGTGCTTAAATATGTTTTCAGATTCAGCTGTCAGATTTCTGAAGCTGATATTTATCCACTGTTGGAATTCTCTAAATTATTTTTGTGTTAAGGTGTGAAAGATTTTTTATTTGGAGAAAGATTGATTTTTTTGTTGTGCCTCACCAGAGAAATCAGTGCAGGACCTTTGGCGATGCGCTATTTGGGTTCAGCTGCAGATTCCTGAATATTGAACTTGTGGAAGTGGAGGAGTGGCCTAGTGGTTAGGGTGGTGGACTTTGGTCCTGGGGAACTGAGGAACTGAGTTTGATTCCCAGCATAGGCAGCGCCTTGTGACTCTGGGCAAGTCACTTAACCCTCCATTACCCACCGCATTGAGCCTGCCATGATTGGGAAAGCGCGGGGTACAAATGTAACAAAAAACATACATTTGAAAGTAAATTTGACTATATTGTTTAGAAAGTATGTTAGGGTTTTGTTGTTTATATTATGGTCACACCTGTTGAAATTGTCCCTACTCAGAGGAAAGAAATTAGAAAATATTTGGATCCCTTGATAAACAGCTTTTGCAATCACTTATAAATTATATTGAAAAAAACTAAATAGGGTACCTATTGCCTGAAAGACCTTTAGGCTTTAAACCAATGGGTTTTGGTTCTCAACATGAGAATGACATTAACTCCTTACCTCACACTAAGGAATTTCCTCCCCCACCACCTGCAATGGAAGCCGAGACTACGGCTCCATCCTCACCTTATTCATTTTACTTAACCTATACTTTTAAATGAATAATTCCGGTACCAGCTCTATCCCCAGTTCAAGCCTCAGCCAGAGTTCTCTTAATAGTGGCACTAGCCCTACTCCTACCAAAGGCTCTAATTAGCATGCTCAGTTATAATTTTAACTGTAAATCACACATTTACACAATTCCATTCTGTGCCTTTCCCATGCTGTTTATCCCATCTCTAATGGATTTTCAGATAAGCAATAACTCATTATTTTCCCTTTTCTGTTTTAATATTTTGCCTATAGCAAGGCAATGTTTTCTTTAATCCGTGCTTTCTTGCCTCTAGCTCCTGGGTTGAAACAGATATGTAAGCTACTTCCCTGATTTTGATACATTTACACCTCCTCCATGTAATAATTTAACTTGCTTCGAAGCTACTAAATTCAGGAGAAGAAGATAAGTTAGGGAAGATTTTTGAGAGACACGGAGAGTTTTTCAACTCCCTAAGCATGATGGAAATTGCTACGGGTTTCTCATTATAGCCTCATTAGTTCATCATATCCCACTTACCCTCCTTCACCTGCCTGGTTAAACATTCGCTTTGAACTCTTGCAAGCAGATAGTGCTTTGCCAGGATTTCCATGTAAATAGCTTAGTGCAGGCTTCCTACCTCCTACCAAATTGTAGAGCTAGCTACTCTGTTACAGCCATATAATTAGATTCTTCCTCACCTTATTATTCCCAGATTGAAAATAAAATCTATAGATTTTACAATGGTTTTGCTTTGTACTGCAGCTGGATATAAACCTATTTATCCCATATCTGACTGCGATCCTTTGTTTTTTCCCTCCCCCATTTCTTTTCTGTTTTGGTTAGAGCATATCTGGTTAACAACTTGTCACATTATTTATTACTGTTTTGCTTTGGACTGGAATGTAAGAAAAAGTGCCGGATTTATTGTGCAGACTGTCCGTTTTTTTTGTGACGTCACTTTGTAGTGAAACGAAGGATTTCTTTTTTTATTACAAACAGTCTGAATAATAAAATACTCACCGAGATCTGGTCTGTCTCCAAGCCCCTTTTGATTAAAAACAGCTGTACTTTATTTTTCTGGCACGGGTGAAGTTAAAGTTTTTTTTTCTTTCTGTTTGCTCTCCTGCATCACTGTGTGTGGGTGTATGTGTAGAGATTTCTAAATTTTATTTGTACAGCGATCTTTCCTTTGACATACGCTGTACTTTATTTCAGCTGTGCAGACTAGTACGGCTGCCCCTATTACGGCTGATTAAATTGCATTTTACCCTTCAACTGCTGTGTGTCAAGGACCCGATTTACAGAGCGGAGGAATGTTTGAAATGCAATACAATCTTTACTTTCAAAATTATAGGCTGTTTCTTGACTGTTTGCTTTATTACGATTTGAACCTTTTTTTTACAGCTAAATTTCATTTCATTGAATTCAAAGCTTGCCATTACTTGTTCTGCAAAACTTCTTCTGCATTCTCTATAATACATTTAATATAAAATGCCATAATAAGTATGTGTGTGCGTCTGATGATTGCCTTTCTTTAAGAGCACTAACTTTTAAGAGATTCCTGAAAGCTAATCATTGATTCTTTTTATTCCTCTGTGGTATGTTTCTTCGCTAGATAAATTCCTGTTTAAAGGCTAAAGATTAGCTTAGGAATTGCTATAGTACCAACTGCAAAAGAGCTACCTTATTAGAAACTTTATATTCTCTGAATTTGAAAACTGTTTTTTTAGCCACAAGAGGGAGCTACCGTAATAATTTACATTTATGTTTTGCATCGTGTACGTTAAAGTGTTTATCAATGGAAATGTATATGAATTATGGTGCACTCTTTTTTAATAGGTTAGAATAGTAATTGATTTATTATTCCAAATTAACTTCAACTAGATTGGCTGAAAGTATCAAACCTGAGAATAGTATTGTGCTAATACATTTTTCTGTTCATGCCAGACATTAAATAGATTATTTCACTTATTGGGAACTGTGACTTCTATGACATCATGCCTACCCTTGTTAACTCTTAGTTGGCATCCTTCTGAAGCATGCTGCGAGACTAGTCTCCTAACTGTGCCACCTACCACTGCATTGCTGGAAGAAGAATTTCATTGAAATTTCAGACCTGCTTTAATTTGTTTTTTTGTCTGGAACTTGATCTACTGCATGAACTGTTGAACTCTACCCCAGTGATTACATTGTTGCTATTTTCGTTTTTAAGTAATTTATGTTATCTTTTCAGTTATAATGATTTCTGTCTACTTATTCTTTCATTCGTGTATCCTATATTCTAGTTTTTTCTGTTCATAATGTCTGCTCTGTGCTCCAGGGAGAACAGGATTGACTCCCTTTTCAATTCTGTTTGTTAGACAGTATGTAGACATCACTGGCAACATATCTGAGATAACGTTACCTAACAAAGAAGTTTCTCTGTCTAATGTCATTCCAGATAGGTATATCAGCTGCCGCTGTGAAGCTGAAAAAAAAACCTTACTTCCTGCCACAGATATCTGAAGTCTGCCACTGTCTCATAACCGTCTGCCTATCACTGCAATGAGTTTTTTAAGTGACACTTCCTGGACTGCTTTCTACTAGTGAACAATTATGTACTTTTCTTATTTTTCTTGTCTCTGCTTAGTATTTGATTTTCTCTGTATTTGCTCTTCTTTTATTGTAGTATCAAAAGTACTATATTTACTTCCTTTTCCTTTGAGTCATGTTGCAGGTTCACCCTAATCTTATTTTATGTTGACTTCATCCAGAAGCAGCAAGCCATTTCCCACGTGCAACCCTAGCTGCAATCGTATGTCGTTTAACTAAACTCGACTCAGCTATACTTCATACTGCTAATGGTTCTAGATTTTCCATTTATTTCATTTTTTTTGTCATTATTCTCGCTGCCTTGCTAGCAACAGTTTTGTTGAAAAAAAAAGGATTTATATTTTCTATTACTCCCACCCTTGTGAACACACTGCTATAAAGCTAAAGGCTTAAATCTTAAAACTGCCTGAAAGCTGCATTTTTTCTATGTTCTCTGTATTATTGCTGAAAGCTGTACATACAAGGTCACACTGTACCAGCAAAGAGTGCTCTTCCCCCTCCCCTGGCAGAATTGGTGCCGGCTCAGATAGGGAATATATTTACAGTTTGGGAGCGAAAACATGTTGAGTCAGCATAGTGATAAGACCTGGGTCCTAGCAAATTCCTGTACCAGATGGCGACTGAAAGTCTTCAGTAAAAGAGACTTAGACTTATTTTAAGATGCTGTGTTTTATAAACATTCAGATATTATGGTCTGTGTTCCAGAACATTCAGATACTGTGTTTCATTCTATGTAAACAATGGAGTGAGACAGAAAGTAGCTGACATTGCAAGTTGTAGACTGGATGGGAGGGGGAGTGATGTTCAATCCACTGTATATTATCATCCCTTATTTTATCATCTTCACTTTAATATTCCCTTATCTCTTGTTTGTCCAGTTTGTCTGTCCTAATTAGATTGTAAGCTCTGTCGAGCAGGAACTTTCTTTTCATGTTCAAGTGTACAGTGCTGCGTACGTCTAGTAGCAGTTTAGAAATGATAAGTAGTAGTAGTAGTAGTATAAGTGGCTGTTGTATCTCTCTCCCTCTCGTAACAAATTGCTATTGCCTGATTTCTTTGCTATTTGTTACTCTATCTAATTCCCTACCTAATTCCTTACCTAATTCCCTAATTACTTTACCTGATTATTCTGTCTAATTACTTTAACCAATTACTTAGCCTAATTACTTAGCCTGATTGCTTTGTTCTCATCTATGTTGGAATAAAGACTATCCCTTTGGAAGGAAAATAGCCTCTGTCTTTGCTGTCACCCCATATCTCAGAGGTGGCTGGTCCATTGTATTTTGGGTGGGTATAAGGAGGTAGAAACCCTATTTGCCCCATATTTCCAAATTGTATATTTCTTATGGTAAGTAGATATATCAGAGAAATAATTCCCACATAATTACAGCCCTCACTGATACTAGGTTGCCAGAAGGGGGAGTTGATGCGCATACCTGCCTTCGGGGGGAAGACACTGGGTCTGGGGCAGTAGAAAGATCGCTGGAAGGCACTGCAAGTCCTTCTGGGCTGGCAGACACAGCCACGGCCTACCCAAGAGGGGGCACGGAGTAGGGGGGGAGGAGGGAGGGGGGATGGTGGGGATCTTGTTGGGAGTTAAAGGAAAATGAGAATGGTGCATGAGGATAATTAATCTACTGCTGTACTTGTTGCATTTTTGTGTTTGTTGTACAAAACAAACTTTATTGCTTAGAAGTTTGTCGCTAATTGTTTTGATATGCTTGCTGTGTGAACCATTCTTCAATAAATATATTTAAAAAAAAATCTTTGGGGCCAATATTCAGACCTCGGGAGGCTGGTTAACACCTGCGGTCGGCAGTGAGGCCAAATATTCAATGCCAGTGACCGGTATTGAATATCAGGTTTATTTTTGAACGGTTTAAACTTAACTGGCCAAGACAATATTCAGCGCTGGCTATTTAATTTTACAGCAGCCACAGATAAGCCTGCTATTTGGATGGCCCTATTTGGCTACCAAACTTAACCGGCGAAGCACTGAATATTCGTGGATAGCCAGTTATATCACGCCCTATAACTAGTTAGATGCTATATGCTGACCGCAAATATTCAGCAGGAGATAACTGGCTATCTCCTGCTGAATATTTGCGAATAGCTGGTTAAGTGTTATTTAACCGGCCAGGAGCCATTAGTGGCCAGTTAAATAGCGCTGAATATCGTGGGGGGGGGGGGGGGGGGTCTTTGACTCCTGCTTGCTCAGCCATCATACTACACAGTGTGGGGAAGGGACTTTGGCTTGGATACCCCAGCCAGTGCATCAGGTTTGTGAGGGGATTAAGAACTTTGGATAACCCAGCCATTGTGTCAGTAGGGGGAAGGAGGTGTTGAGAAGTGACATTGTTGCTGAAACTTCTGCACTTGTTCAGAGGTGTAAACTAGAACAGCACCCTGTTATTTCTAAGGAGAAGAAGAGAGGAGTTGAGCAGCTGGAGAAATATGAGAACAGGGAGCACTGCTCCTAAAAAAAACTGGAGAGAACAACAAGAGAAGAGTCAAGTAGGGAAGATAAACATCAGAAGCAACCACTTCCAGGTTTAAGTCTACTTTGATGGTGGTTCTTGCCATTTTAGCTTAAAATATATTTTAAATCAACTTTATGGTTCAGAATCCCAATTCTGGCCTCGACTGAGTTGTTGAACGGCAGGGGAAAAAAAAAAAAAAAAAAAAATATATATATATATATATATATATATATATATATATATATATATATAGTGATAAAGTCCCTCCAGGATAGTTGGGTTAAGGCAGTTTCAGTCTGAAATACAAGTCCCAGAAGGCATTGCAGGCAAGGAGCCAGAGGGTGAGATAAAGAACCCGGACTGGGCTCCTAGCTGCAATTGGGGAAGACCTGGGTGTAAGCTGGCAGGTTGTGTAGAGTGGCTGCCACTAGGCGGAAAGAGAGTTAGGAAACCCTGTGTGCAGGAGCTCATCATTGGTCTCATTAGTCTAATGCTTAACTCAGCTGGTTTTGGTGTGAGGAAGCTAATGAAAGGAGAATGATTGGTTGTGGTAGCTGAAGCCAGGGATTGATTAGGCAGGTGGGAAGGAATCCCAGGGGGAGTTCAGTTCAGGAGTCAGAAGCTGAAGGAGAGAAGCAGTTGCAGGCTGAAAATCCTTGGGCAGGGAGGTCCCTAAAGTACTGAAGCAGGCTGAGATTCCTTGGGTGAGAGGAAGTCCCAAAAGTATTGAATTCCCTGTGAAGCTGATGCAGGGGAAAACCCTTGGGTAGAAGGAGCCCCTAAAATATTGAACTCTCCTGAAGGTAAAGAGGATAGAAGGTAGAAACTGCTGCTTGGAGACTGAACTTAAAGAACTGTTTGTCTTGGGAATTGAATTACTGTTTATTGTGCGTTGGATAAAGAGCCCAGACAGAAGCCTGTAAGCCTTTATTGAACCCTGGTATGTGCTATGCTGCTGTTGGAACTGTGTACTAGAAACCTGCATGGAATAAAAGTCCTTAAGATTGAAGTTACTGGTGGACATCTATTTCTTCATTGTACTGGGAGCCTGTGGCTGGAGGAGATTGTTCTATCCTTGGCTGCACAAGAGAGGCACCTGGTTACAATATATATTCTAAGTAAAATAGCTCTTCTAGGATTGAGCTCGACAAGAAAGGGTTACAATTGCACAACCCAAATGGTTCTTTAATATGAACATCCTTGAATTTAGTGATAACTCTTGATCTTACATGCCAGCAGGATCCACAGCAGCCAATCCAGTTAATCTTGAACCCAGCAGCTAAGATCTGAACTGCAGCCAAAAGAACCTGGAAGGAGCAAAAGTTGATTTTGGTCTGAGTAATAGGTTACTCTATGAAACTAATGAGAAGCAAATTGAAAACTAATGGTAGAAATTTATTTTTTTATGCAGCACATAATTAAACTGTGGAATCTGGTCACCAGTATAACTTTTTCGTATGCCAAGCCAGCAAGGTTTAGCTACCTAACTTAGGGAGCATGGCTCCTAAATCATCACCATTACAAGCTGACTTGGACTGAGTATTTTTAATTTATGTATCTATTAATTGGGCAGCTATGGGGAATGAGTTAGGTCATTGAAAATAAAGTAGGTGCCTAATCCTAATTTTCACAGACATGTCCCAAACATCAATGTGGAGCACAGGTTATGATAGATAACATTCTAGTATCCGGGGAACATCAGATATTAACTGCCTTACACAACCATCAGAACAAACTTGTTCCATCGCAATAAGCGAAATGGTGTGGTGCAAATCCTCATAGAATCCCCTTATTATTTTGTAAATAGTTTTTTCATTTTTATTTTATAACTATGTGCAATCTCATGAAAAATCTAGTGCTTCTTAAAACACTTATCTTAAAAGGCAGCAGCTTAAAGATATCAAGGAACCCCCGCCGACATGGCCAAGTTTCGCGTAAAGCTTTTTCAAGGAAGAGGCTCACTGTAATATAAAACATCCAAAACAAAATGTGTGTTTAACAACCCCGTTATCAAAATTTAATAAAACATTTTACACTAACTTTCTACTATCATACCTTTACATCCTACATATGCTCCTGCATATAAAAGATGGCTGCGGCGTTTTCACGCGACCCTACCATTTAAATGAGCCACAGCTGATCATAAGGGAACTGTTCAGATTGAAACTACAGCAAAGACCACCAGTCTATTTCTGCATTTAAACCACCCGTTGACAGAGTTTGCAACTGAGTTTGTTTCAGAAACTCTCTTCTCGAAATACTTTGTTACATTTCTCCAGCTCTCACCCATACCACTTGAAGAGCAGTCTACCCATCAACCAATTTTTAAGAATTCAGAGACAAGTATGTTTGAAGATCAAGCAATAAAAATGACAAACAAATTCTTAGAAAGAGGTTATCCAAAATCGGTAGTCAAGAAAGCCTATTTGAGAGCTAAATTTGCAAATAGGGATTTGTTATTACAATACCAGTCTCAAGATCAAGAGGATAAATTGACTGCTGTACTACCGTATTCACCGCTTAGTTCTAAAATCATGGTGAGTATTCATCAACATTGGCATGTTTTATAGATTACTAGTTAAAAAGGCCCGTTTCTGACACAAATGAAACGGGCGCTAGCAAGTTTTTCCTCATAGTGTGTATGTTTTGGAGAGTGTATGTGAGAGTGACTGTGTGTGAGAGAGAGAGTGAAAGTGCGAGTGTGTGTGTGAGAGAGAGAGTGAGTCTGGGTGTGAGTGTGTCTGTGAGAGAGTGTGTGTGAGAGAATGTGAGTGTGTGCAATTGCGTATGTGAGACACAGTGTGATAGAGAGAGAGTGTGTTTCACACAGATACAGTGTGTGCGAGAGAGTGTGTGTGAGACACTGATTCTCTGTGAGACTGAGTGTATGAGACCAAGCGAGTGTGTAAGTGACTGTGTGACACATAGAGAGTGAATGTGATACACTGTGAGACATAGAGTGTGTGAGAATGAGAGACAGAAAGACATTGTGAGAGAGAAAGTGTGTGTGAGAGAGAGAGTGTGTGTGTGACAGAGATACCTCCCTCCCTCTCTCTCTATGGTGTCAGGCCCCCCCTCTCTCTCTGGTGTCTCAGATTGCCGCCACTGCACCTAAGCAATTGGTGTGCTGGAGGAGGGGGAGAGAGAGTATGTGTGTGGGGGGGGGGGATGTGTTGGAGGGGTTCAGCTTGGAAGAAGAGGGGTGTAGGGTGTTCAGGAAGCGCTGGCAGATGAGAGTGAGAGAGTGAGTGTGTGGGTGGGGGGGTTCAGGAAGCAATGCCAGATGACATTGTGAGTGAGTGTGGGGGGGGGGGCAGGGGGTTCAGGAAGCGCTGCCAGATGAGAGAGAGAGTGAGTGTGTTTGTATGGTGTTTCAGGAAGCGCTGCCAGATGAGAGAGAGAGTGAGTGTGTGTGGGGGGGAGGGGGGTAGGGGGGGTTCAGGAAGCGCTGCCATATGAGAGAGTGAGTGCGTGTGTGTGTATGGGGTTTCTGGAAGCGCTGCCAGATGAGAGTGAGTGAGTGTGTGTGTGGGGGGGGGGGGGTGTTGGGGGGCTCAGCTTGGAAGAAGAGGGGTGTGGGTGGTTCAGGAAGTGCTGCCAGATGAGTGAGTGAGTGTGTGTGGGGGGGGGGCGGTTTTTCAAGCATTGCCAGATGAGAGTGAGTGTTTGTGGCGTGGGTTCAGGAAGCACTGGCAGATGAGAGAGTGAGTGTTTGTGTGTGTGTGGGGGGGGGGGGGGGTTCAGGAAGCGGGGCCAAATGAGAGTGAGTGAGTAAGTGTGTGTGGGGGGAGGGGGTCAGGAATGGCTGCCAGATTAGTGAGTGACTGTGTGTGTGGGGTGGCAGGGGTTTTAGGAAGCGCTGCCAGATGAGACAGAGTGAGTGTGTGTGTGTGTGTGTGGGGGGGGGGTTCAGGAAGCGATGGCAGATGAGATTTTGAGTGAGAGAGTGTGTATGTTGGAGGGGTGTGTTGGTTGTGTTGGGTGGTTCAGCTTTGAAGAAGAGGGGTGTGTGGGGGGTCTGGAAGCGCTGCCAGATGAGTGAGTGTGTGTGTGGGGGGGCGGTTTATCAAGCGTTTGCAGATGAGAGTGAGTTTGTGTGTGTAGGGGGGGGGGGGGGTTCAGGAAGCGCTGCCAGATGAGAGAGAGCGTGTGTGTGTGTGTGTGTGGTAGTGGTGGTGGGGTGGTTCAGGAAGTGTGGCCAAATAAGAGTGAGTAAGTAAGTGTGTGTGTGTTGGGGGGGGGGGGGGGGTTCAGGAACGGCTGCCAGATTAGTGAGTGACTGTGTGTGGTTGTGGCAGGGGTTTCAGGAAGCGCTGCCAGATGAGAGTGAGTGAGTGTGTGTGTATGTGTGTACGGGGTTTCTGGAAGCGCTGCCATATGTGACAGAGTGTGTGTGTGTGTGGGGGGGGGGGGGGTTCAGGAACCGGTGCCAGATGAGTGAGTGTGTGTGGGGGGCAGGGGTTTCAGGAAGCGCTGCCGGATGAGAGAGTGAATGTGTGTGTGGTGGGGAGGAGAGGGGTTTGCCAGATGAGTGAGTGAGAGAGTGTGTGTGTGTGGGGGCAGGGTTTTCAGGAAGCGCTGCCAGATGAGAGAGTGAGTGTGTGTATGTGTGTGTTGGGGGGGGGGGTTTAGGAAGTGTGGCCAAATGAGAGTGAGTAAGTGTGTGTGTTTGGTTGGGGGGGTTCAGGAACCGCTGCCAGATGAGTGAGTGAGTGTGGGGGGGGGGGCAGGGGGTTTTGGAAGCGTTGTTTTGAAGATGAGGGAAGGTAGCGCTGCCAGATTGCCGGTTTTTTTTTTTTGTTTATTGCCGTCATTGCCTCCTCCGTGTGATGTCCCCCCCCCACCGCCATCCCACCCACCGCGATGCCCCCACCCCCGCCGCCATCCCACCCACCGTTCGTTACGTTGTTTTGCTGGCGGGGGACCCAAAATCCCGCCAGCAGAAGTCCTTTGTTGTCTGCTGACTCCGCTTGTTCTTCGGCATTGCTAGCCTTTGCTGGGCGGGGTTCTGTGCGTCGGACGTCCTGCACGTGCATGACGTCAGACGCACAGAAGCCCTGCCTGCATAGGCTAGTAAATGCTGAAGTTCACGCCAGAGACAGGACTTGTGCTGGCGGGGTTTCGTGTCCCCCGCCAGCAAAGCTACGCGACGGTGGGTGGCTTTGGGGGGTGGGGGGGCGGCTCGGGGTGGTTGTTGCATCTCCATCATTTTGTTGGCTGGGCTTCTTTTCTTTTGATGTGGTTTGTTGGTTGTTGCGGTGGGGGGGGGGTGTTGTTCCTCGGTCATTCTGTGTGCGGGGCTTCATTTTAACTCCTTAGCTTTCGGGTGGTTTGCGAGGTTGTTTCCCAGCGTTTCCTAGGCCTGAATGCGGTCCCTTCTTTCGTTTTTCCGCCCTCGACGTCATTATGTTTGACGCGAGGGCGGGGCAGCGAGTCTTGGTCAGTGGCTTCACCACCACGAACTTACGAACCGTTCTGGGAGTCTGAGTGACTTCAGAACATTGTCCTCAGAACATTGAGGGTGCGTTTTATTATATTAGATGAATGTTTTGTACACACCCTATTGGAGCTTATCTTATATAATAAAACTCACCCTCAACGTTCTGAAGACACTGACGTCACTTCCGTCATCAAAATGGGTTTGAAGGGTTTGTGGTGGTGAAGCCACCGAAATCACCATCTCGAGGCCCCGCCCTCGCGTCAAACATGATGATGTCGAGGGCGGAGAAATGGCATCACACAATGAGGGCGGAGCAATGGCGTATGGTGCGTTCAGGAGCTGCGGAGCAATGGCGTCAGAACGACAAAGGGGTCAGTAAGTAGGGAGGGAGGGAGGGAGGGAGAAGGAGGGGGGTGTTAGGGAGGAAAACCTTGCTAGTGCCCGTTTCATTTGCTCCAGAAACGGGCCTCTTTTACTAGTAGGCGTAATAAAACTCTGGGTGAATTGTTATCATATAGAAGACTAGATATCGAGAATACTACTTCTGCTACTCTGGGACATTTTAAATGTGGGTCGTGCCAGTGTTGTGAATCTACTAGTGAAGGTTCAGTTTGGAGATATTCTGATATGACATGACCTATTTATGCCAAGTCAAGTACAAACTGCCTCTCCAAGAATGTAGTTTATGTGATAATCTGTCCCTGTCACAAAATGTATGTAGGGAGATCTAGTAGACCTATTAAAATACGTTTGAATGAACATAAATCGCGTATCAAAAATTTAACTTTTTCAGCACCTATGGTACAACATTGGTCTGATTGTGGTCATTTGCTTACAGATTTTAAATGGAGAATTATTGATCAAGTGGATGTGGGATGGGAGGGTGGTAACATTGCTCAATTACTAAACTTGAAAGAGCAAAGATGGATATTTCAGTTGCAAACTCTGTCCCCGGGTGGTTTAAATGCAGAAATAGACTGGTGGTCTTTGCTGTAGTTTTATTGGCTGCTGGTCTCTGCCTGAGTATCCAATCTGAACAGTTCCCTTACGATCAGCTGTGGCTCATTTAAATGGTAGGGTCACGTGAAAACGCCGCGGCCATCTTTTGTATGCAGGAGCATATGCAGGATGTAAAGGTATGATAGTAGAAAGTTAGTATAAAATGTTTTATTAAATTTTGATAACAGGGTTGTTAAACACACGTTTTGTTTTGGATGTTTTATATTACAGTGAGCCTCTTCCTTGAAAAAGCTTTACGCGAAACTTGGCCATGTTGGCGGGGGTTCCTTGATATCTTTAAGCTGCTGCCTTTTAAGATAAGTGTTTTAAGAAGCACTAGATTTTTCATGAGATTGCACATAGTTATAAAATAAAAATGAAAAAACTATTTACAAAATAATAAGGGGATTCTATGAGGATTTGCACCACACCATTTCGCTTATTGCGATGGAACAAGTTTCTTCTGATGGTTGTGTGAGGCAGTTATATCTGATATTCCCCGGATACTAGAATGTTATCTATCATAACCTGTGCTCCACATTGATGTTTGGGACATGTCTGTGTATATTATTTAATAGTCCCCACATTTTTCTTGGTTTGGTGGTTTTTTTTATGAAGAGTAATCCTAATTTTCAGCATCAGGCAATCTAGATAAATAAATTGTAGGTTTAAATTTCAAAAAAATACATTTAGCCAAATTTTTAGCTGAAATCTTAGGATTCTATTCCAAAAAAATCTGACACCTGTACTCCTAGGCTGCCACTGCTGCATATATTGAGTATAGGGGTGTAGCCAGAAGTGGATCCAGATCATCCTGGGCCCCTCCACTTTTGCCTCAGGCCTACCCAAAAGCTGGCACAACAATCTCCAAGACCCACCAGCTGAAGAAATCTGCAGCCCGCCCCAAGGCAGCTATGCAGCACAGTGATAAAGCACAGCAGTCAGCAGCATATTGAACTACTGATACCGACAACACAAGTATGTTCAGTTCTTATGGGAGCACTTTCTAATGCTGATCTCATTGAGCCTGCCAGCACTCAAGGTGTACATGGTGCTGGGGATAGCAGCTCAAAGTGCCGCCTCTCTGTGCCACAGTTTTTCACTGAACCACACACATGACTCTGCCCTACACATCTGAGTTCTGGATTTCTTCAGATGGTGGGGCTTGAGGATCAATGCCATAAGGCAGCTTTAATTGGGGGGGGGGGGGGGGGGGGCAGGGGAAAGGAAGGAAGATGAAAGGGAAAGTAAAGGGAGGCAGACTAAATAGGGTGCTTAGTGCTCTCCCATGTTAGCAATTAGCATCCCCTGTTCCCCCCCCCCAAAAAAAAAAAAGGTTTATTTATGACTATACCACTGATTTGTTAAAATAATACCTGTGGCTGTGCAGGTACCAAGTTGATTGTATTAAGAGTGTATAGTTGTAAACCAGTGTTTCCCAAGTCCAGTCCTGGAGTACCCCGTCAGTCAGGTTTTCAGGATATCCACAATGAATATGCATGAACTTGATTTGCATACACTGCTTCCATTATATACAAAGCTACTTCATTCAGTGGAGGAGTGGCCTAGTGGTTAGTGCAGTGGACTTTGATCCTGGGGAACTGAGTTCAATTACCACTGCAGCTCCTTGTGACTCTGGGCAAGTCACTTAACCCTCCATTGTCCCTGGTACAAATAAGTACCTGAATATACTATCCAGCTTATTTTCAAAAGAGAAAGGCGCCCATATTTCGACCCAAATCGGGAGATGGGCGTCTTTCTCCCATGGGCGCCCAAATCGGTATAATCAAAAGCTGATTTTGGGCGTCTTCAAGTGCAATATGTTGCGGAAACGAGCAAAGTTGACGGGGGCATGTTGGAGGCGTGGTGAAGGCGGGACTGGGGCATGTCCCTGGAGCAGTTGTTAGTGGGTGCAGTGGACGTCAGCCAGGTGGACCCAGGCCCATCCCCCCCTACCTGTTATACTTGTGCTGCTAAATGGGAGCGCTCCAAACCGCCCCCAAAACCCACTGTTCCCACATCTAGGTGCCCCCCTTCAGCCATAAGTGCTATGGTACTGGTGTAGAGTTGTGGGTAGTGGGGTTTGGGGGGATTTGGAGGGCTCAGCACCCAAGGGAAGGGAGCTATGGACTTGGGAGGTAGTTAACTTTTTTTTAATTGTTACAAGTGCCTCCTAGGGTGCCCGGTTGGTGTCCTGGCATGTGAGGGGGACCAGTGCACTACGAATCCTGGCCCCTCCCATGACCCAATGCCTTGGATTTGTTCGTTTTTGAGCTGGGCACCTTCGGTTTCCATTATCGCGGAAAAACGAAACCGCCCAGCTCAAGTCCGCAGAAATTTGATGCATTTGCCCGGCACAAACCGTATTATCGAAAAAAAGATGGACACCCATTTTTTTTCAAAAATACGGTCTGTCCCGCCCCTTCACATATCTGTTCTTGGAGATAGACGCCCATGGAGATGGGCGTTCGCGTTCGATTATGCCCCTCCACGTAAACCGCTTTGAATGTAGTTGCAAAAACCACAGAAAGGCAGTATATCAAGTCCCACTTCCCTTTCCCTTTATTGTGGTTATCCTGAAAACCTGACTGGCAAGGGGTACTCCAGGACCAGACCTGGGAAACACTGCTGTAAACCACCCAAAGCCCCAGATACAAATTGAATAAAACAAATAATTTTAGTTATGGATGGGACCCAATACAGTTATGCTAATGTAAGATCATTCCTAGTGTTTCTAGATCAAGTGAGGTGTGAATTTCCATTGCTGGGCTCACAGTATAAAAGAACTAATCAATCCCTTATGGCAGTCTCATAAGATGATCTCAACATCCTCAACAAGGGGCCCTTTTATTAAGCTGCAGTAAGCACTAACGCAAGCTTATCACAGGATACAAAGCACTACAGTAGGGCCCACAGTAGTTTTGGGATGATGCATGCTTCCCACATGCTAAAAAATAGAATTAATTTTTTAGCACTGGGGGCATATCTGGGGGTTGAGAGTATATGTGTTCTATGCTAATCTGTTAGCACAGCTACATCACCGCATGCTAATCAATTAGTGCAAGATTAGCACATATGTCCTTACAGCCTAGAAAATAGGTGTTGGTAAGTGCTCACGTGCTATTGGTCATATACTAATAGGGAAATTAGCATGTGGCTGTTAATGGTAATATTGAAAAATTGGGATTTTATCACCGCACTAAAAGTGGCCTCAGAGTGTGTTTGAAAGACCTGTGATGGGGATAGTGCTGGCCACTTTTTAGCGCAGCTTAGTAAAAAGGCCCCCAAGTTATTTAGTTCCATAAATTTCTAAGGAATCACCCTCTTAAATTTCTGAATTACCCTACATTTATATAGCTATTAAAAGTTTAAAAAAAAAAAAAAGTAGTGGCTCAGGAGGATTTAGAAGACTGAAAGACACTGAAGGGATCCATCTCTTATCTAACAATAGAAGTAACATTTTCTCATCCTCCAGAATTGATCTATCCAGCAGGGCCCCTTCCTCCCACTTTTTTTCTGGTCTTTCCACAAGCTAATTTGCCCAGGCACTAAAAGTTCCCTTGCTGGCTGATAGCTAAAGAGGGAACCATGGTCATACTTTGGGAAGAGTGAAGGGAACAATGCTCCCCCTAAACTCTCTGGCCAGAACATAAAGTGGGGAGTAGTCAGCTGCAGGCATACAGGAAATAAAATGTTCCATCTTTCCCCTTTTGTTAGTGAAGAGACTTGGAGCATGCTCAATGCTATCAATCTCCCTGTTTCCCTCCTCCATATACTAGAATGGTTTGTGTGTTTCACAATGGAACATTAGATTGTAAGCCCTGTACAGACAGAAAAAACTTACAGGGGCCCTTTTACTAAGGCGCACCAAAAAAATGGCCTGAGCTGGTATAGGCGCGTGTTTTGGACGCGTGCAGGTCCATTTTTCAGTGCACCTGCAAAAAAGGCCTTTTTTGTGGCCGAAAATGGACATGCGGCAAAATTAAAACCAGCATGTGACCATTTCCGGCATGAGATCTTACTGCCACCCATTGACTTAGCGGTAAGGTCTCACGTGTTAACCGGGTGGTAATCATCTGTGCACGTATACTGCCAATTACCGTCGAGTAAGCACCACGTGGTAGAAAATTTTTACTGTGTGTTTTAGACATGCATGAAAAATGGAATTACCACCCGAGGCACGCGGTAGCTGGGTGGTAGTTCCAATTTGACGTGCATTGTAGGCACACAGGCGCCTACGCGCCTTAGTAAAAAGGTCCCACAGTATCTGAATGTAACTTACCTTGAGATACTACTGAAAATAAAAAAAAAAAATTTAAAAAGCAGTTGAAGGAAAAAATAGAGGAAGAAAACGAGAATGTAAGATCAAGAAATACAAAAGTTTGAAAAGATTTTACTGAACTGCTCTGCTGCATCTGTTCAGGTGGAAAGGTTGAAGCTGGTGGGATTGGGCCTTGGAAGGGGGGGGGGGGGAGAGAGAGAGCATCAAGGAGAGGGTCAACACCCTGTTTCTCCCTTTCATGGCAATCTGAGTGCAGGAAGTGAAAGTTAACCCCCAGCATTCTGATCTCACTATTTCTTGCTCCCCCAAACTAATCAGGCAAATTATGCTTATGGCAGGAATCTTTTACCTGACCAAACACATCAGTACTGCCCTGAACTAGGGCCCACTACTACAACAGTAGTCATTTTCCTGCCTTAGCCCCAGCTCATGTGAAAATATGAATGTCTCACCTCTGTAGTGCATGCAAACCTAGCTAGTCTTGATACACAGGAAAAGTGTAGATCTGAAGTCTGCTTACTGGAAAACATTTTTAAACTAGCATTCAACCAAGAATACAAGAAAAATGTTCTTAAAAGACTGCCTAACAAGCATCCCCAAAACAAAAGCTAAAAGAGAAAGGGACAAGATTATTTGCTTACCATTATTCCTCCTCCCCAGAGTCCGGGTAGCTGGAGGGCCTGTCTAGTGATCAGCCCCCTCCACAAATATGTCACTGTTAGGCTGGGGAACAGCAGGAAAGCATTGGCTGCAATGGACACCAGAGCCAGGAAAAAGAGAACCAGCCCCACAAACCTAGAACACCTTCCAATGCACATCACAAAGAGGGAATGAGCAGGTAAGCCCTTGAGCAGCAAAAAGAAGGGGAGAAAATACAGACATCATGTTATTTTATGTAACTCCTATTCCACTTTCCATTAGGATGCACAGGAACAGCTGGAAACTGGGGAAAATCATCACTGCCCCACAAGGGACTCCCAGCAGAACAGTTGCTGGATAAAATGACACTGAGGCTTTCCTTTACCCTTTGGGTTCATATGCTCACAGACTTCCAAAGGGATAGCCTGGTGCTTCTCCGTTTGGAGCACAGAACTACCACACATCCTGCCCATACTTTGGGACAGCCTCGGCTCCCAGGTTGTTTTGATAGAGGAAAAGACAAGCATTAAGAACTTTAGGGGTCCTTTTACAAAGCCACAGTAAAAAGTGGCCTGCAGTAGTGTGTGTGCATCATGTTGGCGCGCACTGGGCCATTTTTTTTACAGCGGTTGGGAAAAGGCAATTTTTTAATGGGCTGGGAAATAAGCTTGTGCTAATATTAAAACTAGTGCACACCTATTTACAGCCTGAGCCCTTACCGTCACCCATTGACCTGGATCCATGCCCCAATTACCTAATGAAAAATGCCCCAGCACAATTCATTACGGACCTCACCACCCACCTAAATTTCCTACTTCAACAAGGATCCTTCCCCTCCGAACACGGCAATATTCTACTCACACCAATACCAAAAAACACCAAGAAACCAGCGAAAGACATCACTAACTATCGACCAGTGGCCTCCATCCCTCTTCTTACCAAACTAATGGAAAATAGAGTGACCTCCCAACTCAACGAATTCATACAAACATTCTCCATACTACATGAGTCACAATCAGGTTTTCGACCTGCACATAGCACAGAAACAGTTTTACTCACACTAATATCCAAGTTCAAACAAGAAATTTCAATTGGCAATAACATACTCCTGCAATTCGACCTATCCAGCGCATTTGATATGGTAAACCACGACATTCTTACAAAACTACTGGATAAACTAGGGATCGGCGGAAACATAATTAAATGGATATCCACACCTCAATCCTTCCCCCCACATCTCTTCCTCCTGTCCTACTCTGTACAACTATGTTATCTCAGTGATACTTTGTACCTAGACATTGTAAGCCGCACTGAACCTGCTATCGAGCGGGAAAGAGCGGGGTATAAATGCTACAAATAAATAAATAAATAAATAGTGGTAAGGGTTCACACACTACTCAAGCAGTGACCATGCAACGCGCTCCAATATGGGCGTGCTGCCAGTTTCCGCCGGAAACGCCTTCCCTACAGTAGAAAATAGAAAATTATTTTCTACCGTGGGATTTGGTACACACCAAAATCAGAATTACCACAGGGCGCACACGTTACCTGAGCATTAGCCCTCCCGTTCCTTTGTAAAAGGGCACCTTAGGGTTTTGGATGTTATCTAGGTAAACAAACCACACAGTCACACATGCTTTTGGGCTGTTCCAAAAAATTTAAAAGTTTACTAAAGCAGGTGTGAAGAAACAAAAAATCCAAAAGAAAATAAATATCAACAATAGTAGAGCTGCCAAGAGAGCCCAGTTTTTGAGAGGGAGATTTTTAGTGCATGCCCCATACCCCACCCCCTGGCACACCTCAATCCCATAACCATTCCAGAAAATATCTTATTTACACCATTGACAACAGGGATGATTGAGAACTACAAATAACTATTTTCTCTATTCTTCCTATCATCTCCTCTCACAATGCTTCTTATGCCTTAGATTCCCTATCAGTCACGTTCCCTGTCTTAGGATGTAGTAGGACAATACTGTAAATATTACACCAGGTCTTACAGCACCAAAACTAGAACAAGCTAGAGCACTATGTGCAGAATAAGAGACCATAAATTAGAAAGTCAATAAATTAGAAAGAAACAGGCAGGCAAAAACTGGCATGAAAATGTCTAGGGAACCAGACTCTGTAAGTAGTGTAATACTGGTAAATGAGAAATAGAAATGCCTTTCTCGCAGTAGGCTACAAAGTACAAAAAATTGAAAGATGCACTTTTTCCAAAGCGGATACATTCCAATTCCAAAAATTTTTAAATACATTTTCTCTTTCTTGGCATTTAAGTTTTCTGTTTTTTAAAAGTTCAATAAGTTTTATTAGTTTCTTTCAAATGTATTACAAAGGAAAACAGTACAACAAATATTTAAAACAGAGATAACTATACCCCAAACACCAAATATCATTATTGGAAGCATGTTTTGTGACATAAAAATAATAACAAAATAGTAGCATTAACATATAAGATCATGTTCCAATGGTAAAACGTAGTCACTTATGTAGTAGTCAAGAGGCGTAGCCAGGTTTTGATCTCAGGGGGAGCTGACTTTTATAAAATAGGCGCCGGTTGGGGTCAGCTAGACAGCAGTGTCTGTGTTGTTGCTCAAGGGCTGTTGCGGGCACTGCTTAATACAGGCTGTCTCTGTTGCGTCCTGCCTACAAGGAAACAGTAAGTTACATCAGGAGGCAGGATGCAGAAGAGGTCCCTGGACTGTCCAGACCAGGCAACCTGTCTTCTTAACTACCTAGCACACACATTTATTCCACTGCGAGACACCTTGTTAACATTAGAGTAGCCATACTGGGTCAGACCAATGGTCCATCTAGCCCATTATCCTGTTTCCAACAATGGCCAACCCAGGTCACAAGCACCTGGCAGAAACCCAAATTATGACAACATTCCACGATAACAATCTAATACAAAATAGGGAGTCACAAAAGAAAAAAAATGTGAAATAGAGACCCCCCTCCTCTCTGCCCAAGGAAGCCAGACTCTATAAACAGTGCAATACTGGTAAAAAAGAAACAGAAATGCATTTACTCCTGTATTTTGCAAAATAAAAATTGAAAAAAAATGTACCTTTTACAAAACAGGTATTTGTATTTTCAAATGTAAGCCACATTTAATCCGACTTTGCTTGGGATAATGTGTGATATAAATGTGTAAAAAAAAATCCTTTATCCTCCACTTTTTAAGACACTGCCTATCCTGTTGGATAGTGATGGCGCAAGAAAAGCAAGTTTGGTCCAGTGAAGACTAACTCAAATTACCTGTTCCTTAGATGGGCCCTAGTATTACCATTATTAAAAACATGGCCATACCATGCCTCTGTGGCTATGTTCCACTAATGTTAAATGATTAACTGGATTTCTTGAAAGGATTATGTAAACGTAGGATGCAAGACTAGGGACACAAATATACATTTATTCAATATCACAATTCCTCATGCACTGCCACAAAACAACTTTTTAGGGTGGATAGTGTTCCTTTTATTATCGACCAGATAGAGATAAGAGTTTTCAGTTTTGGCACAGTCATCACAAGCAAAAAATATAAGAAAAACAATGGACTGCATTAGGGGCTTGTAGCCCATTTATGTTTAAACAAAAGAGATCTGATGAAACAAAATATTTCTTTTTATTTTGACTTGCCCCTGAAACAAGTTCAAAACAGAATAATTCATTTGTGTATCTAAAAGAAAGTTCTACAAAATAGATGATGTGATTCCATGTGCCCCAATGAAAGGAGAGTTTAATTCTACTTTCATTTAATTTCAATATATTCTATCACCTTTAAAACACCAGGCTTCCCAAGGCAGATTACAGCAACAGTTAAGATGAACCCATCAGGAAACAGGATATCCTCACTGAAATCTGGACTTCTGTATTGTATAGAGCAAGAACAGTGAAGAAAAATGAGCTCAACCTATAGAGTTTATAATTGCGGTTTCTACCAGCTACAATATTTTTTGAAGCTGTTTTAATGATATTCAATTGTTATTTCTTTTCTCCTCCCGCTTTTAAAGCACTGCCTATCTAACTGAAATAGCTTTAGACTTGCTACAAATGGACCAACAATAAAAAATGACAAGGTGGAGGCAGCAGCTCATAAGTTTGCTTGCTTTGTTTCGAGTGAACGGCAATGACAGCTGCGCGGGGGAGTGGAAACAGATTAACCAAACCGGCTTCCTTGTTTACAATGGACTAGATAGGCTCACTTCCACTCCTATTAAAACCTCCTTGGGCAGCTCTTTCTCCCTTCTCCACCCCCTCCCCGAGTCTTACATCTTTCGCGTTTCGCCCACAGCCTCTCCGTGTGGTTATTTTCAGTGCTCTGAAGCGTTCTCCGTCCGGCACCAGTGATTCAGATAGTCAGCCTTCTTGCCAGCATCAGGGCCTCTCCTCAGGCACATCCCACCTACTGTAATGCAACATCCCGTTTTCTGCAGAGGTGGGACACGCCTGAGGAGAGGCCCCGACGCTGGCAAGAAGGCTGACTATCTGAATCGCCGGTGCCGGACGGAGAACGCTTCAGGGCTGTAAATACGGTCATGCAGATGGGAGAGGCAGAAGAGACAGGAGAAGCTCGCAAGGGAGGGAAGAGGATGGAGGTAGAGAATGATATTGGCATGTGGCGGCGGCGCATAGGCGCCATTTTTTTCTAAAAGTCTGTTTGGGGGAGCAACCGCTCCCCCTGCGCCCCCCCTAGCTACGCCACTGCTTACAATAAGAAGTCAAAGGTAATCAAGTTTTACCATATGTATTCATTGCACCCGCCTTTTCTGCTGCCATTTGTTTTCCAAATTTTGCATATTGACACAGTGATCCACCATATATTAAATCCTGAGATGAGTCTTTCTAATTGAATACTATTAATCTGATAGCTATTAACAGTAAGCATTTTAGCAATTTTGCTTTATAATGATCTAATTTAGCTTTTAGAGCAAGGGTACCATATATTACAATAAGGGATGTGATTGACTTGTAATTGCAAGACCCTAGATATTAGGATCCACACTTTGTTCCTGAATGGGCGAACATTTGGACAGTGATATAACATATGATTAACTGCTCCTATTGCACCATGACAAGACCAACAAGCACTAATATTAGAGGCAGTGATCTTAGAAAGTTTAAAAGGAGTCCATATAGCTCTGTGTAGTAGGAAATATGCAGATTGAACTATTGATGCTGATCTAAACAGTTTAAAAGTATCAAACCATAATTCTAGCTAACGTTTGTCTTCCAAAACTGTGAACATATCATAAGCCCAGACACTGTAAAGAGCATCTGGTTTGGAAAACTTTCCAGTAGTAACAACTTATACCAACTGGAACCTTCTTTTATACCCTTTGTTATAGCACAACAAAGTGTATAACATATTGCTTCTGTTTATATTGAATCGAGTGGAAACTTCTTGAACCAGGAAATGATACAGTGGGTTAACTACAACCAATGAAGATATTGTGAAGAGGGGAGGTTAAATAATTATTTGAGCTTTGGTGTCATCTAGCAGTTGACTGACATACCATAGGCCTAGCTTTTGCCAGGAAACCCATTTCACAGAGTGCCCTTGGAGTTGGATTTTAATGTTTGAGTTGTTCCATATAGGAACAAGAGATGATTCAGACTATTTAGTCTTGACAATACTTTCTAATTCCAGGAATGCCTTTTTGTTGTATTCACAATATAGTCACATTCTGGTATATTAAACAGTGACATAAAAGGTATAAACCTGGAATGAACTTCACAGTATCTTCGTTTTTCAAATAATAACCATAACGGGGTGTTATTTGCATTTATATCCACCATCCATCGAGCACCCTAAGTAGAAAAGCCAATGGTAATCATACAGACTAGGAAAAGTGACAAATCCGTGAAGTTTGGTGGCTTTTAGTTTTTTAAAGAGCAATAAATGGGGTTTTGTCATTCCACAAATATTTAGACAGCATAGAATCAATTATTTTGTAAATATGAGGAGGTAACAAACAGGGGAGCATGCTGAGAATGAAATTAAGCTTAGGAGCAATGACCATCTTTATAGATTCAAGGTGTCCCCACCATGACATTTTTAGAGGTGACCAATTTGTCGTTAACTTTTTGACAATATCAAGAATATATGCAGAGTTATAGTCTAAAGTAGTTTCAATGGTGGGGACAAAATAAACACCTAAATATTTTAATTTATTTGGAGACCATTGAAAATTATACTTCTTGACATCTTCTCCATAAGTAGTCATGGGTGCCAAATACAACATTTTTACCATGTTGACAAAGTTGGGAGAAACGCCAAACCATTGTAATGTTTTAAAAACAAAGGGCTATTCAAGTCGATCAAGGGCCTTTTCTGCATCTAGGCCTAAGGCCAAAACTGATTGTGTTGATTTACTGGCCTGCTGAATGATATTAACAAATAATCTTGTGTTATCACATGACAATCTACCTTGCATGAAACCAGTCTGAGTAGGATGTACGATGTGAGGTAGCACCTTTTGTAGATGCCCAGCTAGAATTTTGGCAATTATTTTTGTGTCAACGTTTATTAATGATAAAGGTCTATAGTTCTGAATGTTCAACAGATCCTTATTAGGTTTTAATAAAACTATGATGGTGGCTTCTGTAAATGTACCTGTGGATAAACCATGTCGGTGGATAAGATAAAGTCTTATGCGTTATCATCAGACGTGCTCATGTTATCTTGCTGTGCTGAGTCCATAAACCGCTACTAAACGGACTTGGAAAAATCCAAAATCCCAGGAATAACATGTATAGAATGTTTGTACGTTTGGGAAGCTTGCCAGGTGCCCTTGGCCTGGATTGGCCGCTGTCGTGGACAAGATGCTGGGCTCGATGGACCCTTGGTCTTTTCCCAGTATGGCATTACTTATGTACTTATGATATATAGGCATAAGCTATGTAATAATACATATCAATTAATACAATAACCTAACAGATAAACAATGTAATAGGCAAGAGTAAGCATATATATTACCAGAAAAGTTTCACACTTTGGCAATAATAAATTTCTATTGAATTGGAAACATGCGGATATATCATCCAGATGGTACTGCGGCATAACTGATTGCCTCATATTAAAGAAGGCACAAAATAGTAGAAAATGTAGGTAGAAATGCAATGTATATCCATGAATAAATGATAGGATTTCGGCAAATTTTATCAATAGCGGTTGAGTTTAACTCTTCAATGAAAGCAGCAAAGGCTATAGGATCTGAAAAATCCTTTGTGGTATTGTTTAATGTAACCCTTAGGCTAGCTGGATAAAACATGCCATATTTGGCGCCCATGGATTTCAATTGTGGCTGGCATGCCAAAAGTTGTTTCCTCATTTTTGCTGTGTGTCCACTAGTACAAATAAAATTGTGCTACCCTCATGCTTAATCGGAGTGATCAGCTTAGCTTTCTGCAGGACTAAAACCTGGTTGTATCTCAAAAGTTTAATTATGATCGGTCTCAGCTACTTGCCACATGGTGACGATTGAGTGTTGATGCGGTATGCATGGTCAATTTCCAGATCTCTCTGGAATTTTATGTGCAATATTGTAGGTATGAAAGATTTTTAAAATTTTACAGGATTATTCCCTTTGACACTTTTGGGCAATCCTAGAATGTGGATATTATTGCAATGGGACCTGTTGTTTGCTTCTGCCAAATCCGATTCTAATTGTGAGATATGTTTGATTTGTTTTTGTAATATCTTATCATTTTTCTCCACAGTCAATCCTGTATTTTCCAAAACTTCCACCAAATCTTTATTTGAATAAAATCTTCCTTTAGTGAGAGCAATTCCGCTCTTATTTCTGACTTGTCCTGTTTAGTATTAGCTATGAGGTCATGAAGGCCTCGCAGTTCTTCTAGTATTACCTGTGAGGCCTCATCATCTTGCCTATTTGATGAAGATTATTGAGGTGAAACCCGATCTGTGTTTCATTTTCCAGGTTTGTTAGTAGCCATATTTTATATATCTTTTAAGATTTAGGCACAACACCATGATGATATTTGATATTTATTTTAAGTCTCCACCAGAACAAAAATTTCAAGCAACCATACACTGTGGTGCTTGCTAGCGCCCCCCAGCATTTAATTTTTCTAACCATGTTGGATCCAATCTCTTTCTCACTTTCCTTATGTGATTCTTCTCCTAAATTCTCTTTTCAGAATCTGTTTTCCATTTCTTCTCTCTCTTCCTGTTTTTGCATTCTATTCTCTATACTCGCCCCCCTCCCAAGCCCTCATCTATTTTGTCCAACAGACATTTCCTCACTAGCACCAGCTTCTTCACTTTAACACAACCTTTCCTGACATCTAGGCCATTTCCTTTTTCTGTTATCCCCTACCCGGTTTCCCATTCCTTTTTTTCAGCTTCTCTCCATTTCCATATTCTCTCTGCCATTCCATAGTCCCATCACTTTACACTGCTTCCTAGCCCCCCCCCCCCCCCCATCGCCCTGATCCTTAACACCGTCTCTCCATCTGTCTGTCTCTCCCTTCCCCCCTCTCACCCACTTGCTACTGGCTCATCCCTTCCCTCCTTCTCTCTAGAGATGCTTCTTCTTCTTCTTCTTCTTCTTCTTCTTCTCTCTCTCTCTCTCTCTCTGGAGGCCTATAAGGGGGTTTATAGAACACTGTCCCTCACCCTTAACAGTTGTCCCTCAGGTAGTCTGAGCCACTTTAAAACCATTAGTCCCACCCAGGGAGGAAGTGAGACAGGAGGGGTGGAGCGAAAAAGGACAGCAACTAGAAAGTATAAAAGGTAGGGTCAGAGTCACGTGATGGACTGAGGGAAGAGGTCACAACTTTCTTCTCTCCTGGGCTCTCCCTCCCTTGGATCCCCCATAATTTGGCTTGATTTGCTAAAGAGGCGGTGAAACGGTAGTTAGAGATGACGTACGGTCTATGGACCCTTATATTATCCGAGAAACAAGAGCGATGACTGGAAAAACAACAAAAAAGAGCCATAGAAGCAGCGAGGGCCCGGCGAGAACAAGATGGCGCCGAGCCCGATAGCAGACCCAGTACCGCAATTCCACCAGGCCCAGCTAGAACAACTTACTGAGGCAGTAAAGTCCGCGTTGGAGCCGCAATTAAAACAGATCTCCAAGCAGCTGGCAGGAGTGGAGACACGGCTAGGCAAAACAACTAGAAGAACAGGTGAGCTTGAAGTACGAATGTCGGAGGTGGAAGATGCTGAAGTGGCAACGGCGACGCTAGTGCAAGAGATGCAGCAAGAGCTGAAAATGCACGCCTCTAAGCTGGATGACCTCGAAAATAGATCTCGGAGGTCCAACCTGAGGCTCATAGGTGTTCCAGAATCGATACCAGACCGCTCCCTGACAGAACAGCTAGAGCGCTGGTTGAAAATGGAGTTTGCCCTCTCTGACAGCATGGGACCGCTTTGCCTCGAAAGATTGGGGAAAAGACTCAATAACAGAACCCGACCCCGTGCCGTGATTGTCAAGGTACATAACTTTGTGCATAAAGAAGAAATTTTGCGAGGAGCGCGTTTAAAATAGGACTCCCTAAACTTTGATGGAGCCAGTATAAAAGTGTTTCAGGACTATTCACAAGCCCTACAGGATCGCAGGAAAGCCTTCACACCAATCTGTAGACAGCTCACAGAGAAGAAACAACGGTTTTTACTTCTATATCCTGCACAGTTAAAAATACATATGGATGGCTCCTGGAGAGTCTTCAACTCTCCTTCGGAAGCCCAGAAAGCTCTCCAATGTCAAGACTACAAAAGTCCAGAACAGGGCTGAACTGCTAATTCGGACCTCACAATTCTGAGCCACAGTAGTCAGCGCACCCTGTTTACCGAAATTTAAGTCCCAGTTGGACTGCAGAATGTTGATTGACTAGCTTAGTAATTACTGTAAGTAGCGAATGAGGTAACTCATAATGTTGTATTACTGCTAGATGGGGAGAAATATGTGTTTTTGTTACACTCTAGCAGGCCGTGGTGGGGGAGTTGGGGGGGGGGGAAGTCCCACCATCATTGATTCTGCACTCTTCCGACCTAGGATAGGAGAGAGGAGTGCAAGGCTGGAGATAAGAGGGGGAGGGGAAGGTAAGGGAGGGAGGGAGGTCGGAGATAAGGGAAGGATAGTGGGAGGGATAGGGGTAGAGGGAAGGGAAATATCCCGAAAGGTTTTCTGGGATGACACTGGAGAGCGACAAGGCGCTGGATATAGAAGAGGGGAAAGGTTAATAGAATGTGGCGTAGGACCTAATTGGATTAGTAGATGGGGGCGCGGGTGGAGCTGGGTCCCGGAGCTCCCCATAACTGGGAAATTTCAGCGCTTAATGACAACAGGCCATAGCAATGACTAAGGGCAACTCGGTCAGGTTCCTTACATGGAACGTCACGTGGGAGATATTTCCTCCCCAATCAAAAGAACTAAAATTTTAATGGCCCTTAAGAAGCACAAGGCTGATGTGGCCTGCTTACAGGAAACCCGCCTTTCAGCAAATGAACACCAAAAATTGAAACGCACATGGGTGGGTGAGGTACATGCAGCCCCAGCAGAGGGGAGGAGTAGAGGGGTGGCCATCTTGATTCGAAAAGGACTAGTAGCTAAATCAAAAGTCATAGAGAGATACCTTCAGGGGAAATACTTGATGGTTCATTTGTGGCTAAAGCATCGAGAATACTTGGTAGTGGCAGTGTATGGGCCGAACTTATTTGATAAAGCATTTTATGAACAGGTGATTCAGCTATGTCTCCCCAATAGAGCTTATACTGGGAGACTTTAACCTAGTAGCGGACCCAGTATTAGATTGCTCAACCCCTAGACGGGCCAGCAGGGGGGGGGGGGGCAGGATCAAGAGCCCTCCCACAGTTCATGCAATCACTAAACTTGGTGGACACGTGGCGGACATTGCACCCGGACTCGCGAGATTACACACACTTATCACGGGCGCACGGCAGTTGGTCCTGGATAGATTATGTCCTCGTAGACCAACGCCTGTTCCACTATGTGGAGGCAGCAGTGATTGGACCCAAAGAGGTTTCCGACCATGCGATGACATGGATAGACCTGATTGACCCAGAAACATCTCGTGGTGGGGCGGGTTGGCGTTTCCCATCGTATTTAGCTACTGATAAAGAATTCATACGATACACTCAAGAAAGCTGTCCAAAGCTGTCCAAAATTCTGCCGCACGTCTTATCTACCGCGTGAACCGATACTCTCATATCACCCCTCTCCTCAAGTCACTTCACTGGCTCCCGATCCGCTACCGTATACAGTTCAAGCTTCTCCTTTTAACCTTCAAATGCACTCAATCTGCAGCCCCCCAGTACCTCTCTACACTCCTCTCCCAGTATGTTACCACCTATAACCTCTGCTCTCAGGACAAATCACTCCTATCTGTACCCTTCTCCACCATCGCTAACTCCAGACTCCGCCCCTTCTGCCTCGCATCACCATATGCCTGGAACAGCCTTCCCGAGCCCATACGTCATGCGCCCTCCCTGCCCATCTTCAAGTCCTTACTCAAAGCCCATCTCTTCTCCCTTGCTTTTGGTGCATAACCACCTTCCCCACTCATGATACCTACACTGACTACATAGTTTGTAACCTTTAGATTGTAAGCTCTTTTGAGCAGGGACGGTCCTTCCCCATATTAAACTTGTACAGCGCTGCGTAACCCTGGCAGCACTATAGAAATGCTAAGTAGTAGTAGTAGTAGTAAATTCAATGCAATCCACAAAAATCAACCTTCCGTATTCTGGCACGCAGCTAAAGCAGTTTTACGAGGGGCAATAATAGCCTATATGGCTAAGCGGGAACAATGAATAACTGGGGCGATCACCAACCTAGAAAAAAGATATCAAAAAGCAAAATGCAGATATATTAGCACTCCTAACTCTTATTCTAAAGAACAAATGCAGTCAGCACGAATAGCATTGAACACCCTTCTTCATGAGAGAGCCTCCAGAGCGTTAGTGTATAGAAAATATCAACTACAGTGCTATGGGAACAAGGCAGGGGCCCTATTGGCACGGGTAATTAAAACTTGGGGAGGAAATAGAGCGATTATGGCAGTAAAAGACAAAGAGGGTCGTATACAAAACCAGAAAGAGAAGGTAGCGGAGGTATTCTATGACTTCTACCAAGCCACATTTGGAGCGTGCCCCAAATGTGGGGGAGAGGGAGCGACTTTGGGGCACATGTTTTGGCGCTGTGTGAGAGTGGAAAAATTCTGGAAGAGTATTTTGGAACAGATCTCCAAATTGTGGGCTACAGTCTGGTGTTACTCTCCGTTACTGTTGTTTGGCAAGCCCAAGCTGAGCCCCCCAATTCCAAGAGGATGCATAGCCTTTGTGAAACGAGCGACTATCGTAGCAAAGGCAACTATACTTACAGATTGGCTCTCTCCTGACGGGCCCTCAACTCAGAAGTGGAGATTACAAATGGTGTCCCTGATGCGCTTAGAAAGGCTGATGTGTCAGGGCAAACCAGACCCTGACCTACAACAATTTTTAAAGAGATGGAGCCCATTTTTGGAGACACTTCCCCCTGCTTCCAGGAGTCACCTGTTGAACTTTTAATGCTATTAACCTTTAGGGTAACTAATTGGGTATATTCCAGAACTTGAGGGATAGAGGGAAAGGGTAGGGAGGGGAGGGTAGTTAAGGGAGGGTAGGGAGGTTAGATGGTTAAATGGGGAAAAGAGGTTTATAATATGGTTATAGAGTAAAGCCTTGATTAGCACTGATGAGGAATGTACACTTCAAGTGTTACAATAACGACATAGGATACTCAGCTGGAATAAAGATTGTGCATAGGGATAGAATAGGTCGTTAAGAGGATATGGTATCTGGGGATATGCAAAATGGAAAATATACAGTGATTTAACTGTGTGATTACTACTAGACTTTGTGTACATTTCGAAAAGCATATATGTTGTTCATGTAGTTGCTAATAAAAAAAGATTTAAACATAAAAGGTAGGGTCAGAGTGGGGTTAAGAAGACCCAGGGAAGGAAGAGGTGAAGCACCAGCATATGCCTTTATGACTTACATTTAGCTACTGTGACCTGTCTGAGGTAAGCCAGCCTTATGATTTGAAGACTTGACTGCCTTGTTTTGAGATCTGGCTGGAGCCAGACCTGGAAAGCTACAGAGAAGTTTATAGACTGTGTTTGTGGCATGGCAGTTGCATGCCATGGATTGTGATTTAGACCCTGTCAGCAGCAGGCCCATATTGAAACTTTTTCATAGAATTATGAACTTAAGAACAGCCATACTGGATCAGACCAATGGTTGACCTAGCTCAGTATCCTGTTTCCAACAGTGGCCAATCCAGGTCACGTGCCTGGCAGAAACCCAAATAATAGCAACATTCCATGCTACCAATCCTAGGGCAAGCAGTGGTTTCCTCATATCTGTCTTAATAGCAGACTATTAACTTTCCTCCAGGAACTTGTCAATACCTTTTTTTTTTTTAAAGTGAAAAAACATTTCTTCCTATTTGTTTTAAAAGTATTTTCCATATAACTTCATTGAGTGTCCTCTAGTCTTTGAACTTTTTGAAAGAGTAAAAAATCAATTCACTTCTACTTGTTTTACACCACTTAGGATTTTGTAGACCTTAATCATATCTCCCCTCAGCCATCTCTTTTCCAAGCTGAAGAGCCCTAACCTCTTTAGACTTTTCTCATATGAGAGGAGTTCCATCCCCTTTATCGTTTTGGTCGCTCTTTTTTGAACCTTTTCTAATTCTGCTTTATCTTTTTTGAAATAAGGTGAACAGAACTGAATGCAATACTCAAGGTGAGGTCACACCATGGAGTGATACAGAGGCATTATATTATTCTCGGTGTTATTTACCACTCCTTTTCTAATAATTCCTAGCATCCTGTTTGCTTTTTTTGCCACCGCCACTGCACACTGGACAGAAGATTTCAGTGTATTGTCTACACTAACACCTAGATCTTTTTCTTGAGTGCTGACCCTGTAAAGTAACAGGCCTCAGATTGAAGTTTAATAAAACATTCATTTCATGTTTCCAACCTTGTCTGGCTGTGTTACTGTGAAGGCCCACCCTCAACCTTCACTCACAGTATCACAAGGCCATACTCTTTCTTGCGTTCGCTCCTCACTACTTTCCCCCACTAGAGACTACCCATCCACTCACTTGATGTTCTTTCCACCACTCTCACCCAGTCTCACTCACTCATTTACTCCCAACCCACTAGAGATACTTCCCTCCCTCCAGACAGGTGTTTCCTTCTCCTTTTTTATCTACTCTATACCTGTATATCTCCATCCTGCTTTTTTCTCACAACTTTCGTTCCCTCCCTCAGTTGCCCTGAAGACTTTCCCCTCATTTTCTTTCTCTTTAGTCCCTTCTTTCTTGCATTTGCCCACCTACCTCCTTTTTCAACATTCATTTCCCCTGCTTTTTGTTTATGTTTATTTAGACTTGTTATACCACCTAGCCTAACTGACAGATCCAAGCATTTTTGAAAGGAACTACCAAATCATGATAAGAAAGAGACTTCAGTCATACTGAGAACAACGAGCACAAACATAACCAAAAGAAGAAAGAGGAGGCAAATGGAGAGGAAGGAGGGGAATCAGAGGAGCGGAATACAGATTAACCAATGGTCAGTGACTTGCCTAATTTATACTGAAGGCTTGTCGAAATAGCCAAGTTTTAACAGTATTTTTAACTTGCCTAAATTATACTGAAGGCTTGTTGAAATAGCCAGGTTTTAACAGTATTTTTAAAAGTTTTGAAATATAATTCAGCATGAATCGCCAGGGGTAACAAATACCATAGCGAGGGAGCAGGAAAGAAGAAAGCACAATATCTAGTAGATTATACTTGAGCAGCACGTGGACTGTGGAACAGAGTAAGCAGACAGATGAGTAAGGAGGAGTGGCCTAGTGGTTAGGGTGGTGGACTTTGGTCCCGGGGAACTGAGGAACTGAGTTCAATTCCCACTTCAGGCACAGGCAGCTCCTTGTGACTCTGGGCAAGTCACTTAACCCTCCATTGCCCCAGGTACAAATAAAAGTACCTGTATACAATATGTAAGCTGCATTGAGCCTGCCATGAGTGGGAAAGTGTGGGGTACAAATGTAACAAAAATAAAATAAATAAATAAAAAAGGAATGGTGAAGGCTGCTAAGTAAGAAGGTTGACTAAGATGGAAGGCCATAAAAGCAGGGGCATAGCTATGGGGAGCCTTGCCCCCCCCCCCCCCCCCCACACACGTCTTGGCTCAGGCACCCCAGTTACGTGAACAGCTTTTCTGTGTCTCTGGCACAGCATGGTATATCTCTCCCTCCCCCTGCTGATCTGGCATCTTTTCCTTCTCTCCCCTTCTCTCCAACCCTTTGCAGTACAATGTCTCTTTCCCTTCTGTCCCTGCCAGCCTGCACTGCAGTCTTCCAACCTTCTAGTACCATCAAAGATCAAGAGAGCCTTATTGCCTACAGGCCCCAGAAGTCTTCTTTCTGCACCATTTTATGTTCTCATGTAGGTAGGATGATACAGAAGGAAGACTTCTGGGGCAGCAGGTGACATGACTGACTTGATCTACAATGTTGCTGGAAGATTGGAAGACTGCCATGCTGGGGGCAGGTAGAGAAGGGGAAGACACCAGACCATGGGTGGATGAAAGGAAGGGAGACAGATACTGGCTGGGGGGGGGGGGGGAGAAAGTATGAGGAAGAAGGAGAGGGGGGGAGAGTCCAAGGGAGGGAGGAGAGAGAGAGATTCACTGTACCTGTAAGGAGGGGAGGTCCAAGAGGGGGAGTGTTATGATTCTGCTAAACAGGCAGTGGCTGGAACCCGCTCTGCTAACAGGCAGAAGAATGGCTGGAGCTC
The DNA here is from genome assembly GCF_901765095.1 of Microcaecilia unicolor. Taxonomy (NCBI): domain Eukaryota; kingdom Metazoa; phylum Chordata; class Amphibia; order Gymnophiona; family Siphonopidae; genus Microcaecilia; species Microcaecilia unicolor. Next base: position 128,537,429 of record NC_044040.1, read on the forward strand.
ACCTCTCATTGGTCTGTCAGGATTTGAGCTGATGTCTGTAGCTGCAGACGTCAGAAGCCAAGATCTACTTAAGCCTACATTTCCCTGTATCCTTGCTTTAGTGTTGATTGCCTGTGATTGCTGTCAGCTGAAGCCTGGTTTCCTTTCTCTCTGTTGGTGCTAGTGCACTCTGTGTTATGTTGGAGAATTGTTTTCTCTCCTCGTGGCTTGAAGTTCTGAGTGTGTGCTGGGTATTCCCAGCATGTGCTTGATTGCTTCTCTACACTGCACCTGGGGTCTATTCTCTGCTTGGCCGGTGTTGTGCTTTGTGGTAAGCTTGTCCCTCATATCATTCCAGTTTGTTTCTTTCAGTTTCCCTTTCCTCTGTATTAACCCTTTTGTGCCTTGCTTAGTATTACCTTGTAGCCCTGCCTTTGTGGGCAGCCTCCTGACCCTTTGTTTCATCCTGGGAGTTGTTTTTCTGTTGTTTGCTTTACCCTTTGTCTGCACTGTAGCCCTGTTTCTGCCAGGGCTACAGGTTACTGTTTTAAGCATTGTTGCCAGGGTTGCGGTCTTCCCGCAACACTGGGCGGGTTTTCTTTGAGCAGCTGCGGCAAAATTTCGGCGGCTGCGGGGTGCAGGTTTGGGCTCTTCTCCTGTGGCCGCTGTGTGCTTTTTTCCGGGGCTTCTATTGGTCCAATTTGGTCCAATAAAAGCTTTCCCGGGGCTTCTATAGGTCCAATGTGGTCCAATAGAAGCTTTTGAGGGGCGTGGTCGACATCAGGGGCGGGGTTAACAACATCAGGGGTGACATCAGGGGGCGGGGCTGGTGACGTGAGAGGCGGGGCTGGTGACGTGGGAGGTGGGGTTTGACGTTGGGCTGGTTTTGGGCTGGTTTAGGGCTGATTTTGGGTGGGGAAAATTTTTCCCATCTGGCAACCTTGGTTTTAAGCAGTCTTTTCCTTTAGCTTGCTTCAATTCTTCCTTTGCTGTGTCTGTCTCCTGCTTCTGGTGAGCTCTGCTCCTTATCTGATCTGTGTGTTTAAGCTGGCTTCTGTTTGCTTACCTTTTCCACAGCCTTGTGTATCCCTATATAGCAGTTTCCTGTTTTCCCTTGTATATTGTGAGGCCAGCTTTGTGCATTCTGGTGTGTGGTTTCCCCTTGCTTTTGAGTGCAGTGTGGCACAGCCTTGTGTATCCCTATATAGCAGTTTCCCTTTTTCCCTTGTATATTGTGAGGCCAGCTTTGTGCATTCTGGTGTGTGGTCCTCCCCTTGTTCCCTTGTGTGCTGATTGGTTCAGCCTAGAGTGTATTCCTATAGTTGGTTTCCTTTTCCCTGAGTGCTGTGTTGTTTAAGCCTAGAGTGTTTCTTTTCTGGGGCTTCCTGTATTCTTGTTCATCTGTGGCATAGCTTTGTATTCCTGTGAAGGCTTCTGCCTCTCACCCTTTCTTTTGTGGCTTTACCCTGCACTGTGTGCACTGCAGTTCCATGTGGAACCCTTGTTGTTCTTCTTTCTCCCTTCCCAGAGAGTGACTCGGTTCCTAGTCGGCCGTCAGGCCCGCTTGCTTGGTCTCTGCGTGAGTGGGTTCCCGATAGGCCGTGAGGCCCGCCTGAATGCTCTATTTTCCCCTTTCTGGTGATGCCTGTTGGCTGTTGTGAGTGTGTGGGTCATGGTGGCTGGGGTGGTGCATAGGGCCTGTTAGGTCTACCCTAGGCCTTGGCCCAGGCTCAAGGGCTCATGTCCAGAATAACAGGGAGAGAGAGAAAAATGGGTGATGCACCCATGGGGTACAGGTCCATGGGGGGGGGGGGGGATAGAGAGAGATAGTTGATGTACCCACAGGGGGAGATCTGAGATGGGGGGGGGGAGAGAGAGAATGTATGATACACCCATGGGGGAGGTCCTACAAGGGGTGAGAAAGAGAGACGGATGATGTAACCATGGTGGGGGGGGGGAGAGAGAGGGGGGAGTGGAGGAGTGGCCTAGTGGTTAGGGTGGTGGACTTTGGTCCTGGGGAACTGAGGAACTGAGTTCGATTCCCACTTCAGGCACAGGCAGCTCCTTGTGACTCTGGGCAAGTCACTTAACCCTCCATTGCCCCATGTAAGCCGCATTGAGCCTGCCATGAGTGGGAAAGCGCGGGGTACAAATGTAACAAAAAAAAAAAGAGAGGGAAGAAAATAGAAATGCCAGATTGCGGGGAGTGGGGGTGGGAAGAGAGCTTGAATGAAGGGGTAGAGAAAGACGTGAACCCACAGAGGGGGAGAGAGGAGAAGATGGACTCACAGAGGGGGAGAGAAAGATTATGGGATGGGGGATGATAGTGAGCAGAGAGGAAAGAGAAAAAGAGTAAGAGACTGGATGGGGAGGGGGAGATGGGGAGATTCTGTACCATGAGGAGGGTCCAGGGGATATATGCTGGCCCTGGGATGGGGGATGCAGAAGATAAAGAGGAGAAGGGAAGAAGCTGAACACAAGAAGGGACAGAGACACAGAGGGATATGGACAGAGAAGAAATATCAAAACAGCCAGGAGACCCTAGAAAGATCAGAAGATTGATGGGACTTGGGTGGGGGGAGAAGGGGAACAGAGTGAAAGATGGATGGGATGGGAGGAATGAAGGGAACAATTAAAAAGATGAATAGGACTTGGTGGGAGGAAGAAAGGTAGAATGCAGATGATACTAGGAGGTGGGGGAAGGGAAACAGAGTAGAAGATGGACGGCACTACGGGGTAGGGAGAGAAGGGGAACATAGCTTGCTGCAGCCCTGATTGGAGGATGCTGGACATGGAATGAGTAGGAAGACAGGGGAGATGCTGCACATGGGGAGAGTACTAAAACAGTGGGGAGGGCTGAACATTGGATGGGGATGGGGACAGAGAGGAGGTATGCTGGACATGGGAGGAGCAGAGATATAGAAGAGATGCTGACATGAAAGGGAGAGAGGGACACAGAGGGATGCTGGATATGGATAGGTGACATGGAGAAATGCTGGATGGAGGTGAGGGAAATAGGATATGGACAGAGGGAGCAAGAGAGAGAAAGACAGAGAGAGAGAAGATACTGGTCAGAGGAGTGAAAATAGAGAGAGGATGCTATACAGAAAGAAGGAAAGAGAAGGTGCTAGAAGAGAGGGAAGAGTTAGAAAAAGAAATGAGAAACAATAGGATGAAGAATGGGAGGGCTGGGGTAACGAAGATGAAAAGCTGTAGGCTGATGTGGTAAAAAGAAAATTACAAAGAAAATTGAAGACTGAATAGCAGGGCTTAATTTGTGACAGAACAAGGTGGAATGGTGTTCCAGCACTTTTTTGTAGCCTTGTGACATCACCACCCCATTCTTCCTGCTCACCCCATGGTCCAACTTTTCTCCCTCCTGTCCCTTCCCCAGCTGGCAACTTGGCTTCTTTCCTTACCTCTTAAACCCTAGTTATCCCTTTTAAAAAGTATTTTTGTTGCTGGAGGCAGCTGGCAGTGAACAGCAATTCAAACAAGCTGTTTGCAGCAACCTCAAAGTCTTCTCTCTGATGCACTTCCTGTTTCCACAGAAGCAGGATATATCAGAGAGAAGGCTCTGTGGAGCTTGCAAACAGTGCATCTGAATCGCTGCTCACTGCCGGCTGCCTCCAGCAGCGAAGACCATTATAAAAGGTAACAAGGGAGGGCTGAGAGGCAACAGGAAATGCCAGATTGCAGGCTGGGGAGGAAGAGGAAGAAAAAATACTAGTCGATGGAGGAGGGGAAAAATGATAGATCATAGGGAGGAGAAAAAAAATGCTGGTCCATGGGGGATGGAGAAAAAATGTTTGTCCATGGAGGGGGAGGGAAGAAAAATGCTGGTATGTGGAGGAAGAGAAGTGGGAAGAAAAAAATGCTGATCCATCGAGGAGGAGAAGGAGAAATGCTGGACCATTTGGGGGAGGGAGAGGGAAAGAGAAATGCTGGACCATTTGAGGGAGGGAGACAAAGAGGGAAGGAGAAATACTGGACCAATGGGGGAGAGAGAGGGAAGGAGAAATGCTGGACCATAGGGGAGGATGGGGAGAAGGAGAAATGCTGAGCCATGTAGGGAAGAGAAGGAGAAGAGGGAGTAGAGGGGGAAATAAGAGACAAGGGAAGAGAAGAGACAGTGAGATTCTAGATATGAAGTGATTGATGAATATAATGGGAAAGAGAAGAATGGGGGGGATATTCTGACTGGGGGAAGAAGAAACTAATAGAGATGAGGGTACTGATTACAGGCATGAAAGGGGAGAAGCTGCACTGTTGGGAAAGGGAAATGCTAGGCTACAAATACGGGGGGAGAGGGAAGGTATTTGGCTACAGGAGTGCGGAGTGGAGAGAGAGGGAAGATGTTAGGCTATAAAGGGGGGGGGGTGGAGAATGGGAGACCAGATACTGGACAGAGAAGGATAAAGAGAGAAGAGATGCTGAGCTACAAAAGTGGAGGAAGGGGAGATTCTGACCATGATGCAACTAAGTGGGCATAGAGGGTTGTCAAAGAGATTAAGATGGGAGAGGTAATGGGACTCCTCTCTCTCTCTCTCCTTCTCTGCACATATTCAGCAGACTGCTAAAACCTGTCGTTTCTTTCTCTATAATATCACCAAAATTCACCATTTCTTTTCTGAGCACACTACCAGAACCCTTATCCACAGTGGCGTACCTAGGGTAGTTGACACCCGGGGCCGGTCATTTTTTAACACCCCCCTCAAAAATCCAGTACTAGGCATACCGAGAATACAAAACACTCAGGACCTATAGAGCAATTCTACCATACCATAAGCAGTCATTTCTACGAGTCACACAAGGAAAAGGAAATCATCTTAAACACTACAGTGAGCACTAGAACATCAATTCACCTATTGTAAAACAAAACCAGACAGATAGTACAGATCGTCAATCCTGCACAGTCAATGCCAACTGAAAGTCATGTCTTTTTCACAAACACAGATACACCCTAATCCACTATAGAACAAGTAATCATAAACTTTCTATTTAGGCAAAAATTAAACTGAACCCCCAAGATGACACACTCTGCATACAATGCAACACCACAGAAACAGAAAATGTCCCCTAGTACTGTACAAAATATAAAGACAGCAGGTGTAAATTTGAAAAAAAACTAACAAATACCAATCACCACTTTACAAATTAACAAATCGAAATAAAACAAATATAGAAAATAAAATACCATTTTATTGGACTAATACATTTAGCTGTCAGAGGCCAAAACCTTCTTCCTCAGGTCAATACAGTATAGTGTGTTACAGTGTCCTAACCTGACCTGAGGAGGGGGGTTTGTTTTCCGAAAGTTAGTCAAAATGTTTTAAAATTAGTCCAATAAAAAGATTACCTTATTTACATGTTCTATTATAAACATTTATTAACACAGCTACAATACTACTTTATCCTAAAGCAAAAAAAACAAAAATATATATTTTATTTACAGTTTGTTGTCTCTGGTTTCTGCTTTCCTCATCTTCTTTTCACTGTCTTCCTTCCATCCAGCATCTGTCTTCGTTCTTTCCCTGCCATCCAGTGTCTGCCCTCTCTGCTGTCCCCTCCATCCAATGTCTGCCCTCTCTCCCTGCCCCTTCCATTCACTGTCTGCCCTCTCTCTCTCCCCCTTCTATTCACTGGCTGCCCTCTCTCTCTCCCCCTTCTATTCACTGTCTGCCCTCCCTCTCCCCCCCATCCATCCAAGGTCTGCCCTCCCTCTCCCCCCCATCCATTAAGGGTCTACCCTCCCCTCTCCCCCCCATCCATCCAGGGTCTGCCCTCCCTCTCCCCCATCCATCCATCCATCGTCTGTCCCCTCTCTCTCTCTGCCCCTTTTTTCAGCCCCCAGTTCCAGCCCTCTTATCCCACCTGCCCCTAGTTCTAGCCCCAGCCCACATCTCCCACTTGCTCCCTCTTTTCAGCCCCACTATCCCACCAGTCGGCAGTTTCAGCCCCAGCCCTTTTCTCTCACCAGTCCCAAGCTTCAGCCCCAGCCACTTCTCCCTGTCCCCTTTTCAGTCCCCAGTCCCCCCAGCTTCAGCCCCTGCCCCTTTTCAGCCCCCAGTTCCAGTACTAGCCCCCTTATCCCACCTACCCTCCTTTTCAGCCCCCAGTTCCAGCCCCCTTCATCCACATGCCTTGCATTAGGGACCCCTTTTCAGCCCCAGACACATTTTCCCACCAGCCCCAGGTATGGCTCCCATTTTCTCGCATGGCCCCTTCCCCACCCGTCCCCTTCTCCCCTCTGAGACCCCCTCCCCACCACAGTCCCCTTCTCCCATCGAGACCCCCTTCCCCATATCCCCTTCTCCCATCTGAGATCCCCTCCCCACGTCCCCTTCTCCCATCTGAGACCCCCCACCCCCTTCTCCCCAGCCCAGTCCCCTTCTCCCCTCTTCTCCCATCTGAGACCCCCTCCCCACGTCCCCTTCTCCCATCTGAGACCCCCACCCCCTTCTCTCCAGCCCAGTCCCCTTCTCCCCTCTTCTCCCATCTGAGACCCCCCTCCCCACGTCCCCTTCTCCCATCTGAGACCCCCACCCTCCTTCTCCCCACCCCAGTCCCCTTCTCCCCTCTTCTCCCATCTGAGATCCCCCACCCCCTTCTCCCATCTGAGATCCCCCTCCCCACCCCAGTCCCCTTCTCACCTCTTCTCCCATCTGAGACTCCCTTCCCCACCCCAGTCCCCTTCTCCCATCTGAGGCCCCCCTCTCCAGTCCCCTTCTCCCATCTGAAACCCCCCTCCCCAGTCCTCCTCACCCATCTAAGCCCCCCCAACTCGACCCACCTACCACCTTCGACGACAGCCCTCGTCTCCTGCCTCCATCAGGGGCTTTAAAAAAAATCTGAAAAGCAACATTGCAGGTAGCGCTTCGCGTCTGCCCTGCCTGCTTGTAAAAGAAAGCGGCAAATCTCCTCGTCGACGTCGCGACGTCACATCGGGTCTTCCCTCACTGGGTCCCGCCCTCCGCGAGGGTGGGACCCAGTGAGGGAAGACCCGACGCAACGTCGCGACGTCGACAAGGAGGTTTGCCGGCGCTTTCTTTTACAAGCAGGCAGGGCAGACGCAAAGCGCTGCCTGCCATGCTGCTTTTCAGATTTTTTTTTATAGCCCCGGATGGAGAGGAGACGAGAGCTGACTGCAGTCTGCAACCGAGCACCCCCCACCCACTGACACCCGGAGCAGACCGCCCCCACCGCCCCCCCCCCCTTGGTACGCCACTGCTTATCCACACTCTTATCACCTCTCGCTTAGACTATTGCAACTTGCTTCTCACAAGTCTCCTGCTTCTCACATGTCTCCCACTTAGACATCTCTCTCCTCTTCAATCTGTTCAAAATTCTGCTGCGCAACTTATAATCCGTCAGTGTCGCTATGATCATATTAGCCCTCTCCTAAGTCACTTCACTGGCTCCCTATCCATTTCCGCATACAGTTCAAACTCCTCTTATTGACTTATAAGTGCATTCACTCTGCAGCTCCTCAGTAGCTCTCCACTCTAATCTCTACCTACACTCCTCCCCGGGAACTCCGTTCACTGGGTAAATCTCTCTTATCTGCACCCTTCTCCTTCATCACTAACTCTAGACTCCAATCCTTTTATCTTGCTGCACCATATGCCTGGTATAGAATCCCTGAGCCGGTACGTTGAACTCCATCTCTAGCCATCTTCAAATCTAGGCTAAAAGCCCACCTTTTTGATGCTGCTTTTAACTCCTAACCATTGCTCACTTGTTCAGTACCCTTGTTTTATCATCACCACCTTAGTAATTCCCTTATCTCTTATTTGTCCTGTTTGTCTGTCCTAACTAGATTGTAAGCTCTGTCGAGCAGGGACTGTCTCCTCATGTTCATTTGTACAGCGCTGTGTACGTCTAGTAGTGCTGTAGAAATGATAAGTACATAAGTATATAAGTGATGCCATACTGGGAAAAGACCAAAGGCCCATCAAGCCCAGCATCCTGTCCCCGACAGCGGCCAATCCAGGTCAAGGGCACCTGGCAAGCTTCCCAAACGTACAAACATTCTATACATGTTATTCCCGAAATTGTGGATTTTTACCAAGTCCGTTTAGTAGTGGTCTATGGACTTGTCCTTTAGGAAACCGTCCAACCCCTTTTTAAACTCTGCCAAGCTAACTGCCTTCACCACGTTCACTGGCAACGAATTCCAGAGTTTAATTACGCGTTGGGTGAAGAAACATTTTCTCCTATTTGTTTTAAATGTACTACACTGTAGTTTCATCGCATGCCCCCTAGTCCTACTATTTTTGGAAAGCGTGAACAGACGCTTCACATCCACCTGTTCCACTCCACTCATTATTTTATATACCTCTATCATGTCTCCCCTCGGCCATCTCTTCTCCAAGCTGAAAAGCCCTAGCTTCCTTAGTCTTTCTTCATAAGGAAGTCGTCCCATCCCCGCTATCATTTTCGTCACCCTTCGCTGCACCTTTTCCAATTCTACAATATCTTTCTTGAGATGCGGCGACCAGAATTGAACACAATACTCAAGGTGTGGTCGCACCATGGAATGATACAACGGCATTATAACATTCTCACACCTGTTTTCCATACCTTTCCTAATAATACCCAACATTCTATTCGCTTTCCTAGCCGCAGCAGCACACTGAGCAGAAGGTTTCAGTGTATTATCAACGACGACACCCAGATCCATTTCTTGGTCCGTAACTCCTAACGTGGAACCTTGCATGACGTAGCTATAATTTGGGTTCTTTTTTCCCACATGCATCACATTACACTTGCTCACATTAAACGTCATCTGCCATTTAGCCACCCAGTCTTGTAAGGTCCTTCTGTAATTTTTCACAATCCTCTCACGAGTTAACGACTTTGAATAACTTTTTGTCATCAGCAAATTTAGTTACCTCGCTAGTTACTCCCATCTCTAAATCATTTATAAATATATTAAAGAGCAGCGGTCCTAGCACTGACCCCTGAGGAACCCCACTAACTACCCTTCTCCATTGTGAATACTGCCCATTTAACCCCACTCTCTGTTTCCTATCCTTCAACCAGTTTTTAATCCACAATAGGACATTACCTCCTATCCCATGACCCTCCAATTTCCTCTGTAGCCTTTCATGAGGCACCTTGTAGGCACCTAGTAGTAGGGAGAAATGGAGAAAAGGAAAAATGGTGAAAAGGAAAAAGAAAGAGGTGGAGAACTAGAGGGTAAGAAAGAGGGTGACATTTGAGTAGAGAAAGTCAGAAAAGAAAGGGAGGAAAGAGCAGACAGGGAAAGATCAATGTGTTAGTAACATAGTAACGTGGAGGGGAATAATCGAACGTCACCGGCGAAATAGATCGCCGGCAATCTATGTTGGCGGCGGCGCTACAGCTGGCCGGAACCATATTATCGAAAAAGATGGCCAGCCATCTTTTTTTCCGATAATGCAGTTTAGCCCAACCAAATGCCTTGGATTTCGCTGGGTTTGAGATGGCCGGTTTTGTTTTTCAGCGATAATGGAAAAAAAGGCCGGCCATCTCCATCTCGGCGACAACCTAGGCATTTGGTCGTGGGAAGAGCCAGCATTTGTAGTGCACTGGTCCCCCTCACATGCCAGGACACCAACTGGGCACCCTAGGGGTCAGTGCGGTGGACTTCAGAAAAACCTCCCACATGCATAGCTCCCTTACTTTGGGTGCTGAGCCCCCCAACCCCCCCAAAACCCACTACCCACAAATGTACCCCACTACCGTGGCTCTTAGGGGTGAAGGGGGCAACTACATGTGGGTACAGTGGGTTTTGGAGGGCTTCTCAGCACAAGTGTTACAGGTAGGGGGGGGCTGGGTCCGCCTGCCTTAAGTGCACTGCGGCACCCACTAAAAGTGCTCCAGGGATCTGCATACACTCAGGCCTCTAGGACTTGTTGCTGCTGTATAACCTTGGCACACCAGTTGACACTTGAAGACTAATCTCTTTGAAAAAGTCCTTCATTTGAATAAGCACGTTTACTCACAGTTAACTGCAGATCAGAGGTTGTGCCCCACCACTGGCAACGAGTCTCCCTGGTAGTGAGATTAACAGGTCAGAGCTGGCAGAATGATGTACACTGCCCTCTTTCAGCCACATTCAAGGTAATAAGTTCTCTAACGTGGGTAACACATGAAAGGGATCTAAAACTGGCTTACAAAAATGGCCACTACCTCATGGACTACCGGAAACAAACCAGGGCACACTCTGACCCACTTAGCAGGGGGGAAAAGCACCATGGGAGTAGAGTCCAGTACCCTACACCCACCACAATGCATTGCTGATGTGACTCTGCAGTGCACCTAACAGAAAAGGTGTCACACTCACCCAAGAGCCACATCACAACCAGACAATACAACACATTCTGCTGTCGTGGAGGTGGGTACGGCATTTGAGGCTGGCATACAGGCGGCAAAAAAAAGGTTTTTAGTTTTATTTTTGGAGTATGGGAAGGGGTTGGTGACCACTGGGGGAGTATGGGGAGGTCATCCCCATTCCCTCCAGGAGTCATCTGCTGAGTTGGGGCCCCTTTTTGAGACTTGGTTGTGAAAATAAAAGGACCAAGTAAACCCAGCGAAATACTGCTTAACGCCGCTTTGTTTTTCCATTTTCCGTGAAAGCCGGCCATCTGGTAGCTACGCCCATCTCCCGCCTTCGCTTAGCCGGCGACACGCCCCCTTGAACTTTCGCTGGCGAGGCGATGGGAAAGCGGCGATGCTGTCAAAAAAGCAGCTTTCGATTATACCGATTTCGCCGCTTTTCCGAAATTGCTGGCCATCTCCCAATTTATGTCGGGAAATGGCCGGCGATCACTTTCGAAAATGAGCTGGATAGTAACATAGTAGATGATGGCAGAAAAAGACCTGCAAGGTCCATCCAGTCTGCCCAACAAGATAAACTCATATGTGCTACTTTTTGTGTATACCCTACCTTGATTTGTACCTGTCCTCTTCAGGGCATAGATCGTATAAGTCTGCCCAGCACTATCCCCACCTCCCAACCACCAGCCCCGCCTCCCACCACCGGCTCTGGCACAGACCATATAAGTCTGCCCAGCATTATCCCCACCTCCCACCACCGGCTCTGCCACGCAATCTCGATTAAGCTCCTGAGGATCCATTCCTTGTGAACAGGATTCCTTTATGTTTATCCCACGCATGTTTGAATTCCATTACTGTTTTCATTTCCACCACTTCCCGTGGGAGGGCATTCCAAGCAAAAATACACACACACATATATATATATACTGTGTGTATAAAAAATCACATAACTTCATAGCAAGATTGGTCTCAACAGGGACCCATTTCACCAAATAGGCTTCCTCGGGGGAAAATGCTCACTGCCAATTTTTTGTGTTAATCTCCGCCTGCCATCCTCTTTAGGCAGACTGCAGTGCATTGAATCAATGTGCTGCAGTCTGCCACCATCAGACCTCCTTCTCCCAGCCCAGCCCTAGACGTCTTCTCCCAGCCCCAGCATCAGACCATTTTCTCAATTCCCAATGCCAGCATCAGTCCTCTTCTCCCATCTTCAATATATGCCAGAATCAGCCTCCTTCTCTCACCCCTCTTCTCCTAGCCTAATCATGAGACCTTTCTCCCAAAATCAACACCCTTCTCCCAGCTTAACATCCAGCCCCTGCATCAGCCACCTTCTCCCATCTCTAACATCTGCTAGTCAGCCCTCTTCTCATACCTCTAGCACCAGACCCTTTCCTACCCCATCTTCTGCCCATCAGTTTGTCTCTCCTTCTCCAATCCAGCATCTCCCCTCTGTCTCTCTATTCCATCACTATAGTCCAGCACCTCCTCTCGTCCCTCTGCCAAAAATATAGTCAGACATCATTCCTCTTCCCTCTCCCCCTTGTAGATCACCACTTCTGCCTCTCTGTCTCACCCCTTTCATTCCTTCCATCACAAATGGTCCAGTAAAATCTTTCCTCCCTTCCCACACCCCCTTTGTGTGGTCCATCATGATCTTCACTTCTCACTGCCTCCTCCATTCAAGCATTCTTATCAGCTGCATCTTCTTTCTGCTGTGACAGCATCTGTCAGCCTTGTAAACAGCAATTCGCAGTGGAGACTTGTGTTCAGGTGCACTAAAGTCACTGCCAGGTCCCACTCCCCTTTGCCCCCCCTCCCCCCCAAAGTAGCTTCCTGGGCAGGATCTGGAAATGACTTGTAGCGTGCATGAGTGCAAGGCACAGCAGTGGATTGCTGTATGCCAGGCTGACAGAGGCTGTCGTGGCAGAAAGAAGATCTACTCACATGATCTAATGATCCTCCTAAAACTCAATTCCCATCCTGCCCTGCATAGAGATCTCAGACTACACAGTCCTGTTTCTCTAGTAGAAAGGAAGGAAATTTTACACTTTTTCATTACTTTTATGGGATAGTGGTGACACCAAGAAGAAAGGATTCTCCCAGCTCACCACTACTTTCTCCCCTCTACCAGAGATCTTAGCACTTCAGCTTCTCTCTCTACCAGAGAAGGTAGTACTGAAACATCCATATAAGATCCTGCACTACCATCTCCTGGAAGAACCAACAGACTTTGCCTTCTGCTCTGTATAAAAAGGAAAGGGGCAATTCAATCACTAGGTGTCTCCATTTAGAAGCCCTGAGAGCATGTGGTAGGAGCCTATTCTATAAAGAAACTCAGGCACTCAGGTTCCATTATAGAATATAAGAGTAGCCCAGTATAAATGCACCTAATGTTTAGACACCCACAGTTATGCCAGCCATAGAGTAAGTGTAAGTGCGAGTGCCTAAATGCAGCAGGTGCCCACATAACCTACAGTATTCCCTAAGTTTCATGCTTAAGTATGTTGCACCCATGCTCTGTTCCTGTGCATCTCACCTTGAAAATACATTCTATATGTTAAACAGGTATTTGCAGAACAGCACTTAGGCAGAATTTATGCACATACATGCACACATACATATGTATATGCCATGATTTTAAACATTTATACACATTACACACACATAAATATGGGCACCAAGGTTATAGAACAGGAGTTGCTATGAGGTGGCATGGGATGGTAAGTGCCAACTCAAAAAATTGCCTTGCCACCCCTTTGCCAGCCCCAGGGTCCTTCTCTCTGTCTCAACTTCCTATTATCATATGGACAGGATGTGGCAGAAGGAAAGCTGCAGGGTGGCCAGAGGGAGCCTGATGTAATTGCTGCCGATGAACATTACAAGTTTGTAGGGCCTGCAGGAGAGGGAAGCGGGAGGAGGTAAGAAGGTGATGACAGCAGGGGCGTAGCCACGGGCAGGCCTGGACGGGCCCAGGCCCAGCCACTTTCCCTCCAGGTGTAGAAATATGCTAGCCCTTGCTCTCAGTAAAATACAGGTCAATGGCTCAGGCTAAGAGCTAGGCCTCTTAAAAATCAAAATAATCTTTCACTGTAGCAAGTGCTAAACTGAGGTAATTGAGAGCTGGCAAGGGAGGGGGCATTTGCTCTTGTAAACAATCCTGAGACTGGCACCTGCGAGAAATCATGAGCTAAGATGTTTTGATTAAAATGAAAGATAGTAGAGGGTCAGATGCAAGTAGGGGGGGGGGAGCTGAAGAGAGCAAGATGACCTGTGAAGTCATCTCACAAGATGCGCTCTGAACATATCTTGTTTATAGTTAGAGCTTGAGAATATTTGAAGTCATTTTGATCAACTGATAAAGGCCAAGAGCTCTGGTGAGAAAGCTGGGGTCCATTGGAATCAATAGGGCCAATATGGTATAAAAGGAGCAGTCAGAAGGGTATTAGATCAGAAGACTCCAGAAGGCCAGAGAGAGAGAGGACGTGTCATGTAATGCTGTTCCACCATGTGACTGCCTGATTTGCTTGTACTACATTTGGGTAAGATATCAATGCTAATAAACTATATTTCTTTATCTACCAAATACTGGGTTCCTTTCTAATTACATAGGTTTATACTGCCTTGACTGGTAACACTGTCAAGAGCAGTTACAAGGTTGGGGTAGTTAAGTATTTAGAGGGGATAGGCAATTCTGTCCAGGGTAGTAAAAGGGCCATGGCTCCACTGCCCATATGGAGATGGCAGACCTAATAAATTAACATTTTTGGTAGCAGACGGATGCGGATATCTCCCTCTGGGATTAGGATCTGCCTCTCTAAATTTAACTAACATTGGGCACAGATTACTTTAAAACATTTCTCTTAGTCTTTCAATTTGATTAACCTTGGCGACAAAACTGTACTTTCATTTCAAGCATTTTTTTCTTTCACTTTTAAAGTTCTCCCTAACGGAGCACTGTGCAACACAGTGTCTCAAGGTAGTGCTGCTGGGAGCCGTGCCAAATTTAGCTTGCTTATCAAGTCAGCCCTAACGAGCACTGCAACTCAAGGTCATGCCAAGCTGGGAGACGTGCCAAGCTTAGCTGGCATATCAATTCAGCCCTGCACAGAGCACAGCTGCAGTTTCTAACCTCTACTAAGGTATTTTTTAGTGTTCTAGGCATTGTACAGGAAGATTTTTGAGACTGCTTCCCACCTCCAATGATTTACGTCTCTTTGCCTATTAGTTTGGGGAACTTACTGTCCTTGTACAAAACTGTGGGTTTCCTATAGGGTCCCTTTTTTTTTACAGAGAATTATTGTGACCCTCTGCCCCTTTGTGAATACCAACAAGTGGTTTTTGGGTTTGTCCTCATTCAGGTACTATAATTTTAGCTTACAATCATGTTTTTTTGGAAGGTTTTGCAGTGAACAAACTGTGTGCTTTTTCCGGTCTACAGTTGACTTAAGCAGCCCACCTTTGCTGATGCACACTGGGATCTAATCTGTATCTCCTTTTTTGCTTTCTTTCCTTTTCGTTCTGACTGTTTCAGTTACATGAACAGCAGGCAATCTAACTTTAAATAAATCTACAAAATACTGAAACATCTCTTGCTTGTCTTAACCTTGTTTGTTTTAAACCTTTGCTCCACAGTAGTTTTTTAAACTTTTTCAGCTCCTGGCACTGCACTATCTCTTTTCTTTCCTCTCCTAATTTAACTCAAGGTCTCTTCTTCTGGGAAAAGGTAAAATTATGTATCATATCTGATAATTTTCTTTCCCTTAATCATAGCCGATCAATCCATAGACTGGTGGGTTGTGTCCATCTACCAGCAGGTGGAGATAGCGAGCAGTCATGTGCTGCCGGAAATTCCTCAGTATGTCGATATCAAAGCTCCATCCGCAGGACTCAGCACTTAGAGAATTACACTCACAAAGGGACACTCTGCCCAGCTCACCACCGCCGAAGCGGGGGAGGGGAAATATTCCAGTGCACCACCGCCGGGGCAGTGGGCGAGAAACCACACCCGCCGACGCGGGGGGAACTGGCTTATCCTGCTACCGCAACCGCGGGAGGAGCTGGCTTACCCTAACACCGCCGAAGCGGGAGGGATACAAAGCTACCCTACAGCCGCACGAAGCGGGAGGGAGCGCTGGCATAATTCGGTTATCAATCCAGCCACCGCCGAAATGGGGGGAGAGGAAGCAGCAGCTCACTGTAACACAAAATCATCTCAACTCGAAGAGACTTCAATTGGAAGAACTTGAACACGAAGTCCTCGTGAACAGGAAATGAAAACTGAACTTGAACCTGAAATATAACCAGAACGCAAACAATACAGATATCTGGGAGGGGCTATGGATTGATCGGCTATGATTAAGGGAAAGAAAATTATCAGGTATGATACATAATTTTACCTTCCCTATCATCAAGCCGATCAATCCATAGACTGGTGGGATGTACCGAAGCAGTACTCACCCAGGGCGGGACATGGAAATCCCTGAACGCAAAACTGAAGCCCCAAACTGGGCCTCGGCCCGAGCAGCCACATCCAAGCGGTAATGCCGTGAGAAGGTATGAGCCGATGACCACGTAGCCGCTCTGCAAATCTCTTCCAAGGAGACAGATCTGGACTCCACCATCGAGGCTGCTTGTGCTCTAGTAGAGTGTGCCTTCAGCTGAATAGGCGGAATCTTCCCTGCCACCACATAAGCTGACGCGATCGTCTACTTGATCCAACGTGCCACCATAGGCCTAGATGCCTGCAGACCCTTACGAGGGCCTGCGAACAGCACGAACAGATGATCCAACTTCCGGAAATCATTGGTCACTTCCAAGTATCTGATGATGACCCGTCTAACATCCAGGTATTTGAGCGCAGGGTACTCTTCTGGGTAGTCCTCCCTACGAAAGGAGGGTAGGTAAAGCTGCTGATTCACATGGAATCGAGAAACAATCTTGGGCAGGAAGGAAGGCACTGGGCGAATCGATACTCCTGCCTCAGTGAATCGCAGGAACGGTTCTCTACACGAGAGCGCCTGGAGCTTGGAAACTCTTCTGGCTGATGTGATAGCCACCAGGAAGACTGCTTTCAACGTCAGGTCCTTCAGCGATGCCCTTGGCAAGGGCTCGAAGGGCGGCTTCTGCAAGGTCCGTAGCACCAGATTGAGATTCCACGTAGGCACTATCGAGTGCAGAGGGGGGCGCAGGTGATTCACTCCTTTGAGAAAGCGTACCACATTCGGCTGTGAAGCCAGGGAAGCCCCCTTCAGACGACCCCTGAAGCAAGCTAGAGCGGCCACCTGGACTTTCAGCGAACTGAGCTACAGGCCTTTCTCCAGCCCCTCTTGCAGGAACGCCAACACTGAAGATATTGGAGCAGTGAAGGGCGATACAGAGCCTGCCTCGCACCACGACGCAAAAGTACGCCAAACCCTAGCATAAGTGGTGAAAGTAGAGTGCTTCCTCACTCTCAGCATAGTGCCGATGACCTTGTCTGAGAAGCCCTTCTTCCTCAGCCGCTTCCGCTCAAGAGCCAGGCCGTAAGACCAAAGGGGGAGGGATCCTCCATCACCACGGGACCCTGATGTAAGAGGCCCCGCTCCGCTGGCAGCCGCAGAGGGCCGTCCACCGAGAGTCTGACTAAGTCCGCATACCAGGGACGTCTGGGCCAATCCGGACCCACCAGGATCACCCGGCCCGGATGCTTTGCCACCCGGCCTAGCACCCTGCCCATCATGGGCCAGGGCGGGAACATGTAGAGAAGCTCCTGTGCCAGCCACTGCTGGAGGAGCATCATCTCCCAGAGATCGAGGGTCCCGTCCTCTGCTGAAAAAACGCGGCACTTGGCAATTGACCGAGGACGCCATCAGATCCAGGCTCGGCCGGCCCCAGCGTTTTGTGATGTCCAAGAACGCCCGAGCAGACAGTTGCCACTCTCCGGGATCCAAGGTATGGCGACTGAGAAAGTCCGCCTTGACATTCATGACTCCCGCAATGTGGGCCGCCGACAGCTGTTCCAGATTCGCTTCCGCCCACAAGCATAGCTTCATGGCCTCCTTGGCTAGAGGGGCACTCCTGGTGCCTCCCTGGCGATTGACATAGGCCACAGCCGTGGCATTGTCCAACAGGACCCGTACAGGCCTCAGCACCAGTACCGGGAGAAACTCTAGAAGCGCCAACCGAATGGCTCGGAGCTCCAGGAGGTTGATGGACCATTTTGTCTCTGCAGGAGACCAAAGCTGCTGCGCTGTCCGTCCCAGGCAGTGGGCTCCCCAGCCCGTCAAGCAGGCGTCCGTCATGACGACAACCCACTCCGGGGTCGTAAGAGGCATTCCTGCGGACAGCTTGCCTGGCCTCAGCCACCAGCTCAGCGTCTTTCACACCGCTGGTTCCAAAGGAAGGCGTACGGCGTAATCCTCCGAGACTGGAGTCCACCACTGCAGAAGAGAGTGCTGTAGTGGTCTCATATGAGCCCTGGCCCAGGGCACTACCTCCATCATGGCCGTCATGGAGCCCAACAGCTGCACATAGTCCCAAGCTCAAAGAGTAGAGGAGGCTAGGAACTGGCCCACCTGGGTCTGAAGCTTGACGCTCCGGTTGTCCGGCAGGAACACTCTGCCCACTTGGGTGTCGAATCGAACTCCCAGATACTCCAGGGACTGAGTCGGGTGCAGCTGGCTTTTCTCCCAGTTGATGATCCATCCCAGGGAGCTCAGAAGAGCAATGACCCTGTCTGTAGCTCTCCCGCACTCCGCATAGGAAGGGGCTCGGATCAGCCAGTCATCCAGATAGGGATGGACTTGCACTCCCTCCTTGCGGAGGAAGGCCGCGATGACCACCATTACTTTGGAGAAGGTCCGCGGAGCCGTAGCCAACTCGAACGGGAGGGCTCTGAAAACGGGAGGGCTCTGAACTGGAAGTGTCGGCCCAGCACTGCAAAGCGCAGAAAGCGCTGATGAGGCGGCCAGATGAGAATATGTAGGTAAGCTTCCTTGATGTCCAGGGAGGCCAGGAATTCTCCCTTTTTCACCGCAGCTATTACGGAGCGGAGGGTCTCCATCCGGAAGTGCCGAACTTTCAAGGCCTGATTGACTCCCTTGAGGTCGAGAATAGGCCGAGCAGACCCTTCTATCTTTGGCACCACAAAGTAAATGGAGTAGCGCCCCTTGCCAAGCTGATCTACCGGCACCGAGACCACCGCGCCCAGGCGGATCAGGTTGCTCAAAGTCTGCTGCACGGCAGCTGATTTGACCTGAGACTTGCAAGGAGAGTTTACAAACCCGCCTCTTAGGGGTTGGCAGAACTCTAGCTTGTAGCCGTCTCTGATGACTTCCAGAACCCAAGCGTCTGAAGTTACCCTGGTCCACTTGCCCAGAAACGAGGACAACCTTCCTCCTATCTGCACTGGGCCATGGACCAGGTCCCCGTCATTGGGTACGTGACCCTGGGGGAGGGCCGGAGGACGAACCTCCGGGACGGCGGTCCCTACGAAAGGAATGCTGCTTGGGGGAAAAGTTCCGTTTGAAGGAAGCGGAGGCAGAGGAGGCCGACTTGCCCGGGCAATACCGACGGGCTTCCTGGAATCGGCCCTTAGAGGAACCAGGATGGGCACTGCCGGCCCGAGACCTGACCTCCGGCAACCTCTTGCCCTTGGACGTGCCGAGCTCCGTCACGATCTTGTCCAGCTCATCCCCAAAGAGCAGCTTGCCTTTAAAAGGCAACTTGGCTAGGCGAGATTTAGAGGCATGGTCAGCAGACCAGTGCTTCAGCCAGAGCCACCGCCGCGCAGCGACTGTCTGAGCCATGCCCTTGGCCGAGGCTCTCAAAACATCATACAGCAAGTCTGCCAAGTAGGCCAGACCCGTCTCCAGGGTCGGCCATTCCGCCCTCCAGGAAGGGTCCGAGGGGGAAGCCCGCTGCAAGACAGTCAGGCACGCCCTAGCCACATAGGAGCCGCAAACCGAGGCTTGCAAACTCAGAGCGGCCGCCTCAAAGGACGACTTTAAGGCTGCCTCCATTCTCCTGTCTTGGGCGTCCTTTAGGGCAGTGCCACCTTCCACCGGCAGCGCCGTCTTCTTAGTCACGGCAGTGATTAAGGAATCTACCATGGGCCAGACAAAGGCTTCCCGTTCACCCTCAGGAAAGGGGTACAGGTGGGACATAGCCCTGGCTACTTTCAGGCTCGCCTCAGGGGCATCCCATTGCGCTGAAATTAAGGTCTGCATGGCTTCATGAACGTGGAAGGTTCTAGGCGGGCGCTTCGTTCCCAGCATAATGGCGGAGCCAGTAGAGGCTGAGAAAGAGCCTTCCTCCGGAGAGGCAATCTTCAAAATGCTCATGGCCTGCACAAGCAGGTTGGGCAAATCCTCTGAGCGAAAAAGCCGCGCTGCAGAGGGGTCATCCGCTCCATCCGAGCGGGGATCAGTCTCTTCCATCGATTCCGCTAAGGATCTCTGGGAGAACTCAGACACGCTGCCGTCATCCACATCAGAGGAGACCGAGTCCCCCGAGGGTGGAAGATCCACCCGAGGGCGCTTAAGCAGAGAGGCCTCATCACCCCGATCAGAGAGGTGGGCAGGGGCAGTGTTCTGCATAAGGAAGGCCTGATGCAACAGCAAAATGAACTCAGGGGAGAAACCCCCCAAGTCTGTGCATTTCTGCAGCCTGTGCCACGGCCCTAGAGGCGCCCTCCATCTGCACTCCCAGTAGCGGGGGAGAGGCGAGATGCACGTCCAAAATGGCGTCCAGCGCGAAACTCCGAGAAGGAGCTGCGCGGGAAGAAGGGCGTTTTAATTTCGCCGACTTCTTACTGTCGCCCGATTCAAGGGCGACCAAGCTGTTAACGTCTCCCATCTCGAGGGCGGCCCAAGAAGAAGCCGACCGAGCCTCATGGCCGGTCACGACCGGGAGGGCGGCTAGCGGGGGATGGGCGCCTAAGGCGGGAAAGACCACCGCGCTGGAGGAAAAACCGGTGAACTCTCCCAATTCCGAAAGGGCGCCCAAAAAGGGCGACTCTACCTTCGATCCCCCCACTTCCCCGCTAGGCGCGCGAACGTGTTCCGGGGAGCGTCTTTTCGCGCCCTTGCCATCCAAGGCCATAGCCACACGGAGACCATTCGGGGAACCCCCTGCCCGCTAGTAAAAGGTAAAAATTACCTGGTTCTTGCTCCGAGCAGCGACGACTTGTTCCAGTGAGCAGCTGCGAATGGACGTCCTTTTTGAACGTTTTTTAAAAAAATATTTTTTTTTTTTTTTTTTTGTTTAATGGAGCCAGTGGGAGGGGGAGAAAAGGAGGGACCTGGCACCACCAGGTTTGCATTTGCTCACGAAGAGCCCTCAACCCCAGGTACTCAACAAAACCTAAACAATTAGGCTTGGAGACCTAGCCAGAGCTGCTGCTGTGTGACCACACACCTGCTGAGATAGAGAACATACTGAGGAATTTCCGGCAGCACATGACCACATATAGGGAGGCAAAAGATTGCTCTCTATCTCCACCTGCTGGTAGATGGACACAACCCACCAGTCTATGGATTGATCGGCTTGATGATAGGGAATTGCCAGAGTAAGATTGTTTATACAATTTACCCTGCATGTTCCGTACACGGAGATTACATGCACGGAGATTACAGAAGCAGAATTGCCACATTGAGTTTAAAAGTCATGTTTTGTGTGCTTTCGGCTTACTTTCCTGTTCCTTTCCTGCTCTCTCCAGATCGCAGAACTTCTTTTCCAGTCACCTGCTCTGTAATGCGAGGCAGGTATCTTCCGTCCTCCAAGCCTTAAAGTTTGACTCTTATACACCGCTAATTAGTAGCTTTCTCTAACTTTTTCAGCAGAAGAATCCACACACCTCCTACTCTGGGGTCCACTAAATTTATGGGTCTGCCAACTTTAAATCTACCACCTTTAAACCTGGCCATCTTTAAAGCTGGGCACTGAACAGCACATTTCCAGGTTTCTTGTTTCTGGGAAGGCTGCCAATCCTAGATTGTTTACCGATTCAGCCCTGCTTGTTCTATACAGGGACACTTGAGGGTTTTAACTATATTATTTTTATTATTTTTGTAGATTAAGTTCCCCTGATGACGCCAGTTTAGTGGCGAAACATGGCCCATGTTGGGAACAGGGAATTTGGAAAACTCACTTGACACTTTACACAATTGAGAAGAAAAGGTGTTGGAGTAGCCTCTATTTTTAATCAGCGTCCATGCATTGAGAAACGATTGGAGCGCTGTTTTCTGATTTTGTAAGAAGACCCATAGTTTTGTTCACACCTGCATCCAAGCTAAGTGACTTTAAACTTTTGACAGCTTGTTATCATAATAATATCTGGCTGGGGGTAGGATGTGCAATGATGTGAAAACTGTGTATATATGCTTCTTAAACCTATGAGGCACTTTAACACACCAAAAAACTGAGCACACTATTAATTATTTTAAGAATCACATTTTTTATTTTTGCACTTTTTGATTTTTGATTAGTAAGGTTTCTGGATAAGTTATTAAGTATAGGAATTGGAACCGATCTATTTTGACACCCAGGGTTTGCTCAGTATCATACAATAGAGGGTTAAGATGGCAACTGGTTGGGATTCAAAATCCAGATTACCAGCTGAACGAATAACGAACTTATGACAGGTGATAGGCTTTTCACAACAGCTGAGGAAGGCATCACCCTTGATTGGTCTGACATAGGCAGACTGAATAAATTAGCCATCCGAACTGAATATCATATGAAAACCCTCGCAGAGTATTGCCATGTCCAGCGTGTTCCAAGAGGGTTGAGGTGTGTTTTATTTACTCCTCTCCAGACCCCCGCTGGACCCTTGTCCACGGGGGTGAAGAGAGAGTTCCAGAAGGCTCAAAATAAGTCTCTTTAACATGACCTCAGCTTTCTGACTCCCGACCTCTAAGAGCATCTTTGTGCATCTGCTCTCCCACATAATGTGTTAATGAGTAGGAGTTTACTTGCTTATGTGGATATTATAGAGGATATTTTATCTGTGTAGGTGTATTAGGAGAAATAAGTATGTAGCCAAGAAATAGATACAGACAAGGGAGATAGGTGTTAAAATTGATTTTATTCTTACCCAATTGCAACTTCAATCAATCTGGCACGCTCATCAGTCAAAATCTCAGGTCAACCGACCGTAGTTCAGCCCTCTGGGTAGAGTTGGGGAATTCTCCAAACTCCTCCCAAATTGGCACTTCTTATATACACTTTTTCACTCATTAGGCCCAATGGGCGTACATATATTAATATGTGAATCATATTTTTCTAACAGTTAGCTTAACTGCAACCGCAAGCTAGATTGGAAGCTCAACTCTCCCCCTTCTTATAATTTCTCAATAACTGTCACATCCTGAGTTGTAAACAACTCTTCTAAAATGCAGGGACAAGTATTCATTTTATGAAAAGGACTCCATTTTAAATTCAATTGCTTGACCTAACTTTTAGTTATTCAGGTTATTTAATCCTCCATTTAAGCTTTAAAACTGTATTTGGAAGTTACACCAGATCCTGATTAGGCTTGTCACTTAGGCCCTGCTTCAGCAAGTACCTGGTTTCAATCCATCATCAGATTTTCTGGCCTGGTCAGTGCTTCTTAGCAGCCTAGGCTCTAAGGCTCTGCCCACCACTATTCCAGTGGAGGGGTCTCTAGCTGTAACATATATTAACATTCCCCTCTTCACCCTATCTCATAGGGTGACACAAAGGTTGTCTATCTTGGTACCATCTATTCCAGAAGGTATCCTGTAAAGTTATCAGATTGGAGGGTATGAAATCTAGTGAGGTAAAAATTTTTGGAATCCGAGTCACAACATGCATACCATCTCCGGTTCATTCTAACCCCTCTTGGGACTGACCCATACTTGCAATTGAGCAACAAAGTGCAATACAATCACAAGGGTAATACCATTAAACCTATTAATATGCAGGTTTGATTATATTCTTCCCTAACAATATATGCATGTCTAGCTAAAAATCATCAAGCTAATTAATTCCTTGGTTATATACTGATTATATGCTGATTAGACATTATATGCTGGTTATATATTTGCATTGATTACATGGTTATATTGATTATTGATTATATTCTTGCATAATTGTATTCTTTACTGCATTTCATCATTGTTTTGCATTCCCACGTGCTTTTATCCCATTATATGGTTGCAGATACATCTGCAGCTTCTCTAGCGTTTGCATAGTGATTGGTCCATCTCATAGGGAGATAGTCCAAAGTATTCTCTCCTTGTGTGTTGGGAAGGAGATTTTCATACATGACATATTGTCCTGTTGTTGCTTTTTTTGTTATGGCAGTTTCAATTAAGCGTTCTAATAAGCCTCTAGCACATGGGATTATGCAACATCCTACCAATATAAAAATGGCAACCACTATAATGATGGTGGTGGCTGCTGAAATGATAAATGTCTTCCATTTACCAAAAGCTTTATCCAACCAACCAGTCCAGGATGTATCAACACCTGAGTTTTCAGCCAATTCCTCAGAAAGTGAGGTGAGGCCTTTCAAAGCCCTGGTGATTGACCCATCTGGGGCGGTGTTGTTGGGGATAAAGGTACAACACTGGGTGCCTATCTTTCGGCACACACCACCGTCCGAAGCTAGCATCTGGTCAAGCACTAGCCTATTCTCAAGTGTCATTCTGCTGGTGGCATCTAACTGTGCTACAATACCTTGAACGGCATCTCTGGTGTAATTCACAAATCTCTGCTGATTGTAATATATGTAGTTGATCCAATCTACGTCTTTATTGATGGTCGCCCACCAAAAGAAGGCAGATTCGAATCCTGCAGCAATCTGATTTCTAGCTTTAAATTCATCAGGGACCCCTCTCAATATAGACCCGGTCATCAAAGGATCTGGGCACTGCATGTCTCTTCACTCGGGAGGAAGAGCTGCTATGAGGAGGAATCAGAGATGCAATGACTATTGGGATTACCAGTTTTACCAAGGCACATCTGCCTGTCCAACTTCTATGGAGTGTATGGTGGATGGTGTTGGTTCCACAATACCACCATACATCTGCGCGAGCCTGAGCAAAGTCAGTGAGATTCAGACCTTGC
Organism: Microcaecilia unicolor; assembly: GCF_901765095.1. NCBI lineage: Eukaryota > Metazoa > Chordata > Amphibia > Gymnophiona > Siphonopidae > Microcaecilia > Microcaecilia unicolor. The sequence continues at coordinate 128,561,804 of NC_044040.1, forward strand.
AGAGACCCTTTGCCTATAGTGGTATTACAATTGGTCAAATTTCCACAAAACCGTGGGGTCTTAACTGCATATCGGTCCAGACATGTATGATACACTGTGGCAGGGTCCGGAATCCTGAATGCAGGAGGCACCCTCAGCCGAGGGGGCAAGTAGGGGTGATGGTTTGCAAGGTGTTGACAAGACTGATTGATGTTTTCTTTTACCTGCAGTAGCTCTAACATACACCAAAAACCATCTGGATCATTATAGAGCTCTAAAGGAAAAGGAACCGCTGTAGGTTCTGCCCTTGCATGAGCACAGAAATAACAATTAGAAACATTCAAACTTGCAGTGGTATAGTGGGCCCATTCGAGCCACAGGTTAGTATCTCCAAACCCAGTCTCAAGTGCAGTTAAGTCTTTGGCATTGTTAATCTGTACAACCTGATAGGGGATCTTTTCTTCTGGGGCCTTTGTTGGCTTTAAGGGGTTTCTTTCTGGTTTGGGGGGAGGAGTAATAAGAAATATGCCAATAGGATCCCTGCCTGTGGTATCTATTCCAAGGGAATAGGCTCTGTACGTGACAGGTGGAATAAAGAACCTCGGTTCCTTGAAGACAAAGAGTTTGTTCTTCAATGGAATGAAATTATAACACGTTGCTCACTAGATCTCATGTTATTAACAGCTGATAAACTACAAAAAGAATTGAATAGACAACAGCAAGAAGTATGTGATAAACTTGAAGCTTTAAAAGCTGCTGTGAATAGTTCTACCTATGATTCACAACTTCAGATACATCAAACCAATATGGAGAAGTATAAACTTGAGATTTGTGGTCAGAAAGTGGCGAAATTCAAGCGGGACGAGGGAGACTATACTAAGGGATACGTATATCCCTGGATGGATGTGAATAAAAGATCTAAACGACACCGGAGGATGAAAAGAGTTGGTTTTGTGAATGCATCAAGCGATTCGTCTAGCGATGAATCCAGTGGAAGGGTTATGTCAACTGTGAAAGCACCAGCATCAATTATGATGAATGATCTCTCCCCTCAAGAACCTTTTTTACCCCCGGAGACTATCAGCCAGCCTGGGATCCAGCAAGGTGTGAACAAATAGAACAGAGGAAGGCGACAATTGCGGGGGACAAAAGAATAGTGTTCAATTTATCTGATAATGTATTGGAATTAGGCTTATCTTTTGTTCCTACCTCTTGGTATGATGGTTTTTTCAATTGGAAATATTTATATAGATTTTTTTGCAAATTGAAACTTAAGTTATTTTTCAGTCAACAACAACGAACCGATACTGAAGTAGAATTCCAGACTTTTATGTCATCTCATCGTTTACCGTCATCCTGGATGCCTCCGGGACCACCTGATGTGCTGTTAGAAGCATTTCAGAGACTAGTACTTCGGGATCTTGATGATATGGAGAAAAAATTAGAATATGTACCTTCAAATCTATCTAGATCTCAGAGATCAGCTATTAACAGTCTGAAAGCTGATAGAAGTATTATGATTTTACGAGCTGACAAAGGCGGAGGAGTAATCGTTCTCAATACTGAAGAATATTATCTGGAAGCGAATCGTCAGTTGCTGGATACAAAATTTTATCAACTTTTGGAATATGACCCTGGGTTAGAATTTCAACAATGGGTAGATGATGTACTGATGGATGCTGCTCGGGCTGGTATTATAACAAATAAAGAATATCGCTATTTGGCTAAATCTCACCCATGCACACCATTTATATATTTTCTACCAAAAAATACATAAACAAGTAAGACCTCCCCCAAGTCGTCCAATTGTTTCTGGATGTGAATCTTTTAATGAGCCCCTCTATTTGGACTTTTATATACAACCCAGAGTTCACCAGACTCCTTCTTATCTTAGAGACTCAGCTCATTTATTACAAATTTTACAAGATTTTCAAGATGTAAATCAGTCTCTTATTCTTGTTACTCTGGATGTAACATCGTTGTACACCAGTATCCCTCATGATGAAGCCTGTAGGTTGGTTGATTGTCATCTTCAACAATTAGATATGTCTTCTGATAAAATAGTGTTTCTCAATGTTTTGACTGACATCATAATTAAACAAAACTAATTCCAATATGATAGAAAACTGTTTTTACAAAAACATGGTATTGCAATGGGAGCCACTGTTGCTCCGACCATCGCCTGTTTGTAAATGGCTGATTTTGAGGCAAAATTTGTATACCCTTCTAGATTTGCAACTAATATTTTTCTATGGAAACGCTTTATAGATGATGTTATTCTCATATGGGCTGATAGTAGAGAGGAGCTCTTAGAATTTTTTATTATTTGAATTCGGTAGATAGCAATATCAAATTTGAAGCTTCCATTGGAGATCAATCCATTAACTATGTGGACATTACCATATACATTCAGGAAGGGAAGTTTATGACAGAGGTGTATCGTAAAATTACAGATTCTAATACTCTATTGCATTACCAGAGTTATCATCCAATGGCCTCTAACAATGGTATACCCATGGGTCAATTCCTACGTATTAAAAAATTATCCATTTCTGATGAGAGTTTCAAAAGATCGGCTGTTGCTTTATATAATAGATTTAGAAATCGTGCTTATCCTAATAAAGTTATCAGGAAAGCTTTCAAAAGAGCCACAAATGCCAATCGCCATTGGTTGGTGACTCCGCCATCTAAACCACCAGAACAGAATGATAAATTGGTCTGTGTATTGCCACATTCCCGTAAAACTACTGCCATTAGGAAGATTATTAATAAACATTGGTCTATGCTTGCGTCCCATGGCTTTGATCAACGACCTATGTTTGTCTATACACGAGATCGAAATTTAGGGGAAATTTTATCTTCTGTCAACAATCCCTCACAAGCTGATGAATTATCTGGCATGAACGGACACACCAGTTGCGGCAGTTGTGTATATTGTCAGCATGTGTGGCAAACTGATATGGTCGTTAATCCTGGGACTGGGAAGCCTTATTTTCTCAAAGGTGCTACAAATTGTAACTCCTCTCAAGTTGTTTATGGCGTTATATGCCCATGCATGATGTGGTATATAGGGCATACTACTAGAAAGATCAAACAACGAATTGGAGAACATTTGAGTAATTTGAGAATTAAGAAACGAGAGAAAAGGGGGTGTGGCAAGATGGCGTCCTAGCTTGCTGCGTGAGCGTCTCGGGAATCTGCTGGAAATACCTCATTCTTGTTTTTCCTGTGTTGAAATGCCTCATACTAAGCGGAAAGCGGCGATTAAAAGGCAACTGCCGATAGCCTTTACTTCGTCTCCGACACAGCAGACCCTAGACCGCTACATGACAAGCTTCCCGGTGGAATATGGTTTGGCGAGTCCCGCGTTGAGTGACGCCGAAGGAGCGACGTCTATTTTGGGGCCGGATACCACGCTATCGCCGCCTGAGCTGACGCGACCTCCGTGTCCTGCAAGTTCCAGGGTGGGGTTAGCAGGCCAAGCTGAGACGCAAGACGCCGAAAGTTTGAGCCCGATCGGCGGTTCCCCCCCTGGACAAGCAGAAGGAAACATTCAGGAGCAAGGCTCCCCACAGGAAGTTACCCTGACGGCTATTTGGCAAGCGGTCCAGGGACTAACGGCTGAGGTGGCTAGATCGACTAAAGAAATTTCTACAATAGTGAGTAAACTGTCTACAATGTTGGAAGTTTTTGAAAAAACAAAATTAGAAGTAACAAATCAAGTATCTCAGGTAAAAGATGAGGTAAATACAGTGAAACTGACTGTGGACACCTTGGTTAAAGATAAAATGCTAACATCTCGCAAAATAGAGCAAATTGAGAACTTTAATCGACGTCTTACACTCAGACTATTGAATTTTCCAATATCACCTGCACTTTCATATTATGATTTCTTCAAAAAATATCTACAAGAGATTTTCAAGCTCTCTCCTAAAGATATTCCCCCTTGCAATAAAGTGTATTACCTTCCAGCTACTCAGAAGCGGGGAGAGGCTTCTCAATCAGTAAATATGGTGAACATAGCCCCTCAGAGAAATGATATTGACTTACAGAATTTAACTGCATTATTAGAAGACTCTATGGTTGAAATAACTAACCGGGGGACTCTGATAGTATCCTTTGTATTTGAGCAGGACTTAAATATGATTATGAAATTATATTTCAAAAACTCCACAGCACTCTTTTGTGGTCAAAAAATATGGGTATACCCTGATGTTACAAAGGTGACCCAGCAAAGAAGAAAACAATTTTTGATCCTGAGAGAAGATGTAAAAACTTTGGGTGCAATTTTTACATTGGTTTATCCCTGTAAATGTGTGATACGTTTATTAGGTGTTAAATATGTCTTTTTTGAGCCAAGTCAGCTGAAGGTATTTCTGGACTCTAAGATTCCAACTAGCCGCCAGACTGGAACAACTGAATCAGCGAATAGAATATGACGGGATAAAACATAGGACTATGCCAATTGTGGTTTAAAACTTGATTTTCCTTATTGAATTCTCCTTTTAGTTTTCTAAACCCACTCCCCCCAAATAATTGTTGTGGTCTAAGGAAGAGTAAGAAATATTACGATTAGATATGCATATCTTTTATTTTGTAATTACCTTGTAACTGTTTCTCTGTATTACCTTACAAATTGATATTCATTTGTAAAATTTGAAATTTAATAAATAAATAAATAAAAAAAAAAAAAAAGAAACGAGAGGCACCACTTGTAGACCACTGGCAGCAAACTCAACATGAAATTAAGGATCTGAAGTTTGTTGTCCTTTTACATATTCATCTGCCACTAGGGGGTAATGCATCTCGTATTCTTCTTAGAAAAGAACAAGAGTTTATTTATCGCTGGCAGACAGTGGCCCCTAGTGGCCTAAATAGGGAAATTGTTAAGAATTTTATAGATTCAGCTCAGTTATGACGGTTTTAACTATATTATTTTTATTATTTTTGTAGATTAAGTTCCCCTGATGATGCCAGTTTAGTGGCAAAACATGGCCCATGTTGGGAACAGGGAATTTGGAAAATTCACTTGACACTTTACACAATTGAGAAGAAAAGGTGTTGGAGTAGCCTCTATTTTTAATCAGCGTCCATGCATTGAGAAACGATTGGAGCGCTGTTTTCTGATTTTGTAAGAAGACCCATAGTTTTGTTCACACCTGCATCCAAGCTAAGTGACTTTAAACTTTTGACAGCTTGTTATCATAATAATATCTGCTGGGGGTAGGATGTGCAATGATTTGAAAACTGTGTATATATGCTTCTTAAACCTATGAGGCACTTTAACACACCAAAAAACTGAGCACACTATTAATTATTTAAAGAATCACATTTTTTATTTTTGCACTTTTTGATTAGTATGGTTTATGGATACGTTATTAAGTATAGGAATTGGAACCGATCTATTTTGACACCCAGGGTTTACTTAGCATAATATAGGGAGACCAGGATTGACTTATTTTGCTTTTCTGTTTCTCAGGCAGTATATAAGAGTTACTGGCAATATATTTGAATACCACTAAAGAAAGTTCCTCTGTCTGATGTCATTCCAGATCAGTATATCATCTGCTATATTCCTGCTGGTCACTTGCCTATTGTGCAAGGGCCGGGCCTATACTGATTTTACAGATACAGTGGGGGAAATAAGTATTTGATCCCTTGCTGATTTTGTAAGTTTGCCCACTGACAAAGACATGAGCAGCCCATAATTGAAGGGTAGGTTATTGGTAACAGTGAGAGATAGCACATCACAAATTAAATCCGGAAAATCACATTGTGGAAAGTATATGAATTTATTTGCATTCTGCAGAGGGAAATAAGTATTTGATCCCCCACCAACCAGTAAGAGATCTGGCCCCTACAGACCAGGTAGATGCTCCAAATCAACTCGTTACCTGCATGACAGACAGCTGTCGGCAATGGTCACCTGTATGAAAGACACCTGTCCACAGACTCAGTGAATCAGTCAGACTCTAACCTCTACAAAATGGCCAAGAGCAAGGAGCTGTCTAAGGATGTCAGGGACAAGATCATACACCTGCACAAGGCTGGAATGGGCTACAAAACCATCAGTAAGACGCTGGGCGAGAAGGAGACAACTGTTGGTGCCATAGTAAGAAAATGGAAGAAGTACAAAATGACTGTCAATCGACAAAGATCTGGGGCTCCACGCAAAATCTCACCTCGTGGGGTATCCTTGATCATGAGGAAGGTTAGAAATCAGCCTACAACTACAAGGGGGGAACTTGTCAATGATCTCAAGGCAGCTGGGACCACTGTCACCACGAAAACCATTGGTAACACATTACGACATAACGGATTGCAATCCTGCAGTGCCCGCAAGGTCCCCCTGCTCCGGAAGGCACATGTGACGGCCCGTCTGAAGTTTGCCAGTGAACACCTGGATGATGCCGAGAGTGATTGGGAGAAGGTGCTGTGGTCAGATGAGACAAAAATTGAGCTCTTTGGCATGAACTCAACTCGCCGTGTTTGGAGGAAGAGAAATGCTGCCTATGACCCAAAGAACACCGTCCCCACTGTCAAGCATGGAGGTGGAAATGTTATGTTTTGGGGGTGTTTCTCTGCTAAGGGCACAGGACTACTTCACCGCATCAATGGGAGAATGGATGGGGCCATGTACCGTACAATTCTGAGTGACAACCTCCTTCCCTCCGCCAGGGCCTTAAAAATGGGTCGTGGCTGGGTCTTCCAGCACGACAATGACCCAAAACATACAGCCAAGGCAACAAAGGAGTGGCTCAGGAAGAAGCACATTAGGGTCATGGAGTGGCCTAGCCAGTCACCAGACCTTAATCCCATTGAAAACTTATGGAGGGAGCTGAAGCTGCGAGTTGCCAAGCGACAGCCCAGAACTCTTAATGATTTAGAGATGATCTGCAAAGAGGAGTGGACCAAAATTCCTCCTGACATGTGTGCAAACCTCATCATCAACTACAGAAGACGTCTGACCGCTGTGCTTGCCAACAAGGGTTTTGCCACCAAGTATTAGGTCTTGTTTGCCAGAGGGATCAAATACTTATTTCCCTCTGCAGAATGCAAATAAATTCATATACTTTCCACAATGTGATTTTCCGGATTTAATTTGTGATGTGCTATCTCTCACTGTTACCAATAACCTACCCTTCAATTATGGGCTGCTCATGTCTTTGTCAGTGGGCAAACTTACAAAATCAGCAAGGGATCAAATACTTATTTCCCCCACTGTATGTAGATACTTGTCAAAGGTAAAAGGTACCTTCTTGTCTGCGTGGATGCTTTCTGAAAACATGAATAGAAGCTTTTCCTTGCAGAGATTGTTCCCATATTTGGTATTCCCTGAAGAATTACTACAGCCCATAGTTTTAATTTTTCATGGGTTCCTCAATTCTTTTATTCCTGCACTGGGTATTTCACACCATACTGTTTGTATTTACAAACCTACTAGCAATGGCCTAGTTGAGCACTACAATGAACTTAAAAAAAAACTTTTCAAAACTAAACTGATAAAACTTATGGTAAATGGAATTAAAAATTGGCTCGGTGCTCTGCCACTAGCCTTGTTCACTCTTTAAGCCACCCCATCTGCCTTTTTAAGGCTGTTTCCTTTTCAGCTCTGTATAGGCCACACTATGCACCTTCTTAAAGCTACTCCTAATAACCACTTGCTGCCTGACCAATATTCTGTATATTAGGATGTGTTACCAAATATCATTACTTTTCTGTCTTCAGGTAATCTCAGTCAGAAGAGGGGAGGGTAATGATAGCCCTGCCCCTGCCACCGGTCATCCAAAAGCTCTCACAGTTGGAGATTTGGTTCACCGGAAGTACTACACCCCTATTTACGTAGGACCCTTCCAAATTAGTCAAGTTACAGGACCACACATCCTGGGTCTACCTGAAAGATATCCGCAGCTATAAACCTCCTGATCCTGACCTTTTCAAGCCACTTGATGATTCCAGATCCATCACCACAAATAAATCAGCCTCCGCCACCAGCTCAGCAGTTACCACTGGTTCTGCAGCCTCCGCCACCACTTCAAGTTGATGGACTAAAAGAACGTTTTCAAAAATTTCTCACTTCCATGACCAAGCATCTGACAACTACAAACATTACTTTACAGGAAGAAATCACCTTACCTGAATGGAACATTGCTCATCAAAGCGAGCCCACTGCTGCACTTGCCATCTTTCCAGTGGAACCGGGTGACGCAAGTCCAACTACCCACAAGAGGACACTGTACTCTGTACTCAAAAAACTGTGTTGGGACTTGTACTTATACTATTCCTAATTTTGGTTTTGGGACTGATCTATTATACATTTGAAAAGATTCACAGGTTTCTTCAGTATACTCATTAATGTTACCTAGACTAATGTTAGACTGTTATTGAATTTCTTGTTACTGTGCTCTTGCCTACCTTCTCTATTCTCTTTACTGTTACTTGACTCCTATATTCTCTCTGTTTAATTCTCCTGACTTATGGAGGTATTTCCCACTGCATGACTCAGGCCAACACTCCCTAACCCCTATCTTGGGCCTCAATCACAAGAATCCACCCCAGGTACCCCAACAGTAGACTTACCCTGTTTTAATTGAAACCCTGTATCTAATCATTACTTGCCTTTTTAATTCTATTTAATTCTATTATTCCTGACAATACGAATCATCATTTGTTTTTGTTTTGTTTTTTTACTTTACATTCCATACTTCTGGCATTACACCTGCCCGGCTAACAAATGGCTGGTGCTCATTCCAATGAGCCTTTGAACGGTGCCTGTCCCACTCACCCCTTAGATTGGGATCCTGGAATGGATGTTGATCCTAACTGGGACCCTTTAACTAGATTTGATATCTTGTATTACCCTTTATTTGATACATGGACTACTGGATCTAGTAGGTCCATGTATGAAATTTTCCAGGGATGTGGAAAATTAAAATTGAACAGACTACAAATCCAATAATCAGACTCTCTACTGGAGAACCTGTATATTTTTGGTATACCACTTGTAGCATTGATCAAAGCGGGTGGCATCTTTGGTTTTTCATCCAGAAAATTGGAAATAGATATGTTGAAATTTATAAACTTTACTCCGCATATGGATTGACAGGTGCCGTACCTCTATTGTCACTATAAATGCTATAGGAGTATCAAGAGGGGTACTTGATCAATTTAAAGCCAGAAATCATCGTTGTACTTACATTCCCAATAATACTGACACTGATGATTCTGTTATAAAGGCATTACAAGACCTTTCTGCTTTAGCCAACAAAATTAGCTACTAAATCTGGTGTTGATACTGTTGTCTGGTGCATCACTCCCTATGTCTTAAGCCTCCTTGTTACCACTCTCAGTACAAGACAAACTACATTTCCACCATAAATCTTGTGTAGGAATACTGCTGTTTATTTTACTTATTTTACTTTTACTGCATGTAACGCAAGTACACCTCTTTTATTAAGGAAGATATTTATTCTGCTTATGCTGTTTAACTGAACTATTATACGTTTCTTTCCAGTTTGTTATATTCTGCCAATTTGTATAGACAGGTTTAGATTGTTTTCTTTCCATTTTTAAACTGTTGTACCTTTCATCACTGGACCTCAAATGGTAACTAAGTAGACTGTTTTCTACTGTTGATGATTTCTCCATCATCAAGAGAGAAATTAATTGATTTGCTTCATTTTCTGTACAAAGGAAGAAGAAGATTATATTCCTATGTATTTCCCAAAAACACTATAACTCAACAGTGCCCTCATATGCAATCTAGATCTATTACACTCAGAGTTTTGCCATTATCTTGTTCATAATTATAAAACTACTGCAGGTTAAACAGTGCAACACTCATAATTATAATGCTCTTGAGTTTGCAGTAGTTATTCATTATTTGGCCAATATTAACCCTTTTTAAATGCTAAAATGAAATATTTGTTCCCTATTAACACCAGTTTTAGCCATATTCATACAATCAAATTTGATTAATGAGTGGCTTTGTATTAATGATATATTAGTTGATTGCAATCATATACACTCAACCTTATTGATTCCGTTGTATGATACCTAGACTTAATTGACTTCTCATGTTTCCAAGTCTCACACTGCTCCAGAGGGGTAGCCGTAGGATACATAGTTAGGTTTTTTGGGTGGTTTACCTTAAAGGGGAACATAGAATATAGAATTTCACGTAGTATATATCTATGTGCTCAAAGATTGATTCTCACTGAGGCCTAAGTCCCACATCATGACAGAGCACTCCTGCCCCTCGAAGATATATATCCCCCCACAGGAATCTAAGAGCCCTCTGGAAAGGACGGCCACACCCACTCATAGTCATGTGTGCCGGCCCTTTGGAGGTCCGGCAAGAGGGGAATGTAGAAATATGCTAGCCCTTGCTCTCAGTAAAATACAGGCCAATGGCTCAGGCTAAGAGCTAGGCCTTTTAAAAATCAAAATCATCTCTGATACAAAATATATTTCACTGTAGCAAGTGCTGAAATGAGGTAATTGAGAGCTGGCAAGGGAGGGGGCATTTGCTCTTGTAAACAATCCTGAGACTGGCACCTGCGAGAAATCATGAGCTAAGATGTTTTGATTAAAATGAAAGATAGTAGTGGGTCAGATGCAAGTAGAGGGGGGGGGGGGGAGCTGAAGAGAGCAAGATGACCTGTGAAGTCATCTCACAAGATGCGCTCTGAACATATCTTGTTTATACTTAGAGCTTGAGAATATGTGAAGTCATATTGATCAACTAATAAGGGCCAAGAGCTCTGATGAGAAAGCTGGGGCCCATTGGAATCAATAGGGCCAAAATGGTATAAAAGGAGCAGTCAGAAGGGTATTAGATAAGAAGACTCCAGAAGGCCAGAGAGAGAGGACGTGTCATGTAATGCTGTTCCACCATGTGACTGCCTGATTTGCTTGTACTACATTTGGGTAAGATAACAATGCTAATAAACTATATTTCTTTATCTACCAAATACTGGGCTCCTTTCTAATTACATAGGTTTATACTGCCTTGACTGGTAACACTGTCTTGAGCAGATACAAGGTTGGGGTAATTAAGTATTTAGATGGGATAGGCAATTCTGTCCAGGGTAGTAAAAGGGCCGTGGCTCCGCTGCCCATATGGAGATGGCAGACCTAATAAATTAACACAGGCCCACCCATCCAACATCCTGCTGCTCTGCCTTTTCTCCCGTGGCTCCGCCGGGTCCGGGAAGCAGCATTCAGCAGCATTGCCTGCCTGCCTTTTAAAATAATTCATCTCCCCAGGCTCCGCTGCATTTACTTCTTTGCCCATCACAAAGCTCTGCCGTTGGCACAGGCTGCTCCGCTCCCCTTTGCCGCGTCCATCTGGCCCTATATATCCACTACAGGAAGAGGATCAGAGAGGGCCGGATGGATGCGGCAAAGGGGAGAGGAGCTGCCTGTGCGAACGACAGCGCTTTGCGACAGGCGAAGAAGTAAATGCAGTGAAGCCTGGGAAGACAAATTATTTTAAAAGGCAGGCACGCAGGCAACGCTGCTGAATGCTGCTTCCCGCCACGCTGGTGATTGGCACAGGGATGAGACTTCTCAAGCCTTGGGGGCCTCCAGAAGATTCTTCAGCTGGCAGGGCCTGGAGATCCCCGCCAGCCCAGGTATTTATCTTTAAGGGAGGGGGATGGACAGAGAGGAAATATGTGGGTCATGCCCACCTAGTCCACCCCCAGGCCCACCCAAAAATTGAGGTCTGGCTACGCTACTGGATGATAGACTCGCAAGAGGGAACAGGGAGGGAAGAGGTGGAGGTAAAGGGTGTAGAAATATGGTGCAAGTTAAAAAACCTAGAGCCTAGATTTGAGGCCTAAGGGTTTGCTTGCTGGATGACTTAGGTCAAGGAAAATGGCCGGTTGCTTAAAAGAAGTTTCTAATACAGAACAGTTGGCAGTGGAGAAATGAAACTGAACAACTGACAAGAGAAACGAAACTGATTAAAAATTGTAGAAATATGCTAGCCCTTGCTCTCAGTAAAATACAGGCCAATGGCTCAGGCTAAAGGACTAGGCCTCTTAAAATCAAAAATCATCTCTGATACAAAATATATTTCACTGCAGCTCAAGCTGAAGTGAGTTCCCAGAGAGTTGGCAAGGGAGGGGGCATTTGCTCTTGTCCACAATCCTGAGACTGGCACCTGCAAGAAGTCATGAGCTAAGATGTTTTGATTAAAATGAAAGATAGTAGAGGGTCAGATGCAAGTAGAGGGAGGGGGGAGCTGAAGAGAGCAAAATGACCTATGAAGTCATCTCACAAGATGCGCTCTGAACATATCTTGTTTACAGGGCTGTGCCTAGGGTCTCTGGCGCCCCCCTGCAGACTATCAGTTGGCGGTGGCGGCAGCGCCCCCCCCCCCCCCCCCCCCGTGAAAATGATCGCTCACCACTTGTCACACTGACAGGAATTGTCAGCAATATTCTTAGAAACAAATTGCTATACATTGCAAAATAAGATAGCAGATGTAAATTCTCAAAGTGGACATATTCCAAACACTAAAATGAAAATAAAATGATTTTTTTTTCTACCTTTGTTGTCTGGTGACTTTCTTTTTCTGATCATGCTGGCCCAGTATCTGATTCTGCTGCTATCTGTCCTCTTAACTCCATTTCCAGGGCTTCCTTTCCATTTATTTCTTTCCTTTCCTCCTTTCTTCTTCATTTCTGGTCCTCAGCTTCTGCCTATTTTCTTCATCCATGTGCAGTTTTTCTCCTCTCTTCCTTTTCCCTCATTTCATCTCCTTCATCTCTCTTCCCTCCCCTCTATGTCCAGCAATTTTCCTCTCTCCCTGAGCCCTGCCCTCCCATCCATGCTCCTCTGTCCCCTGCCCCCTCCATTCATCCTTTTCCAGCAATTCCCCTCTCTCCCTGAGCCCTGCCCTCCCAATCCATGCCCATCCATGCTCCTCTGTCCCCTGCCCCCTCCATTCATCCTTTCCCAGCAATTCCCCTCTCTCCCTTCCATGACCCCCCCCCCTCGCATCCATGCTCTCGTCTCTCCCCTGCCCTCCCGCTCCCATTGTTCAACTGCCTGCCCTCTTCTCTCCCCCCAACATCCCTTTTCTTTTTTTGTCTTTTTAAATTTACCTCCATGGCGGTTCCGGCAGCGCAGCGTCAGTGAAGGAGGCGGCGCTCCCGACGTCGCTAGCCTTCCCTTTGCTGTGTTCCGCCTTCTTCTGACGTCAAGGAAATGATGTCAGAAGAAGGCGGAACACAGCGAAGGGAAGGCTAGCGACGTCGGGAGCGCCGCCTCCTTCACTGACGCTGCGCTGCCGGAACCACCACGGAGGTACATTTAAAAAGAAAAGGGATGTTGGGGGGAGGTCGAGCGAGGTGAGCATGGTGCGGCGGCGCCCCCCAGAGGGAAGCGCCCCCCTGCCATGCTTACCTCGCTTACCGTGTTGGCACGGCCCTGCTTGTTTATACTTAGAGCTTGAGAATATGATGAAGTCATTTCTTATCAACTGATAAGGGCCAAGAGCCCTGATGACAAAGCTAGGGTCCATTGGAATCAATGGGGCCAAAATAGTATAAAAGAAGCAGTCAGAAGGGTATTAAGAGAGAAGACTTCAGAAGACTCCAGAGGGCTGTAGTCGTGTCGTGAAGAGCTGTTCCACCATATGAATGCCTGATTTGCCTGTACTGCTATTGGTGAGATTGTAATAAACTTTCTTCTTATAACCCAGGTAGTCCTTCTGATTATGGAGCTTGTCAGTGCCCAGTTTATATTAATATATCTACTGAATACTGGGTTTCTTTCTAATTAAGGAGCCTGCTGCTGCTCTGTGTGAAACTGTCATGGACAGATATAAGGTTGGGGTAATTAAGTATTTGGAGGGGATATGCAATTCTGTCCAGGATAGTAGAAGGGCCATGGCTCCGCTGCCCAAATGGAGATGGCAGACCTAATAAATAAACATGTTTGGTAGCAGACGGATGCGGATATCTCCCTCTGGGGTTAGGATCTGCCTCTCTAAATTTAACTAACATTGGGCACAGATTACTTTAAAACATTTCTCTTATTCTTTCAATTTGATTAACCTCGACAACAAAACTGTACTTTCATTTCAAGCATTTTTTCTTTCACTTTTAAAGTTCTCCCTAACGAGCACTGCAACTCAAGGTCTGCCAAGCTGGGAGACGTGCCAAGCTTAGCTGGCATATCAATTCAGCCCTGCACAGAGCACGGCTGCAGTTCAATTGACATACTGAATTTTAAATGCAATTTTTCTTTTGTTTTTTTTCCTTCATGTCCCATGCTGAAGTGGTATAAGTCCAACAGTCATTACAAGTGTATTCTTTTAACCTTTTGCTGCCTGTCCTCTGTCAACTGTATTGCTCATACATCTACCTAACTAACTCACTGCCTTATATTTTTCACACCTTTAAACTCCAGTTTCATCTCTCGGGACTGGTACAACTGTCTTATCAGCATATTCTGAACGTGCGGACTGATGCTAGTGGATCTCCCACTTCACGCACATGAGATTTATGTTTCTCTGTCTCTAAATTTTTCATCCGGCAGTATTTCTGATAAACAAATAGCCTTCCCCTGGCTGCTTCCCCAAATTACCACCGTCAGCTGGGTCATACATTACTTTTAGCCAGTTTCCAATTACTGGAGATTGACCCCACCCTTTGCAGAGGTTCCGGACTTGCTACAGTCTGTGTTGGATGCTGCTCTTTCCCCTATAATAATAAAGGGAGTATGACGCGCCTTTCTAACCTCTACCAAGGTATTTTTTAGTGTTCTCAGCATTGTACAGAGAAGATTTTTGACATGGCTTCCCACCTCCAATAATTTACGTCTCTTGTTTTAAACCTTTGCTCCATAGTAGTTTTTTCACTTTTTTTTCAGTTCCTGGCACTGCAGTATATCTCTTTTCTTTGCTTTCCTATTTTAACTCATAGTTTCTTCTTCTGGGAAAATTGCCAGAGTAAGAATTGTTTATACAGTTTACCCTGCATGTTCCGTACATGCAGATTACATGCCATGACACTTTTTCAGCAGAAGGCTGCACACACCTCCTCCTCTGGGGTCCACTAAATTTATGGGTCTGCCACCTTTAAATCTGCCACCTTTAAACCTGGGCATCGAACGGCACATTTAATTTGTCTTCCAGGTTTCTTGTTTCTGGGAAGGCTGCCAATCTTAGATTGTTTACCGATTCAGCCCTGCTTGTTCTGTACAAGGACACTTGCTGAAGCAGAATAGACACGCTGATTTTAAAAGTACTTTTTGCTGAGTTTTCTGCTCTGCCATACACGAGATGCCCCTGCACACTTATGAAAACATTGGGGAACACCCATGTTTGTTTCCACTTCAGCCTAGCATTCACTTTTTGATTACAAGCACTACCTTTTTCTGCTTTAAAAATTTGTATTTTTATTAGACAGTGTCCCATCAGTGGATATGTCCCTTCACTTTGTAACGAGTCTGAGAACCTACTGTCCCAGCCCTTTGTGAACATATAGAATTGATTGCCTAGGTGCCTCTATACGGGGTACTCTCCAAATTGTCCCCCAGATTAATTTTTTTTATTTCCAAATTTAGACTTAAATTACTCCTCATTTTTTTTGCTGTTACCTGTCCTGGGTTTTGAAGTGATCAAATTGAGTTTTCTATGATCAAAAGGTTGATCAA
Source organism: Microcaecilia unicolor (assembly GCF_901765095.1). Lineage (NCBI taxonomy): Eukaryota > Metazoa > Chordata > Amphibia > Gymnophiona > Siphonopidae > Microcaecilia > Microcaecilia unicolor. Next base: position 128,577,455 of record NC_044040.1, read on the forward strand.
ATTGAGTTATCAAATTGAGTTTTTAGGTGGTCTAACGGTTGACACCTGTGTGTAGTAAGGGCGCTATTGGGTGGCCATGTCTTAAGTGTCTTGTGATGGATCCTGCTGTGAAAGGTTATAATTAATAGACGCATTAATTAATAACTCAGGTTTAGACTGCGGGGTTTGCTCAGTCCCTTAACTACTAGGTATAGATATTGTGATATTATTGTGATTTGTCCAGGTAAGCCAAAGTTGTATGAAGTTGAAGTTATATTGGCTCCATGAATTACCGTGGGCAAACCACTCTCCTTACTCAGATGCATTCACGGGTTGTCTGGGTAAACTTGGGGTATCTAATTAGCTTCCTTTGTAAGCTCTCCCACGATCTCTGTGTGTGACGCAAGCCTTGGAGGACTATCCCTGAAGAGTGGAGAGTTTTGAAGACAGGTAAGTATATAATTCACTCTAATTTTTTGGATTAATTTTTAATGCAGATTTAGCCATAGTGCCAGCCTTGTTGCATTTTCATTTAGTGATAGTTAGTCTATTACACCCCTTTCACACTGTAATAAAGTTAAGCACATAGCTACACAACACCATTTGTACCACCCTTTGTGCCATCTACTTTTCTGACCATGGCCACGCCCTTACAAACTGTTCTTATCCTTATTGGGGCACAGGAAGGTAATTCCATATCTTTGCACACTTCCCAAAGCCCGGCGCATCCTTCTGTGGATGCAGCCGCACCTACAGCTCCGCCTCCTTATGAGTCGGGATTCTCCAATGGACTTTTAACCTGTGGCGATGCCGTAGGTTATACATCTTGGCCACCGCATCTCCTGAACCTCACAAATCCACTCCCCACTCCTTCTTCATATCTCGTCACTCTTGACAGATCTTCAGAAGTTTCCCAGCCCATTATTTTTGACAAACCCACTTATATACTGTCATCTGTTCCCTCCAGTCTGCAACCCATTGTTCCAGGGGCTGCTACCCCTGTAATCCTTCAACCTGTACCCATGTAAGGTATCCTTACTACTACTATCCCTTCTATCTCTGGACCAGGCTCCCTGGTCCAGACTCACCCTTCAGTGCCAAAGTCTGTAATCCTTAAACAGCTCTCTAAATCAGTGAAACCCCTATCACTCCCTATCCCTTCAGACAATGCTAATCCAAGTCAGTCACAAGTTGGCGCTATGACTGCCCTTGACAAAATAGATCAGGCTCCCAATCTCTTGCAGCAACCAGAAGTTGCTAGCCCAGATCAGAACGCACATATTAAGTGCTGGCGTTGTCATCGCCTAGGTCATTTTGCTGCCACATGTCGCAAAAATTCACAATCCTTTCATAAGCATGCACTGCATAATAGTCCCCCTGTCCAGCAATCGTTCCCCTTGTGGAACCCGGACCAACGCCGTTCTCAATAACTAGGCGTGGCCGTACCTAAGCAGATTATTTGGACCCTATAATCACTTTGTTCTAGTGGCTTGGGTGTTCTTCTGTACTATTGTAAAGAATGATACTTCAGCTATTGGATTATAGATTAGGAGTTATCCTGAGTGTGTTTAGTTAATTCTTGCTTCTTGTGTTAGTATTTCATGTTCAGCAGTCTCTTCTGACTTAATTATAAATAGTGGTTGCCTCCTACACTGTCTTGAATTATTGTATTATCCATGTATGTTTTTTTTAACATGCCCTGGTCTAATGCCGTTACGTAGGAATAAAATGGTCCCAGTTCATCAGGCTTTCTATTTATAGATTATGTACTTTTGTCCAACTCCTGAATCCCCTAAATCAAAACAATGTACTAGATTTGTTTTTAGCTAACTTTTTAAATAGATTGTGCAAGTTATTCTTTTTAAAATGAACAGGATTGGTCTTGTGTCCTTGCTCTAATTTATCATAACAGCGAGCTTTATCTCTCTTTCTACAGACTTGGCTGGTTGCCTAGATTCAGTCCCTGCTTTTCTTTTTTCTTATGTTTAATCCTGATAGCATGCTCTAACATAACCTTATATTCTTTGTCACCACCTTTAATAATGTTTGCTTTGAAATGCAACTTTTAATTAAACTGTGATGTCATTCTTTTACTTGTCTATAACACCATGTTTGCTTTTGAAATGATTATCTCTCACTTTCTGTTTTGTTTATAAACCCGACTCTGTTTAAGCAAACGTTTCTTGCTTCAAACATATCTGTGAGCAGTTTCACATCCTGTCACATTAAATTATTCACTTTGCAAAAGTGTCTGATTTATTGTGTAGACTGTCCGGTTTGTTGTTTTTTTTAAAACACAACGGTCTGGTTAATAAAATGCTCACCATGCACTGCTTTCTGTCCAAATGTCTTTTTTATTTTCTGCTACCAGAGCACTTCAAGGAAATTCTTTCCCTTCCATTTGCTTTCCAACGTCACTGCGTGTGTAGAGATTTATGACCTGTCTTTCTGTTAGTAAGCGCAAATTCGTCCTGCTAATTTTTATGCTTCCTCACTGTTTTCTGTTTCACAGCCCGTTGATTCACAGGACACAGGAAAGTTTAAAATGCATTATTTCAACTTTTTTCTTACAGCTGACTTTTCCATCCACCCCCCTCCTTTTTCAGCCCCCACCTACCCCTCCTTTCTCTCCCCCTCCGTCCCTCCTTTCTCTTCCCCCTTCCCCCTACCCCCTTCCTCTCCCCTTTCAACCCCTCTTCCTCCCTCCCCTTTCCCACAACCCCTCCTCCTAACCCACCCATCCCCCCTGCTGACCCATCCTACCTTACCCCTCTTTCACCAGATTTTGCTTCTACTATGCAGTCTTCAGTTATAACTTATGCAATGGAAACGAACAGGCTGCTTTCTCAATCCTGATGGTGTCTGGACACACCCTCATGATCAGTTACTACTACACTCATTCCACTACCCATTTCACCTGAATGCAGCATCATTATGCTAAGTTGCTATGTTCAAAGCTTGTCATTCAACTTTATTTTTTTTCTGACTTTGAAAACTGTCTTTCTCCTTCTTTTTAGCCACTATATCCAGATATCCAGTATAGTTTTGATTAAGTTGCGGAGGAAAGCTAATGTATGTGAGAATCCCATTCATTTTGGGGTAATTATGAAAGATTATGCGGAAATGGTATTTCATTATGACAGGTTTCAGAGATGCTTGTATTGTAAAATGGTTTAGCTGTTTATGTGCCATTTGGATATATAAGTGCATATTGTTAGAAAGCCACATAACAGAAACTTTAGAAAGAATATCGCAAGTCAAGAGGGTGAGAGAGCAAGTCGTAGACAGTGAAGAGGTTTGTTGTACAAGTTTGAATGGGGTAATGTATCTGGTATCCTCTGTGCTCTCTTTATTCTGATGCTTGCCTCCTTTTGAAGCATGATGTGAGGCCTTCTATTCTATATACACTGCTACCTACAGTCTTTTTGAGTTACAATGCTTTTTGCCTGTTTACACAACAAGCAGTGTTTTGTTCTGTCATATCTATATTTTCTTTTTTGTGTTTCTATTTCTCTGTATATGCTCTCAAACAGATCACATTTCTTTGAACACACAATAGTTGGAGTCTCTACGTATTAGTCTTTTCACTATAAATCAATACTCTTCCTAGATTAGGTATTTCAGAAGATGGGGTATCCCTTACAATTTACCCAATACTGTATTTCCCTAATTCTATAAATTTTTCTGCTCATAATGTTGGGAGCCATGATTGACTTCCTTTGCTTTTCTGTTTTATTAGGCAGTATATAAGCATTACTGACAACATAAATGAATAGAACAAAAGAAAGTTTCTCTGTCTGAAGTCATTCCAGATCAGTATATCATCTGTTGCATACCTACTGGTCACTTGCCCATTGTGCAAGGGCCAGGCCTATACTGATTTTACAGATATGCAGATACTTGTCAAAGGTAAAAGGTACCTGCTTGTCTGCATGGATGCTTTCTAATAAAATTTTAAAAAATGATTAGAAGCTTATCCTTGCTTCAGAGAGATTATTCCCATATTTGGCATTCCCTGTAGAATTACTACAGCCCATAGTTTTTATTTTTAATGGGTTCCTCAATGCACTACAATGCACTTTTAAAAACTAAACTGATACAACTTATGGAACTAAAATTTGGCTCAATGCTCTGCCACTTGCCTTGTTAGCTCTTTCAACCACCCCATCTGCCTCTTTTCAAACTGTTTCCTTTTCAGCTCTGTATACGCCGCAATATGTGCCTTCTTAAAGCAAATCCTGATAACCACTTGCCTGTATATTAGGATGTGTTACCAATTATCATTACTTCTCTGTCTTCGATTTCACAGGCAATCTCAGTCAGAAGAGGGGAGGGTAATGATAGCCCTGCCCCTGTCACCGGTCATCCAAAAGCTCTCAAAGTTGGAGATTTGGTTCACCGGAAGTACTACACCCCTAATTACGTAGGACCCTTTCAAATTAGTCAAGTTACGAGACGACACTTCCTGGGTCCACCTAAAAGACATCCGCATCTACAAGGCTCCTGATTCAGTCCCTTTGAAGCCATCCCCACCAGCTTAGTAGTTACCATTGGTTCTGCAGCCTCCGCCACCACTTCAAGTTGATGGACTAAAAGAACATTATCCAAAATTTCTCACTCCCATGACTGAGCATCTGACAACTACAGACATTACCTTACAGGAAGAAATTACCTTACCTGAACGAAACATTGCCCATCAAAGCGAGCCCACTGCTGCACTTGCCATCTTTCCAGTGGAACCGGGTGACGCAAGTCCAACTACCTACAAGAGGACACTGTACTCTGTACTCCAAAAACTGTGTTGGGACTTGTATTTATATTATTCCTAATTTTGCTTTTGGGACTGATCTATTATACATTTGAAAAGATTCACAGGTTTCTTCAGTATACTCATTAATGTTACATAGTAATAATCACAAGAATCCACCCTAGGTACCCCAACAGTAGACTTACTCTGTTTTAATTGAAACCCTGTATCTAATCATTACTTGTCCTTTTAATTCTATTTAACTCTATTATTCCTGACAATACGAATCATCATTTGTTTTATTTTTTCTTTTGACTTTATTTATTTATTTATTTGTAGCATTTGGATCCCACATTTTCCCACCAATTTGCAGGCTCAATGTGGCTTACATTTTCCGTAATTGCGCCTTTTTGCATTACACCTGCCTGGCTATCAAATGGCTGGTGCTCACTCTAATAAGCCTCTGAACGGTGCCTATCCCACTCACCCCCTAAATTGGGATCCTGGAATGGACGATGATCCTAACTGGGACCCTTTAACTAGATTTGATATCTTGTGTTACCCTTTATTTGATACATGGACTACTGGATCTAATAGGTCCATGATTGATAACTTTGAAAGTTTCCAGGGATGTGGAAAATTAAAATTGAACAGACTACACATCCAATAATCAGACTCCCTACTGGAGAACCTGTATATTTTTGGTAAGCCACTTATAACATTGTTCAAAGTGGGTGGCATCCTTTGTTTTTTCATCCAGAAAATTGGAAATAGATATGATGAAATTTATAAACTTTTCTCCACATACGGTTTAACAGGTGCCGTACCTCTATTGTCACTATAAATGCTATAGGAGTATCAAGAGGGGTACTTGATCAATTTAAAGCCAGAAATCATTTTTGTACTTACATTCCCAATAATACTGACACTGATGATTCTGTTATAAAGGCATTACAAGACCTTTCTGCCTTAGCCAACAAAATTAGCTACTAAATCAGGGGTTGATACTGTTGTCTGGTACATTATTCCCTATGTTCGGAGGTTTGTCTTAAGCCTCCTTGTTACTACTCTCAGTACAAGACAAACTATATTTCCACCATAAATTTTGTGTAGGACTACTGCTGTTTATTTTATTTTGCTTTTATTGCTTGTAACGCAAGTATACCTCTTTTATTAAGGAAGATATTTATTCTGGTTATGCTGTTTAATTGAACTATTATACGTTTCCTTTCAGTTTGTTATATTCTGCCAATTTGTACAGACAGGTTTAGATTGGCTTTTCTTTCCATTTTTAAACTGTTGTACCTTTCATCACTGGACCTCAAATAGTAACTAAGCAGACTGTTCTCTACTGTTGATGATTTCTTAATCATCAAGAGAGAAATGAATTGATTTGCTTCATTTTCTGTACAAAGGAAGAAGAAGATTATGTTCCTATGTATTTTCCAAAAACACTATAACTCAACAGTGCCTTCATATACGATCTACATAAGTACATAAGTACATAAGTAGTGCCATACTGGGAAAGACCAAAGGTCCATCTAGCCCAGCATCCTGTCACCGACAGTGGCCAATCCAGGTCAAGGGCACCTGGCACGCTCCCCAAACGTAAAAACATTCCAGACAAGTTATACCTAAAAATGCGGAATTTTTCCAAGTCCATTTAATAGCGGTCTATGGACTTGTCCTTTAGGAATCTATCTAACCCCTTTTTAAACTCCGTCAAGCTAACCGCCCGTACCACGTTCTCCGGCAACGAATTCCAGAGTCTAATTACACATTGGGTGAAGAAAAATTTTCTCCGATTCGTTTTAAATTTACCACACTGTAGCTTCAACTCATGCCCTCTAGTCCTAGTATTTTTGGATAGCGTGAACAGTCGCTTCACATCCACCCGATCCATTCCACTCATTATTTTATACACTTCTATCATATCTCCCCTCAGCCGTCTCTTCTCCAAGCTAAAAAGCCCTAGCCTTCTCAGCCTCTCTTCATAGGAAAGTCGTCCCATCCCCACTATCATTTTCGTCGCCCTTCGCTGTACCTTTTCCAATTCTACTATATCTTTTTTGAGATACGGAGACCAGTACTGAACACAATACTCCAGGTGCGGTCGCACCATGGAGCGATACAACGGCATTATAACATCCGCACACCTGGACTCCATACCCTTCCTAATAACACCCAACATTCTATTCGCTTTCCTAGCCGCAGCAGCACACTGAGCAGAAGGTTTCAGCGTATCATCGACGACGACACACCCAGATCCCTTTCTTGATCCGTAACTCTAGATCTATTACACTCAGAGTTTTGCCATTAACTTGTTCATAATTATAAAACTACTGCAGGTTAAACAGTGCAACACTCATAATTATAATGCTCTTGAGTTTGCAGTAGTTATTCATTATTTGACCAATATTAACCCTTTTTAAATGCTAAAATGAAATATTTGTTCCCTATTAACACCAGTTTTAGCCATATTCATACAATCAAAATTTGATTAATGATTGGCTCTGTAATAATGATATATTGATTGCAATCATATACATTCAACCTTATTGATTCCATTGTATAACTCATAGACTTAATTGACTTCTCATGTTTCCAAGTCTCGCTCCGCCCTAGAGGGGTAGTTGTAGGATAGATAGGCCCCTTGGGTTGGTTATGATAAAACGGGAATCCCAACATTGCATTTAATCCAGCATATAATTATGTATTCACATGCTGACTCTTGCTATGGCCTTGTCCCACTATGTCAGAGCACCCCTGTCACCTCAACCCTATACATCCCCCCCCCCCCCCCACAAGACTCTAAGAGCCCTCTGGAAAGGATGGACACACCCACTGGTAGTCATGTGTGCCGGCCCTTTGGAGGTCCGGCAAGAGGGGAATGTAGAAATATGCTAGCCCTTGCTCTCAGTAAAATACAGGCCAATGGCTCAGGCTAAAGGGCTAGGCCTCTTAAAATCAAAAATCATCTCTGATACAAAATATATTTCACTGCAGCTCAAACTGAAGTGAGTTCCCAGAGAGCTGGCAAGGGAGGGGGCATTTGCTCTTGTCCACAATCCTGAGACTGGCACCTGCAAGAAGTCATGAGCTAAGATGTTTGATTAAAATGAAAGATAGTAGAGGGTCAGATGCAAGTAGAGAGAGGGGGGAGCTGAAGAGAGCAAAATGACCTATGAAGTCATCTCACAAGATGCGCTCTGAACATATCTTGTTTATACTTAGAGCTTGAGAATATGATGAAGTCATTTCTTATCAACTGATAAGGGCCAAGAGGCCTGATGACAAAGCTAGGGTCCATTGGAATCAATGGGGCCAAAATAGTATAAAAGGAGCAGTCAGAAGGGTATTAAGAGAGAAGACTTCAGAAGACTCCAGAGGGCTGTAGTCATGTCGTGAAGAGCTGTTCCACCATATGAATGCCTGATTTGCCTGTACTGCTATTGGTGAGATTGTAATGAACTATCTTCTTATATCCCAGTGAGTCCTTCTGATTATGGAGCTTGTCAGTGCCCAGTTTATATTATTATATCTACTGAATACTGGGTTTCTTTCTAATTAAGGAGCCTGCTGCTGCTCTGTGTGAAACTGTCATGAACAGATATAAGGTTGGGGTAATTAAGTATTTAGAGGGGATATGCAATTCTGTCCAGGATAGTAGAAGGGCCATGGCTCCGCTGCCCAAATGGAGATGGCAGACTTAATAAATAAACAAAATGCATGAAGCAAATAACACCTATGGTAGATGTGAAAGAACAGGAAACTCGGAGGGGGGGGGGGGGGTAGGTGTTAGAACATCACGTTTTGCGGTTAGTATGTAATTTGATAAAGTAGATTGATAATGAGATCTATAGAATTCAATGCAGTCAGGAGAGTATAAAAGCTGGCAACATTTAGTGCAAGAGAGAGAACTCCTGGATGTCTGACTGATAGGGTCCTGCCGTACGGACCTCTTCTTGAAAAAATATATTTATTTATTTATTTGTAGATTTTCCCAGATTCTATCTGACATTAGACAATCAGTCTAGCAGATGAACATCACAAGTTAGATACCCTCTCTATATAGCAGAATATGATCAGGCTCAGTAAATAAAGAAGACCCAGAATATTATTATCTCCTAAGTTTCAGACTAACAGAAGACAGGCACATGTCTGTTGGAATGAGATGGAGTCTAGAGGTCTTAATGAGGTAGCCTTTGGTCCCCCAGTGCTCAGTGAAATGCCTGGTCCGTTGTCACTGAGTACTGGTCAACTCCCCTAATAACATCTAGAGGAGAGGGAGACTAGAATGGGACCATAAAATTATTATTCAGGGGAGATGCCAGACCCAGAAGAGGGAAGGGAGGATAGAGAGAGACAAGAAGTAATGCTGGACCCACAGGAAGGAACAGATGAGGAGAGAGAGGGAGAACTGAACATAGATGGATGGGAAGGGAAGAGAGGAGGAAATGCTACATATGGATAGAAGGCAAGGGAAGGAGAGGAATGCTGCACATGGATGGAAGGGAAGAGATGGACGAATGCTGCACATGGATGGAAGTAAGGGAAGAGATGTAGAATGTTGCACATGGCTGAAAGGGAAGAGAAGAGAAGGAGAAATACTACACATGGATGGAAGAGAGAGGAAGAAATGCTGCACAGATAGAAGGGAAGAAGCAGATCTACATCTCTTATATCTCACATCTCCACTTTATGGTCTCTGCAAGGCTCTCTTCCTGTATTTTTGATTATTGTCTCATCTCTCAACTTTCATGTGTTTCTAAATTTTCAGAAAAGAAACAGGCAGACCCAATAAGGGGAGGCCGCCCACACACGGGCCGAAGGCTAGCGAAGACAAAGGGAGGGGTGGGGTTTAGGAGAGAGTAGGGACAAAGAGCAGCTACAGGGGAATGAGGTGAGGAAAGAGTTAAAGAACAAAGGGGAGGGAGGAGGGGGAGGGGCGACAGACAGGATGGATACAAGGAATGAGTCATTTTGAACCAGCCTGCACGGGAGGAGCAGTGCTGAACTACAGCTCCAACATTTTTGTTTTTTGCACTCTTTACAACGTTTTTCAGATCCGCTGTACTCACCTCCGTCGAGGGCTCATCCAGGGCCGTGCCTAGGGTCTCTGGCGCCCCCCTGCAGACTATCAGTTGGCGCCCCTACCCCCCCGTGAAAATGATCACCCCCCCCCCCCCCAGTGAAAATGATCGCTCACCACTTGCCACACTGACAGGAATTGTCAGCAATATTCTTAGAAACAAATTGCTATACATTGCAAAATAAGATAGCAGATGTAAATTCTCAAAGTGGACATATTCCAAACGCTATTTAGACAAAAATTAAACTGAACCCCCAAGATGCCAGACTCTGCATACAATGCAACACCACAGAAACAGAAAATGTCCCCTAGTACTGTGCAAAATATAAAGACTGCAGATGTAAATTTGAAAAAAAACTAACAAGAACCAATCACCACTTTACAATTAACAAATAGAAATAAAACAAATATAGAAAATAAAATAATACCATTTTATTGGACTAATACATTTAGCTTTCAGAGGCCAAAACATCCTTCCTCAGGTCAATACAGTATAGTGCTGTTACAGTATCCTATCCTGACCTGAGGAAGGGGGTTTTGTTCTCCGAAAGTTAGTCAAAATGTATTAAAATTAGTCCAATAAAAAGATTACCTATTATAAACATTTATTAACACAGCTACAATACTACTATATCCTAAAGCAAAAAAATAAAAGTAAATATTTTATTTACAGTTTGTTGTCTCTGGTTTCTGCTTTCCTCATCTTCTTTTCACTGTCTTCCTTCCTTCCTTCCATCCAGCATCTGTCTTTGTTCTCTCTCTGCCATCCAGTGTCTGCCCTCTCTGCTGTCCCCTTCATCCAATGTCTGCCCTCTCTCCCTACCCCTTCCATCTACATCTGCCCTCTATCTCTGCCCCTTCCATCCACCATCTGCCCCTGTCTGCCCTCTCTCTCTCCCCCTTCCATTCACTGTCTGCCCTTTCTATCGCTTCCATCCACTGTCTGCCCTTTCTCTCTGTCCGCTCAATCCACCATTTGCCCTCCCTCTCCCATCCATCTAGGGTCTGCCCTCCCTCTCACTCCCCCTTCCATCTAGGATCTGTCCCCTCTCTCTGCCCCTTTTTTTCAGCCCCAGTTCCAGCCCCACTATCCCACCAGTCCCCAGTTTCAGCCCTAGCCCTTTTCTCCCACCAGTCTTGAGCTTTGGCCCCCAGCCACTTCTCCCTGTCCCCTTTTCAGCCCCCAGTTTCAAACCCAGCCCTTTTCTCTCACTAGTCCCGAGCTTCAGCCCCAGCCACTTCTCCCTGTCTTCTTTTCAGCCCCCAGTCCCCACAGTTTCAGCTCTTGTCGCTTTTCAGCCCCCAGTCCCAGTACTAGCCCCCTTATCCCACCTACCCTCCTTTTCAGCCCCCAGTTCCAGCTCCCTTCATCCACATGCCTTGCATTAGGGCCTCCCCTTTCAGCCCCAGACCCCATCTGGGCTCCCCTCCCCATCCCCTTCTCCCATCTGGCCACCCCATCCCCTTCTGCCATCTGGGCTCCCCACCCCATCCCCTTCTGCCATCTGGGCTCCCCTCCCCATCCCCTTCTGTCATCTGGGCTCCCCTCCCCATCCCCTTCTCCCATCTGGGCACCCCATCCCCTTCTCCCATCTGGGCTCCCCACCCCCTTCTGTCATCTGGGCACCCCTCCCCATCCCCTTCTGCCATCTGGGCTCCCCTCCCCATCCCCTTCTGCCATCTGGGCACCCCATCCCCTTCTTTCATCTGGGCTCCCCTCCCCATCCCCTTCTGCCATCTGGGCACCCCTGATCCGACCCGACTACCAGCTCCGTCGAGATGACAGCGGGTGGGGGGGGGGTGCTCCGCTCCCGCTGCTCCCACCCTACCTTCTTTTAAAAAATAAATCAGTAAAGCGGCATGGCAGGCAGCGCAGCTTCGCGTCTGCCCTGCTTGTAAAACAAGTAGATCTCCTCGTCGGGCCTTCGCTCACTGGGTCCCGCCCTCGAGGAAATAGGAAGTTACCTCAGAGGAGGGCGGGACCCAGTGAGCGAAGGCCCGACGAGGAGATCTACTTGTTTTACAAGCAGGGCAGACGCGAAGCTGCGCTGCCTGCCACGCCGCTTTACTGATTTATTTTTTAAAAGAAGGTAGGGTGGGAGCAGCGGGAGCGGAGCACCCCCCACCCGCTGACACCCGGGGCGGACCGCCCCCACCGCGCTCTTGGTTCCCTCAGTGTCTGCCTTCTTCTGACGTCAGAAGAAGGCGGGACACTGAGGGAACCAATGAGTGCAAGGGAAGGGAGACGTCGGCAGCGCTTTCACCGACGCTGCTGCAGCCTGCGACCGAGGTAATTTAAAGTCCTCGGCGGCGCGGGGCGAGGGTAAGCACCGCGGTGGTGCCCTCCAGAGGTGGGCACCCCCCTGCGGCGCTTACCTCGCTTACCGCATCGGCACGGCCCTGGGCTCATCCAAGGTCAGCGAGTGGTGGAAAAGGAGTACTTATCCTTCGGGAGCATGTTCAGCAGAGCACGGTACATCCGGTTGATCAAAAAAAATAGGGTGCAGCCCTGTAGCAGGGTGTCGCCGCCACGGGTGCCCATCCGTTGCAATTCACCGTGTCAAAGGAAGGCCGATGGCCTCATGGCAATCGCAAAGTCCTGCCGAGTCTGCCTTGAGGGCAAACAGATTCAGAGTGCTCACAGCTTGCACCAGCATAGTTTAACTGGCCGGCAGGGCATACAGGGCTTAGGCTCAGTTCCTCTCCAGGCCGGGTTTCTATGTCCGGCGCTGCTGATCTTTTTGCTGGTGCGCCAGTTCAGCGCGGCACCTTTTTGTTTGCGGGAGTAAGGTGGGACCCCCCCACCCCCACCCCCCTCTAGAGCGCAAGATTATGCGGAGAGATGTGATGGACTCTTACATTTTCAGTGGTCCTCGTGGGGTTAGAATGGTGCCGTTCCCTTGGAGAGTGCTGTAGCGCCGCGAGGCTCCGAGGGCATGTAATTAAAAAAAAAAAAAAACATAAGGAACGGGATGGATTCCTCTCCACGAGGCTACTCCAGGTGTGGAGGTCGAGGTGCTCAGCGGGGCACATGTAGGTTTGTTCAGAGCGATAAGGATAAAAAGCCAACAAAAAAACGCTGCTGTTTGAATCAGCAGAACAGCCATCTTGGGTAGGGCAGGGCTGCATGGGTGGTGCATTTGGTTGTTCCGCGCCACCTGGTTTTTTCCACAGTGCCAAACCCTAATGTCTTAATTTCTCGAACAGCAACCTTATTTTCCTACTGCTACAGGTTTCTTTAACTTGAATGTAACAGGGACTACACTACTAAAGATTAGGCTGTTATTGTAGAGCCGCAGTTCCTAACAATTACCTGCAGATAGCAGCATAGAATAACACTTCTAAAAGTGTTTAGTCCCATCTGAGAGATAGATAGATAGATAGATAGATAGATAGATAGATAGATAGACAGATAGACACAGATCCACATATTGGTGGTTCTAATCTCATATCAGTCTTGTTAGAAAGCAAAACAAAAAAAATGATTTTACATTTACCTAGTGTTTCTGTCTGCATAGCTTTATATATATATATATATATATATATATATATATATATATATATATATATATATAACACATGAACCTATTCGACCACAATAACTCTTTGTATTTATTTCTCTGCCTGAAATGGTGAATGCCTCTACGGTACTATGTAAGCCACATTGAGCCTGCAAATAGGTGGGAAAATGTGGGACACAAATGTAACAAATAAATAAAATATAGCTGTATATGGGGCAGATATGTACACGCACGAAATGCGATGTTTCTGCCGGGCAGGCCATCCTGGGCAACAAAATACATAGGCGATCAACAAGCAGCAGATGTGCTAGGCATTATTAGCCGCCTTATCGTGCCTCCCACATGTGGGTAATACATGCAGGCTTTATTAATGATCAATTCTTTTAGTGTCTCCATTGCAGGAATGCCACCCCAATGCAGCAAGAAACAATCACCAGTGGCCGAGGCCACAAGACAGGTGAAAACACCTACAGCAGGCAAATGGAAGGCAGCCAAACAGGGTAAAGCCGCACAGGAATCCAGAGCCAATACCAGAGCAGCACAGAGAACTGGAAATTCACAAGGACAGCCATCCCAAGACCTTGATGCTCTTATGATGGAGCTAAGGAAACAGATTGAGCAGCACGGCGTTCCTTCAGTAACCCAACAGTTTCAATCCATGGGAAGCATCGAGGCGATGCCTGCCACACCAGTACCCAATATAACTCAGGTACCAGTTCCAGAGGCATCCGCTCCTACCCACGTGCCTGCAGGAGATAAGTCGGCCAATACAGCCATGGCCACTTCACAGATATCATATCCTACTACACAGAGCCATGACACCTCATTAGCTGAGGTAATCAGGAACACGCTGCATGACTATGATTTGAGGCAAGCTGCAAGCACAACTACAGGGCAAGCAGATAATGTGCCACTCAGTACGCCGCTACAAACATATAATATAGATCCACAGTTAGCAATCAGCTTGGGGAACTCCGAAAGAGTAAGTAACCCCAGATGTGATGTATTATGTGGGGTATTCATGCTCTCTAGTGGTGTGTCAAGAGCTATGAAAGAAAAAATTTGGAAAAACGAATTTATAGACATATTCTCATTCCTCTTACGAGATCAGGACGATGACAGCAATTTTAGGGACAAATTTTCATCACCATTTGAACGTGACAGAAAACCCAGAATATTTAAATCCATTACAAATTAGATGTCTGCATTCCACATTAATGAGCCCTTATCTGGTCAGGTACATGGACTCCATCATTAGAGCGCATAAGCGCTACGGGGGGAGTGGGCATGGCTTAATTACGATATCAAATTCAGAAAGAGCATGGCGGACGATCCATCCATATCATTGAAACATAGGGTCGTAGATTTATGGCTCGATGAAATGTCTGCTCACAGGCCTTTTCATGCAGGAAAGGGGATATAATCATATAGACACAACAGGGCACAGGCAATGGCAATCCTTTCCAACATCAGCGGCAGGTCACAAGCACTATGGGTCACACGCAGGGAGAAGACCATGCTGGCAATACAACCAGGGTCAATGCACATGGCACCCTTGCAAGTTTCACCATTCCTGCTCAGTGTGTGGTGGAGGACACTCTGCAGCGCACTGTAGACTCCCCAGGGATAAGAGACAGGCAAACTTTCAGGCAGGACAGAGTTCTGAAGGAGTTAGCTCCCTCCCCCATCAAGCATGAAGCCATGTCGCGGTGGTTAGCAAGGTCCCCAGATAGATTAGCTGCTGCATCCATTGCTGCAGGTTTGAAAGTGGCTACTCTATTCCATACAAGGGGCCACAACATGAGGCAAAGAACTACCCAAATAGTGCAACGTCTATTCGCATACACCACCAGGTAGCAAGGGAAAAGATTAACAAACAACTGCGGCTGGGGAGAATAGCGGGCCCTTTTGCAGACCCACCATTCGCTGCAATGATAATTTCCCCAATTGATATAATACCAAAAGAGGAACCAGAAAAATTCCGTCTCATTCATAATTTTTCCTACCCAGTGGGAAAGTCTGTGAATGACTACATAGACCCGCAAAGCTGTTCAGTACAATACGCTTCATTCGATCAGGCTATAAAAATCATAAGAAATCACGGAGCACACACACACTTGGCAAAATCCGATGTCAAGTCTGCATTCCGCCTCCTACCGATTCACCCGAATTCATTTCACCTATTAGGTTTTAGGTTCGAGGAACACTTTTATTTTGATAAATGTATCCCAATGGGCTGCTCAATTTCTTGTGCGTACTTTGAGCAATTCAGATCCTTCGTTCACTGGGTAGTTGAATAGGTGGCACCGTGCGGAGCGTTGGTTCACTACCTCGATGACTTTCTGTTTATAGGACAGAATGCTCACGAGTGCGCAGCTGTCACGTCTATGGTCGTGACCCCTCTCAGGCTTACCTTATTTCTAGCGGTCAGCTTCTAAGCTGGCTTTTGTCTGTTCTTCCTGAGTTAGCTTTGTCTCTGTCTCTGTGTGCTGGCTGCTTCCAGCATGGCTCTGATTTCTCCATTGGATGTCCAACCGGCATCTGAAACTGAACATGGCAAAGACTGAGCTCCTTGTCTTTTCACCCAAACCCTCCTCTCCTCTTCCCCCACTCTCCGTCTCTGTTGACAACGCCCTCATCCTCCCCGTCTCGTCAGCCCACAATCTCTGAGTCATTTTCGACTTCTCCCTCTCCTTCTCTGCCCATATCCAGCAGACAGCTAAGACCTGTTGCTTCTTCCTCTATAATATTAGCAAAATCCGCCCATTCCTCTCTGAACAGACCACCCGAACCCTCGTCCACTCACTCGTTACCTCTCGTCTTGACTATTGCAACCTTCTCCTCGCTGGCCTCCCGCTTAGCCACCTATCCCCCCTTCAATCTGTCCAAAATTCCACCGCACGTCTTATCTACCGCGTGAACCGATACTCTCATATCACCCCTCTCCTCAAGTCGCTTCACTGGCTCCCGATCCGCTACCGTATACAGTTCAAGCTTCTCCTAATGACCTTCAAATGCACTCAATCTGCAGCCCCCCATTACCTCTCTTCCCTCCTCTCCCCCTATGTCCCCACCCGTAACCTCCGCTCTCAGGACAAATCACTCCTATCTGTACCCTTCTCCACCACCGCTAACTCCAGACTCCGCCCCTTCTGCCTCGCATCACCTTATGCCTGGAACAGACTCCCCGAGCCCATACGCCATGCGCCCTCCCTGCCCATCTTCAAGTCCTTACTCAAAGCCCATCTCTTCTCCCTTTCTTTTGGCGCCTAACCACCTTCCCCATTCATGATACCTACACTGACTACATAGCTTGTTACCTTTAGATTGTAAGCTCTCTTGAGCAGGGACTGTCCTTCCCCATGTTTTAACTTGTACAGCGCTGCGTAACCCTTGTAGCGCTATAGAAATGCTAAGTAGTAGTAGTAGTAGTAGTCCACTGTGCTGCACCTGTGTATGTTGAGCCACTCTGTGCTTCAGTATGCTTTCTGCCTGCTTCTTGGTTTGTGCTCCCCTCGCCCTCTGGTGGCCAGAACCAGTGGCTGCCATAGACTGTCTTGCTGTCCCTACCCGTTCCAGGCTTCAGCCCAGTCTGGTCCGGATCTTCCAGGCTGCCAGACTTGTCTTTCTTGTTTGTGCCTGAACAGCACCCGTAGTTGCCTTGAGATTGCTGCAGTGAGCCTCAGGTGCTGATGGGCTTCATTAATCACCTAGAAACTTCTGTGTTTGCCTTTGCATCGTCTAAGGTCCCTGGTATGTGGGTGTGCTCTGTGCACTTCTGCCTAGTCCAGTTTTATTCTGAGTTCTTGCCTGGTTCTTGTTTGTTTGTGTGTAGTTAGCTTTGGTTTTATTGTTTAGTTCCTAGTCTTGTTTCTGGTCTGCATTTCCTTGTCTTGTGTCTGTGTCCTTTATTAGTGGCTGCTTGGCAGCTTTTAGTCCTGACTCCCTCCTGTCTGTGTTTCTGTCTTAGTGGCTGCCTGGCAGCTTGTAGTCTTGACTCTGTTGTGTGTTTCCTGCTGGTATCCAGTTCCTGCCCAGTCTGATAAGTCCTGCCGGCCGCCTACACCCAGGGGCTCAACTCCTGGGGAAGGGTGGTCAAGTGCAGGTGAAGCCTTGCTCCAGTCCTGTGTTCCAGTCCAAGTGTTCTTGTCCAGTGTGTTCCTGCTTTGCTTACCCCTGTTGGCAGTCCCTGCTTTGTGTGTGTGTTAGCCCAGTGCTAATTGGGGTGGTTTTGCCTGCCACTGCCGCTCCTTGGCAGCGGCCCAAGGGCTCACAAACCTAGTTGCTGCTTTGAAAACGTGACACGCAGCCATGTTGCACACCTTTACTCAGGTGGCTAATGACTTTGGCATTCCATTAGCAGCAGAAAAAACAGTTGGCCTCTGAAGCATTATTACATTTTTGGGTATAGAGCTGGACATTATACAGCAATACTCCAGGCTTCCAGAAGACAAAATACGCAGGCTCACCATAGCGGTCAATCAGATGCTACAGATCAAGAAGGTGACTTTAAACAATTTCAGGAACTCCTGGGTCTCCTCTGCTTCACCTCCAGAGTCATTCCCAGGGGGCGGATCTTTGCTAGGAAGTTAGCGTTAGCAACCACGGGGGTAAGAAAACCACAGACATTAAAGAAGATCTAGTGATATGGGCACAGTTCCTCAGAGCATTTAACGGAATATCTTTCTGGCAGGATGCTCCAATAGTAGCTAATGCATTACAATTATATACGGACGCCACTGGGGGAGAGAGGTTCTGTATATATTTCCAGGGGGCCTGATGTGCGGCTCGTTGGCCTCAGACTTGGATTGACGCAGGGACCACAAGAGATATGTTCTTGGAACTGTTCCCTATAATAGTACTTTCCATGTCTGGGGTCAACGCTTAGCGGACAGGGCACTCATCTTCCACTCCGACAACATGGCTGTGGTGGAAGCCCTTAATAAATTGTCAGCCAACTCCCAGCGATTAACCTGCTTAGAGAGATAGTGTCACAGTGTCTTGTCCTCAACGTTACTATTAGAGCTAAGCACATACCGGGAAAAAAGAATTCTATAGCAGACGCGCTCTCTCATTTTAAATTCTCAGAGTTCAAGGCCTGCGCCCCAATGGCGGACAAGATGCCTACTCCAGTTCCAGTCAACGTTTGGCAATTTGGCCCATAGAAGTTTGGGACTTGGTGCTACAATCCTTGTCAGACTCAACATGAAGAAGATACACAGTAGCATTCCTATCATTCATCCATCACATGGAAGAGCAGGGTTATGCAGACATATTCAGTGTAAACGCCCTAGTCCACTTCATTCTAACGTCCTGTAGAGTAGGAGTTAGTAAGGCACGTGTAACAACCATGATAGCCAGCATTAGTTTCTTCACGAAAGCAGTAGGCATAGATAACCCTAGGAAATTTACCATCGCAAGAATGATGAAGGGATGGAACAAGGCGATGGTGACACAGCCAGATAACAGACACCCCATTACACTAAGTGAACTGACCCACCTATTTGGTACAATCAGTGAGGTATGTACCAGCGATTTCGAGACCCGCTGTTCAAATGTGCTGTCTCCTTGGTGTTCCATGGCGCCCTACGAATTAGCGAATTGGAAGCAAAATCTAAATCAGCCTGCCTAGGCATGGGTCTCCTCAGGGCCATGCCTAGGGTCTCTGACGCCCCCCTGCAGACTATCAGTTGGCGCCTCCCCCCCCCCCCCCCCCCATGAAAATGATCGCTCACCACTTGCCACGCTGACAGGAATTGTTAGCAATATTCTTAGAAACAAATTGCTATACATTGCAAAATAAGATAGCAGATTTAAATATTCCAAACACTAAACTTAAAATAAAATGATTTTTTTCTACCTTTGTTGTCTGGTGACTTTCTTTTTCTGATCATGCTGGCCCAGTATCTGATTCTGCTGCTATCTGTCCTCTTAACTCCGTTTCCAGGGCATCCATTCCATTTATTTCTTTCCTTTCCTCCTTTCTTCTTCATTTCTGGTCCTGAGCTTCTGCCTATTTTCTTCATCCATGTGCAGTTTTTCTCCTCGCTTCCTTTTCCCTCATTTCATCTCCTTCATCTCTCTTCCCTCCCCTCTATGTCCAGCAATTTCTCCTCTCTCCCTGAGCCCTGCCCTCCCATCCATGCTCCTCTTTCCCCTGCCCCCTCCATTCATTCCTATCCAGCAATTCCCCTCTCTCCCTGAGCCCTGCCCTCCCATCCATGCTCCTCTATCCCCTGCCCTCCCATCCATGCTCCTCTATCCCCTGCCCATCTCCATCCATCCATATTAAGCAATTTCTCCTCTCTCCCTGGGCTCTGCAATCCCATCCATGTCCATCCATGCTCCTCTGTCCCCTGCCCACCTCCATCCATCCATATTAAGCAATTTCTCCTCTCTCCCTGGGCCCTGCAATCCCATCCATGTCCATCCATGCTCCTCTGTCCCCTGCCCACCTCCATCCATCCATATTCAGCAATTCCCCTCTCTCCCTGAGTCCTGCCCTCCCATCCATGCTCCTCTGTCCCCTGCCCCCTCCATTCATCTCTATCCAGCAATTCCCCTCTCTCCCTTCCATGAACCCTGCCCTTGCATCCATGCTCCTCTCTCCCCTGCACTCCCGCTCCCATGTTCCAACTGCCCTCCCTCTTCTCCCCCCCCCCCCCCAACATCCCTTTCCTTTTTTTAATCCTTTTAAATTTACCTCCGTCCGGCAGCGCAGCGTCAGTGAAGGAGGCGCTCCCGACGTGCACTGTCTAGCCTTCCCTTCACTCAGTGTCTCGCCTTCTTCTGACGTCATTTCCTTGATGTCAGAAGAAGGCGGAACACTGAGCAAAGGGAAGGCTAGACACATCGGGAGCGCCGCCTCCTTCACTGACGCTGCGCTGCCGGACGGAGGTATATATATATATTTTTTTTATTTCTAACTTTGCAGGTGCTGGAATCTGAACCAAAATCTCCTGCAAAGGAAAGGTTTAATTCTGACCTAGAAATCCCCACACTTCTCAACTAGCTGGTTTCTCTAGGTGAGCTACCTGATAATCTCTTTAAATTTTAATGCTTATTGCTTAATAATTTTAATTAGCACTGTGAAACCTCTCTCTCTTTCCTTCTGGCTTTCTTTCTGTTCATGCCAAACTCTGATAGAGAGGAACTGCTATAATTATTGGGAATATTTAGACTTAGTGATAAGGAAAGTTAGCAATATCAGTTTTAAAAGTTAAATCAAGTGAAAATTCTTGCTCAGACTGGACCATTTGGGTCCATTCAACTAGAGCATTCCCTTGATAACAGCAGCATTTAGCTGACACTTTGGGACTTATAATCCCACCCCAGGGTTTGCCACTCATTTATAGACAAACCAGTCCTCATTAACTTTACCCAATCATACACAGGCAGTGGGCTATTACTCCAACATAGTACACTTGTTCATACCCATTTCAACCAATCAGGATGACTTTTATTCTCTGCAATAATTGTGATGCTTTAGTTTCAAGGCCAATCATCTGGAGACTTAAAGCTTGTCCTATCTGTCTTCAGCTATCTACTTTAAAACAAGAGCTCTGTAAAGTAATGCAAGAATTAGATGCAATTAAAGCAACTTATAGGACTGTGCAGAATCATAACTTCTCACCACTGCCTCAAAGAATAAAACCACATAAGAACAGATGGTTCACAGTAGGCTCGGGCAGACTTCATCATGTGACACAGAAGCATCCGCCCGCACAAGTGTTGCCACTACAAAATTCTTTTGCTCCACTACAGCACTCTGATGTTCCTGAAAATAAAACTAAAGCGGAAAAAGAAGAAAAAGCAAGGAAGGGGGAACAAAAATATGAGAAGGTACCCAAAGAGAAAACACCCTCACAAATCACTAAAACCAAAACACATACTAGGAAATGTACATGGAAAGCGATGACCACAAATGCTCGCAGTCTAAGCAATAAAATTCCTGACCATCAAGCCCTGATTTTGGAGTCTGACTTGGACATAGTTGCAGTCACAGAGACATGGCTCAATGGTTCCCATGAATGGGATGTAAACATACCAGGCTATAATCTTTTTAGGAAGGATAGAGAGGGACGTATAGGTGGAGGAGTAGCTCTGTATGTGAGAAATGATATCCCAGCGACTGAAATGACAGGGAACTGGGGAAAGGAAGAAGCGATATGGATCACCTTAAAAAGAGAGGATAGAACATTGGTCCACGTGGGTGTTGTCTATAGACCCCCAACACAATTGGAAGAACTAGATAAAGATCTGATCGCTGATATTCAAAAGTTGGGGAAGAAAAGAGAGGTGCTGTTGTTGGGAGATTTTAATCTGCCGGATGTAGATTGGAAGGTTCCGTCTGCAAAATCGGAAAGAAGTAGAGAGATTGTGGATGCTTTCCAAAGTGCTCTGCTCAGACAAATGGTGAACGAACCCACGAGGGAGGGTGCCACGTTGGATCTGGTGCTCACGAATGGGGATAGTGTGTCAAATGTCCGAGTGGCTGCGCACCTGGGAAACAATGACCATCAAACGGTTTGTTTTGATGTAACGGCTCATGTGGACGGCGGCCACTCTAAACTCAAAGTCCTCGATTTCAAGCGAGCTGACTTTAACAAAATGGGAGAATACCTGAAGAAGGAGCTGATGGGCTGGGGAGGACATACGAGAAGTGGAAGGACAGTGGTCCAGGCTAAAAGAAGTAATAAACAGGGCCACAGACCTTTATGTAAGGAGAGTAAATAAAAGCAAGAGAAAAAGGAAACCGATATGGTTCTCAAAGCAAGTGGCTGAGAAAATAAAGATTAAAGAGTTAGCGTTCCAGAAATATAGAAAATCTCAAGAGGAGGAACACGGGGAGGAATACCGGATGAAACTGAAAGAAGCCAAGAGAGAGGTACGTCTGGCGAAGGCGCAAGCGGAAGAACAAATGGCTAGAAATGTAAGGAGGGGAGACAAAAACTTCTTCAGGTATATTAGTGAAAGGAGAAAGACTATAAAGGGAATTGTGAGACTAAAAGATACAACAAAACGCTATGTAGAAAATGATGAAGAAAAAGCCAATTTGCTAAATAGATACTTTTGTTCTGTTTTCACTGAAGAAAACCCTGGGGAAGGACCGAGAGGGACCAGCAAAAGTACACCTGAGAATGAGGTGGATAGAGCGCCGTTTACAGAAGAGAGTGTGTATCAACAACTTGGAAAGCTGAAGGTGGACAAAGCCATGGGGCCGGACGGGATCCACCCCAGAATACTGAGGGAGCTCAGAGAGGTTCTGGCGGGTCCTCTTAAAGACTTGTTTAATAAATCCTTGGAGACGGGAGAGGTTCCGAGGGATTGGAGAACGGCGGAGGTGGTCCCTCTTCACAAAAGTGGGGATAGGGAAGAAGCTGGAAACTACAGGCCGGTAAGCCTCACTTCGGTTATTGGAAAAGTAATGGAAGCCATGCTGAAGGAAAGGATAGTGAATTTCCTGGAAGCCAATAAGTTGCAAGATCCGAGACAACATGGTTTCACCAATGGGAAATCGTGCCAAACGAATCTCATTGAATTCTTTGACTGGGTGACAGGAGAATTAAATCAAGGACGTGCTATGGACGTCATCTACTTAGATTTCAGCAAGGCTTTTGACACAGTTCCCCACAGGAGGCTCTTAAATAAACTAGACGGCCTGAAGATAGGACCCGAAGTGGTGAACTGGATTAGGAACTGGTTGACGGACAGACGCCAGAGGGTGGTGGTGAATGGAGTTCCCTCGGAGGAGGGAAAGGTGAGTAGTGGAGTGCCTCAGGGATCGGTGCTGGGGCCGATTCCGTTCAATATATTTGTGGGTGACATTGCCGAGGGGTTACAAGGTAAGGTTTGCCTTTTTGCGGATGACACCAAGATTTCCAACAGAGTGGACACCCCGGAGGGTGTGGAAAACATGAAAAAAGATCTGAAGAAGCTAGAAGAATGGTCTAACGTTTGGCAATTAAAATTCAATGCGAAGAAATGCAAAGTGATGCACTTGGGGAGTAGAAATCCAAGGGAGACGTATGTGTTAGGCGGGGAGAGTCTGATAGGCACGGACGGGGAGAGGGATCTTGGGGTGATAGTATCTGAGGACCTGAAGGCGACGAAACAGTGCGACAAGGTGGTGGCAGTAGCTAGAAGATTGCTAGGCTGTATAGAGAGAGGAGTGACCAGCAGAAGAAAGGAGGTTTTAATGCCCCTGTATAAGACGTTGGTGAGGCCCCACCTGGAGTATTGTGTTCAGTTTTGGAGGCCGTATCTTGCGAAGGATGTTAAAGAAATGGAAGCGGTGCAAAGAAAAGCTACGAGGATGGTATGGGATTTACATTCCAAGACGTATGAAGAGAGGCTTGCTGACCTGAACATGTACACCCTGGAGGAAAGGAGGAACAGGGGTGATATGATACAGACGTTCAAATATTTGAAAGGTATTAATCCGCAAACGAACCTTTTCCGGAGATGGGAAGGCGGTAGAACGAGAGGACATGAAATGAGATTGAAGGGGGGCAGACTCAGGAAAGATGTGAGGAAGTATTTTTTCACGGAGAGGGTGGTGGACGCTTGGAATGCCCTCCCGCGGGAGGTGGTGGAAATGAAAACGGTAACGGAGTTCAAACATGCGTGGGATAGGCATAGAGGAATCCTGTGCAGAAGGAATGGATCCTCAGAAGCTTAGCTGAAATTGGGTTGCGGAGCAGTTGGGGGGAAGAGGGGGTGGTGGTTGGGAGGCGAGGATAGGGGAGGGCAGACTTATACGGTCTGTACCAGAGCCGGGGATGGGAGGCGGGACTGGTGGTTGGGAGGCGAGAAATACTGCTGGGCAGACTTATATGGTCTGTGCCCTGAAAAGGACAGGTACAAATTCAAGGTAAGGTATACACATATGAGTTTGTCTTGGGCAGACTGGATGGACCATGCAGGTCTTTATCTGCCGTCATCTACTATGTTACTATGTTACTATTTAAAAGGATAAAAAAAGGAAAGGGATGTTGGGGGGGGAGAAGAGGGTGGGCAGTTGGAACATGGGAGTGGGCACGTTGGGAGCGCCACCTCCTTCACTGATGCTGCGCTGCCGGACGGAGGTACCGTAAATTTAAAAGGATAAAAAAAGGAAAGGGATGTTGGGGGAGAGAAGAGGGCGGGCAGTTGGGCAATGGGAGCGGGAGGGCGAGGTAATCATGGTGCAGCGGCGCCCCCCAGAGGACGGTGCCCCCTGCCGTGCTTACCCTGCTTACCGTGTTGGCACGGCCCTGGGTCTGCTACTCCGAAATGTGACCTTAAAAGGCACATCCATTGATTTATTTATTCGGAAATCCAAAACAGATCAAATGGCCAATGGAACCCACATCCTTCTAAACCAGAATGTAGAGGACCTCACGTGTCCCGTCAACAACCTCACGGTATATTTGATGGAAAGGCCACAGGGACCCGGTTGGCTGCTGATTCATGCCCATAATACCCCATTAACCCGATTTCAATTTTCTAGGGTGCTGCACCTTTGTGTCCAGCAAGCAGGCACGCAGACAAGTAGTTACAGCACGCACTCATTCAGAATTGGTGCAGCTACCTCAGCAGCAGCCCAGGGATTGCCTAAGGAATTAATCAAGGAGCTAGGACGATGAAAATCTAATGTATAAAAACGATACCAAGCATCAATAACCAAGCATCGCGACAGCACAACGCTTACTAATTAATCAATGGGGTTGACCCGATGTTCCTGTTGTACTTTAACTTTATAGCTTGATAACATCCCACTTCACATATGACTTACAGGTCGCCAGGACGAGCAGAGGCGAATTTGAATATGCGGACACTCGTACGTTCACTGGGCACATAGAAGGGCAGCTTTCAGACCACCAGGGAGAGCTTTGGTATGCATGCAAAGAAAGTATCAGTTACTTGGATAGGTATTAGAGGGATGACATGGCCACAGCTAATGCCGACCTTATTATGGAAACTGCAGACCCAACCACCTCCGTATACCATTATAGTACATCTGAGGGGCAATGATCTGGCACAGGTCAACAGCGTATTACTCTTAAAAAGCATACAGTCACAGGAGGAGTGTGAAAGATTACAGGAGGACCTCGCGAGACTGGGGGATTGGGCATCCAAGTGGCAGATAAAGTTCAATGTTGATAAGGGCAAAGTGATGCATGTGGGTAAGAGGAACCCGAATTACAGCTATGTCATGCAAGGTTCCGCGTTAGGAGTCACGGACCTAGAAAGGGATCTGGGAGTCATCGTTGATAAGACATTAAAAACTTCTGCTCAGTGTGCTGCGGCAGCTAAGAAAGCGCACAGAATGTTGAGTATTATTAGGAAAGGGATGGAAAACAAACATGAGGATGTTATAATGCCGTTGTATCGCTCCATGGTGCGACCACACCTCGAGTATTGTGTCCAATTCTGGTCGCCGCATCTCAAAAAAGATATAAAGGAATTAGAGAAGGTGCAGAGAAGGGCGACAAAAATGATAAAGGGAATGGAACGACTTCCCTATGAGGAAAGGCTGAGAAGGTTAGGGCTCCTCAGCTTGGAGAAAAGGCGGCTGAGGGGTGATATGATAGAAGTCTACAAGATTATGAGCGGATTAGAGCAGACAGATGTGAAGCGTTTGTTTACACTTTCAAACAACAACAAAACAAGGGGACACAAGATGAAGCTAGAATATGGTAGATTTAAAACAAATAAGAGAAAGTTTTTCTTTACTCAGCGTGCAGTTAGACTCTGGAACTCATTGCCGGAGAATGTAGTGACAGCAGCTGGCCTTACGGAATTTAAAGGGGGTTTGGACAGATTCCTGAGGGAAAAGTCCATTGAACATTTTTTTTTTTTTTTTTGGGGGGGGGGGGGGGGGGGGGGGGTTGCCGGGTTCTTGAAGCCTGAATTGGCCATTGTCAGAGACAGGATGCTAGGCTTGATGGACCCTTAGTCTTTTCCCAGTATGCAAGTACTTATGTACAGAAAGATCTTCTCAAATTGGCTTGTATACAGCCAAGGTTCCGCTTAGTTTGGTCCAATATCATCCCCCAGCGGGTGTGGAGGGGTGAAAGATCGCACCAGTCTGCAGTGGCATAGCAAGGGCGGGGTGGTGGGGGCGGTCCAGCCTGGGTGTCAGCGGATGGGGGGGGTGCTCCGTTGAGAGCCGACAGCTCTCGTCTCCTGCCACCACCCTGCCTTTTTTAAAATCCATGCAGCAACACAGACAGCGCCTCGTGTCTGCCCTACATGTGCTGTGAAGGAGAAAATCACGTCGCTGGCGTCGGGCCTTCCCTCGCTGTGTCCCGCCTTCTTCTGAAGTAACTTCCTATTTCCTCGAGGGCGGAACACAGCGAGGGAAGGCCCAACGCCAGTGACGCGATTTTCTCTTTTCACAGCACACGCAGGGCAGACGCGAGGCACTGCCTGCGTTGCTGCATGGATTTTTTTTAAAAAGGCAGGGTGGTGGCAGGAGAAGAGGGCTCTGTCAGCTCTCAACGGAGGGGGGACGGGACGGGGACGGGACTGGCTCGGGGGAGGGGAGCTCAGAGGGGAGAAGGGGATGGGAATGGTGGGGAAGATCAGAGGGGTGCTCAGAGGGGAGAAGGGGATTGGAGAGGGTGTGTAAGCATTTATAGGTGAATAACTCTTCTGGGCAAAGCTACCCAATGAGTAATTCCCAGGTTCCATTTACAGGAGTCTGGCTAAACCAACTTCCTAGCTCTGTCCAGGGGTTATATATTATAAAGGAACCTGGCTGTTCTGGGCCTACACCAGAACTTTTCTTCTGTAAGAGAGAACTGGAATAAAAGTAAAGTCACTGCTGTGAAATATATTAATTTATTATATAGGTAAGAAAATAGAATAATACACCCTACACTACAGCTCAGCTGTACAAATGTAGCTCCCTTATGCTGATAAGAAACTGTAGAATGTATTGTCTAACTAAAACACTGATATCACTGGTTACTAGGTTATTACACAATCCTGATTAGTAATACTAGGTCATGAAGTAATACAGTAATACAGTTAGCAGCACATCTTCCTGATCACAAAGTTCTGACTAACCCGCCTTTGCTGAGGTAAGAACCCACTGGCTAATCCCCGACTATAGGAAATAAATCCCCGTAATTCTCACCGAGCTGACTCTAGGTGGTCTCTCAGATGAAGTGGACACAGGTTTTTCCCTTTAGACTCCAGCTGTTTTCCACAGCGAGTCCCCGTCTTAGGAAACAGCACAGGCTCTCTGCAGCATGCAGGATTACAGTCTCTCTGGCCGGTAGAGCTGAACCAACAGGTACTTTCTTCAGATGGTCAGTTCACAAGGTTGTGGACCACTTCAGGTCTCGCTGGTCTTCTTGCCAGCTACCCTTCTTCCAGTAGAACCAGACAAATTCCCCTTTCTTCTTTTCTTTCTTATCTTCTGTCTGTCCTATGATCCCTCTTTCTGGTTTCCGCTCTCTGGCCCCTGATTCCCAGGTGACCAGACAGCAACCAATCAGGATCTTGTCCAGCTCCTTCTCTGAGCAAGAAAAACCTTTTTTTGATCTTCCAGTTGTTACATTGTGGTATGCATTCCTGTCTCTCATCAGCCTCGCTGGCACCATGGCCTTACCCCCTGTAGCTCATCAGGGAGGTGCAAGGGTCAGGTAGCCCACCGCATATCCTTGAGTTTTTTCCAGACCTGCCAGTTATTTACCACAAGCAGAGCTCTGCCACAAACAGAAAGTTGAATCTGCTTGGTCACTGAAGTGCAGGGTCTTAGTTCACAGACTCCATCTTGACACAGTTGTATACACAGGCTGAGAGCAACAGAGTGAGGCTCACAGGGAAATAGCCCTACAGGTGGGGGAGCTCAGAGGGGTGCTCAGAGGGGAGAAGGTGATTGGGGAGGGTGGGGGAGCTCAGAGGGGTGCTCAGAGGGGAGAAGGGGATTGGGGAGGGGTGAGGGAGCTCAGAGGGTGCTCAGAGGGGAGAAGGGGATTGGGGAGGGGTGGGGGAGCTCAGAGGGGTGCTCAAAGGGGAGAAGGGGATTGGGGAGGGGTGGGGGAGTTCAGAGGGGAGAAGAGGGGTGGTGGTGCTCAGAGGGGAGAAGGGGACTGGGGAGGGGAGTGCTCAGATGGGAGAAGGGGTCTAAAGCTGGAACTGGGGTCTGACAAGGGGGCAGGAGGGAAAATGCGTCCATGCCTGGGGCAGGTGGGAGAATGGGTCTGGGGCTGAAAAGGGGGGGGATGCAAGGCATGTGGTGGATGAAGGGGGCTGGAACTGGGGGCAGGGAGAGAGGGGACAGACCCTGGATGGAAGGGGGGAGCATGAGGGAGGGCAGACCCTGGATGAATGGGAGAGGGAGGGCAGACGGATTGAAGGGGCAGAGAGAAAGGGCAGATGGTGGGTGGAAGGGGGAGAAAGAAAGAGGGCAGACTGGGGCAAATGGTGGATTGAAGGGGCACAGATAGAGGGCAGATGTGGATGGAAGGAAGAGAGAGGGCAGACGTTGATGGAAGGGGGAGAGAGAGAGGGCAGACTGGGGCAGATGGTGGAAGGAAGGGGCAGAAATAGAGGACAGATGTGGATGGAAGGAAGAGAGAGGGCAGACAGTGGATGGAAGGAGCAGAGAGAGAGGGCAGACAGTGGATGGAAGGGACATTAGAGAGGGCAGACACTGGATGGCAGAGAGAGGGCGAAGACAGATGTTGGATGGAAGGAAGACAGTGAAAAGAAGATGAGGAAAGCAGAAACCAGAGACAACAAACTGTAAATAAAATATATATTTTTATTTTTTTGCTTTAGGATATAGTATTGTAGCTGTGTTAATAAATGTTTATAAATAGAACATGTAAATAAGGTAACCTTTTTATTGGACTAATTTTAATACATTTGACTTAACTTTCAGATAACAAACCCCCCTTCCTCAGGTCAGGATAGGATACTGTAACAGTACTATACTGTATTGACCTGAGGAAGGAGATTTTGGCCTCTGGAAGCTAAATGTATTAGTCCAATAAAATGGT
The DNA here is from genome assembly GCF_901765095.1 of Microcaecilia unicolor. NCBI lineage: Eukaryota > Metazoa > Chordata > Amphibia > Gymnophiona > Siphonopidae > Microcaecilia > Microcaecilia unicolor. The sequence goes on from NC_044040.1 coordinate 128,606,792, forward strand.
ATTATTTTATTTTCTGTATTTGTTTTTTTTTCTATTTGTTAATTTGTAAAGTGGTGATTGGTATTTGTTGGTTTTTTTCAAATTTACATCTGCTGTCTTTATATTTTGCACAGTACTAGGGGACATTTTCTGTTTCTGTGGTGTTGCATTGTATGCAGAGTCTGGCATCGGGGGTTCAGTTTAATTTTTGTCTAAATAGAAAGTTTATGATTACTTATTCTATAGTGGATTAGGGTGTATCTGTGTTTGTGAAAAAGACATGGCTTTTGGTTGCATTGACTGTGCAGGATTGACGATCTGTACTGTTCTGTCTGTTTTTGTTTTACAATAGGTGAATTGATGTTCTAGTGCTCACTGTAGTGTTTAAGATGCTTGCCTTCTCCTTATGTGACTCGTACAAATTACTGCTTATGGTATGGTAGAATTGCTCTATAGGTCCTGAGTGTTTTGCATTCTCGGTATGCCTAGTACTGGATTTGGGGGGGGGGGGGGGTGTTAAAAAATGACCGGCCCCGGGTGTCAACTACCCTAGCTACGCCACTGCCGGTCTGTGGAGAAGACTAGAAAAAAGATCAATAGATGGATGGAAAACTTCATGCAAATGATTAAAGGGCACATTATTAAGCATGAGTTAATAACAGAATCATGTGATGGCCTTTATCGAGCGCATGGGGTGCATTTATCAGATATAGGGCTGGACATTTTCAATTCGGACTTTCAGGATTACATTGAGGCACTAACTTTCTGTAATGGCTGCAGTCAGGATTTGGGGGAGCCCCCGGCAAGCGAGGAGTCGCTACCGTGTGCAGTGGTGTCAGGCTACAGCGGTTGTACAGTAACAGCAACAGGTACACAGCAGCTTAACAGATAAAATAAGGTATGTGGTAAATCGTTATTTGAAAAGAGTTGTTTGAAAAAGTTGAAACGTAAGCAAAGAAATATATGCCTGCATTGTAGCTGAGTCACAGCTTGTCTCCTGGCTTCGACGGCCGGGAGGCCCAGATCATCAGATTGGGAAAGATGGTAGGTGCATCCTTGAACAGGATACACCAGAAAGACAACGGGTGCAATGAGAGACAGCACAGAGAGGAAACAGGGTGCTTAGACGGCACAACCTGTGAGATAAGAAAGGCAACGGTTGATAGAAGCTGTGTACCCAGGCAAGAGAAATGTTAACCTGTATGATGTCAAGTAATGGAATATGTTATGTGTTAAGTTGAGAAATACAATGTTAGATGTTCCTGGCTGCGACCAAATAAATTTCAATTTCTGTCAAAAGCAGACTCCAGTGTATTAATGTGTGACACAAGAGGCTATGTGTGAGTAAGTGCTGAGTGCCCGAGTTGAGAAACAGGCAGACCCAATAAGGAGAGGCCGCCCACAAACGGGCCGAAGGCTAACGAAGACGAAGGGAGGGGGGTGGGGTTTAGGAGAGAGTAGGGACAAAGAGCAGCTACTGGGGAATGAGGTGAGGAAAGAGTTAAAGAACAAAGGGGAGGGAGGAGGGGGGAGGGGCGACAGACAGGAAGGATACAAGGAAGGAGTCATTTTGAACCAGCGTGCACGAGAGGAGCAGTGTTGGCCCAACCCACCCACCCGATTAACAGGCAGCATTTGTCGCAGCTAGGCATCAGGCTACAGTGGTTATACAGTAACAGCGACAGGTACACAGCAGCTTAACAGATAAAAGTTATAAGTTATGTGGTAAATCATTATTTGAAAAGAGTTGTTTGAAAAAGTTGAGACGTAAGCAAATAAATATTTGCCTGCATTGTAGCTGATTCACAGCTTGTCTCCTGGCTTTGACAGCTGGGAGGCCCAGGTCATCAGATTCGGAAAGATGATATGTGCATCCTTGAACAGGATACACCGGAAAGACAACGAGTGCTATGAGAGACAGCACAGAGAGGAAACAGGGTGCTTAGACGGCACAACCTGTGAGATAAGAAAGGCAACGGTTGATAGAAGCTGTGTACCCAGGCAAGATAGAAGATAGAGGCAGTTTCAACTTGCTAAACTTTAGCTTTACGACCGTGGAAGTCATTGATGAGACCTACCAGTATTGGATACTTGTTTATGCATCGCTTAAGACGATCCAGTATTTGAACATTCTTTACATCATTTAAGACTCCTGAGGCAGGCCTGTGGCCGAAACACAGTACTGTGTCGAGTCTACAATAAAGTCTACTCCTTTATATACCAGTGTAGTCTCGACGTCCTGAAATCATTGGTCCACTTCCCACTTTGTTCTATGTATTAAGTTGAGAAATACAATGTTAGATGTTCCTGGCTGCGGCCAAATAAATTCCAATTTCTGTCGAAAGCAGACACGAGGCTACGTTTGAGTAAGTGCCGAGTGCCTGAGTTGAGATTGTAGTTCACCAATTTACATCCTTCCTAGAGAAAACTAATATCTTGCATCCCTGTCAAACAGGTTTTCATTCACATTTCTCCACTGAAAACACCCTTCAGGATACCACTGACTATATTCCCCATTCTCTTGAGGGTGGCAGAGAAGTACTCTTTATCTCATTTCTCAGTGTGGCCCTTGATCTTGTAAATCATGAAATTCTTTTAAATCATCTGCAAACATTGAGAGTAACTAGTGCCTCATTAGGATGACCACTCGTATTTGATTAGGAGATCATTTCAGGTTTCTTGGAGTAACTCGGAACCGGTGAGCCACGTGGAGGCCTTCCCCACCCCCGCTGCCCAGCCGGGATCGCGAACACCGAGCTGCCCCGCCACTCACTAGGAGGTGGAATATCTCCTCTGGACGGGACTGCAGTCCCCGGCAGCGACGATCGCATTCTAGACCCGCAGCTAGAACCGGTGAGCCACGTGGACCCCATCCGGGATTGCTAACAGAACTGCCCGCCACTCACGAGGAGGTGGAATATCTCCTCTGGATGGAGCGACGATCAGGTCACCGCTAGAGCCAGCGTGCCATGTGGAGGCCTCCCCCGTTGCCCCCCTGCCCCCATCCAGATCGAGAACTAAGTGAACCACGCGGCACACTGCACCCCTGACTGCAAAGATCTGAGCTGCAATTCGACCATCTACCCTCTCCAATGTTCGGGCCCCACCAAGAGATATTCTGAACTTCTCCAGGATAAAGGCACTACACATATACAACGCATGAACGACAGCAGCAGATGGCCACCAGCCAGCCCATCCAGCCCACCGGATCCAGCCTCAGCCTCTCCCTGCTTGTTCCAACTACCTGCTCCAGCTTGTCCCAGTCCGTCAGATCCAGCTTCCCCCTACTTGTTCCAGCCATCTGCTCCAGCTTGTCCCAGTCCGTCGGATCCTGATTCTCCCTGCTTGTTCCAGCCATCTGCCCCAGCTTGCTCCAGCCCGCTTGATCCAACTCGTCCGGCCTCTCCCTGCATGTTCCAGCTACCTGCTCCAGCCTCTCCCTGCTTGTTCCAGCTACCTGCTCCAGCTTGCCGCAGTCCGTCGGATCCAGCTCGTACGGCCTCTCCCTGCATGTTCCAGCTATCTGCATGATCCCAGCCTGTTCCAGTCTGCAGATCCAGCTTGCCCTGCATGCTCCAGTGTTCCAGTCCGCTTGTTCCAGCTTCTCCCTTCTTGCTCCAGTCCACCTGCTCCAGCCTGCTTGTTCCAGTACACCTGCTCCAGCACATCTGCTCCAGCGTATTCCAGTCCGCCTGAAGCTTCTCCCTGCTTGTTCCAGTCCCCCCGATCCCGGCTTGTTCCAGTCCGCCGATCCAGCTTCCCCTGCCTGCTCCATCCCACCTGTTCCAGCTTCTCCCTGCTTGTTCCAGTCCATCTGCGCCAGCCTGCTTGCTCCAGTTCACCTGCTCCAGCCTGCCTGCTCCAGTACATCTGCTCCAGCGTGTTCCAGTCCGCCTGAACCAGATTACCCCTGCTTGCTCCAGCCCACCTGCTCCAGCCTGCTTGTTTGTTCCAGTCCGCCGATCCAGCTTCCCCCGCTTGCTCCAGTGTTCCAGTCCATCTGCTTCAGCTTGCTTGTTCCAGTCCATCTGCTCCAGCCTGCTTGCTCCAGTACACCTGCTCCAGCCTGCCTGCTCCAGTACATCTGCTCCAGCATGTTCCAGTCCGCCTAACCAGCTTCTCACTGCTTGCTCCAGTCTGGCCGATCCTGGCTTGCTCCTGTCCGCCGATCCAGCTTCCCCCGCTTGCTCCAGTGTTCCAGTCCATCTGCTTCAGCCTGCTTGTTCCAGTCCATCTGCCCCAGCCTGCTTGCTCCAGCACACCTGCTCCAGCCTGCCTGCTCCAGTACATCTGCTCCAGCATGTTCCAGTCCGCCTAACTAGCTTCTCATTGCTTGCTCCCGTCCATCTGCTCCAGCCTGCTTGCTCCAGCTTCTCCCTGCTCGTTTCTGTCCATCTGCACCTGCTTGCTCCAGCTTCTCCCTGCCCGTTCCTATCCTTCTGCACCAGCTTGTTCCAGCCCACCTGCTAGTTTGTCAGCCATTGACTTACTTGCCTGCCTAACTTGCTAACTTGTCAGCCATTGACTTACCTGCTCTCCAGTTTCTCCCTGCTCGTTCCTGTCCATCTGCACCAGCATACTCCAGCCCACCTGCTAGCTGTTCAGCCACTGACTTACTTGCCTACCTGCTAACTTGCCAGCCATTGACTTCGTTCCTGTCCATCTGCACCAGCTTGCTCCAGCCCGCCCGCAAGTTGCCTGCTGCTAACTTGTCAGCCATTGACTCATCTGCTCTCCATCAATCCCTTCAATTCCAAGCCTCCAATCCAGCTATCTGCTCTATCTATCTGCTTCTCACCTCTATCACTACACATACACCTGTTACACCGCAATCACTACTTATGGCCCCTGTCCACATCCTCTTCCTTGCCCTGTCCCTTCCTAATCTTTTTCCCCTCCCCTTACCGCTGTCTACCGCTGGAACTCATTGCCCACCCGTGTTCCCTCCCGTCCTGCTCACTACGGCATCCCTTACCACCTCACCATCTCTCTTGGCCCCCTCCTCCTTCCTCGCTCTTAACCTTCAACACCTCCTTCCTACCATTAACCCATCACCATTCCTCCTCAGTGCACCCCATCTTCGTCGCCTTCATCGCCCGACCTCCCCCACCCTCCTCCGCACTCTCTTGCTCCTCCTCCTGCTATCTGCGGGAGACATTAATCCTAATCCAGCCCCCCCTAACCTGTCCTCCTCCTATCCATGCAAACGATTCCGTGATGTCTCCAATCTCGTTTCTATTCCCATCCTCCCCCCCTCTTCCCTCCCCTTCTCATGTGCCTTGTGGAATGCCCACTCGGTCTGCAACAAACTGCCCTTCACCCACGATCTCTTCATCTCTCGCTCCCTTCAACTGCTCGCCCTAACTGAAACCTGGCTCTCCCCTGACGACTCTGCCTCAGTCGCGGCCCTTTGTCATGGAGGTTATCTCTTCTCCCACACTCCCCGCCCAGCTGGCTGCGGTGGAGGCGTCGGGCTACTTCTCTCGCCCTCCTGTAGTTTCCAACCCCTCCTCCTACCGCAGTCTCACTGCTTCTCATCCTTTGAAGCTCACTCCATCCAGCTATTCAACCCATTACCACTCAGAGTGGCTGTCATTTACCGCCCCCCTAATAAACCCCTCTCTTCCTTCCTCACCGACTTCGATGCCTGGCTTTCCGTCTTTCTTCAACCCTCATCTCCGTCCCTTATTCTCGGAGATTTTAACATACACGTTGATGACCAGTCCGACACTCACGCTTCTCAGTTCCTCACTCTAACATCCTCCTTCAACCTCCAGCTTTGCTCCACCACCCCTACTCACCGAGACGGCCATTGTCTTGACCTCGTCCTCTCCTCTTCCAGCTCTCCCTCCAATTTCCATGTTTCAACTCTTCCTCTCTCCGATCATCACCTAATCACCTTCACACTTCTTCACCCCCCCCCCCCATCCCCGTCCAACTTTAACCACTACCTCCAGGAATCTCCAGGCTATCGACCCTCCCACCCTATCCTCTAATATTTCTAATCTCCTTCCCTCCATCATGTCCTCCGAGTCTGTCGACAAGGCTGTCTCCGCTTACAATGCCACTCTCTCCTCTGCTCTGGACACCCTCGCACCTTCCACCTCCCGTCCCACAAAGCGTACTAACCCCTAGCCCTGGCTGACCCCTTGCATCTGTCACCTTCGCTCCTGCACCCTATCTGCGGAGCGCCTCTGGAGGAAATCCCACACCCATTCAGATTTCCTTCACTACAAATTCATGTTATCCTCCTTCCACTCCTCCCTTTTCCTTGCCAAACAGGACTACTACACCCAATTGACCAATTCTCTCAGCTCCAACCCCGTCGTCTCTTCTCCACCCTTAACTCCCTCCTCAAAGTGCCCTCCGCTCCCACCCCACCCTGTCCTCAATCACTGGCTGATTACTTCTGCGACAAGGTGCAAAAAATCAACCTTGAGTTCACTACCAAGCCATCTCTTCTTCACCCTGCAACCCTCTCCCTCACCCAACCACTACTACTACTACTACTACTATTTAACATTTCTAAAGCGCTACCAGGGTTACGCAGCGCTGTACAATTCAAACATAGAAGGACAGTCCCTGCTCAAGGAGCTTGCAATCTAAAAGACAGGTGTACAATCTAGAGACAAGTGTCCAGTCAAAGACAAGTGTAGAGTCCGACTAATAGGGCATGCTATATTTCACGGAAGGTTAGGTGCCGAAAGCAGCATTGAAGAGGTGAGCTTTAAGCAGAGATTTGAAGATGGGTAGGGAGGGGGCTTGGCGTAGGGGTTGAGGAAGATTGTTCCAGGCATAGGGTGAGGCAAGGCAGAATGAACGGAGCCTGGAGTTGGCAGTGGTGGAAAAGGGAACTGAAAGGAGGGATTTGTCCTGGGAGCGGAGGTTACGGGCGGGAACATAGGGGGAGATGAGGGTAGAGAGGTAGTGAGGAGCAGTAGACCGGGTGCATTTGTAGGTAAGGAGGAGAATCTTGAATTGAATGCGGTATCTGATCGGAAGCCAGTGAAGTGATTTGAGGAGAGGGGTGATGTGAGTATATCGGTTCTGGCAGAATATAAGACGTGCGGCAGCGTTCTGGATGGATTGAAGGGGGGATAGATGACTAAGTGGGAGGCCGGTGAGGAGCAAGTTGCAGTAGTCAAGGCGAGAGGTAATGAGAGCTTGGACGAGAGTTTGTGTGGTGTGCTCAGATAGGAAAGGGCGAATTTTGCTGATGTTGAAGAGGAAGAAGCGACAGGTCTTGGCAGTCTGTTGGATATGGGCAGAGAAGGAGAGGGAGGAGTCGAAGATGACTCCGAGGTTGCGGGCAGATGGGACGGGGAGGATGAGGGTGTTATCAACTGAGATAGAGAGTGGAGGAAGAGGAGAGGTGAGTTTGGGTGGAAAGACGAGGAGCTCAGTTTTGGCCATGTTTAGCTTCAACCAACCCAGGCCTCTTTCTCCTCCTTTCCTGACATCACAGAGGAGGAAACCTCTCGCCTTCTTTCCTCATCGAAATCCACCACCTGCTCCTCTGATCCCATCCCCACCAACTTACTTAACATCATCTCTCATACTGTCACCAGCTCCATCTGTCATATCCTCAACCTCTCTCTCCACTGCAACTGTCCCTGACACCTTCATGCACGCCGTAGTCACACCTCTCCTCAAAAAACCATCACTTGACCCTACCTGTCCCTCCAATTACCGCCCCATCTCCCTCCTACCCTTCCTCTCCAAAATACTTGAGCGTGCCGTTCACAGTCGCTGCCTTGATTTTCTCTCCTCTCATACCATCCTCGATCCACTTCAATCTGGTTTCCGCCCTCTTCACGCAACAGAAACAGCACTCTCTAAAGTCTGTAATGACCTGTTCCTTGCCAAATCCAGAGGCCACTACTCCATCCTCATCCTCCTTGATCTATCCGCCGCTTTTGACACTGTGAATCATGACTTACTTCTTGCCACACTGTCCTCATTTGGGTTCCAGGGCTCTGTCCTCTTCTGGTTCTCCTCCTATCTCTCCCACCGCACCTACAAAGTTCACTCTCATGGATCTCCCTCCACCCCTATCCCCCTATCTGTTGGTGTTCCCCAGGGATCGGTCCTTGGACCCCTTCTCTTCTCAATCTACACCTCTTCCCTGGGCGCCCTGATCTCATCTCATGGTTTCCAGTATCATCTCTATGCTGGTCTCCGTATCTCAAAAAAGATATAGTAGAATTGGAAAAGGTACAGCGAAGGGCGACGAAAATGATAGTGGGGATGGGACGACTTTCCTATGAAGAGAGGCTGAGAAGGCTAGGGCTTTTCAGCTTGGAGAAGAGACGGCTGAGGGGAGATATGATAGAAGTGTATAAAATAATGAGTGGAATGGATCGGGTGGATGTGAAGCGACTGTTCACGCTATCCAAAAATACTAGGACTAGAGGGCATGAGTTGAAGCTACAGTGTGGTAAATTTAAAACGAATCGGAGAAAATTTTTCTTCACCCAACGTATAATTAGACTCTGGAATTCGTTGCCGGAGAACGTGGTACGGGCGGTTAGCTTGACGGAGTTTAAAAAGGGGTTAGATAGATTCCTAAAGGACAAGTCCATAGACCGCTATTAAATGGACTTGGAAAAATTCCGCATTTTTAGGTATAACTTGTCTGGAATGTTTTTACGTTTGGGGAGCGTGCCAGGTGCCCTTGACCTGGATTGGCCACTGTCGGTGACAGGATGCTGGGCTAGATGGACCTTTGGTCTTTCCCAGTATGGCACTACTTATGTACTTATGTACTTATGACACCCAGCTATATCTGTCCACACCAGACATCACCGCAGAGACCCAGGCAAAGGTATCAGCCTGCCTATCCGACATTGCTGCCTGGATGTCCAACCACCACCTGAAACTGAACATGTCCAAGACCGAGCTCATCATCTTTCCACCAAAACCCACGTCTCCTCTTCCTCCACTTTCTATCTCAGTTGATAACACCCTCATCCTCCCCGTCTCATCTGCCTGCAACCTCGGAGTCATCTTTGACTCCTCCCTCTCCTTCTCTGCGCATATCCAGCAGACTGCCAAGACCTGCCGCTTCTTCCTCTTTAACATCAGCAAAATTCGCCCTTTCCTCTCTGAACACACCACCCGAACTCTCGTCCATGCTCTCATTACCTCTCGCCTTGACTACTGCAACTTACTCCTCACTGGCCTCCCACTTAGCCATCTATCCCCCCTTCAATCTGTCCAGAACTCTGTGGCACGTCTCATATTCCGCCAAAACCGATTTACTCATATCACCCCTCTCCTCAGGTTACTTCTCTGGCTTCCAATCAGATACCGCATTCAATTCAAGCTTCTCTTTCTTACTTACAAATGCATTCAGTCTGCTGCCCCTCACTACCTCTCCTCCCTCATCTCCCCCTATGTTCCCGCCCGTAACCTCCGTTCACAGGACAAATCCTTCCTCTCTGTACCCTTCTCCAACACCGCCAACTCCAGGTTCCGCTCATTCTGCCTCGCCTCACCCTATGCTTGGAACAACCTTCCTGAGCCCTTACGCCAAGCCCCCTCCCTGCCCATTTTCAAGTCTTTGCTTAAAACCCACCTCTTCAATGCTGCATTCGGCACCTAACTCTTACCGTTCACTAAATCCAGACTGCCCCAATTTGACCGGCCCTATCGGACTGTGCGTTCACTTGTCTCTTAGATTGTAAGCTCCTCGAGCAGGGACCGTCCCTCTATGTTAAATTGTACAGCGCTGTGTAACCCTAGTAGCGCTTTAGAAATGTTAAGTAGTAGTAGTAACTCTGTCTGGAACTTATGAATTTAACATGTGGAGTGCCTCAGGGGTCTGTCATCGAGCCCATACTTTTTAATATTTTTTCTCACCTCTTTTTCTTTTAACTCCAATTTTTGGGGATTGTGTTTTACTTCTATGTTGATGGTATCCAACTATTATTTCCTCTTGACTCCCATGTTCCATCTGAAATTGACATAATCTCTGCTATAAGAAAATTGTTCACTTAGAGGTCCAACTGATTTTTCCTCACTGCCAATTCAAGATGTACTGATTCCACTTCAGGGCTTTATTCAGATTCTTGGAGTTTTAATTGATAACCGTATGACATTTTTACTAACCATATCATCTCTGTAGTCAAGCAATCATTTTTTGTTTTAAGACAAATCCACTTAGTTCATTCCTTTTTTGATTTAAGGTTTCTTCACCTACTTGCGCATTCACTTGTTTTCTCACATTTGGACTACTGTAATTCTTTCTACCAAGGTGTCATGGTCCTACCGTGACCCAAGAGCCAGGCATGCAGTAGGAGGAGCCAGAGCCGGTCTTAGCAAGTGCGGGGCCCTGTGCAGACCAATTTGGTGGGGCCCAATCCTAGCCCTGCCCTAGCTCCGCCCCCACCCTAGCTCCACCCCATTGATAAGATTATTCCATTTTTAGAAATTGTTTTTATTTATGAAATTTCAAATAAAGACAAATGAAGCTAAACTTGTACAAAAAAACTGATTGAAATAATAAGCACAATGCTATCATGAAACCTCCCCTCCCCAGAAGTGGAGTGGCCGAGCCGCGGGATCATCATGAATGCGAGCGGAGGTCGGAGCGGAGGCAGAGCGGGGCCCCCTTAGGCGCGGGGCCCTATGTGGCCGCCTTGGTCGCCTCTGCCTAAGACCGGCCCTGGGAGGAGCCTTCCATTCTGCATCGAGGACCTGCATCACAGCCACCAGCACACCCTGAATGATGTCAGGTGCCGACATTGGAGCGGGGCATTTAACCCCATCAGGCACTAGCATAGAGGCTCCTGCATCTTTAGCCATCCCGTAGCTTTTGCTCCTATGGATCCTGAAACATTCATGTATGTGACTGGGTTTCAGCCATTCTTCCAGTCTGCGTGACTGGGTTCCAGCAATCCTTCCATTATGTACGTGAGTGGGTTACAGCAGTACTTCCAACCAGCTTCTGTTTGTGAGTGGGTTCCTGAGAAGCTGCCAGCTTCTGTGTGTGAGTGGGTTCTTGAGAAGATGCTAGCTTCTGTGTGTGAGTGGGTTCCTGAGCTTCTGTAGCTTTACTTGTATCGGCCTATTCTGGCTTTTGTCCTGTTTCTGACGTTGACCCTATTTTGGGTCTGGTTACGTATTCTGCATACCAGGATTCAGTCTATCATAGACTTCCACTGTGAACCAAGGGCTCACTACCTTGAAACATAACAGCATACAAGAGCCAGCAGTAATCAAGGGACTGCTCCTTTGGGGGCAGGAATCTGGGCCACCCAGCCCTCTCGGTATGACGGCAATCACAAAACATGAAGAGGGTTCCTGAACCAATATTAGATTGTGTTCGAATTACAGTTCCGGGACTTTGTTTCTGATCATACCAAAGTGGTCTACATTTTTTCTTTGTTGATCAAGCCCGCTCTAGCATGGGCATCGCCTAAGTGGGAGAGGAATGATCCAGCACTGAATGACCTCCAGGAATACCTGACTTAGTTCCACTGTATCTCTGAAGAGCCTGGGAAGGCCTCATCTGCAGCCATGCAACCGTTGAATTTGGCAAGGCCATTGTACCGTAGGAGAATATGCTATCCAATTCCGCATGCTGGCTGCAGAACTCGGGTGGAACAACAAAAGTCTTACAGCAGTATTCTGGCAGGGAGTATCCTCAACCATACTATATTCTCCCACAATTATTTTTCATATATATCACATCTTTATTCAAAATTATTGAAAAAATATCAATATACATTTAAAAAAATTCTCTCAATCAGTCAAACATTCCCTAACTATTATGCACTCGTTCTGTCATTCTCATTCACTCCTACATAGTGAAATCACAAATTTTTTCTTGAATTATCCCGTTGTTTCTCAATATACATTGTGACCATTATCTTCAACTCCACTTTTCAAAATCCTTCTCATCAGTGATACTTTTCTTCTTAATCACAATGTAGTCTGTCTGATGTTATCTGTTGTTACTTTATTACTTTCATACAATCCAAAATGGTTCATAAATCACATCCAAATTCTCTTGTGGATCCTATGTTCATTTGTATTATTTCTTGTACCATCCATTATTGCACTCTTCCAAACCTTGCTGTTTACCAGCCTTCATTGTGCTGTTCCAAATCTCATTATCTCTCTTTGATCAGCAAAGTCTTCACTGTGGCATACCCCAACAAAGTCTGTGTTTCACACTTAGACATCTTCAGGGGTTATACTGTAAAACACGCTCAAAATAGGAATATTTGACCCTATTCTTACTTCCACTCATTTAAAAACTTTTACAAACGCAAAACTTTCCTACCTGATGCTGTTTTTTATTCCAATTCCAGGACACTACTCCAAGGTGTTTCCAAAGCAGGCAATGTAAAATGGTGCCGGTGTAACCCAAATGCTAGTGCATGCATTCTTCATATCCCCACTCACTACACTCTGATTGGAAGCTTGCCACGTCACTTTACCACAGACCACTCTACCTCTTTATTTAACCCCATAGGGGACACTGTTTGCCATTCAAAAATCATTCTCTTCTCTTTCCGTTGCAGTTTCAATGAAATATCTCCTTCAATATAGATGCCCAAGTTTAGAAATAGTGTATAAAACAACCATTAAAGATGAGTTAGCCAGCTACTTCCTGCTACCTTGGATGAATTAATTCTTCTGTGTACCCAAGTTGATATAAGGTTTGTGAATGAGCCAATGAATGTCAGGCCAGTCACCAGCCGTCCTGGTCTGGGAACAACTATCGCCTGAAGAGTCCTCCCCCTCTGTATCCAGACACCTCCTGTGGATCGATAGACCCCATGCAAGAGGACCATCTTCCCTTATCTGCTCAGGAGAAACAACGCTGGCTACCCAGCTACTGTGGAGATAAAGGCCACTATGCTCAAGTTTGTCCCAAGAAATCTGGAAACCGGCGGCCTTAGTCATAGCCGGGGTGGCAGGATTCGGGTGTAAACAGGTTTTTCCCTGAACACAGGTTCTGGTACTGGCCCTCCTGGCAATCAAGCTGAAAATCTGTGTTGAAGCTTTAATCGATTCTAGAGCGGGTGGCAACTTCATTGACAAACCACTGGTACGACACCAACGAATTCCCTTGCAAGAACTGTCATATCCAATCTATGTGTCCTCAGTTTTCAGTCGCACCCAGGGGGTTCTCTGAGCCAGGACTGTGCCTATTCACATCCCTATTGGGGTCCTTCACCGAGAGACCATCTCCTTCTACTTCATTCAGTCTGCAGTAAACCCCCTCATCCTAGGGCTTCCATGATTGAGGCAGCACAATCCCCAAATCGATTGAGAACAAGGACAGCTGATAACCTAGAACCCAACCTGTCAAGTATCCTGTCTTGATACCGTGACTCCTCAGAAGAGACCATCACTCCAGGTGGCCCAGTCTGATCTACAGCTTCCATCTATGTACCTGTCATTTAAGGATATCTACTCCTAAGCATTGAGTTGAGACTCTCCTACCACATCATCCTTAAGATTGTGCCATCGAGTTGGTCCCAGGTGCTGAGCCTCTCAGGGGTCGAGTCTACCCATTATCCCGACCAGAAACAGAGGTGATGTCTGCGTATATCTAGGATAATCTCTACAGAGGCTTTATTCATCCCTCTAAATATCCCACAGGGGCTGGATACTTTTTGAATGAAAAATAAGACGGGGGCCTCCGCCCCTGTATGAACTATTGAGGGTTAAACACCATAACCACAAAGGATACATATCCACTCCCACTCATCTCCACGTTATTTCATTGCCTTCAGGGGGCTAGAATTTTCACCTTGGATCTCAGAGGGGCCTACAATCTCATCAGAATTAAGAAGGGCGACGAGTGGAAAACCACCTTCAACACTTGAGATGGCCACTATGAGTATCTTGTAATGCCTTTTGGCCTCACCAATGCCCCGGTGGTCTTCCAAGCATTCATGAATGATATCTTCCAGGACCTGCTGTACAAATTTGTACTTGTATATATCAATGACATTCTGGTTTTCGTTTTCTATCCCTCTTTGGAAGCACATCATCAACATGTCAAGACAGTCCTTCAGCACCTATGAGATAATTAATTTTACACCAAACTGGAAAAATGTGCCTTCCATTGTATGGAGCTGCCTTTTCTGGGCTATATCATTTCTGACCACTGTTTAAAGATGGATCCTAGCAAGCTCTCAGCGATCCTTCGTTTGCCTCAACCCACTGGACGTAAAGCCTTGCAAAGGTTCCTCGGGTTTGCTTATTACTATCATCAATTCATTCAAAATTACTCCATGTTTGAGAAAAATCCAATAATATTTTGAATTTAGGAAATATTTTAAAACTTTTCTTTTTAAGAAATTTCTATCTTAATGCTGAGTTAAGTTTTTAATACTGTAGTTTTAACTTGATTCTGTTTCTTAATTGTTGTTAATTCATGGGGTTTTCCTGTTTATTCTTCTCTGTGATCTGCACTGAACTCTGTGAGTAACTGCAGAATATAAGAAGTAATCCCCCCCTGTTTACTGAACCGCGCTAGCGCCAACACAGCCAATTCACTTTAAATAGGCTGTGTTGACATTGCCACGCAGCTTAGTAAACAGGGAGGAAAGTAATGTCATTGGAATGTTTTTTACTCATGTATATGTTCTGATATTTGTCAACATTTGCTCATTTTTGTTCTGAAGAAGAAAGGTTACCTTTGAAAGCTATTCAATCAAGAAATGTATCGTTAGTCCAATAAAAAAGGTATCATCTAAGTTTCTTTTCTCTGTTTTGTTTTATTTCTATTTATTAACTAATTTAAAAATAAATTGGATAAATATTGGATTACATAGAACTTAAAAGTTTGTACTTCTTTGCACATTTTAGAAAAAGCCACCACTCCTGCATATTTATGAGATTTGTCCTGATGATGGTGGGTTTTTTTTTATTACAAATATTTCCCAAGTCTAGAAAACCACTGCAATAATTCAGATCACATCCTTCTTGCAAGTCATTGTGATAGCACTTTTAGGTGCTACTCAGAGGTCATGAACAATTTTGATTCCACAGAATAAGCACCTCTCTATAGTCAATCCCAGTAGCTGGATTTTTTTAAACTTGAATTTTCTGCCACAGCATTAACCAACTCTAGAAGGCACAGCAGGGCCTAACTGAGTCTTTGAAAAAAATTAAAAAAGAGAAGCAAGTGATGTTAACTAGTTTTCATGGAGGGGCATAATTGAAAGGTCATCCAATTACGAATTAGGATGTCCTTACGAAATCGTCCAAAATCAGGCAGGTATAATCGAAAAATACTATGGACGTTCTTCGACATTCGATTATCCCTGTTCCAAACGACCAAATGAGGGGCGCATAAAGGTTAGTAAACAGGGCGCCCTTACACATTCGATTATCGCAGGTGAAAACGACCAAATCAGAAAGTATAGTAAAAGATTGTACATAGTTGTTCCGCAAGTACAGTGCATGCTGCTCTGGACATCCGGGAAATATGAGGAACGTTCATGTGCGTAAAATACAGGAGGATCATGCTGCTCCACCAAATTGTACTCATATGTGTCGTATCTGGATGTCCGGAACTGCATGCAAGGATAATGAGTAATATGGGTACATGCACAATCAGTAATAAAATGTATGTACTAGAAAGGAAATCCATTCCCACATCCCTACAATATGTCACATCCGTCGCTCCCTCCGGCTGCTCCTCTGCGGGAAGCAAGAACCGGTGTCCATTGCGGCAAGGGCCGGCCTTCTTGAAGCCGCGGCGGAGAGCCGGGGCTCGCCGTGGCGATAGCCGCCCAGTCCGGGGCCGAGGCCGTGGGCCGGCGATCGCGGCTTCCGGGGCCTCGATCGCCGGCTATGAGGTCTGTGCTTGCGCCAGCGGGGAGAATGGCGCCGAGATGCGATGGCCGGCGTCTCCTCCACTTTCGGGTGCGGGAACCCAAAGCTCCGCCTCAGAGGAGTTAGATTGGGAGGCCAATGCTGTAGTCCCGCCTGGGAGGTCGGACGGAACCAACCAGAAGGATTTCGTCAGTAACCGGGTTCCGATAGGCCGGCCATGTCGGCTGGGGCTGGGCGGTTGAATGCTGACAGTATTTAAGGAGCGGGCCTGAGACAGGACATTGCTTCAGGTTCTGTTTCCCGAGGCCAGTCTCCGTGTGTTCTAGTTTTCAGTTCGTTTTCCTTGCTCTCCTGGTTTTGATCTTTGGATTGTTTCTGGACAACTCTGCTAGCCGCCTGCCTTGACCTATTGCCTGTTTCGACTTCGCTGTGAGCTGCCTGCCCTGACCTGTTGCCTGTTTTTGGACTCCTCTGTTTTCCACCTGCCCTCTTCGCTCCTGGTTCCAGTATTGGGTCAGTTCGTCAACCCCGTGGTTCCGGAAGTCCCGTTGGCCGCCTGCAGCTGGGGGCTCAACCCTCGGTGAATGGCGGTCGCCGCGGGTGAAGACTTGGGGTTGCATGGCTGTCCTCTGAGGTCATTCGGGGCCTTGCGGGACCTAAGGGCTCACCTCCTTTTCGGACAAGACAGGAACCTGAAGCCATGAGCTCGCCTACGCAACCCGATCTACGGGACCTGGCTAAAATTCTCCAGCAGCAGCAGGAGCAGTTGAACGCCCTGTCGGGGGCCCTGCAGAATGTCTGCTCTCAGTTAACCACGGTCCAGGTTCAGAACCAGGCCGCTGCGGCACACCAGGCCGCTGCAGCGGCTCCCCATCCGAGAGGGTCCTTCCCGGTACCTCGGTTCCCTGAGCCTACTCGGTTTGATAGTGTCCCTGGAAGTTGCCGGGAGTTCCTCAACCAGTGCAACTTATACTTCAAGATGCAACCGGAGGCCTTTGCCTCAGACCAGGTAAAAGTGGCCTATGTTATTTCCTTGCTAATGGGACGAGCACTAGCCTGGGCGTCCCCGCTATGTGAACAACAAGATCCGCTTTTGGACAACTACGCGGAGTTCCAGCGCTGGTTCCGCATGGTGTTTGATCTTCCCGGAAGGCCATCTTCCGCCGCCTCCAAGCTGCTGCGGATCCAACAGGGCGAAGGGATCGTGGCAGACTATGCTATCCGGTTTCGGACTCTGGCAACAGAGTTGCGCTGAAAACAGGAGTCCCTATCCGCTATTTTCCTGGAGGGGCTTCAGGATCGAATCAAGGACGAGCTGGCCGGTCGGGAGGTTCCGGGCCGTTGGACGCCTTGATCTCGCTCTGTGTCCGGGTGGATACCCGATTCCAGGAAAGGGCTAGAGCCCGTGCGGACTGGCGGAGGGGGTCCGGAGGCGGGTCCCGGCCTAGTCGGGTACTTTCCCCCCGACTGAGCTCCAGAGGGCCAAGGGAGGCCTCCGAGGAACCTATGGTCATCGGCCGTCAACTGTTAACCCCGTCTGAGAAGACTCAACGCCTTCGGGGCGGCCTTTGTCTGTATTGCGGCGAGGCCGGTCACTTCATCAGCACTTGCCCCGCACGGCTGAGAAACGCCACTCCCAAGGCGCCCTGAGGGGAGGGGTCTTGGGGCACTCAAATCCCCTACCAGACAATCTGATTACTCTCCCGGTGACCCTGCGGTGGCAGGAGATGGTGGTTCACACCCGAGCTTTATTGGATTCCGGGGCAGGTGGAAATTTTATTTGTCAGGAACTCCTGCGGCAGATGGGATGGCCTATACTGCCCTATCGGCCCACTTTGCAAGTGACGTCCATCCAGGGAACAGCATTACCCCAGCCTATCACTGAGGTGACTCCATTTTTGGGGCTCCAGGTGGGGGAAGACCACCGAGAGGAGGCTCAATTTCTGATTTTGCCCCGTACCATTCATCCCGTGGTACTGGGCCTGCCCTGGTTACGGCATCACACCCCTGTAATAGATTGGACTTTAGGGAAGATTCAAGCCTGGGGTGGCGCCTGCACCGAGACCTGTTTGAAGGGTCGGGAATCCAGCTGCCCCGCGGTAGTGGCCACTCCTAGAACTGTGCCAGTCTGTCAAGCTGCTCTGCCAGAAGAGTACCGGGATTTCGCGGATGTGTTCAATCCTGTGGAAGCGGACGTACTACCCCCACATCGGTCCTTTGATTGCGCTATTAATTTGATGACCGGCAAGATGCCACCACGGGGCCGACTCTATACGCTATCCCGAGAGGAATCGAAGGTCATGCAAGCCTACATCCGGGAGAATCTTCAGAAAGGGTTCATTCGCCCCTCCACGTCCCCTGCCGGAGCAGGATTCTTTTTTGTGACCAAGAAAGATGGCTCCTTGAGGCCCTGTATCGACTACCGGGGGCTTAATGCCATCACCGTAAAGGACCGATATCCTCTGCCCCTTATTCCAGAGTTGTTTGATTGGCTGCAGGGGGCCCAGATCTTTACCAAGTTGGACCTCCGTGGGGCCTACAACTTGGTCCATATTCGGCAGGGGGACGAATGGAAAACTGCGTTTAATAAGCATGAGGGGCACTTTGAATACCAGGTGATGCCCTTCGGCCTGTGCAACACTCCAGCGGTATTCCAGAGGTTCATGAACATCGCCCTTGAAGACCTGCTTTATTCTACGGTAATTGTATACCTAGATGACATCCTGATTTTTTCTAAAGATCCCCAGGAGCATGTGGCCCACGTTCGGACCGTCCTCCAGCGCTTGCGGCAGTATCGCTTGTTTGCCAAACTCAGCAAATGCTCTTTTCACCAGCAGACTCTGCCTTTTTTAGGACATATTCTATTACCTGGGGGTCTGCGAATGGATCCAGACAAGCTCCGCGCTATCCGGGAGTGGCCCCAACCCCAAGGCCTGAAGGCGCTGCAACGGTTCCTGGGGTTTGCTAATTACTACCGTCAATTTATTCCCCATTATTCTCAATTGACAGCTCCGCTGACAGCGCTCACTAAGAAGCATGCGGATGTTAAGAACTGGCCGGCCGAGGCGCATACGGCGTTCAGTCAGTTGAAGAAAGCGTTTGAATCCGCTCCCATCCTTCAGGCCCCGGATCCAGACAAACCTTTTGTGGTAGAGGTGGACGCCTCTGCTTTGGGCGCAAGGGCAGTCCTCTCTCAAGTCAACGCCAAGGGCCGGCGTCAACCTTGTTTCTTCTTCTACCGAAAGTTTTCCCCAGCGGAACGCAATTATACTGTAGGGGATAGAGAACTGCTAGCTTTGAAGTTAGCCCTGCAAGAGTGGAGACATCTGCTGGAAGGGGCAGAGCATCGATTTACAGTGATTACGGATCACAAGAATCTCTTATATCTGCAGGAGGCCCAAAGGTTGAATCCGCGGCAGGCCCGCTGGTCGTTGTTCTTCGCCAGGTTCCAGTTTCAACTTGTGTTCCGGTCGGCTGCGCAGAATACCCCTGCGGATTCCCTCTCCAGAGCCTTCGAAGTTCCAGAGGATATCGAGGAACCTCATCTTATGTTGGATCCGGCTTGCCTCTGTGCGGCCCCGGGTGGGGTCGCCCCAACGCGGGAATTCGTGCCTCCGCAGGACTGGGAAAAAGTAATGCACTGGGGACACTCGTCTGTATGGGCCGGACACTTTGGGTTTCAAAAACCCCTCCGTCTGATTTCTCGACAGTACCGATGGCCTCGTATGAACCAAGATATCCTTCAGTTTGTCACGACCTGCCCCACCTGTGCCCGGACCAAGTCGGTTGTGGGGCGCCCCTGGGGGGATCTGCAGCCCTTGTCCATTCCTACAGCCCCCTGGGAGGAATTGTCTATGGATTTCATTACGGATCTTCCCCGCTCCCAGGGGCACACAGTGATTTGGGTGGTGGTAGACCGGCTCTCCCAGATGGCACACTTTGTTCCCCTGCCAGGGCTTCCGTCGGCAGCACTGTTAGCCCAGCAGTTCATCCAGCACATCTTCCGGCTCCATGGGCTACCAGTCAGAATCATCAGCGACCGGGAAGCCCAGTTCACTTCACGATTCTGGCGAGCCCTGTGTTCCGCCCTGGGGGTGGTCACCCATTTCTCCTCTGCCTACCATCCCCAGACCAACGGGATGGTTGAGAGGATTAACCAGATGTTGAAGGGGTTCTTGCGGGCTTTTGTCAACAGCCGGCAAGACAACTGGGCATCTCTTCTCCCGTGGGCCGAGTTCGCCTATAACCACAGTGAACACTCTGCCTCTGGGCAATCTCCATTCTTCATTGTATATGGACAACATCCACGGCTTCTTCCGCCCATTCCCTCTGACTCCTCTTCGCCACTGGTTACTCAAACCCTTGCTGACCTGCGGGAAGTCTGGCACATGGCCCGAGAACAACTACAGAAAGCAGCCGCCAGGTATAAGTCGTTTGCAGACCGGCACCGACGCCCCGCCCCAGTTCTGCAGCCGGGGCAAAAGGTATGGCTGAGTACCAAATACCTGAGGCTCCGGGTGCCCTCTCGGAGGCTGGGACCACGGTACATCGGGCCATTTGTGATCCAGTCTCGGATCAGAGCTGTGACATACCGCCTGCTGTTACCTAGAACTCTGCGGATCCATAATGCCTCCCATGTTTCCCTGCTGAAGGTCTTTCGGGGGTCTAAGTGGCATCCGCAGAATAAAGAGTCAGTTGTTCCAGAGGCTGATCCCGATCCCGAGTATGAAGTTGAAGAAATCATAGACTCCAAGAGGCGCCGGGGAAAGCTGCTCTACCTGTTATCCTGGAAGCATTTCGGTCCCGAGGACAACTCCAGGGAGCAGTGGCATAGCAAGGGCGGGGCGGTGGAGGCGGTCCGCCCCGGGTGTCCGCGGGTGGGGGGTGCTCCGTCGTGTCTCTCTCCTGCCACTGCCTGCCTTTTTTTTTTTTTTTTAAATCCGTGCAGCCACGCAGGCAGCGCTTCGCGTCTGCCCTGCGTGTGCTGTGAAAGAAGTAAATCGTCAGCGCTGGCTTCGGGGCTTCCCTCGATGTCCCGCACTCGAGGAAATAGGAAGTTACTTCACATGAGGGCGGGACATCGAGGGAAGGCCCGAAGCCAGCGCTGGCGATTTACTTCTTTCACAGCAGCACACACAGGGCAGAGCCGAAGCGCTGCCTGCGTGGCTGCACGGATTTAAAAAAAAGAAAAAAAAGAAAAAGGCAGGCGGTGGCAGGAGAAGAGGGCTCTGTGGCTTCAATGGAGGGGGGACGGGACTAGGTCAGGGGGGAGTTCAGAGGGGAGAATGGGGATTGGAGAGGGTGGGGGTGCTCAGAGGGAATGGGGATTGGAGAGGGGGTGGGGGAGTTCAGAGGAGGGGTGCTCAGATGGGAGAAGGGGATTGGAGAGGGTAGGGGTGCTCAGAGGGGAGAATGGGGATTGGAGAGGGGGTGGGGGAGTTCAGAGGAGGGGTGCTCAGATGGGAGAAGGGGATTGGAGAGGGTGGGGTGCTCAGAGGGGAGAATGGGGATTGGAGAGGGGATGGGGGAGTTCAGAGGAGGGGTGCTCAGAGGGGAGAAGGGGAATGGAGAGGGTGGGGGTGCTCAGAGGAGATTGGGGAGGGTGGGGGAGCTCAGAAGGGTACTCAGAGGTGAGAAGGGGATTGGGGAGGGGTGGGGGAGTTCAGAGGAGGGATGCTCAGAGGTGAGAAGGGGATTGGGGAGGGGTGGGGTGGGGTGCTCAGAGGGGATAAGGGGACTGGGGAGGGAAGTGCTCATGGGAGAAGGGGTCTGAAACTGGAACTGGGGGCTGAAAAGGGGCAGGGGCTGAAACTGTGGGGACTGGGGGCTTTAAAGGGGACGGAGAACTGGCTGGGGCTGAAGCTCGGGACTGGTGAGAGAAAAGGGCTGGGGTTGAAACTAGGGGCTGAAAAGGGGACAGGGAGTAGTGGCTGGGGGCTGAAGCCCAGGACTGATGGGAGAAAAGGGCTGGGGACTGGTGGGATAGTGGGGCTGAAAAGGGTGGCAGGTGGGAGATGTGGGCTGGAACTGGAACTAGGTGCAGGTGGAAAGAGGGGGCTGAAAAGAGGGGGCAGAGAGAGGGGACAGACCCTGGATGGAAGGGGGGGAGCGTGAGGTAGGGCAGACCCTGGATGGATGGGAGAGGGAGGGCAGACGGATCAAAGGGGCAGAGAGAAAGGGCAGATGGTGGGTGGATGGGGGAGAGAGAAAGAGGGCAGATGGTGGATGGAAGGGGCAGAGAGAGAAGGCAGACACTGGATGGAAGGGACATTAGAGAGGGCAGACACTGGATTTCAGAGAAAGAGCGAAGACATGCTGGATGGAAGGAAGACAGTGAAAAGAAGATGAGGAAAGCAGAAACCAGAGACAACAAACTGTAAATAAAATATATTTTTTAAATTTTTTTGCTTTAGGGTATAGTATTGTATCTGTGTTTATGTGTTAATAAATGTTTATAAATAGAACATATAAATAAGGTAATCATTTTATTGGACTAATTTTTAATACATTTTGACTTAACTTTCAGAGAACAAAACCCCCTTCCTCAGGTCAGGATAGGATACTATAACAGCACTATACTGTATTGACCTGAGGAAGGAGATTTTGGCCTCTGAAAGCTAAATGTATTAGTCCAATAAAATGGTATTTTATTTTCTATATTTGTTTTATTTCTATTTGTTAATTTGTAAAGTGATCGGATTTGTTAGTTTTTTCAAATTTTATATTTTGCACAGTACTAGGGGACATTTTCTGTTTCTGTGGTGTTGCATTGTATGCAGAGTCTGGCATCGGGGGTTCAGTTTAATTTTTGTCTAAATAGAAAGTTTATGATTACTTATTCTATAGTGGATAAGGGTGTATCTATGTTTGTGAAAAAGACATGGCTTTCGGTTGGCATTGACTGTGCAGGATCGACGAT
This sequence comes from Microcaecilia unicolor, assembly GCF_901765095.1. Taxonomy (NCBI): domain Eukaryota; kingdom Metazoa; phylum Chordata; class Amphibia; order Gymnophiona; family Siphonopidae; genus Microcaecilia; species Microcaecilia unicolor. Next base: position 128,629,494 of record NC_044040.1, read on the forward strand.
CTGTACTAATCTGTCTGTTTTCGTTTTACAATAGGTGAATTGATGTTCTAGTGCTCACTGTAGCGTTTAAGATGCTTGTGTGACTTGTAGAAATGACTGCTTATGGTATGGTAGAATTGCGCTATAGGTCCTGAGTGTTTTGTATTCTCGGTATGCCTAGTACTGGATTTGGGGGGGGGGGGGGGTGTTAAAAAATGACCGGCCCCGGGTGTCAACTACCCTAGCTACGCCACTGCCTGGGAGCCAGCTACCAATGTACATGCCCCAGAGTTGGTACGGGCCTTCCATGATCGCTATCCTCAAAAACCAGGACCCAGGAGGAAGGGGGCATCCGGGGGGGATATTGTCACATCCGTCGCTCCCTCCGGCTGCTCCTTTGCGGGAAGCAAGAACCGGTGTCCATTGCAGCGAGGGCCGGCCTTCTTGAAGCCGCGGCGGAGAGCCGGGGCTCGCCGTGGCGATAGCCGCTCAGTCCGGGGCCAAGGCCGTGGGCCGGCGATCGTGGCTTCCGGGGCCTCGATTGCCAGCTATGAGGTCTGTGCTTGCGCCAGCGGGGAGAATGGTGCCGAGACGCGATGGCCGACGTCTCCTCCACTTTCGGGCGCGGGAACCCGAAGCTCCGCCTCAGAGGAGTTAGATTGGGAGGCCGGTGCTGTACTCCCACCTGGGAGGTCGGACGGAACCAACCAGAAGGATTTCGTCAGTAACCGGGTTCCGATCGGCCGGCCATGTCGGCTGGGGCTGGGCGGTTGAGTGCTGACAGTATTTAAGGAGTGGGCCTGAGACAGGACATTGCTTCAGGTTCTGTTTCCCGAGGCCAGTCTCCGTGTGTTCTAGTTTTCAGTTCGTTTTCCTTGCTCTCCTGGTTTTGACCTTTGGATTGTTTCTGGACAACTCTGCTAGCCACCTGCCTTGACCTATTGCCTGTTTCGACTTCGCTGTGAGCTGCCTGCCCTGACCTGTTGCCTGTTTTTGGACTCCTCTGTTTTCCACCTGCCCTCTTCGCTCCTGGTTCCAGTATTGGGTCAGTTCGTCAACCCCGCAGTTCCGGAAGTCCCGTTGGCCGCCTGCAGCTGGGGACTCAACCCTTCGTGAACGGCGGTCGCCGCGGGTGAAGACTTGGGGTTGCACGGCTGTCCTCTGAGGTCCTTCGGGGCCTTGCGGGACCTAAGGGCTCACCTCCTTTTCGGACAAGACACAATAATGCATACAAATGGTACTTTTTGGCTTCATGGCCACCTCTGTGACATCATCTGCATAGGAGACGACTCTGTGGGTGCTTGAGCACCGCCAATATTGAAAAAATTCCTTGTATGTGTCCGGGGAGGGGTTATTTCCACTGGGGTTAGCACCCCCAATAATTTAAAAAAGGTGGCTCCTATGATCATCTGTACCAATGGAATGTCCCCCCACCCCCAACAGTGTTGAGCCTCTCTGCTATTTGAGTTACAAATGAATGTGTGTGCAGAAGGCAAGAGGGACCATCCCCTGACTCCTGCTGTACAAAGTTATATCTTACGGACGGTTCAGGATTCACAGGGACATTCAGTCCCTGCGCAGGAGGTTCAGGCGCGTACGCCGCGAGAGCCCTCACATCATCAGGGCAGTGCGACGGCACCTGAGGGCTCAACATAAGTCTTCAAAACAGGACACCTGTACTCATTTGTAAATGTATTTATTGAATAATGCAAATGTACTGTACAATATCACTTTCCATGTGGCTAATAGGCAACTAGTAAGTAATAACATATCTGTCCCAGATCAAGGCCTCAGGTTGCAGGTGCCCTCCCATGAGTGTGGCTGCAACTTACAACGACCCTCCCCCCCCCCCCCCCCCCCCCCCCCCCCGAGATGAATGAGATGACATGCCTCACTTTAGTATCCCCCTTTCTGGGGTGGGTGGATACTGTTTCCTGAGGCCCTACTTTTAGTGAATGTCATTGCCTCATATAAAAGTTATGTGCTAACCCCCCTTCCCCCCCCCCCCCCCCAACAATACAAAGAACAAAAACAGGTCAGCAAACCGTCGTCACATATCAGAATGCAAACATGCTGGTCACCAATGAGTGTGGTCTGCCAACATGTCCTGTGTGTTCTGTGTCAGAGCACCTTCCAGGGTTCCCTGTCATGTCATGTGACCCATCTTAGTCCCCATGGGTATAGGCCACGCCTCACCACACCTTTCCCCATCCCCCGCCTCAGGCCACCCAGCTACTGCACTATGCAAGCCATGTTGCATGTGCTGATCTCAACCACAATCCTTTTACATACACAGGGCTCCAGCAGCAGAAGGAGGAGGAGGCGGACGAGGAGGGGCAGCTGGAGGAGGAGGAGGCAGCCGAGGAGGGCCACCAGGAGGAGGAGGACAAGGAGGGGGTCCTCATCATGGATGACGACATTATGGAGGACTCCTCCCCACCTGCAGCTCCATCCCCTGAGCCATCTCCATCCCCTGAGGCAGCTCCATCCCCTGGGCCAACTCCATCCCTTGGGCCATCTCCAGCCCCTGGGCCATCTCCAGCCCCTGGGCCATCTCCAGCCCTTGGCCCAGCTCCAGCCCCTGGGCCATCTCCAGCCCTTGGCCCAGCTCCAGCCCTGCGCCTCCTGCAGCCATAAGGCATGGTAATGAGCAGCTCCACGGCCCACTGAGGGTGCTTCTGGTGCTGCTCATTACCCTGCTACAGAGGGTTTTAGTAAGAGAGCATGGCCGCCCTTGACAGACTTTGGGGGGGGTGGGGGGGATTTGTAGAGTTGGTGGGGATTTGTTGGGTTTGGGGGGGTGGGGGGATTTGTAGGGTTGATGGGATTTGTAGTGCTGGGGGGGGGGGAATGGTGTGGCCATTTGTAAACAAATATATTTTTTTTCTATTGCATATAACAGGGTGTGTGTGTCTGTACCTTGTCCATTACATATAATCAAATGCTGGTGTTGATGTGAGAGGAGGCAACAATATGCATAGCATGAAATGTGAAGTGTGAATGAGAAAGTTGATGCATCTCTGTGATAATGGTGGCCATACAGAAGCCCACCTGTTCATTCCAACCTGCATGGCCGAATGTGCAGGGGGGGGGGGGGGCGGGAAGGCTAGATGGCCAGTACTGTTGAGGAACACAAATGGCCATCCAGCCTCTCTCCCTCCCCCTTACCATACAGCCCCACAGCACAGAATGGTGTAAATAATAGATTTGTTGTCTAGCACTTGTGATCTGCCAAGTAGAAACTTCCACATAACCCTAAGTAGCGCATACATGATGTTTTTTCAGTGATCACCAGACACCCTTACCCACAACCATACCACATCGGTGGGGACCCACGAAGGAGCTACAAACAGCTGGCTCATCTTTTCACATTCAATGTATCAGCAATGGTATATAGTGCTGAGGAGAAAAGGGAAAACAATGGGAAAACAGATGGATGCTTACTTCATCACAATTGCAATATAATACAAGAGTTACAGAAGGGCACAGTCTAGGGGGCATAAATAAATATGGTGTTAATTATTTTGTGTTTGCCCACACTTTTTTCAGTAGTAGCTCAAGGTGAGTTACATTCAGGTATTCTGGGTCTTTCTTTGTGCCAGGATGACTCTATGTTTGTACCAGAGGCAATGGAGGATTAAGTGACTTGCCCAGGATCACAAGGAGCAGCAGTGGGAATTGAACCGGGAACCTGGGGATTACAAGGCTGGTGCTCTAACCACTAGACCACTCACCTGCAAGTAATGTGGGTTGGGACCTGTGACCACAAACCCTCGCCCTCACCATGACTTCAGGGCTTAGTAGGCAATACCTGTGGCCACCCTGAAACTAGTTTGCAGCCTACATGTTAGAAATGTTGTTGTTCCATAACTATGGAGGATTGTAGGACTGTGTTTGATAATGTGGTGAAGACAATCATTGCATATATTATTCCCCCTCCCCCTCCCCCTCACAGGCACCTTGAGAATGGGTGGCCACTTCATAAATGGGGACTGGGGTTCACCACATAAACAAGGACGGAACCTACCGGCAACCAATACAGCAGCTCCAACAGCTGGCCCACAGCATTGAGGACCTGGCAAAACCACACAGTACGGCGCTGATGGCCTCCAACCAGTGCACAGGAACCTGGTGAAAATAGAGGTAAGAGTTGACTGCAGACTACATACAGTGAATGGACAGTCCTTGATCATGAGCAGAAAGAGAAGAGGTGGCTGAGAAGTATAAGCTTACCTTGAACTTGTGTTGCAAGATTGTGTACTCTATTTGATTAGTGATATTAGCAGTGGCGTACCAAGAGGTGGGGCCGTGGGGGTGGTCCGCCCCGGGTACATGCCGCTGGGGGGGCAGTGGGGGCAGTCCACCCCAGGTGCACGCCGCTGGGGGGGGTGCCGCACGCCTGTCTGCTCTGCTCGTTCCGTGCTCTCTCTGCCCTGGAACCGATTACTTCCTGTTCAGGGGCAGAGGGAGCATGGAACGAGTGAAGCACACAGACGCGCGGCGCGGCGCACCCCCCCCCCCCAGCAGGTAAAAATGCACCCGGGGGGGTGGCCTTTTGCCGGGGGGGGGGTGGCCTTTCACCGGGGGGTGGGGGGATCGCGCTGCACCCCGGAGGGGGCGCATTGGCGATCCGCCCCGGGTGTCAGCCACCCTAGGAACGCCACTGCATTGTTCCCTTTTATCACCACAAATTGTGCCAACATGTGACCAAGAACTGGTTACATCCTTGTCAATCAATTAGGTGTCGATTGTAAATTCTCTATAGATGATACTCATGGCAGAGCTTGAAATCCTGAATGTCTCCAGACACCTGTTAAATTCACCAGCAGTTTTTCTTTCTTATTATTCATATACCACATTTATTTACTGAGTCCCTAGAAAAAAAAACATTTAGCTTTTGGAGAGAAATCCATGATTAATGAACTTGTAATTTCTCAAAATTTTTTATTTTCTTTGTATTTAGAAAATACCCCTCAGTCACATGCAAAAAAATAAATGGACTTTGGTGACTTTAAATTTCGCCTGATAGTAGATGTCTTTTGTATATTTACACCAATCTTCATAATCTATTCCTTAAAATCTGCATAGCAATGATAATATAAACACAATGGAAAAAGAGGGTTAAAGAATTAAGAAAAGTGCTTTCTCAGTAAAAAGAAGGTAAGCTAAGGTACTGTGGATAACTAAAAGATAGTTTCGAAAATCATAAAATCCTACTGCAAATGATTGTAGTGTTCAATTATAATAATATTCTTTACAAAAAATCTATAATAGTCATTATTTAAAAAAAAAGATACTCAACAGTCATCAATATTACAGAAGCTGTAATTTTACAACCTATGAAGCAGGCACCCACAAAATATGAGTTTTCACAATACTTCTAAAATTAACCTAAAACCTAAGCACTCAAAAGATCTCCAGGCTACCAAGTAGCATCATAAGGGGATGATGCCATAGTAGTCTCCAGGGTCTTGGGCTTAAAAACTTGGCAGTTGTGCCTTGACTTGTGCTTACCTCAACAGATAAGACAGGGATGTGAGAATAGAGTAGGATCCCTGCACTGCAATAAAGGTTTCCTTTTGAATGTTCTTTTCTCTTCTGTATGATCAGTCAGAGTCTCTGAGGAGCTTTGTCAGTTCTCCCAAGAGCCCAAAACTCCCCCAGATGATTAAGTTAACTGAGCAAGCAGGGCAAGCTTTTGTTCTCATATTATAGGTAGTCTTTTCCTAGGCAAGAAGTTTTCCACTGCATCATTATCCTTCCCACAAGGATGACAGTGAACAATCATTTGCCTAGTCCAAACTATGTGTGCTTAGATGAGGAAAAAAGAAGTGGTTTCAATTCCCAATATAAAATGACAAAACAATTAGAAAAAAGTGCTGAAAGTTATGAAATCTGGAATCACAAGTTGATCATTGCAATCTCTTTTGCATAATCTGCCTTTCTTCACACTTCCACACTGAAGAACTTTGCTCCCTTTCATACAGCTCAGATGTGGTATCACATGTGAACAGGAGCACTTAAACAGAAAACTGAGGGCTGAAAACTCTAAGAGGGAAATGTTTCATAAAGAAAGATTTGGGGAAGGGCTTATGAGGATGACACTTCTTTCCCATATACATTATAAACTATTTTTTTCCACCTGTCAAAATCTGATTGGCAAGCTATTCAGTAAATGATGCCGTTAAAATCTACGCTAAGCACCAATTTTATAAAGGTTGCTTAGTGCTAAGCAACCTTCATAGAATAATGCTTAATGTAGTTTCCTGTGCCCAACTTTGGGCGTGAGGACATACTCCTGCCAAAAGCTGGTGTAAATCCTTACACCCAACTAACGGCAGTTGGTCACACAAATGCAAGTATTCTATAACATTGTGCCTAATTTCTGTGAACACCCCTGACCCAGTTGAGTTGTGTGCAAGACAATTTAGGCACCCAGTGTTATAGAATAGCACATAAGCAGATCCTAATTAGAGTCAATTAATGTCAATAATTGTTAAAGGTTCATTAATTGATTAATTTGTGTGCAGATCTGGGATCTGCAACCACATTTGGGTGACCTTTATAGAATCCAGGTGTTAGGGAGCACTGCTTCTAGCTCTCTCTCTCTCTCTTTTTTTTGAGTTGAAATATAAAATAAATACACAGAAGTTTTAGACCTCTGAGGTAATCCTCCTTGAACATATTAGTTGAACATAAATGTTGGCACTGGCAGAGATGCAGTGTGGGACATATGGCATGGACCACCATTTTATCACAGAACCAAAATTGAGCCATACCAACATGGAATGCAAAGCCCTATGGATTGATTTCTTACTACAGGCCTGCCAGCTTTCCTGGGTGTAAAGGATTCTGGATTTACTGCTGCAGCACTGACTTTGTAGGCCTAAGGTGAACAAAGACACTAACTTGTTTTGCTACTGTGTTTACTTAGCTGGTGTGTAAGACCAGCCACTATCCTCCTCATTCTATAACCTATTGCTTAATAGGGCTGGGACCTGCATAAAAAATATTCTTGTCCCCTGCAATTTGTCCTCCCACCTCTCCTTCCCCCAAAAAGGTCTGTAGGCACCTCCCCCCCCCCCCCCCCCCACACACAAAAGCCCTCCCCCATCAGCATTCCCACCTCCCACCCTCCAGTCAGGATAGAACCCCCCGGGACCTACCTGACTATCCTGGTGGTCCAGTGGGGCATCAGAGGCACAAACAAACCCCACATTGTTCCTGCCACTAGCGGCAGCTTCGTCAAAATGTCTGCTGTGACCTCTCATGGCCGCCATGTGGTACTGCAAGTACCAGGAGCACTCATGGCAGACATGTTGACGAAGCTGCCAGGAGAGGCAGGAGTAAAGGGGTTTCGCTCCTGCCCCTGATGCCCTGCTGGACCACCATGATAGTCAGGTAGGTCCCGGGGGGTCCTATCCTGACCGGGAGGGAGGTGGGAATGCTGACCGGGGGGGGGGCTTTTGTGGGAGGGTGGGAAGTGTGGATGCTGATGGGGGAGGGCTTTTGAGGGGGGTGCCTACAGACTTTGTCAGGGGGACAGGAGGAGGAATTGAGGGGGACAAGAATTTTTTTATTCACCTAGGAGTAGCCTAGTGATTAAGACAGCAGGCTTTAATCCTGGTGAACTGGGTTTGATTCCCACTGCAGCTGCTTGTGACTCGGGGCAAGTCACTTAACCCTCCATTGCCCAGGTACAAAAATAAGTGCATGTATATTACACCTTGATATAGTGTTTCTTCAGGAAACACACTTTTATAAAAAGGAAGAAACACTCCTTTATCTTAAACACTACACAAATTTATCACAGCTCAATCCAGGGGGAACCAAGAAATGTGGAGTATCTCTTTTGCTTCATGACTCCCTCAGATTTGGGATGCAACAGGTGCTTTAGGAGAGGGATGGGAGATTATTAGTAGTATGGGGGACTCTATTGGATATGCCTGTGATTTTGGTAAATATGTATGGCCCTTCAGACTCTCAGATTCTTTTTTGGCAGGGGGTATTTGATATATTGCAGGATCAAGTTCAGGGGATGGTGCCCATTGGGGGGGAGGGGGATTTTAATTGTTTGCAGTCACAGCTTTGGGATCACTTACCCACTGGAGGGCAAAAGGGGAATTCTGAAATTCCTAAGGCCTACTCTCATATTGTACGGGACTTTGGGTTAGTTGATTTGTGAAGGCTGAGATATTCTAAAGAGAAACAATTTTCTTTTTATTCAGCCGTTTGATAGCTATGCGAGGATCGATTGGCTTTTGGTGGATGACCTGTAATTGAGGGGATGGGGGGGGGGGGGAATTGAGTCTCCGACTTGGTCTGATCATGAACTGGTTTGGTGTGATTTTGAGTTGGGGCTTGGTAGTGGTCGAAGGACATCTTGGAGGCTCAATGAAACCTTGTTGAGGGATTTAGAGGTTAGGGAGGCGATTCACCAGGAAATTACTCAATATTGTGAATTTAATGACATAGGAGAAGTGGGGATGTCAGCTGTATGGGAAGGGTTAAAAGCAGTGGTACAAGGAGTGCAGATTAAATAGGGTGCCCATAGAAAGAGGGAATGTGTTATTAGGAGGCTGCCATTATCTCTCAGATAGAGGATGTGGAACACAAATATCAACAATGGGGGCACAGAGTGGATAGAAAACTTGTAGACACAGTCAAGAGATATCTCCATGACCTGTGGCTCGCTGATATAGAGTTTAAATTAAAATGCCTCCAACAAACTTATTACGAGCATAATGATAAGTCAGGTCGCCTGTTTCCAGGTGACTCCACAAATGCCAGATCCAAAGCCAGATTTTGTGCATTAAAACAGGTAATGGGGATTTATTATATAAGGAGCAGCAAATACAAGATTGGATTCTTGATTTTTATAAATATAAGAACATAAGAATAGGCATACTAGGTCAGACCAATGGTTCATCTAGCCCAGTATCCTGTTTCCAGCAGTCACCAAGCCAGGTCACAAGTACCTGGAAGAAACCAAAAAGTGGCAACATTCCATGCTATCAATCCCAGGGCAAGCAGTAGCTTTCCCATGTCTGTCTCAATAGCAGATTATGGACTTTTCCTCCAGAAACTTGTCCAAACCTTTTTTTAAACCCAAATACACTAACCACCATTATTACATCCTCCGGCAAAGAGTTCCAGAGCTTAACTATTTGTTGAGTGAAAAAATATTTCTTCCTATTTGGTTTAAAAGTATTTTCCATGTAACTTCATTGAGTGTCCCCTAGTCTTTGTATTTTTTGAAAGAGTAAAATATTGATTCACTTCTACTCATTCTGCACCAATTATATGCTTCTGACTCATCTATTAGAGATGCTGATATTAAGGAATATTTAGCAGGGGTAGTTTTACCTAGGCTCCCAGCAGAGGTGGTAAAAGCCTTAGATGCTGAGATTTCTCAAGAGCTAGAGTAGCTAATTCAATCTTTACCATCTGGTAAGTTCCAGGTATGGATGGGTCAGTGGCGTAGCCACAGGTGGGCTTGGGTGGGCCAGGGCCCACCCATTTATGGCTCAGGCCTACCCAACAGTAGCACATGTTTAGTGGTAACTGGTAGGAATCCTAAGCTCCGCCAGCTGAAGATTTTCCCCTGATGGTATTGAAAACGCTACTCTCCACGACACAGGCACCTGCACATGCTCAGTTTTCAGTGCATGCCTGCTGCTAAGGTGGAAAGAAACATTTTTCCACCAGCTGAGATAATTTTTTTGGGGGGTGGGGGAGAACACTTGGTGCCCACCCAATTCTTGCCTAGGCCCGCCCAAAATCTGTTGTCTGGCTACGCCCCTAGGATGGGTTAATGAATTTGTTTTATAAAACCTATAAAGTGGAGCTTATACCTGTTTTAGTGAAATATTTCCATTTCTTAAAGTACTACTACTACTACTAACTAACATTTTTAAAGCGCTACTAGGGTTACGCAGCGCTGTACAATTTAAACATAGAAGGACAGTCCCTGCTCAAAGAGCTTACAATCTAAAAGTAGGGTTGCCTTATGGCAGCACACAGTATACAGAGGGTATCACCATTTTATGTAAGCCAGGTAGGGTGTCTAAGGGGTTGAAATACTTAGGGGCGATAGTTACACTGGATCTAGACCATCTATTTGCTGCTAATTATATGCCATTACTGCATAAGATTAAAGTAGGTTTGAGAGATTGGAGTAGCGGGCCTTAATCATGGGTGGGCAGGGTAGCTATCCTTAAAATGAATGTTCTCCCGTAATTTTTGCATTTATTTCAAGCTCTTCCTATTTTCCTTAGTTCTTCGGTTCTTGGTGGTTGGCAAAGATGTATTTATTTATTAGGATGTATTTAGCGCCTTTTTGAAGGAATTCACTCAAGGTGGTGTACAGTAAGAATAAATCAAACATGAGCTATAGGCAATTACAGCAGTAAAAATATTCAAATAACAATACAAAGTATGTAAACACAATACGCAATAGAACATTTTACTTGATAGTGAAGGGTAAAGCTTCCATGTTAAACTGTACAGAGCTGCGTAACCCTAGTAGCGCTTTAGAAATGTTAAATAGTAGTAGTAGTAGTAGTAAAGCAAAGATGTAACATATAGATAGGTAACATAGAAGGGAATAATCGAACGTCGCCGGCGAAATAGATCGCCGGCGATCTATGTTGGCGGTGGCGCTACAGCTGGCCGGAACCGTATTATCGAAAAAGATGGCCGGCCATCTTTTTTTCCGATAATACGGTTTAGCCCGGCCAAATGCCTTGGATTTCGCCGGGTTTGAGATGGCCGGTTATGTTTTTCAGTGATAATGGAAAAAATGCCAGCCATCTCCATCCCAGCGACAACCAAGGCATTTGATCGTGGGAGGAGCCAGCATTTGTAGTGCACTGGTTCCCCTCACATGCCAGGACACCAACTGGGCACCCTAGTGGTCAGTGCGGTGGACTTCAGGAAAAACCTCCCACATGCATAGCTCCCTTACTTTGGGTGCTGAGCCACCCAACCCCCCCCCCCCAAACCCACTACCCACAAACGTACACCACAACCGTAGCTCTTAGAGGTGAAGGAGGCAACTACATGTGGGTACAGTGGGTTTTGGAGTTCGATTATTCCCTTCTATGTTACCTATCTATATGTTATATCTTTGCTTTACTACTACTACTACTATTTAACATTTCTAAAGCGCTACTAGGGTTACGCAGCTCTGTACAGTTTAACATGGAAGCTTTACCCTTCACTATCAAGTAAAATGTTCTATTGCGTATTGTGTTTACATACTTTGTATTGTTATTTGAATATTCCAATACCAGCACAAGTGTTACAGGTAGGGGGGGATGGGCCTGGGTCCTCCTGCCTTAAGTGCACTACGGCACCCACTAAAAGTGCTCCAGGGACCTGCATACACTCAGGCCTCTAGGACTTATTGCTGCTGTATAACCTTGGCACACCAGTTGACACCTGAAGACTAATCTCTTTGAAAAAGTCCTTTATTTGAATAAGCACGTTTACTCACAGTTAACTGCAGATCAGAGGTTGTGCCCCACTGGCAAAGAGTCTCCCTGGTACTGAGATTAGCAGTAGGTCCGAGCTGGCAGAATGGTGTACAGTGCCCTCTTTCAGCCACATTCAAGGTAATAAGTAAGTTCTCTAACGTGGGTAAAACATGAAAGGGATCTAAAACTGGCTTAAAAAATGGCCACTACCTCATGGACTACCGAAAACAAACCAGGGCACTCTCTGACCCATTTAGCAGGGGGGAAAAGCACCATGGGAGTAGAGTCCAGTAACCTACACCCACCACAATGCATTGCTGATGTAACTCTGCAGTGCACCTAACAGAAAAGGTGTCACATTCACCCAAGAGCCACATCACAACCAGGGAAAGGCTGTCAGAGGATAGAACACATTCTGCTGTCATGGAGGTGGGTACGGCATTTGTGGCTGGCATACAGGCTGGCAAAAAAGGTTTTTATTTTTATTGTTTTAGTGTGGGAGGGGGTTGGTGACCACTGGGGGAGTATGTGGAGGTCATCCCCCATTCTCTCCAGTGGTCATCTGGTGAGTTGGAGCACCTTTTTGAGGCTTGGTCGTGAAAATAAAAGGACCAAGTAAACCCAGCGAAATACTACTTAACGCCGCTTTTTTTTCCCATTATCCGCGAAAGCCGGCCATCTGGTAGCCACGCCCATGCCCGCCGCCTTCGCTTAGCCGGCGACACGCCCCCTTGAACTTTCGCCAGTGAGGCAACGGGAAAGCTGCGATGCTGTCAAAAAAGCAGCTTTCGATTATACCGATTTTGCCGCTTTTCCGAAATCGCTGGCCATCTCCCGATTTATGTCGGGAAATGGCCGGCGATCACTTTCGAAAATGAGCTGGATAGTAACATAGAGGGGAATAATCGAACGGCGCCGGTGAAATAGATTGCCGGCGATCTATTTTAGCGGTGGTGCTGCAAACAGCTGGCTGAACTGTATTATCAAAAAAGATGGCTGGCCATCTTTTCTTTCGATAATACGGTTTGGCCTGGCCAAATGCCAGAGTTCGCCGGGTTTGAGATGGCCGGTTTTGTTTTTCAGCGATAATGGAAAAAATGCCGGCGATCTCAAACCCGGCCAAATCCAAGGCATTTGGTCATGGGAGGAGCCAGCATTTGTAGTGCACTGGTCCCCCTGACATGCCAGGACACCAACCGGGCACCCTAGGGGGCACTTCTAAAAATTAAAAAAATATATATACAAATAGCTCCCAGGTGCATATCTCCCTTACGTTGGGTGCTGAGCCCCCCCAAATCCCCCCAAAACCCACTCCCCACAACTCTACACCACTACCATAGCTCTTATGGTTGAAGGTGGGCACCTACATGTGGGTACAGTGGGGTTTGGGGGCGGTTGGAGGGCTCAACACTTACCACCACAAGTGTAACAGGTAGGAGTGGGAGGGGGATGGGCCTGGGTCCGCCTGCCTGAAGTCCACTGCAACCAGTGGTGTGCTGGAGCCGGCTCGCACCGTCGGAAAGACCCAGTAGAAGGAAAGAGTTAGAGAGGATGGAGTGAGCCTGATGTCGTACCTCCATCTGCAGCTTTACTTTCGGAGAAACCACAGGAGGGAAGGAAGGGAGGAAAGAGAAAGTGAGAGGTACGAAGAGAGAGAGAATCAGACAAGGATAGAGAGGAAGTCAGCACTGAGTTCCCTGATTCGTTCCCCCCCCCCATGATGGGTTTTGTGTGTGCAGCGGTCCTCTTAAGCAGAAGCATAGCTAGGTGGGGCGCAGGGGGAGTGGTCGCTCCCCCAAACAGATTTTTGAAAAAATGGCGCCTATGCGCCAAGTGCCAGTAACTTTGCTGCCGCCTGGTCTTGCATATTTCTTCCTGTTTCTTCTGCTGCCTGCTGTCTCCTGTCATCATTTTTACTGCCCTGAAGAGTTCTCCCTCGGCACCGGCGATTTCACAGTCAGCCTACTGCCAGCGTCGGGGCTTTCTCTTCAGGAGAAGCCCCGACGCTGGCAGAAGGCTGACTGAATCGCCGGTGCTGAGAGAGAACTCTTCAGGGCAGTAAAAATGACGATGGGAGACAGCAGGCAGCAGAAGAAACAAGAAGAAAGATGCAAGACTCCGGAGGGAGAGCTGCCCAAGGAGGTTTAATAGACCAGTGGAAGTGAGCCTTTCTAGTCCAGCAAGGAAGCCAACTTGGTTAATGTGTTTATGAGCTGTTTATGAGCTGTTGCATCCACTTTGTCATTCTTTATTGTTGATCTGTAACAAGGCTAAAGCTGTTTCTGTTAATCGGCAGTGCATTAAAAGCTGGAGGAGAAAAGAAATAAAACGGCTTCAAAAATTATTGCAGCTGGTAGAAAAAGCAATTATAAACTCTGTAGTGTGTGCTCATTTTTCTTCACTGTTCTTCTATACAATATATATGACCAAGATTTAAATGAGGATATCCTGTTTCTTGATGAGTTTATCTTAACTGTTGTTGTACTGTGCTTTGGGAAACTGGTGTTATAAAGATGATAGAATATATTGAAAAATGGAAGTAGAATTAAACTCACCTTTCATTGGGGCACATGGATTCACATTTTAACGTCATCTCATTTGTAGAAATTTTACATTTTAGATACACAAATGGATTATTCTGTTTTTAGGCATGTTTCAGGGACAAGTGATTTTATAGGTCAAAATAAAAATAAATATTTAAACATAACTAAATGGGCTATAAGCCCTTAATGCAGTCCATTGACTTTCTTATATTTATTTATTTATAACATTTGTATCCCACATTTCCCCACCTATTTGCAAGCTCAGTGTGGCTTACATATTCTGTTTTAGTGGTCTTTACCAGGAGAAAAAAAAATCTCTGAATATAACACGTGCTAGAGTGCCTCTATAACTAGCCCCTCCAAATGACACACTGATTACGATTTACAACAAATTACTACTCTACCTATATTCCATTCCGTTATTATACTTTTTCTGTGTACATCCGTATACTGCACAAATTGGCATGTTTGAAAATATAAGTGAGATTAAATACAAATGCTACTAACAATAACGAGTGACAACATGGATGCAGCAGCTCTTAGGTTTGCTTGCTTTGTTTTGAGAGTATGGCGATGACGGCTTCACTGGGAAGGGAAAACTGAGATTGGATATGGACATAAAGGGGCACTATTGGAAAGGGGAGGAGGAGATAGGGACATGAAAAAGGGATGAGATGGGGGACAAAGAGGTAATTTTGGAAAAGGGGAAAGATGGTAACACAGATCAGTGCCAAATAGATGTAGAGAAGGAAAGGAAGAAGACAAGAGGAGAGAGAAGAAATGGAAAGGCCAACCTGGAAAAGAATTTATAAGGCTGACTCATGGAACATGGAAAAAAAGACTGGAACCAGCCAAATTCCCAAACAACAAAGGTAGAAAAAACATTATTTTTATTTAATACTTTGTAAGGACTGAGATGTACCTGCTTTGTAAAATGTATATTTTTCTATGTTTATTTTGCAAAGTACAGGAGAAAATGCTTTTCTGTTTCTTTTTACCAGTATTCCACTGTTTATAGAGTCTGGTTTTCTTGGGCAGAGAGGAGGGGGGTCTCTATTTCAATTTTTGTTGTTGTTGGGGGTTTTTTTTGTGGCTCTCTATTCTGTATTAGATTGGTAGGATGGAATGTTGTCACAGTTTGGGTTTCTGCTTGTGCTTGTGACCTGGGTTGGCCACTGTTGGAAGCTGGATACTGGGCTACATGGACCTTTGGTCTGACCCAGTATGGCTACTCATGTTATATAGATGAGGGTCTGTTCATGTTCTGCATGTGCAACTGAGGTGAAGAATTCTGCTAGCATGTAGTGTCTGTGTAGGAATGTGTAACCGTGCAGCTTGTTCCAGTTTCCCCAATAGTAGATATATTGGTGCTCGAGAACCCAGTGTAATATATATTGCATTGTCTTTTCATAGGTGGGTTAGGGCTGTTATGGGGTGGTAAGTTTTGTGTTCTAGGGCAGCATTTCCCAAGTTGGTCCTGGAGTACCCCTTTGCCAGTCAGGTTTTCAGGATATCCACATTAAATATGCATGAAATTGATTTGCATATACTGCCTCCATTACATGCAAATCTTTTTCATGCAGATTCATTGTGGATAGCCTGAAAACCTGAATGGCAAAAGTGTCTAGCCCTATTTGAAAGTGGGCTCAGCCACTCTGGGGCAAGGGCCACCTTTGGTGGTCCTTGTCAACCAAAATAAAAATCCTAAAGACTAGTGGTCTCCACATCCTGTAGAGTCACCACACAAACAAAAGCCCATCTGATATAAACAAGGTGTCTAACAGTGGAAGGAATGTGTGTGCTATTCCTGAGGTGATGGTCAAGATTTGAATATTTTTACTTTGTAGTTAAGAAGATAGGTTGCCTGCTCTGGCCAGTCCAGGGACCTCTTCTGCGTCCTGCCTCCTGATGTAACTTACTGTTTCCTTGTAGGCAGGAGCAACAGAGACAGTTTGTATTAATCAGTGCCCGCCACAGTCCTTGAGCAACAACACAGACACTGCTGTCTAGCTGACACCAACTGGCGCCTATTTTATAAAAGTCTGCTCCCCCTGAGATCAAAACCTGGCTACGCCTCTGCTCTTAAGTGCATGGGAGTGTCTCCCCTTTGCTTGCCTGGTTTTACAGCCCTGAATCGAGCCCAGGATGGGAGGGCAAGCAGCAGATGCAAAAGGAGGCAGCCTGTGCCAGCGGAGCAGCAAGGAGTCCTACCAGACTGCAGAAAGGGCAAAGGTGTTTACTGTTTACAGATCCAGCTGGGCTGCTGGTTCAGGGCTTTGCACTCACTCCCTGCCTGCCTTGGCAGAGGCTGAATAGACCCTCCAGTGCCTCAGATACTGTTGCATGGTGGAGGCTATGCAGATTAGGGAACATTTCTAATGACTATCCTGGTGGGGGGGGGGGGGGGGGGGGGGAAGGGTGGTCAGTGGCACTCTGATGATGCAAGCCCATCTCCAGAAATTATGGCCCTAGAAATCTGTCTGGCTCCCTCCAATATGGGAAAATAGCAAGATAGGTGGGGCTCCCTCTTTCTTGGTGCAAGAGAGATGTGTAGGGAAAGTTTGTCCCAAATAGGATTGGGGCTCTGTGGAAAATTTCCCTTCCGATTTGCTTCCCACAAGTACCTGTTGTTTCCTGCTCTCACTGTCTTCTATTTCTTTTGATGTCTATTTTACATATGATCTGTGAGGCCAGGATTGCACTGCTGTAGAAAGAAAATGCCTATGTTGAAGTTTTAGGTGTTTGAAGGGCTAGTGGTTAAAGACAGCTGGCAAATGTTTTATTGATCACATGTAATATATGCATATTTAGCAGTCTTTAAAAGAAAAGGTGCCCGTGTTCATAAAGTGTGCCAGAGTTTGTGCATTTATGTTGAAGTGTCAGATTTTGTCGGATTCTGTGAGAAAAAGATGAGGGAGATTAATGTGTACCTGTGTAGGCGTGTTATGGTTTCTCTCACCCCAAAAAGGAACATCTCAGTTGGTGTATCAGGAGCTGTTCCATTTTGGGGTGACAGAATTTGGGTGTCTGTATTGGGCAGGGATGCAATGGGTTGAGGGGTTGAGTGGTTGAGGATGGAGCATGGTATCAGGATTTGTGTGGTTGAATCTGTATATCAAGATTTTTGTTATTTGTGTTGGGGTGTAAACCAGTGGTGTGCTGGAGCCGGTTGTTAAATTTTTTAAGATCTTGCGAGACGGTTGTTCTGCAAGGCGAGCTGGCTCCGGTAAACGAGGTAAGCATGGCAGGAGGGAGCCACAAGCCATGCTTACCCCGCTTACCTCACCTCCCACAGCCCTCATTTGCCTGCGCCCGGCCCGCGCCACCCTGGGGGGGTTAAATCTTTTTTTATTGCATCCATCGAAGTGGCTGCGTCATTAAAAGCCCTGCCCATCTCTAGCCTTCCCTTCGTGAGTTCGATTGGAACCTGGGATCATTTAATTTTTTTTTCCTGGAGAGAGTAATGCATTGCCCCCCCCCCAGGCTCTCTCCCCAACTATAGCCAGCTCTGCAATTTTTTTGGGGGGGGGCGCAGAGGTGGATGAGGGGCACAGAGGTCGACCGGGAAGAGAGCCTGGTGTTAAACATTTACCAGTACACCACTGACTGCAACCAACAAAAACTGTTCCAGGGACCTGCATACTGCTGTCAGGGAGCTGGGTATGACATTTGAGGCTTGCTTACAGGGGTTGGTGACCACTGGGGGAGTATGGGGAGGTCATTCCCCCATTCCCTCCGGTGGTCATCTGGTGAGTTGGAGCACCTTTTTGAGGCTTGGTCATGAAAATAAAAGGACCAAGTAAAACCGGCGAAATACTGAAGCCAGCCATCTGGTAGCCACGCCCATGCCCGCCCATGTCCAGCCTTCGCTACACCGCCGACATGCCCCCTTGAACTTTTGCCGGCTCGGCGATGGGAAAGCGGCGATGGTGTCAAAAAAGCAGCTTTCGATTATACCGATTTCGCCACTTTTGAGAGATCGCCGGCCATCTCCCGATTTATGTCGGAAGATGGCCGGCGATCACTTTCGAAAATAAGCCTGATAGTAACATAGTAGATGACAGCAGAAAAAGACCTGCACGGTCCATCCAGTCTGCTGAGGAGGAAGGAGGTGTTTTAGAGAGCTCTGCTGACTTCCAGTGGAAAGGGAGTGAGACCTAGCTCCCTCCCCAAAGATGAGGAGGGTCCCTGGGGAGAAGGCCTCAGGAAAGTCCCAGGCTATGGGGCCTCCTGGGGCCCGGGACCAGAAGGCCGAAAGGAGTGGCTCTCTCCCTGGTTTGACTACCGGGAGAAGGGAAAGGAGTCCAGTGGACCGAAGGGAGAAGCAGCCCAGTGGAGGCCACCAGAGCATTTCCCCCTCCATGGCCCAGCTTGCGGAAGGTAAGCGAGAAGACAGTGGAGGGGGGAGGAAGATAGTACAGGCCCCAGAAGGGCGCTTCCAAGGAAGGGAGAAGGAAGAGGCGATGGAAGTTTGCCAGAAGCCTTTGCTGGAGGCAGCTGAGAGTGAGAGTGAGGAGAGTGGATCGTCAGATGAGGAGTTCCTTAAAGTGAGCTATGACCCTGATGATCCAGCAAGTAGTGTGGTAAATATTGTAAGACGAATTAAGCTGGTGGAAAAAGAAGTAGTGGAGCTAGGAAAACGTCTGAAAATGGCAAGAACTATGTGTAAATTTGCCCCAGCGGAGCACAGACAAATGTATGTTAAAGAGGAAGCCCGGATATCGAAGTTGTTGGGGAAAAAAGAACACTTGTTGAACTGTTTAAAAAAGGGCTCTGTGAATCCTTTGAGGGAGCTCTATGTTAACCGAGAAAGGATGGCTTCGATACCACAGTCTGGGGGTTCTGGAACACTACAGTTGCAGCAAGCTTCAGTGTCTTCAGCAGCATTAGAATCAAAAGAGTTGTCTGGGTTCAGAGGTGACCCCACTTTAAAATACATGAGACAGTTGGCAACACAGTCCAGAGCACTTACCCAGCAGCCAGAGGATAAGGAGGCAGCGGCAGGACATGGCTCTGAGGTGGGGGCTGGAGTAGAGATCCTACCTGTGGAGGGGAGGACAGAACTCAGTAACTTTTCAAAATTCCAGATAATGGAAGCAGCAGAGGGAGACGCAGGTAGCAGTCTGTTTTCTACAGAGGTGGTGGACGAAGTCTCAGAGGGCTTACCTGCAGTTGTGCAAACAGCAGAGACAGGTGCCGTGAAGGAGGCCCTGTTGGAAAAGGGTCAGCAGAGGCAGACTCCGGTATTTTTGGCCGGGTCTGCAATGACTGAAGTGGAAACCGAAGCAGCATGGCATCTGGAGAAGCCCCGCCCACGAAGTCCGGGAGCAGGGGAGGTCTTCCCTGAGCATGGAGTAGCTGGCGGTTTACAGGAGAGGGGTCGGAGAGAGAGGAATAGGAGCGGGCAGCAGCTGGAAGCTCATTTGACCAGCTGCCCATTACAAGAGGTGAAATCGGGGGGTGCTAACAGCCAGCCTGTGGTGGAATCAGGAACAGACAAGCCATGCCCCCGGGAAGCGCCAGCCATTGGGAGAACGCAGGAGGGACTGCACCAGAAGCAAGGGGGAAGTAACCCGATTGTTGAGAGACTTTCGTTGACTACAGAAGTGGACATGGCAAGTCTAACAGATGTGCAGCGGGTGGTGGAGCAGACCTGCCAGCAGGATGGCTGGGAGCGAGGAGCCAAGGGGAGCGGCGGAGTTCCGGAGGCTTCGCCCCTGGTGCCGGAGGTTGGAGGGAGTTCGGGGGCGGAGCGAGCAGGGAGTCTGGTATCGCCAGCTGCAGACCTGACTGGGCAGGTGCCAGAGTATCGCCAGGAGACAGAGGAGAGGAGGCGATTAGCCCAGAGGCTGGAGCCTGCAGTGGCAGGGACGAGCAGGGACGTTCCAGGAAGTGGAGATGGGCAGGACAATCAGTTGGAGGCAGCCCAAGCCGCAGAACTGACTATGGACGTTGCTGGATGTTTGTCTGAGAGGGAAGGGGACGGGGGACAGCGGGAGGGGGAGGGGGCGGTGGATATTGAGGAAGGGAGAGGGATGAGGGGAGGGGCAGAGGGACAGAAGGGGGGGGGAGGCAGAGGGAAGGGCTGGAACAAGTGTGGAGGGGGGGCGGTGGGGGCTGGGGTCCAAGTCCTTTGCGGCAGTAGTCCAGGGAGGGGGAAGGAGGGAGGGGGGGAGATCGGGTGGTTTTGAGGGCCCAGGGAGGGGTTGGGGGGGAGCGGGGACAGGGGGTGGACAGCTGCCTAAGCGGCGAAATGTGGTACAGCTCAAATGGATAGGGGAGGGGGCAATGCCCTCCAGGGATCGGGTCTTGAGGCTGGTGATGGGGATGGGGTTTATACCCGAGGACTTTTACGCGTGTATACACCCCATCAACATCCCAGAATATGACTTGAGCTTCATGACCCAGAGGGGGATGGAAATATTCTGGGAAAGGTACGAGGGGGTGAGGGGAAAGGGGGAGTGGCGGGACCTCAGGGCCATTCCAATCAGCAAGCCGGACCTGGTGCAGATCACCCTGCTCGTGAGAAATGAGTCTATCTCTGGGGCAGATTTAGCCTACTGGCTACAGAGGTACGCGGAGCTGAGATCCCCACTTACAAAGTTACCGGATCCAAGCAGGGTTTGGGCAGGAGGTTGGGGAGCCCTGGTCAAATTGAGACAGGAGAGCCATGTGGTCCAGCACATTCCTTCGGCTGCCTTTATCGGTCGTGACAGGATACTGTGCTTTTACAAGGGGCAGCCGCGGCAGTGCTTCAGATGTGGTTCGTTTAGGCACTTCAGCATGTCATGCCCAGTGGTAAAGTGTGGAAGACGGGGGGGATCAGCATGCCACAGAGGACTGCACCGCGATCAGGTGCAACCTCTGCGGCGGGTTAGGCCATGCATATCGGAACTGCCCTAGGGCGGCCCATAACGAGTGGGATATGTGGGGGAAGGGACGGGGAGGGGGGGTAATGGAGGAGGGGATAGGGCAGGGGGTGGTAGGCAGGGAGGGGCAAGGGGGGGAGAAGGAGGGGATGCAGGAGGGGGGGCGGCAGGGGGCTGGGTCAGGAGTGGAGCAGGGGGAGAGGGGGAGTGGGTACAAGTGCCACAGAGGAAAGGGAAGTTTCGGAGGGGGGGGGAAACTAGGGGTGGGCAGGGAGGGGTCGCTGCATGGAAGAGGGGGGGGAACAGATTTCAGGTGTTGGAGGAGGAGGAGGAGGATAGGGAGGTTGGGAGGGAGGAGGAAGAACAGGGGGAAGGAGAAGAGGTGGAGTTAATGGAGGAAGAGGGGGCGGCAGGGGGGATTGTAGAGGGCAAACGGAAATATGAGGAAGCACTGGAGGAGGGTACTGGTGGTAGGAAGAAAGGCGGGAAGGCTCTGGGGGGAGGGGGAGGGGTGAGGGAGGAGGAAGAGGGAAGGGAGGGAGGGAGGGGAAAGGGGAGTAAGAGGAAAGCTGAGGGGGCCGGGCAGGTGGTGAAGGCCCAAGTGCAGGCTTGGGGGGACAGAGTGGAGCTAGAGGAGGATCTGGAGGACTTGGAGGACTTGGGGGAGGTGGAGGACTCGGAGGAGGAGGTAGGGGGCGGGAGTGAAGAGGGGAGAGGGAGGGATCAGGGGGTGGGTCCGGATAGAGCAAAGAAGAAAGGAAGGAAGAAAGGGGGAGGGGGGGGTAAGGTGCAGACAGGACGGCTGCGGGGGGGGGGGGGGGGGGGGGGATCTGGCAGGGGATGATGTAGACCGCATAGCAGAGGACCTGCTTCAGGGTAAGAAGGGGGTATCCCAGGAGATAAGGAAAGAAGTTGGGAGTGAGCAGACCCGTGACTTGCAATGAGGATGGCAGGCTTAGTGTTGACATTTGCCACGCTGAATGTGGCCAGCATCGCCTCTCCGAAGAAGCAGGGTTTAGCGTATGACTGGTTCGCGAGGGTCCAAGCAGATTGCTTCCTGCTCCAGGAGACTCGGCTGCGGTCCATTGAGGTGATCATGCGGGCAAGGCGGGCCTGGAAGTGGGGTCCCTCGGTGTGGGGGTTGGCGGGGGAGAGGTATGGTGGGGTGGGGATCTTATTTAAGTCCCACCGGGTGAATATTCAGCGAGTGGTGGAGCTGGGGGTGGGGAGATGTCTTGTTGTGGATGCGATTTGGGAGGATAGAGCACTGAGGGTGGTGAATGTGTACGGGCCCCAAAGCAAGAAGGAAAGGGTGCTCCTCTTTGGGAAGATCAAGCCCTACCTATACACTTCGCGCCAAGTAGTCTGGGGGGGAGATTTTAACACCATATTGCGGAAAAAGGATAGTGGGGGATGATCGGTACAGGTGGGCTATGACGGGGTGAGGCTGGCAGGGATCATGCGGGAGGCGGAGCTGGTAGACGCGCATGTGGCCTTCTGTGAGGAACAGGAGTGGTTCACGTTCTTTCGAGGGCAGTGTAAAAGTAGAATCGATAGATTCCTGGTAAAGAAGGGGGTTTGTCTGGGGGGTCCACGAACCGTGGACGTGGACTTTTCAGACCACCACATGGTCCTCCTTCAGGTGGGGGGGGCGGCAGCGCAGAGGCCAGGGAGGGGGTTATGGCGACTAAATTTAAAGTGGTTAGGTAGCGAGCAGGTGCGGGAGGAGTACCGCCGGTTTTTGGAAGATCAGGTGTCAGTGCAGGGGGCATTTCAGTCATTGGGGGAGTGGTGGGATACAGTGAAAAGACGAACGCGGGGATTCTTTCTCAGACAGGCGAGAAGGGAGGGGAGGGAAAGGACAAAGTTGGGCATGGCAATAAAGAAAAGAGGGACACATTGATTTCACAAGGGGGGAGGGAGGAAGAAATACATGATCTCCAAGCACTCCTGGAGCAGGTACAGTACAACCGCTACACCTCCTTGGTGTATGAGCGGGACTTCGGGAAAATGTGTAGCCCGGACCCCTTCGCATGCTGCCGGGAGCGGAGGGCGCGCAGGGTGATGGAGGGGGTGCGGGATGCACAGGGGGTCCTGCAGGACACCAGGGAGGGGATTCTGGGGGCAGTGAGGGGACCACTTTGCGGCGTTCCTTTCAGCCCAGCGGATTGATATGGAGCAGATGGAGTGTTATGTGGAAGGAACCCCGGGGATAGGTCACGGGGGACCCCAGCTTCAGGCCCTCTTGAACCCGTGGACAGAACAGGAGGTGGAGGAAGCCATCGGGGCGCTCCACAGGAAGACCTCGCCGGGGCCGGATGGGCTAACAACTGAGTTCTACCAGGCCTTTAAGGAGCAGCTGGTGCCGATCCTGGTGAGGGTATGGGGGGCAGCCCAGTTGGAGGGTTCCTTGCCTAGTTCCTTGACAGAGGCGGCTCTTATCCTACTAAGTAAGGGGAAGGACCCGGCGATGCTGGCCAACTGGCGGCCTATAGCACTGCTTAATACGGATCGAAAAATCTTCGCGCGAATGCTATTCCAGAGAATGAGGCAGGTGTCTGGGGATTTGTTAGCAGCCTCGCAAGCATGTGGGGTTAAAGGGAGAGGGGTCTTGGAAGCTGCAGCGTGGGTGCGGGAGGGGGTAGAACGCAGTAGAGTGGGAGGGCATGGTAGGCTGTTGGTAACACTCGACCAGGAAAAAGCGTTTGATAGAGTGCAGTGGGGTGTCCTATGGAGCATTCTGGAGCGCTATGGGTTTCCGAAGGGTTGGATAGAGCAATTACAGCTACTCTATCGGCATGCGGGGTGTTTTCCCCTGGTTAACGGGTGGAGAGGGCAGGGGTTTGAGGTAGGGGCAGGGGTCCGACAGGGGTGCCCACTCAGCCCGCTGTTGTATGCATACGCCATCGACCCTTTTATAAGACGGCTGGAGAAGGGGGGGGCGGAGGGGCTGGAAGGGGTGGAGGTGGGGGACAATAACCAGTTAAGGGTCGTGGCGTATGCAGATGACGTTACAGTGTGGGTAGCGGACCAGAGGGAGGGAGGTAGATTGCAGAACCTGATCCAGGAATACTCGCAGGCAACAGCGTCGCAGGTCAATTTTCAAAAGTCCAATAGCCTGTGGGTTGGGGATCAGGGGCTGCAATTTGAGTTGGGAGGTAGGTTTCCTACAGCTGTGGAACGTATACGGGTCTTGGGAATATACTTCGAGAAGGGGGATTATAGGCTCTACAACTGGGATAGGTGTCTCCAAGAAGTGAAGGGGAGGGGTGGATAGATGGAAGGGGTGGAAAATGACCATGGGGGAGCGGGTACAGCTCATCAAGGCACACTTAGTTCCTTTGTTTCTGTTCGTCAGTTACATCTGCCTGCTGCCGGAGAGCCGGTACGCGGCCTTGTATGGGGTGTTCTTCCGGCTGCTCTGGGGCAACAGGACGAATCCGGTAAAACGGAATGTTACCTATCTGCCTAGGAGGGAGGGGGGGGTGGGCATGATAAACCCAGTCCTGTTTTTCAGCGCTTTGTTCCTGCAGTTCAATCTGGGGAGGGCGGTAGGGCGGGAGCCACCGGGGTGGGCTAGGAGTGTCCTGCAGTGGTGGCCGAGATATTGGGACCTATGGCGGGAGGGGGGGAGGGTAGTGGCACTGCGAAGGGGGGCTCCGGGGGGGGTGAGTTATTGCAAGACCCTAGTGAAATTGGTGAGGGTGTGGATTGCTGACGGTGGGGGAGGTGAAGGCAGGACAACGGGGGGTCTGGATGGACAGAGTACGGGCGCAGGTGTTCTCAGCTCCTCTGGCGCTGAGGGACGCGCCGGCCCCACGGATGCAGCAGGGGTTACGGTTGATTGCTTCGAACCGCATCCCGGTGAAGTATAAAGACCTGGCGTGGCTGTCCTTTCACGGTAGACTG